>NC_052067.1:173490445-174707945 GCF_015852505.1 Tachyglossus aculeatus
GGCATTTGGCAAAAGCAGCATGGTGGAGTGGATAGACCATGGGCTGGGAGTCAGCAGGTCATGGGTTCTAATCCTGGCTCCCGCCACTTCATTCATTCATTCAATCGTATTTATTGAGCACTTACTGTGTGCAGAGCACTGTACTAAGTGTTTGGAAAGTACAGTTTGGTAACAGATAGAGACAGTCCCTACCCAATAACAGGCCGACTGTCTAGAAGGGGGAGACAGACAACAAAACAAAAAAAGTAGACAAGTGTCTGCTATGTGACCTTGGACAAGTCATTTCACTTCTCTGTGGCTCAATTACCTCATCTGTTCAAAATGGGGATTAAGACTATGAGACCCATGTGGGACGGGGACTGTGTCCAACCCAATTAACTTGCACTATGCTATCACTTAGAACAGCGCTTGGCATATAGTAAGAGCTTAACAAGTGCCATCATCATTGTTTTTATTATGCTGCCAAGTTAGACATTGACCAATGTGAGACAATGTGGCCCAGTGAAAAGAGGCTGGGCTGGGAGAATGCCTATCTCCCCTCTAGACTGTAAGCTCATTGTGGACAGGGAATGTCTCTGTTCATTTTTATATTTCCTCACCATCCAAACCGCTACCTTGCTGGTTCAATCTCTCATCCTATCCCGACTGGATGACTGCATCAGCCTCCTCTCTGATCTCCCATCCTCCTGTCTCTCCCCACTTCACGCTGCTGCCCAGATCATCTTTGTGCAGAAACGTTCTGGGCACGTTACTCCCCTCCTCAAAAATCTCCAGTGGCTGCCAGTCAACCTACGCATCAAGCAAAAACTCCTCACTCTCGGCTTCCAGGCTGTCCATCCCCTCGCCCCCTCCTACCTCACCTCCCTTCTCTCCTTCTCCAGCCCAGCTCACACCCTCCACTCCTCTGCCGCCACTAACCTCCTCACTGTACCTCGTTCTCGCCTGTCCTGCCGTCGACCCCCGGACCACATCCTCCCCCTGGCCTGGAGTGCCCTTCCTCCATACATCCACCAAAAACTAGCTCTCTTCCTCCCTTCAAAGCCCTACCGAGCGCTCACCTCCTCCAGGAGGCCTTCCCAGACTGAGCCCCCTTTCTCTTCTCCTCCTCCCCATCCCCCCGCCCTACCTTCTTCCCCTCCCCACAGCACCTGTATATATATACAGATTTATTACTCTATTTATTTTACTTGTACAAATTTACTATTCTATTTATTTTGTTAATGATGTGCATCTAGCTTTATTTCTATTTATTCTGATTACTTGACACCTGTCCACATGTTTTGTTTTGCTGTCTGTCTCCCCCTTCTAGACTGTGAGCCCATTGTTGGGTAGGGACCGCCTCTATATATTGTCAACCTGTACTTCCCAAGCAGTACAGTGCTCTGCACACAGTAAGCGCTCAATAAATACGATTGAATGAATGAATGAATATTGTATTTGTTCGTTCAATTATATTTATTGAGCACTTTCTGTGAGCTAAGCACTTGGGAAGGAACGATACAAAAACAGTGATATCCCCTGCCCACAACGAATTACAGTCTAAGAGGGGGAAGACATGCACCAGTACAAATAAATAAAATTATTTGTATTAAAATGCCATGGGGCTGAGAGGGGGAAGAATTATGCTCTCCCAAGTGCTTAGTACAGTGATTGCATACAGTAAGTGCTCAATAAATATGATTGAATGAATTTGAATGAATGAAAGCCATTCAGTCCATGTTTCCCTGCTCCTCAAGAATCTCCAGTGGTTGCCCATCCACCTCCGCATCAGACAGAAACTCATCGCCATTGGCTTTAAAGCCTTCCATTCCTTCCCCACAGCACCTGTATATATGTATATATGTTTATACATATTCATTGCTCTTTATTCATTTATTTATTTATTTATTTATTTATTTTACTTATACATATCTATTCTATTTATTTTATTTTGTTAGTATGTTTGGTTTTGTTCTCTGTCTCCCCCTTTTAGACTGTGAGCCCACTGTTGGGTAGGGACTGTCTCTATATGTTGCCAATTTGTACTTCCCAAGCGCTTCGTACAGTGCTCTGCACACAGTAAGCGCTCAATCAATACGATTGATTGATTGATTGATTGATTGATTCCATCCCTTGCCCCCTCTTACCTCACCTCACTACTCTCCCATGCCAACCCAACCCACACACTCCACTCCTCTAATGGCAAACTACACTCTGTGCCTCCACTTCATCTCCAAAATCTTGCCCACATCTTGCCTCTGGCCTGAAATGCCCTCTCTCTCTCTTCATATTCATTCAATTGTATTTATTGAGCGCTTACTGTGTGCAGAGCACTGTACTAAGCGCTTGGGAAGTACAAGTTGGCAACATATAGAGACGGTCCCTACCCAACAGCGGGCTCACAGTCTAGAAGCAGGAAGCAGCATGGCTCAGTGGAAAGAGCCCGGGCTTTGGAGTCAGAGGTCGTGGGTTCAAATCCCGTCTCTGCCAATTGTTAGCTGTGTGACTTTGGGCAAGTCACTTAACTTCTCTGTGCCTTAGTTATCTCATCTGGAAAATGGGGAAGAAGGCTATGAGCCCCCCGTGGGACAATCTGATCACTTTGTAACCTCCCCAGTAGTTAGAACAGTGCTTTGCACATAGTAAGCGCTTAATAAATGCCATTATTATTATTATTATTATTAGAAGTCTGTCTAGAAGAAGCTCACAGTCTGTTCATATCCAACAGACGATCACTCTCCCCACCTTCAAAGCCTTATTGAAGGCCCATCTCCTCCAAGAGGCCTTCCCAGACTAAGCCCTCCTTTCCCCTTCTCCCTTCCACGTCACCCCTGTACTTGGATTTGCAGTCTTTATTCACCCCTCCCTTAGCCTGACATCACTTCAATGCCTAGCCATAATTGATTTATTCATATTAATGTCTGTCTCCCCCTCTAGACTGTAACCTCACGGACAGGGAAAGTATCTACCCATTCACAGTCTTAGCGAGAAGGGGAAATAGGTAGTTTATCCCCATTTTACAGATGAGGAAACTAAGGCGCGGAGAAGTTCAGTGACGTCTCTCTGGAGTGTAAACTCTCTCTAAGCAGGGAACTTATCTATCAGTTCTGTTGCATTGTACTCTCCCAAGCCTCAGTACACAGTTCTCTGCCCAAAGCAAGTGCCTAATAAATACAATTGATTGATTGATTGATTGATTGACTGAGGTTCTTTTGAGTCTGATGACTTCTGGATTCCAATGAGCCCTGTCGTGGGGTTCTAGTGGGGTATTACTGCTCATCTTTATTAATAATAATAATAATGGTATTTGTTAGGCACTTACTACGTGCCAGGCACTGTACTAAGCACTGGGGTGGATACAAGCAAATCGGATTGGACACGGTCCCTGTCCCACATGGGGCTCACAGTCTCAATCCCCACTTTACAGATGAGGGAACTGAGGCACAGAGAACGTAAGTGACTTACCCAAGGTCACACAGAAGAGATGTGGTAGAGCCCGGGATTCGAACCCAAGTCCTTCTGACTCCCAGGCCTGTGCTGTATCCACTAAGCCACGCTGATTCTCTTGGTTTGCGTTGTTTTTTAGTTTTTTATTGTCTCACCTTTCTTATGTGTGTCTGTGGCCAACCGTCCCCCAACCTGCTTCTTAAATTGTAAAAAGCCCCTGGGGTTCAGGGGGAATCTTATCTATTTATAATTTGCATACTTATTCTCAGCATTTAGAACAAAGCTTTGTCCACAAGAAATGTTTAATAAATACTATTTTTTAAATTGCTGCTACTATTACTTCCTCCTCTCTGCAAGACATTCTACTTGTGTCTTTCTTGCTGGATTGTAAGAGCCTTGAGGGCAGAAGTGGTGTCTACTAATCTATTGTCCTCTCCCCAGGGTTTAGCAAGGTCACACAGCGGACAAGCAGTGTGGCTCAGTGTAGAGAGCGCGGGCTTGGGAGCCAGAGGACATGGGTTCGAATCCCCGCTCAGCCACTTGGCAGCTGTGTGACCTTGGGCAAGCCACTTAACTTCTCCGTGCCTGTTCCCTCATCTGTAAAATGAGGATGACGACTGTGAGCCCCACGTGGGACAACCTGATCACCTTGTATCCTCTCCAGCGCTTAGAACAGTGCTTTGCACATAGTAAGCGCTTAACAAATACCAACATTATTATTATTATTATTATTATTTAGCACACAGCAGACTGTTAGCTCTTTGTGGGCAGGGATGGGGTCTACTAACTCTATTGTACTCTCCCCATAGTTTAGCACAGTGCTCCGCACACAGTACACTATAAACTCTTTGAGGGTAAGGATTGTGTTGGCTGGTCCTAAGTGGTCATTACAGTGCTCTGCACATAGTAGACTGTCAGGTCTTAGAGGGCAGGCATCATGTCTACTATCTGTTGTCCTCTCCCAAGCGCTTAGTCCAGTGCTCTGCACACAGTAGACTATAGGCTCCTTGAAGGCAGAGACCATGTCTACATAGCCTCTCGAGCCGTCCCAGCGCTCAGTACAGTGCTCTGTACACACTAAAGCACTCTGGGTACTTGGTCGATTGATCCATTTATTCAGTCATATTTATTGAGCGCTTACTGTGTGCAGAGCATTGTACCAAGTGCTTAATTAATTAATTAGTTCTGGTATTTGTTAAGCGCTTACTACGTGTCAAGCACTCTTCTAAGCACTGGGGTAGATTCAAGGTAATCGCGTTGTCCCATGTGGGGCTCACAGCTTTAATCCCCATTTTACAGATGAGGTAACTGAGGCCCAGAGAATAATAATAATAATAATAATAATAATAAAATATATTATATTATTAAAATAATGATATTATTATTATTACTCTGGTGTATGTTAAGCACTTACTATGTGCCAAGCACTGTTCTAAGCACTGGGATAGATTCAAGGTAATCAGGTTGTCCCACATGGGGCTCACAGTCTTAATCCCCATTTTACAGATGGGGTAACTGAGGCCCAGAGAATAATACTAATAATAATAATTATGGGTTTTGTTAAGCTCTTACTATGTGCCAAGCACTGTTCTAAGCACTAGGAGAGATACAAGGTAATCAGGTGGCCCCACATGAGGCTCACAGTCTTCATCCCCATTTTACAGGTGAGGTCACTGAGGCCCAGAGAAGTGATGTGGCTTGCCTAAGGTCACCCGGCAGACAAGTGGCAGAGCCGGGATTAGAACTCATGACCTCTGACTCCCAAGCCCGGGCTCTTGCCACTAGGCCACGCTGATAAGATACATCAAGTATCTTGGAGAAGCAGTGTGGCTCAGTGGAAATGAGCACTGGCTTTGGAGTCAGAGGTCATGGGTTCAAATCCTGACTCCGCCGATTGTCAGCTGGGTGACTTTGGGCAAGTCACTTAACTTCTCTGGGCCTCAGTTCCCTCATCTGGAAAATGGGGATTAAGACTGTGCGCCCCCCCGTGGGACAACCTGATCACCTTGTAGCCTCCCCAGAGCTTAGAACAGTGCTTTGCACATAGTAAGCACTTAACAAATGCAGTTATTATTATTATTATTATTATCAAGTCTGTAAGGGACCCAAGGTCCATTATTGTTGCTGTGGAGGAAGTTAAGCTCTGACATCAGGAGCTTCCCCATCCCCTGTTGACCCCGCTGCCACCACTGGCTTCTCAACCACCACTGGCTTCTCGGCTACCCCTGGATGCCTCGCCCACACTGGCTTCCCAACTACTGCACGTGTTTAAGTGTGCAGTAGGATTCCTTGACTAGAACAGCAGAAAGGAGCTCCTCTTTCTTCCCCTGCCTCCTCCTCTTCCTTTTTCTCCATTATTTTGCGGGACACAGGGAATCAGGGGCGTTCCAGAGCTTGCTGAGGTTTTATCTTCAGAGAGAAGCAGCGCGGCTCAGTGGAAAGAGCCCGGGCTTTGGAGTCAGAGGTCATGGGTTCGAATCCTGGCTCGGCCACATGTCTGCTGTGTGACCTTGGGCAAGTCACTTAACTTCTCAGAGCCTCAGTTACCTCATCTGTAAAATGGGGATGATGACTGTGAGCCCCACGCGGGACAACCTGCTCACCTTGTATCCCCCCAGCACTTAGAACAGTGCTTTGCACATAGCGCTTAACAAATGCCATTATTATTATTATTATTATTATTATTATTATTATTATCTTGGCACCTCCAAGCTTTTTTATATTTTCAAATGGCATTTCTTAAATCCTTACTCTCTGCCGGGGGGGGGGGTTGATCAAGTTTGATACAGTCCCTGCCCCATGTGGGGTTCCCGGTCTTAATCCCTATTTTACAGATGAGGGAACTGAGGCACAGAGAAGGAAAGTGACTCACTCAATCAGCGTGGCTCAGTGGAAAGAGCACGGGCTTGTGGTCATGGGTTCAAATCCCAGCTCCACCAATTGTCAGCTGTGTGACTTTGGGCAAGTCACTTAGCATCCCTGTGCCTCAGTTACCTCATCTGTAAAATGGGGATTGACTGTGAGCCCCCTGTGGGACAACCTCATCACCTTGTAACCTCCCCAGTGCTTAGAACAGTGCTTTGCACATAGTAAGCACTTAATAAATTCCATCATTATTATTATTATTATAAGTGGAGCCATTTATTCTTTCATTCAGTAATATTTATTGAGCACTTACTGTGTACAAGACACTGTACTAAGTGCTTGGGAAAGAACTATGTAACAACAAATTGATATACTCCCTGCCCACAATGAGCTCACAGTCTAGTGGGGGAGACCGACATTAATATAAATAAAGAAATAAATGACACACATATATATATATATATATACATATATATATATATATATAGGTGCTGTGGGGATGGGAAGGAGGATTAATGAAGGGAGCAAGTCAGAGTGAAGCAGAAGGGAGTGGGAGAAAAGGAGAGCAGGGCTTAATCAGGGAAGGCTTCTTGGAGGAGATGTGCCTTCAGTAAGGCTTAGAAGTAGGAGAGAGCAATTATCTGTCTGATAATAATAATAACAATGATGGCATTTGTTAAGCGCTTACTATGTGCGAAGCACTGTTCTAAGTGCTGGGGGGTTACAAAGTGATCAGGTTGTCCCACGTGGGGCTCACAGTCTTAATCCCCATTTTACAGATGAGGGAACTGAGGCTCAGAGAAGTTAAGTGACTTGCCCAAAGTCACAGAGCTGACAAGTGGCGGAGCCTGAATTAGAACCCATGATCACTGGATGACAGAGCAGCCTCATATATCAAATATCCTACCATATATAATAGAGGAGCAGCATGGGATAGTGACTAGAGCACAGGCCTGAGAGTCAGAAGGTCATGGGTTCTAATTCCGGCTCTGCCACTTGTCTGCTGTGTGACCTGGGGCAAGTCGCTTCACTTCTCTGGGCTTCAGTTCCCTCAGCTGTAAAATGGGGGTTGAGACTGTGAGCCCCAGGTGTGACAGGGACTGAATCCAGTCCATTTTACTTGGGTCCATTCCTGCGCTTTGTACCATGCCTGGCACGTGGGAACTTAATAAATACCACAATTATTATCATATGAGGAGCCGGGATTAGAACCCAGGTGCCCTGTCTCCCAAGTCTGGGTTCTTTTCACTATGCTTCGCTGCTTCTTAAAATATCCATTTTCCTTCCACAAAATGCATACGCTGATTCACATGCCTTGGAAACCCTGGGTTTTTTATGAGAGGTTGAATAGGCCTCTTTTGTAGTTACCGTTGTCTATTGAGTCAGTGTGCCCTGCTGAAATGTGGATTGTTTTCTTGGCATAATCGGCACCACCAACCGAGTCTCCACAAAGCGCCGGGCAAGTCCTTACCTCCCTCCCTTCCTCTCTCTCCTGTGGGGCCTGGATTCTCCCATTGCCCCCTGGGGTTACACCTGCACGGCTGTGACATATCCATTCACAGACTTTGTTGGAAAATTGATTCCGGTTTGCCATCCTGAAGGTGGCAATGAACAGAAAAAGACAACCTTCAAAGAAACAAGCTGGAAACAGCATTTGGAAAATGAATCCGGTAATAATGATAATAATAATAATCGTGGTATTCGTTCATTCGAACGTATTTATCGAGCATTTACTGTGTGTAGAGCACTGTACTAAGTGCTTGGGAAAGTACAATGCAATAATAAACTGTGACATTCCCTGCCCACAACAAGCTCACAGTCTGGGAAGGAGACATCAATACAAATAAATAGAATGACAGATATGTACATAACAAGCGCTTAGAACGGTGTTCTGCACACAGTAAGTGCTCAATAAATATTATTGAATGAATGAATGAAAGTGCTTTGGATCTTGGAGGGGAAAAGAGCGAAGGGAGCAAGTCAGGGAAACACAGAAGGAAGTGGAAGATGAGGAAAGGTGGGACTTAGTCTGGGAAGGCCTCTTGGAGGAGATGGGCCTTCAATAAGGTTTTGAAAGTGGATAGAGTCATTGTCTGGAAAATTTGAAGTTCCAGGCCAGGGATGTGGGCTAGGAGTCAGCGGTGGGACAGGTGAGAAAGAGGCCCAGTGAGGAGATTAGCGCTACAGGAGTGAAGTGTGCCATCAGGGTGGTAGGAGAGAATTGAGGTTAGGTAGGAGGGGGCGAGGTGGTGATGTACTTTAAAGCAAACGGAGAGGAGTTTTTGTTGGATACAAAGGTGGGTGGGCAACCACTGAAGATTTTTGAGGACAGGGGTGACATGTCCTGAATGGTTTTTTAGAAAAAATAATCAGGGCAGCATAGTGAAGTTTGGACCCGAGTAGGGAGAGACAGGAGGCTGGGAGGTCAGCAAGTAATCCAGGTGAGAAAGGACGAATGATTGGATTAACGTGGCATCAGTTTGGATGGAAAGGAAAGGGTGGATTTTAACAATGTTGTGAAGGTGGGGCTGACAGGATTTTGTGACAGATTGAATATGTGGGTTGAATGAGAGAGAGGAGTCAAGGATAAGGCCAAGGTTATGGGATTGGGAGACAGGAAGGAAGGTGATGGGTCGGGGGAAGACAGGGCTTGGGTGGGAAGATGAGGAGCTCTGTTTTGGACGTGCTAAGTTTGAGGTGATGGGAGAGCATCCAAGTAGAGATGTCGAAGTCAGGAGGAACTGTGAGACTGCAGAGAGGGAGAGAGATCAGGGCTGGAGATGGAGTTATGGGTATCATTTGCCTAGAGGTGGTCGTTGAAGCCATGGGAGCAATTGAGTTCTCCAAGGGAGTGGGTGTAGATGGAGAAAATAGGGGGACCCAGAATTGACCCTTGAGGGACCCCCACAGTTAGGAGGTGGGAGGAAGAGGAGGAGCCCATGAAGGACACTGAGAATGAGCGGCCAGAGAGAGAGGAAGAGAACCAGGAGAGGACAGTGACAGTGAAGCCAAGGTTGTATAACGTTTCCTGGAGAAGGTGGTGGTCCACAGTGTCAAAGGCAGCTGAGAGGACAAGGAGGATTAGGATGGAGTAGAGGCTGTTGGATTTGGCAAGAAGGAGATCACTGGTGACTTTTGAGAAGGCGGTTTCTGCAGAGTGAAGTAGACAGAGGTCAGATTGGAGTGGCTCAAGATACATTCCCTGCCCACAGCAAATGTAAGCACTTATTATGTACCAGGACCTGTATTAAGTGCTGGGGAAGATAAAAGCAAATCAGGTTGGATGCAGGCCCTGTCCCACGTGGGGCTCACAGTCTTAAGCTCCATTTTCCAAATGAAGTAACTGAAGCATAGAGAAGTGGAGAGACTTGCTCAAAGTCACACAGCAGACAAGAGGTGGAGCCAGGATTAGAGCCTAAGTCCTTCTGAATCCCGTGCCTGTGCTCTATGATGATGATGGTATTTGTTAGCGCTTACTATGTGCCAAGCACTGTTCTAAGCACTGGGAGGGATACAGGGTGATCAGGTTGTCCCACGTGGGGCTCACAGTCTTCATCCCCATTTTTCAGATGAGGTAACTGAGGCCCAGAGAAGTGAAGTGACTTGCTCAAAGTCACACAGCTGACAAGAGGTGGAGCCAGGATTAGAGCCTATGTCCTTCTGAATCCCATGCCTGTGCTCTATGATGATGATGGCATTTTTCAAGCGCTTACTATGTGCCAAGCACTGTTCTAAGCGCTGGGGTAGATACAAGGTAATCAGGCTGTCCCACGTGGGGCTCACAGTTTTAATCCCCATTTTACAGATGAGGTCACTGAGGCGCAGAGAAGTTAAATGACTTGACCAAAGTCACCCAGCAGACAAGTGGCTGAGCTGGGATTAGAACCCATGTCCTGTGACTTCCAAACCCATGCTCTTTCTACTAAGCCATGCTGCTCCTACATCCATTAGACCCCTCCACTTCTCACAGTAATATTAATATGGTAAGCACTTACACAAACAAACGTTCAGGACATGTCACCCTGCTCCTCAAAGAACTCCAGTGGTTGCCCATCCACCTCCGCTTCAAACAAAAACTCCTCACCATTGGCTTTAAAGCTGTCCATCCCCTTGCGCCCTCCTACCTCACCTTGCTTTTCTCCTTCTTCATCCCAGCCCGCACACTCCGCTCCTCTGGTGCCGCTAACCTTCTCCCTGGGCCTCCATCTCACCTGTCTCACTGCCGACCCCCGGCCCACGTCCTACCTCTGGCCTGGAACGCCCTCCCTCCTCAAATCCAACAGACAATGACTCTCCTCTGCTTCAAAGCCTTATTGAAGGCCCATCTCCTCCAAGAGACCTTCCCTGACTAAACCTTTCCACATCTCCCACTCCCTTCTGTATCTCCCTGACTTGCTCCCTTTTCTCTTCCCCCCTTCCAGCCCCACAGCACTTACGTCAATATCTGTAATATATTCATTTGCATTGCTGTCTGTCTCCCCTTCTCTAGACTGTGAGCTCATTGTGGGCAGGGAATGTTTCTGTCAATTGTCATATTGCACTCTCCCAAGCGCTCAGAACAGTGCTCCGCACACAGCAAGTGCTCAATAAACACAATCGAATAAATGAATTAATTTGCCCCAGACCCCACAGCAGGCAAGTGGCAGAGCCAGGATTAGAACCCAGTTCCTCCTATTCCCACATCAAGTTCTTTCCACTGTTTGAAATGCCCCGTGTTATTTTCTCTTTCACCTCCTTGACTTGATTTCCCCTCTAGGACTGTAAGCTCGTTGAGGGCAGGGAATATCTCTTCTGTTGTACTGTTCTCTTCCAAGTGTTGAGTACACTGCTCTACCCCCAGTAACTGCTCTCGATAAATACCAGTGATGATGATGGTGGTGGTGATGATTTCCCATTAATGGTGTCTTCCTTGAGTACAGAAGACAACTTTATTGATATGTATACATATTTTCTGCCCCAAAACGCGCAGTACAATGCTCTGCACATAGTAAGTGCTCAATAAACACCATAGATTGATTCACTGATAGGGTGGCACCACTGATCCCAGATAAAGTAGCACCAGAATAATGAGAATAAATTCTGATGCTGCCACTGACCTGTTGGTTGATCTTGGGCAAGTTTCCTAACTTCTCTGTTCCTCCTCAGTTTCCTGATCTGTATAAAGGGGATTAAAAATCCATTCTTCCACCATCCTGTGCGGTGAGCCCCATTTGGGACAGGGAATGTATCCGATCTGATTGCTTGTATCCCGGGGCTCAGTACATGTATGGCACAGAGTAAGCGCTAAACAAATCATCATTATTACCCGAGTCACTTGCAAACTATAGCACGGCCTAGTGGAAAGATGCATGAGCCTGAGAATCAGAGGACCTGGGTTCTAATTCTGGCTCCGCCATGTGTCTGCTGTGTGACCTTGGGCAAGTCACGTTGCTTCTCGGTGCCTCAGTTACCCCATCTGTTAAAATGGAGATTAAAACCTACTTCCCCCAAGTGGTACTGGACTGTGTCCAACCTGATTAACTTGTATCTACCCCAGTGCTTAGAACAGTGCCTGACACATAATAAGTACTTAGCAAAAATAATAATAATAATAAATAGCAAAATAAGTAAGTAAATAAATGCCACTGATGGGGATGATAATATTCTCTTCATCCCTGATGCGATCCCTCATCTAAGATCACGTGAATTCCCTACTGGTTAGGACTAAATCCTCTATTCAATTTTTGGCCTCTCTCCTCATTATTTGAAAATCTGTATTTACAGTTCTTGAATCATTCCACTGTTCACTCACCTTTTTCATCCTAAGGCATTTGTATTATTTCCTGTTCTATCTTGTAGCCAGGGAACATTCAAACCAACTCTATTGTACTGCACTCTCCCAAATGCTTAGGCCAGCCCTTGGAACCCAGTAGACACTCAAAAAAGGCCACGGATTAATTGATTGTTCCTTCTCCCATTGTTTGTAAAGTTCAGTCTGTTCTGTCTCCCCTGTGGAGTGGATCATGTCTACCAACTCTCCCGTTTTACTCTCCCAAGAGTTTAATACAGCGCTCTGCACACCAAAAGAGCTCGTTAAATACCGTTGATTGATTCCTCAGTTTGATCTGTTGTCTGTAAAGTCCTTGGAGACTTTTGCTTCTGGGTGATTCTTCCAAAACCTAGCCCTCAGGAGGCGGTCAGTGAGGAAGGGGACTCAGCTATTGATTGATTGATTGACTCAACCTGGTTTTAAAGGAATAATAATAATAATGATGATGATGATGGTATTTGTTAAGCGCTTACTATGTGCAAAGCACTGTTCTAAGCACTGGGGAGCTTACAAAGTATCACCCAACATTAAGGGAAGAGCTTAGCAAAGGGTTTTAAATCATTTAGTATATTCATGCCGGGAGACCATTTTAACCCCCTGGACACTTCTAGCCGGGTGTGTGCCACATTAGAACCCAGAGCCCCGTCTCTTTAGAGAAAAAGCCATTTTCTATAACAGCAGGGTGTGTTCTCACGTCGAGCGATACCTTCGCATTTTCTTCAGAGCAATAGGAATTTCAGGGAGAGGAGAGTTTCACAGTAGGTTTCCAGGAGAAGAGAAGGCAGTAGGAGAGACCTTCAACAGAGCATTAAAAATGTAATAATGCCACACCGGGGAAGATGGAGAAAAGGACGGATCTCTGTGATGTCAGAGAGGATCCTCGGTGCGGTGTTTTTGACAGAACGTCCGAGACCATCGTCAGAGGAATTCCAGGGATGCTGATTTTGGCTATCCAAATATGGAGTGATTTTGCTGGGCAGTAATATCAGAGACAGAGACGAAAATGGAAAAATCCACTGAAATCTACTGCTCAGGTTGCAGGCAGATTAGAATCAGCTCCTCCAGGCAGGGTATCTGTCCAATACCTGTTCTCAGTGGGAGAATCCTTCTTCACCGATATTCTCATCCCCCAGGGTATAACTACCCAAGGGCCAAGGTAGCGACTCTGGAGAGAAAGAGAAGGCTGAATCCAGCCGGCCCACGTCCTCCCCCTGGCCCGGAATGCCCTACCTCTGCACATCCGCCAAGCTAGCTCTCTTCCTCCCTTCAAAGCCCTACTGAGAGCTCACCTCCTCCAGGAGGCCTTCCCACACTGATCCCCCTCCCTCCTCTCCCCCTCCCCATACCCCCCTGCCCTCCCTCCTTCCCATCCCCACAGCACCTCTATATATGTTTGTACAGATTTATTACTCTATTTATTTTACTTGTACATATTTACTATTCTATTTATTTTGTTAATGATGTGCATGCAGCTATAATTCTATTTATTCTGATGACTTGACACCTGCCCACATGTTTTGTTTTGTTCTCTGTCTTCCCCTTCTAGACTGTGAGTCTGTTGTTGCGTAGGGACTGTCTCTATGTGTTGCCAACTTGTACTTCCCAAGCACTTAGTACAGTGCTCTGCACACAGTAAGCGCTCAATAAATACAATTGAATGAATGAATGAATGAAGTGCTTACTGTGTGCAGAGCACTGTACCATGAACTCTTGGCTTATAATAGCAATTATGATAATAATAAGAACTGTGGTATTTGTTTAGCACTTGCTATTTTCCAGGCACAGTGAATAGAGCACCAGCCTGGGAGACAGAAGGTCATGGTTTCTAATCCCGGCTCCGCCACTTGCCTGCTGTGTGGCCTTGGGCAAGTCTCTTCATTTCTCTGGGCCTCAGTGACTTCATCAGTAAAATGGGGATTGAGACTGTGAGTTCCACATGGGACAGAGACTTTGTCCAGCTCAAGTTGCTTGTATCCACCCCAGCAGTCTAGACCGTATGTCCGTTGTGGGCAGGGATTGTCTCTCTCTATTGCTGAATTGTACTTTCCAAGTGCTTAGTACAGTGCTCTGCACACAGAATGCATTTATTCTGAATGAATGAATGTATTGAGTGTGAGTCCCAAGTGGGACAAGGGACTGTGTTCTACTTGACTCAATTGCATCTGCCCCAGGGCTTAGAATAGTGCTTGACACATAATAATAATAATAATAATAATAGCATTTATTAAGCGCTTACTATGTGCAGAGCACTGTTCTAAGCACTGGGTGAGAACTTAACAAATGTCATCATTACTATTATTATTATTGTTATCACAGTACAGGGACCACCTCTATATGTTGCCAACTTGTATTTCCCAAGCGCTTAGTACAGTGCTCTGCACACAGTAAGCACTCCATAAATATGATTGAATGAATAAATGAATGAATACAACAGAGTTGGCTGGTGCCTTCCCCACTCAACAAGAAGCAGTGAAGTCTAGTAGATAGAGCATGGCCCTGGGAGTCAGAGTGACCTGGGTCGAATCCCAGCCATGCCACTTGTATGCTGTGTGACTTTGGGCAAGTCACTCCACTTCTCTGTCCCTCAGTTCCCTCATCTGTAAAATGGGGGTGAAGATCGTGAGCCTCAAGAGGGATCTGGACTGTTTCCAACCTGATTAGCTCGGATCTACCTGATCACTTAGAGTAGTGCCTGCCACATTGTAAGCATTTAATATATACCATGGGGGGGAAAAAAAGCTCAGAGTGTACAGAATAAACCAAAACCTCCTGTCCACGAGGAAGAAGTTTGAACTCTGAAGAGGGAGGGAAGCATAAAACATTTACAACGTGAATGATCAAAATAAACCAGTTGAGCAGACACATATTCATGAGTACTGAGGAGAGTGTGAAAAAGTGCCTGAGTGGTCTAGTTTGCTGGAAGGAGGAAGCACTCATTTATGCACCAGGGATTAAAGAAATCTGTAGGGCTGAGTGAGTATCCAGCAGGATGCTAAACCTTTAATTGACTTTTTACGGTTTTGAGCACGGAATAATGGACAGGTGGATTTCTGAGCATCTCAGCGCTACAGGGGCTTGGAAAGCCATTATGTGCTCCGTCACTTTAAAAAGAAATTAAACTTTTCAATTTCCCCTTTCTGTCAAGCCAAACTCGCTAGGGTATTCATTGAGGAGTTAGAGTGTTATTGAGACTGTACTAAGTGCTTTAATTCTATTTGTTCTGACGATTTTGAAACCTGTCTATATGTTTTGTTTTGTTGTCTGTCTCCCCCTTCTAGACTGTGAGCCCGTTGGTGGGTAGGGACCGTCTCTACATGTTGCCGACTTGGACTTTCCAAGCGCTTAGTACAGTACTCTGCACACAGTAAGCGCTCAAAAAATATGATTGAATGAATGAACGAATGAATGAAACAATGCACTAAGCCCTAGGGAAAAAACACGGGTAATAATAATAATAATAATAATGATATTTGTCAGGCACTTACTATGTGCCAGGGACTGTATTAAGCACTCAGGGGAATGCAAAAAAATCGGGTTGGACAAAGTCCCTGTCCCACAGTGGGCCCACAGTCTTAATCCCCATTTTGTAGATGAGTTGACTGAGGCACAGAGAAGTGAAGTGACTTGACCAGGGTCACACAGCAGACAAGTAGCGGAGCAGCAGGAATAATGGATAGAGCACAGGCCTGGGAATCAGCAGGTCATGGGTTCTAATCTTGGCTCTGCCGTTTTTCTGTTTTGTGACCTTAGGCAAGAAACTTCACTTCTCTGGACCTCAGTGACCTCATCTGTAAATTGGGGATTGAGACTGTGAGCCCCACGTGGGACAGGGACTGTGTCCACCCCACTGCTTAGTACAGTGCCTGGCAAATCATAGTAAGCACTTAACAAATACCACAATTATTATTATTATCAGCACTTAACAAATTATTATTATTATTATTGTTATTCATTCATTCATTCAATCGTATTTACTGAGCGCTTACTGTGTGCAGAGCACTGTACTAAGCGCTTGGGAAGTACAAGTTGGCAACATAATCAGAGAAGCAGCAAGGCTCAGTGGAAAGAGCATGGGGTTAGGAGTCTGAGGTCATGGGTTCTAATCCCGGTTCCCCCACACGTCTGCTGTGTGACCTTGGGCAAGTCACTTAACTTCTCTGAGCCTCAGTTACATCATCTGTAAAATAGGGATGAAGACTATGAGCCCCACATGGGACAACATGATCGCTTTGTATCCCCCCCAGCGCTTAGAACAGTGCTTTGCACATAGTAAGTGCTTAATAAATGCCATCATTATTATTATAAGTGGCAGAGCAGGGTAAGAGTTAGACACAATCTTTTAGCCCCGAAAATGAGAGTATTGGGAAGGGTTGGTGATGGGTATATAAGGAAAGCTTAAACAGTAAAAAAGCTAAAAGAACACAGGAAATGAGGACACTGATGAATATGTTAGCTGCAGGGTATGTGGCTAGAGGAGAAGAGATTTAGACATGTCATGGCTCAGAGGAAGACTGTCAAAATAGTCTCAGTTTCAGCCACAACCACAACCACGGCCTCGGCCTTAACCACAGCCTCTGCCTCAGCCTCAGCCTCCACTACAGCCTCAGCAGCGTGGCTCAGTAGGAAAGAGCCCGGGCTTTGGAGTCAGAGGTCCTGGGTTCAAATCCCCGCTCCGCCAATTGTCAGCTGTGTGACTTTGGGCAAGTCACTTAACTTCTCTGGGCCTCAGTTACCTCATCTGGAAAATGGGGATTAAGACTGTGAGCCCTACGAGGGACAACCTGATCACCTTGTAACCTTCCCAGCGCTTTCAGAACAGTGCTTTGAACATAGTAAGCGCTTAATAAATGCTATCAAAAAAAACCCCACAACTTCATTCTCAACCACAGCCTCAGCCTCTAGCTCAGGTCCACCACAGCCTCAGCCTCTAGCTCAGCCTCAACCCCAGCTTCATTCTCATTCTCAACCCCAGCCTCCACCATTCATTCATTCATTCATTCATTCAATCATATTTATTGAGCACTTAGTACAGTGCTCTGCCTACAGTAAGTGCTCAATAAATACGATTGATAATGAATGAATGAATGAATGACTGCAGTACACTGCACTGTACTAAGCATTTGGGAAGTCCAAGTTGGCAACATCTAGAGACGGTCCCTTCCCAACGATGGGCTCACAGTCTAGAAGGGGGAGACAGACAACAAAACAAAACATGTGGACAGGTTGTCAACAGAACAAATAGAATTAAAGCTAGATGCACATCATTAACAAAATAGAATAGTAAATATGTACAAGTAAAATAAATAGAGTAATAAATCTGTACAAACATATATACAGGTGCTGTGGGGAGGGGAAAGAGGTAGGGCGGGGGGATGGGGAGGAGGAGAGGAAAAAGGGGGCTCAGTCTGGGAAGGCCCCTTGGAGGAGGTGACCTCTCAGTAGGGAGGAAGAGAGGTAGCTTGGCGGATGTGTGGAGGGAGGTCATTTCGGGCCGGGGGAGGACGTGGGCTGGGGGTCGACGGCGGGACAGGCGAGAATGAGGCCCAGTGAGGAGGTTAGCGGTGGCAGAGGAGCGGAGGGTGCGGCTGGGCTGGAGAAGGAAAGAAAAGATGAGCTAGGAGGGGGCGAGGGGATGGAAAATCTTGAAGCCGAGAGTGAGGAGTTTCTGCCTGACTCTAGCTCAGCCTCAACCCCAGCCTCATTCTCAACCGCAGCCTCCACCATAGCCTCAGCCTCAAGCTCAGCCTCAATTCTAGACCGTGAGCCCGCTGTTGGGTAGGGACCGTCTCTATGTGTTGCCAACTTGTACTTCCCAAGTGCTTAGTACAGTGCTCTGCACACAGTAAGCGCTCGATAAATATGATTGAATGAATGAATGAATCACAGCCTCAGCCTCTAGCTCAGCCTCGGCCTCAACCACAGCTACAACCTCAGTTCCAGCCTCTGTCACAATTAGGTACTAATAATAATAATAATAATAACAATAATAATAATGGCATTTCTTAAGCACTTACTATGTGCCAAGCACTGTTCTAAGCGCTTGAGGGCATACAAGGTAATCAGGTTGTCCTACCTGGGGCTCACAGTCTTAATCCCCATTTTACAGATGAGGTAACTGAGGCCCAGAGAAGTTAAGTGACTTGCCCAAAGTCACACAGCTGACAAGCGGCAGAGCCGGGATTAGAACCCATGACCTCTGACTCCCAAGCCTGGGCTCTTTCCACTGAGCCACCCTGCTTCTCTAGATTCACAGCCTCAGTCTTTCCAGTATTGAGCCCCACGTGGGACAAACTGATCACCTTGTAAATTCCCCAGCGCTTAGTACAGTGCTTTGCACATAGTAAGTGCTTAATAAATGCCATTATTATTATTATTATTATTATTATTATTCTAAAAGGAAAGATTTTAGTGAGTGAGAGCACTGAAATTGATGCAAGATCATTTTTTATATCATTTGTTAAGTTCTTACTTTGTGCCAAGCACTGTACTAAGCTCTGGGGTAGATAGACGATCATCAGTTTGGGCAGAGTCCCAGACATTCATTTTGGCTCCCAATCTAAATAGGAAGGGGAACAGGTATTTAATCCCCATTTTTCAAGTGAGGAAACTGGAGCACAGAGAAGCTAAGCGACATGCCCAAGGTCACCCAGCAGACAAGTGGTGAATGTGGGATTAGAACCCAGGCCCTCTGACACTCAGGCTCAGGCTCTTTCCACTAGGCCATCAAACACGGACCTTGGCTCAAAGTCTAAGAGGAAGGGAGAAGCAGGTATCTTATTCCCATCATCTTCCCCTTCCCGTGATCCATAATCAGAGAATGAGTATGGTGTAGTGAAAGCGCCCAGACCTGGGAATCAGAAGAACCTGGGTTCTTCTTGTCAGCTATGTGACCTTGGGCAAGTCACCTAACTTCTCTGGGCCTCATTTCCCTCATCTGTAAAAATGGGGATTAAGACCGTGAGCCCCATGGGGGACAGGGACTCTGTCCAACCTGATAAGCTTGTATCCACCCTAGCACTTAGCATAGTACTTTAGGACAAGATTGTGATCAACTGGAACTTTTCATTTATTCATTCAATCGTGTATTTATTGAGCACTTACTGTGTGCAGGGCACTGTACTAAGTGCTTGGAAAGTACAAATTGGCAACAAATAGAGACAATCCCTACGCAACGGGCCCACAGCCTAGAAGTGGGGAGACAGACAACAAAGCAAAACCAAGCAAGAGGACAGGCATCAATAGCATATGATGGTATGCTAGACTATGAGCCCACTGTTGGGTAGGGACCGTCTCTATATGTTGCCAACTTGTACTTCCCAAGCGCTTAGTACAGTGCTCTGCACACAGTGGTATGCTAGACTGTGAGCCCACTGTTGGGTAGGGACCGTCTCTATATGTTGCCAACTTGTACTTCCCAAGCGCTTAGTACAGTGCTCTGCACACAGTAAGCACTCAATAAATACGATTGAATGAATGAATGAATGAATGGTATTTGTTAAGCACTTACTATGTGCCAAGCACTGTTCTAAACGTGGATGTAGGTACAAGCTCATCAGGTTGTCCCACGTTGGGCTCAGGGTCTTCATCCCCATTTAACAGATGAGGTCACTGAGGCCCAGAGAAGTGAAGTGACTTGCTCAAAGTCACACAGCTGACATGTGGCAGAGGTGGGATTAGAACCCACATCCTCTGATTCCCAAGCCCAGGCTCTTGCCACTGAGCCATGCTGGAACCAGTCTGTCTCCAAGATACCAGAGTAGAAAAATGGCCTCTTGATAGACAACACTATCATGGGGAAGCAGTGTGGACTAGTGGATAAAACATGGGCCTGGAAGTAAGAAGGACCAGTGTTCTAATTCTGCTTCCACCATTTAACTATTGTGTGACCTTTGGCAAGGCTCTTAGCTTCCCTGTGCCTCAGTTCCCTCATCCGTAAAATGAGGATTAAGACTGTGAGCCCCAGGCGGGACAGGGATTACATCCAACGTGATTAGTTTGCATCGAAACTGAAAGAGGCTCCGCAGCATTTTCAATCGGTAAAATGAAGGTTACACTTCTCTGTGCCTCAGTTACCTCATCTGTGAAATGGGGATGAAGACTGTGAGACCCCCGAGGGACAACCTGATCACCTTGTAACCTCCCCAGCGCTTAGAACAGTGCTTTACACATAGTAAGCGCTTAATAAATGCCATTATTATTATTATTATTATTTCACTTCTCTGTACTGCACTTACCTCATTTGTAAAATGAAGGTTACACTTCTCTGTGCCTCAGTTCCCTCATCTGTGAATTAGGGATAAAGACTGTGAGCCCCCCGAGGGAAAACATGATCACCTTGTAACCTCCCCAGCGCTTAGAACAGTGCTTTGCACATAGTAAGCGCTTAATAAAAACCATCATCATCATTATTATTATTATTATTATTATTATTATTATTATCTACCCCACTGCTTAGTACAGTGCCGGCCACATAGTAAGAGCTTAAAAACAGTGAGGCCTTTCCTCACTGACCGGTCAGTTTTGTTACTTTCTTGAGTTTCCTTGGCTCAACTTCCTGAAAGGCAAAAGGACTCTTCCGGGTTGAAGAGTCAACTTGTGCATGATCCCATAGGAATATCCCCTGTTAAGGAAGGAATATCTCTTGTTCAGGAGTTAGCATGTGCAAGACTCCAAAGGAATATCCCCTCTTGAACAGTGATCATGTGCGATGCTATAAAGGATTATTCTTTTGTGAAAGCAGTATGGCCTAGTGGCTAGAGCCCGGGCCTGGGAGCCAGAAGGACCTGGGTTCTAATCCCGGCTCTGCCACTTGTCTTGGGCAAGTCGCTTCACTTCTCTGGGTCTCAGTTCCCTCATCTGGAAAATGGGGATTGAGGCTGTGAGACCCACATGGGACAGGGACTGTGTCCACCCCGATTTGCTCGTATCCACCCCAGTGCTTAGTTCAGTGCCTGGCACATAGAAAGAACTTTACAAATGCTTGGCGGATGTGGGGAGGGAGGGCATTCCAGGCCAGGGGAAGGACATGGCTGGGGGTCGACAGTGGGATGGGCGAGAACGAGGTACAGTGAGGAGGTTAGCGGAGGCAGAGGAGCGGAGGGTGCGGGCTGGGCTGGAGAAGGGGAGAAGGGAGGTGAGGTAGGAGGGGGCAAGGGGATGGACAGCCTTGAAGCCCAGGGTGAGGAGTTTCTGCTTGATGCGTAGGTTGATTGGTAGCCACTGGAGATTTTTGAGGAGGGGAGTAACATGCCCAGAGCGTTTCTGGACAAAGACAATCTGGGCAGCGGCGTGAAGTATGGATTGAAGAGGGGAGAGACACGAGGATGGGAGATCGGAGAGAAGGCTGATACAGTAATCCAGACGGGATAGGATGAGAGATTGAACAAGCAGGGTAGCGGTTTGGATGGAGAGGAAAGGGCGGATCTTGGCAATGTTGCGGAGCTGAGACCGGCAGGTTTTGGTGATGGCTTGGATGTGAGGGGGGAACGAGACAGCGGAGTCGAGGATGACACCAAGTTTGCGGGCTTGTGAGACGAGAAGGGTGGTAGTGCCGTCAACAGTGATAATAATAATAATAATAATAATGGCATTTATTAAGTGCTTACTATGTGCAAAGCACTGTTCTGAGTGCTGGGGAGGTTACAAGGTGATAAGGTTGTCCCACAGGGGGCTCACAGTCTCAATCCCCATTTTACAGATGAAGTAACTGAGGCACAGAGAAGTTAAGTGATTAGCCCAAAGTCACACAGCTGAAAATTGACAGAGCTGAGATTTGAACCCGTGACCTCTGACTCCAAAGCCCGTGCTCTTTCCACTGAGCCCTCATCACTCTCCCCACTTCAAAGCCTTATTGAAGGCCCATCTCCTCAATAGGCCTTCCTTGACTAGGCCTCCTCTCCTCTTTTCCCACTCCCTTCTGCTTTGCCCTGATTTGCCCTTTTATTTGCCCTTTTATTTATCCTAACCCTCAGCCCCACAGCTCTTAGCAGCATGGTTTAGTGGTTAGAGACCAGGCCTGGGAGTTAGAAGGTCACGGGTTCTAATCCTGGCCCTGCCACTTGTCTGCTGCGTGACCTTGGCCAAGTCACTTAACTTCTCTGGGCCTCTGTTCCCTCATTCATTCATTCATTTATTCAATCGTATTTATTGAGGCTTACTGTGTGCAGAGCACTGTACTAAGCTCTTGGGAAGTATAAGTTGGCAACATATAGACACAATCCTTACCCAACAACGGGCTCACAGTCTAGAGAGGACTGTCTAGAAGGGACTCATCTGTAAAATGGGGTTTGAGACTGTGAGTCCCATGGGGGACAAGGACTGTGTCCAGCCTGATTAGCTTGTATCTACCCCAGTGCTTAGTACAGTGCCTGGCACATAGCAAGAACTTAACAAATGCCATAATAATATATCTGTAACTTATATATTTGTTATAATGTCTATCTCCGCCTCTAGACTCTATATTGCTCCTTGTGGGCAGGGAACAGGTCTACCAACTCTGCTGTATTGTACTCTCGCAAGCACTTAGTACAGTGCTCTCTGCATATAGCAAGCACTCAATAAATCCCATTGACTGATTTATTGGTACCGATTGATCGGAAAGATCACGGACCTGAGAAGCAGAGGACCTTTCAGAGGACACTTTTATTAACAAAAATGTTTACTTCACATCTCCCTGTCCCGCCATCGACCCCCGGCCCACGTCATTCCCCGGGCCTGGAATGCCCTCCCTCTGCCCATCCACCAAGCTAGCTCTCTTCCTCCCTTCAAGGCCCTACTGAGAGCTCACCTCCTCCAGGAGCCCTTCCCAGACTGAGCCCCTTCCTTCCTCTCCCCCTCGTCCCCCTCTCCATCCCCCCATCTTACCTCCTTCCCTTCCCCACAGCACCTGTATATATGTATATATGTTTGTACATATTTATTACTCTATTTATTTATTTATTTATTTTACTTGTACATATCTATTCTATTTATTTTATTTTGTAAGTGTGTTTGGTTTTGTTCTCCGTCTCCCCATTTTAGACTGTGAGCCCACTGTTGGGTAGGGACTGTCTCTATATGTTGCCAACTTGTACTTCCCAAGTGCTTAGTACAGTGCTCCGCACACAGTAAGCGCTCAATAAATACGATTGATGATGCTGATCTCCCTACCTCAAGAAACTCCAGTGGTTACCCATCCACCTCCGTATCAGATGGAAACTTCTCACCATCAGCTTGAAAGCCGTCAATCCCCTTGCCCCGTCCTATCTCACCTCACTGCTTTCCTACTCTAACTCAGCCCACGGACTCCACTCCCCTAGTACCAGCTTCCTCACTGTGCCCCCATCTCATCTATCTTGCCGCCGACCCCTTTCCCACATCCTCCCCCTGGCCTGGAGCTCCCTCCCCATCCAAAGATGCCAGACCACCACTCTCCCTCCAAAGCCTTTTTAAGGTCACACCTCCTCCAAGAGGCCTTCCCTGATGAAACCCTCTTTCCCCTGGCTCCCTCTCCCTTCTGCCTCATCTATTCATTTGGATCTGTGACCTCGGGATGTTTGATATTCACTCCATCCCCAACCCTACAACACCTGTGTACACTTGTGCTTAGAGAAGCAGTGTGGCTCAGTGAAAGAGAGCCTGGGCTTTGGAGTCAGCGGTCATGGGTTCAAAACCCGGCTCCGCCAATTGTCAGCTGTGTGACTTTGGGTAAGTCACTTAACTTCTCTGTCCCTCAGTTGTCTCATCTGGAAAATGGGGATGAAGACTATGAGCCCCCATGGGACAACCTGATCACCTTGTAACCTCCCCAGTGCTTAGAACAGTGCTTTGCACATAGTAAGTGCTTAATAAATGCCATCATTATTATTACACATCTTAAAATTATTTATTATAAATTATTTATTCATATTAATGTCTGCCTCCCCATTGATTATCATTATGATTATTACTATGGTATTTGTTAAGCACTTACTATGTGTCAAGCCCTGTTCTAAGCACTGGGGAGGTTACGAGGTGATCAGGTTGTCCCATGTGGGGATCACAGTCTTAATCCTCATTTTACAGGTGAGGTAACTGAGGCCCAGAGAAATGAAGTGACTTGCCCAGGGTGAGAAGGCAGACAAGTGGCAGAGCTAGGATTAGAACCCACATCCTGAGCGGCGTGGCTCAGTGGAAAGAGCCCGGGCTTGGGAGTCAGAGGATGGGGGTTCTAATCCCGTCTCCACCACTTGTCTGCTGTGTGACCTTGGGAAAGCCACTTAACTTCTCTGTGCCTCAGTTACCTCATCTGTAAAATGGGGATGCCATGGCTGATGCAATAGTCGAGCCAAGGCAAGACGAGATGGTGAGGAGTTTCTGTTTGCTGTGGAGGTGGTTGGGCAACCATTGGAGGTTCTTGAGGAGTGGGGAGATGTGGACAGAATGGTTTTATAGAAAAATGATCCAGGCGGTAAAGTGTGGACTGGAGTGGGGAGAGACAGGAGGCCAGGAGGTCAGCAAGGCGGCTGATGCAATAATCGAGGTGGGATAGGATAAGTGCTTGGATTAAGGTAGTAACAGTTTGGATGAGGAAAGGGTGGATTTTAGCAATGTTGTGAAAGTAGAACTGACAGGATTCGGTGACAGATCGAATATGTGGGTTGAATGAGAGAGAGAGGAGTTGGGGACATTTACGGGCTTTGTGGGACAGGGAGGATCAATCAGTCAGCCAATCATATTTAATGAGTATTTGCTATGTGCAAGTGCACTGTACTAAGTGCATGGGACAGTAAAATATAACTGAGTTGGTGGACATGTTCCCTGCCCACAATGAGCTTACTGTCCAGGGTGAGTTTACAGTCAAGAGGGAGGATGGTGATAATGATGGTATTTGTTAAGCATTTACTATGTGCCAAGCACTGTTCTAAGCGCTGGGGAAGATGCAAGGTAATAATCAGGTTGTCCCATGTGGGGCTCACAGTCTTAATCCCCATTTTACAGATGAGGTAACTGAGGCCCAGGGAAGTGAAGTGACTTGCCCAAAGTCACCCAGCTGACAAGTGGCAGAGCCGGGATTAGAACCCACGACCTCTGACTCCCAAGCCCGGGCACTTTCCACTGAGCCACGCTGATGGTGGTGTTGTCTACAGTGGTGAACCTATAGTAAGCTGCCTTTTTAGTGACTGTTTGTGATCCCGTGAACAATAACTAGACTTCTAGACTAGTGAGACTTCTAGACTGTGAGCCCATTGTTGGGTAGGGACCGTCCCTATAAGTTGCCGACTTGTACTTCCTAAACGCTTAGTACAGTGCTCTGCACACAGTAAGTGCTCAATAAATACAATTGAATGAATAATTTAATGAACAAGGAAGAGACTTTGTGAAGCCACTTATGGGCTCTACCTAATTGCGGGCATGTCGGGGTGGGGCATGGAGGGAGGCAGGGCTTTCTATCCCTGTTCTACCCAGGAACAGGCCTGGTCCCATGAGTGACTGCCACGGAGAGCCACAGCTGCCAGGCCTAAGGCAGATAAAAGGTGCTCGTTCTGAGTGGCAAGGGGGCACCTGGCAGAAGTTTGTAATGAGATGCCAGAGGAGCAGAAGTATGTAATGAGAAGCAAGAAGGAAGTGCTTTGCACACAGAACAGTGCTTTGCACATAGTAAGCGCTTAACAAATGCCATCATCATATCATCATCATCAAGTATGCAGCTCTGGAAAGCAGAAAGTAGAAGCGTCAGCAGAACGGGCTCCTTCAACCTCAGACAGGTATTGGACCTCTGGGTGGTGGAGTGAGTGAGAGTACGTATGTGTCACTCCCCTGTGCATTGATAAAACTAAGTAAAAAACTTTTCACAGTGACTTTGGGGATCTGAGTTGTGGTTTGAACTCTACTGTGTGCTAATGAGGCTCCCCAGGTCCAGGAGGGTCGTGGATGGTACAAACCTGGAGGCTAGTGACAGAGTGGAGGACAGGGATTGGGTGGGAAGATGAGGACGTATTAAGTTTGAGTTGTTGGTGTTACATCCAAGATGAGATGTCCCGAAGGCAAGAGGAAATGTGAGACTACATAAAAAGGAGAGAGAACAGGGCTGGAGATGGAGATTTGGGGATCATTCATTCATTCATTCAATCATATTTATTGAGTGCTTATTGTGTGCAGAGCACTGTACTAAGTGCTTGGGAAAGAATCGTCTGTATAGAGGTGGTTGTTGAAGCCAAAAGAGGGAATGAGTTCTCCAAGGGAGTGGGTATAGATGGAGAATAAAAGGGGACCCAGAACTGAACCTTGAGGGACCACCACAGTTAGGGGGTGGGAGGCAATGGAGGGGCCTGAGAAAGAGATGAGAAGGAGCGGCCAGAGAGATAAGAGAACGAGGAGAGGACAGTGTCGGTGAAGCTGAGGTTGGATTATGTTTCCAGGAGAAGGGGATGGTCCACAGCATCAAAATCAGCTGAGAGGTCGAGGAGGATTAGGATGGAGTGGAGGCTGTTGGATTGACAAGAAGGAGATCATTGGTGACCTTTAAGGAGTCAGTTTCTGTGGAGTGAAGGGGGCAGGAGGCGGATTGGAGGGAGTCAAGGAGAGAATCAGAGGAGAGGATCTTGAGACAGCAGATGTAGATGACTCACTCAAGGAGTTTGGAGTGGAATGGTAGGAGGGAAATGAGGCAATAACTGGAAGGAGCCTTGGGGTTCAGGGAGGATTATTTTAGGATAGTGGAAATATGGGCCTGTTTGAAGGCAGTGGAGAAGGAGCCATTGGAGAGCCAACAGTTGAAGTTGGCAAGTCCAGGTGGGAAAAGTGTTTTGATAGAGAATGAGGGGTTGGGGTAGACTTTGAGGGGAGGCCAGAGATCTCCCAAGATTGCTTTGGGCAAGTCACTTAACTTCTCTGTGTCTCAGTGACCTCATCTGGAAAATGGGGATTAAGACTGTGAGCCCTCCATGGGACGGCCCGATCACACTGTAACCTCCCCAGCGCTTAGAACAGTGCTTTGCACATAGTAAGTGCTTAATAAATGCCATCATCATTATGGAGAAGCAGCGTGGCTCAGTGAAAAGAGCCCGGGCTTTGGAGTCAGAGGTCATGGGTTCGAAATCCGGCTCTGCCACATGTCTGCTGTGTGACCTTGGCCAAGTCACTTAACTTCTCTGAGCCTCAGTTACCTCATCTGTAAAAGGGGGATGAAGACTGTGAGCCCCATGTGGGACAACCTGATCACCTTGTATTCCCCCCCAGCGCTTAGAACAGTGCTTTGCACATAGTAAGAGCTTAACAAGTGCCATCATTATTATTATTATTTTCTCCATTAGTGCGGCTGACATTGAGGTTGGCAGATATCTGGCCCATATATAGAGAGAAGCAGTGTGGCTTGGAGAATAGAGCCCAGGCCTGGGATTCAGAAGGACCTGGGTTTTAATCCCAGCTCCCCCACATGTCTGTTGTGTGACCTTGGACAAGTCACTTCACTTCTCTGAGCCTCAGTTGCCTCATCTGTAACATGGGGATTAAGAGTGTGAACCCAGTGTGGGATAGGGACTGTGTCCAAACGTATTAACTCGTATCTACCTCAGAGCTTAGAGCAGTGTGTGGAACAAAGTAAGCAAGTAACAAGTAGAGAAGCAGCGTGGCTCAGTGGAAAGAGCCCGGGCTTTGGAGTCAGAGGTCAGGGGTTCAAATCCTGGCTCTGCCACTTGTCAGCTGTGTGACTTTGGGCAAGTCACTTAACTTCTCTGGGCCTCGGTTACCTCATCTGGAAAATGGGGATGAAGACTGTGAGCCCCCATGGGACAATTGATCACCCTGTAACCTCCCCAGCATTTAGAACAGTGCTTTGCACATAGTAAGTGCTTAACAAATACCATTATTATTATTATTATTAAGTACCATAATTATTATTATTATAATATATACAATATAATATATATATCCACTAGGGTACGCTGCCTCTGTTTGCTACCAGCAGAAGCACAGCAAAAAATCAGACCTGAGGAGGACAGGATCGGGACATTTATTCATTCAATTATATTTATTAAGGACTTTCTGTGTGTAGAGCACTGTACTAAGCACTTGGTAGAGTACAGTAAAACAATAAACAGATACATTTCCTGCCCACGAAGAGCTTAAAGTCTAGAGGGCAAAGAGGAGAAGGACAACGGAGCCACAAATCACTGAGCCCCTCAAGTCTAGGAGAATTGGAAAAAATAATAATAATGATGGCATTTGTTAAGCACTTACCATGTACCAAGCACTGTTCATCATCATCAATCGTATTTATTGAGCGCTTACTATGTGCAGAGCACTGTACTAAGCGCTTGGGAAGTACAAATTGGCAACATATAGAGGCAGTCCCTACCCAACAGTGGGCTCACAGTCTAAAAGGGGGAGACAGAGAACAAAACCAAACATATTAACAAAATAAAATAAATAGAATAGATATGTACAAGTAAAATAAATAAATAGAGTAATAAATATGTACAAACATATATACATATATACAGGTGCTGTGGGGAAGGGAAGGAGGTAAGATGGGGGGATGGAAAGGGGGACGAGGGGGAGAGGAAGGAAGGGGCTCAGTCTGGGAGTCTGACTGTTCTAAGCACTGGGGTAGATACAAGGTCATCAGGTTGTCCCACGTGGGGGGCTCAGTCTTAACCAGAGCTTAGAACAGTGCTTGGCACATAGTAAGCGCTTAACAAATGCCATTATTATTATTATTAATCCCCATTTTATAGAGGAGGTCACTGAGGCCAGAGAAGTAAAATGACTTGCCCAGGGTCACGCAGCAGACAAGTGGCAGAGCCAGAATTAGAACCCAGGTCCTCTGACTCCCAAGCCCGGGCTCTTTCCTCTAGGCCATGCTGCTTTTCTGAAATCTGTGGACATATCTCAGGAGATTCCCGGGACATCCAGAGCAACACCAGGGGAGAGGAAGCAGAGCCAGGGAGGGAGAGGGAATGTTGGAAGGAGTAAGAGAGGGATGAAGGATCCGTGATCTTGGCTCTGTGGACTGGCATCTAGGGGTCCATGCACCAGCTCAAAGGTGAGCCGGTAAGTTGCGTTCAAGTGCTCAGTTCAGTGCTCTGCACATTGTAAGCACTCAATAAATACAAAAACTAGACTGGGAGCTCTTTGCGGGCAGGGACTGTGAATGTTCATTGTTGTATCGTACTCTCCCAAGTGCTTAGTACAGTGCTTTGCATGCAGTAAGCACTCAGTAAATACAATTGAATGAATGAATGACTACTTTGACCCTCTTGCCTTGTCATCTTGGACTGACCTTCGTTCTGGGGTGGCGGGAGGGTTCTTCCCCTCTTTCGGGGTTTCGTTGTAGGACCCCAACTACCTAGTCTCTGGAAGTAGTTGTCAGCAACAATCTCCACTTAGCATACCACTGGAATCCTTGAGCTAAACCTCTAATAACAATTATTATAGTACTTTTTAAACTCTTACTACGTTCCAACCACTGGAGTAGATACAAATTAATCAGGTTGGACCCAATCCCTTTCCCACACGGGGCTCACATTCTCAATCCCCGTTTCAGAGATGGGGGAACTGAGGCACGGAGAAGTGGAGTGACTTATCCAAGTCAAGGGCAAACAGCAGACACGTGGCAGATGCGGGATTAGAACGCAGATCCTTCTGACTCTCAGGTCTGTGCTCTATCCACTGAGCCACACTGTAAGCTACAGGAGGGCAGGGAACAAATATCTTTTGGACTGAACTCTCCCAAAATAATAATAATAATGTTGGTATTTGTTAAGCGCTTACTATATGCCAAGCACTGTTCTAAGCACTGGGGTAGATACAAGGTAATCAGGATGTCCCACATGGGGCTCGCAGTCTTCATCCCCATTTTACAGATGAGGGAACTGAGGCCCGGAGAAGTCAACTGATTTACCCAAGGTCACACAGCTGACAAGTAGCGGAGCCAGAACTTGAACCCATGACATCATGCATTTGGTAGAGTTTTCTGCACCCTGTCAGAGCTTCATTCATTGATTGATTGACTGATTCCTGGGAAGGATGGCATGTATATCATCATCAATCGTATTTATTGAGCGCTTACTATGTTCAGAGCACTGTACTAAGCGCTTGGGAAGTACAAATTGGCAACGTATATATGTATATACATATACATACATGTATATACATATGTATATACATATATATGTATATATCTATAATTCTATTTATTTGGATTGTAAATACTGCCTTTTTATTTGTATTGATGTCCGTGTCCCCTACCCCACCCAGACTGTGACCCCGTTGTGGGCAGGGACTGCCTGTCTTTATTGCTGCATTGTACTTTCCAAGCGCTTAGTACAGTGCTCTGAACACAGTAAGCACTCAATACGATTGAAGCGCTCATTAAATATGATTGAACGAATGAATGAACAATAATGATGGTATTTAAGTGCTTACTACGTGCCAAGCACTGTTCTAATGAATGAATAATCATGGAGGCAGTAGGAAGAGGGTGGCAGAAGAGAGGCACAGGAGATACTTAGGGAAAGAATGCACACGTCTCTCCTCTAATGCCAAATTTTTCCATCTCATCTATCTCACCGCCAACCTCTCGCCCATGTCCTGCCTCTGGCCTGGGATGCCCTCCCTCCTCACATCCGCCAAACAATGACTCTCCCCCACTTCAAAGCCTTATTGAAGGCCCACCTCCTCCAAGAGGCCTTCCCTGACTAAGCCCCCCCTTTCCTCTTCTCCCACTCCCGTCTGCATCGCCCTGACTTGCTCCCTCTGTTCTTCCCCCGTCCCAGCCCCACACCACTTACGTCCATATCTGTCATTTATTCATTTCTATTAATGTCTGTCTCCCTCTCCAGACTGTCAGCTCATTGTGGTCAGGGAATGCATCTGTTTAATGTTATAGTGCATTCTCCCTAGTGCTTAGTACAGTGCTCGGCACACAGTAAGCGCTCAATAAATAGGACTGACCGACTGAATGGAAAAACTGAGAGGAGGAGGAAATTTAGAAGGTGCAATGGATATAATTTTAGGTGGGAGTTCTATGGAGAGAAGCAGAGAGATCATTGCAGGTAAGAAGCCAAAGAATGAAAAGAGACCCAAAGACCAAGTACGGGGAAAACTCAAGAACAAGAATTCAACAAATCCCGCACGGAAGAAACATCCCGGCACCTTCAGAAATCAGCGTGGAGTTGTTTGCCTGAAACTTTTTTTTAAATCACTTGAAAATTGATCCAACTTTAAATACTTTTCTTCTTCAGATGTTATTATAAAATACTGGGTGACCTTTTAGGTTATTTATGATGTGAAATGACCTATCTTTAAGATTGTAATCCTTCATCTGTCAGCAAATCCTTGCAAAGTTCAACAGATTCATAAATAATGGGAGCTAATACTCGGCTACAACGTTTATGTAAATTTTAAAAGCAGATAAATGTAGGGAGAAAATAAAAACAGAATGCCTTTTTCATTAGAATTTCAGGTCACAGGAGACTAAATTTCTAGGATTAATTGAAAAAACTTAAACAGCAATAACAAAGTTTAGTTTTCTATTTTCTCTTGGGCACAAATGTTTTCTGACCCTCTACACTGGAATTCCAGGGAAGTCCCGCTTTTTTACTCTGTCAGCATGCCACACTGGAACCTCAATGACCACGACCTCAGCCAAAGACTTTATCTGGCCACGCACGAAGCTTAATTCTTCTATTCAGTTCTGCTACCTAGGCAGATCAAGGCCAATGATGCACAAATAGACAAAGTTAGAGAAGCAGCATGCCTAGTGGTTAGAGCCCGGTCCTGAGAGTCAGAAGGATCTGGTGTCTAATCCCGGCTCCGCCACTTGTGTGCTGTGACCTTGGTCAAGTCGCTTCTCTGGGCCTCAATTACTTCATCTGTAAAATGGGAATTAAGACTGTGAGCCCCACATGGGGCAGGGACTGTGTCCAACCGGATTAGCTTGTATCTACCCCAGCATTTAATCCAAAGCCAGGCAAATAATCAATCTACCAATCAATGACATTTACTGAGTGCTTACTATGTAAGCAGACATGTTTTCCCTGCTTACAGTGTCTTGTTTTGGGCAAAGAACGTGCCTGCTAATTCTGTTGTATTATACTTTCCAAAGTGATTAGTACAGTGCTCTGAACATAGTAAGCACTCATAATAACCATTCATTGATTAATTAGCAAATGTCATTTAAAAGAAGCAGTGTGGGCATCGTGGATAGAGCACGGGGCCGGCGAATCAGAAGGTCATAGGTTCTAATCTTGGCTTTGCCACTTGTCTACTGTATAGCTTTGAGCAAGTCACTTTGCTTCCCTGGGCCTTAGTTCTTTCATCTGTAAAATGGGGATTAAGACTCTGAGTCCCATGTAGGACAAGGGACTGTGTCCAACCTGTTTTCCTTGTATCCACACCAGTGCTTAATACAGTGCCTGGCACACAGTAAGCGCTGAACAAATACTAAAATTATTATTATTGTTATATAAGAAATCCAGGATGGTTTGGGGGGCATGACAGAGTTTGGCAACAGTGAGACATGAGGTTAAACCTCAATTCATTCATTCATTCAATCGTATTTATTGAGCCCTTGCTGTGTGCAGAGCACTGTACTAAGCGCTTGCAATGCAAGGTGTCAACCCTTCTATGGAAGCCTGGAAAATCCAGCCCCACCAAAGAAGTCCTCTTGGGATTGTAAGATCGTTGTGGGCAGGGAATGTGTCTATTGTTGCATTGTCCTCTTCCAAGTGCTTAGTACAGTGCTCTGGGTACCGTAAGTGCTCAATAAATATGATTGATTGAATAAATGAATTTAGCTCCTTGGGCCATTTCAGAAGCAGAACCAACGTCAAATGAAGCAATGTGGCCTAGTGGAAAGAGCCTGAGACTAGGAGTCAGAGGACCTGGGTTCCAATCCTGACTCTGCCCCTTGCCTCTGGATGACCTTGGCCAAGTCACTTCATTTCTCTGGGCCTTAGTTTACTCGTCTGGAAAATGGGGATTAAATGCCTGTTCCCCATCCCCCTAAGACTGTGAGCCCCAAGTGGTAGGGGAACTGAGCCCGACACGAATATCTTGTATCTAACCCAGCATCACATTTCCCCCCCTTTGGTATTTGCTAAGCGCTACTATGTACCAGGCACTTTATACACTGGGGTAGATACAAGTTAGTCAAGTTGGACACAGCTCCTGTTCCACAGGGGTTCACAGTCTTAATTCCCTTTTTACACATGAGGTAACTGAGGCCCAGAGAAGTGAAGTGAATTTTCCAAGGTCACACAGCAGAAATGTGGAGGAGCTGGGGTTAGAACCTGGGTTCTCTTCACTCCCAGGCCCAGGCTCGATCCACTTGGCCGTGCTGTTTCTCAACTCAACGTCTCACATTGCATCTGGCACATGGTAATAATTTTAGTAAAAATTATTATTATTATCAAATATCAGGACAAGATGATCAACATCAACATATTGTAAATAGTCAATATTTCCAGCCCTTTTCCCCATCATGATAAGCCTCTGAACTGATTATCCGGTACCTACCCCAGAGCTTAATATAGTGCTTGGCATATTTAACAGACATTATTATTACTATTATCATTACTATTTTTATTGCCATCATTATTTGGTCTGGGAATCAAGAGTCCAAGGTCCAATCCCAGCTCTGCCCCTGAACTGCTGTATGACTGAGCAGATCACTTAATGGCAGGGTGGATAGAGCTTGGGCCTGGGACTCAAAAGGTCATGGGTTCTAATCCTGGCTCTACCACTTGTCTGCTGTGTGACCTTGGGCAAGTCGCTTCACTTCTCTGGGCCTCATTGACCTCATCTGTAAAATGAGGGTTGAGACTGTGAGTCCCACGTGGGACAGGGACTGTGTCCAACCCGATTGGCCTGTATCCACTCCTGTGCTTAGTACAGTGCCTGGTACGTAGTAAGCACTTAACATTACCACAGTTATTATTAGTAGCATTATTTAACCTCCCTGAGCCTCAGTTTCCTCACCTGTCAAATGGGGATGAGATACCTGAGGCCCAGAGGTGTTGAGCGATTAGGGCAAAGTCACGCAGCAGCCCGGGGACAGAGCTGGGATTAGAAGTGGGGTCTTCTCCCTCCCAAACCTGAATTCCCTCCCCTAAGCCTTACCATGTCCCTAACCCAGACCCAAGGTCTCAGATGTGGCAGAAATGATAAACACCTAGACAAAAAAATGGTATTTAAGTGCTTACTATGTGTCGGGCACTGTACTAAGCACTGGGATGGATACAAGCAAATTGGGCTGGACACAGTCCCTGCCCCACATGGGGCTTCACAGCCTCAATCCCCATTTTACCGTGAGGAAACTGAGGCCCAGAGAAGTGAAGTGACTTGCCCAAGGTTACACAGCAGACATGTGGCAGAGCTAGGATTCAAACCCATGACCTTCTTACTCCCAAGGCAGTGTTCAAACCACTTTGCGATGCTGCGTAGAGAACGAAGAGCTCTCTTTCACTTCCTGCTCCTTCCCAGCACTCTCCCCCATCCCTTTTCATTTATTATGTATTAATAGTCATATTTGTTAAGTGCTTATTGTGTGTCAAGCACTGATCTAAACACTGGGGTAGTTACAAGTTAATCAGTTTGACATAGTCGCTGACCCACTTGGGGCTCATGGCCTATGTAGGAGAGAGAACCAGTATTGAAATTCTGTTTTACAGTTGAGGAAACTGAGGCCCAGAGAACTGAAGTGATTTTCCCAAGGTCACACAGCAGACAAGTGGCAGAGCCGGGATAAGAACCCACGGCCTCTGACTCCGAGGCCCAGACTCGGCACACAATAAGCACTTAATAAATACTACATAGTAAGCGCTTAATAAATGCCATCATTATTATTATTATTACTAAGCTGTGTGGCCTAGTTAAGAGAGCCCAGGCCTGAGAGTCAGAAGGCCCTGGGTTCTAATCCTAGCACCACCACTTGTCTGCTGCATGACCTTGGGCAGGTCACTTTGCTTCTCTGGGCCTCAGTGTCTTCAATCGTAAAATAGGAATTAAGACTGTGAGCCCCACGTGGGACAGAGACTACATCCAACCTGATTAGCTCGTATCTACCCTGGCACTTAGGAATAAATGAAACTAAACGATACTATAAATAGTATTACAGCAACTAAAATAAGAAGCAGATAGGCGGAGTGGTGCTGGGGAAGTGACAGCTGGAAATATTTACTGTCCCTATCTAGTGGCTACCCCAGAGATCCTGCTTTCTGCTTCCCGTCTGACTTTTCGTGCCCTCTCTTGAGTCTCCTTCCCTTTCGGTGGATATTTATTCTCGCCTCGGATAATATGGGTTCAGCGCTCCACAGCCTCCGAATGAAGACGCCCGTGGCAATACCGAGCGGGGTGTGCTGATTCCATAACCCCAGCCATTTAGAGAGCACATTTTTATAGAGTGTGTATATAATTATGCCAGGTTCTTTGTTCCTTGGGCTGGTTCTCTGAGAAACGCAGCGGGGCACTGCAGAAATTTCCTCTAATTAAAACCTAGGCCGATTTTGGCTGCCGCTCTAATGAGCAAATGTGATGCGGGATGGATGGGGAAGATTATGGATAATTGGAAGGGTGCCCCGGCACCGTGGACTGGGGGTGTGCTCCGGACATTGGAACCTTCTAGGGAAAGCCAAACACCACAAGGACTCACATTGTCACAGACCTATATTGGACTCCAGGAGACTCAGTCAATCAATCATTCGTGTTTATTGAGCGCTTACTGTGTGCAGAGCACTGTTCTAAGAGCTTGGGAGAGTACGACACAATAATATAACAGACGCATTCCCTGCCCACTATGAGCTTACAGTCTGGAGGGGGAGACTGACATCGATATAAATCAATAAATTATGGATATGGGCGCAATTGGTGTGGGGCTGGGTAGGGGGATGAATAAAGGGAACAAGTCAGGGTGAGGCAGAAGGGACTGGGAGAAGAGAAAAGGAGGGCTTAGTCTGGGAAGGCCTCTTGGAGGAGATGGGCCCTCAATAAGACATGGAAGTCGGGGAGAGTGATTATCTGTCAGATTAGAGGAGGGAGGGCGTTTCAGGCCAGAAGCAGGATGGGGGAGAGAGGTCGGCAGTGAGATAGATGAGACCCGAATGGTGGCATTTGCTAAGCGCTTACTATATGCCTTCCCCAATTAAACCCTCTTTTCCCCAACTCGCTCTCCCACCTGCGTCTTCTGTGCAGTTTGGATCTGTGATCTTTGACATTTGATAGTCACCCTACATCCATCCCCACAACCCCTACGTACATATCTTTAAATTATTTATTCCTACTAATGTCTGTCTCTCCCTCTAGACTGTAAGCTCATTATGTGCAGGGAATGTGTCTGCTAATTCTGATGTATTGTACTCTCCCAAGTGCTTAGTACAGTGTTTGGCATAAAATAAGCACTCAGTAAATACAATGGATTAATTGATATTAATTCATCTCCCCACACATCCAATCCATCACCAAAACCTGCCGGTCTCACTTCCACATCGTCACCAAGATCCGCCCTTTCCTCTCCATCCAAACCATCAATCTCTCATCCTCTCCCAACTGGATTACTGCATCAGCCTCCTCTCTGATCTCCCATCCTCCTGTCTCTCGCCACTTCAGTCTATACATCACTCTGCTGCCTGGATCATCTTTGTACTGAAACGCTCTGGGCATGTCACTCCCCTCCTCAAAAGTCTCCAGTGGTTTCCTGTCAACCTGCGCATCAAGCAAAAACTCCTCACCCTGGGCTTCAAGGCTGTCCATCCCCTCGCCCCCTCCTACCTCACCTCCCTTCTGTCCTTCTCCAGCCCAGCCTGCACCCTCCGCTCCTCTGCCACTGCTAACCTCCTCACTGGGCCTCGTTCTCGCCTGTGCCGCCGTCGACCCCTGGCCCACATCCTTCCCTGGCCTGGAATGCCCTCCCTCAAGGGACCGTCTCTATATGTTGCCAACTTGTACTTCCCAAGCACTTAGTACAGTGCTCTGCACACAGTAAGCGCTCAATAAATACGATTGACTGAATGAATGAGTGAATCCGCCAAAGTAGCTCTCTTCCTCCCTTCAGGGCCCTGCTGGGAGCTCACCTCCTCCAGGAGGCCTTCCCAGACTGAGCCCCCTTTTTTCCTCCCCTCATCCCCATCGCCCCCCGTCCTACCTCCTTCCCCTCCCCACAGCACTTGTATATATTTGTGCATATTTATTATTCTATTTAATGTGTACATATTGACTATATTTTATAAATGATGTGTATGTAGCTATAACTCTATTTATTCTGATGGTATTGGCACTTGTCTACTTGTTTTGTTGTCTGACTGTGAGCCCGTTGTTAGGTAGGGACCATCTCTATATGCTGCCAATTTGTACTTCCCAAGTGCTTAGTACAATGCTCTGCACACAGTAAGCGCTCAATAACTACGATTAAATGAACGAATGAATGAATGAACGATATGCTGAGCCCCACTCTGAGCAACAGCTGGGATACAAGATAATCAGGTCAGTCATATATGGGGCTCATAGTCTTACCAGGGCCTGAGTTGTTCTTGATATTTCATTTTGGTCATGGGTTCTAATATCGGCTCTGCCACTTGCCAGCTGTGTGACCTTGGGCAAGTCACTTAACATCTCTGTGCCTCAGTTCTCTCATTTCTAAAATATGGATGAAGTCTGTGATCCCCACTTGGGACAACCTGATGACCTCGTACCTCCCCCAGCGCTTAGAACAGTGCTTGGCACGTAGTAAACGCTTCACAAATACCATCATCATCTCATCATTATAGTCTAAGTCAGTTCATCATGTTTATTGAACACTCACTATGGGCAGAGCACTGTACTAAGCACTTGGGAGAGTACAGTGCAACCTTAGACACCTTACCTGCCCACAGTGAGCTTACAGTGTAGATGGGGAGACAGACTTTAATAGAAATAAATAAATGGCAGATATGGACATGAGTGGTGTGGGGCTGGGAGGGAGGGCATGAAAAAAGGGAGCAGATCAGGGTGACACAGAAGGGAGTGAGAGAAGAGGAAATGAGGGCTTAGTCAGGGAAGGCCTCTTGGAGGAGATGGGCCTTCATAAGGCTTTGTGGAGAGGGGAGAGTTATTGTCTGTGCATACAGCTTTAATTCTATTTGTTCTGACGATTTTGACACCTGTCTACATGTTTTGTTTTGTTGTCTGTCTCCCCCTTCTAGACTGTGAGCCCACTGTTGGGTAGGGACCGTCTCTATATGTTGCCAAACTGTACTTCCCAAGCACTTAGGACAGTGCTCTGCACACAGTAAATGCTCAATAAATACAATTGAATGAATGAATGGTCTGATTTAATAATTATGGTATTTAAAAAGGGCTTACCATGTGCCAAGCACTATTCTGAGTTGATGGTATTTGTTAAGCACTTACTATGTGCCAGGCGCTGTACTAAGCACTGGAGTGGATACAAGCAAATTGGGTTGGGCACAGTCCCTGTCCCACGTGGGGCTCAAAGTCTCAATCCCCATTTTACAGCTGAGGGAATTGAAGCCCAGAGAAGTGAAGTGACTTGCCCAGGGTCATGCAGCAGACGAGTGGCAGAGCCGAGATTAGAAACCATGACCTTTTGACTCCCGGCCCCTGGCTCTATCCACTACGTTCCAGGCCAGATGCTGGATATGGGCAAGAGATTGGAGGAAGTTGAAGAAGGGATTTTGGTGTCACATCCCCATTTTGGAGATGAGGAAACTGAGGCACTGGGCAGTTAGACCTACCTAGGGTCCCACAGCAGGCAAGTGACAAAGAAGGGATTAGAACTCACAACCTCCCAAGCCCGGGCTCTGTCCATGAAGCCATGCTGGTTCTTCAATCCGGCTGGGGCTCTTTGAGAACAGGGCCAGTGATCTCACAGCACGTTCTCCCGGGCCTGCAGCGTAGAAGTCTTCCCCACCTTTGCTCTTCAGTTGGGTCTCGGGGTCATCCTGTTGGACAGCGAAGAAACAGGCTTACAATCCACCAATAACAATCCCCCATCCCTGGGTGAATGAATCGGGCCATTTCTCTCCAGCCATGGCTGTGGATTAATTACACCTAACTGACCTTGTTGGGATCAAAGGGGCGGCGTGGGTTAGTGGAAAGAGTCCATGCTTGGGTGTCATAGGACGTGGGTTCTAATCCCGACTCCGCCACTTGTCTGCTGGGTGACCTAGGGCGACCCATTTAATTTCTCTGTGCCTCGGTTACCTCATCTGTAAAATGGGGATTGAAACTGTGAGCCCCATGTGGGACAAGCTGATTACCTTGTATCTACCCCAGTGCTTAATAATAATAGTAATAATAATGGCATTTGTTAAGCATTTACTATGTGCAAAGCACTATTCTAAGCGCAGGGGGGAATACAATGTGATCAAGACTCCTCACTCTTGGCTTCAAGGCTGTCCATCCCCTCGTCCCCTCCTACCTCACCTCCCTTCTCTCCTTCTCCAGCCCAGCCCGCAACCCTCCTCTCCTCTGCCGCCGCTAACCTCCTCACTGTACCTCGTTCTTGCCTGTCCCGTCGTTGACCCCCGGCCCACATCCTCCCCCTGGCCTGGAATGTCCTCCCTGCACACATCCACCAAGCTAGCTCTCTTCCTCCCTTCAAAGCCCTACTGAGAGCTCACCTCCTCCAGGAGGCCTTCCCACACTGAGCCCCCTTTTTCCCCTCCTCCTCCCCTTTCCCCCCCACCCTACCTCCTTCCCCTCCCCACAGCACCCATATATATGTTTGTACAGATGTATTACTCTGTTTATTTTACTTGTACCTATTTACTATTCTATTTATTTTGTTACTGACGTGCATCTAGCTTTACTTCTATTTATTCTGATGACTTGACACCTGTCCACATGTTTTGTTTTGTTGTCTGTCTCCCCCTTCTAGACTGTGAGCTCGTCGTTGGGTAGGGACTGTCTCTATATGTTGCCAACTTGGACTTCCCAAGCGCTTAGTACAGTGTTCTGCATACAATAAATGCTCAATAAATACGATTGAATGAATGAATGATGGTATTCATTAAACACCTGTTTGCAGCGCGTTATACTCAGCACTGGGAAAATATATATATCAGTCACTCAATCAGTGGTATTTATCAAGCACATAGTGGGCGAAGAGCACTTTACTAAGAGTTTGGGAAACTACCAGTGCATAGAACAAAGCCTGGCACATAGTAAGTGCTTAACAAATACCACAGCCATCATAATTATTTTATCGTAATAATAATGATGGCATTTATTAAGCACAGTGAACATAGAACAGTGCTTCGCACATGGTAAGCGCTTAATAAATGCCATCATTATTATTCCAATAAAATAATAATGATGGCTGTGGTATTTGTTAAGCACTTACTATGCACCAGGCACTGTTCTAAGTGAGGATGATGATGGTGTTTGTTAAGCACTTACTATGTGCCAAGCACTGGGGTACATACATGTTAGTCAGCCCCTGTTCCACATGGGACTCACAGTCTTAATTCCCATTTTACAGATGAGGTAACTAAGGCCAAGAGTAGTGAAGTAACTTGTCCAAGGTCACACAGTGGACACTCCTTCCCCTCCCCACAGCACCTGCATATATGTTTCTACAGATTTATTTCTCTGTTTATTTTACTTGTGCATATTTACTATTCTATTTATTTTGTGAATGATGTGCATCTAGCTTTATTTCTATTTATTGTGATGACGACACCTGTCCACATGTTTTGTTTTATTGTCTGTCTCCCCTTTCTAGACTGTGAGCCCGTTGTTGGGTAGGGACCGTCTCTATATGTTGCCAACTTGTCCTTTCAAGCGCTTAGTACAGTGCTCTGCACACAGTAAGCACTCAATAAATACCACTGAATGAATGAATGAATAAATACAGTGCTGTGCACACAGTAAGCTCTCAATAAATACGATTGAATGAATGAATGAATGACCCGATTTGCTTGTATCCACCCCAGCACTTAGTACAGTGCCTGGCACAGAGTAAGCGCTTAACAAATACCAGAATTATTAGAATTATCATTCAAAGAGTTTACATGGGAGACGGACAGCGACATGGTTGGTAGCTAGGAAGAAGAAGGAGAAATAGTAATAATAACAATGGCATTTATTAAGCGCTTACTACGTGCAAAGCACTGTTCTAAGCACTGGGGAGATTACAAGGTGATTAGAGTGTCCCTCGTGGGGCTCACAGTCTTAATCTCCATTTTACAGATGAGGGAACTGAGGTACAGAGAAATTAAGTGACTTGCCCAAAGTCACACAGCTGAGAATTGGCAGAGTCAGGATTTGACCCCATGACCTCTGACTCCAAAGCCCGGGCTTTTTCCACTGAGCCACGCTGCTTCTCTAGTACTATGCTAAGCACCTGGAAGAGACCAATACCATGGAGTTGGTAGACATCATCCCTGCCTATAATGAGTTTACCATCTAGAGGGGGAGACAGATATAAATGAAAATGAATAAATTCCGGATATGGACAAAAGTGCTGTGGGGCCGAGGGAGGGGGGAATGAAAAGTGCAAATCCAAGTGAAAGGGTGATGCAGAAGGGAGTGGGAGAAGATGAAATGTGGGCTTAGTCTGGGGAAGGCCTCTTGGAGGAGAAAATAATGATAATAATAATAATAATGGCATTTATTAAGCGCTTACTATGTGCAAAGCACTGTTCTAAGCACTGGGGAGGTTACAAGGTGATTAGATTGTCTCACGTGGGGCTCACAGTCTTAATCCCCATTTTACAGATGAGGTAACTGAGGCCCAGAGAAGTGAAGCAACTTGCCCAAAGTCACCCAGCTGACATTTGGCGGAGTCGGGATTTGAACCCATGCCCTCTGACTCCAAAGCTCTGACTCTTTCCGTGGAGCCACGCTGCTTCTCTATTAGAGAAGCAAATAGATGTGTTTTCTATTAGGCTTTTGTGCTTTAAATATGGCTAACCTACTAATCAGCGCTATTTACTGTGTGCAGAGCACTGTGCTAAGCACTAAATAATAGGGAATGAAGAGTGTCATGTGTCTGTTTATTGTTACATTGTACTTTCCCAAATGCTTAGTACAGTCTGGCTTTCTGGAAAATGCATGGGCTTGGGAGTCAGAGGTCATGGGTTCTAATCCTGGCTCTGCCATTTGTCTGCTGTGTGAGCTTGGGCAAGCCACTTAGTTTCTCTGTGCCTCAGTTCCCTCAACTGTAAAACAGGGATTAAGATTGCGAGCCCCAAGTGGGACAACCAGATTACCTTGTATCTACCCCGACGCTTAGAACAGTGCTTGGCACAAGGACTTAACAGTGAGAGCTCACCTCCTCCAGGAGGCCTTCCCAGACTGAGCCCCTTCCTTCCTCTCCCCCTCGTCCCCCTCTCCATCCCCCCATCTTACCTCCTTCCCTTCCCCACAGCACCTGTATATATGTATATATTTATTACTCTATTTATTTTACTTGTACATATCTATTCTATTTATTTTACTTTGTTAGTATGTTTGGTTTTGTTCTCTGTCTCCCCCTTTTAGACTGTGAGCCCACTGTTGGGTAGGGACTGTCTCTATATGTTGCCAATTTGTACTTCCCAAGCGCTTAGTACAGTGCTCTGCACATAGTAAGCGCTCAATAAATATGATTGATTGATTGATTGATTAACAAATACCATAATAATAACAAAAATAATAATAATACAGTGCCATGCACACATTAAGCGCTTAGTAAATATGATTGGGTGAATAAATAAATAAATGAATGAATGAATGAGTCACTATGTACAGAAGGGGTACAAATAGCTGTGTGGAAAGTAGCATGGCTTCATGGAAAGATGCACCTGAGGTCAGAGGATGTGGGTTCTAACTCTGGTTTGGCCACATAATCATCATCATCAGTCATATTTATTGAGCGCTTACTATGTGCAGAGCACTGTACTAAGCGCTTGGGAAGTACAAATTGGCAACATATAGAGACAGTCCCTACCCAACAATGGGCTCACAGTCTAAAATGCCTGCTGTGTGACCTTGGGCAAGTCCCTTAAAGTCTCTGTGCCTCAGTTCCCCCATCTGTAAAATGGGGATGAAGACTGTGAGACCTGTCTACATATTTTGTCTTGTTGTCTGTCTCCCCCTTCTAGACTGTGAGCCCGTTGTTGGGTAGGTACTGTCTCTATATGTTGCCGACTTGTACTTTCCAAGCGCTTAGTACAGTGCTCTGCACACAGTAAACGCTCAATAAATACGATTGAATGAATGAATAATAATAATAATGGCATTTAGTAAGCCCTTACTATGTGCAAAGTACTGTTCTAAGCGCTGGGGAGTTTACCTGGTGATCAAGTTGTCCCACGGGGGGCTCCCAGTCTTAATCCCCATTTTCCAGATGAGGTAACTGAGGCCCAGAGAAGTGAAGTGACTTGCCCAAAGTCACACAGCTGACAATTGGCATGAATGAATGAATGGGTGTCCAACCTGATTACCCTGTGTCTACCCAGCACTTAGAACAGTGCTTGGCACATAGTAAGTGCTTAACAAATATCATAATCATTACTTATTATTAAATGGCTACTCTGACTAGACTGTGTAATTTCCCCTTCTAGACCCCACTGTTGGGTAGGGACTGTATATGTTGCCAACTTGTACTTCCCAAGCGCTTAGTACAGTGCTCTGCACACAGTAAGCGCTCAATAAATACGATTGATTGATTGATTGATTGATTGATTGACTGGTCCAAGTCTCAGCCAATCAAGGGAAGAGCACCAGAGTTGCCCTGTCCATCTTTAATTCATTCTAAATCTGTAGGCCACACTTAGGTGACACCTTCGATTACCACCATGTTCTTCATCAGGGCGACCTAGCGGCAAGAGCCTGGGCCTGGGTGCCTGAGGACCCGGGTTCTAATCCTGACTCCTCCACTTACCGGCCATGTGACCTTAAGTCACTTTGCTTCTCTATGCCTCAGTTTCTTCATCGGTAATAAAGGGGATAAAAAAACCCATCTTCTGCTCTGCGACGTGGGTGCAATTTAGTCGAGAGTTTTTCGGTTGGCTGATGGATTTATCTGGGTGTCCAGTCGGTTCTACCCATTCCCAGGTGAAGGGGTCGAACAACAGTCCAACATGGAAATGACCCACCTTTGTCCATATACATGTCTATCTCTGTAATTTATTTCTATTAATAATAATAATGACATTTTTATTATTTATAATTGCATTATAAATATTATATAGTATAAAAATATTATATATTTTAATATAAAATATATTATAATAATTATAATAAAATGTTATAATTTTATTATTAAATGACATTTATTAAGCACTTACTAAGTGCAAAGCACTGTTCTAAGTGCTGGGGAGGTTACAAGGTGATCAGGTTGCCCCAGAGGGGGCTCACCGTCTTAATCCCCATTTTACAGATGAGGCAACTGAGGCCCAGAGAAGTGAAGTGAGTTTCCCAAAGTCACACAGCTGACAATTGGCAGATCTGGGATTCGAACCCATGACCTCTGACTCCAAAGCCTGGGCTCTTTCCACTGAGCCACACTGCTTCTCTTCTATTAATGTCTGTCTCACCCTCTAGACTGTAAGCTCATTATGGGCAGGGAACGTGTCTGTGTATTGTTCTATTGTCCTCTCCCAAGCGCTTAGTACAGTGCTCTGCATGCAGTAATTGCTCAATAAATTTGATTATGTGCCAAGGGTCGATACAAGCTAATCATGTTGTCCAGAGTCACTGTTCCACATGAGGCTGCCAATTTAAGTACAGAGAAGAACGGGTATTGAATCCCCATTTTACAGATGAGGTAACTGAGGAACAGAGAAGTGACATGACTTCCCCGAGATCACACAGCTGACAAGTGGAGTACCCAGGATTAGAACCCAGGTCTACTAACTCCCAGGCCCGGGCTCTAGCCACTAGGCTATGCCGCTTCCTCACATGGCTCAGTGGAAAGAGCACAGGCTTTGGAGTCAGAGGTCATGGGTTCAAATTCTGACAGCCAACTGTCAGCTGTGTGAATTTGGGCAAGTCACTTCACTTCTTTGTGCCTCAGTTCCCTCATCTGTAAAATGGGGATGAAGACTGTAAGCCCCACGTGGGACAACCTGATCACCTTGTATCCCCCCAATGCTTAGAACAGTGCTTTGCACATAGTAAGTGCTTAACAAATACCATCATTATTATATTATTATTGACATATTGAACGTTGCACACCCCTTGACACTCCTTAAACAAAGTTCATTATGAAATCAAATCATTAATTTGGATTTTTAACATTCAGAGGGTTCGCTTTGCTTTATTCATTCATTCATTCAGCCATATTTATTGAGCGCTTACTGTAGGGCACTGTACTAAGCACTTGGGAAGTACAAGTTGGCAACATATAGAGACGGTCCCTACCCAACAGTGGGCTCACAGTCAAGAAAGGGGAGACAGAGAACAAAACAAAAAATAAATAGAATAAATATGTACAAATAAAATAAATAAATAGAGTAATAAATCCATAGAAACATATATACATATATACAGGTGCTGTGGGAAGAGGAAGGAGGTAAGGTGGGGGGGATAGGGAGGGGGAGGAAGGGGAGAGGAAGGAGGAAGGAAGGAGGGGGCTCAGTCTGGGTTTATTCTGTTTCGTTGGAAAATCGAAGATCCTTGTGGGCAGGGAACCCGTCTCATGCTTCTTTTGTGTTTTCACGATCGTTTAGTAGAGCGCGCTGCATGGCCTTCAGTGGGTGTTCAATAAATACTCCTACTACTTAAATAAAACTTCTCTCTGAGAAGTCAGCCCAATCAGGAATGCCCTACCTCCAAACTGCCTGCAGTTCAATGGGGTGATAAAAAAAAATTAAAGACAAAAAATTTCAGCATTTTCAATGAAAGATAAGGTCCGTAAAAATGGTCTTTAATCTAAACCGTTCCCAGGCTGAAAATTGTCTTTCGTCTCAGTTTAATTCATGAGTAGATTGAGAAACCAAAAATAGATTTCTCTACTCAGGAGAGTCTTAAATCCCAAAGAAATTAATAGAGAAAAAAACTCAGTCGAACCCTTGCTCTCTAAAAAGATTGTGAACAGGCAGGATATGGGGGATGATTTTTCTTTTCTTAGGTTTTCATAACATTATGTTAAATGACAGTGCAAGGGTTTCTGCTAGGACACAGGGTTGTGAAGAACTTCATGTTATGGGAAAATTGTGTTATATAATAATGGGGGGTTTACTGAGGAATTAATGGGTTGTGGGGGATGGAAGGTTCCAAGATAACGTTAGGCCTGACATCTGTGGACAAAAGTGCCTTTATTTCTGTTGTATCCACCAGAAGCGGAATACTTTATACCTTTGCTGCTCAGGGCTAATTTACTGCATTAAACACGGTAAAGTTTCAAAAGCCCAACTGATCGATTAGTGCCTTGTAGAAAAGTCCAGAAGGTCGAGGCTGAGGTAGGAAAATTAATCCGATTCACGTCACAATCAGTGTCACTGTGTGTCCGATATATGCCCTACAAGGCCTAGCAAAAAGAGCAGGACCCTGAGAGTCAGACGACCTGGGTTCTAATCCCAGCTCGGCTACTTCATTCATTCATTCATTCATTCAATTGTATTTATTGAGTGTTTACTGTGTGCAGAGCACTGTACTAAGCACTTGGGAAGTACAAGTCAGCAACATATAGAGACAGTCACTACCCAGCAACTGGCTCACAGTCTAGAAAGGGGAGACAGACAACAAAACAAACAAGTGGACAGGTGTCAATACCATCAGAATAAATAGAATTATAGCTATATACACATCATTTATAACATGAATATAGTAAATATGTGCAAATAAAATAGAGTAATAAAATGGACAAATATATACAAGTGCTGTGAGGAGGGGAAGGAGGTAGGGCAGAGCAGGGGGTGATGGAGAGGGGAGGAGGAGAGGAAAAAAGGGGCTCAGTGTGGGAAGGCCTCCTGGAGGAGGTGAGCTCTCAGTGGGGCTTTGAAGGGAGGAAGAGAGCTAGTTTGACGGATGTGCAGAGGGAGGGCATTCCAGGCCCGGGGGATGACGTGGGCCGGGGGTCAACGGTGGGACAGGTGAGAACGAGGCCCAGTAAAGAGGTTAGCGGCAGCAGAGGAGCGGAGGATGCAGGCTGGGCTGGAGAAGGAGTGAAGGGAGGGGAGGTAGGAGGAGGGGAGGGGATGGACAGCCTTGAAGCCCAGAGTGAGGAGTTTTTGCTTGATTCGTAAGTTGACAGGCAACCACTGGAGATGGTTGAAGAGGGGAGTGACATGCCCAGAGTGTTTCTGTACAAAGAAATCTGGGCAGCAGAGTGAAGTATAGACTGAAGCAGGGAGAGACAGGAGGATGGGAGATCAGAGAGGAAGCTGATGCAGTCATCCAGTCAGGATAGGATGAGAGATTGAACCAGCAGGATAGTGGTTTTGATGGAGAGGAAAGGGCAGATCTTGGCGATGTTGTGGAGGTGAGACCGGCAGGTTTTGGTGACAGATTGGATATGAGGAGTGAACGAGAGAGTGGAGTCGAGGATGACACCAAGGTTGTGGGCTTGTGAGACAGGAAGGATGGTAGTGCCATTTACAGTGATGGAAAAGTCAGGGAGAGGACAGGGTTTGGGAGGGAAGATAAGGAGCTCAGTCTTGGACATACTGAGTTTTAGATGACGGGCAGACATCCAGATGGAGATGTCCTGAAGGCAGGAGGATATACATGCCTGGAGGAAGGGAAAGAGAGCAAGGGCAGATATGTAGATTTGGGTGTTATCAGTGTAGCGATGATAGTTGAAGCCATGGGAGCGAATGAGTTCACCGAGAGAGTGAGTATAGATAGGGAATAGAAGGGCACCAAGAACTGACCCTTGAGGAACCCCTACAGTAAGGGGATGGGAGGGGGAGGAAGAGCCTGCAAAGGAGACTGAGAATGAATGACCAGAGAGATAAGAGGAGAACCAGGAGAGGACGGAGTCTGTGAAGCCAAGGTTGGATAGCGTGTTGAGAAGGAGATGGTCCACAGTGTCAAAGGCAGCTGAGAGGTCGAGGAGGATTAGGATAGAATAGGAGCCATTGGATTTGGCAAGAAAGAGATCATTGGTGGCCCTTTGAGAGGGCAGTTTGGTGAAGCCAGTTTGGAGGGGGTCTAGGAGGGAGTTGGAGTTGAGGAATTTGAGGCAGCAGGTGTAGATGATTCCTAGGAGTTTGGAAAGGAAGGGTAGGAGGGTGATAGGGTGATAACTAGAAGGGGCAGTGGGGTCAAGAGAGAGTTTTTTTAGGATGGGGGAGATGTGGGCATGTTTGAAGGTAGAGGGGAAGGAACCAGTGGAGAGTGAGCGGTTGAAGACGGAAGTTGAGGTATGGAGGAGGGAAGGGGCGAGAGTTTTCATAAGATGAGAGGGAATGGGGTCTGAAGCACAGGTGGATGGAGTAGCACTTGGGAGGAAGGAGGAGATCTTATCTGAAGATACTGCTGGGAAGGATGGGAGAGTAGCGGAGAGGATTGAGAGCAGGGGGATAGAGAAGGGGGAGGGGTGACTTTGGGGAGTTCAGACCTGATGGTGTTAATTTTACTCATGAAGTAGGAGGCCAGATCGTTGGGAGTGAGGGATGGAGGAGGGGGAGGAACAGGGGGCCTGAGGAGGGAGTTAAATGTCCGGAACAGCTGATGGGGGTGATGGGCATGACTGTCAATAAGGGAGGAGAAACAGTTTTGTCTGGCAGAGGAGAGGGCAGAGTTAAGGCAGGAATGGATAAATTTAAAGTGAACAAGTTTGGCTTGGTGTTTAAACTTTCACCAGCAGCATTCAGCAGCTCGAGCATAAGAGCGAAGGAGGCGGACTGTGGCAGTGATCCAGGGCTGTGGGTCTGTGGTGCAAGAGTGGTGAAGGGAAAGAGGAGTGAGCGGTTGAGTTGAGTAGAGAGGGTGGAGTTAAGAGCAGTGATCTGGTATCAAGATTGGTTAGAGAGGATAGGAAGGCGAGGTGGGGTATGATGCGCTGAGAGGGATGGATGGTGTCGAGAAAGCGGAGGTCTCTTTGGGGGAGTAATACAGATTTACGCCAAGCTAGCTCTCTTCCTCCCTTCAAGGCCCTACTGAGAGCTCACCTCCTCCAGGAGGCCTTCCCACACTGAGCCCCTTCCTTCCTCTTCCCCTCATCCCCCTCTCCATCCCCCCATCTTACCTCCTTCCCGTCCCCACAGCACCTGTATATATGTATATATGTTTGTACAGATTAATTACTCTATTTATTTATTTATTTATTTTACTTGTACATATCTATTCTATTTATTTTATTTTGTTAGTATGTTTGGTTTTGTTCTCTGTCTCCCCCTTTTAGACTGTGAGCCCACTGTTGGGTAGGGACTGTCTCTATATGTTGCCAACTTGTACTTCCCAAGCACTTAGTACAGTGCTCTGCACACAGTAAGCGCTCAATAAATACGATTGATGATTTATGGGGGGAAGAGTGTGAGTGAGGAGGCAGGTGAGAAGGTTATGATCAGGGAGAGGGATTTCAGAGTTGGTGAGGGTGGAGATAGTGCAGCAGTAAGAGATGATGAGGTCAAGGGTGTGACCAAGTTGGTGAGTTGGTGAGGTGGGGTGGAGCAGGAGGTTGGCAGCGCCAAGGAGAGATAGAAGGCAGGCAGCAGAGGAGTCATCAGGGACATCCATGTGGATGTTGAAGTCTCCGAGGATCAGAGTAAGCATGGAAAAGGAGAGAAGGAAAGTGAGAAAGGGGTCAAAATTGTTAAAAAAAATTTGGACGTGGGGCCAGGGGGGCAGTAGATGATGGCTACAAGAATCCGGAGGGGGTGGTAGAGGTGAATAATATGGGCTTCGAAGAGTAAGTGACTTGACTACTGTGGGCCTCAGTTGCCTCAGCTGAAAATGGGGATTGAGAATGCGATCCCCACCTGGGACAGTGGTTGTGTCCAACTTGATTTGCTTGTATCCACCCCAGCCCTTAGTACAGTGCCTGGCATATAGTGAGCTCTTAACAAACACCAACACTATTATCACTGTTAGACCTGGAGCAGACTCAGATTCAGTGTCCTACCTCCACACATCCACCAAGCTAGCTCTCTTCCTCCCTTCACAGCCCTACTGAGAGCTCACCTCCTCCAAGAGGCCTTCCCACACTGAGCCCCCTTTTTCCTCTCCTCCTCCCCATCCCCCCCACCCTACCTCCTTCCCTTCCCCACAGCGCCTGTATATATGTTCATACAGATGTATTACTCTATTTATTTTACTTGTACATATTTACTATTCTATTTATTTTGTTAATGATGTGCATTTAGCTTTAATTCTATTTGTTCTGACGACTTGACACCTGTCCACGTTTTGTTTTGTTGTCTGTCTCCCCCTTCTAGACTAGCCCGTTGTTGGGTTGGGACCGTCTCTATATGTTGCCGACATGTACTTCCCAAGCGCTTAGTACAGTGCTCAGCACACAGTAAGTGCTCAATAAATATGATTGAATGAGTGAATTCAGGTCCTTAGATTCCCAGCATCGGCTCTTTGCCACCTCTTAACTGTAAAGCGCGTTGTGGGCAGGAATTGTGTCTGTTTCTTGTTGTACTCTTCCCAGCGCTTAGTACAGTGCTATGCACAAGGTAAGTGCTCAATAAATATGATTGACTGACTGACTCTGGGGCAACAGAGGGGTCAGAGTTAAGGGGAGTAGTAGAGCCACAGGGGAAGTTCCCATGCTTCCTTTCAGAAGGAATCTTTCATAAATTTTCAGTTCGTTTGGGCAAGAAATTCTGCTCCAGGATTTTGCCTGGGCCAACGACAGTGTGGCCTAGGGGAAAGAGCCCGGACCTGGGAGACAGAGGACCTGGGTTCTAGTTCCACCTCCGCTACCTGCCTGCCGTGTGACCTTGGGCAAATCACTTCACTTCTCTGTGTCATAATTACCTCATCTGTAAAATGGGGATTGAGATTGTGAGCCCCACATGGGACAGAGACTGGGTCCAACTCAACTTTCTTGTATCCATCCCAGTGCTTAGTAATAATAATAATAATAATAATAATAATAATGGCATTTGTTAAGCACTTACTGTGTGCAAAGCACTGTTCTAAGCACTTGGGAGGATACAAGGTGATCAAGTTGTCCCGTGTGGGGCTCACAGTTTTAATCCCCGTTTTACAGATGAGGGAACTGAGGCCCAGAAAAGTTAAGTGACTTACCCAAAGTCACACAGCTGACAAGTGTTGGAGCCGGGATTGGAACCCATCACCTCTGGCTCCCAAGCGCGTGCTCTTTCCACTGAGCCACGCTGCTAGTACAGTGCCTGGCACACAGTAAGAACTTAACAAATCTCATCATCATTATTATTATTGTCTCAGATGTAAAATAGGGATTAATGCAATGGGCTCATGAGGGACATGTACTGTGTCCAACATGATTAGTCTGTATCTACCTCAGTGCTTAGTACAGTGTCTGGCACCTAGTAAATGCTTAATAAGTATCACAAAAAAAGTCATTAGTCTCCCTTTAATGCTTCTTGGTGGGCTGATGTTTGAGGTGTGAGAGACCCAGATTGAAAACTCCCCAGAAATTGAAGTTCCTCTTCCGGATTCAGATGCCCCATAGAACCAGATGGCAATCTTCTAATCAACTACGAAAAATCAGAGATTTTTGCCATCAGGCTGTATTTGCGGTACATTTTAATATCCTCGACTGAGAAGAGTTTAAATATTTTTAGGGCAATATTTTGATGTTCAATTTGCAATGGGTCTCTAATTGTTTCCAGATTGTTTCCAAGTGTCTCTTGATGAACAAAAGATGTTTTGTTTCTATGACAGCTTATTCTTTAGACTTCATTTGTGACTTCATTTGTGCGGAGAGCCTTCATCTGAATACCAGACTGCAAAATTAACCCTGTTCGTTCAGATTTTAGACAAGGGTGAGAAATTGGACCTTATGTGCTTTCATCGATTAATCAATCGATGGTATTTTCCGAGCGCTAGACTACACGTAGACTTTTAGCTCCTTGGGGGCAGGGATGATGTCTTGTTAACTCTATTGCACTCTTCCAAATGCTCATTATGCTCATGCATGGAGTTCCCAGTCTAAGTAGAAGGGAAAACAGGAGAACGGAGGCACAGAGAAATGAAGTGACTTGCCCCCAGCTCACACAGCAAAAATTTGGAAGAGCTGGAACTAGAACACAGATTCATTCTATCGTATTTATTGAGCGCTTACTGTGTGCAGAGCACTGTACTAAGCACTTGGGAAAGACAATTCAGTAACAAATAGAGACCCTCCCTGCCCACAACGGGCTCACAGTCTAGAAGGGGACAGACAGACAGCAAAACATGTAACAGGCACCATTCATTCATTTAATCGTATTTATTGAGCGCTTATTGTGTGCAGAGCACTGTACTAAGCGCTTGGGAAGGACAACTCAGCAACAAAGAGACCCTCCCTGCCCACAGCGGGCTCACAGTCTCAGGAAAACATGTAACAGGCATCATTCATTCATTCTATTGTATTTATTGAGCGCTTACTGTGTGCAGAGCACTGTACTAAGAGCTTGGGAAGGACAATTCAGCAACAAAGAGAGACTCCCAGGACTGAGCTCTTTCCGCTAGGCCGTGCTATTTTTCCCAAAAGTCCTCAATAAGAAAAATCCAGCCCAAAGAGCTGGCATCAGGCCCCCAGCCTACAGAGAAGTAGCACAGCATAGTGGCTAGATCCCGGGCTTGGGAGTCAGAAGACCATAGGTTCTCTGCTGTGTGACCATGGGCAAGTCACTTTACTTCTCTGGGCCTCAGTTCCCTCATCTGGAAAATGGGGATTGAGACGGTGAGCCCCATGTGGGACAGGGACCACTGTGTCCCACCTGATTAACTTGTATCTACCCCAGAGCTTAGTCCAGTGCCTGGCACATAGTAAACACTTGACAAATACCATGTATTATAGTTATTATAATATTATTACAGACACACACAACATATGTACACACACACACAAACACCGCCCTAAACCATTATTTCCGACCTTGCAGCACGTCATATCCAAGCAAGCTCCTCTGACCAGACAAACGTTCCCTATTTCCAACCCAAAGTGCACAGTGAAACCTTTGCTCTCAATTGCTTCTCCCCAGTACTCAGCACAGTTCTCTGCATTCCGGTCATATCCCCATTTGATTAAGCTGGGTTCTTCATCTAGGAATACTCCTGGGCTGTATTCCACCCCGTTTGCCACTGAAATGCTCCTACATTTTTCTGCAGAAACGTTCAGGCCATGTTTCCCCCCTCCTCAAGAACCTCCAGGATGCCCATCCACCTCCGTATCAAAGAAAAACTCCTCAGTACTGGCTTCAAAGCTGTCCATCCCCTCACCCCCTCTTACCTCACCTCCCTTCCCTCCTTCTCCAGCCCAGCCGGCACCCTCCGCTCCTCTGCCGCCACTAACCTCCTCACTGGGCCTCCATCTCACCTGTCTCACCACCCACCCCTTTCCCTCTTACTCTCTTAGATTGTAACTCCCTCCCCTTCATATCTATCTATTAATGTCTCCTCACTTTTCTAGGCTGTAGCTCTTTGAGAGCGGGGAATGTGTTTGTTCATTCATTCATTCAGTGGTATTTATTGAGCATTTACTGTGTGCAAAGCACTGTACTAGCGCTTGGGAGAGAACACTGTGACAGCAGACACATTCCCCACCCACATGTCTACCGATTCTGCCCTCCTCCAGGAGGCCTTCCCAGACTGAGCCCCTTCCTTCCTCTCCCCCTCGTCCCCCTCTCCATCCCCACCATCTTACCTCCTTCCCTTCCCCACAGCACCTGTATATATGTATATATGTTTGTACATATTTATTACTCTATTTATTTTACTTGTACATATCTATTCTATTTATTTTATTTTGTTAGTATGTTTGGTTTTGATCTCTGTCTCCCCCTTTTAGACTGTGAGCCCACTGTTGGGTAGGGACTGTCTCTATATGTTGCCAACTTGTACTTCCCAAGCGCTTAGTACAGTGCTCTGCACACAGTAAGCACTCAATAAATACGATTGATTGATTGCTGCGTTATACTCTCCCAAGTACTTCGTGCAGTGCTCTGCACACAACAACTGCTTGGGAAACATCGTGGAAACAGCCCAGGCCTGGGAGCCAGAGGGCCTGGGTTCTAATTCCGACTCTGCCACCTGCCCACGTGTGACCCTGTGCTAGTCACTAAACTTCTCTGGACCTCAGTTTCCTCAACTGTAAAATGGGGGTTAAGACTGCGAACCTCACGTGGGACAACCTGATCACCTTGTATCTACCCCAGTGCTTAGGACAGTGCTTGGCACATAGGAAGCGCTTAACAAATGCCACCATTATTATTATTATTACTGTACTCTCCCAAGTCCTTAGTACAGTGCTCTGCACACAGTAAGCGGTCAATAAATATGACTGAATGAAAAGGTGGGCGAACAGATAGTCAATCCCCATTATTCAGCTGAGGTAACTGAGGCCCAGAGAAGTTAAGTGACTTGCCCAAGGTCACAGACGCAAGCCCTGCCCACAACGAATTTACAGAAGCAGCGTGGCTCAGTGGAAAGAGCATGGGCTTTGGAGTCAGAGGTCATGGGTTCAAATCCCGGCTCCACCACTTGTCAGCTGTGTGACTTTGGGCAAGTCACTTCACTTCTCTGAGCCTCAGTTACCGCATCGGTAAAATGAGGATTAAGACTGTGAGGCCCCCGTGGGGCCACCTGATCACCTTGTAACCTCCCCAGCGCTTAGAACAGTGCTTTGTACATTGTAAGCGCTTAATAAATGCCATCATTATTATTATTATTACTTGAGTGTGAGTCATGAGTCAGGGTAGAGGCTGTATCTGGACTGATTAACTTGTATCTACCCCAGCACTTAGAATAGTGCTTGACACCTAGTAAGCTCTTAAACAGTACCATTAAAAAAGTGCTCAATAAATATCATTGACTTTAAAGCAGTCCATCACCTCGCTCCCTCCTACCTCACCTAACTTCTCTCCTTCTACAATCCAGACCACACACTTTGCTCCTCTTAATGCTAACCCTCGCACTGCGCCTCCATCTCGCCCGTCTCGCCCATGACCCCTGGCCCACATCCTGCCTTTCCCAAGCGCTTAGTACAGTGCTCTGCACACAGTAAGCTCTCAATAAATACGACTGAATGTATGAATTGATTGACTGCTTTCCATTCTTCCAGGCTGTCTTCCCTCTGTCCGTCCATTTCCACACATTTGGGTTAAATTCTCCTCTTTTCAGGCAAATTTCCCTTTGGTTTTTTGTTTTAACCAACTCTTCCCCACTATTAAGCGTTACCCTGAAATCAATGGTGCAGCAACCCTGACTGTAGATTGGATAGAAAGGCCCCATTGATTTCAGTAGAGCTGACCGAAATTCATCAGTAGCGCAGATTAACTAGAAATGCCCCATTAAGTCCAACGGGACAAAAAAAAAAATATGTTCTTTTATTGTACTTCACAAGTGACTTCTACATTCATCACGCAGTTTAGGGCAGTGGAGAGCCACACATTCTCATCTGACCCCAGATGAAAGCAATCAGACCAAGTAGCAACTAATGTCAAGGCGCGTAAAGGATGATTTAAAAGCTAACTGCAAATTTCCAAGAAATGACATTTCCCACCCTCTTCCCTCACACTCTCGGACTCCTCCATCGCCAAGGGGACTTTGAGCCTATTTTCTGTATTTGTCAGATTTTTTTTAATGCTCTTTCATTTATTCATTCAATCGTATTTATTGAGCATTTACTGTGTGCAGAGCACTGTACTATGCGCTTGGAAAGTACAATTCAGCAACACAGACAACGCTTACTCAAAAACGGGCTCACAGTCTTGTTAAGCGCTTCTGTTGTGTCAAGCACTGTGCTAAGGACTGGGGTGAATACGAGCTCATCAGTTACTTCATCTGTAAAATGGGGGTTGACTGTGAGCCCCCCGTGGGACAACCTGATCACCTTGTATCCCCCCAGTGCTTAGAACAGTGCTTTGCACATAGTAAGTGCTTAATAAATGCTATTATTATTATTATTATTATTATTATTATTATTATCAGGCCGGATACAGTCCCTGTCCCTCATGGGGATAACAGTCTAAGTAGGAGGGAGAACAGGCACAGAGAAGCTAAGTAACTTTAGAACCCAAGTCCCTTGGTTCCCAGTCCCAGGCTCTGAACACTAGACTGTGAGCCCATTGTTGGGTAGGGACCGTCTCTATACGTTGCCAACTTGTACTTACCAAGCGCTTAGTACAGTGCTCTGCACACAGTAAATGCTCAATAAATACAATTGAATGAATGAATAGGCCACGCTGTTTCCCGCACTGTGTTGTGTTCTAATCTTTCATCATTCCTGATGGGTCTGTCTCCAATCCCCCCTTCCCACTAAAGCTCTTAGATGGGAAACCCCCCGAAGTTAGCAGAAAACATCTAATTCCCACCTCCGTGTGCTCTCCCAGGGCTTAGTGTAGGGATGTGTACACGGTAAGCACTTAATCATCATGATGGTACTTAAGTGCTTACTATGTGCCAAGCACTGTTTCAAGTTGGGGCAGATACAAGGTGATCAGGTTGTCCCACGTGGGGCTCACAGTCTTAATCCCCATTTTCCAGATGAGGTAACTGAGGCACAGAGAAGTTAAGTGACTTGCCCAAGGTCACACAACAGACATGTGGCGGAGCTGGGATTAGAACCCACAACCTCTGATTCTAAAGCCCGGGCTCTACTACTACAACTACAGAATGTTTTTCCATTAGAAACTCCCTCTGTTAGGTATTTTGACGATTTTATTATTAATAATAATAATAATAATGGCATTTGCTAAGCACTTACTATGTGCAGAGCACTGTTCTAAGTGCTGGGGGGATACAAGGTGACCAAGTTGGCCCACGTGGGGCTCACAGTCTTAATCCCCATTTTACAGATGAGGGAACTGAGGCTCAGAGAAGTTAAGTGACTTGCCCAAGGTCGCACAGCGGACATGTGGCAGAGTTGGGACTCAAACCCATGACCTCTGACTCCAAAGCCCGTGCTCTTTCCAATGAGCCACACTGCTACTGTAGGGACTGACCCAAGGTTATACAGTGAGTCCATGGCTTGGTGTGATTGTAAAATATCATCCACTGTCCGTTACAGTGAGGGGCATCGATTCATTCATTCATTTGATCATACTTATTGAGCACTTACTGTGTGCAGAGCACTGTACTAAGCATTTGGAAAGTTCAATTCTGCAATAAAGAGGGACAATCCGTGCTCCTAATGGGCTTACAGTCTAGACGGGGGGCGGGGGAGACAGACATCCAAACAAGTAACTGCGCCCTTCAGCGGGGCCCTTGCTTGGTCAAACCCCTCAGTGGTCATTTGGCCCTGTGCTGTGCTCCTGCCCGTCTGCTCGTTCACTGCATTTTGAGGGGGATGGCGGTGGAGAGCTTGAAATCAATCAATCAATCAATCAATCAATCGTATTTATTGAGTGCTTACTATGTGCAGAGCACTGCACTAAGCGCTTGGGAAGTACAAATTGGCAACACATAGAGACAGTCCCTACCCAACAGTGGGCTCACAGTCTAAAAGGGGGAAACAGAGAACAGAACCAAACATACCAACAAAATAAAATAAATAGGATAGAAATGTACAAGTAAAATAAATAAATAAATAAATAAATAAATAAATAGAGCAATAAATATGTACAACCATATATACATATATACAGGTGCTGTGGGGAAGGGAAGGAGGTAAGATGGGGGGATGGAGAGGGGGACGAGGGGGAGAGGAGGGAAGGGGCTCAGTCTGGGAAGGCCTCCTGGAGGACGTGAGCTCTCAGCTGGGCCTTGAAGGGAGGAAGAGAGCTAGCTTGGCGGAGGGGCAGAGGGAGGGCATTCCAGGCCCGGGGGATGACGTGGGCCGGGGGTCGATGGCGGGACAGGCGAGAACGAGGTACGGTGAGGAGATTAGCGGTGGAGGAGTGGAGGGTGCGGGCTGGGCAGTAGAAGGAGAGAAGGGAGGAGAGGTAGGAGGGGGCGAGGTGATGGACAGCCTTGAAGCCCAGGGTGAGGAGTTTCTGCCTGATGCGCAGATTGATTGGTAGCCATTGGAGGTTTTTGAGGAGGGGAGTAATATGCCCAGAGCGTTTCTGGACAAAGATAATTCGGGCAGCAGCATGAAGTATGGATTGAAGTGGAGAGAGACACGAGGATGGGAGATCGGAGAAAAGGCTGGTGCAGTAGTCCAGACGGGATAGGATGAGAGCTTGAATTAGCAGGGTAGCGGTTTGGATGGAGAGGAAAGGGCGGATCTTGGCAATGTTGCGGAGCTGAGACCGGCAGGTTTTGGTGACGGCTTGGATGTGAGGGGTGAATGAGAGAGCGGAGTCGAGGATGACACCAAGGTTGCGGGCTTGTGAGACGGGAAGGATGGTAGTGCCGGCAACAGAGATGGGAAAGTCAGGGAGAAGACAAGGTTTGAAAGCCAATGATGACGAGTTTCCGTAGAGCTGTGGGAATGGAGGCCGGGAAAATCCATGGTCTTCTCAGGCATTTTCAGGTAGTCCAGGAATTCAAAGCCGAAAGCATGGTGAGGTGGATAGAGCCCAGGCCTGGGAGACAGAAGGTCATGGGTTCTAATCCCGGGTCCGCCAATTGTCAGCTCTGTGACTTTGGGCAAGTCACTCCACTTCTCTGGGCCTCAGTTACCACATCTGTAAACTGGGGATTGAGACTGTGAGCCTGACATGGGGCAGGGACTGTGTCCACCCCGATTTGCTTGTATCCACCCCTGCGCTTAGAAGAGTGCCTGGCACATAGTAAGCACTTACCAAATACCATAATTACCATTATTATTATTATTATTATTAAAGAAAGGGAGAGGTTTAGTTCTAGTTCCTCCGGTTCAGTGATTCAACAAACTTCGTTTGGCCAGAACTGACGTGCTCTTGCCCAAGATGTTTCCCCGATGAATTTGTCTGTTCCTCTGGTTCTACCCTCCCTATGATCATTCATTCATTCAATCGTATTTATTGAGTGCTTACTGTGCACAGAACACTGTTCTAAGCACTTATCACCTCACCGCTTTGCACTTACTAATCAGGGTAAGGGTTAGGGCTAGGATCGGGGTTGGGGTTATGGTTAGGGTTGGGGTTGGGATTAGGGTTGGAGTTGGTTTTGGGATTAGGGTTCGGGTTGGAGTTAGGATTAGATTTAGGTTTGGGGTTGAGGTTAGGGTTGACTGTGCTTGGCACATAGTAAGTGCTTAACAAATCCTATCATTATTATTATATCATTGCACCTTTGTCCATATCAACTTCTGTAGTCTCCTTTTTGTGAACCTCTTCCTCTAGTCTGTGAATTATTTTATGCACTCACTTTTATTATTATTAAGTGCCGTCGAGTCGTTTCCCATTCATAACCACCCAATGGATTTACTTTCTCCAGAAAGTGTTGTCCTCTGCCATAACCCGCAACCTTTTGAGCGGTTCTTCCATTAAAGTTGTTCTGGTCTCCGTCCATCTAGCTGCTGGTCTACCTATTCCACGTTTTCCCTGGACTTTTCCTAGCATTCGTGTCTTCTCCAGAGAATTAATCTTCCTGATTATGTGTCCAAAATATGATCATCTACATTGAGTCATCTGGCCTTCCGAAGACCACTTTGTCTTCATTTGCTCTAAAAGCTATTTATTTGTTTTTCGGGCAGCAAAAGCCTTTTCTAGCACCACATTTCAAAAGATCCGATGTTCTCTCTCTGCTGTTTTTTCACTGTCCAGCTTTCGGATCCATACATTGTCATTGGAACACCATAGAATTGACAATTTGCATTTTTGTGGCAATTGTTACATCAGCATATTTCGTGACATTTTCCAGGCTCTTCATAGCAAATCTTCCTAACATTAATCTTCGGCGTATTTCTTGACTACTAGTTCCTTTATTATTAATTATCGATCCCAGGAGGGAAAAATTGTGTACTATTTCAAACTTCTCACCATCCACTACGGATGTGTTAAAACCTCCAGTTGTCATGATCGTTGCTTTTTTGACATTCAAATGTAGGCCCATCTTTTTGCTCTGTTCCTTAACTTTTAATAATAAGCCCTTCAAAATCTTCCTCACTTTCTGCAAACCCTCAATTTGCAACATAATCTTTTCAATTTCTTCCCAAAACTAGGTTTCACTCCACTTCCAGCTGAGAAGATTAATGTTTTACATGACTGCAAGAGGCTCTGGGGTGAGTGCACAATCCCTGCCTTCGAGGAGTTTACATTTTGGCGGGGAATTTTATGACCTTATTTCCTGCCAAATTGTAAACCCTCTTTCAGGGAAGAACTTGAAAAGATTCTGATGCAAATTGAGTGATTTCCCAAAAAACAGCTGGAAAAGAAAGGGGAAAATTGGATCCCAGCGCCTCTTCGACTACAGTTTTAGTTTGGCCTACTGACATCACCGATCAAACAATCAATCAGTGGTATTTATCAAGTGCTTACTGTGTGCAGAGCACTGTACTAAGCACTTGGGAGATTACAGTATAGCAGAGTTGGGAGACACATTCCCTGCCCACAAGGAGTTTACAGTCTAGAGGGGGAGACGGACATTAATAGAAATAAATAAATGAGGGGGAGACAGACATTAATAGAAATAAATAAATCAGGCCTATGGACACAAGTGCTTTGGGGGGAATAAAGGGGTTCAAATCCAAGTGCAAGGGTGACACAGAAGGGAAGAGGGGGAGAAGAAATGAGAAACTAATACAGTCCTTCTCTACTCTTGGTTTGCACAGGAGTGTTTGACAGAGGGCTGAGTCATTCCTGAGGAGATTTTCCTTTCCTGCCAAGGAACAGAAGATTCTGCTCGTGGTTCTTCAAAAGCTCAATTAATCCTTCAATATTTGTAAACTTGTGTTGTCCCCTAAGCTGCCCCCAGTGTCCTGGGAGAGGGAATAAATCAAAACCGATGTCGGACTAAAAGCAGCAATAGCTAGGTCTTGTTTTCCCTTCACGAACGATGTTCTACACAGTCTTCATTGTATTTCCATAGCAACGTAATCACATGGCACGTTTTTGCTGAGGTTGAAAGGATTTTGCTTCCACAAGGACAACCGACGATTGCAATGGCCAATCGCTCAATCTGCCGCACGTATTGAGTGCCTCCCATGCACCGTACTAAGCGTTTGGGAGAGTTTGACAGAGCCTCCCTTCGGGAATCACAGGTCGGCTTCTGTCTGAGAGGTCAGGATGGCTACTCGGCGAGGAGGAGTTGATTCTAGTGCCGGTGGCTTGCTCAGAACCACTCAGACTCTCGTCCCGGCTCCAGACCCGAATGATATCGGTTAATGAATCCAGACATACAGAGAATAATAATAATGATGGCATTTGTTAAGTGCTTACTATGTGCAAAGCACTGTTCTAAGCGCTGGGGAGGATACAAGGTGATCAGGTTGTCGCACGTGGGGCTCACAGTCTTCATCCCCATTTTACAGACGAGGGAACTGAGGCACAGAGAAATGAAGTGACTGGCCTAAAATCACACAGCGGACAAGTGGCGGAGCTGGGATTAATCAATCAATCAATCAATCAATCGTATTTATTGAGCACTTACTGTGTGCACAGCACTGTACTAAGCACTTGGGAAGTCCAAGTTGGCGACATATAGAGACAGTCCCTACCCAACAGTGGGCTCACAGTCTAAAAGGGGGAGACAGAGAACAAAACCAAACATACTAACAAAATAAAATAAATAGAATAGATATGTACAAGTAAAATAAATAAATAAATAGAGTAATAAATATGTACAAACATATATACGTATATAAGGTGCTGTGGGGAAGCGTTTAACAGATATCACAATTATTAATACGATTATTAGTACATCCACACAGACCACCACTCTTCCTACTTCCAAAGCCTTTTTAAAATCACATCCTCAACCAAGAGGTGCTACCCAATTAAGCCATCATCTTCTCTCCCCCCTCCCTCTCCCTTCTGTGTCACTTACGCACTTTGGGATTAGAACCCAGATTCTTCCGACTCCCAGGACATGTCTACCAACTGTGTCACCATTGTAACAATAATTGTGGCATTTGTTAAGCCCTTACTATGTGCCCGGCACTGTACTAAGTGATGGGGTGGTTACAAGCAAATCGGTCGGATACAGTCCCTGTCCCACGTGGGGCTTGCAGTGTCAGTCCCCATTTTACAGATGAGGTAACTGAGGCCCAGAGAAGCGACTTGCCCAAGGTCACACAGCAGACAATCCACTATCCTTGTGAGTAGGGAACCTGTCCACCAACTCTTGTATTGTACTCTCTCAAGGGCTTAGTACAGCGCTCTACTCACAGTAAGTGCTCAGTAAATAGGATCGATTGACAGATTGATTTCTCTAATAATAATAATAATGGTATTTGTTTTGATGTTTTAATTTACTTGCCTTGATGTCTGTCTCCCCCCTTCTAGACCATGAGCCCGTTGTGGACAGGGATTGTCCCTCTTTGTTGCTGAATTGGACTTTCCAAGCACTTGGTACAGTGCTCTGCACACAGTAAGTGCTCAATAAATACAACCGGATGAATGAATTTGTTAAGCGCTTACTATTTGCCAGGCACTGTACTAAGCGCTGGTGGGGATACAAGCAAATCAGGTTGGACACAGTCCTTGTCCCATATGGGGCTCACAGTCTTAATCCCCAATTTACAGATGAGGGAATCAAGGTACAGGGGAAGTGAAGTGACTTGCCCAAGGCCACACATCAGACAAGTGGCAGAGTGACTGTGAGCTCCTTGTGAGCAGGGAACATGTCTACCAACTCTGTTGTGTTAGCCTCTTCCAAGCGCTTAGTACAGTGCTCTGCACCCAGGAAGTGCTCAATTAATAGAATTGATCGATTGATTGATTTATCTAGACTGTAAGTTCTTTGTGACCAGGGAGTGTGTCTACCACCTCTGATGTTTTGTTCCCTCGCACGAGCTTAGTTACAGTTTTCTGAACACAGTAAGCACTCAGTAAATGGCATTGATTGATTAATTGCCCATTGTAATAAATGCTCCTCTGATTAACTTGTCCTTCCCAAGCGCTTAGTACAGTGCTCTGCACACAGTAAGCGCTCAATAAATACAATTGAATGAATGAATGAATGAATGACAACCTGATCACCTTGTAACCTCCCCAGCGGTGTTTGCACATAGTAAGCGCTTAATAAATGCCATTATTATTATTATTATTATTATTATTATTATTATTATTTCAAACCCGGGTCCAGGATGCATAAGTATATAAAAGTATAAACATCGCTTTTGCTTTATAGGCCTCCAGTGTAGTATGCTGCCAACTTGTACTTACCAAGCGCTTAGTACAGTGCTCTGCACACAGTAAGCGCTCAATAAATACGATTGAATGAATGAATGAATGAATTATCTTCCATAGACGGACTTCATGTGGTCCGTGATGTTTAACGGAGTCGTGTGACCTTGGCCTGAGGAAGAGAAGTCCTCATCTTCGACGACCTGGTGGAAATGAAGAATTAAGACCAGTTGAGTCCCTGATCCCATCGAGATGGAACCCGAATCCATGACAACATTCCAAATCCAATACCATCCCGTCACTCTCCATAAACCAGCTTAGCTGGAAACTCCAAACTGATTACCCCCTCGCCGATCACAGAGTAGAATTAAATTTCCATTTCCAACATCTAAAAAAAATTGTGCTTCCTCTATTTTCTCCCACGAGAATTGCAATGGATTTCTTCAAATTATATATGCATATATATTTTTAATCAGTAGTGTGGGGGTTCAACTTCTTTTTATAATCAAAGGTAAATATTTAAATTGCAGAAGCAGGAGTAGCCTTGATGATCCTTTTGGAAAAGGAAGATTTTCATCGGATCAAGAAAGTAACGGTCGTTCAGGTGAGTGGTAGGCGACCCAATTTCCTCCTTTGGTGGGTTTGAGCTGCAGGGAGTGTCCCATTCACTCATTCAATTGTATTTATTGAGTACTTACTGTGTGCAGAGCACTGTACTAAGCACTTGGGAGAGTACAATATAACAATGTCCAGATACTTTCCCTGGTCACAGTGAGATTACAGTCTAGATGGGGAGACAGACATTAATAGAAATAAATGTTACAGATATGGACATAAGTAGCATATACATATATATATATATATATATAATTGTGTATCAAGTAACATGAGAGGCTGCATGGGATTAGATCATGGGTTCTAATCCTGACTCGGCCACTTGTCTGCTGTGTGATCTTGGGCAAGTCATTTCACTTCTCTGGGCCTCAGTTCCCTCATCTGTAAAATGGGGATTGAGACTGTGAGCCCCACATGGGACAGGGATTGTGTCCAACCTGATTTGCTTGTATCCACCCCAGTGCTTAGTACAGTGTCTGGCACATAGTTAAGTGCTTAACTAAATAACCATCATTATTATTATTATTATTATTATTATTATTATTATTATTATTATTATGGTATAATAGATAGAGCCCGGGCCTAGGAATCAGAAGGTCATGTGTTCTGATCCTGGCTCTGCCACTTTTCATTCATTCAACTGTATTTATTTAGCCCTTACTGTGTGCATAGCACTGTACTAAGCACTTGGAAAGTACAAGTTGGCAACATATTCATTCAATCGTATTTATTGAGCGCTTACTGTGTGCAGAGCACTGTACTAAGCGCTTGGGAAGTACAAGTTGGCAACATAGAGAGAAGGTCCCTACCCAACAACGGGCTCACAGTCTAGAAGGGGGAGATGGACAACAAAACAAAACATGTGGCCAGGGGGAGGACGTGGGCCGGGGGTTGACGGCGGGACAGGCGAGAATGAGGCCCAGTGAGGAGGTTAGAGGCAGAGGAGCAGAGGGTGCGGGCTGGGCTGGAGAAGGAAGGAAGGGAGGTGAGGTAGGAGGGGGCGAGGGGATGGACAGCCTTGAAGCCCAGGGTGAGGAGTTTTTCCTTGATTCGTAGGTTGACAGGCAGCCACTGGAGATTTTTGAGGAGGGGAGTGACATGCCCACAGCATGTCTGCACAGAGATAATCCGGGCAGCAGCGTGAAGTATAGACTGAAGTGGGGAGAGACAGGAGGATGGGAGATCAGAGAGGAGGCTGATGCAGTCATCCAGTCGGGATAAGGTGAGAGATTGAACCAGCAAGGTAGCAATTTGGATGGAGAGGAAAGGGCAGATCTTGGCGATGTTGCGGAGGTGAGACCGGCAGGTTTTGGTGACGGATTGGATGTGAGGGGTGAACGAGAGAGCGGAGTCGAGGATGACACCACTTGTCTGCTGTGTGAACTTGGGCAAGTCACTTCACTTCTCTGGGCCTCAGTTACCTCGTCTGTAAAATGGGGATTAAGACTGTGAGCCCCGTGTGGGACAACCTGATCACCTTGTATTCCCCCAGCACTTAGAATAGTGCTTTGCACATAGTAAGTGCTTAACAAATGCCAACATTATTATTATTATTATTATTATTATTATTATTCTCTGGGCCTCAGCTACCTCATCTGGAAAATGGGGATTGAGACTGTGAGCCTCATGTGGGACAGGGACTTTGTCCTTCCTGATTTTTTAATATCCACTCCAGCTCCCAGTACAGTGCCTGGCACATAATAAGCGCTTAACAAATACCATGGTGAATATTATTAATTATTATTATTATAAGTTCTGTGGGGTTGTGAAGGGGACTGTGAGCCCACTGTTGGGTAGGGACTGTCTCTATATGTTGCCAACTTGTACTTCCCAAGCGCTTAGTACAGTGCTCTGCACACAGTAAGTGCTCAATAAATACGATTGATTGATTGATTGAATGAATAAAGGGAGCAATTCAGGGTGATGCACATGGGAGTGGGAGAAGAGGAAAGGAGGGCTTAGTCAGGGAATGGGAGGATCAGCAGAAAGAGCACAGGCTTTGGAGTCAGAGGTCATGGGTTCGAATCCCGGCTCTGCCACATGTCTGTTGTGTGACCTTGGGCAAGTCACTTAACTTCTCTGAGCCTCAGTTCCCTCATCTGTAAAATGGGGATTAAGACTGTGAGCCCCCCGTGGGACAACCTGATCACCTTGTATCCCCCCCCCCAGCATTTAGAGCAGTGCTTTGCACATAGTAAGCGCTTAACAAATACCATCATTATTATTAGTAGTAGTAGTAGTATGGTGCCTGGCACATAGTAAGCACTTAACAGATACCTCAGTTAGTTCAACTGAATAATTAATTAGTACTTGGTACAGTGTGGGCAGAGAATGTGTCTGTTTATTGTTACATTGTACTCTCCCAAGCGCTTAGTACAGTGCTCTGCACACAGTCAGCGCTCAGTATATACGATTGAATGAATGAATGCTTAACAAGTACCATAAAAAATAAGGTTTAAATGAGGATTTCCTCCTAAGTGTGTGTACAGTACTTCAAAATGGAACTTCAGTGCTTGAGAAGATTTTTCTGCAGACTAATATAAAAGGTCTTCAAAGATGCCCCTGAAAAATATCTGGGACAGAATCGTACTTGGATCTTGGCCACAAATGGTGACTAAATAGTGTCTTTAGGCAGATTCTGAAGAGAGCCACTTTAGTCTAACAAAAATTACCATTTTGCAAAGAGACAGTCAAGAGCTTCTGTACCGGAATTAGTGGAGTGTAGACAAGAGAGTCAGGCGATCTTTCCTGGAAATCTTTGATGGAATTGGCCTGGTCAGTGGGAGAGGCTGCTTTTATTTCTAAACTGGAAGATAATAATGATAACATTAGATAATTAGATAATACTCATTGCGAGCAGGGGATGGTTCTATCGACTCTTTTATATTGTACTCAATCAATCAATCGTGTTTATTGAGCGCTTACTGTGTGCAGAGCACTGTACTAAGCGCTTGGGAAGTACAAGTTGGCAACATATAGAGACAGTCCCTACCCAACAGTGGGCTCACAGTCTAAAGCGTTTAATACAGTGCTCTGCACAGTATAAGTACTCGATAAATGCCACTGATTGATTATTGGAATAATCTTGGTATTTGTGGAGTGTGAATTATAATAATGATGGTATTTGTTAAGCGCTTACTATGTGCCAAGCACTGTTCTGTGCCCAATGCTTGGAAAGACACAGAAAATGCAGGATGGCTTAGTGGAAAGATCACAGGCCTGGGAGACAATTGGACCTGGGTTCTAATCCCGGCTCTGCCACATGTCTGCTGTGTGACCTTGGGCAAGTCCCTTCACTTCTCTGGGCTCAGTTCCTCATCTGTAAAATAGGGAATAAGGCTGTGAGCACCAGGGATTGTGTCCAAGGTGATTAACTTGGATCTACCCCAGTGCTTACAATAGTGTGTAGCGCAGAGTAAGCACTTAAGAAGTACTGTTCATTCAATCGTATTTATTGAGCGCTTACTGTGTGCAGAGCACTGTACTAAGCGCTTGGGAAGTACAAGCTGGCAGCATATAGGGCCTTCCCTTCAAGGCCCTACTGAGAGCTCACCTCCTCCAGGAGGCCTTCCCAGACTGACCCCCTTCCTTCCTCTCCCCCTCGTCCCCCTCTCCATCCCCCACATCTTACCTCCTTCCCTTCCCCACAGCACCTGTATATATGTATATATGTTTGTACATATTCATTACCCTATTTATTTATTTATTTATTTATTTATTTTACTTGTACATAGCTATTCTATTTATTTTATTTTGTTAGTATGCTTGGTTTTATTCTCTGTCTCCCCCTTCTAGACTGTGAGCCCACTGTTGGGTAGGGACTGTCTCTATATGTTGCCAATTTGTACTTCCCAAGCGCTTAGTACAGTGCTCTGCACATAGCAAGCGCTCAATAAATACGATTGATGATGATGGTGATGATGTATATATGTTTGTACAGATTTATTACTCTATTTATTTATTTATTTATTTTACTTGTACATAGCTATTCTATTTATTTTATTCTGTTAGTATGTTTGGTTTTGTTCTCTGTCTCCCCCTTCTAGACTGTGAGCCCACTGTTGGGTAGGGACTGTCTCTAGATGTTGCCAACTTGTACTTCCCAAGCACTTAGTACAGTGCTCTGCACACAGTAAGTGCTCAATAAATATGATCGATTGATTGATTGATTGATTGATATAGAGACAGTCCCTACCCAACAGCGGGCTCACAGTCTAGGAGAGATTAGATTAGATTAGAGAGATGCTGTGGAATTAAAACCAAAAGGATTTGGTGACAGACAAAAGGTGAGCTGAGGATAATGCCACGGTCATGAAGCAGGCATGTGTCAGAGGAGGGATTAGAACCCAGGTCATCTGACTCTCAGGATTTAGCTCTTTCCACTAGGCCACACTGCTTCTCATGCTGCTGTTATGGAGCAGGGGACTGGGAGGGGACTAACTGGTGACAAAGCCACCATTTTAGGTGTTTTCAGCCCTGACGGGAAATCAATCAATCAATCAATCGTATTTATTGAGCACTTACTGTGTGCAGAGCACTGTACTAAGCGCTTGGAAAGTACAAGTTGGCAACATGTAGAGACAGTCCCTACCCAACAGTGGGCTCACAGTCTAGAAGGGGGAGACAGAGAACAAACCCAAACATATTAACAAAATAAAATAAATAGAATAGATATGTACAAGTAAAATAAATAAATGAATGGAGTAATAAATATGTACAAACATATGTACATATATACAGGTGCTGTGGGGAAGGGAACTCCCAGGACTGGTCAGAGACCTGGGATAAACTGGTCTGGGAATATGTCCATTTGTTGTTGTATTGTAATAATAATAATAATAATAATAAATTGTGGTATTTGTTAGGTGCTTACTCTGTGTCAGGCACTGCACTAGACGCCAGGGTGGACGCACACTTATCGGATTGGACACAGTCCCTGTCCCACATGGGGCTCACAGTCTCCATTCCCATTTTCCAGATGAGGTAGCTAAGGCCCAGAAGAGCAAAATAACAATAATAATAATAATAATAATAATAATAATAATAATGGCATTTATTAAGTGCTTACTATGTGCCAAGCACTGTTCTTAGCGCTGGGGAGGTTACAAGGTGATTAGGTTGTCCCACGGGGGGCTCACAGTCTTAATCCCCATTTTACAGATGAGGTAACTGAGGCCCGGAGAAGTTAAGTGACTTGCCCAAAGTCACACAGCTGGCTATTGGCAGAGCCGGGATTTGAACCCATGACCTCTGACTCCAAAGCCTGGGCTCTTTCCACTGAGCCACGCTGCTTCTCTGATTATTATATTATTATATTATAATTACATAGATAATATTATATAATATATAATATATAATATAATATATAATTATACCATCATCATCATCAATCGTATTTATTGAGCTCTTACTATGTGCAGAGCACTATACTAAGCGCTTGGGAAGTACAAATTGGCAACATATAGAGACAGTCCCTACCCAACAGTGGGCTCACAGTCTTAAAGTCTAAATTATATAATATGTGATATGTATTATAATATATAATATTATGATAATAATAATAATGATAATAATAATGGCATTTATTAAGCACTTACTATGTGTCAAGCACTATTCTAAGCGCTGGGGAGGTTACAAGATGATTAGGTTGTCCCACGGAGGGGCTCACAGTCTTAATCCCCATTTGACAGATGAGGGAACTGAGGCCCACAGAGGTTAAGTGACTTGCCCAAGGCCACACAGCAGACAAATGGCAGAGCCAGCATTAGAACCCATGACCTTCTGGCCCCCAGGCCCATGCTGTACTCTCCCAGGAACTCAGTACAGTGCTTTGCACACATTAAGTGCACAGTAAATATGACAATCAATAAAGTTCCTTTATTATTATTATTACAGAATCATCAGGTCAGACACAGGCCCTGTCCCCAGGCTAAGAGGGAGGGAGACGGGGCATTTAATCCCCATTTTACAGATGAGGAAATTGGAATGCCCTCCCTCCTGACATCCGCCCAGCTCGCTCTCTTCCCCTCTTCAAAGCCCAAGTGAGAGCCCACCTCCTCCAGGAGGCCTTCCCCCTCGTCCCCCTCGTCCCCCTCTCCAACCCCCCATCTTACCTTCTTCCCTTCCCCACAGCACCTGCATATATGTATATATGTTTGTACAGATTTATTACTCTATTTATTTATTTTACTTGTACATATCTATTCTATTTATTTTGTTAGTATGTTTGGTTTTGTTCTCTGTCTCCCCCTTTTAGACTGTGAGCCCACTGTTGGGTAGGGACTGTCTCTATATGTTGCCAACTTGTACTTCCCAAGCGCTTAGTACAGTGCTCTGCACACAGTAAGCGCTCAATAAATACGATTGATTGATTGATTGATTCCCACACTGAGCCCCCCCTTTTCCTCTGCTCCTCCTCCCCTCTCCATCGCCCCCCTCCCTCTCTCTGCCCTACCCCCACCCCTCCCCGCAGCACTTGCGTAAATTTGTACATATTTATTACTCTATTTCATTAATGATGTGTTTATAGCTATAATTATTTATCTATTTTGATGGTATTGTCGCCTGTCTACTTGTTTTGTTTTGTTGTCTGTCTCCCCCCTTCTAGACTGTGAGCCTGTTGTTGGGGAGGGATTGCCTCTACCTGTTGCCGAATTAGACTTTCCAAGCGCTTAGTACAGTGCTCTGCCCTACAGTGCTCTACATGGCTCCGCCAACTGTCAGCTGTGTGACTTTGGGCAAGTCAGTTCACTTCTCTGGGCCTCAGTGACCTCATCTGTAAAACGGGAATTAAAACTGTGAGCCCCCACCCCGTGGGACAACCTGATCACCTTGTAACCTCCCCATCATCATCAATCGCATTTATTGAGCGCTTACTAAGTGCAGAGCACTGTACTAAGCGCTTGGGAAGTACAAATTGGCAACATATAGAGACAGTCCCTACGCAACAGTGGGCTCACAGTCTAAACCTCCCCAGCGCTTAGAACAGTGCTTTGCATATAGTAAATGCTTAATACATGCCATTATTAGTAGTAGTAGTAAGTGCTCAATAAATAATATTGAATGATTGAATGAATGAATGAAGCCAAGAGAAGTGAAGTGACTTGCCCAAGGTCCCCCAACAGGCAGGTGACACAGCAGGGATGAGAATCCAGGGCCCCTGAATGCCAGGTTTGGGCTCCTTCCACTAGGCGGCGCTGCTTCTCCAGTGGGACTGCACTGAGCGTTCGTTCATTCATTCATTCAATCATATTTATTGAGCGCTGTCTAATAATAATAATAATAATAATAATGGTATTTGTTAAGCGCTTACTATGTGCAAAGCACTGTTCTAAGCGCTGGGGAGGTTACTAGGTGATCAGGTTGTCCCACGGGGGGCTCACAGTTTACATCCCCATTTTCCAGATGAGGTAACTGAGGCCCAGAGAAGTGACGTGACTTGCCCAGAGTCACGCAGCTGACAGGTGGCGGAGCCTGGATTTGAACCCATGACCTCTGACTCCAAAGCCCGGGCTCTTTCCACTGAGCCACGCTGCTTCTCTTTGTGTCAAGCACTGTACTGAGCGGTTGGGAGGGTACCAGGACCAGACACCTTGGGAGGGGGGGACTGAGGCCAAGGGGGTCATCCGGTCACGCTAATAAGAATAATAATGATGAGAAGGATAAAAATAATGATGATGAGACGCAGCACTTTATAGTAGATAGAGGATGGGAGTCGGAAAGTCGCGGGTTCTAATCCTGCCTCCTCCACTTAGCTGTGTGACTTTGGACAAGTCACTTCACTTCTCTGTGCCTCAGTTAACTCGTCTGTAGAATGGGTCGAAGACTGTGAGGCTTATTCATTCATGCAATCGTATTTATTGAGCGCTTACTGTGTGCAGAGCGCTGTACTAAGCGCTTGCACTACGCTAAGCGCTTGGGACAGGGACTGTGTCCAACCTGATTTGCTGGCAACTACCCCAGTGCTTAATACAGTGCCTGGCACATAGTAGGTGCTTAACAAATACTGCAATTATTAGGATTGTTGTTATTCATTATAATCGTGAGCCCCACATGGGACAACCTGATTACCTTGTACAAGTACAAGGTTAATTATTAATTATTGCATAATAATAATAATAATAGTAATAGTAATAATAATAATGAGAAGCAGCATGGTCTCGTAGATAAAGAATGGGCCTGGAAATAAGTAATAATTCATACTATAATAATAATAATAATTGTTATTATTATTATTATTATTATTATTATTATTATTGTTACAGTATATATAGTATATAGTATATATAGTATAGTATATGTAGTGTATAGTATATATAGTATATATGGTATATATAGTATATATAAAGTATATAGTATATATAGTATACTATAGTATACTATACTATACTATACTACTACTATACTATATTATACTATACTATACTATAGTATACTATAGTATATAGTATATATAATTATAATAATTAATAATAATAAGTAATAATTAATCCCTGCTCCACCACTTGTCTACACTGTGACCTTGGGCAAGTCACTTCACTTCTCTAGGCTTCAGTTCCCTCATCTACAAAATCAATCAATCAATCAATCAATCAATCGTATTTATTGAGCGCTTACTGTGTGCAGAGCACTGTACTAAGCGCTTGGGAAGTACAATGGGGATTAAGACAGCCCCACGTGGGACAGGGATTGTATGCCGATGAATTATCTCGAATCTACCCCAGGGCTTAGAACCATGCCTGACACATAGTTAAGCGATGGACAAATGCCACAATTATGATGATGATGATAATGATGATGATGATAATAATAATAATTGTGATATTTGTTAAAACCTTATTATGTGCCATGTTTTGTACTAAAAGTGCTGAAGTAGATTGCTAGAACAATCAGGTTCCACACGGGGCTCGCAGCCTAAGTAGGTGGGAGAACAGGAATTGGATCCCCATTTTGCAGTTGAGGAAACTGAGGCCCAGGGAAGTGAAGTGACTTACCCAAGGTCATACATACAGTGAAGGAGCTGGGATTAGCTATTTAACTCTATTTATTTATTTATACTCTATTTATACTCTATTTATTTTACCTGTACATATCTATTCTATTTATTTTATTTTGTTAATATGTTTTGTTTTGTTGTCTCTCTCCCCCTTCTAGACTGTGAGCCCACTGTTGGGTAGGGACTGTCTCTATATGTTGCCAACTTGTACTTCCCAAACGCTTGGTACAGTGCTCTGCACACAGTAAGCGCTCAATAAATACGATTGATTGATTGATTGATTGATTGATTGATTAGAACACAGGCGAATGTCTACGTGTTTTGTTTTGTTGTCTGTCTCCCCCTTCTAGACTGTGAGTCCGTTGTTGGATAGGGGCCATCTCTATATGTTGCCGATTTGTACTTCCCAAGGGCTTAGTACAGTGCTCTGCACACAGTAAGTGCTCAATAAATACGATTGAATGAATGAGTGAGGCTGCAATGATCCAAGCAGACAGATGGACATTTCATTCATTCATTCATTCATTCCATCGTATTTACTGAGCTCCTACTGTGTGCAAAGCACTGTACTGAGCACTTGGGAGAGTACGATACAACAACAAACAGACACATTCCCTGCCCACAATGAGCTCACAGTCTAGAGGGGGAGACAGACTCTAATATAAAGAAATAGATTAATAAATAAAGAAATGACAGATCTATACAGATCAATACGTATGTGCCGTGGGGCTGGGAGTGAGGATCATCATCATCAATCGTATTTATTGAGCGCTTACTATGTGCAGAGCACTGTACTAAGTGCTTGGGAAGTACAAATTGGCAACATATAGAGACAGTTCCTACCCAACAGTGGGCTCACAGTCTAAAAGAGGATGATGAATAAAGGAGCAAGTCAGGGCGACGCCGAAGGGAGTGGGAGAAGAAGAGAGGAGGGCTTCTTGGAGGAGATGGGCTTTCAATAAGGTTTTGAAGTGGGGGAGAGCGATGGCCTGTGTGATATGAGGAGGGAGGGCATTCCAGGCCAGAGGGAGGATGCGGCCGAGACCTTGGCGGAGAGACAGTGCGAGACTAGTGCCCAGAAAACTGGAAGGGCGCAATCATCATCAATCGTATTTATTGAGCACTTACACTATGTGCAGAGCACTGTATTAAGCGCTTGGGAAGTACAAATTGGCAACATATAGAGACAGTCCCTACCCAACAGTGGGCTCACAGTCTAAAAGATAAATACGACTGATCGATTGATATTGAAGTTTTTTATGGTATTTGTTAAGCGCTTACTATAATAATAGTAACGATAATGACGGTATTTGTTAAGCAAGAAGTAGCAGTGGCTCAGTGGGAAGAGCCCGGGCTTAGGTGTCAGAGGTTATGGGTTCTAATCCTGACTCCGCCACATGTCTGCTGTGCGACCTTGGACGAGTCACTTCATTCATTCATTCAATCGTATTTATTGAGCGCTTACTGTATGCAGAGCACTGTACTAAGCTCTTGGGAAGTACAAGTTGGCGACATATAGAGACGGTCCCTACCCAACAGTGGGCTCAAAGTCTAGTCACACGTAACTTCTCTGAGCCTCAGTTACCTCATCTGTGAAATGGGGATTAAAACTGTGAGCCCCACATGGGATAACCTGGTCACCTTGTATCCCCCCACCGCTAAGAACAGTGCTTTGCACATAGTAAGCGCTTAACAAATGTCATTATTATCATTATTATTATTATGTGCCAAGCATCGTTTTAAGCACTGGGGTAGATTCAAGTCAGTTAGCTTGGATACAGTCCCTGTTCCCCAGTTTCTAGACTGTAAGCCTGTTTTGTTTTGTTTTGTTTTCGTTTTTTTTTAATGGCATTTATTAAGTGCTTACTATGTGCAAAGCACTGTTCTAAGCGCTCTAAGCACCCTTCCCCCTCCCTCCCCTCCCTCGACAGCTGATGCCAAGTGTGGCCTCTGGAACCCCCGCTCCGTTTTAAGTAAGACCCCTGTCATCCTGGACCTTTTCCTTTCAGTTCTCTACTCCTCCTCGCCCTAACTGAAACATGGCTGTCGCCGGACGACACGGTCTCTTCTGCTGCTCTCTGCAGTGCAGGCCTCTTCTTCTCCCACTCCCCCAGACTCACCGGAAAAGGAGGAGGTGTCGGTTTCCTTCTCGCCCCCCAATGTCGCTTTCGCACTATCCCTCCTCCCCCTTCCCTTTCCTTCCCTTCCTTTGAAGCCCACATTATTCGCCTCTACCACCCCCTCCAGATTCTTGTAGTCGTCATCTACCGCCCTCCGGGCCCCACTTCCAACTTCTTTAACGACTTTGACCCCTTCCTCACGTTCCTTCTCTCCTTCTCCATGCCCACTCTGATCCTCGGAGACTTCAATATCCACATGGATATCCCTAACGACTCCTCTGCCGCCCGCCTTCTATCTCTCCTTGACGCTGCCAACCTCTTCCTCCACCCCACCTCACCCACTCACCAACTTGGTCATACCCTCGACCTCATCATCTCCTACCGCTGCACTGTGTCCACCCTCACCAACTCGGTGATCCCTCTCTCTGATCATAATCTTCTCACCTGCCTCCTCACTCACACTCCTTTCCCCTGTAAATCCGTATTACTCCCTCACAGAGATCTCCGCTCTCTGGACCCCACCCATCTTTCGGAGCGCCTCACACCCCACCTCGCCGCCCTCTCCTCTCTACCCAGTCTTGATGATCAGATTACTGCTCTCAACTCTACCCTTTCTACTCAGCTAGACTCGCTCGCTCCCCTTTCCCTTCGCCGCTCTCGCACCACTAACCCACAGCCCTGGATCACTGCCACTGTCCGCCTCCTTCGCTCTTATGCTCGAGCTGCCGAACGCTGCTGGCGAAAGTCTAAACACCATGCCAACCTCGTTCACTTCAAGTTTATCCTTTCCTGCCTTAACTCAGCCCTCTCTTCTGCCAGACAAAACTATTTCTCCTCCCTTATTGACACCCATGCCCATCACCCCCGCCAGCTCTTCCGTACATTCAACTCCCTTCTCAGGCCCCCGGTTCCTCCCCCTCCTCCTTCCCTCACCCCCAACGATCTGGCCTCCTACTTCATCAACAAAATTAAATCCATCAGGTCCGACCTCCCCAAAGTCTCTTCCCCCCTTTCTCCAACCCCCCGGCTCTCAACACTCTCTGCTACTCTCCCATCCTTCCCAGCGGTATCCTCAGAGGAGCTCTCCTCCCTCCTCTCAAGTGCTACTCCGGCCACCTGTGCTTCTGACCCCATTCCCTCTCATCTTATGAAATCTCTCGCTCCATCCCTTCTCCCCTCCTTAACTTCCATCTTCAACCGCTCACTCTCCACCGGTTCCTTCCCCTCTGCCTTCAAACATGCCCATGTCTCTCCCATCCTAAAAAAACCCTCTCTTGACCCCACCTCACCTTCTAGTTATCGTCCCATATCCCTCCTACCATTCCTTTCCAAACTCCTTGAACGAGTTGTCTACACGCGCTGCCTAGAATTCCTCAACAACAACTCTCTCCTCGACCCCCTCCAGTCTGGCTTCCGTCCCCTTCATTCCACGGAAACTGCCCTCTCAAAGGTCACCAATGACCTCCTGCTTGCCAAATCCAACGGCTCATACTCGGTCCTAATCCTCCTCGACCTCTCAGCTGCCTTTGACACTGTGGACCACCCCCTTCTCCTCAACACGCTATCTGACCTTGGCTTCACAGACTCCGTCCTCTCCTGGTTCTCCTCTTATCTCTCCGGTCGTTCTTTCTCAGTCTCTTTTGCAGGCTCCTCCTCCCCCTCCCATCCTCTTACTGTGGGGGTTCCCCAAGGTTCAGTGCTTGGTCCCCTTCTGTTCTCAATCTACACTCACTCCCTTGGTGACCTCATTCGCTCCCACGGCTTCAACTATCATCTCTATGCTGATGACACCCAGATCTCCATCTCTGCCCCTGCTCTCTCCCCCTCCCTCCAGGCTCGCATCTCCTCCTGCCTTCAGGACATCTCCATCTGGATGTCCGCCCGCCACCTAAAGCTCAACATGTCGAAGACTGAGCTCCTTGTCTTCCCTCCCAAACCTTGTCCTCTCCCTGACTTTCCCATCTCTGTTGACGGCACTACCATCCTTCCCGTCTCACAAGCCCGCAACCTTGGTGTCATCCTCGACTCCGCTCTCTCATTCACCCCTCACATCCAAGCCGTCACCAAAACCTGCCGGTCTCAGCTCCGCAACATTGCCAAGATCCGCCCTTTCCTCTCCATCCCAACCGCTACCCTGCTCATTCAAGCTCTCATCCTATCCCGTCTGGACTACTGCACCAGCCTTCTCTCTGATCTCCCATCCTCGTGTCTCTCTCCACTTCAATCCATACTTCATGCTGCTGCCCAGATTATCTTTGTCCAGAAACGCTCTGGACATATTACTCCCCTCCTCAAAAACCTCCAATGGCTACCGATCAATCTGCGCATCAGGCAGAAACTCCTCACCCTGGGCTTCAAGGCTCTCCATCCCCTCGTCCCCTCCTACCTCACCTCCCTTCTCTCCTTCTACAGCCCAGCCCGTACACTCCGCTCCTCTGCCACTAATCTCCTCACCATGCCTCGTTCTCGCCTGTCCCGCCGTTGACTCCCGGCCCACGTCCTCCCCTGGCCTGGAATGCCCTCCCTCCCCACACCCGCCAAGCTAGCTCTCTTCCTCCCTTCAAGGCCCTGCTGAGAGCTCACCTCCTCCAGGAGGCCTTCCCAGACTGAGCCCCTTCTTTTCTCTCCCCCTCGTCCCCCTCTCCATCCCCCCGTCTTACCTCCTTCCCTTCCCCACAGCACCTGTATATATGGATATATGGTTGTACATATTTATTACTCTATTTATTTATTTATTTATTTATTTTACTTGTACATTTCTATCCTACTTATTTTATTTTGTTGGTATGTTTGGTTCTGTTCTCTGTCTCCCCCTTTTAGACTGTGAGCCCACTGTAGGGTAGGGACTGTCTCTATGTGATGCCAATTTGTACTTCCCAAGCGCTTAGTACAGTGCTCTGCACATAGTAAGCGCTCAATAAATACGATTGATTGATTGATTGATTGATTGGGGATTTACAAGGTGATCAGGTTGTCCCACGGGGGGCTCACAGTCTAAATCCCCATTTTACAGATGAGGGAACTGAGGCCCAGAGAAGTGAAGTGACTTGCCCAAAGTCACACAGCTGACAAGTGGTGGATCCGGGATTTGAACCCATGTCCTCTGACTCCAAAGCCCGGGCTCTTTCCACTGAGCCACGCTGCTTCCCATGTTGGGTAAGGACCATCTCTGAATGTTGCCGATTTGTACTTCCTAAGTGCTTAGTACAGTGCTTTGCACACAGTAAGCGCTCAATAAATTCGATTGAATGAATTAATGAACGAATGAATGAATGGGCTCAAAGTCTTAATCCCCGTTTTACAGATGAGGGAACTGAGGCCCAGAGAAGTTAAGTGACTCTCCCAAGGTCACACAGCAGACAAATGGCGGGGCCGGGATTAGAACCCAGTTCCTCTGACTTCCAGACCCGAGCTCTTTCCATGAGGCCACTTAATAATAATAATAATAATAATAATGATAGTTTTTATTAAGCGCTTACTATGTGCAAAGCACTGCTCTAAGCGCTGGGGAGGTTACAAGGTGATCAGGTTGTCCCACAGGGGCTCACGGTCTTAATCCCCATTTTACAGATGAGGTAACTGAGGCTCAGAGAAGTGAAGTGACTTACCCAAAGTCACACAGCTGACAATCGGCAGAGTTGGGATTCGAACTCATGACCTCTGACTCCAAAGCCCCTGTTCTTTCCACTGAGCCACGCTGCGTCTCACTTGCCTGCTGTGTGACCTTGAGCAAGTCACTTCACTTCTCTGAGCCTCAGTTACCTCATCTGTAAAATGGGGATTAAGACTGTGAGCCCCACGTGGGACAACCTGATCACCTTGTATCCCCCCAACGCTTAGAACAGTGATTCGCACATAGTAAGCACTTAACAAATGCCATCATTATTATTATTAGGCCACACTGCTTCTACTTCGCTATTGTACTCTCCAAAGTATTCAGTTCAGAGCTCTGCACACAGTGAGACTCTCAATAAATTTGATCATTCATTCATTCAAACGTATTTATCGAGCACTTACTGTGTACAGAGCACTGTACTAAGCGCTTGGGAAGTACAAGTTGGCAACATATAGAGACGGTCCCTACCCAACAACGGGCTCACAGTCTAGAAGGGGGAGATCAGTGGAGCCATAGGTGGTATTTACTGAGTGCTTCCTGAATACTAATCAATCAATCAATCAATTGTATTTATTGAGCGCTTACTGTGTGCAGAGCACTGTACTAAGCCCTTGGGAAGTACAAGCTGGCAACATATAGAGACAGGCCTTACCCAACAGCGGGCTCACAGTCTAGAAGGGGGAGACAAAGAACAAAACCAAACATACTAACAAAATAAAATAAATAGAATAGATAGGTACAAGTAAAATAAATAAATAAATAGAGTAATAAATATGTACAAACATATATACAAAGCGCTTGGAAGAGTATAATACAATAGAGTTTGTAGAGGATGCAGCATGTTCTAGTGGCAAGAGGCCGGGCTTGGGAGCCAGAGAACATGGGTTCGAATCCCGGCTCTGCTACTTGTCCTCTGAGTGACTTTGGGCAAGTCACTTCACTTCTCTGTGCCTCAGTGACCTCATCTGGAAAATGGGGATAAAGACTGTGAGCCCCATGTGGGACAGGGACGTGTCCAACCTGATTAGCTTGTATCCACCCCAGCGATTAGAACAGTGCTTGGCACATAGTAAGTGCTTAACAAATACCACCATTATCATTATTATTATTATTAGACATTAGACTTAGGGAAGCAGCGTGGCTCAATGGAAAGAGCACGGACTTTGGAGTCAGAAGTCATGGGTTCAAATCCCGGCTCTGCCACTTGTCAGCTGTGTGACTTTGGGCAAGTCATTTCACTTCTCTGGGCCTCAGTTACCTCATCTGTAAAATGGGGATTAAGACTGTGAGCCCCCTTGGGACCACTTGATCACCTTGTAACCTCCCCAGAGCTTAGAACAGTGTCTTGCACATAGTAAGCGCTTAATAAATGTCATTATTATTATTATTATTATTATTATTATATTCCCTGCCCTCAAGGAGTTCACCATCTAGCAGATGAAACAGGCACTAAAAGAAATTACAGATAGGGAAAGCAGGTATTGTCTCTCTTTACAGCTGCATTGTTTTTTTCCAAGCGCTTAGTACTGTGCTTTGCACACAATAAGCTCCCCCTTCTAGACTGTGAACTGTTGGGTAGGGACCGTCTCTATTTGTTGCCAACTTGTACTTCCCAAGCGCTTAGTACAGTGCTCTGCACACAGTAAGTGCTCAATAAATACCATTGAATGAATGAAAAAGCGCTCAATAAATATGATTGAATGAATGAACGTGTTAGAACATAAGGTTAAGGATGTAAGTGCCGTGGGGCTGAGGTTGGGATTAATGTTCAGTACTCAAAGGATACAGATCCAAAATCAAGGAATAATAATAATAATAATGGTATTTGTTAAGCACTTACTGTGTGCCAAGCACTGTCCTAAGCACTGGGGGAGATACAAGGTGATCAGGTTGTCCCACGCTGGGCTCACAGACTTAATCCCCATTTTCCAGATGAGGTAACTGAGGCCCAGAGAAGTTAAGTGACTTGCCCCAAGTCACACAGTTGATAAGTGGAGGAGCCAGGATTAGGAGCCCTGATTTCTGACTCCCAAGCCCGTGTTCTTAGCACTAAGCCACGCTGCTTCTTTCATTCAATCGCATTTATTGAGTGCTCACTGTGTGCAAAGCACTGTACTGAGCACTTGGGAGAGTATAACAACAACCAGACACATTCCTGCCCACAACAAGCTCGCAGTCTAAATTGTGACGCAAAAGGGAGAGGGATTAGCGGAAATGAGGGTTTAGTCACGGAAGGTCTCTTGGAAGTGGTGTGATTTTAAAGGCTATGAAGGTGGAGAGAGTGGTGGTCTGTCATAATAAAAATAACAATAATGGCATTTATTAAGTGCTTACTATGTGCAAAGCCCTTTTCTAAGTGCTGGGGAAGTTATAAGGTGATCAGGCTGCCCCACGGGAGGTTCACAATCTTAATCCCCATTTTACAGATGAGGTAACTGAGGCACAGAGAAGTTAAGTGACTTGCCCAAAGTCATACAGCAAAGTGGCGGAGCGGGATTTGAACCCATGACTTCTGACTCTAAAGTCTGGGCTCTTTCCACTGAGCCACGCACTTGGAGGGGTAAGTGTTTTATTTCCAGTTTTTCTCAGTCTTTGACCCTGTGGGTGGGAGGATTTGGGGGGTCAGAGCACCAGATGGCCCTCAAAATTGCACTAAGTTTCTTCTGGGGGTCCCTGAGGCAAGAGACGTGGGATTATTTGAGGATTTCATTTATTCCGTGGACCCCATTACCACAGTTACCACAGTTACCACAGTCAATTTAGAGCTTTAATAACATTTACATAGCACCAAATGGCTTTTACAAAACTAAATTTTAAAACGGCTCGATGAAGAACTGCAATAAAATTAGACAATACGAAAATTTGTGGGGATTTTCTAGGCGATTGAAAACTGGAAGTTTCTCTGACCTTTTTTTTTTTCCAATGGAGAAGTTAATTCTGCCCTACTTACCTCTGGGAAAAAAAAATTCCCTTCATTTTTAAACCTGGCTTTAGGAGTGGGGTTTTCACAGAGAGAACAGGAGGCCTGAATTTGATTTCCAGCTCCAACTCCTGCCAGCTGGATGATGGTTTTTTTTTAATAATAATAATAATAATAATGGCATTTATTAAGCGCTTACTACGTGCAAAGCACTGTTCTAAGTGCTGGGGGGATACAAGATGATCAGGTTGTCCCATGTGGGGCTCACAGTCTTAATCCCCATTTTACAGATGAGGTCACTGAGGCACAGAGAAGTGAAGTGACTTGCCCAAGGTCACACAGCTGACAACTGGGGGAGCCGGGATTTGAACCCATGACCTCTGACTCCAAAGTCCGGGCACTGTACTAAGAGCCCTGTACTAAGTGCTTAGGAAGTACAAGTCGGCAATATATAGAGATGGTCCCTACCCAACAACGGGCTTACAGTCTAGAAGGGGGAGACAGACAACAAAACAAAACTTGTAGATGGGTGTCATCTACATGCGTGTCAACATGTAGACTGTGAGCCCACTGTTGGGTAGGGACTGTCTCTATATGTTGCCAATTTGTACTTCCCAAGCGCTTAGTACAGTGCTCTGCACATAGTAAGCGCTCAATAAATACGATTGATGATGATGATGATATCAATACCATCAGAACAAATAGAATTAAAGCTAGATGCACATCATTAACAAAATAAATAGTAAATATACTATTTACTAGTATACTAAATAAAAATAAAAAGTAATAAATCTGTACAAATATATATACAGGTGCTGTGGGGAGGGGAAGGAGGTGGGGGGCATGGGGAGGAGGAGAGGAAAAAGGGGGCTCAGTCTGGGAAGGCTTCCTGGGGGAGGTGAGCTCTCAGTAGGGCTTTGAAGGGAGGAAGAGAGCTAGCTTGGCGGAGGGAGGGCATTCCAGGCCAGGGGGAAGACGTGGGCCGGGGGTCGACGGTGGGACAGGCGAGAACGAGGCCCGGTGAGGAGGTTGGCAGCGGCAGAGGAGCGGAGGGTGCGGGCCGGGATGGAGAAGGAAATAAGGGAGGTGAGGGCGAGGTGATGGACAGCTAGAAGCTGAGAGTGAGGAATTTTGTCCATGTTGCTTCGCTCCCAGACAGATCGGGGCTTTGTGTCTGGCTTCCCCGGGAGTCTCCAGGAGGCAGGAGGAGAAGGAGGAGGCCCTAGTTGGCTGACGCCAGGCATGACTGACAACTCAGAGAGAACAGCCTAAACCAGCACTTCTGGAAAATCAAGCCCAGCTCCTCTCACTGACACATTCTCCAGAGGCCTGGAGCCTACCAGCCCTCCCACCCCCCAGGGAAAAGGGAAATGAGCCAATTCTCCTGCCCTCAATCAATCAGTCAATAATCAGGACGTGGGTTCTAATCCCAGCTCCTCCATGTATCAATCAATCAATCAATCAATCAATCAATCGTATTTATTGAGCGCTTACTATGTGCAGAGCACTGTACTAAGCGCTTGGGAAGTACAAATTGGCAACACATAGAGACGGTCCCTACCCAACAGTGGGCTCACAGTCTAAAAGGGGGAGACAGAGAACAGAACCAAACATGTATCTGCTGTGTGACCTTGGGCAGGTCACTTAACTTCTCTGTGCCTCACTCAATCAATCGTATTTATTGAGCGCTTACGGTGTACAGAGCACTGTACTAAGCGCTTGGGAAGTACAAGTTGGCAACATATAGGGACAGTCCCTACCCAACAGTGGGCTCACAGTCTAAAAGATGATCAGATTGTCCCACGGGGGGGCTCACAGTCTTCATCCTCATTTTACAGATGAGGTCACTGAGGCACAGAGAAGTTAAGTGACATGCCCAAAGTCACACAGCTGACAATTGGCGGAGCCAGGATTTGAACCCATGACCTCTGACTCCAAAGCCCGGGCTCTTTCCTCTGAGCCACGCTGCCTCAGTTACCTCATCTGTAAAACGGTGATTGGGACTGGGAGTCCTATGTTTTTAGACTGTGAGCCCACTGTTGGGTAGGGACTGTCTCTATATGTTGCCAATTTGTACTTCCCAAGCGCTTAGTACAGTGCTCTGCACATAGTAAGCGCTCAATAAATACGATTGATGATGATGATGATGACAGGGACTGTGTCCAAACAGATGGACTTGTGTACGCCCCAGTGCTTAGAACAGCGCCTGGCACACAGTGAGCGCTTAACAGATACAATCATAATAATATTATTGGAGAAGCAGCGAGGTTTAGTGGAAAGATTCTGGGCTTGGGAATCAGAGGTCGTGGGTTCTAATCCTGGCTCCGCCACTTGTCTGCTGGGTGACCTTGGGCAAGCCGCTTAACTTCTCTGTATCTCGGTTACCTCATCTTTAAAATGGGATTAAGACTGTGAGCCCCACCTGATTACTTTGTATCTATCTCAGCGCTCAGAAAAGTGTTTTGGCACACAGCAAGCGCTTAACAAATACCATAATTACATAACATAAATTAATTATACTTATTATAATTGTACTTATTGAGCACTTACTGTATGCAGAACACTGTAGTAAGCACAGAGAAGCAGCTTGGCTCACTGGAAAGAGCATGGGCTTTGGAGTCAGAGTATATGGGTTCAAATCCCGGCTCTGCCAATTGTCAGCTGTGTGACTTTGGGCAAGTCACTTCACTTCTCTGGGCCTCAGTTCCCTCATCTGTAAAATGGGGATTAAGACTGTAAGCCCCCCATGGGACAACCTGATCACCTTGTAAACTCCCCAGTACTTAGAACAGTGCTTTGCACATAGTAAGCACTTAATAAATGCCATCATTATTATTATTATTATTATTATTATTAAGCACTTATGAGAGTCCAGTACAAGACATCTTCCCTGCCCACATCTTTTTCTTCCAGACCTAGAAGCTTCCTCGGTAAGCCTCCATTTATTAATTATAATAATAATAATAATTGTAGTATTTGTTAAGCATTTACTTTGTGTCAGGAACTGTATGTACTAAGCGCTGGGGAGGAAACAAGGTAATTATCATGGCGTTTGTTAAGCACTTACTATGTGCAAAGCACTGTTCTGAGTGCTAGGGGGGATACAAGGTGATCAGGTTGTCCTATGTGGGGCTCACAGTCTTAATCCCCATTTTACAGATGAGGTAACTGAGGCTCAGAGAAGTTAAGTGACTTGCCCAAAGTCGCACAGCTGACAAGTGGCGATCAGGTTGGACACGGTCGCTGTCCCATGGGGGGCTCACAGTCTCAATCTTCATTTTACAGATGAGGTCACTGAGGCCCAGAGAAGTGAAGTGACTTGCCCGAATTCACATAGCAGACAAGAGGCAGAGCCGGGATTAGAACCCACTACCTTCTGATTCCCAGGCCCAGGCTCAGGGCCTGGAAACATCCAGTTCTTCTGCAGTCAGTCTTGTGACTCCGTGTTTTGGAGAGAGGAATGAGAAGCAGGTACCTATGCCCATTTTACAGATGAGGGGACTGAAGCCCAGAGAGGTTTGCTGACTTGCCTCAGGACACACAGCAGATCAGGGACAGAGCTGGGACCAGAACCCAACCCTCCAGATTCCAGGGCCTGGCTTCCTCAACTAGACAGTGTTGTACATTCACTGAAAATAGTTCGGCAAAGGTGCTTTATGCAAACATCAATGGAAAGAGCCCCGGCTTTGGAGTCAGAGGTCATGGGTTCGAATCCCAACTCCACCACATGTCTGCTGTGTGACCTTGGGCAAGTCACTTGACTTCTCTGAGCCTCAGTTCCCTCATCTGTAAAATGGGGATTAAGACTGTGAGCTCCACGTGGGACAACCTGATCCCCTTGTAACCCCCCCCAGCGCTTAGAACAGTGCTCCGCACATAGTAAGCGCTTAACAAATGCCGTCATTATTATTATTATTATTATCCCCTAGACTGTAAGCTCTTTGTAAGCTCTTTGTAAGGTAATGTGTCTGTTTATTGTTATATTGTATTCTCACAAGTGCTTAGTAAAGTATTATGTACACAGTAAGCGCTCAATAAATACAATTGCTTGATTGACTGATTACCAGTCAATAGTCACTGTCTGCTGTGTGACCTTGGGCAAATCACTTAATTTAATCACTTAATCACCCTGAGAAGCAGCGTGGTTTACAGGAAAGAGCCCTGGCTTGGGAGTCAGAGGTTGTGGGTTCTAATCTGCGCCACTTGTCAGCTGTGTGACTTTGGGCAAGTCACTTAACCTCTCTGTGCCTCAGTTGCCTCATCTGTAAAATGGGGATCAAGACTGTGAGCCCCCAATTGGGGCAACCTAATAACCTTGTATCTATCCCAACGCTTAGAACAGTGCTTGGCACATAGTAAGTGCTTAACAAATACCAACGTTATTTTATTATTATTATTTTTAACTTCTCTGTGCCTCAGTTACATCATCCGTAAAATAGGGATTAAGATTGTGAGCCCCATGTGGCGACATGGACCGTGTCCAACCTGATTACCTTGTCTCTACCCCAGTGTTCAGTACAGTGCCTGGCATATGGTAAGCATTTAACAAAGACTGTGAAAATTTTTTAAATAATAATAATAATAATAATGGCATTTTTATTAAGTGCTTACTATGTGCAAAGCACTGTTCTAAGCACTGGGGAGGTCACAAGGTGATCAGGTTGTCCCACGGGGGGCTCGCAGTCTTAAAATGGTAGGGGTATTTCCTTGATTAGCTTTGTTAGGAATGGTGATGGTGACGGGTGACGATTGATTGATGGATTGAGGGGTTGGTTAATAATAACAATAATAATAATGGCATTTGTTAAGTGCTTACTATGTGCAAAGCACTATTCTAAGCACTGGGGAGGATACAAGGTGATCAGGCTGTCCCATGTGGGGCTCACAGTCTTAATCCCCATTTTTCAGATGAGGTAACTGAGGCCCAGAGAAGTGAAGTGACTTGCCCAAAGTCACCCAGCTGACAAGTGGCGGAACTGGGATTTGAACCCATGACCTCTGACTCCAGGCCCGTGCTCTTTCCACTGAGCCATGCTGCTTCTCATGAGTTGAGGATATGAAGTTAGGAGTCAAGAGACTCCCATTCTAATCCTAGCTCTGGCACTGGCCTGTTGATTCTTCCAAAGAAAGTCACTTCATTTCTCTGAACCTCAATTTCCTCATCCATAAAATGGGATCCTATACCTGTTCTCCCTGTCTATTAAGTTTGTGAGGCCCATAAGGGACAGGGACTGCATCCCATCTGACTGATTTGTATTTCCCATAGCATATAGCAGAGGATTTTTGCACTTAGTAGTAGTAATAATAATACCGCTTCAATAATGATGGCATTTGTTAAGCGCTTACTATGTGCCGAGCACTGTTCTAAGCGCTGGGGTAGATACAAGGTAATCAGGTTGTCCCACGAGGGGCTCACAGTCTTAATCCCCATTTTACAGACGAGGGAACTGAGGCACAGAGAAGTCAAGTGACTTGCCCAAAGTCACACAACTGATCAGTGGCGGAGGTGGGATTCGAACCCACGACCTCTGACTTCCAGTCCTGGGCTCTTTTCACTGAGCCACGCTGCTTAGTAGTAGTAGGAGGAGACGTCTTCTAGACTGTGAGCCCGCTGTTGGGTAGGGACCGTCTCTATATGTCACCAACTTGTACTTCCCAAGGGCTTAGTACAGTGCTCTGCACACAGTAAGCGCTCAATAAATACGATTGAGTGAATGAATGAATGAATGAGTAGCTGTAGGAATAGTAATAGCAGTAGTACTGCCTGTTTACTTGTTCTTGACTGTTTACTTGTTCTGATTTGTATATGTATAAATATATATATGTATATATAATCCTATTCATTTATATTAATGCTATTGATGCCTCTTTACTTGTTTTGATGTCTGTCTTCCCCCTTCTAGACTGTGAGCCCGTTGTTGGGTAGGGACCGTCTCTATATGTTGCCAACTTGTACTTCCCAAGCGCTTAGTACAGTGCTCTGCACACAGTAAGCGCTCAATAAATACGATTGAATGAATGAATGAATGAATGCTGCTGAACTGCACTTTCCCAAGTGATTAGTACAGTGCTCTGCACACAGTAAGTGCTGAATAAATACAATTAAATAAATGAATGATTGAATATAGTAGTAGTAGTAATAGGGGTAGAGGTAGCATGGCTACTACTATGAGAAGCAGCGTGGCTTAGTGGAAAGAGCCCGGGCTTCGGAGTCAGAGGTTGTGGGTTCTAATCCCGGCTCCGCAACAGCTGTGCAACTTTGGGCAAGTCACTGCATTTCTTTGTGCCTCGGTGACCTCCTCTGTAAAATGGGGATTAAGACTGTGAGCCCACGTGGGACAACCTGATTACTTTGTATCTCCCCCAGTGCTTAGAACAGTTCTTGGCACATAGTAAGGGCTTAATAAATACCATCATCATTATTATTATTAGTAGTAGTAGTACTTCTAGACTGTGAGTCCGCTGCTGGGTAGGGATTGTCTCTATTTGTTGCTGAATTGAACTTTCCGAGTGCTTAGTACAGTGCTTTGCACACAGTAAGCACTCAATAAATAAAAATGAATGGTAATATGAGTAGGTGTAGGAGTAGTAGTAGCAGTAGTAGTAGTAGTAACTGTAGTAATAGAAGTAGCAGAGCGTGGCTCAGGGAAAGAGAAGTCATGGGTTCAAATTCTGACTCCGCCAATTGTCGGCTGTGTGACTTTGGGCAAGTCACTTAATTTCTCTGTACCTCAGTTCCCTCATCTGTAAAATGGGGATTAAGACTGTGAGCCCCATGTGGGACAACCTGATCACCTTGTATCCCCCCAGTGCTTAGAACAGTGCTTTGCACATTGTAAGCGCTTAACAAATACCATCATTATTATTATTAATAGCCATAGTAGAATAGGAGTAGGCATAGGAGGAGGAGGAGCAGTAATGATAATAATAATGATAGTATTTACTATGTGCCGAACACTGTTTTAAGAGCTGGGGTTGATACAAGGTAAACAGGTTGTCCCACGTGGGGCTCTCAGTCTTAATCCCCATTTTACAGATGAGGTAACTAAGGCACAGAGAAGCTAAGCGGCTTGCCCAAGATCACACAGCAGACCAGTGGCCTCACTGCCTCAGTGGTAGTAATAATTAATAACAATAATAATAATAATGATAGCATTTATTAAGCGCTTACTATGTGCAAAGCACTGTTCTAAGCTCTGGGGGGTTACAGGGTGATCAGGTTGTCCCACGGGGGGCTCACAGTCTTCATCCCCATTTTACAGATGAGGGAACTGAGGCCCAGAGAAGTTAAGTGACTTACTCAAAGTCACACAGCTGACAGTTGGCAGAGTCAGGATTTGAACCCACGACCTCTGACTCCAAAGCCCGGGCTCTTTCCACTGAGCCACGCTGCTTCTCTAATTGTAGTACTAGCATTTGCTGCTTCCCAGAATAATAATGATGGTATTTGTTAAGCGCTTACTATGTGTCAAGCACTGTTCTAAGCCCTGGGGGAGATACAGGCAGGGTAAGCAGGTTGTCCCATGTGAGGCTCACCATCTTAATGCTCATTTGACACATGAGGTCATTGAAGCCCAGAGAAGTGAAGTGACTTACCCAAGGTCACACAGCAGGCAAGTGGTGGAGCCGGGATTACAACCCACATCCTCTGACTCCCAAGCCCGAGCTCTTTCCATTAAGCCACACTGCTTCTCTCGTTCATTCATTCAATCGTATCTATTGAGCACTTACTGTGTGCAGAGCACTGTGCTAAGCGCTTGGGAAGTACAAGCACCAGTCATAGTAGCAGTAGGCGTAGGAATAGTAATAGTAGTAATAATGATAATAATTATGGTATTTTTTAAGTGCTTACTATGAGCCAAGCACTGTTCTAAGCGCTGGGGTATATACAAGATAGGTTGTCCCATGTGGAGTTCACAGTCTTAATCCCCATTTTACAGTTGAGGTAACTGAGGCATAGAGAAGTTAAGTGACTTCCCCAAAGTCACACTAGCTGATAAGCGGCAGAACTGGAATTCGAACCCATGACCTCTGACTCCCAAGCCCGGGCTCTTGACACTACGCCACACTGTTTCTCTAGCAGTAAAAGTAGTAGCAGTAGTAGTTCCCCCTCTAGACTGTAAGCCCATTATGGGCAGGAAATGAGTCCTCTAATTCTGTTGCATTGTATTCTTCCAAGCACTTAGTACAGTGCTCTACGTATAGTAGCCGCTTAATCAATGCCATTGATTGACTGAACAGTCTCTTAGACTGTGAGCCCACTGTGGGGTAGGGACTGTCTCTATATGTTGCCAACTTGTACTTCCCAAGCGCTTAGTACAGTGCTTTGCACACAGTAAGCGCTCAGTAAAGACGATCGATTGATTGACTGATTGAATGATTGAGAGTAGCGGAGCCGGGATCAGAATTTGGGTCTCCTGATTCCCAGGCCCGGCCTCTTCCACTAGGCCGCACTACTTCACGTGGGAGGGAACTGTGAGCCGGTTGTTGGGTAGGGACCGTCTCTATATGTTGCCGACTTGTACTTCCCAAGCGCTTAGTACAGTGCTGTGCACACAGTAAACGCTCAATAAATACGATTGAATGAATCAATGAATGAACTGCCACGTGCTTGGGCCCTGGAGGTCAGGTGGGCAGGGTGCAGTGTTGCTCAGTGGAAAGAGCCCGGGCTTTGGAGTCAGAGGTCATGGGTTCAAATTCCGGTTCCTCCAATTGTCAGCTGTGTGACTTTGGGCAAGTCATTTCACTTCTCTGGGCCTCAGTTACCTCATCTGTAAAATAGGAATTAAGACTGTGAGCCCCCCATGGGACAACCTCATCACCTTGTAACCTCCCCAGCGCTTAGAACAGTGCTTTGCACATAGTAAGTGCTTAATAAAGGCCGTCATTATTACTCTATTGATTTTATTAATGATGTGTATACAGCTATAATTCCATTTATCTATTTTGATGATATTGACCCCTTACTACTTGTTTTGTTCTGTTGTCTGTCTCCCCCTTCTAGACTGTGATCCCGTTGTTGGGTAGGGGCTGTCTCTATCGGTTGCCGAATTGTACTTTCCAAGCACATAGTACAGTGTTCTGCACACGGTAAATGCTCAATAAATACGATTGAAAGAATGAACAACCTCACAGACTCTGGAAATCTCTTGGCTACAGAGCCACCGCTGTGGACTCTGAATCACAAGGAGCAATTCTGCCCCTCCACCCACGATTCCCTACTGACTTCTGTTTATTTTTCATTCTTTTGTTCAGTCATATTTATTGAGCGTTTACTGAGTGCACAACACTCTCCTAAGTGCTTGGGAGAGTACAGAACAACAATAAACAGACACATTCCCTGCCCATAATGAGCTTAGTGTATTTGTCCTCATCCCTTATGCCGTTTTAATGTTTCAGTGTTTCACTGTTCCCAGTATGTCTGTCTCCAGATCCCTTCCTCATTCGTTCATTCATTCAATCGTATTTATTGAGAGCTTACTGTGTGCAGAGCACCGTACTAAGCGCTTGGGAAGTACAAGTTGGCAACATATAGAGACAGTCCCTACCCAACAACGGGCTCACAGTCTAGAAGGGGGAGACAGGGAACAAAACAAAACATATTAACAAAATAAAATGAATAGAAGAAATATGTACAAATAAAATAGAGTAATAAATACATACAAACATATATACATATATACAGGTGCTGTGGAGAGGGGAAGGAGGTAAGGCGGGGGGGATGGGGTGTGGAGGAGGGGGAGAGGAAGGAAGGGACTCATGTCATCATACATGTCCTCATCATACATGTCGGTTCAGTAATTTAGTGCATGACTCAGTTAAGCATCCAAGAATTAATCAATCATATTTTTTGAGTGCTTACTGGTGTACACAGCACTGTACTAAGCACCTGGGAGAGTACAATAGTACAAGAGTACAGAGAAGCAGCGTGGCTCAGTGGAAAGAGCCCGGGCTCTGGAGTCGGAGGTCATGGGTTCAAATCCCGGCTCCGCCACCTGTCAGCTGTGTGACCTTGGGCAAGTCACTTCACTTCTCTGGGCCTCAGTGACCTCATCTGTAAAATGGGGATTAAGACTGTGAGCCCCCCGTGGGACAACCTGATCACCCTGTAACCTCCCCAGCGCTTAGAACAGTGCTTGGCACATAGCAAGCACTCAATAAATGCCAACATTACTATTATTATTATTACAATACTACAGATTTATTAATACTATTACTACTACTAATAATAATTGTGGTATTTGCTAAACGCTTACTAAATGCCATTATTATTATGTACCAGACAATGTACTAAGCACTAGGGTGTATACAAGCAAATTGGGTTGGACAAAGTCCCTGTCGCATGTGGGGCTCAAACTCTCAATCCCTATTTTACAGATGAGGTAACTGAAGCACGGAGAATAATAATAATAATAATAATAATAATAATAATAATAATAACAATAATGGCATTTATTAAGCACCCACTATGCGCAAAGCACTGTTCCAAGCACTGGAGAGGATACAAGGTGATCAGGTTGTCCCACAGGGGCCTTACAGTCAATCCTCATTTTACAGATGAGAGAACTGAGGAACAGAGAAGTGAAGTGACTTACCCAAGGTCACACAGCAGACAAGTGGCAGCGGTGGGATTAGAACCCATGACCCCTGACTCCCAAGCCTGGGATCTTTCCACAGAGCCACCCCGCTTCTCTTGGTAGACGCATTCCCTGCCCATAATGAGCTTACAGTCTAGAAAGTGAAATCATTCAGGTACCAACTAATCAAGAGGACTTATTGAGTTTAACAGTATTTATTGAACCAAATTAAGAGCTTGGGAGATAATAATAGGTCAAACAACGCTCGAATGAGCGCTTACTTTGTGCAGGTGTGACTTGAACCTGAAATTTCTTGCCTAGCCTTGCTGACAATCCAGTAGAAAGAGTAGGATTCTGGGAATCAGGAAACCTGACTCTTAGTATCCCCTCTACAAGAGGGGGAATACGTGCTGGGGCTGGAGTTTCAGTGGGAAGCCTTCTGCCCAGAGAAGTAGAAATCTCTGCAAGGTGCAGGAATCCTGAACAGTAGGCATCCATGGGTTGCCGCGAATATCAGGATAGCTGCCTGCTGACTTCAGCCATAAGCGTGGCTCCTCAGTGGAAAGAGCCCTGGCTTGGGAGTCAGAGGTCATGGGTTCGAATCCCGGCTCTGTCACTTATCAGCCGTGTGACCTTGGGTAAGTCACTTCTCTGTGCCTCAGTTACCTCATTGGCAAAATGGAGATTGGGATCACCTCACCTTTACTCTAGACTGTGAGCTCGTTGTGGACAGGGGACGTGTCTGATGTACTGTGGGCCCGCTGTTGGGGGGGGACCGTCTCTATGTGTTGCCGACTTGTACTTCCCAAGCGCTTGGTACAGTGTTCTGTGCACAGTAAGTGCTCGATAAATACGAGTGAATGAATGAATGAATGAATGAATGAATGAATAGCACTACTAATAAGAAGCAATAATAATAACAACCTGTATATAGGTATATATGTTTGTACGTATTTATTACTCTATTTTACTTGTCCATATTTATTCTATTTCATTTTGTTAATATGTTTGGTTTTGTCGGCTGTCTCCCCCTTCTAGACTGTGAGCCCGCTGTTGGTTAGGGACCGTCTCTATATCATCAATCGCATTTATTGAGCGCTTACTGTGTGCACAGCACTGTACTAAGCGCTTGGGAAGTACAAATTGGCAACATACAGAGACAGTCCCTGCCCAACAGTGGGCTCACAGTCTAAAAGGGGGAGACAGAGAACAAAACCAAACATACTAACAGACAAGAATCATGCTTCTTCCGTAACGCCTATCCGAATAAACCCTCCCTTAACTCCATGGCCCCCTCTTGTTAGCGCGTCATTCCCTCCTCCCATTTCTCTCCTAACCTCTTGAGCGAGTCGTCTACACCTGCTGTCTCAAGTTCCTCTCTTCCAATTTGCTCCTTGATCCCCTCTAACCTGGTTTCCTTCCCCTTCACTCCCCCAAAGCAGCCCTCTCCGAGGTCATCCGTGACCACCTTCTCGCCAAATCTGACGACCTCAGCTCCATCCTAATCTTCCTCTCTAGATGTTTCCAACTTGTACTTCCCAAGCGCTTAGTACAGTGCTCTGCACACAGTAAGCGCTCAATAAACACGATTGAATGAACGAATGAATGAATATTGTACTCTCCCAAGCGCTTAGTACAGCGCTTTGCACACAGTAAGCACTCAGTAAATATGATTTATAACAATAATAACACTCACAGATGGTGAGCCCCTCCAGGGACAGGGAAGGTGTCTAATACCCCGCCCCCGCCGGGGTAGACTCTTTCCCAGCACTCTGTACAGTGCGCTGCACAAAGTAAATACTTCATACAATTACTTCTATCACTAAATATTACTCTATTTACTTATTCATTTATTTTACTTGTACATATCTATTCTATTTATTTTATTTTGTTAGTATGTTTGGTTTTGTTCTCTGTCTCCCCCTTTTAGACTGTGAGCCCACTGTTGGGTAGGGACTGTCTCTAGATGTTGCCAACTTGGACTTCCCAAGCGCTTAGTACAGTGCTCTGCACACAGTAAGCGCTCAATCAATCAATCAATCAATCAATCGTATTTATTGAGCGCTTACTATGTGCAGAGCACTGTACTAAGCGCTTGGGAAGTACAAATTGGCAACACATTTATCAATCAATAAATACGATTGATGATGATGATAAACACCATCACTATGACATTGGGGGTAGGCAAAGAAACGGACGTTCTGGAAATCGAAAGGGGAACCATAAACTTTGGCCAGAGAAAAAAGAGGCCCACACAAGAATGGTTGGAACTGGCAGCTTGGAGGAAAATCCCCACTAAACATCCTTCTGAATTTCACCTGGATAGGTGGAGTGGGTGGGATCCAAAGAATTGAGGTTCCCCAAAGTTCACAACAAGGCTTTCAATTTCTCTTTCTGTTCCTCATTGTTCTTTCCAGTTGCTCTGGGGAGGTGGAAATGTACTGTTCTCTAACCTGGCGGTTTTTTGATGGTCAACGTGATAGCAATGAGTCTTTCACCAACCCCAGCGTGAGAAGCAGCGTGGCTCAGTGGGAAAGAGCACGGGCTCTGGAGTCAGATGTCATGGGTTCAAATCCCGGCTCTGCCACTTGTCAGCTGGGTGATTTGGGGCAAGTCACTTAACTTCTCTGTGCCTCAGTTCCCTCATCTGTAAAATGGGGATGAAGACTGTGAGCCCCGCGTGGGACAACCTCATCACCTTGTATCCCCCCCAGCGCTTAGAACAGTGTTTTGCACATAGTAAGCGCTTAAAAAATGCTATTATTATTATTATAACCGCAGGAAGAGGCAGGAAAGGAGAGGAGAGAAATTCCGATCTCTTTGGACCCGAATGTCTCCCAGAAGCCTGGCAGGACGTTTGAGGAGAAGCAGCATGGCCCAGTGGCTACAGCCCGGTCCTGGGAGTTGAGGACCTGGGTTCTAATCCTGACCCCTCTGCTTGTCTGCTAGGTGACCTTGGCCGAGTCACTTCACTTCTCTGGGCCTTAGTTCCCTCATCTGGAAAACGAGGATTAAAACCGTGAGTCGCATGTGCGGATGTGGACTGTGTCCCACCTGAGTAGCTTGTATCTACCCCCGTGCTTAGCACAGTGCCTGACGCATAGTCACGTGGCTCGGTGGAAAGAGCACGGGCTTTGGAGTCAGAGGTCATGGGTTCTAATCCCGGCTCTGCCAAGTGTCAGCTGTGTGACTTTGGGCAAGTCACTTCACTTCTCTGGGCCTCAGTTACCTCATCTGTAAAATGAGTATGAAGACTGTGAGCCCCACGTGGGACAACCTGATCACCTTGTATCCCCCCCAGCGCTTAGAACAGTGCTTTGCACAGAGTAAGAGCTTAACAAATACCATCCTTATTACATAGTAAGTACAAATACCAGGAAAAAAAATAGAACCCACAAATTTTGCTTGCGACTGCACAGATCTCACAAAGTAACCAGCCATGCCCCCTTACCAGTCAATCAATGGCATTTATTGAGTGCTTACTTTGTGCAGAGCAATGTAGCAGCATGGCTTAGCGGAAAGAGCGCAGGCTTTGGAGTGAGAGGTCACGGGTTCAAATTCCGGCTCCACCAATTGGCTGTGTGACTTTGGGCAAGTCACTTCACTTCTCTCCGCTTCAGTTACCTCATCTGTAAAATGGGGATTAAGACTGTGAGCCCCACGTGGGACAACCTGATCACCTTGTATTCCCCCACCGGTGCTTAGAACAGTGCTTTGCACATAGTAAGCACTTAACAAATACCATTATTATTATTATTATTACTAAATACTTGGGTGAGTACAATACAATAAAATTAGCAGGAACATTCCCTGCCTATATTGAGCTTACAGTCTAGCTTACATATATGGCATAGTGGATGGAATACACAAGACAAGAAATTCTTCCATCAATCAATCGTATTTATTGAGCGCTTACTATGTGCAGAGCACTGTACTAAGCAAGAAATTCTTGCTTAGGACAAGAAATTCTTCTAGATTGTGACCCCATTGTTGGGTAGGGACCGTCTCCATATGTTGCCAACTTGTACTTCCCAAGCGCTTAGTACAGCGCTCTGCACACAGTAAGCGCTCAATAAATACAATCGAATGAATGAATGAATACAGGCCTGGAAGTCAGAAAGCCAGGGGTTCTAATTCTGGCCCTACCACTTGTCTGCTGTGTGGCCTTGGGCAGGTCACTTCACTTCTCCTTGCCTCAAGTACCTCATCTGTAAAATGGGGATTGAGACTGTGAGCCCCATGTGGGACAGCAACTGTATCCAACTCGATTTGCTCGTATCCACCGCAGTGCTTAGTACAGTGCCTGGCACATAGTACGTGCTCAACACATACCACGGTTACATTCTAGACTGTGAGCCCATTGTTGGGTAGGGACCATCTCTATATGTTGCCAACTTGTACTTCCCAAGTGCTTAGTACATTGCTGTGCACACAGTAAGCGCTCAATAAATACGATTGAATGAATGAATGAATGAATGAATGAATACCCCTAAACAGGATTGGGAGAGCTTTACTTTTCAAATTTTACTACGAGCGTGAAAGAACTTCCTAAAGGAAAAAAGCATTTTAGCCAACGAAACTAAACTGATATTTTTAGGTTTAAAAATGATCCTTGGGAGCGTAGAACTGGAAAACATGGCACTTAATCTAGTGAAGGCGGCTCCAAAGTGAAACTTATTTTTTAAAGAGAGATTGGAAGAAACGCCGCCCAGGTGTGTGCAGACTAGCTTACGTCTTCAGTGCAATTATACCCGAAGCCCGGGTGAACACCTAGGGCAGGAGACGGCTGAAACAAGAAATTTGGCATGTAATTAAACGACATCTTTGTCCCGTCTTGCCTCTGTCCCGTCTTCCTTCTGTGACTTCTTTTATTGTGAAATTCTCCTGATCGGTGATCCGGTCTGATTCCCACAAACCCGATAAGGCTCTGAAGGGCCTCTTTTCTCTCTCTGACTAATGAACTTGCATGAAATGTTCATGAGTCGCTAGAATTTTTTCATTTCAAGCTGACCCAATTTCTCAACGGAAATCCATTTCAAAACTGGGAGGGGCCCGCTGGGTTTCCAGCTCTTAATAACACTAATAATGATAATGATTATCATTATTATCATCATATTAGTTAGGCACTTATTATTTGCTTATTGAAGGCCCGTCTCCTCCAAGAAGGCTTCCCTGACTAAGCCCTCCCCTCCTCTTCTCCCACTCCCTTCTGCGTCACCCCGACTTGCCCTCTTCATTCAGCATGGCTCAGAGGAAAGAGCACGGCTTTGGAGTCGGAGGTCATGGGTTCAAACCCCAGCTCTGCCAACTGTCAGCTGTGTGACTTTGGGCAAGTCACTTCACTTCTCTGGGCCTCAGTTACCTCATCTGTAAAATGGGATTAAGACTCTGAGCCCCCCATGGGACAACCTGATCACCTTGTGACCTCCCCAGTGCTTAGAACAGTGCTTTGCACATAGTAAGCGCTTAATAAATGCCATTATTATTATATATGTACACATATATAATACATCTGTAATTTTATTTATTTTTGTATATTAATGTCCATCTCCCCCTCTAGACTGTAAGCTCGTTGTGGGCAGGGCATGTGCCTGTTGGTCGTTATATTGTACTCCCCCCAAGCACTTAGTACAGTGCTTTGCACACAGTAAGCGCTCAATAAATACAGCTGAATGAATGAATGAACTATGTGTCAGACACTGTTCTAAGCACTGGGGTAATAATAACAATAATAATAATGATGGTATTTGTTCATTCATTCATTCATTCATTCAATCGTATTTATTAAGCGCTTACTGTGTGCAGAGCACTGTATTAAGCACTTGGGAAGTCCAAGTTGGCAACATATAGAGACGGTCCCTACCCAGCAGTGGGCTCACATTCTAGAATCAATCAATCAATCAATCGTATTTATTGAGTGCATACTGTGTGCAGAGCACTGTACTAAGTGCTTGGGAAGTACAAGTTGGCAACATAGAGAGACGGTCCCTACCCAACAGTGGGCTCACAGTCTATAAGGGGGAGACAGAGAACAAAACAAAACATATAACAAAATAAAATAGAATAAATATGTACAAATAAAATAGAGTAATAAATACGTACAAACATATAAACATATATACAGGTGCTGTGGGGAGGGGAAGGAGGTAAGGCGGAGGGATGGTGGGGGAGAGGAAGCAGGGGGCTCAGTGTGGGAAGGCCTCCTGGAGGAGGTGAGCTCTCAGTAGGGCTTTGAAGGGAGGAAGAGAAGGGAAGAGAAGGGAGGAAGGAAGGGAGGATTTATTAAGCACTTACTATGTGCAAAGCACTGTTCTAAGTGCTGGGGAGGTTACAAGGTGATCAGGTTGTCCCATGGGGGCCTCACAGTTTTAATCCCCATTTTACAGATGAGGGAACTGAGGCACAGAGAAGTTAAGTGACTTGCCCAAAGTCACACAGCTGATTGGTGGAGGCAGGATTTGAACCCATGACCTCCGACTCCAAAGCCCGTGCTCTTTCCACTGAGCCACGCTGGGTAGATTCAAGGAAATCAGGTTGAACACAGTCCCTGTCCCACATGGGGCTCACAGCCTTAATCCTCATTTTAAGGTGAGGCACTGAGGCTCAGAGAAACAAAGTGACTTGCCCAAGGTCACACAGCAGACAAGTGGCGGACAGGGGATTAGAACCCAGGTCCTTCTGACTCCCGGGCCCAAGCTCTAGGCATGTCCCCACTGGAAAAATGGATCATTTAGGGGTTCCCAGGGGCAAAGGTGATTTGTACTTCTGCCTTCAATCAGTGAATTATTCATTCAGTCATATTTATTTATTTATTCATTCATTATTCAATCGTATTTATTGAGCGCTTACTGTGTGCACAGCACTGTACTAAGCGCTTGGGAAGTACAAGTTGGCAACATATAGAGACAGTCCCTACCCAACAGTGGGCTCACAGTCTAGGCGCTTACTATGTTTAAAGCACTGTTCTAAGCCCTGGGAAGGATACAAGGTGAGGTTGTCCCACGTGGGGCTCACAGTCTTAATCCCCATTTTACAGATGAGGGAACTGAGGCACAGAGAAGTGAAGTGACTTGCCCATGGGTCTATTCATTATAATATGGTACTCTACCAAGCATTTAATACACTGCTTTGCACATCAATCAATCGTATTTATTGAGCGCTTACTGTGTGCAGAGCACTGTACTAAGAGCTTGGGAAGTACAAGTTGGCAACATATAGAGACAGTCCCTACCCAACAGATCGGGACTATTGAGCATACTATAGTAAGTGCTCAATAAATACAATTGAATGAATCACCTTTCTTGATTAATTTTTTGTCCTTAGTGCTGGGATAGTTCCAAAATAATCGGGTTGGGCATATTCCATTAATTGATTTATTGATTTTATAAGGGATGGGGTCGGGGGAATAGGTGGAGGGGTGGATTTTGAGAGGAGGCAGGAGATCAATTAATCAGTGGTATCTGTTGAGCACTTACTACATGCAGAGCACTGTACTAAGTGCTTGGGAGAGTATATTCTATTTATCTATTTGGATGCTATTGATGCCTGTCTACTTGCTTTGTTTTGTTACCTGTCTCCCCCTTCTAGACTGTGAGCCCGTTGTTGGGTAGGGACTGTCTCTGTTGCCAAATTGTACTTTCCAAGTGCTTAGTACAGTGCTCTGCACACAGTAAGCACTCAATAAATATGATTGAATGAGTGAATGGATGAATATAAATCTCCAGTGGCTACCAATCAACCTACGCATCAGGCAGAAACTCCTCACCCTGGGCTTCAAGGCCGTCCATCCCCTCGCCCCCTCCTACCTCACCTCCCTTCTTTCCTTCTCCAGCCCAGCCCGAACCCTCCGCTCCTCTGCCGCCACTAACCTCCTCACTGTACCTCGTTCTCGCCTGTCCCGCCGTCGACCCCCAGCCCACGTCATCTCCCGGGCCTGGAATGCCCTCCCTCCGCCCATCCGCCAAGCTAGCTCTCTTCCTCCCTTCAGGGCCCTACTGAGAGCTCACCTCCTCCAGGAGGCCTTCCCACACTGAACCCCCTCCTTCCTCTCCCCCTCGTCCCCCTCTCCATCCCCCCGCCTTACCTCCTTCCCTTCCCCACAGCACCTGTATATATGTATAGATGTTTGTACATATTTATTACTCTATTTATTTATTTATTTTACTTGTACATATCTATTCTATTTATTTTATTTTGTTAATATGCTTTGTTTTGTTCTCTGTCTCCCTCTTCTAGACTGTGAGCCCACTGTTGGGTAGGGACTGTCTCTATATGTTGCCAACTTGTAGGAATTAGAACTCAGGTTCTTAGAATTAGAACTCCCAGGGCCTTGTTTTCTTCACTAGGCCACGCTGGCTTCTCGTGTCTGCTGTGTGACCTTGGGAAAGTCTTCACACTTCTCTGTGTCTCATTTTCCTCAACTGGAAAACCGGGGATAAAACCCTACGCCCCTTTACCCGAACTGTGAGTCCCATGTGGGGCTATGACTCTATTTATTTATTTTACTTGGACATATTTATTCTATTTATTTTATTTTGGTAATATGTTTTGTTTTGTTGTCTGTCTCCCACTTCTAGACTGTGAGCCCACTGTTGGGTAGGGACCATCTCTATATGTTGCCAACTTGGACTTGCCAAGCACTTAGTACAGTGCTCTGCACACAGTAAGCGCTCAATAAATATGATTGATTGATTGATTGATTATTGAATACAAGGCAAAAGAATTAGCAGACACATTTCCTGTCCATAAGGAGCTTACAGTCTAGAGGAAACTTAGGGTCCAGAGGGACCTCTCTCTTGAGACACTTTTGGGAAAGCTGGGAGAGTTTCATGCTAACCTCCTCAGTTCTAAAGCTAATCTTCTCTCTCTAATGCTAACCTTCTCACTGTCCCTCCATCCCCTCTATCGCACTGCCGACCTCACACCCACATCCTACCTCTGGCCTGGAATGCCCTCCCACCTCATATCCAACAGATAACTGGTCTCCCCCACTTCAAAACCTTACTGAAGGCCCATCTCCTCCAAGAAGCCTTCCCTGATTAAGCCCTCCTCTCCTCTTCTACCCCTCCCTTCTGTGAGGCACTGACTTGCCCCTTCATTCATTCATTCATTCAATCATATTTATTGAGCACTTACTGTGTGCAAACCACTGTACTAAGCACTTGGGAAGTACAAGTCGGCAACATACAGAGACGGTCCCTACCCAACAGCGGGCTCACAGTCAAGAAGGGGGAGACAGACAACAAAACAAAACATGTGGACAGGTGTCAAAACTGTCAGAATAAATAGAATTATAGCTATATGCACATCATTAACAAAATAAATAGAGTAGTAAATATGTCCAAGTAAAACAGAGTATCACCCTCATCCATTCATTCATTCAATCATATTTATTGAGTGCTTACTGTGTTCAGAGCACTGTACTAAGCGCTTGGGAAGTACAAGTTGGCAACATATAGAGATGGTCCCTACCCAACAGCGAGCTCATAGTCTAGAAGGGGGAGACAGACAACAAAACAAAACATATTAACAAAATAAAATAAATAGAATAAATATGTACAAGTAGAATAAATAAACAGAGTAATAAATATGTACAAACGCATATACAGGTGCTGTGGGGAGGGGAAGGCGGTAAGGTGGGGGGATCAGGAGGGGGAGAGGAAGGAGGGGGCTCAGTGAGGGAAGGCCTCCTGGAGGAGGTGAGCTCTCAGTAAGGCTTTGAGTGGAGGAACAGAGCTAGCTTGGCAGATGTGGGGAGGGAGGGCATTCCAGGCCCGGGGGAGGACGTGGGCCGGGGGTCGATGGCGGGACAGGCGAGAACGAGGCACGGTGAGGCGGTGAGCGGCAGAGGAGCAGAGGGTGCGGGCTGGGCTGGAGAAGGACAGAAGGGAGGTGAGGGAGGAGGGGGTGAGGTGATGGACAGCCTTGAAGCTGAGGGTGAGGAGTATTTGCCTGATGAGTAGCTTGATTGGTAGTCACTGGAGATTTTTGAGGCAGAGAGAAACATGCCCAGAGCGTTTCTGCACCCTCCCTCCCAGCCCCACAGCACATATGTACGTATCTGTCATTTACTTATTTATTTAATCTATTTATTTATTTGTTTATATTAATGTCTGTCTGCCCAGACTGAGCCCCCTTTTTCTTCTCCTCCTCCCTATCCCTCCACCCTACCTCCTTCCCCTCCCCACTGCACCTGTATATATGTTTGTACATATTACTCTAATTATTTTGCTTGTACATATTTACTATTCTATTTATTTTAATGATGTGCATCTAGCTTTACCTCTATCTATTCTGATGACTTGACACCTGTCCACTTGTTTTGTTTTGTTGTCGGTCTCCCCCTTCTATACTGTGATCCCGTTGTTGGGTAGGGACCGTCTCTATATGTTGCCCACTTGTACTTCCCAAGTGCTTAGTACGGTGCTCTGCACACAGTAAGCGCTCAATAAATATGATTGAATGAATGAATGAATGTCTTCCCCCCTCTAGACTGTGAGCTCGTTGTGGGCAGGCATGTATCTATTTGTTGTTATACTCTCCCAAGCGCTCAGTAAATATGATTGAATGTAGGAATGAATGAACGAGTGGAAAAATTTACAGGAGGAGGAAGAACAGGGGAGATTTGAGGGCAACCATGGCCCCGTCATTATGTTCAAGAGATGGTGTTGGGCGGGGAGATGGCGGGCAGCGGGATTGAAAAGGAAGTTAAACTTCTGAAACAACTGGTGGAGGAAATGGGTTACGGGAATCCAAGTTTGGTCCTTGGCCCCGGGGAAGATGATCAGAGGTTCAGGGCCTAAAAGGAAAACACTGGATTTCTCCAGGCTGCTCCCAAAAGGGGCGAAAAGAATACACGAGATCAGATAGTCTTTTCTTTACAAAGACTAAACAAGCGAACACAGGTCGATGACATATTCTGGCATTTGGGTCTGATTTTTCCATAGATGTGGGGCCATTAGATTTTGGATGAAAGAGAGGAAAGAGTGTATGTTTAGCTTTTTATTTCTTCCTCCCTTTTTCTTTACTCTTTGATAGATCTAATAATGATGGTTATTTATTAAGCACTGTGTGCCAAAGCGTTGTGCTAAGCATTAGGGTAGATATAGATATACCCCCTCTAGACTGCAGCAGCACGCTGCTCTAGAGAAGCAGCGTGACGCAGTGGAAAGAGCTCGGGCTTTGGAGTCAGAGGTCATGGGTTCAAATCCCAGCTCCACCAACTGTCAGCTGTGTGACTTTGGGCAAGTCACTTCACTTCTCTGGGCCTCAGTTACCGCATCTGTAAAATGGGGATTAAGACTGTGAGCCCCCCCCATGGGACAACCTGATCACCTTGTAACCTCTCCAGCGCTTAGTACAGTGCTTTGCACATAGTAAGCACTTAATAAATGCCATCGTTAGACTGTGAGCCCGTTGTTGGGTAGGAACCGTCTCTATATGTTGCCAACTTGTACTTCCCAAGTGCTTAGTACAGTGCTCTGCACACAGTAAGCGCTCAGTAAATAAGATTGAAGGAATGAATGAATATACCTATAATTCTATTTATTCTGATGGTACTGACACCTATCTACATGTTTTGGGTTTTTTTGTCTGTCTTCCCCCTTCTAGACTGTGAGCCCCATGTTGGGTAGGGACCATCTCTATATGTTGCCGATTTGTACTTCCCAAGCGCTTAGTACAGTGCTCTGCACACAGTGAGCGCTCAATAAATGAATGAATATAGAGAAGGGTCGTGGCATAGTGGAAAGAACCCGGCTTGATAGCCAGAGGTCATGGGTTCTAATCCTGCCTCCACCACTGATCAGGTATGTGGTTTTGGGCAAGTCACTTGACTTCTCTGTGCCTCAGTTCCCTCATTTGTAAAATGGGGATGAAGACTGTGACCCCCAGGTGGGACAAACTGATTACCTTATATCTACCCCAACATTTGGAACATTGTTCGGCACATAGTAAGTGCTTAACAAATGACATCATTATCATTATTCTATAAGATAATTAGATCAAATCCAGTCCTTGCCTTACCTGAGGCTCACGGTCTACGGGGAAGGGAAAGGTGGAGTCTTCTCCCCCTTTCACAGATGAGGAAACGGGGACCCAGTAGGTCAAGTGACTTCTATCGGGTAGGGACTGTCTCTATGTGATGCCAATTTGTACTTCCCAAGCGCTTAGTACAGTGCTCTGCACATAGTAAGCGCTCAATAAATACGATTGATTGATTGATTGATTGTCCAAGGTCACACAGGGGGCCAGAGGCAGAGGTGATATTACAACCCAAGTCGCCTGAGTCCCAGCCTCATAATGCCTTGCCACCTTGTCTCCATTTCCCTTATTCCTCTGGCCTAACTTATTTATCCTTACTTCTACTCAATCTTCTTCCCAAGCACTTAATACAGTGTTTTGCACGACAAATGATGTTAAAGCCCAGCCATCTTATCTCAATTTCCTGAGGAGACACACTCTCTGTGAGAAAGAAAATATCTCTGAAATTAACGCTCTCTTTCCAGTCTGTTTTCCTGTCAATTTCCTGAGGAGACATAGTCTCTGTGAGAAAGAGACAAATCTCTGAAATTAATGCTCTGTTTCCAGTCTACTTTCCTCTCAATTTTCTGAGACACAGTCTCTGTGAAAAAGAGAGCATCTCTGAAATTAACACTCCATTTCCAGTCTGTTTTCTTGTCAATTTCCTGGGGAGACATAGTCTCTGTGAGAAAGAGACAAATCTCTGAAATTAATGCTCTGTTTCCAGTCTACTTTCCTCTCAATTTTCTGAGACACAGTCTCTGTGAAAAAGAGAGCATCTCTGAAATTAACACTCCATTTCCAGTCTGTTTTCTTGTCAATTTCCAGAGGAGACATAGTCTCTGTGAGATAAAGACCATTTCTGAAATTAATGCTCTGTTTCCAGTCTGCTTTCCTCTCAATTTTCTGAGACAGTCTCTGTGAAAAAGAGAGCATCTCTGAAATTAACACTCCATTTCCAATCTGTTTTCTTGTCCATTTCTTGAGGAGACACAGTCTCTGAGAGAAAGATGGCGTTTCTGAAATTAATGCTGTTTCCAGCCCGCTTTCTTGTCAATTTCTGGAGGAGACATAATCTCTGAGAGAAAGAGAACATCTCTGAGTGAGAGAACATCTCTCAACCCTGTTTCCAATTTGCTTTCTTGTCAGTTTCTTGAGGAGGCACAGTCTCTGTGAGCAAGAGATCATCTCTGAAATTAACGCTTTCTTTCCAGTCAACTTCCTTGGGTTGGCTAGGCCTCTAACCGGCTGGTTGAACCAGATGGGCAGGGTTCCTGGACCAGGAGACTGGAAAAAGATTATTTTAATTTTTTTAGGAGGAGTGAATGAACTTTTGAACCTAGCCAAACCCTGATTTTGCAGGATCCCCAATCGATAATAATAATAACAAGGTATTATCTGAGGTAGATACAACTTAATCAGGTTGTACACAGTCCCTGTCCCACATGGGGCTCCCAGTCTCAGTAAAAGGGAGAAGGATTTAATCCCCATCGTGGACAAGTGACTTCATTTCTCTGGGTCTCAGTTTTGTCAACTGTAAAATGGGGATTAGGATTGAGTCTTCTGTTACTATTAGGCCTAGTTGACTTGAGGTGGAGAAAGCAATAATTTTAAGTAAATTAAATAATTTCAAGTCAAATGGGAATTAGTTAAATCTGACTCCTTCCTACTTAGCCTGTGAGCTCCAAAGGGGAGCGGGGACTGTGGCCAACTTAATTATTTTGTATCTACGCCAGCGCTTAAAACAGTGTTCGGCACACTGGAAAGTCTGTTGTATTGTTCTCTTCCAAGTGCTTTGTAGCTGCTCTGCCCACAGTAAGTGCTCAATAAATACCATTAATGATTCATTCAATCGCAAGCTAGCTCTCTTCCTCCCTTCAAGGCCCTGCTGAGAGCTCACCTCCTCCAGGAGGCCTTCCCAGACTGAGCCCCTTCTTTCCTCTCCCCCTCGTCCCCCTCTCCATCCCCCCGTCTTACCTCCTTCCCTTCCCCACAGCACCTGTATATATGTATATATGGTTGTACATATTTATTACTCTATTTATTTATTTATTTATTTATTTTACTTGTACATTTCTATCCTATTTATTTTATTTTGTTGGTATGTTTGGTTCTGTTCTCTGTCTCCCCCTTTCAGACTGTGAGCCCACTGTTGGGTAGGGACTGTCTCTATGTGTTGCCAATTTGTACTTCCCAAGCGCTTAGTACAGTGCTCTGCACATAGTAAGCGCTCAATAAATACGATTGATTGATTGATTGATTGAGCGTTTACTGTGTGCAGATCACTGTACTAAGCGATTGAGAGAGTACAACTATAAACAGGCGCATTCCCTGCCCACAACGAGCTGACAGGCTAGAGGATGAGGTTGATGATGAGGATGATAAATATTATTACTGCATAATTATTTTTAAAACCTTATTAGATTGGAAGGTCTTTGAGGGCTAATTCTAATTTCCCCCTTCTAGACTGTGAGCCCATTGTTGGGTAGGGACCGTCCCTATATGTTGCCAGCTTGTACTTCCCAAGCGCTTAGTACAGTGCTCTGCACACAGTAAGCGCTCAATTAATACGATTTAATGAATGAATAATCCTAAACCTAACCCTAACTCTAACTGTAAATTTAGCCCTAATAATAATAATAATGATGGTGGTATTTGTTAAGCACTTACTGTGTGCCAAGCCCTGTTCTAAGCACTGAGCACTGTTCTAAGCGCTAATCGATTACTGCCCTGAATCCTAAAGGCATTCCCTCAACCCATAGCCATCCCCCCCCCCTCCTTCCCCTCCCCACAGCACCTGTATATATGTTTGTACAGATCTATTACTCTATTTATTTTACTTGTGCATATTTACTATTCTATTTATTTTGTTAATGATGTGCATCTAGCTTTACTTCTAATAATTCTGATGACTTGATACCCGTTTACACGTTTTGTTTTGTTGTCTGTCTCCCCCTTCTAGACTGTGAGCCCGTTGTTGGGTAGGGACCGTCTCTATATGTTGCCGGCTTGTACTTCCCAAGTGCTTAGTACAGTGCTGTGCACACTGTAAGCGCTCAATAAATATGATTGAATGAATGAATGAACTGTAAATTTAGCCCTAATAATAATGATAGTGGTATTTGTTAAGCATTTATTACGTGCCAAGCCCTGTTCTAAGCACTGAGCACTGTTCTAAGTGCTAATCTATCACTGCCCTGAATCCCCTCAACCAGTAGAATTTATTGTCTGCAAAGCACAGAACCAAGCACTTGGGAAAGTATAATAGAGTTAGTAGACAGGATCCCTGCCCTCAAGGAGCTTCTGGTCTATTGTCTGCTGAGCACTGTACTGAGCACTTGAGAGAGGATTATAGAGCTGTGGGTCGATACACTGCCTGCCACCAAGGAGCTTTAAGTCTAGGGAGGGTGACACATGCTAAATTGTAGCTAAGGGGAAGTAATAATAATAATAATAATAATAGCATTTATTAAGCGCTTACTATGACATGCTAAATTGTAGCTAAGGGGAAGTAATAATAATAATAATAATAGCATTCATTAAGCGCTTACTATGTGCAAAGCACTGTTCTAAGCGCTGGGGAGGTTACAAGGTGATCAGGTTGTCCCACATGGGGCTCACAGTCTTAATCCCCATTTTACAGATGAGGTCACTGATGAGGTAACTGAGGCACAGAGAAATGAAGTGACTTGCCCAAAGTCACACAGCTGACAAGTGGCAGAGCCGGGATTTGAACCCATAATAATAATAATAATAATAATAGAATTTGTTAAGCGCTTACTATGCGCAGAGCACTGTTCTAAGCACTGGGGGGGGATACAAGGTGATCAAGTTGTCCCACGTGGGGCTCACAGTCTTAATCCCCATTTCACAGATGAGGGAACTGAGGCTCAGAGAAGTTAAGTGACTTGCCCAAGGTAACACAGCGGACATGTGGCGGAGCAGGACTTGAACCCATGACCCCTTACTCCAAAGCCCGTGCTCTTTCCACTGAGCCACGCTGGCTCTCTAAGTAAGCCCGTATGAACTATATTATAGACTCACTGGTTTCCAAAATTCATCCCTCCGAAAGATTAATTTCATTGGTTAAAAAAAGCCAACTTCTCCTACTCCTGTCTTGCCACGGCTCCTCAAAATAGTTCAGCAGGATTGTGCAGTCAGCTCATAATAAAGCATCTTTCTATTATGGTGTGTGTTCCTTATTTTTAGTTTCTTGGGTTAAGGCAGAACAGTTCTACTGCCTAATTTCTTGTCAGGCTCTGCAGCTTACGTGGAGGAAAACTCAAACTGCAGAACTCCGTGTCTGAAGCCACACATACGTACAAAACCGTTTCCTCCACCATCATCATCATCAATCGTATTTATTGAGCACTTACTGTGTGCAGAGCACTGTACTAAGCGCTTGGGAAGTACAAATTGGCAACATATAGAGACAGTCCCTACCCAACAGTGGGCTCACCATCATCATCAATTGTATTTATTGAGCGCTTACTGTGTGCAGAGCACTGGACTAAGCGCTTGGGAAGTACAAGTTGGCAACACATAGAGACGGTGTATGGACGGTTCCTCCACCACCGTAACTAGCTGAATCTAGACAGGTTGCTTTTCCTTTGTTGATTTGTTTTCTGTTGCTTTTTTAATGGTATATGTCAAGCGCTTCCTAAATGCCAGGCATTAATCTAAGCGCTGCGGTAGATACCAGATAATCGGGTTGGACACAGTCCCTGTCCAACAAGGGGCTCACTGCCTTCATCCCCATTTTACAGATGATGCAACTGAGGCACAGAGAAGTTCCGCGACTCGCCCAAGGTCACACAGCAGACAAGTGACGGAGCAGGGATTAGAACCCAAGACCTCCGGCACCCAGACCCAGGCTGTCTCCTCTACGCCATGCTGCCTCTCCTGGGCTGCTTCTCATTCATTCATTCATATGATGTATATATGTATATATGTTTGTACATATTTATTACTCTATTTATTTATTTTACTTGTACATCTCTATTCTATTTATTTTATTTTGTTAGTATGTTTGGTTTTGTTGTCTGTCTCCCCCTTTTAGACTGTGAGCCCACTGTTGGGTAGGGACTGTCTCTAGATGTTGCCAACTTGTACTTCACAAGCACTTAGTACAGTGCTTTGCACACAGTAAGCGCTCAATAAATATAATTGATTGATTGATTGATTGATTCATTGATTGATTCATTCATTCATTCATTCAATCATATTTACTGAGAGCTTACTTCAAGCAAGGCACTGTACTAGGAGCTTCAGAAGAATGTTCTCCTTTTCCATAGCCCCACAAAACATTCATTCATTCAATCGTATTTATTGAGCGCTCACTGTGTGCAGAGCACTGTACGAAGCGCTTGGGAAGTACAAGTCGGCAACTTGAAACACACAGCAAAAACATGTTCTATGGTAAAACTGAATAGTGAGAAATCGATTATCCATCTTCCAACATACGTATCAATCTATCAATTGATGTTATTGATTGGGCGCTTACTACGTGCAGAGCACTCTACTGAGCTCTTGGGAGAGGACTATACAGCAGAGTTAATAGTCCCCCACAACAAACTTACCACATAGAGGGGGAAACGGACATTAAAATAAATTGCAGATAGGTATGTCAGTGCTGCAAGGCTGAGGCTAGAGAGTCAGAGGACCTGGGTTCTAATCCCGGCACCGTCACTTGCCTGCTGTGTCACCTTGGGCAAGTCACTTCGCTTCTCTGTGCCTCAGTTCCCTCACCTGTAAATGGGGGTGAAGACTGTGAGCCCCTTGTGGGACAGGGACTGTGTCCGCTCCGATTAGCTTGTGTGTGCCCCAGGCCTTCGAACAGTGCTTGACACAGGGTAAGCACTTAACCAATGTTATTATTATCAAGCGCTTAGTACAGTGCTCTGCACACAGTAAGCGCTCAATAAATACTATTGAATGAATCCATGTGCCAGAAAATAATAATAATAATGGCATTTATTAAGCGCTAGCCAACTTGTACTTCCCAAGTGCTTAGTACAGTGCTCTGCACACAGTAAGCGCTCAATAAATACGATTGAATGAATGAATCAGGATGTCCCACGGTGGGGGGTCTCATAGTCTTAATTCCCATTTTACAGATGAGGTAACTGAGGCACAGAGACTAATAATAATAATAATAATGATGGCATTTATTAAGTGCTTACTACATGCAAAGCACTGTTCTAAGTGCTGGGGAGGTTACAAGGTGATCAGGTTGTCCTATGGGGGGGGGCTCATAGTCTTAATCCCCATTTTACAGATGAGGTAACTGAGGCACAGAGAACTTAAGTGACTTGCCCAAAGTCACAGAGCTGACAATTGGCAGAGCTGGGATTGGAACCCATGATTTCTGACTCCCAAGCCTGGGCTCTTTCCACCGAGCCACTCTGCTTCTCAATAATAATAATAATAATAATAATAATGGCATTTATTAAGCGCTTACTATGTGCAAAGCACTGTTCTAAGCGCTGGAAGCCACGCTGCTTCTCAAGTTCATTCATTCATTCATTCGATCGTATTTATTAAGTGCTTACTGTGTGCAGAACACTGTACTATTGAGAAGCAGTGTGGGTCAGTGGAAAGAGCCCGGGCTTTGGAGTCAGAGGTCATGGGTTCAAATCCCAGCTCCGCCAATTGTCAGCTGTGTGACCTTGGGCAAGTCACTTAGCTTCCCTGTGCCTCAGTTCCTTCATCTGTAAAATGGGGATTAAGACTGTGAGCCCCATGCGGGACAACCTGATCACCTTGTTACCGCCCCAGCGCTTAGAACAGTGCTTTGCACATAGTAAGCGCTTAACAAACGCCATTATTATTATTACTGTTATTACTAAGCGCTTGAGAAGTAAAGTTTGCAACATATAGAGACGGTCCCTACCCAACAACGGGCTCACAGTCTAGAAGGGGGAGATGGACAACAAGACCAAACTTGTGGACGGGTGAAATGACAGAGAAGGGCGGGGGAGTAGGGGAAACACGGGTTTAGTCAGGGAAGGCCTCTTGGAGGAGGTGTCATTTTAGGAGGGTTTGAAGGTGGGGAGCACGATCGCCTGTCAGATACGAAGAGGGAGGGAGTTTTAGGCCAGAGGCAGGACGTGGGCGAGAGGTTGATGATGAGATAGATGAGATGGAGGTACAGTGAGTAGGTTGGCGTTTGAGGAACGAAGCGTGCGGGCTGGGTTGGAGTAGAAACTCAGGGAGGTGAGATTGTTTCCACAATTTAATTCCCATCCCCGCTCCCGGCAGAATAGGTGCTGAGGCTCGGAAGAGACCAAACTCCCGCTCTGACGGCCAACCCGCGAAAGTTGTTGTGCGTTCTCCCCAAACAGACTACATAAACCACCAATCAATCAATCGTATTTATTGAGCGCTTACTGTGTGCAGAGCACTGCACTAAGCTCTTGGGAAGTCCAAGTTGGCAACATCTAGAGACAGTCCCTACCCACCAGTGGGCTCACAGTCTAAAAGGGGGAGACAGAGAACAAAACCAAACATACTAACAAAATAAAATAAATAGAATAGATATCTACATATGTACCAGTTACTAACAGGCTGGGAAACTGGTAATAAGAGAGAAGCATAGAGAAGCAGCGTGGCTCAATGGAAAGGGCACGGGCTTGGGAGTCAGAGGTCATGGGTTCAAATCCCAGCTCTGCCGCTTGTCAGCTGGGTGACCTTGGGTAAGTCACTTCACTTCTCCGGGCTTCAGTTACCTCATCTGTCAAATGGGGATTAAGACTGTGAGCCCCCCGTGGGACAACCTGATCACCTTGTATCCTCCCCATCGTCTAGAACAGTGCTTTGCACATAGTAAGCGCTTAACAAATGCAATTATTATTATTATTATTATTGTATTTGTTAAGCACTTACTATGAGCCCTCCCCTCTTACTATGAGCCTTCCCCTCCCCCCGCTCCGCCCCCTCTCCATCCCCACCGCCTTACCCCCTTCCCTTCCCCACAGCACCTGTATATATGTATATATTTGTACGTATTTATTACTCTATTTATTTATTTTACTTGTGCATATCCTGTTTATTTTATTTTGTTAATATGTTTTGTTTTGTTCTCTGTCTCCCCCTTCTAGACTGTGAGCCCACTGTTGGGTAGGAACCGTCTCTATCTGTTGCCAATTTGTACTTCCCAAGCGCTTAGTACAGTGCTCTGCACACAGTAAGCTCTCAATAAATATGATTGATTGATTGATTACTCTATTTTATGTGTACATATTTATTCTATTTATTTTATTTTGTTAATATGTTTTGTTTTGTTCTCTGTCTCCCCCTTCTAGACTGTGAGCCCACTGTTGGGTAGGGACCGTCTCTATATGTTGCCAATTTGTACTTCCCAAGCGCTTAGTACAGTGCTCTGCACACAGTAAGCGCTCAATAAATACGATTGAATGAATGAATGAATGAGCCGGGCTCTGTACTAAGTGCTGGAAGGGGGGAGGGAAAGCGTACAAGCAAATTGAGCTGGACACAGTCCCTGTTCCACATGAGTCTCACAGTCTTAATCCTCATTTTACAGGTGAGGGAACCGAGGCCCAGAGAAGTGAAGTGACTGGCCCAAGGTCACCCAGCAGACATGTGGCAAAGTAGGATTAGAACATAGGTCCTTCTGACTAACAGGGCTGTGCTCTATCCACTAGACCACACTGCTTCTCTACTGGTACTGATGTGATAATAGTAATAAGGATAATAGTATAACAATAATAATAATAAAGCAATAGTAATAGTGCAAAGTAATAGTATTTAATGCTATTTATGCATCATTCATTTAAACATGTCCAATATGCCAAACACTGTGCTAAGCAGTGGGGCTCCCGATCTAAGGCAGAGAACAGAACTCCACAACATCGCCAAGATCCGCCCTTTCCTCTCCATCCAAACCGCCACCTTGCTGGTTCAATCTCTCATCCTCTCCCGACTGGATGACTGCATCAGGCTCCTCTCTGATCTCCCATCCTCCTGTCTCTCCCCACTTCAGTCTCTACTTCACGCTGCTGCCCAGATCATCTTTGTGCAGAAACGCTCTGGGCATGTCACTCCCCTCCTCAAAAATCTCCAGTGGCTGCCAGTCAACCTACGCATCAAGCAAAAACTCCTCACTCTCGGCTTCAAGCCTGTCCATCCCCTCGCCCCCTCCTACCTCACCTCCCTTCTCTCCTTCTCCAGCCCAGCCCGCACCCTCCGCTCCTCCGCCGCTCACCTCCTCACCGTACCTCGTTCTCGCCTGTCCCGCCGTCCACCCCCGGCCCATGTCCTTCCCCTGGCCCGGAACGCCCTCCCTCCTCACACCCGCCAAACTAGCTCTCTTCCTCCCTTCAAAGCCCTACTGAGAGCTCACCTCCTCCAGGAGGCCTTCCCACACTGACACCTCTTTTTCCTCCCCTCCTCCCCATCCCCCCAGCCCTTCCTCCTTCCCCTCCCCACAACACCTATATATATGTTTGTACAGATTTATCACTCTATTTATTCTACTTGTATATATTTACTATTGTATTTATTTTGTTAATGATGTGCATTTAGCTTTAATTCTATTTGTTCTGACGACTTGACACCTGTCTACATGTTTTGTTTTGTTGTCCGTCTCCCCTGTCTAAGCCTGTGAGCCAGTTGTTGGGTAGGGACCGTCTCTATATGTTGCCAACTTGTACTTCCCAAGCACTTAGTACAGTGCTCTGCACACAGTAAGTGCTCAATAAATATGACTGAATGAATGAATGAATGAACTCCTTATCTTCCCACCCAGACACTGCCCTCCTCTTGGCTTTCCCATCACTGTAGACGGCCCCACCATCCTTCCTGTCTCACAAGCCCGTAACCTTGGTGTCATCCTTGACTCCTCTCTCTCATTCAACCCACATATTCGATCGGTCACCAAATCCTGTCGGTCCCACCTTCACAACATCGCTAAAATCCGCCCTTTCCTCTCCATCCAAACCACTACCACGTTACTACAGTCACTCATCCTCTCCCACCTGATTGACTGCATCAGCCTCCTCGCTGACGTCCCGGCCCCCCGTCTGTCCCCACTCCAGTCCATACTTCACTCTGCTGCCCCGATCATTTTTCTACAGAAATGCTGAGGACGTGTTTCCCTTCCAGTGGTTGCCCAGTGGTTGCCAATGGCTGTCCCCATTTTCAGTTGGGAAACAGAGTCACAGAGAAATTAGGTGACTTGGACAAGGTCACACAGCTCGTAAGTGGCAGGGCTGGAAATAGAACCCAGGTTCCTTTCTGGTGGTTGTCCATCCACCTCTGCATCAAACAAAAACTCCTCACCATTGGCTTTAAAGCTCTCCACCACCTTACCCCCTCCTACCTCACCTCACCACTCTTTATTATACCCCAGCCCACACAATGTGCCCCTCTGATGCCGCTCATCTTCTCTCTGGGCCTCCATCTCGTCTCTAACCTGAAATGCCCTCCCTCCTTCAAATCTGACAGACAATACTCTCCCAGGGCTTCAAAGCCTTACCGAAGCCCCATCTCGGCCTTCCCTGACTAAGCCCTCCCTCTTTTCCTCTTCTCCCTCTTCCTTCTGTGTCACCCTGACTTGCTCCCTTTATTCACCGCCGCCCCAGCCCCACACCACTTATAATAATAATAATAAATTAAATAAATACTCTATTTTACTTGTACATATCTATTCTATTTATTTTATTTGGTTAGTATGTTGGGTTTTGTTCTCTGTCTCGCCCTTTTAGAGTGTGAGCCCACTGTTGGGTAGGGACTGTCTCTAGATGTTGCCAACTTGGACTTCCCAAGCGCTTAGTACAGTGCCCTGCACACAGTAAGCGCTCAATAAATACGATTGATTGATTGATAATAATGATGGCGTTCATTAAGCGCTTACTATGTGCAAAGCACTGTTCTAAGCGCTGGGGAGGTTACAAGGTGATGAGGGTGTCCCCCGTGGGGCTCACAGTCTTCATCCCCATTTTACAGCTGAGGTAACTGGGGCACAGAGAAGTGAAGTGACTTGCCCAAAGTCACACAGCTGACTAGTGGTGGAGCCGGGATTTGAACCCATGACCTCTGACTCCAAAGCCCGGGCTCTTTCCACTGAGCCATGCTGCTTCTCTTCACTTCTCTTCACTTATGTTCACATCTCTCATTTAGTTATTTCTATTCGTGTCTGTCTCCCCCACTATATACAGTAAGCTCCTTGTGGGCAGGGGATGTGTCTGTTTGTTGCTGCATTGCACTCTCCCAAGCGCTTAGTACAGTGCTCTGCACACAGTAAGCATGGAGTTTCCTTTTAGACTGTGAGCCCACTGTTGGGTAGGGACAGTCTCTGTATGTTGCCAACTTGTACTTCCCAAGCGCTTAGTACAGTGCTCTGCACACAGTAAGCGCTCAATAAATACGATTGATGATGATAGTAGTGGATACAGTCCGGACTTGGAAGTCAGAAGGTCATGGGTTCTAATCCCAGCTAAACCACCTGTCTGCCATGTGGCCTTGGGCAAGTCACTTCACTTCTCTGTGCTTCGGTTACTTCATTTGGAAAATGGGGATTGAGGCCGTGAGCCCCACGTGGGACAGAGGCTGTATCCAACCTGCTTTGTTTATACCCACCTGAGTGCTTAGAACAGTGCCTGTGCATAGTAAGCACTTAATAAATACCATTATTATTATTATAAATAATAATAATAATAATAATAAAATATAATTGAATGAATGATAGTGGAAGTCTTGGGAAAGAAATATTTAATGGGACGCAGTCCAAACCACCTCTTCCACCCTCAACCCCTAAAACATTCTGGGTGGCAGGGAATTTTCACATGTAAGCCCCCACAGAAGGCTGCAGTTTCTTTTACAGTGAAATAATCCTTTCAAAAACAAACGATGAAAGGGTAGAGGAACGAAATTAAAAGATAGGAACAGCAGGCTTCCAGGAGATGGACAAAGGGCTCCAACTCTGCTATTACTTCAAATTATCTTTCCTCTTTTCTCTGCCCCCCAGAAAAGCTTTTTGCACTTTAAAGTACTTATCTCGGGGAAGTTCAAACTATTTACAGACAACACAAGTTAAACAGCCTTGTGGAGTCAGTCGAGGGTTAGTTGGAGCTGCCGATTTCCAAGATGAGGAAACTGACTGTGAGCCCACTGTTGGGTAGGGACCGTCTCTATATGTTGCCAACTTGTACTTCCCAAGCGCTTAGTACAGTGCTCTGCACACAGTAAGCGCTCAATAAATACGATTGATTGATTGAAAAACACACACACACACAAGCACACACAGACCCCTCACTAACTTGTCCCAAAGTCATAGACCCTAGAGAGTAGAAACTGGGTATTACTTAAGTCTCGACTCTCTATCACCTGTGCTACTTCTCAAAAAGATAATTCAAAGTGCTTCATAAAGTAATGGAGTGGGGCACGTCAGAAGTATTTTTTTTTACATTTCCAAAGTGTTTCCTCTTTAGTCTTCAGTTTTCCCAGTATAAACCTGATGATATAATAAATAGTAAGCCATAATATATATTATAATATATAATATATATAATATAATATATAATATAAAATATATTGTATTATATTATATATATCTCATAATATATATGATATTATATCATATATCATATCATATGATGATATTATATCATATATATGATGATATAATATCATATGATGATATTATATCGTATATATGATGATATAATATCATATATGATGATATTATATCATATATATGATGATATAATATCATATGATGATATTATATCATATATATGATGATATAATATATGATATTATATCATCATATATATGATGATATAATAATAGTAAGTCATAGTAAGCGCTTAACAAATACCATTTTTATTATATAATAAATATTTCTGACAGGTTGTATCCTCTCTAGTAAACCTGGTTTTCCCAACTCAGTCAGTCAGTCAACCCATCCATCTGTCAGTAGTTTTGACCAATCCCCTACTATGCGTTGGTCAGTGGCTCAGTGGAAAGAGCCCGGGCTTGGGAGTCCGAGGTCATGGGTTCTAATCCTGGCTCTGCCGCTTGTCAGCTGTGTGACTTTGGGCAAGTCACTCAACTTCTCTGTGCTTCTGTTACCTCATCTATAAAATGGGCATTAATAATAATAATGATGGCATTTGGTAAGCACTTACTATGTGCAAAGCACTGTTCTAAGCGCTGACTGTGAGCCCCACGTGGGACAACCTGATTACCTTGTATCTACCCCAGGGCTTAGAACAGTGCTTGGCACATAGTAAGCGCTTAAATACCATTATTATTATTATTATACTGAGCACTTTGGGAGGAGCACCATTGTCTAGTGGTTAGAGCATAAACCAGGGTGGCAGAAGGACCTGGGTTCTAATCCTGGCTCCACCACTTGTCTGCTGTGTGACCTTGGGCATACCACTTAACCCCTCTGTGCTTCAGTTACCTCATCTGTAAAATGGGGATTGAGACTATGAGCCCCATGTGGGATAAGGACTGTGTCCAACCTGATTAGCTTGTGGGTTCTAATCCCGGCTCCGCCACTTGTCTGCTGTGTGACCTTGGGCATACCACTTAACCTCTCTGTGCTTCAGTTACCTCATCAGTAAAATGAGGATTGAGACACTGAGCCCCATGTGGGACAAGGACTGTGTTCAACCTGATTAGCGTCAATCTACCCCAATGCTTAGTACAGTGCCTGGCACACAGTAAGCACTTAATACATTAAAAAAATCACTTAGCTTTTCGGTGCCTCAGTTGCCTTACCTGTAAAATGGGGATTCGATGCTTTTTCTCCCTCTTTCTTATGCTGAGAGCCCCATGAGGGACAGAGACTGTGTCCAAAAGGATTCTATTGTATCTAAGCAGCGCTCTGTACGGTGTTTGTTCAGACTAAACAGTTAATCAATCCATCAATCGAATATATTGAGCACTCACTGTGTTCTGAGAACTGTCCTAAGAGCTTGGGAGAGTTCAGTTTATCAGAGTTAGTGGGCATGTTCCCTGCCCACAAGGAACTCAACAGTATAGAGGGTGAGACAGACATGAATATAAATCAATCAGTTATGTATGTGTATAGATATAAATGCTGTGGGGCTGAGGGTGGGGTGAATAAAAGTCGCAAATCCAAGAACGAGCACGATGCAGAAGGGAGAAGCAAGGGAAATGAGGGATTACTCAGCCAAGGCCTCAACCACTATTGTTATTATTATTAATCAATCAATCAATCGTATTTATTGAGCGCTTACTGTGTGCAGAGCACTGTACCAAGTGCTTGGGAAGCACAAGTTGGCAACACATAGAGACGGTCCCTACCCAACAGTGGGCTCACAGTCTAGAATGGTATTATTACCATTCTTATTATTACTATTATAATGAGAAGCAGCAAGGCCTAACGGAGAGAGCACAGCCTTGGGAGTCAGGAGGACCTGAGTTCTAATTCCGGCTCTGCCAATTGCTCGCTGTGTGACATGGGGCAAGTCACTGAACTTCTCTGTTCCTCAGTTTCTTCAACAGGGATGCCTGTTCTCCCTCCTTCTTGGACTGTGAGCCTCATGCGGGACAGGGGCTGTGTCGACTTAGTTAAATTGTAACTTTCCCAGTACTTAGAATAGCATTTGACACATAGTAGGCACTTAAAAAATACTATTACCTGTATATATGTATATATGTTTGTACATATTTATTACTCTATTTATTTATTTATTTATTTTACTTGTACATATCTATTCTATTTATTTTATTTTGTTAGTATGTTTGATTTTGTTCTCTGTCTCCCCCTTTTAGACTGTGAGCCCACTGTTGGGTAGGGACTGTCTCTACATGTTGCCAACTTGTACTTCCCAAGAGCTTAGTACAGTGCTCTGCACACAGTAAGCGCTCAATAAATACGATTGATTGGTTGATTGATTGATTGATATATGTATATATGTTTTTACATATTTATTACTCTATTTATTTATTTATTTATTTTACTTGTACATATCTATTCTATTTATTTTATTTTGTTAATATGTTTGGTTTTGTTCTCTGTCTCCCCCTTCTAGACTGTGAGCCCACTGTTGGGTAGGGACTGTCTCTATATGTTGCCAACTTGTTCTTCCCAAGCGCTTAGTACAGTGCTCTGCACACAGTATGCACTCAATAAATACGATTGATTGATTGATTAATTATTACAAGTTATTATTATTACTATTATTATCACTCTAGACAGTAAGCCCATTGTGGGCAGGGAATGTGACTGTTTATTGCTGTATTGTACTCTCCCAAATGCTTAGTACAGTGCTCTGCACACAGTAAGTGCTCAATAAATATGATTGAATGAATGAATTAATGGAGTTAGAAGACGGGGCAATATTTTATATCATCACCCCTCGGAATTGTCATTAGTTTCTTAGCTGTAACTAATTCCTTAGTTATTCCTTAGCTAATATAGCTACAATTGTGAGCCCTGAAATTTGTGGTAAACAGACACAAAATGTCAAATCATCATCATCATCAATTGTATTTATTGAGCGCTTACTATGTGCAGAGCACTGTACTAAGCGCTTGGGAAGTACAAATTGGCAACATATAGAGACAGTCCCTACCCAACAGTGGGCTCACAGTCTAAAAGGGGGAGACAGAGAACAAAACCAAACATACTAACAAAATAAAATAAATAGAATAGATATGTACAAATAAAATAAATAAATAAATAAATAGAGTAATAAATATGTACAAACATATATACATATATACAAATGCCAACATCCTAGCGATACCGGAGCAAGGAAGAGAAGGAGGGTCTAATATAATTGCCCACTGCTCTTTCTGTAATAATAATAATAATAATAATAATAATAACTGTGGTATTTGTTAAGCACTTACTATGTGCCAGGCACTGTAGTAAGCGCTGGAGCAGATACAAGTAAGTTGGATTGAACACAGTCCCTGGCCTACGTGGGGCTCATAGTCTCAGTCAATATAGTCGCTCTCAAAAGGGTGGGAAGGAACGGAGAGCAAGTAAATATTTTTTATTCCAGTAAAGTTGTGTAACAAAGATCAATGGCAGAAATTTCTCCTACTATTCGAGCAGTTTTTTCTATTTGGAAATTGTTTTATTGTTTTATTGTTTGATTTCTCCTACTATTCGAGCAGTTTTTTCTATTTGTAAATTGTTTTATCGTTTTATTGTTTGCCTCTCTGGCTAGATGGCAAACTCCCTCAGGTCAGAGATCATGATTTTAGACTGTGAGCCCACTGTTGGGTAGGGACCGTCTCTATATGTTGCCAATTTGTACTTCCCAAGCGCTTAGTACAGTGCTCTGCACGCAGTAAGCGCTCAATAAATACGATTGATGATGCTGATGATGATGTCCTCTTATGGGGCTGTGTTCTCCCAAGCACTCAGGAGAGTGTTCTGCACAAAATAGACTGTAAACGTCTTGAGGGGAGAGATTGTGTCTACTTATTTATAGTACCTCTTGAGTGCTCAGTACAGTGCTCCGCACACAGTACACTGTCAGCTCCTTAAAGACAGGGAATGTGTCTAAGACTTTCATCCTCTCCCAAGTGCTCTGGCCGGTGCTTGGCACAGAGTTTGTGCTCCTTAAAACTGCCTATTGAATCACTTTCAGTATTATCAGCGCAGAGCTCTCTGTTTAAACGTTTTGTTTCATCCACCCTGAAGGTTTTAAAGAAGTGGGGTAATGAGATATTTGATCAGAATCAAAGTTTCCTAATAATAATAATAATAATAATGGCATTTGTTAAGCGCTTACTATGTGCAGAGCACTGTTCTAAGCGCTGAGGGGGAATACAAGGTGATCAAGTTGTCCCACGTGGGGTTCACAGTCTTAATCCCCATTTCACAAATGAGGTAACTGAGGCTCAGAGAAGTTAAGTGACTTGCCCAAGGTCACACACAGCAGACATGTGGCCGAGTAGTGACTCGAACCCATGACCTCTGACTCCAAAGCCTGTGTCTTTCCACTGAGCCACGCTGCTTCTCTAATAATAATAATAATGATGATATTTGTTAAGCGCTTACTATGTGCAAAGCACTGTTCTAAGCGCTGGGGGGTTACAAGGTGATCAGATTGTCCCACGTGGGGCTCACAGTCTTAATCCCCATTTTACAGATGAGGTAACTGAGGCCCAGAGCAGTGAAGTGGCTCACCCAAACTCACACAGCTGACAATTGTCGGAGCCGGGATTGGAACCCATGACCTCTGACTGCAAAGCCCGGGCTCTTCCCACTGAGCCACACTCCTAACTAAATCCTCTGTTCTTTGCTATATTTTTTCTTGTCAAATTAATCTATAGTCTCCCAAATGAGACAGGCAGTGGGTGCAATAGTTGGGATTTTTTTTTTTTTAATTTGCAATTTTTTATTTCAAAAAAGAAGTATTTTCACTGTCCCCTCTCAGGGTGGCCCCTGGAGTTTCCAGTCCTCTGCCAGTCACAACTACAGGAGGGAGAGCGAAGCAGAGGCCTACCCATTCCAATCCTAGCTCGGCCAGTGGCTAGCGAGCGTCAGGCCGTCTGCTACAAGTCCAAACTCCCCCGTGCTGGGCAGCGGCGGCCCGGGACAGAGTCCAGGGCGGAGACTCGAGTTGACTGTGCGGAAGGAGGCGGTGGTAAACCGCTTCCCGATTTTTCCCAAGAAAACGCTGCGGACCCAATACCATAACGATTGCAGACGGAATTGCATCTCGTTCTCGCCTGTCCCGCCATCGACCCCCGGCCCACGTCATCCCCCGGGCCTGGAATGCCCCCAATCCCTCTGCCCATCCGCCAAGCTAGCTCTCTTCCTCCCTTCAAGGCCCTACTGAGAGCTCACCTCCTCCAGGAGGCCTTCCCACACTCATCTCCCTCTTTCCTCTCCCCCTCGTCCCCCTCTCCATCCCCCCATCTTACCTCCTTCCCTTCCCCACAGCACCTGTATATATGGATATATGTTTGTACATATTTATTACTCTATTTTACTTGTACATATCTATTCTATTTATTGTATTTTGTCAGTATGTTTGGTTTTGTTCTCTGTCTCCCCCTTTTAGACTGTGAGCCCACTGTTGGGTAGGGACTGTCACCATATGTTGCCAACTTGGACTTCCCAAGCGCTTAGTACAGTGCTCTGCACACAGTAAGCGCTCAATAAATACAATTGATGATGATGATGAAGTGGAGCGTTCTGAGAGAGATGCGTCCATGGCGTCGCTACGGGTTAGACATGACTTGACAGCATAGGACAACGACGATATTTTCACCACAGGTACAAGGCTCTCCTGTTTTCATTCTATAACGCTACATTCTTGCACCAATTCCAAAATTTTTACTGTGGTATTCACCGACTCTAGACTGTAAGCTCACTGTAGACAGGGTATATGTCTGTTAAATGGTTGTATCGCACAATCCCAAGCCCTTAGTATAGCGCTGTACACAGAGCAAGCGCTTAATAAATGCGATTGCCTGAGTGACTAAGCACTTAAAATGTGACACTGTGCTAAGAGTTGGGGTGACATTCATTCATTCATTCACTCAATCGTATTTATTGAGCGCTTACCGTGTGCAGAGCACTGTACTAAGCGCTTGGGAAGTACAAGTCGGCAACATATAGAGACGGGCTCTACCCAACAACGGGCTCACAGTCTAGAATCAATCAATCAATCAATCGTATTTATTGAGCGCTTTCTGTGTGCAGAGCACTGTACTAAGCACTTTGGAAGTACAAGTTGGCAACATATAGAGACGGTCCCTACCCAACAGTGGGCTCACAGTCTAGAAGGGGGAGACAGAGAACAAAACCAAACATACTAACAAAATAAAATAAATAGAATAGATATGTACAAGTAAAATAGAGTAATAAATATGTACAAACATATATACATATATACAAAAAAGCATTTATTAAGCACTTACTATGTGCAAAGCACTGTTCTAAGCACAGGGGAGGTTACAAGGTGATCAGGTTGTCCCTCAGGGGGCTCATAGTCTTAATCCCCATTTAATAGATGAAGTAACTGAGGCCCAGAGAAGTTAAGTGACTTGCCCAAAGTCACCCAGCTGACAATTGGCAGAGCTGGGATTTGAACCCATGACCTCTGACTCCAAAGCTCGTGCTCTTTTCCACTGAGCCACGCTGCTTCTCAGGGGGAGGGGCATAAGATCATCAGAGTGGACACTGTCCCTGTCCCTCCTAGGGCTCCATCTAAGACCGAGGGAGAGCAGGGATCTTCCCTCCCATTTTACAGATGAGGAAACTGAGGCCCAGAGAAGTTAACGGCAGAAATTTCTCCTACTATTGGAGCTGTTTTTTCTATTGGTAAATTGTTTTATTGTTTGCCTCTCTGGCTAGATTTCAAACTCCTTCAGGTCAGAGATCATGTCCTCTTATGGGGCTGCATTCTCCCAAGCACTCAGTAGAGTGTTCTGCATAAAATAGACTGTAAACATCTTCAGGGGAGAGATTGTGTCTACTAATTTTTGTACATTTTTGTACTATGTTTGTACATATTTATTACTCTATTTATTTATTTATTTATTTATTTTACCTGTACATATCTATCTTATTTATTTTCTTTTGTTAGTATGTTTGGTTTTGTTCTCTGTCTCCCCCTTTTATACTGTGAGCCCACTGTTGGGTAGGGACTGTCTCTGTATGTTGCCAATTTGTACTTCCCAAGCGCTTAGTACAGTGCTCTGCACATAGTAAGCGCTCAATAAATACGATTGATGATGATGATGATAATTTATAGTACCTCTCGAGTGCTCAGTACAGTGCTCCGCACACAGTACACTGTCAGCTCCTCAAAGACAGGGAATGTGTCTAAGACATCCTCTCCCAAGCGCTCTGGCCAGCGCTTGGCACAGAGTTTGTGCTCCTTAAAACTGCCTATTGAGTTAAGACTCACCCGAGGTCACCCAGCAGCCGGGGCAGATCATCATCATCAATCGTATTTATTGAGCGCTTACTATGTGCAGAGCACTGTACTAAGCGCTTGGGAAGTACAAATTGGCAACATATAGAGACAATCCAGATGGGGGATTAGAACCCAGATCTCCTTCCTCCCAGCCCCAGGCTCTTCCCACTGGACAATTTGGCCTCTTTTTAGGAGATGACGCTTCTTCGAGAAGCAGCATGGCTCAGTGGAAAGAGCCCGGACTTTGGAGTCAGAGGTCACGGGTTCAAATCCCGGCTCCGCCAATTGTCAGCTGCGTGACTTTGGGCAAGTCGCTTCACTTCTATGAGCCTCAGTTACCTCATCTGTAAAATGGGGATTAAGACTGTGAGCCCCCTGTGGGACAACCTGATCGCCTTGTTACCGCCCCAGCGCTTAGAACAGTGCTTTACACATAGTAAGCGCTTAATAAATGCTATTATTATTATTATTCCACCGCTCCATCCCCCTCATTTTACCTCCTTCCCTTCCCCACAGCACCTGTATATATGTGTATATGTTTGTACATATTTATTACTCTATTTATTTATTTATTCTACTTGTACATATCTGTTCTATTTATTATATTTTGTTAGTATGTTTGGTTTTGTTCTCTGTCTCCCCCTTTTAGACTGTAAACCCACTGTTGGGTAGGGACTGTCTCTATATGTTGCCAACTTGTACTTCCCAGGCGCTTAGTACGGTGCTCTGCACACAGTAAGCGCTCAATAAATACGATTGATGATGATGATGATGATGATGATGATGATTATTCGTGGCACACAGTAAGTGCTCAATAAATACGATTGATGATGATGATGATGATTATTATTATTATTCGTGACTCACCTCCTGAAACGTCGGGCCCCCGTTTCAGATCGTTTCCTACGTAATCTCATCTAGCTCTCCATATCGACAAAGCCGGGAAACAGAGAAAAGAACGCATGGGAAAAATGACAGGAGATTTTTATTTTCCTAGGGAACATTTGGTTATTTTGCCTAAAAGCCTGCTTAACATGTTGCTTGGGGCAGACAGACAGCTGACATTAGAGAAGATGCATGCTCACGCACGATAACGCGTCCACGGTCGTGCAGTGCTATGGAGAGAGGAGGAAAACGCCTCTTACAGTCTGCAGATTATCTTCACTTTTCTCACTGAAGCATGAGATTTGATTACTCTTAGCATGTGTAGCTACAAATGGCATTAGCAGTCATAAAATCTTCCCATCCTTCGGTAATCCTGGCTACCATTTCCCTTCTGGAAAAGGTGCACAGGTGAACTATGGCGTTACGCGGGGAAAACCCATCACTGATTCATTTCATTCAGGCGGATTTATTGAGCGCTTATCTTGTGCAGAGCACTGTACTGAGCGCTTGGGAGAGAACAGTATAACAATAAACAGACGCATTCCCTGCCCACAGCAAGCTCAATCATCTCTGTTGAGAGCTGACTATGTGCAGAGCGCTGTACTAAGTGCTCAAGAATAATTGTACCAACTGCTCAAGAATAATAACGACAATTGTGTTTTTTTTTAAATAGCATTTATTAAGCGCTGACTATGTGCAAAGCACCGTCCTAAGCGCTGGGGAGGTTGGTTACAAGGTGATGAGGTTGTCCCACGGGGGGCTCACATTCTTAACCCCCATTTTACAGATGAGGGACACGAGGCCCAGAGAAGTGAAGTGACTTCCCCAAAATCACACAGCTGACAATTGGCAGATCTGGGATTCGAACCCATGACCTCTGACTCCAAAGCCCGGGCTCTTTCCACTGAGCCACGCTGCTTCTCTAATTTATTTGTTATTTGTTAAGCGCTCACCCTATAGCAGGCACAATACTAAGTGCTGGGCTAAATACAATCTGATCGGGTTGGACACAGTCCCCGTCCCACGTGGGTTGATTATCTTCATCCCCATTTTCCAGATGAGGAAACTGAGGCCCAGAGAACTGAAGTGACCTGTCCAGGGTCATGCAGCAGACATATGGTGGACCAGGGATTAGAACCCACATCCTTCTGATTCCTAGGCCCTTGTTCTATCCACTAAGCAACACTGCTTCCCCTCAAACTTTAGCATGTCCAAAAACAAAACTCCTTACCCAAACCCTGTCTTCCCCCTGACTTTGCCATCGCTGTAGACGGCACCATTCATTCAATTGTATTTATTGAGCACTCACTGTGTGCAGAGCACTGTACTAACCACCATCCTGAGAAGCTGAGAAGCTGAGAAGCAGCGTGACTCAGTGGAAAGAACATGGACTTTGGAGTCAGAGGTCAAGGGTTCAAATCCCGGCTCCGCCACTTGTCAGCTGTGTGACTTTGGGCAAGTCACTTAATTCTCTGGGCCTCAGTTACCGCATCTCTAAAATGGGGATGAAGACTGTGAGCCCCACATGGGACAACCTGATTACCTTGTATCCCCCCAGCGCTTAGAACAGTGCTTTGCACATAGTAAGCGCTTAATAAATGCCATCATCATCATCATTATTATTATTATCCTCTCTGTCTCACAAGCCCATAACCTGCAGCGTGGCTCAGTGGAAAGAGCCCGGGCTTTGGAGTCAGAGGTCATGGGTTCAAATCCTGGCTCCGCCAACTGTCAGCTGTGTGACTTTGGGCAAGTCGCTTCAGTTCTCTGAGCCTCAGTTCCCTCATCTGTAAAATGGGGATTAAGACTGTGAGCCCCCTGTGGGACAACCTGATCACCTTGTTAACTCCCCAGTGCTTAGAACGGTGCTTTGCCCATAGCAAGCGCTTAATAAATGCTATTTAAAAAAAACACAATTGTCGTTATTATTATTATTAACATCGATGGCTTGAGACTGTGAGCCCACTGTTGGGTAGGGACTGTCTCTATATGTTGCCAACTTGTACTTCCCAAGCGCTTACTACAGTGCTCTGCACACAGTAAGCGCTCAATAAATACGATTGATTGATTGATTGACTGGCTATTTATTTTATTTTGTTAGTATGTTTGGTTTTGTTCTCTGTCTCCCCCTTTTAGACTGTGAGCCCACTGTTGGGTAGGGACTGTCTCTATATGTTGCCAACTTGTACTTCCCAAGCGCTTACTACAGTGCTCTGCACACAGTAAGTGCTCAATAAATACGATAGATTGATTGATTGACTGGCTATTTATTTTATTTTGTTAGTATGTTTGGTTTTGTTCTCTGTCTCCCCCTTTCAGACTGTGAGCCCACTGTTGGGTAGGGACCGTCTCTACATGTTGCCAACTTGTACTTCCCAAGCGCTTAGTACAGTGCTCTGCACACAGTAAGTGCTCAATAAATATGATCGATTGATTGATTGATTGCAGGCCATAAATACCACGGATTGAATAGGCGGTCCTGGATTTCAGTCCTCACCTCTTGGGCAATTTGTACCTCCCAAGCGCTTAGTACAGTGCTCTGCACATAGTAAGCGCTCAATAAATACGATTGATGAATTGATTGATTGCAGGCAGTAAATACCATGGATTGAATAGGCAGTCCTGGATTTCAATCCTCACCTCTTGGGCAATTTGTACTTTTCAAGCGCTTAGTACAGTGCTCTGCACATAGTAAGCGCTCAATAAATACGATTGATGATGATGATTTCCCTAACTCTGCCCCACGCTTCTGTTTCTGCCTAAAACCAATAATGATAAATAAAAAATGGGAACCCGAAAAAGTACCGGGCCGAGCTACCGGGAAGATGGAGAATGGGTTTCAGGGGCGTCGTGAACTCTTGAGAAGAAAGATGCCGCATGAATTCCAAATGACACCGTACTGTGCTTTTCTTATTAAACGCCGTGGATCCTAGAGGGATGACTCATCTTTCCACAAAGGCGCTGGGATGGTCAGAAGGGAGAGTGGACGGGCCGCAGATAAACCAGCAGGTAATTGGGTGGGGAGAGGGGGCTTTTGCGGGGGGCCGAGGGGTGAGGTGGGATCCCGGGAAAGGAAGGGAAGGGATCGGACGGGAAGCAGGATCTAGTAGCGGAGCGGAGAAGCAGCCGCGGGAGTCAAAGGATCTGGGTTCCAATCCCCGCTCTGCTTTAAACTGTTGTGGGCAAGGGAATGTGCCTGTTTAGAATAATAATAATAATTGGCATTTGTTAAGCGCTTACTATGTGCAAAGCCCTGTTCTAAGCGCTGGGGAGGATACAGGGTGATCAGGTTGTCCCACGTGGGGCTCGCAGTCTTCATCCCCATTTTACAGATGAGGTAACTGAGGCCCAGAGAAGTGAAGTGACTTGCCCAAGATCACACAGCAGACGTGTGGCGGAGCCGGGATTCGGACCCATGACCCCTGACTCCAAAGCCCGGGCTCTTTCCACTGAGCCACGCTGCTAGAATGTGAGCCCGTTGTTGGGTAGGGACCGTCTCTATATGTTGCCAACTTGTACTTCCCAAGCGCTTAGTACAGTGCTCTGCACACAGTAAGCTCTCAGTAAATACGATTGAATGAATGATTGAATCATCATCATCGTAATTACAACGGTATTTAAGCGCTTATCATCATCATCATCACCATCATCATCGTAATAATGACGGAATTTGTTAAGCGCTTACTACGAGCTAAGCACTGTTCTCAGCGCTGGGGGGGAGGTTCAAGGTAGTCAGGTTGTCATCATCATCAATCGTATTTATTGAGCGCCTACTATGTGCAGAGCACTGTACTAAGCGCTTGGGAAGTACAAATTGGCAACATATAGAGACAGTCCCTACCCAACAGTGGGCTCACAGTCTAAAAGGTTGTCCCCCTTGGGGCTCACAGTCTTCACCCCCATTTTCCAGATGAGGTCACCGAGGCCCAGAGAAGTGAAGTGACTCGCCCACGGTCACCCGGCGGATGAGTGGCGGAGCCGGGATTAGGACCACGACCTTCTGACTCCCAGGGACATCGTTCCTGTTTAGTGTTGTAGTGGACTCTCCCGAGCGCTTGTACTAAAGTTTGAGGGGAAGCAGTGTGGCTTAGTGGATAGACCAAGGGCCTAGGAATCAGAGGGATGTGGGTTCTAATCCCACATGGAGAAGCAGCGTGGCTCAGTGGAGAGAGCCCAGGCTTTGAAGTCAGAGGTCATGGGTTCAAATCCTGGCTCTGCCACTTGTCAGCTGTGTAACTCTGGGCAAGTCACTTAACTTCTCTGGACCTCAGTTACCGCCTCTGTAAAATGGGGATTAAGTCTGTAAGCCCCACATGGGACAACTTGATTACCTTGTTTCTACCCCAGTGCTTAGAACAGTGCTTTGCACCTAGTAAGCGCTTAATAAATGCCATAATTATTTATTTATTATTTATCCCCGGTCCATCACACGTCTGCTTCGTGACTCTGGACAGGTCACTTCAGTTCTCTGGGCCTCACTTACCTCATCTGGAAAATGGGGTGAGTGCCCAACAGGTGCTCGGAGAAGCAGCGTGGCTCAGTGGAAAGAGCCCGGGTTTGGGAGTCAGAGGTCATGGGTTCTAATCCCAGCTCTGCCACTTCATCATCAATCGTATTTATTGAGCGCTTACTATGTGCAGAGCACTGTACTAAGCACTTAGCTGTGTGACTGTGGGCAAGTCACTTCACTTCTCTGGGCCTCAGTTCCCCCATCTGTAAAATGGGGATTAAGACCGTGAGCCCCCCCGTGGGACAACGTGATCGCCTTGTATCCTCCCCAGTGCTTAGAACAGTGCTTTGCACATAATAAGCTCTTAACAAATGCCATAAAAAAAAACCAAATACGAGTGAACGGATGAAACGCTATTATTAACAAGAAAGAAAAAAAAATCTCCATCTTGTAATTGCAAGGCAGAGGCTGGTGAAAATCATAGGGTAGGGGGAGGTTTAAGGCCCGGAACGTGTTTTGTCAGGAACAGAAGCTCCTCGTATTTCCAGGGTTGGCCGTTCCTAATCACACCTTGCGGTGTCCGCTTCGCTCCGGGCCAGGAAAACCTATAACTCGGCCTAGGTTTTAAGGATAACAGTTTTCCAAAACAGCCCTGAGGTGACGGTTCTTTATTTTTTAGCTTAAAAAAACCCCCAGCATGATCGGCCATCCCGTAGTTCTTAATAATACTGATGGCATTTGTTAAGCGCTTACTATGTGCAAAGCACTGTTCTAAGCGCTGGGGGGGATATAAGGTGATCAGGTTGTCCCACGTAAGGCTCACAGTCTTAATCCTCATTTGACAGATGTGGCAACTGAGGCACAGAGCAGTGAAGCGGCTTGTCCAAAGTCACACAGCTGATGAGTGGCGGAGCTGGGATTTGAACCCTCGACCTCTGACTGCCAAACCTGGGCTCTTTCCACCGAGCCACGCTGTTAGTGCTTTGCACACAGTAAGCGCTCAATAAATACGATTGATTGATTGATTGATTCTCTTAACCCACAAAGGTGTCACCCTGAGGTTTTGTTTTTTGGACTGGGCAGGAGGGGGGCATCTGGGGTCCCCCGAAGGGTCATCACTTGAGGCACAACGTTGTGCTGGGGGGGCGAAGTGGGTGGGGAGAGGCCCCAGGGGCAGGGGGCTGAGGAATTAGACTTTCCCTTGGGATTTGAGGATTTCTCGTTGGGAGCGTGGTCCGACGGTTTTTGAGGTTTTCAGTGGGTTTTGAAGGGTTTCTGTGGCGGGAGGGATCTGAGTTTCTGTGTTGGGCTTTCTGGGGCCGGGGGCTGAGGGTTTTGAGGGTTTCTGTGTTTGGTTTGAGGGTTTCAGAAGCAGCGTGGCTCAGTGGAAAGAGCCCGGGCTTTGGAGTCAGAGGTCATGGGTTCGAATCCCAGCTCTGCCACATGTCTGCTGTGTGACCTTGGGCAAGTCACTTAACTTCTCTGAGCCTCAGTTACCTCATCTGTAAAATGAGGATTATGACTGTGTGCCCCACGTGGGACAACTTGATCCCATTGTATCCCCCCAGCGCTTCGAACCGTGCCTTGCACATAGTAAGCGCTTAACAAATGCCATTATTATTATTATTATTATTATTATTATTATTATTATTATTATTCCGTGTGTGAATGTTGACGACTTGTACTTCCCAAGTGCTTAGTACAGTGAAGCAGAGAAGCAGCGTGGCTCAGTGGAAAGAGCACGGGCTTTGGAGTCAGAGGTCATGGGTTCGAACCCCGGCTCCCCCACATGTCTGCTGTGTGACCTTAGGCAAGTCACTTAAATTCTCGGAGCCTCAGTTTACCTCATCTGTAAAATGGGGATGATGACTGTGAGCCCCACGCGGGGCAACCTGATCACCTTGTATCCCCCCCCCCCAGAGCTTAGAACAGTGCTTTGCACATAGTAAGCGCTTAACAAATGCCATTATTATTATTATTATTATTACAGTGCTGTGCACACAGAAATTGCTCAATAAATACGATTGAATGAATGACTGAGTGTCGGGGGAGATGCCCTGCCCACGGGCGGGGGCCTGAGACTTTCTCTTGGGGTTTGGGGGGTGTGGTGTGGTGTCTGTGTGTGTGGCTTTGAGGATGTCCGTGGGGGTTTGAGGGTTTCTGTGGGGGGGGGGTCTGAGGTTTTGAGGGTTTCTTGGCGGTGTCAGGGTTTTGAGGGTTTCTGTAGGGGGGCAGGGGCAGGAGGCTCAGACTTTCTCTTGGGGTTTGAGGATTTCTGGGGGAAAGGAGAAAAGAGGGGTCTGCAGGTTTCTTTGGGGGTTTGAGGGTTTCTGGGCGGGGGGCTGAGGTTTTGAGGGTTTCTGTGGAGGTTTAAGGGTTTCTGTGGGGGTTTGAAGCTTTCTGTGGAGGGTGTCAGGGTTTTGAGGGTTTCTGGGGGGGCTGAGGTTTTGAGGGTTTCTGTGGGGGGGAGGGGGCAGGATAAATCCCAGGGGCAGGGGGCTCACACTTTCCCTTGGGGTTTGAGGATTTCTGGGGGAAAAGAGAAAAGATGGGTCTGCAGGTTTCTTTGCAGGTTTGAGGGTTTCTGGGGGGGGGGGCTGAGGTTTTGAGGGTTTCTGGGGGGGCATCAGGGTTTTGAGGATTTCTGTGGAGGTTTCAGGGTTTCTGTGGAGGTTTAAAGGTTTCTGTAGGGGGTGTCAGGGTTTTGAGGGTTTCTGGGGGGGCTGAGGGTTTTGAGGGTTTCTGTGGGGGGCGTCAGGGTTTTGAGGGTTTCTGTGGAGGTTTAAGGATTTCTGTGGGGGTTTGAAGGTTTCTGTGGGGGGTGTCAGGGTTTTGAGGGTTTCTGGGGGGGGGCGGGTGCGGGATAAACCCCAGGGGCAGGGGGCTCACTCTTTCTCTTGGGGTTTGAGGATTTCTGGGGGTGGGGGGGGTGGGGTGTGTGTGTGTGTGTGTGTGTGTGTGCGCGAGGGGTCTGCGGGTTTCTGTGGGGGGGTGAGGTTTTGAGGGTTTCTGTGGGGGTGTCAGGGTTTTGAGGGTTTCTGTGGAGGTTTGAGGGTTTCTGTGGGGGTTTGAGGGTTTCTGTTGGGGTTTGAGGGTTTCTAGGGGAGGGGTCTGCGGGTTTCTGTGGGGCTTAAGGGTTTCTGTGGCGGGGGGGGCTGAGGTTTTGAGGGTTTCCGTTGGGGGGGGGTCAGGGTTTAGAGGGTTTCTGTGGAGGTTTGAGGGTTTCTGTGGGGGGGCTGAGGTTTTGAGGGTTTCGGTGGGGGGTGTCAGGGCTTTGAGGGTTTAATAATGATGGCATTTATTAAGCGCTTACTATGTGCAAAGCGCTGTTCTAAGCACTGGGGAAGTTACACGGTGATCAGGTTGTCCCACAGGGGGCTCACACTTTCTCTTGGGGTTTGAGGATTTCCGGGGGGGGGGGGGGAGGAGGAAAGAGGGGGTCTGCGGGTTTCTGGGGGGGGTTGAGGGTTTCTGGGGGGAGGCCTGAAGTTTTGAGGGTTTCGGGGGGGGTCAGGGTCTTCAGGGTTTCTGTGGAGGTTTGAGGGTTTCTGGGGGGGCCTGAGGTTTTGAGGGTTTCTGTGGGGGGGGGTGTCAGGATTTTCAGGGTTTCTGCGGGGGGGGGCGGGCTAAACCCCAGGGGCAGGGGGCTCACACTTTCTCTTGGGGTTTGAGGATTTCTTGGGGGGGGTGGGGGGTCTGCGGGTTTCTGTGGGGTTTAAGGGTTTCTGTGGGGGGGGTAAGGTTTTGAGGGTTTGTGTGGAGGTTTGAGGGTTTCTGTGGGGGTTTGAGGGTTTCTGTGGGGGGGAGGTCAGGGTTTTGAGGGTTTCTGTGGGGGGGGCTGAAGTTTTGAGGGTTAGGGTGGGGGGGCTGAGGTTTTGAGGGTTTCTGTTGGGGGGGCTGAAGTTTTGAGGGTTGGGGGGCTGAGGTTTTGAGGGTTTCTGTTGGGGGGCTGAGGTTTTGAGGGTTTCTGTTGAGGGGGCTGAGGTTTTGAGGGTTTCTGTTGAGGGGGCTGAGGTTTTGAGGGTTTCTGTGGGGGGGGCTGAGGTTTTGAGGGTTTCTGTGGGGGGCTGTCAGGGTTTTGAGGGCTTCTGTGGGGGGCGGCGGGGGAGGGACAAACCCCAGGGGCAGGGGGCTCACAATTTCTCCTGGGGTTTGAGGATTTCTTGGGGGGGGGGTTGGGGTTTTGAGGGTTTCTGGTGGGGGGGGTTGAGGATTTCTGTGGGGGCGTCTGAGAGTTTCGTTGTGGGGGGACGTCTGAGGGTTGTGAGGGTTTCTGTGAGGCTTTGAGGGTTTCTGGGGGGAGAGGGCGTCCTGAGGGTGCGCGCGCACGTGTGTACGTGTGTGTGTGTGTGTGTGTGTGTGTGTTCCGGGGGGGGGGGGACTGAGGGTTTGTGTGGGGGAGGGGGCGGCAGGGGGGGGGGGACCCCGGAAGCTGGGGGAGTGCGGGGGGGGAGGGGGGGCGGGGCCTGAGGGGAAGGGGGCGGGGCCTGAGGAAATTATTATTATTATTAATAATAATCATTATAATAATAATGTTGGTATTTGTTAAGCTCTCCCTATGTGCCAAGCGCTGTTCTAAGCGCCGGGTGGGGAATACAAGGTAATCAAGGTTGTCCCGCGTGGGGCTCACGGTCTTAATCTCCATTTTGCAGATGGGGGAACTGAGGCCCAGAGAAGTGAAGTGGCTTGCCCAGAAAGCCACACGGCTGACAAGTGGTGGAGCAGGATCAGAACCCACGGCCTCGGACTCCCAAGCTCGGGCTCTTGCCGCTGGGCAATGGGGGGCGGGGCCTGAGGGGAGATAGGGGGCGGGGCCTGAGGGGAGATAGGGGGCGTGGCCTGAGGAGGGAGAGGGGGCGTGGCCTGAGGAGGGAGAGGGGGCGTGGCCTGAGGAGGGAGAGGGGGGCGGGGCCTGAGGACGAGAGGCGGGGCCTGTGTATATGTTTGTACATAATTTTTTACTCTGTTTATTTATTTATTTATTTTACTTGTACATATCTATTCTATTTATTTTATTTTGTTAGTCTGTTTGGTTTTGTTCTCCGTCTCCCCCTTTTGGACTGTGAGCCCACTGTTGGGTAGGGACCGTCTCTAGATGTTGCCGACTTGTACTTCCCAAGCGCTTAGTCCAGTGCTCTGCACATAGTAAGCGCTCAATAAATACGATTGAGGATGATGATGAGGGGAGATAGGGGGCGGGGCCTGAGGAGGGAGAGGGGGCGGGGCCTGAGGACGAGAGGGGGCGGGGCCCGAGGGGAGATAGGGGGCGGGGCCTGAGGAGGGAGAGGGGGGCGGGGCCTGAGGGGAGAGGGGCCTGGGGGGGAGAGGGGGCGGGGGCCTGAGGAGGAAGAGGGGGCGGGGCCTTGGGGGAGACGGGCGAGGCCTGAGGGGGGAGGGGCGGGGCCTGAGGAGGGAGAGGGGGCGGGGCCTGAGCGGAGGGCGGGGGGCGGGGCCGGAGGGGAGAGGGGGCCTGAGGGGGCGGGGCCTGAGGGGAGAGGGGGCGGGGCCTGAGGCGCGAGGGGGGAGAAGGGCTCGGTGGGGGCGGAGCCTGGAGAGGCCGGCGGAGGGAGGGAGGAGGGCGCGTGCGCGCGGCCGGCCGGACCCACCGGCGGGGGACGCGCTCCGAGGCCGCGCCCGCCGCCCGCCCCCCCGCCCCCCCCGCTCCCCGGCGCGCGCGTGCGCGCGTTCCGCCCTGCCCTGCTCCGCTCCGCTCCGCTCTGCCCCGCGCCGCGCCCGCCGCGCCGTGTGCTGCGCTGCGCTGTGCCCGCTGTGCCCGCTGTGCCCGCGGCGCGCGGTGCCCCTTTCCCTCCCCCGCCCCCCGCCGGGGAGCGGGCGGCATGGCGGCGGCGGCGGCGGCGGCGGCGGCGGGGGGTCCGGGGGAGGGGGAGGGGGAGTCCGCGGGGTCCGTCGGGGGGGGCCCGGCCTGGCTGCGCGCGCTGCCCCGGACCTGGTCCTACGGCGTCACCCGCGGCGGGCGGCTCTTCTTCATCAAGTAACCGACGCCGGGGGACGGACGGGGGGACACGCGCGCGCACACACACACACACGGACACACACACACACACGCGCCGCGGGGGCGCGCGCCGGGGGGGAGGGAGGGCGCGCGGAGGGCGGCCCGGAGGAGGCGGCGGCGGACGGGCGGACGGACGGGCGGGGGGGGGGCTCGCTCTGACGGGCGGCCGCCCCCTCTGTGTGTGTCCTTGTGTCCCCCCGTTGTGTGTCCGCGTCCCCGTTGTGTGTCCCCCCCGTGCCCGTTCCCGTGCCCGCCCGGCGCCCCGCGGGGTCTGAGCGCAGCGAGGAGAGTGAGAGCACGAGCTGGCTGCACCCCGTCACCGGGCAGGCCCTGCTCACCGGACACCGGCGCCCCACCCCAGGTCAGTCCGTCCCCCCCCCCCCCCATCCCCCGGACCCCCGATCCTCCGGGGGCCCCCCGCCCCCTTTCCCCTCCGGCCCCCCTCCTGGGCCCCTGCCCCTTCCCCCTCCCCCAGCCCCCCCACAAACTTGCACCACCTCCCCTCCCCTCCTCGACCCCCCCCCCCCCCGGTCCCTTCCCGGCCCCCCTCCCCCCTCCAACCCCCCAGCCCGCCCCCCAAACGTCCAGGTGACCCTCCTCCCGTCCCCCCGCCCCCCTTCTGTCCCCCACCCTCTTCCCCCAACCGCTCCCCCCTCCGATTCCCCCCCCCCCACTTGCCCCAGCTCCCCTCCCGTCCTCTCCCCTCCTCGGCTCCTCCACCCCCCCATTCGCCCAGCGCAGCCCCCCAAACCTCCAGGTGCGCCCCTCCCTGCCCCCCCCATCTCCTCCTGGTCCCTCCACCCTCTAACTCCCTCAGCCCCCAGTCCTCCTTCTGTTTCCCCCCCCCCCGTCCCCCAGCCCCTCCATCCGCCAACTCCCCCGGCCCCCCCAAACCTGCAGCAGGGGCCCCCCTCCTGTCCCCCCTCAGCCCCCTTGCCTCCCTTCCTGTCCCCCTGACTCCCTTAGCCCCCAGACCTCCAGCTGCTCTCCCTCCCCCATCCCCCCAAAACATCCATCCCTCTCCAGCCTCCCTCTCACCCCCCATTCCTCCACCCTCCCTCCAACTCACCCGGCCCCCCAAAACCCCTCCCCACTCCTCTTCTTCCCCCTTCCACCCCCCACACCCTCCACTCTCTTCCACCTCCCCCAACTCTCCATTCCCCCATCCCCCCAACTCTCCATCCCCCCATCCCTCCGTAATAATAACGATGATGGAATTTATTAAGCGCTTACTATGTGCAAAATACCGTTCTACGTGCTCCTCGGGTTACAAGGCGATCAGGTTGTCCCACGGCGGGAGGGGGGGGGGGCTCACAGTCTTAATCCCCATTATCCAGATGAGGTCACTGAGGCCCGGAGAAGTGAATTGACTTGCCCAAAGTCACACAGTAGACAAGTGGCAGAGCCGGGGTTTGAACCCGTGACCTCTGACTTCAAAGCCAGGGCTCTTTCCACTGAGCCACGCTGCTTCCCTAACCCTCCATCCCTCCATCCTCTAGAAGCCCCCGCTTCTTCCATCCCTCTAACAGCCCCCGCTGCCCTCTGACCCTCCGACTCCCTGCCTCTGTTCCTCCAGTGCCCCTTCTCCGTTCTTCCACCCCTACCAACTTCTGCCCCCATCCTGTGCCAGCCTCCGCTCGTACCGACTTCCACCACCTGTCCCGTGCCATCCTCTACCCCTACCAACTTCCACCCCCGTCCTGTGCCATCCTCTACCCCTACCAACTTCCACCCCCATCCTGTGCCAGCCTCCACTCCTAACGCCCCGCCGGTCTCCACCCCTTGGCCTCTGCCAGCCTCCGTCACCCTCCCGCCGGCCTCCGCTCCCTACCAGCCTCCCGTCCTGCCCGCCGGTCTCTGCCCGCTAACGACGGTCATCGTCATGGAAAGAATCAACCGGTGGCATTTAGGGAGCACCGTAGTGGACGCAGAGAGCCCTGTGCTAAGCGCTTGGGAGAGTCCCGTCCGGTGGGGTGGTTCCGTTCCCTGCCCGCAAGGAGCTGCCCATCTGGAGGAGGTTAAAAGTCAATCCGTGGTATTTATTGAGCACTTTTTGCATACAGAGCGCTGCATCAAAATCAGTTATGGCTATCCGGACGGGAAAGCGAGGAGGGGGAGATGAGGGCTTAATTGGGGAAGGCCTCTTGGAGGAGAGGTGGGCGTTTTTTGTCGGTCTTTAACGAGACTTTGAAGGTCGGGAGAGTGGTGGTCCGTCTCTGGTCGGGGGAGAGGGCCTTCCAGGCTAGAGGGAGAACTCGAACCCGGGGTTGCCGGCTGGGTAGACGAGATCGAGATTAAATTAGAAAAATCGGTATCCGTTCAGTGCCTATTGCATCCCTTCGCTCGGGTGTCTCGAGCGCGTACTGTGTGCGGAGCACTGGAGTCGGGGCTTGGGAGACGACCGTACGGCGATGAGCCGACACATTCCCTGCCCACAACGAGCTTATGGTCTAGAGTACTTGCGCGCCGAGGACTCTTTTAGACTGTGAGCCCACTGTTGGGTAGGGACTGTCTCTATATGTTGCCAATTTGTACTTCCCAAGCGCTTAGTACAGTGCTCTGCACATAGTAAGCGCTCAATAAATACGATTGATGATAAATACGATTGGTGATGACTGTACCAAACGTTGGGGTGGATGGACTCTGAGCGGATCGGACCCAGCCCCCGGCCCACCCGGGCCCGCCAGGCTAAGGGGAGGGAGAACAGATATTTAATCCCCGTTTTATAGACGAGGAGAGCGAGGCCCACGGAAGTCCACAAAGTGACCTGCAGTGGGTCACGGCAGGTAAGGACTATAGTAATAATAATAATAATAGTAATAGCATTTGTTAAGCGCTTACTATGTGCAAAGCACTGTTCTAAGTGCTGGGGGGATACAAGATGAACAGGTTCTCATTCATTCATTCAATCGTATTTATCAAGCGCTTACTGTGTGCAGAGCACTGTACTAAGCACTTGGGAAGTACAAGTTGGCAACATACAGAGACGGTCTCTACCCAACAGTGGGCTCACAGTCTGGAAGGGGAAGACAGAACGAAACAAGACATATTAACAAAATAAAATAGAATAAATCCCACGTGGGGCTTACAGTGTGCAGAGCACTGTACTAAGCGCTTGGGAAGTACAAGTTGGCAACATATAGAGATGGTCCCTACCCAACAGTGGGCTCACAGTCTAGAAGGGGAGACAGAGAACAAAACAAGACATATTAACAAAATAAAATAAATAGAATAAATCCCACGTGGGGCTTACTGTGTGCAGAGCACTGTACTAAGCGCTTGGGAAGCACAAGTTGGCAACATACAGAGACGGTCCCTACCCAACAGTGGGCTCACAGTCTAGAAGGGGGAGACGGACAACCAAACAAGACATATTAACAAGATAAAATAAATAGAATAAATCCCACGTGGGGCTTACTGTGTGCAGAGCACTGTACTAAGCGCTTGGGAAGCACAAGTTGGCAACATACAGAGACGGTCCCTACCCAACAGTGGGCTCACAGTCTAGAAGGGGGAGACGGACAACCAAACAAGACATATTAACAAGATAAAATAAATAGAATAAATCCCACGTGGGGCTTACTGTGTGCAGAGCACTGTACTAAGCGCTTGGGAAGCACAAGTTGGCAACATACAGAGACGGTCCCTACCCAACAGTGGGCTCACAGTCTAGAAGGGGGAGACAGACAACCAAGCAAGACATATTAACAAAATAAATAGAATAAATCCCCCGTGCGGCTCACAGTCTTCACCCCCATTATACAGATGAGGTAACTGAGGCACAGAGAAGTGAAGTGGCTCGCCGGGGGTCACACAGCAGACAAGCGGCAGAGCCGGGATTCGAACCCTTGACGTTTGCCTCCCAAGCCCGTGTTCTTTCCACCGAGCCACGCTGCTTCAACTAGACCCCTTAAAGCGCTTAGTCCAGTGCTGTGCACACGGTGAGCGCTCAGTAAAGGCGATGGAAGGAATGAAGCCGGGGCTGCTGCTTCCCCGGACCGTATTTTTTCCAGCAGGCCCCTTGCCGGCCTCCGCTGCTCTCCCAGCCTTTCTCATCATCATCATCAATCGTATTTATTGAGCGCTTACTATGTGCAGAGCACTGTACTAAGCGCTTGGGAAGTACAAATTGGCAACACATAGAGACAGTCCCTACCCAACAGTGGGCTCACAGTCTAAAAGGGGGAGACAGAGAACAAAACCAAACATACCAACAAAATAAAATCAATAGGATAGATATGTACAAGTAAAATAAATAGAGTAATAAATATGTACAACCATATATCCATATATACAGGTGCTGTGGGGAAGGGAAGGAGGTAAGATGGGGGATGGAGAGGGGGACGAGGGGGAGAGGAAGGAAGGGGCTCAGTCTGGGAAGGTCTCCTGGAGGAGGTGAGCTCTCAGCAGGGCCTTCTCCATCCTACCAGCCAGTCACCCCCATTGTGCCCCCGCCTCCCCCCCGTCCTTGATGTTGGGGGGCTTGTTTTCTGACCCCCTCCTCCTGCGGCGCCTCCGTTGCCCCCACGGAGGCCCGGGGTTGGGGTGCGGGGAGGGAGAAAGGGGGTCTTTCCGCAGCTGTTGAGCCCCCCCCCCCCCCCCCCCCCCAGCCACCCTGGCCACCGGTGGCCCCCTGACCCTCTCCGGGGAGTGGGCCGCAGCGGAGGGGTCCGCAGCCCTGGGGTTGGGCCTGCCGCTGCACGCGTGTGCACGTGTGTACGTGTGCGGCTGCATGGAGCTGTGTACGTGTGTGTGTGTGTGTGTGCATGCATGCGTGTGCAGGGCGGGTGGACTGGGCAAAGTTGTTTACTATAAGGCTCTTGGGGCGAATCTCAGCTGGGTGCGGGCAGAGAGGAGGATGAGGGGGGCCAGACTCACAGTGTCAGCATCATCAATCGTATTTATTGAGCGCTTACTGTGTGCAGAGCACTGGACTAAGCGCTTGGGAAGTACAAATTGGCAACATATAGAGACAGTCCCTACCCAACAGTGGGCTCACAGTCTAAAAGGGGGTGGGGGGGTGGGCATGGAGCGTTTACATTAGTGGAACTTGTTTGTCTTAGAAAAGGGAGAGACCTCCCCAGCCCCACTTCATTTTCCGCCGCTCCCCCCCCATCTAAGGGTTCGAGAACAAACCAAGGCATATTAACAAAATAAATAGAATAAATCCCCCGTGGGGCTTACTGTGTGCAGAGCACTGTACGAAGCACTTGGGGAGCACGCTGCTTAGAGAAGCGGCGTGGCTCAGTGGAAAAGAGCCCGGGCTTTGGAGTCAGAGGTCACGGGTTCAAACCCTGGCTCCGCCAATTGTCAGCTGGGTGACTTTGGGCGAGTCACTTCACTTCTCTGGGCCTCAGTTACCTCATCTGGAAAATGGGGACTAAGACTGTGAGCCCCCCCGTGGGACAACCTGATCACCTTGTAACCTTCCCAGCGCCTAGAACGGTGCTTTGCGCATAGTAAGTGCTTAATAAATGCCATTATTATTATTATTATTATTATAGAACAGTTGTCTGCCAGAGAAGATGGGGGAGATTTCAGCGCCCCCCCATCGGGTCACAGTGACCTCAGGCCGCCCCCCTCAATCCCCCAAAACACACACGCATGCACGCACGCACGCACACACACACACACACACACACACACACACACACACAGAGAAAAATTGTGAACCTCCCGGAGCCATTAGCCGGGAGAAGAATAATTGTCCCACCTCCCTACAGCTGCCTCTGTTTAAAGTTCAGTAAAGTGACTAATCTCTGCAAATCTACCCAAAGGAGTGGGGAGGAGGAGGGGGAAGGGGGTCCCTTGCGTGTGGAGGTAGGGCTGTTGGGTTTCTTTTCAAGTCAGGTTCCTTAAATCACCATTGATGGCTCCGCTGATTTCTTCGGCTTGCGCTCGAATCTCATCTTTCCCCAGTCTCCCTCCCTCCTCCAGACGCAGAATGCAACTCGGCTCTTGTGAAACTCCAGTAGAGTGAGAGGGATTTAAATTAGCTCCCTCGTAAGGATCAAACGGAGCGGCGGAATATCCACCCGCGTCCAACTCCCGTCCCCGTCCGATCCTGGCCCCGGCTACCGGAGGGGCGAGTCGGGCTACGCAACCCCCGTCCGGCGTTTCGTCCTTTTAATGAGCTTTTCCCGATCTCGCATTGAAACATTTTCCCTTTCGCCTGGGTAACTGACTCGGCTGTGGGTGACGTTGGAGGCGAACCGATGTCCGTTCTGTCCGGGAGGGACGATGATTAGATGGCCACCGTTTGTCGTTAGCCGTGGTTTGCCCGGGTGTCGGGGAAGGTCTGGTTTCCCCTTGGAAACCCCAGGCCAAGCGCAGGAGTTTGGGCTGTTTGGGGTTCCGGGGGCGGACCGGAATTGGGGGTCCTCCCAAGAGCGCCCACGGCCTGATTCTTTTCTTTTCGCCACTCTCCTCCAGCCCCCGGGAGGTGTTCCCTTTCTCGTCAGCGGTCTTTATCGAGCGCGGGCCGCTGTGCTGGGCGCTTTGGGCGAGGACAGTATGACGGAGTTGGTGGACACGTTCCCCGCCCTTGAGGAGTTGACAGTCTGGTGGGGGAGACTGACGTTACTATAAATAAATGGGTTATTTAATATCCCTTGACGTGGCGGCCACCTGCGTGGATTTATTTAGGAGGCAGCACCGCGGCCCAAAACAAACCAGGTACGAGGCACTTTTCGGGCGGTCGATGACTCTCCCCAGCTTCAGAGCCTGATTTCAAATCCCGTGTCGTCCAAGAGGCCTTCCCCGACTAAGCCCTCCTTTCCTCTTCTCCCACTCCCTTCTGCGTCCCCCTTGCGCTTGGAAGCAGTGTGGCTCAGTGGAAAGAGCATGTGCTTGGGAGTCAGGGGTCTTGGGTTCCAGGGGAGGGCCTGGAATGGCCTCCCTCTGCCCCTCCGCCAAGCTAGCTCTCTTCCTCCCTTCAAGGCCCTACTGAGAGCTCACCTCCTCCAGGAGGCCTTCCCAGACTAAGCCCCTTCCTTCCTCTCCCTCTCTTCCCCCTCTCCATCCCCCCATCTTACCTCCTTCCCTTCCCCACAGCACCTGTATATGTGTATATATGTTTGTACAGATTTATTACTCTATTTATTTATTTATTTATTTATTTTACTTGTACATATCTATTGTATTTATTTTGTTAGTATGTTTGGTTTTGTTCTCCGTCTCCCCCTTTTAGACTGTGAGCCCACTGTTGGGTAGGGACTGTCTCTGTACGTTGCCAACTGGTACTTCCCAAGCGCTTAGTACAGTGCTCTGCACACAGTAAGCGCTCGATAAATACGATTGATTAATTGATTGATTAATCCCGGTTCTACCACTGGTCTGGTGTGTGACTTTGGGCAAGTCGCTTCACTTCTCTGGGCCTCAGTTCCCTCATCTGTAAAATGGGGATTAAGGCTGTGAGCCCCAAGTGGGACAACCTTGCTTACCTTATATCCCCCCCCCAGCATTTAGAACAGTACTTGGCACGTAGTAAGCGCTTAACAAATACCAACGTTATCATTGTTATTATTCAATCAATCAATTGTATTTATTGAGCACTTACTATGTGCAGAGCACTGTGCTATTATTATTATTATTATTCGCTTCCTTTATTCGCCCAACAATTCTTATGTCCGTAGCATAGTTTATTTCCCTTCATTGCCTGACCCCTAGTGAGTGCTTAACAAATACCCTCTTCTTTAGCTTTCTGTTTTAACGTCTGTCTCCCCCCGGTCCGGGCTGTATGACTCCAGGGAATGTGTCTACCAGCTCTGTTACGGGGCACTCTCCGAAACGCTCAGTACAGTGCTCTAGTGGATAGAGCACAGGCCTGTAAGTCAGAGGACCTCTCACAGTCTTCTGCGTGACCTTGGGCGAGTCGCTTCACTTCTCTGGGCCTCGGTTCCCTCATCTGTAAAGCGGAGATTAGGACGGCGAGCCCCCTGTGGGACCCTGACTCTGTCCAACCTGATGAGTCTGTAGCTGCCCCAACGCTTAGGTCAGTGCTCGGCACATAGTAAACGCCAAACAGATACCATCCACCTGTACCTGTATATACAGGTATATGCAGGTATATACAGCTACCTGTATATATGTTTGTAATAATAATAATAATAATAATAATGGCATTTATTAAGCGCTTACTATGTGCAAAGCACTGTTCTAAGCGCTGGGGAGGTTACAAGGTGATCAGGTTGTCCCACGTGGGGCTCACAGCCCTCACCTCCATTTTACAGATGAGGGAACTGAGGCACGGAGAAGTGAAGTGACTTGCCCAAAGTCACACAGCTAAGTGGCAGAGCCAGGATTTGAACCCATGACCTCTGACTCCAAAGCCCGGGCTCTTTCCACTGAGCCACGCTGCTTCCCCCCGCCCGCCCAAAAAAAGCGCTTACTATGTGCAAAGCACTGTTCTAAGCACTGGAGTGGTTACAAGGTGATCAGGTTGTCCCATGGCGGGGCTCACAGTTTCAACCCCCATTTTACAGATGAGGTAACTTGAGGCACAGAGAAGTTAGGTGACTTGCCCACAGTCACACAGCTGACAAGTGGCGGAGCCGGGATTTGAACCCATGACCTCTGACTCCAAAGCCCGTGCTCTTTCCACTGAGCCACGCTGCTTGTACATATTTATTACTCTAATTATTTTACTTGTACATATCTATTCTGTTTTATTTTGTTAGCATGTTTGGTTTTGTTCTCTGTCTCCCCCTTTTAGACTGTGAGCCCACTGTTGGGTAGGGACTGCCTCTATATGTCGCCAACTTCCCAAGCGCTTAGTCCAGTGCTCTGCACACAGTAAGCGCTCAATGAATATGACTGATTGATTGATCGATCAACGGATGAATACGATCGATGGCTTGATTTAGGTTGGCGCTCTTAACCCCGCCTGATTTTTGACTTTGGAGCTGCGGGAGGATGAGCAGTACAGCAGTATAAAACGGACACATTCCCGGCTCACGTTCCCAGCTTGCAGTCTAGAGGGGCTCTTGCTTCCTGACCCCCGTTGGGAATCTCTGTCACCGCCCCCCAACCCTCAGTACTTCAGACCCATTTCCTCCCCCAAGTAGGAAATGAGCACTTGCCAAGCTAACAATAACGGTAATTATGCGTCACCCTTTATTCATCGCCCTCTCCGAGCCCCACAGCGGCTTATGGCCGTGGCCGTGGTCGTCACATATTTATTTCTGTTCGCGTCGTCTCCCCCCTAGACTGCTAGCTTGTCATGTGTAGGGAATGTGTCCGTTATATTGTCCTATGATCCTCTCCCAAGCACTTAGTACAGTTCTCTGCCCACAGTAAGGGCTCAATAAATATGATTCATTCATCCGGTCATATTTATTGAGTGCTTACTGTGGGCAGAGCACTGTACCAAGCGCTTGGGAGAGCACAGTACGATAAGAAACAGTGACGTTCTCTGCCCAGAACGAGCTCACAGTCAAGAGAAAATTGGGTTGGACAGAACCCCTGTCCCACCTGAGGCTCCCAGTCTCAATCCCCATTTTTCGGAGGAGGGAACCGAGGCCCAGAGAATAATCATCTTAACTGTGGCGTGTATTCGGCGCTTACGGTGGGCCGGGTCCTGTACTGAGCGCTGGGGTGGATACAAGCAAATTGGGTTGCACACAGTCCCTGTTCCAGGTGGGGCTCACAGTCTCCGTCCCCATTTTCCAGATGAGGTAATTGAGGCCCAGAGAAGTGAAGTGACTTGCCCAAGGTGACACAGCAGACAAGCGACAAAGCTGGGATTAGAACTCACGACCTTCTGACTCCAGGCCCGGGCTCTATCCACTCCACCAGGCTGCTCTGATTGATTCATTGAAGAATAATAATAACTGTGGTATTTGTTCAATACTCTGCTAAGCGTGAAGAATAATAATAATAATAACTGGTATTTGTTCAACACTCTACTAAGCGCTGGGGTAGATAAAATCAATCCATCAATCAGTGGTATTTATCGAGCACTTGCTCTATGCAAACCACTGTGTTGTTAATTATTATTAATGATTTATTATGGTATTTGTTAAGCGCTTACTATGTGCCAAGCACTGTTCTAAGCAGTGGGATAGATACAAGTTAATCAGGTTGTCCCACGGCGGGCTCACAGTCTTAATCCCCATTTTACAGATGAGGTAACTGAGGCCCAAAGTCGCACAGCAAAGTGGCAGAGTCAGGATTAGAACCCGCATCCTCTGACTCCCAAGCCCGTGATCTTTACACTGAGTCATGCCGCTTCTCTAGTTGCTTAGGAGGGTACATTACAACCGAGTCAGCAGAAACGTTCCCTACCTTCAACGAGCGTACAGTCCGGAGGGACTTACGGTCTAGGTCGTCAGGGCCCGCGGAGAGCAGAGATGGGACCCCCATTCTGCAGATGAGGGAACTGAGGCCCAGAGAAGGGAAGTGACTTTCCCAAGGCCACACAGCAGACGAATGGCAGAGCCCGGATGGGAACCCCGGTTTTCCGACTCCAAGGCCTTGGCTCCAGCCCCTAGGCCACACGGCCGGGCCGGGCGGCCGCCCACCTGGGCCTGGTCGCGGGTGAGTCCGTGGGGCCGTTCTGGCCTGTCAGCCTGCCCTCTGCCTCTCCGGGCCATCTTCCGCTCCCACAGCTTCAACGGACATCCCCAGCTCCTTGGACTGCTTCCACATCTTCCTCCCCGCGCCCGGCCTTCCTCTCCTCCTCTCTGCGCTCTCCCATTTCCCTCAGACTCGAGGACGTCTGTACACGGAGGACTCCCGGGTTTCCCTTCCCGGCCCCATCCTTCTTCTCCTCCTTCCTGCACTCTCACATTTCCCTCCGACTCGAGGATGTCTGTACATGGAGGGCTCCCAGAACCTCCTCTCCGCCCCATCCTTCTGCACTCACGTTCCCTGGCCTTGTCCTGCCTCTCCTGTTCTCTGTATTCTCACATTTCCCTCATACTCGAAGATGCCTGTACATGGAGGGCTCCCAGATTTCCCTCACCGGGCCCGTCCTTCCTCTCCTTCTCTCTGCGCTGTGGCATTTCCCTCGGACTCAAGGACGCCTATACATGGAGGACTCCCAGATTTCCCTCACCGGGCCCGTCCTTCCTCTCCTTCTCTCTGCACTCTCGCATTTCCCTCACACTCGAGGACCTCTGAACACGGAGGGCTCCCAGAACCCCCTCCCCGGCACCGTCCTTCTGCGCTCTCGCATTCACTGGCCCTGTTCTGCCTCTCTTCTCTTGCTCTCACATTTCCCTCAGACTTGAGGACGTCTGAACACGGAGGACTCCCAGATTTCCCTCATCGGCCTTATCCTGCCTCTCCTCTGCACTCTCTCATTTCCCTCAGACTCGAGGATGTCTGAACAGGGAGGACTCCCGGATTTCCCCCTCCGGCCTTGTCCTGCCTCTCCTCTTCTCTGCGCTCTCACATTTCCCTCAGACTCGAGGGCGTCGGTACATGGAGGACTCCCAGATTTCCCTCACCGGGCCCGTCCTTCCTCTCCTTCTCTCTGCGCTCTCACATTTCCCTCAGACTCGAGGACGTCTGTACATGGAGGACTCCCAGATTTCCCTCACCTGGCCCGTCCTTCCTCTCCTCCTTCTTGCCCTCTCCCATTTCCCTCAGACTCGAGGACTTCTGAACCTGGAGGGGTCCCAGAACCTCCTCTCCGGCCCTGTCCTTCTGCAGTCTTCCATTCCCCGGCCCCGTCCTTCTTCTCCTCATCTCTGCGCTCTCACATTTCCCTCAGACTCGAGGAAGTCTGTACACGGAGGGCTCGCAGACCTTCCTCACTTCCCCTCACAGTTGACAGCACCACTGTCCTCCTTGTTCCCGAATCTCACAACGTCCTCGTCGTCCTCCCTTTCAATTCATCGGGTCCCCAAATCACCTCTCGGGCCTCCGCCCCCTTCCCCTCCATCCAAATGGCCCCCGTCCCGGTCCGACCCGGCATTGTCGGAGCCATCATCATCATCAATCGTATTTATTGAGCGCTTACTATGTGCAGAGCACTGTACTAAGCGCTTGGGAAGTACGAATAGGCAACATATAGAGACAGTCCCTACCCAACAGTGGGCTCACAGTCTAAAAGGAGCCAGCCTCCACTGTGGCTTCAGCCTCCTCGCTAGCCTCTCTGCCTCCACCTTCTCCCATTCAGTGGTATTTATTGAGCGCTTACTGTGTGCAGAGCGCCATACTGAGCGCTTGGAAGAGTACAGGAGAACAATAAACAGGCATGTTCCCAGCCCACAACGAGCTTACAGTCTAGATGGGGAGGCAGACATCAATGGAGATAATAGTAATAATAATAATAATGGCATTTATTAAGCGCTTACTATGTGCAAAGCACTGTTCTAAGCGCTGGGGAGGTTACAAGGTGATCAGGTTGTCCCACGGGGGGCTCACAGTTTTAATCCCCATTTGACAGGTGAGGTAACTGAGGCACAGAGAAGTTGTGACTTGCCCAGAGTCACACAGCTGCAGTTGGCGGAGACGGGATTTGATCCCGTGACCTCTGACTCCAAAGCCCGGGCTCTTTCCACCGAGCCACGCTGCTTCTCTATAAATGTCGTCTCCAGTCCACACCTCGCTCCGCCGCCCCGATCATTTTTCTTCAAACTGGTTCAGTCCGGCTCTCCCCGCTTTTCTGAAACCTCCCCGGCGGTTGCCCGCCCACCTCCTCGTCAAACAGAAACTCATTCAGTCATTTATTGAGCACTTGCTTTGTGCAGAGCACTGTACTAAGTGCTCGGAAAGTACAGCTCCTGACGATTAGGCAGGAGCTCCGTCTTTCCTGCTTTTATCGATCCTCTTCTCTCTCCCGCTTGGTTCCTCTCCAGCCAGTCTATTAACCGAGGCCTCATTCCTTTCTCTCCCGCCGCTGACCCCTCCGGCCAGGAACTCCCTCCCGCTTCCCTTCCGGTAGACAGCCTGCCGCTCTTCCCATCTTCCAAGCGGTTCTGAAATCCCACCTCCTCCCGGAGCCCTTTCCCCCCGGTAATTTATCATCATCACCCCAACCGCCGCTCCAAGCCCTTCTTGGCCCGCATTTCCTCTTCTCCCATTCCCTTCCGTGTCCCCCTTGGGCTTGGATTTGCCCCTTTTCTTCCCCTCTCCCTCCGCCCCACAACACTTAGATCCGTAGCCTTCATTTATTGATTCGTATGAATGTCTGTCTCCTCCTTTAGACTGGAAGCTAGCACACTGTAAGCGCTCAATAAATAGGATTGACCGATAGACACAGTTCCTGTCCCACAAAGGACTCACGGTTTCCGTGGGAGCGAGTAGGATAATAATAATAATAATGGTTTTTGCTAAGTGCTTACTATGTGCCAAACATTGTTCTAAACTGGGGTAATAACTATGTTGCCAACTTGTACTTCCCAAGTGCTTAGTACAGTGCTCTGCACACAGTAAGTGCTCAGTAAATGTGATTGAATGAATGAATTAATAATAATAATAGTAATGGTATTTTTAAAGCGCTTACTATGTGCAAATCACTGTTCTAAGCACTGGGGAGGTTACAAGGTGATCAGGTCGTCCCACAGGGGACTCACAGTTTTAATCCCTATTTTACAGGTGAGGGAACTGAAGCCCAGAGAAGTGAAGTGACTTGCCCAAAGTCACACAGCTGACAGTTGGCGGAACTGCGATTTGAACCCATGACCTCTGACTCCAAAGCCCAGGCTCTTTCCACTGAGGTTGTCCCACATGGGGCTCACATTCTTAATCCCAATTTTACAGATGAGGGAACTGAGGCACAGAGAAGTTCAAATGACTTGTCACACAGCAGGCAAGTGGTGGAGTCGGAATTAGAAACCATGACCTCAGACTCCCAAGCCCGTGCTCTTTCCACTAAGCCATGCTGCTATAATATAATCTCCATTTTACAGATGAGGAAACCGAGGCAGAGAGATGCCCAAGAGCACACAGCAGATATAGTCATTCAGTCGTATTTATTGAGCGCTCACTGTGTGCAGAGCACTGTACTAAGTGCTTGGAAAGTACAATACAGCAAATAAAGAGAGACAGTCCCTGCCCCCAAAGGGCTCACTGATTGATTGATTCTCCGGGCCTCAGTTACCTCCTCTGTAAAATGGGGATTAAGACTGTGAGCCCCACGTGGGACAACCTGATCAGCTTGTAAATTCCCCAGCGCTTAGAACAGTGCTTTGCACATAGTAAACACTTAATAAATGCCATCATTATTATTATATGGCAGAGGTGGGATTAGAACCCAGATCCTCTGACTCCCCCTTCCCATCCCCACAGCACTTGTACATATGTATGTACGTATTTACTATATTTTATTTGTACATATTCTATTTATTTTATTTCGTTAATATGTTTTGCTTTGTTGTCTGTCTCCCCCTTCTAGACTGTGAGCCCGCTGTTGGGTAGGGACCGGCTCTAGATGTTGCCAACTTGGACTTCCCAAGCGCTTAGTACAGTGTTCTGCACATAGTAAGCGCTCAATAGATATGATTGAATGAATGAATGAATGAACTCCCAGGCCTGGGCTCTATCCACTAGGCCATGCTGTGTCTCTTTATAATACTACTACTATCACTCCTCCTCCCGGCCTCCCAGAAGCAAGTCTGAGGAGTGGCTATAGTATCAATCAATCAATCAATCAGTGGTATTGATTGAGTGCTAATCATGTGCAGAGCACCCTGCTGAGCACTTGGGAGAGTACGATATAACAAACTTGGTAGACAGGTTCCCTTTCCCCCCTTCTGGGCTGTGACCTTGTTGTGGGCAGCGATTGTCTCTCTTTAGTGCCGTACTGTATTTTCCCAAGCGCTCAGTACAGTGCTCTGCACACAGTAAGCGCTCAATAACCCCTCGTCCCCCTCTCCATCCCCCCATCTTACCTCCTTCCCTTCCCCACAGCACCTGTATATATGTATATATGTTTGTACATAGTTGTTACTCTATTTATTTTACTTGTACATTCTATTTTATTTTGTTAGTATGTTTGGTTTTGTTCTCTGTCTCCCCCTTTTAGACTGTGAGCCCACTGTTGGGTAGGGACCATCTCTATATGTTGCCAACTTGGACTTCCCAAGCGCTTAGTACAGTGCTCTGCACACAGTAAGCGCTCAATAAATACGATTGGTGATGATAATAAATACGATTGACAGAAGGAATGAATGAGCGTACAAATCCACCTTCAAACCTATGGCACTTAGGTACATCTCTTTAAATCATCTATTATAGACAACTTACTTATATGACTGCCTGTCTCCCTCTCCAGATTAAGCATTCAGTTGTATTTATTGAGCACTTACTGTGTGCAGAGCACTGTACTAAGCGCTTGGGAAGTCCAAGTTGGCAACATATAGAGACGGTCCATACGCAATTCTGTGGGGTGGAGAGAGGGGGGAAGAGTAAAGGGAGAGAGTGGAGGTGACGCGGAAGGGAAGCTGAGGAAATGGGGGGGCTCAGTCTGGGAAGGCCTCCTGGAGGAGGTGAGCTCTCAGTTGGGCTTTTGAAGGGAGGAATCAATCAATCAATCAATCGTATTGAGCGCATGTTGCGGGTAGGGAACGTATCTGACTCTATAGTATAATCCCCTCCCAAGCGCTTAGCACAGTGCTCAGCCCGTGGTAAGCTCTCCATAAATGCAGTAGATTGGTTGACGTAGAAGCAGCGTGGCTGAATGGCTGTGTGGCTTATTGGAAAGAGCCCGGGCTTGGGACTCAGAGGTCGTGGGTTCCAATCCCGGCTCCGCTACTTGTCAGCTGGGTGACTTTGGGGAAGTCACTTCACTCTGTTTATTTATTTATTTATTTATTTTACTTGTACATTTCTATCCTACTTATTTTATTTTGTTGGTATGTTTGGTTCTGTTCTCTGTCTCCCCCTTTTAGACTGTGAGCCCACTATCGGGTAGGGACTGTCTCTTCGGACTGTCTCTATGTGATGCCAATTTGTACTTCCCAAGCGCTTAGTACAGTGCTCTGCACATAGTAAGCGCTCAATAAATACGATTGATTGATTGATTGATTGATTCTCTGGGCCTCAGTTCCCTCACCTGAAAAACGGGGATTAAGACTGTGAGCCCCATGTGGGACAACCTGAAAATCTTGTATCTCCCCCAGGGCTTAGAACAGTGATTGGCACATAGTGCTGAAAAAAATACCATCATCATCATTATTATTATCCAACGAGCTGACAGCATCGGATTTCCGGACCAAAGCCCGGTGGAAATGAGTTCAATTTCTCTCTTCCCACCGGAGAGCAACTTAACTTGTTTTCAACAATTTCTCCGCCGAGTTTTGAATCCGCTCACCTTCCAGAGTTCTGTGCGTAGCCCGGGCGAGACAAGGTTCATTCAGTCGAATTTCATTGGATCATATTTTCTGAGCGCTTACTGTGTGCAAAGCCCTGTACTAAGCGCTTAGCACTGCACTAAGACATACAGTGTACTGTACAAGATGGCCAGAGGTTTGGCTACCAGAGAGAAACAAAGGGTCTGGGCTTCTTGTATCCCCCCCAGCGCTTAGAACAGTGCTTTGCACATAGTAAGCGCTTAACAAATACCATCGTTGTTATTATTATTATTATTCTACCTCCTCTTCCCCTCCCCACCCCCCCACAAGGAAAATAATAATACTATTGATGGCATTTATTAAGCACTTACTGTGTGCGAAGCACTCTTCTAAGCACTGGGCTGGATACAAGGTGATCAGGTTGTCCCACGTTAGGCTCACAGTCTTCATCCCCATTTTTACAGATGAGGAAACTGAGGAAGTGAGGTGACTTGCCCAGAGTCACACAGCTGACAACTGGCAGAGCGGGATTTGAACCCATGATCTCTGACTCCAAAGCCCTGTCAGTTACTCAACGAGTGAGGCTGGTAGATTTCTCTATCTCTATATGTTGCCAACTTCCCAAGCGCTTAGTACAGTGCTCTGCACACAGTAAGCGATCAATAAATATGATTGATTGAATGAATGAATGAATGAATGAATGGATTTCTACTTAGTAATAACCAAGATTGTGCTATTTGTTAAGCGCTTACTGTGAGCCAGGCACTGTACTAAGCGCTGGGGTGGATGCAAGCAAGTGAGGTTGGACACAGTCCCCGCCCCACATGGAGCACTTGGTCTCAATCCCCATTCTACAGATATGGAACCCGAGGCCCAGAGATGTGAAGTGACTTGCCCAAGGTCACACAGCGGGCAAGTGACGGAACCGGAATTAGAACCCACGACCTTCTGTGTATCCTGCTGCTTCTATTTAGTGAGACAGCTGTTCTGGGCACAGACCCGGATAGAGCCCTGGGTTCTAATTCCGGCTCCTCCACTTGTCTGCTGGGTGCTTTGCACACAGTGAGTGCTCCAAAAATGCGATGGAATGAATGAATGAATGAATGCAGGGTGACCTTGGGCCAGTCACGTCACTTCTCTGTGCCTCAGTTCCCTCATCTGTAAAATGGGGATTAAGACTGTGAGCCCCACATGGGACAATCTCATCTCCTTGTGTTCCCCCCAGCGCTTAGAACAGTGCTTTGCACATAGTAAGCGCTTAACAAATACCAGCATTATTATTATTATTATTATTATTATTATTATTATTCTCTGGACCGCAGCTTCCTCATCGCCGAGAGAAGCAGCGTGGCTCAGTGGAAAGAGCCCGGGCTTTGGAGTCAGAGGTCATGGGTTCAAATCCCGGCTCCGCCAGTTGTCAGCTGTGTGACTTGGGGCAAGTCACTTCACCTCTCTGGGCCTCAGTTCTCTCATCTGTAAAATGGGGATGAAGACTGTGAGCCCCAGGTGGGACAACCTGATCATCTTGTAACCTCCCCAGCGCTTAGAACAGTGCTCTGCACGTAGTAAGCGCTTAATAAATGCCATCATTATTATTATTATTATCTATATAATGGGGATTCAGCGCCTTTCCTCCCTCCCACAGACTGCGAGGCCCGTGTGGGACGGGGACTGTGTCCGCCCCGATGGGTTTGAATCTGCCTCAGTGCTTGACTTGCGCCGGGATGGTAATAGCTTGGAAACCTCAATCCATGCGTTTCTGAAAGGAATCACCATTTCCAAGGACGATCTCTTAGGTTTTCCAGAGAAATGAGGTACGGGACGGCCTTTGAAGTCAGTGCATCCTACTGGATATTAACAAAAGCAAAACAATTGTCTTTGCAAGTCGGCAGACTCCCCCCACCCACCGGAAACCCGTTGAAACGTGGACGCGGCGAGTTGTCGGGAGAGTTCCCGTTCCACAGAAATTCCCGCTTTGGTGCCTTAGGAATTAAACGAAGCTAATCGCGGCGTGTCTTTTTTTTCTCTCTAGATTTGCCCCCCGGCTGGGAGGAAGCCTACACTTTCGAAGGAGCGAGATATTATATAAAGTAAGTCACGCGAGCGCTCTCCGCCTTGGGTTTTGGGGTCTTCTGGCGGCAATTAATCTGCGTCCCGGCGGTTGAACTCGCATCGGGCGTCGGGGCCGGCGAGACCGGTCGGCTGGATTGGCTTGCGGGCGGTCAGGGAGCCGGCGCCAAACGTTGTCGTCGCGCGGTTGTTCCTCCCGCCGGCGTTCCCCGGACCGGCCGGGGTGGCCCGGGTCCACCCCGATCGATTGATCAGATAGTTTGCTTTTATTTCTTTCACGCTGTGAATCGCTGTTTCACTGGGACATGATCACACAAGGGTCTGGTTCCCCATCCTCCCCACCTTACCTCCTTCCCCTCCCCACAGCACCTGTATATATGTCTATATATTTGTATGGATTTATCACTCTATTTTATTTGTACATATTTATTCTATTTATTTTATCTTGTTAATGTGTTTTGTTTTGTTGTCTGTCTCCCCCTTCTATCCCTTCTGTCCATCCATCATCCCCCTTCCCCCTTCTATCCATCATCATCATCATCAATCGTATTTATTGAGCGCTTACTGTGTGCAGAGCACTGTACTAAGTGCTTGGGAAGTACAAATTGGCAACATATGGAGACAGTCCCTACCCAACAGTGGGCTCACAGTCTAGAAGGGGGAGACAAAACCAAACATACTAACAAAATAAAATAAATAGAATAAATATGTACAAGTAAAATAAAAAATAAATAGAGTAATAAATATGTACAAACATATATACATATATACAGGTGCTGTGGGGAAGGGAAGGAGGCAAGATGGGGGGATGGAGTCCACCCCGATCGACTGATCAGATAGTTTGCTTTTATTTCTTTCATGCTGTGAATCTCTGTTTCAGTGGGACATGATCACACAAGGGTCTGGTTCCCCATCCTCCCCACCTTACCTCCTTCCCCTCCCCACAGCACCTGTATATATGTCTATATATTTGTATGGATTTATCACTCTATTTTATTTGTACATATTTATTCTATTTATTTTGTCTTGTTAATATGTTTTGTTTTGTTGTCTGTCTCCCCCTTCTATCCCTTCTATCCATCCATCATCCCCCTTCCCCCTTCTATCCATCCATCATCATCAATCGTATTTATTGAGCGCTTACTGTGTGCAGAGCACTGTACTAAGCGCTTGGGAAGTACAAATTGGCAACATATAGAGACAGTCCCTAACCAACAGTGGGCTCACAGTCGAAAAGGGGGAGACAAAACCAAACATACTAACAAAATAAAATAAATAGAATAGATATGTACAAGTAAAATAAATAAATAAATAAATAGAGTAATAAATATGTACAAACATCTATACATATATACAGGTGCTGTGGGGAAGGGAAGGAGGTAAGATGGGGGGATGGAGAGGGGGATGAGGGGGAGAGGAAGGAAGGGGCTCAGTCTGGGAAGACTGTGAGCCCGTTGTTGGGTAGGGACCGTCTCTATATGTTGCCAACTTGTACTTCCCAAGCGCTTAGTACAGTGCTCTGCACACGGTGAGCGCTCAATAAATACGATTGACGGATTGATTGATTGATTGAATGAATAAATGAATTGCGGGCACTGAGGCGCGTGAGGCGTGGGGGGTCAGGCCCAGCGAAGTTAAATGACTTGCCCAAGGTCACACAGCAGACAAGTGGTGCTGCTGATGCCCGCTTATGCTATCGGCGCTTGTCTACTTGTTTTGTTGTCGGTCTCCCCCTTCTAGACTGCGAGCCCGTTGTTGGGTAGGAACCGTCTCTATCTGTTAACAAATTGTAATAATAATAATAATAATAATAATAATAATGGTGGCGTTTGTTAAGCGCTTACTATGTGCAAAGCACTGTTCTAGCACGGGGGATACAAGGTGATCAGGTTGTCTCACGGGCTCACAGTCTTCATCCCCATTTTACAGATGAGGGAACTGAGGCACAGAGAAGTGAAGTGACTTGCTCAAGGTCACACAGCAGTCAATCAATCGTATTTATTGAGCGCTTACTGTGTGCAGAGCACTGTACTAAGGGCTTCGGAAGTACAAGTTGGCAACATATAGAGACAGTCCCTACCCAACAGTGGGATCACAGTCTAAAAGGGACAGCTGACGTGATGAAGCGGGGATTCGAACCCATGACCCCTGACTCCCAAGCCCGGGCTCTTTCCACTGAGCCACGCTGCTTCCCCTCCTCCTTGTACTTTCCAAGCGCTCAGTACAGTGCTCTGCACACAGTAAACGCTCATATGATTGAATGAATGAATACGTGGGGCGTGAGTCGTGGCTTGGGTGTGAGCATCGCGGCCCAGCCCGGGAGGCGGAGGGATCTGGGTTCTAATCCTGGCTCTGCCGGGTGTTTCCTGGGTGGCCTTGGGCAGGTCCCTTCAGTTGTCCTGGCCTCAGTTCCCCCATCTGTAAAGTGGGGATTAAGACAGTGAGCCCCATGTGGTCGGCTCTCCCTCTAGACTGTAAATTCGTTGTGGGCAGGGAGTGTGTCTGTTTTTTCTGCTCCATTATATATTTATATTAACGTCTGTTCAGCGTTAGACTGTAAATTCGTTGTGGGCAGGGAATGTGTCTATTTTTTATGCTCTATTATATATTTATATTAACGTCTGTTCCGCGTTAGACCGTAAATTCGTTGTGGGCAGGGAGTGTGTCTGTTTTTTTCTGCTGTATTATATATTTATTTTAACGTCTGTCCCGCGTTAAGACAGTAAATTCGTTGTGGGCAGGGAATGTGTCTATTTTTTATGCTCTATTATAGATTTATATTAACTTCTGTTTCGCGTTAGACTGTAAATTCGTTGTGGGCAGGGAATGTGTCTATTTTTTATGCTCTATTATATATTTATATTAACGTCTGTTCCTCGTTAGACTGTAAATTCGTTGTGGGCAGGGAGTGTGTCTGTTTTTTTCTACTGTATTATATATTTATATTAACGTCTGTCCCGCGTTAGACTGTAAATTCGTTGTGGGCAGGGAATGTGTCTATTTTTTATGCTCTATTATATATTTATATTAACGTCCGTTCCGCGTTAGACTGTAAATTCGTTGTGGGCAGGGAGTGTGTCTGTTTTCTCTGCTGTATTGTATATATATATTAACATCTGTCTCGCGTTAGACTGTAAATTCGTTGTGGGCAGGGAATGTGTCTATTTTTTATGCTCTATTATACATTTATATTAACGTCCGTTCCGCGTTAGACTGTAAATTCGTTGTGGGCAGGGAGTGTGTCTGTTTTTTCTGCTGTATTATATATTTATATTAACGTCTGTCCCGCGTTAAGACAGTAAATTCGTTGTGGGCAGGGAATGTGTCTATTTTTTATGCTCTATTATAGATTTATATTAACGCTTAATGAGAAGCAGCATGGCTTAGTGGGGAGAGCCCGGGCTTGGAAGATCGTAGGTTCTAGTCCCACCTCTGCCACTTGTCAACTACGTGACTTTGGCCAAGTCCCTTCACTTCTCTGGGCCTCAGTTATCTCATCTGCAAAATGGGGATGAAGACTGTGAGCCCCAGGTGGTGAGAAGCAGCGTGGCTCAGTGGAAGGAGCCCGGGCATTGGAGCCAGAGGTCATGGGTTCAAATCAATCAATCATATTTATTGAGCGCTTACTGTGTGCAGAGCACTGTACTAAGCGCTTGGAAGTACAAGTTGGCAGCATATGGAGACAGTCCCTACCCAACAGTGGGCTCACAGTCTAAAAGGGGAACAAAACCAAACATACTACCAAAATAAAATAAACAGGCTCCGCCAATTGTCAGCTGTGTGACTTTGGGCAAGTCACTTCACTTCTCTGGGCCTCAGTTACCTCATCTGGAAAATGGGGATTAAAAACCGCGAGCCCCCCGTGGGACAACCTGATCACCTTGTAACCTCCCCAGCGCTTAGAATGGTGCTTTGCACAGAGTAAGCGCTTAACAAATACCATCATTATTATTATTATTATTTTTAGCCTGTGAGCCTACTGTTGGGTAGGGACTGTCTCTATATGTTGCCAACTTGTATTTCCCAAGCGCTTCGTACAGTGCTGTGCACACAGTAAGCGCTCAATAAATATTCATTCATTCAATCGTATTTATTGAGCGCTTACTGTGTGCACAGCACTGGACTAAGCGCTTGGGAAGTACACGTTGGCAACATATAGAGACAGTCCCTACCCAACAGCGGGCTCACAGTCTAGACGACTAATTGTCTAAATATGATTGGTGATGATGATTATTACCCCAGTGCTTAGAACAGTGCTTGGCACAGAGTAAGCGCTTAACAAATACCATTATTATTATTATTACCCCAGTGCTTAGAACAGTGCTTGGTACAGAGTAAGCGCTTAATAAATGCCATTATTATTGTTATTATTATTATTATTATTGTTATTATTATTACCCCGGTGCTTAGAACAGTGCTTGGCACAGAGTAAGCGCTTCATCAATCCCATCACATTATTAGTCAGCGAGCAGGCGCCCAGCCGCTCCCCCGGACGAATGCCCTTCCTCTGGATCGGGAACTTGTCTTAAATGCGGAGAAGCGAATCATCGGGACTTGAAATGAATAAAGCCTTTAAAAATCCTGCTCACCGTCAGCAGTGCCGCTTAATACACTTCCTTAATACGCTTCCTTAATACGCTTCCTTAATAACAGGCCTCTCTGTGCTCAGTGGATGTGTCACCGGTTCCTTTTTGCCTTTTGTTCTTCCCGGCTTGGATATGGTTAATTTCCAGTGATGATGATGATGATGGCATTTATTAAGCGCTTACTCTGTGCCAAGCACTGTTCTAAGCGCTGGGGAGGTTACAAGGTGATCAGGTTGGCCCACGGGGGGCTCACAGTATTTATTTTATTTTGTCAGTATGTTTGGTTTTCTTCTCCGTCTGCCCCTTTTAGACTGTGAGCCCGCTGTTGGGTAGGGACCGTCTCTAGATGTTGCCAACTTGGACTTGCCAAGCGCTTAGTACAGTGCTCTGCACACAGTAAGCACTCAATAAATATGATTGATGATGATGATGATGATGAAAAATTGTGATTAAAAGGGTGAGACAACCTGATTCCCCTGTATCTCCCCCAGCACCTAGAACAGTGCTTAGCAGATAGTACGTGCTTAACAAATACCATTATTATTATTATTATTATTATTATTATTATTATTATCATCATCAGATCCACCCTCTTGCCCTGGGGGGTCTCCTCCCTGGGTAGCCCCTCAGAGGGTACGTTGGTTCAGGGGGAGGCCGAACCCCCCGGGGACCGGGGTCCCCCTGAACAGGGAGGCCCTAAAGACTAGGCCTAGGCTTACCTGTATATATGCTTGTACATATTTATTACTCTATTTATTTATTTTACTTGTACATATTTATTCCATTTATTTTATTTTGTTAGTATGTTTTGTTTCGTCTCTCTCCACCTTCTAGACTGTGAACCCGTTGTTGGGTAGGGATCGTCTCTATATGTTGCCAACTTGTACTTCCCAAGCGCGTAGTACAGTGCTCTGCACACAGTAAGCGCTCCATAAATACGATTGAATGAATGAATGAATTACCCCATCTGTCATTCATTCATTCCATCTCATTCAATCTCATTCAATCTCCCACTTTTAGACTGTGAGCCCACTGTTGGGTAGGGACCGTCTCTATATGTTGCCAACTTGTACTTCCCAAACGCCTAGTACAGTGCTCTGCACACAGCAAGCGCTCAATGAATGCGATTGAATGAATGAATGAATTACCTGCATCTGTCATTCATTCATTCAATCTCATTCAATCTCCCCCTTTTAGACTGTGAGCCCACTGTTGGGTAGGGACCATCTCTGTATGTTGCCAACTTGTACTTGCCAAGCGCTTAGTACAGTGCTCTGCACACAGTAAGCGCTCCATAAATACGATTGAATGAATGAATGAATTACCCCATCTGTCATTCATTCATTCCATCTCATTCAATCTCATTCAATCTCCCACTTTTAGACTGTGAGCCCACTGTTGGGTAGGGACCATCTCTATATGTTGCCAACTTGTACTTCCCAAACGCCTAGTACAGTGCTCTGCACACAGCAAGCGCTCAATGAATGCGATTGAATGAATGAATGAATTACCTGCATCTGTCATTCATTCATTCAATCTCATTCAATCTCCCCCTTTTAGACTGTGAGCCCACTGTTGGGTAGGGACCATCTCTGTATGTTGCCAACTTGTACTTGCCAAGCGCTTAGTACAGTGCTCTGCACACAGTAAGCGCTCAGTAAATACAATTGAATGAATGAATGAATTACCCTCATCTGTCATTCATTCATTCAATCTCCCCCTTTTAGACTGTGATCCCGCTGTTGGGCAGGGACCGTCTCGCTATGTTGCCAACTTGTACTTCCCAAGCGCTTAGTACAGTGCTCTGCACACAGTAAGCGCTCAATAAATACGATTGATTGATTGATTCAATCATATTTATTGAGCGTTTACTGTGTGCAGAGCACTGTACTAAGCGCTTGGGAAGTACAAGTTGTCAAACAGGGATGGAGACTGTGAGCTCCCCATGGGACAGGGACCGCGTCCAACCGGATTTGCTTGTATCCACCCCAGCGCTTAGTACAGTGCCCGGCACATAGTGAGCACTTAACAAATGCCACTCTTATTATTATGAGAGCACGCGAGACCGGGCCAGCCCGGATTAGATTTTTCTTCGCTTAATCATCAGTCGTATTTATTGAGCGCTTACTGTGTGCAGAGCACTGTACTAAGCGCTTAATGGCAATCGATTCTTGAAAATCCTTGGTCCTCTTAATAGCTGGGCATAATCCGAGGTGGCATGGAGGCGCCGCGTTGGAGCTTTATGGGGCCCTTGTTCGCAGACGTTTTAAGCGTTTAATAGCCGCCCTCTGACTCGGGGAGCAAAAGCCAAGCTCGTAACCCCGGCAGACGGCCGAGGCGGGGAGGAGGCGGTGATAATAATAATCATCATCATAATGACGGCATTTGTTAAGCGCTTACTATGTTCCAGGCGTAAGGGAATCGGGTTAATAAATGCCATCATTATCATCATTATATGTTGCCAACTTGGACTTCCCAAGCGCTTAGTCCAGTGGTCTGCACACAGTAAGCGCTCAATAAATGCGATTGAATGAATGAATTTAAGTATATAAATAATGTATAAATAAATATATAAATATAGAGAGAAACAGAAATACCACACGCAGCAAGGAAAATGGAGGGAGGGCAAGTGAGCCCACTGTTGGGTAGGGACCGTCTCTATATGTTGCCAATTTGTACTTCCCAAGCGCTTAGTACAGTGCTCTGCACATAGTAAGCGCTCAAATACGATTGATTGATTGATTTCCAAGCGCTTAGTCCAGTGCTCTGCGCACAGTATATATATATATATCGTACTGAGCACGATTGAATGAATGAATGACTATCAGATTGATTGATTGATCCGTCCAGCCCCCTCTTTATCCTCCATCCCTCCATCCGCGGCCCCGGACAGAACCTGGGTCTCCTCGGCCGGAAACCCGCCCCCCAATCAATCAATCAATCAATCAATCGTATTTATTGAGCGCTTACTGTGTGCAGAGCACTGTACTAAGCGCTTGGGAAGTACAAGTTGGCAACATATAGAGACAGTCCCTACCCGACAGTGGGCTCACAGTCAAGAAGGGGGAGACAGAGAACAAAACAAAATGTATTAACAAAATAAAATAAGTAGAATAGATATGTACAAGTAAAATAAATAAATAGAGTAATAAATATGTACAGACATATATACATATATACAGGTGCTGTGGGGAAGGGAAGGAGGTAAGGCGGGGGGGGGGGGGATGAAGAGGGGATGGAGGGTCTAGCCCCCCTGGCAGCGTGGCTCAGTGGAAAGAGCCCGGGCTTTGGAGTCAGAGTTTATGGGTTCGAATCCCGGCTCCGCCAATTGTCAGCTGTGTGACTTTGGGCAAGTCACTTAACTTCTCTGGGCCTCAGTTACCTCGTCTGTAAAATGGGGATTAAGACTGTGAGCCCCCTGTGGGACAACCTGATCACCTTGTAACCTCCCCAGCGCTTAGAACAGTGCTTGGCACATAGTAAGCGCTTAATAAATGCCATTATTATTATTATTTTTATTATTTCCCTCCCGTCCCAAGGGTGCTCCCGACCTGTGCTCCCGAGTCAGGAGATGTGGATTCTAATCCCGGCTCCGTCACTTGTCTGCTGTGTGACCCTGGGCAAGCCGCTTCACTTCTCTGGGCCTCAGTGACCTCATCTGGAAAATGGGGATTAAGACTGGGAACCCCATGTGGGGGCAACCCGGTAGCTACTCACAGCGCTTAGAACAGGGCTTGGCATGTATTCATTCATTCAATCGTATTTATTGAGCGCTTACTGTGTGCAGAGCACTGTACTGAGCGCTTGGGAAGTACAAGTTGGCAACGTAGAGAGATGGTCCCTACCCGACAGTGGGCTCACAGTCTAGAAGGGGGAGACAGACAACAAAACAAGATATATTAACAAAATAAATAGAATAGATATGTACAAGTAAAATAAATAAATAGAGTAATAAATACGTACAAACATATATATATATATATACACACAGATGCTGTGGGGAGGGGAAGGAGGTGATGGGGAGGAGGGGGAGAGGAAGTAGGGGGCTCAGTCTGGGATATAGTAAGTGCTTAACAAATACCATTATTATTATTATTATTATTATTATTATGGTATTTGTTAAGCACTTACTATGTGCAAAGCACTGTTCTAAGCGCTGGGGGGGATACAAGGTGATGAGGTTGTCCCATGTGGGACTCACAGCCTTAATCCCCATTTTACAGATGAGGGAACTGAGGCTCAGAGAAGTTAAGTGACTGGCCCAAGGTCACACAGCAGACCTGTGGCGGAGCCGGAATTCGAACCCATGACCTCTGACTCCAAAGCCCGGGCTCTTTCCACTGAGCCACGCTGCATTAACCAGTGCTCCCACCCTGTCGTTCCTGAGAGAAGCAGCACGGCGTAGTGGCTAGAGCACGGCCCCGGGAGTTAGAAGGTCAGGGGTTCTAATCCCGCTCCTGCCACTTGTCTGCTGTGGGACCTTGGGCCAGTCGCTTCACGTCTCTGGGCCTCAGTTCCCTCATCTGGAAAATGGGGATTGAGACTGTGAGCCCCACGGGGGACAGGGACTGGGTCCAACCCGACTGGCTCGTATCCACCCCAGCGCGTAGTACAGCGCCTGGCACATAGTAAGCGCTTAACAGGTACCATGATTATTGTTATCATCGTTATTATTCCCTGTCCCGGGCGGGGAATGGCCAGGACATTCCCTGCAACTTCAGTCCCAAGTGGGACAAAGGGAGAAATCCCTGATCCAAGCAGGTCCCGCCCCATTCACCAACAACAATGGGGATAATTGGGATAATTGTGGATTTACAGCCCTCAGCCCTCTAAGACGACAAGTTCGACCTGTCCCACGTTTTTTTTTGTTTTTATGGTATTCGTTAAATGCTGACTGTCTGCCAGGTACTGTACTAAGCGCTGGGGCAGATTCATTCATTCAACGGTATTTATTGAGCGATCCCGGCTCTGCCGCTTGTCAGCCGTGCAGCTTTGGGCAAGCCAGTTCACTTCTCACGAGGAGCAGCGTGGCACAGTGGAAAGAGCCCGGGCTTTGGAGTCAGAGGTCATGGGTTCAAATCCCGGCTCCGCCACTTGTCAGCTGGGTGACTTTGGGCAAGTCACTTCACTTCTCTGGGCCTCAGTTCCCTCATCTGTAAAATGGGGATTGAAACTGCGAGGCCCCTGTGGGACAACCTGATCTCCTTGTAACCTCCCCGGCGCTTACAACAGTGCTTTGCACATATCATCAATCGTATTTATTGAGCGCTTACTGTGTGCAGAGCACTGTACTAAGCGCTTGGGAAGTACAAGTTGGCAACATATAGAGACAGTCCCTACCCAAAAGTGGGCTCACAGTCTAAAAGAGTGGGCTCACAGTCTAAAAGACTGCACATAGTAAGCGCTTAACAAATACCATCATTATTATTCTCTGCGTCTCAGTGACCTCATCTGTAAGCGCTTAGTACAGTGATCTGCACGCAGTAAGTGCTCAATAAATATGATTGAATGAATGAATGGGGATGAAGACTGTGAGCCCTAATGCTTAGAACAGTGCTTGGCACATAGTAAGTGCTCAACAAATGCCGTCATTATTTTTATTATTATTATTATTATTCCTTCATTCAGTCGTATTTATTGAGCGCTTACTGTATGCAGAGCACTGTACTAAGCGCTTGGGAAGTACAAGTCGGCAACATATATATTATTGTGTGCAGATCCCTGTACTAAGCGTGCGGTGCAACAATAGTCAGGCACATTCCCTACCTGGAATGAGAAGCAGCGTGGCTCAGTAGAAAGAGCCCGGGCTTGGGAATCAGAGGTCATGGGTTCTAATCCCGGCTCTGCCTCTTGTCAGCTGTGAGACTTTGGGCAAGTTACTTCACTTCTCTGGGCCTCAGTTCACTCATCTGTAAAATGGGGATGAAGACTGTGAGCCCCATGTGGGACAACCTGATCACCTTGTATCCTCCCCAGCACTTAGAACAGCGCTTTGCATATAGTAAGCGCTTAACAAATGCCATTATTATCATTATTCCCGACAGAGGGGGGAGACGGACCTTAATATAAAGAAATAAATTGCAGATACGGATGTAAATTCTGGACATAGCTATAATTTATTTAGCAAGGTGAAGTGCATAATTACTGCACACAGTGAGCTCTCAATAAATGTGATAGAATGAATGAAGGTTAGGGATTATGGCAGAAGATTGGACGTTCTGGAGAAAATATCCATGGAGTCGCTATGGATCGGAGACAACGTGAGGGCGTTTGATAATAATCAAATGGACGTAAGTGCCGTGGGGTTGGGTGGGGAGGAGGATGAATCCAGGGAGCGAGGCAGAGGGACGCAGAAGGGAGTGGGAGAAGAGGAAAGGGGAGGCTTAGTCAGGGAAGGAATCTTGGAGGAGATGGGGCTTTTAGACTGTGAGCCCACTGTTGGGTAGGGACTGTCTCTATATGTTGCCAACTTGTACTTCCCAAGCGCTTAGTACAGTGCTCTGCACACAGTAAGCGCTCAATAAATACGATTGATTGATTGATAAGGCTTTGAAGGAGGGAGAATCATCATCGGTTAGAAGCATTGTGGTGTCGAGGATGGAACCTGGACCCGGGCCCCAGAGGACCTGGGTTCTAAATCCCGGCTCTGTCCTTTGTCTGCTGTGTGACTTTGGGCGGGCCACTTCTCGTCTCTGTGCCTCGGTTCCTTCATCTGTGATTCGGGGATCAGGGCTGTGAGCCCCATGTGGGACAGGGACTGTGTCCTGCCCCGTCGGCTTGGAGCGGTGCTTGGCACATAAATGTGCCAATGTGGCGCATTTGGCAAATGCTGGGCAAATGTGCCACTGTGCCAGTGCGTGGCTCAGTGGAAAAGAGCCCGGGCTTGGGAGTCAGAGGTCGTGGGTTCAAATCCCGGCTCCGCCACTTGTCAGCTGTGTGACTTTGGGCAAGTCACTTCGCTTCTCTGTGCCTCAGTTCCTCCATCTGTAAAATGGGGATGAAGACTGTGAGCCCCACGTGGGACAACCTGATTATCTTGTATCTACCCCAGCGCTTAGAACAGTGCTTTGCACATAGTAAGCGCTTAACAAATACCAACATTATTATTATTAAATGCCACAATTAACGATTATCATGATGAGCCTATGTCCAACCCAGTTACCCTGGGCCTACCCCAGCGCTTAGTACAGTACCTGTTACATAGTAAGCATTTTAAGAAATACCATTATTATTATTATTATTGTTGTTGTTATTAGAGAAGCAGCGTGGCATAGTGGAAGGAGCCTGGGCTTGGGAGTCAGAGGTCATGGATTCATTCATTCATTCATTCAATCGTATTTATTGAATGCTTACTGTGTGCAGAGCACTGTACTAAGCGCTTGGGAAGTACAAGTTAGCAATCAATCCATCGTATTTATTGAGCACTTACTGTGTGCAGAGCACTGTACTAAGCGCTTGGGAAGTACAAGTCGGCAACATATAGAGACGGTCCCTACCCAACAACGGGCTCACAGTCTAAAAGGGGGAGACAGAGAACAAAACCAAACATACTGACAAAATAAAATAAATAGAACAGATATGTACAAGTAAAATAAATAAATAAATAGAGTAATTAATATGTACAAAATGAAGAAGGGGGATCCGCCCTTGGGGTAGAGCACTTCCGGGGTCAAAGGGCATGCAGACCCCCCTTCCCACGCTTCCTCTCTCCCCGCCCTCCCCTAGCTTCACCTTCACCCCTCTAGACTGTTGCCTGTCTCCCCCTTCTCGACTGTAAGCCCACTGTTGGGTAGGGACCGTCTCTAGATGTTCCCGACTTGGACTTCCCCAGCGCTTAGTACAGTGCTCAATAAATACGATTGAATGAATGAATGAATGACAGCTGTCTGCGGGCGGAGAATGTCTCTGCTCTGTTACTATGTCGTCCTCTCCCAAGCGCTTCCTACACCGCTCTGCACGCCGTAGGTGCTCAGTAAATACCACCGGTGATTGATTAAGAATAATGGTAATGGTATTTGATGAGCACTTACAATGCGCCAAGCACTGTTCTAAGCATTGGGTTAGCTACAGGGTCATCAGGTTGTCCCACGTGAGGCTCACAGTCTTCATTCCCATTTTACAGGTGAGGTAACTGAGGCCCAGAGAAGAATAATAATAATGATGGCATTTATTAAGCGCTTACAATGTGCCAAGCACTGTTCTAAGCGTTGGGTTAGCTACAGGGTCATCAGGTTGTCCCACGTGAGGCTCACAGTCTTCATTCCCGTTTTACAGGTGAGGTAACTGAGGCCCAGAGAAGCAGCGTGGCTCAGTGGAAAAAAGCCCGGGCTTTGGAGTCAGAGGTCATGGGTTCAAATCCCGGCTCCACCACTTGTCATCTGTGTGACTGTGGGCAAGTCACTTCACTTCTCTGGGCCTCAGTTCCCTCATCTGTAAAATGGGGATGAAGACTGTGAGCCCCACGTGGGACAACCTGATCACCTTGTAAATTCCCCAGCGCTTAGAACAGTGCACTGCACATAGTAAGCGCTTAATAAATGCCATTATTATTATTATTATTATTATTATCATTATTATTAAGAATAATAATGATGGCATTTATTAAGCGCTTACAATGTGCCAAGCACTGTTCTAAGCGTTGGGTTAGCTACAAGGTAATCAGGTTGTTCCACATGAGGCGCACAGTCTTCGTTCCCGTTTTACAGGTGAGGTAACTGAGGCCCAGAGAAGAAGAATAATAATGATGGCGTTTATTAAGCGCTTACAATGTGCCAAGCACTGTTCTGAGCGTTGGGTTAGCTACAGGGTAATCAGGTTGTCCCACGTGAGGCTCACAGTCTTCATTCCCGTTTTACAGGTGAGGTAACTGAGGCCCAGAGAAGAAGAATAATAATGATGGCATTTATTAAGCGCTTACAATGTGCCAAGCACTGTTCTGAGCGTTGGGTTAGCTACAGGGTAATCAGGTTGTCCCACGTGAGGCTCACAGTCTTCATTCCCGTTTTACAGGTGAGGTAACTGAGGCCCAGAGAAGAAGAATAATAATGATGGCGTTTATTAAGCGCTTACAATGTGCCAAGCACTGTTCTGAGCGTTGGGTTAGCTACAGGGTAATCAGGTTGTCCCACGTGAGGCTCACAGTCTTCATTCCCATTTTACAGGTGAGGTAACTGAGGCCCAGAGAAGAAGAAGAATAATGATGGCGTTTATTAAGTGCTCACAATAATAATAATAGTAATAATGTTGGTATTTGTTAAGCGCTTACTATGTGCAAAGCACTGTTCTAAGCGCTGGGGGAGATACAAGGTAATCAGGTTGTCCCACGTGGGGCTCACACTCTTCATTCCCATTTTACAGGTGAGGTAACTGAGGCCCAGAGAATAATAATAATAATGATGGCGTTTATTAAGCACTTACTATGTGCAAAGCACTGTTCTATAAGCGCTGTGGAGGTTACAAGGTGATCAGGTTGTCCCACAGGGGGCTCACAGCCTTCCTTCCCATTTTACAGATGAGGTAACTGAGGCCCAGAGAAGTGAAGTGACTTGCCCAAAGTCACACAGCTGGCAACTGGTGGAGCCGGGATTGGAACCCATGACGTCTGGCTCCAAAGCCCGGGCTCTTTCCACTGAGCCACGCTGCTTCTCTAGAGAAGTGAAGTGGCTTGCCCAACGTCTCACAGCTGACAAGTGGCTTCCCCCGGGCCTGGAATGCCCCCAATCCCTCTGCCCATCCGCCAAGCTAGCTCTCTTCCTCCCTTCAAGGCCCTGCTGAGAGCTCACCTCCTCCAGGAGGCCTTCCCACACTGAGCCCCTTCCTTCCTCTCCCCCTCGTCCCCCTCTCCATCCCCCCATCTTACCTCCTTCCCTTCCCCACAGCACCTGTATAGATGTATATATGTTTGTACATATTTTTTACTCTATTTATTTATTTACTTATTTTACTTGTACATATCTATTCTATTTATTTTATTTTGTTAGTATGTTTGGTTTTGATCTCTGTCTCCCCCTTTTAGACTGTGAGCCCACTTTTGGGTAGGGACTGTCTCTATATGTTGCCAGTTTGTACTTCCCAAGCGCTTAGTACAGTGCTCTGCACATAGTAAGCGCTCAATAAATACGATTGATGATGATGATGATGAAGTGGCGGGGCCGGGATTAGAACCCGTGACCTCTGACTCCCAGAGCCCGGGCTTTTTCCACTGAGCCGCGCGCTCGAATGCTCGCTGGCTGCTCCGTGACCTTCAGGGACCTGCTTGCTGACGGCTCTTCATTTATTCACTCGTTCAGTCGTATTTATGGCGTGCAGAGCATTGTGCTAAGCACTCGGGAGTGGGCAGTCTAACAGTAGAACGGACACCGTCCCCGCCCACGAGTTTACCATCATCAGTCGTATTTACTGAGCGCTTACTGTGTGCAGAGCACTGTACTAAGCGCTTACCATGTCTTCTATTTATTCTATTTATTTTATTTTGTTAGTATGTTTGGTTTTGTTCTCTGTCTCCCCCTTTTAGACTGTGAGCCCACTGTTGGGTAGGGACCGTCTCTAGATGTTGCCAATTTGTACTTCCCAACCGCTTAGTACAGTGCTCTGCACCTAGTAAGTGCTCAATAAATACGGTTGATGATGATGATGATGAGTAGGGGAGACAGACATGGATAGAAAGAAAGAAATGACGGATCTGGACACGCGCGGTGTGGGGCTGGGACGGGGGGAAGAGCAAATGGAGCGCGTCGGGACCACGGAAAAGGGAGAGGGAAAAGGGGAAAGGGGTGGTCCAATCTGGGAAGGCCTCTTGGAGGAGATGGGCCTTCAGTAAGGCTTTGAAGAGGGGGGAGAATCATCATCTGGCGGATTTGCGGAGGGAGGGCCTCCCAACCAATCAATCAGTCAATCAATCAATCGTATTTATCGAGCGCTTCCTGTATGCAGAGCACTGTACTAAGCGTTTGGGAAGTCAAAGTTGGCAACATCTAGAGACGGTCCCTACCCAACAGTGGGCTCACAGTCTAAAAGGGTGGGGGGGACAGAGAACAAAACCAAACACACTAACAAAATAAAATAAATAGAATAGATAGGCACAAGCAAAATAAATAAATAAATAAATAGAGTAACAAATATGTGCAAACAGATATACATATATACAGTCCCACACCTAGTTTACGGTCTAGAGGAACAGCTTGGCTCACTGGAAAGAGCCCGGGCTTTGGAGTCGGAGGTCATGGGTTCAAATCCCGGCTCCGCCACTCATCAGCTGTTTGACTTTGGTCAAGTCACTTCAATCAATCAATCAATCGTATTTATTGAGCGCTTACTGTGTGCAGAGCACTGTACTAAGTGCTTGGAAAGTACAAGTTGGCAACATATAGAGACAGTCCCTACCCAACAGTGGGCTCACAGTCCAGAAGAATAATAATGATGGCATTTATTAAGCACTTACTATGTGCGAAGCACTGTTCTAAGCGCTGGGGGAGATACAAGGTGATCATGTTGTCCCACGGGGGGCTCACAGTCTTCATCCCCATTTTCCAGATGAGGGAACTGAGGCCCAGAGAAGTGAAGTGACTTGCCCCAAGTCACACAGCTGACAAGTGGCGGAGCCGGGATTGGAACCCATGACCTCCGACTCCAAAGCCCGGGCTCTTTCCATTGAGCCACGCTGCTTCTCACTTCACTTCTCTGGGCCTCAGTGACCTCATCTGTAAAATGGGGACTAAGACTGTGAGCCCCCCGTGGGACAACCCGATCACCCTGTAACCTCCCCAGCACCTAGAACAGTGCTTTGCACATAGTAAGAGCTCAATAAATGCCATCATTCTTCTTCTTATTATTAGAGACAGACCTGAATAAAAATAAATAAACAGAGGCAGAGCGTATCCACCCCGGCGCTTAGAACAGTTCCGGGCACGGAGTAAGCACTTAACACGCACCGTAATGATCAACGGTCTAGAAAGACTGGCCTCTAAAAATCAGCAAGAAGCAGCGCGGTGTAGTGGTTAGAGCACAGGCCTGAGAGTCAGAAGGTCCTGAGTTCTAATCCTGGCTCTGCGACTTGTCTGCTGGGTGACCTTGGGCAAGCCCCTTCGCTTCTCTGTGCCTCAGTTACCTCATCTGTAAAATGGGGGTTAGGACCGAGCCCCACGTGGGACAACCTGATAACCTTGTAATAATAATAGTAATAGTAATGATGGCATTTGTTAAGCGCTTACTGTGGCAAAGCACTGTTCTAAGCGCTAGGGGGGTTACAAGGAGATCAGGTTGTCCCACGGGGGGCTCACAGTCTTAATCCCCATTATACAGATGAGGGAACTGAGGCCCAGAGAAGTGAAGTGACGTGCCCAAAGTCACCCAGCTGACAATTGGCGGAGCTGGGATTCGAACCCATGACCCCCGACTCCAAAGCCCGTGCTCTTTCCACGGAGCCACGCTGCTTGAATGTACCCCAGTGCTTAGAACAGCGCTTGGCACATAGTAAGCGCTTAACAAATGCCATTATTATTATTATTATTATTCAATTCAGTCGTATTTACTGAGTGCTCACTGTGCACGGCCCTGTACTAAGCACTTAAAAGTCAAGAAAGACCGTTCTCTGAACTCCCAGGGCTTGGGAGGACACAGAGGGGAAGCAGATTAAGCTGCAGTTGGAAATGAACTAGTCACTTAGACCTTCTAAAACATTTTCCTGTCACTGTTTATTTTCTCCCGTTTGTATTTTTTAACAACGAACAGCTGGGTGGCCAATCTTATTCTTCATGAGAGCTCACCTCCTCCAGGAGGCCTTCCCAGACTGAGCCCCTTCCTTCCTCTCCCCCTCGTCCCCCTCTCCATCCCCCTCATCTTACCTCCTTCCCTTCCCACAGCACCTGTATATATGGATATATGTTTGTACAGATTTATTACTCTATTTTACTTGTACATACCTGTTCTATTTGTTTTATTTTGTTAGTATGTTTGGTTTTGCTCTCTGTCTCCCCCTTATAGACTGTGAGTCCACTGTTGGGAAGGGACCGTCTCTATATGTTGCCAACTTATACTTCCCAAGTGCTTAGTACAGTGCTCTGCACACAGTAAGCGCTCAGTAAATACGATTGATTGATTGATTGATTTGCCGTCCGACCTCAGAGCGAGCAAGTTACCCAGGCAGGCGGAAGATTGGGAGAGATCGCTCCGCAAAATCGAGGGGGTGTGGGGGGAGAGGAGCAGCACGGCCCAGCGGTTAGAGCCCGGGCCTGGGAATCGCAAGGACCTGGGTTCTAATCCCGGCCCCGCCACTTGTCTGCTGTTTGACCACGGGGAAGTCGCTTCACTTCTCTGGGCCTTGATTCCCTCATCTGGACTGAGGCCCTTCCTTCCTCTCCCCCTCGTCCCCCTCTCCATCCCCCTCATCTTACCTCCTTCCCCTCCCCACGGCACCTGTATATATGTTTGTACAGATTTATTACTCTATTTATTTTACTTGTACATATCTATTCTATTTATTTTATTTTGTTAGTATGTTTGGTTTTGTTCTCCGTCTCCCCCTTTTAGACTGTGAGCCCACTGTTGGGTAGGGACCGTCTCTATATGTTGCCAACTTGTACTTCCCAAGCGCTTAGTACAGTGCTCTGCACACAGTAAGCGCTCAATAAATGCGATTGATTGATTGATTGAGAATTTGAGACCATGAGGGACTGTGATTGGGACATAGTAAGCACTTAAACAAATACCATAAATAAAACAACACAAAAGACGCATCTCTATTGAGTGTTTAGCTCCTGAAGTTTTCAGCAGGATGCCCCCCCCCCCCCCCCCCCCCCCCACCGCCTCCCCAGGCCTCCATAAAATCAGGGTTGTCTAACCCTTTCTAGACTAAAAACTCTTTGTGGGCAGGGAATGTGTCTGTTTATTGTTGTATTGTACTCTCCATCAATCAATCAATCATATTTATTGAGCGCTTACTGTGTGCAGAGCACTGTACTAAGCGCTTGGGAAGTTCAAGTTGGCAATATATAGAGACGGTCCCTACCCAACAGTGGACTCACGGTCTAGAAGCGCTCTCCCAAGCGCTTAGTACAGTGCTCTACACACGGTATGTGCTCAATAAATACGATTGACCGATTAACCCGAAGATATAATAATTCATTCATTCATTCAATTGTATTGAGCGCTTACTGTGTGCAGAGCACTGTACTAAGCGCTTGGGAAGTACAAGTTGGCAACATATAGAGCCCAACAGTGGGCTCACAGTCTAGAAAGGGGAGACAGTGAACAAAATAAAATAAATAGAATAAATATGTACAAATAAAATAAATAGAGTAATAAATGCGTACAAACATATATACATATATACAGGTACATATTCATTCAATCATATTTATTGAGCGCTTACTGCATGCAGAGCACTGTACTAAGTGCTTGGGAAGTACAAGTTGGCAACATCTAGAGCCCAACAGTGGGCTCACAGTCTAGAAAGGGGAGACAGAACAAAACAAAGCATATTAACAAAATAAAATAGAATAAAGATGTACAAATAAAATAGAGTAATAAATGCGTACAAACATATATACATATATACAGGTACATATTCATTCATTCAGTCGTATTTATTGAGTGCTTACTGTGTGCAGAGCACTGTACTAAGCGCTTGGGAAGTACAAATTGGCAACATATAGAGCCCAACAGTGGGCTCACAGTCTAGAAAGGGGAGACAGAGAACAAAACAAAACATATTAACAAAATAAAATAAATAGAATAAATATGTACAAATAAAATAGAGTAATAAATGTGCACAAACATATATACAGGCACATATTCATTCAATCATATTTATTGAGCACTTACTGTGTGCAGAGCACTGTACTAAGCGCTTGGGAAGTCCAAGTTGGCAACATCTAGAGACGGTCCCTACCCAACAGTGGGCTCTCAGTCTAAAAAGGGGAGACAGAGAACAAAACAAAACATACCAACGAAATAAAATAAATAGAATAAATATCTCTAGACTGTGAGCCCACTGTTGGGTAGGGACCGTCTCTGTTGCCAACTTGTACTTCCCAAGCGCTTAGTACAGTGCTCTGCACACAGTAAGCGCTCAATAAATACAATTGATTGATTGATGTACAAATAAAATAATAAATACGTACATATATACATATATATATACACGCATATATATTTATATATACAATACGTACAAACATATACATATATATACACATACATATATATTTATAAATGTGTATATATATATATGTATGTGTATATATATGTATATATGTTTGTACGTATTGTACGTTTGTATGTTTGTACGTTTGTACGTATGTATGTATATATATATGTATGTGTATATATATATATGTGTGTATATATATATATATGTATGTGTATATATATATGTGTGTGTGTGTGTGTGTATATATATATATATATATATATATATATATATACACACACACACACATATATCCCTGCCCCAAGAGGGCCCCTGAGCAGCCCTCCCCTCCTTGCCCCCATCGCCCGACGACGCCAAGGCACCTCGCTCTCCCTTGGGCCCCTGCCCTGCCTCATTCAAGAATGTCCATTTCTAGTCCAAAAGTGGAGCGGCAGCATGGCCCGGTGGATGGAGCCTGGGCCTGGCTGTCGGAGGACCCGGGTTCTAATCCTGCCCCTGCCGCTTGCCCGCCGGGTGACCTTGGCGGAGTCATTTCACTTCCCTGGGTCTCAGTTACCTCTTCGGTACAGTGGGGATTAAGACTGGGAGCCCCACGTGGGACTGGGACCGGGACCAACCAGATTAGCTTGTATCTCGATACGTGCCTGGTGCGTAGTAAGTGCTTAACAAACACCACACACACACACACACACACACACCCCACCCCACCCCCACACCCCCAAAAAATGCAGAGAAATGCAGAGCGGTCCAGGAGGGAGCATTGGAAAAGGCAAAAATCCAGCTCCCAGCAGGAAAAGCGATAGGAATCTGTGGATTCATGTACATCCGACTGAACTTTCCAATCAGTCGTATTTATCAATCAATCAATCGTGTTTATTGAGCGCTTACTGTGTGCAGAGCACTGTACTAAGCGCTTGGAAAGTACAAGTTGGCAACATATAGAGACGATCCCTACCCAACAGTGGGCTCACAGTCTAAAAGCGCTTACTGTGTGCAGAGCACACTCTATTAATTTATTAATTGTGATTCCACTATTTGTGAGTACTCCTGTTGTCGGTCTCTTTGTACTGTACTAAACGCTTGGGAGAGTACTGTGTAACCCTAAGCAGACGCATTCCCTGCCCTCGCCGAGTTTAAAGTCTAGAGGGGGAAGCAGACGTTAAAATGTTGCAAATCTGTGCCAGGAGTGCTTTGGGGCTGGGAAGAGGTGGGAGGAAGAAAGGGAGCGAGTCAGGATGACGCAGAAGGGAGGGGGAGAAGAGGAAAGGAGGGCTTAGGCAGGGAAGGCCTCTTGGAAGAGGTGTGCCTTCAATAAGGCTTTGAAGTGGCAGAGAGTCACCGTCTGTAGGATTTGAGGAGGGCCGGAGGCAGGACTACTGTTGGGTGTTTCCAGCGTGACTTTTCTTGAGTCAGGAGAAGGCGGCGTGGGAAGGAGAGGTGGGGCAGAAGAAAACCGGGAGATCCGCTCCAGATTCCACCACCTGCTCCCCACTCTGAATTCCCACCTCTCCCGGTCCTCTTCTAGCCAATCAATCAATCAATCAGTCGTATTTATTGAGCACTTACTGTGTGCAGAGCACTGTACTAAGCGCTTGGGAAGTCCAAGTTGGCAACATATAGAGACGGTCCCTACCCAATAGTGGGCTCACAGTCTAAAAGGGGGAGACGGAGAACAAAACCAAACATACTAACAAAATAAAATAAATAGAACAGATATGTACAAGTAAAATAAATAGAGTAATAAATCTGTACAAACATATATGCAGGTGTTGTGGGGAAGAGAAGGAGGTAAGATGGAGGGGATGGAGAAGGGGACGAGGGGGAGAGGAAGGAGGGGGCCAAGTGAAAGGGGCAGTTGTCCTAAGCTCCCCTTGAGCCTGATCCTTGAATTTAGAGTCAAACAGAATACCGATCATCATCATCATCATCAATCGTATTTATTGAGCGCTTACTATATGCAGAGCACTGTACTAAGCGCTTGGGAAGTACAAATTGGGAACATATAGAGACAGTCCCTACCCAACAGTGGGCTCACAGTCTAAACGGGGGAGACAGAGAACAAAACCAAACATACTAACAAAATAAAATAAATAGAATAGATATGTACAAATAAAATAAATAAATAAATAGAGTAATAGATATGTACAAACATATACATATATACAGGTGCTGTGGGGAAGGGAAGGAGGTAAGATGGGGGGGATGGAGGGGGGACGAGGGGGAGAGGAAGGAAGGGGCTTAGTTTGGGAAGGCCTCCTGGAGGAGGTGAGCTCTCAGTAGGGCCTTGAAGGGAGGAAGAGAGCTAGCTTGGCGGATGGGCAGAGGGATTGGGGGCATTCCAGGCCCGGGGGATGACGTGGGCCGGGGGTCGATGGCGGGACAGGCGAGAGCGAGGTACGGTGAGGAGATTAGTGGCAGAGGAGCGGAGGGTGTGGGCTGGGCAGTAGAAGGAGAGAAGGGAGGTGAGGTAGGAGGGGGCGAGGGGATGGACAGCCTGGAAGCCCAGGGTGAGGAGTTTCTGCCTGATGCGCAGATTGATTGGTAGCCACTGGAGATTTTTGAGGAGGGGAGTAACACGCCCAGAGCGTTTCTGGACAAAGATAATCTGGGCAGCAGCATGAAGTATGGATTGAAGTGGAGAGAGACACGAGGATGGGAGATCTACTCCCATAGTCCCCCCACATCGGGGCATCGGTGTTGTCAGTTTAAATCAGGGTGGGGCAATTACACGGAGCATATTCATTCATTCGATAGTATTTATTGAGCACTTACTGGGTGCACAGCGCTGTACTAAACGCTTGGAAGAGTACGATAAAACAGTATAATATAGTTGGCTGATACGTAGCCTCAGGCAATCGTACTTATTAACAATAATAATGGCATTTATTAAGCGCTTACTATGTGCAAAACACTGTTCTAAGCGCCGGGGAGGTTACAAGGTGATCAGGTTGTCCCACGGGGGGCTCACAGTCTTAATCCCCATTTTACAGATGAGGTAACTGAGGCCCAGAGAAGTTAAGTGACTTGCCCAAAGTCACACAGCTGACAGTTGGCAGAGTCGGGATTTGAACCCACGACCTCTGACTCCAAAGCCCGGGCTCTTTCCAGTGAGCCACCACTACTTCCCTAATTGAGCACTAATTGAGCACTTATTGAGCACTTACTGCGTGCGGAGCGCTGTACTAAGCACTTGGGGGAGTGCGATATAATAATAATTATGGTATTTGTTAAGTGGTTATATGTGCCACTTTTAGACTGTGAGCCCACTGTTGGGTAGGGACTGTCTCTATATGTTGCCAATTTGTACTTCCCAAGCGCTTAGTACAGTGCTCTGCACATAGTAAGCGCTCAATAAATACGATTGATGATGATGTGCCAAGCACTGAACTGAGCACTGGGGTGGATAAGCACCGTCGGGTTGGACGCAGTCCCTGTCTCATCTGAGGCTCACAGTCCCGAGACCCATTTTACAGGTGAGGTCACTGAGGCCCAGGGAAGTGAAGCGACTTGCCCAAGTTCACAAAGCAGACAAGTTGCGGAGCCGGGATTAATAATGATGGTATTTGTTAAGCGCTTACTATGTGCCAAGCACTGTTCTAAGCACTGGGGTAGATACAAGGTAATCAGGTTGTCCCATATGGGGCTCACAGTTTTAATTCCCATTTTACAGATGAGGGAACTGAGGCCCAGAGAGGTGAAGAGACTTGCCCAAGGTCACACAATAGACATTTGGGGGAGCCGGGATTAGAACCCATGACCCTCTGACTCCCTGGGCCGGGCTCCATCCGCTACGCCATCATCTGCCCCAGCGTTTAGTATAGTGCTTGGCAAAAAAAAGACTTCCTGGCTTAATGGTTAGAGCCCGGGCCTGGGAATCAGAAGGTCGTGGATTCAAACCCTCCACCACTTGTCCGCTGTGTGACCCTGGGCAAGTCACTTCACTTCTCTGGGCCTGAGTTGCCTCATCTGAAAAATGGGGATCGAGACCGCATCCAACCGGATTTGCTGGTATCCACCCCAGTGCTTAGCATGGTGCCTGGCGCGTAGTAAGTGCTTAACACGTGGCACAGTTATTACAAGAGAAGCCGCATGGCCTGGTGGCAAGAGCACGGACTTGAGTCAGAGGTGGCGGGTTCTAATCCTGCCTCCGCCACGCGTCTGCTGTGTGACCTTGGGCAAGTCGCTTCAGGTCTCTGGGCCTCAGTGACCTCATCTGGAAAATGGGGATTGAGACTATGAGCCCCCCGTGGGACAGGAACTGTGTCCAACCTGAATTACTTGTATCTCCCCCAGTGCTTAGAACAATGCTTGACACATAGTAAGCACTCAACAAATGCCATCATTATTATTATTCCCCTGCCCTATCCTGCTCCGTCTAGTTCTACTCTATCCTCCTCTACCCTCCCTGCTGTGCCCTACTCTGCCCTGCTATATCCTGCTTTTCCAATAGTAATAATAATAACAATAATAATAATGTTTTGTTTTGTCTGTCTCCCCCTTCTAATAATAATAATAATAATAATAATGATGGTGGCATTTGTTGTCCCCCTCTCCATCCCCCCCATCTTACCTCCTGCCTTTCCCCACAGCACCTGGATATATGTATATATGTTTGTACATATTCATTACTCTATTTATTTATTTATTTATTTATTTATTTATTTATTTATTTATTTATTTTACTTGTACATATCTGTTCTATTTATTTCATTTTGTTAGTACGTTTGGTTTTGTTCTCTGTCTCCCCCTTTTAGACTGTAAGCCCACTGTTGGGTAGGGACTGTCTCTATATGTTGCCAATTTGTACTTCCCAAGCTCTTAGTACAGTGCTCTGCACATAGTAAGCGCTCAATGAATATGATTGATGATGGTGATGATTTGTTAAGCACTTACTATGTGCAAAGCACTGTTCTAAGCGCTGGACCGTGAGCCCGTTGTCGGGTAGGGACCGTCTCTATATGTTGCCAACTTGTACTTCCCAAGCGCACTTAGTACAGTGCTCTGCACACAGTAAGCGCTCAATAAATATGATTGAATGAATGCATGAATAATGATAATAATAGTATTTGTTAAACGCTTACTATGTGCCAATCAATCAATCAATCAATCGTATTTATTGAGCGCTGTGTGCAAAGCACTGTACTAAGCGCTTGGGAAGTACAAGTTGGCAACATATAGAGACGGTCCCTAACCAAAAGTGGGCTCACAGTCTAAAAGGGGGAGACAGAGAACAAAACCAAACATACTAACAAAATAAAATAAATAGAATAGCTATGTACAAGTAAAATAAATAAATAGAGTAATAAATATGTACAAATATATATACATATATACAGGTGCTGTGGGGAAGGGAAGGAGGTAAGATGGGGGGATGACGAGGGGGAGAGGAAGGAGGGGGCTAAGTGTGGGAAGGCCTCCTGGAGGAGGTGAGGTCTCAGTAGGGCCTTGAAGGGAGGAAGAGAGCTAGCTGCCAAGCACTGTTCTAAGCAGTGGGGTAGATACCAGGTTAATCAGGTTGTCCCACATGGGACTCACAGTCTTCATCCCCATTTTACTGATGAGGTCACTGAGGCACAGGGAAGTAAAGCGGCTTGCCCAAGGTCACACAGCTGACAAGTGGCGGAGCCGGGATTAGGACGGACGTCCTCTGATTCCCAAGCCTGGGCTCTTTCCACTCAACCACGCTGCTCTTCTGTTCCCCGTTCCGCTCTGCCGTGCCCAGCTCTGCCCTGTTCATTCGTTCGGTCATATTTATTGAGCGCTTACTGTGTGCAGAACACTGGACTAAGCGCTTGGAAAGTACAATACAGTCATAAGCAGCGTGGCTCAGGGGAAAGAGCCCGGGCTTTGGAGTCAGAGATCATGGGTTCAAGTCCCGGCTCTGCCAATTCATCCTCAGTCGTATTTATTGAGCGCTTACTATGTGCAGAGCACTGGACTAAGCGCTTGGGAAGTACAAATTGGCAACATATAGAAACAGTCCCTACCCAACAATCAATCAATCAATCAATCAATCGTATTTATTGAGCGCTTACTATGTGCAGAGCACTGTACTAAGCGCTTGGGAAGTACAAATCGGCAACACATAGGGACAGTCCCTACCCAACAGTGGGCTCACAGTCTAAAAATTGTCAATTGTCAGCTGTGTGACTTTGGGCAAGGCACTTCACTTCCCTGGGCCTCAGTTTCCTCATCTGTAAAATGGGGGTGAAGACTGTGAGCCCCACGAGGGACAACCTGATCACCTCGTAACCTCCGTAGCGCTTAGGACGGTGCTTTGCACATAGTAAGGGCTTAATAAATGCCATTATTATTATTATTATTATTATTATTAATAAAGAGGGACAATCCCTGCCCACAATAGGCTCTGCCCTGCTCTGTCCGTGCCGTACCTTGCCCTGCCCAGCTGTGCCCCGCCTTGCCGTGCCCGGCCCTCCCGTGCCGTGCCGTGCCCGTCGGGGAGAGTCAGCAGCCTCTCCAAGCCCGGGGGTGGCGGGGCCGTTGCAGCCGGGTACCATAGGGCAGCCAGGCCCTCCGTTGGGGCGGTCGCTAAGGAACAGTGCCGTGTCCCGGGCCCCTCCGGTGGGCAGAGCGCTGTCCTGAGTGCCTGTGAGGGTAGAGCACAACAAGAGTCGGGAGGCGAGCCCTGCACGCGGGAGGTTACGGTCTGCGCCGTTCGGAGCATTTGGAAGAAAATCAAAAATCTCCAGTGGCTACCAATCAATCTGCGCATCAGGCAGAAACTTCTCACCCTGGGCTTCCAGGCTGTCCATCCCCTCGCCCCCTCCTACCTCACCTCCCTTCTGTCCTTCTCCAGCCCAGCCCGCACCCTCCGCTCCTCCGCCGCTAATCTCCTCACCGTACCTCGTTCTCGCCCGTCCCGCCATCGACGCCCGGCCCACGTCCTCCCCCTGGCCTGGAATGCCCTGCTCCCTCTGCCCATCCGCCAAGCTAGCTCTCATCCTCTCATTCTTTTAATAATAATAATAATAATGTTGGTATTTGTTAAGCGCTTACTATGTGCAAAGCACTGTTCTAAGCGCTGGGGTAGGTGCAAGTTGATCAGGTTGTCCCACGTGAGGCTCACAGTCTTAATCCCCATTTTGCAGATAGGGTAACTGAGGCACAGACAAGTTAAGTGACTTGCCCAGAGTCACACAGCTGACAGTTGGCAGAGCCGGGGTTTGAACCCATGACCTCTGACTCCAGAGCCCGGGCTCTTTCCACTGAGCCACGCTGCTTCTCTTTAGACTGTGAGCCCACTGTTGGGTAGGGACTGTCTCTATATGTTGCCAACTTGTACATCCCAAGCGCTTAGTACAGTGCTCTGCGCATAGTAAGCGCTCAATAAATACGATTGATGACGATCCTCCCTTCAAAGCCCTACTGAGAGCTCACCTCCTCCAGGAGGCCTTCCCACACCGAGCCCCCTCCTTCCTCTCCCCCACCCCATCCTCCCCACCCTACCTCCTTTCCCTCCCCACAGCACCTCTATATATGTTTGTACAGATTTATTACTCTATTTTACTTGTACATATTTACTATTCTATTTATTTTATTTTGTTAATTTGTTTTGTTGTCTGTCTCCCCCTTCTAGACTGTGAGCCCGCTGTTGGGTAGGGACCGTCTCTAGATGTGGCCAACTTGTACTTTCCAAGCGCTTAGTACAGTGCTCTGCACACAGTAAGCACTCAATAAAAACGATTGGATGAATGAATGAATGAAAATGCCCCTCGTGAGGTTCACAGTGCTCATCTCCCTTCTAATAATAATAATAATAATAATAATGATGGCATTTGTTAAGCGCTTGCTATGTACCAAGCACTGTTCTAAGCCCTGGGGAGGTTACAAGGTGATCAGGTTGTCCCACGGGGGGCTCACAGTCTTCATCCCCATTTTACAGATGAGGTAACTGAGGCTCAGAGAAGTTAGGTGACTTGCCCAAGGTCACACAGCAGACGTGGCGGAGCCGGGATTCAAACCCCTGACCTCTGACTCCAAAGCTCGTGCTCTTTCCACTGAGCCACGCTGCTTCTAGACTGTGAGTCCGTTTTTGGGTAGGGACCATCTCTATATGTTGCTGATTTGTACTTCCCAAGCACTCAGTCCAGTGCTGTGCACACAGTAAGCGCTCAATAAATACGACTGACTGAATGAGTGAATGAATCTCCAGTTTCCAGATGAGGGAACTGGGGCCCAGGGAAATGAAGCGACTGGCCGAAAGTCACACAGCAGACCACTGGCAGACCATATATACAGACCACCTGTATATATGTATATATGTTTGTACATATTTATTACTCTATTTATTTATTTATTTATTTTACTTGTACATATCTATTCTATTTATTTTATTTTGTTAGTATGTTTGGTTTTGTTCTCTGTCTCCCCCTTTTAGACTGTGAGCCCACTGTTGGGTAGGGACCGTCTCTATATGTTGCCAACTTGTACTTCCCAAGCGCTTAGTACAGTGCTCTGCACACAGTAAGCGCTCAATAAATACGATTGATTGATTGATTGATTGGCAGAGCCCAGGGCTAGACAGACCCCAGGTCCTTCTGATTCCCAGGCCCGGGCTGTATCTGCTGAGCCACACTGCTTCTCTCTGTGCCAAGCAGTCCAGCGCTTAGAACAGTGCCCAGCGCTTAGAACAGTGCTTTGCACATAGTAAGCGCTTAACAAATACCATTATTATTATTATTATTATTATTATTATTACTTAGCAATGGGGTAGAGACAAGATCAACTGAGAAGCGGCGTGGCTCACTGGAAAGAGCACAGGCTTTGGAGTCAGAGTTCATGGGTTCAAATCCCGGCTCTGCCAATTGTCAGCCGTGTGACTTTGGGCAAGTCGCTTCACTTCTCTGGGCCTCAGTTCCCTCATCTGTAAAATGGGGATTAAGACTGTGAGCCCCCCATGGGACAACCAGATCACCTTGTAAACTTCCCAGTGCTTAGAACAGTGCTGTGCACATAGTAAGCGCTTAATAAATGCCATCATTATTATTATTATTATTACTATCAACAGCCTGATTACCTTGCATCTTCCCCAGTGCTTAGAACAGTGCTTGGCACCAAGTAAGCGCTTACCAAGTACCACCATTGTCATCATCACTGAGAAGCAGCGTGGCTTAGTGGAAAGATCCCAGGCTTGGGAGTCGGAGGTCGTGGGTTCTAATTTCGGCTCCTCCTCCACTTGTCTGCCGTGTGACCTCGGGCAAGTCACTTCACCTCTCTGGGCCTCAGTGACCTCATCTGTAAAACGGGGATTAAGACTGTGAGTCCCACGTGGGACAACCTGATTCATTCATGCAGTCCTGTTTATTGAGCGCTTACTGTGTGCAGAGCACTGTACTGGGCGCTTGGGAAGTACAAATCAGTAGCTTATAGAGACGGTCCCTACCGAACAACGGGCTTACGGTCTAGAAAGGGGAGACGGACAACAAAACAAAACATGTAGAGAAATAGAATTAAAGCTATATGCTGAATCCGTTGACCTACCCCAGCGCTTAGAACAGTTCTTGGAGCATAATAAACGCTTAACAAATACCATCATTATTCTCATCATCAGGTCCCCCATGGGTCTCACAGTCCAAGCAGAAATGAGAACAGGGACTGACTCTCCATCTTGGTACCTTTCCAGAGGCCCCCTTTTCCACCCAGAGAATTCATTTTTTCTGCCACAGCACCTGTATATATGTATATATGTTTGTACATATTTTTTACTCTATTTATTTGATTTGTACATATCTATTCTATTTTATTTTGTTAGTCTGTTTGGTTTTGTTCTCTGTCTCCCCCTTTTAGACTGTGAGCCCACTGTCGGGTAGGGACTGTCTCTATTTGTTGCCAATTTGTACTTCCCAAGCGCTTAGTACAGTGCTCTGCACATAGTAAGTGCTCAATAAATACGATTGATGATGATGATGATGATGATGCTTACCCTCATCCGGACTTTTCATTTCATTATTTGAATGAGAAAATAACTTCTATTCCTCTTTCTTTAAGCCAGTTTTCACCCACTCTACGAATCAGAAGCAAAAAGGCCAATTGATTTTTTTTTCCAATTCAGACATTCCCGTATCAACAGAACAATTTTTTTTTTTTACAGTTTCTCTTTTATATAATGGAACTTTTTAGCTGCTGTCATTGCCGCTCTTTCTTTAATATCGACTTTCAGAATAAATCGTAGGATTGCCTTGGTGTGAGGAGGGAAGGAGTGATGAATATAATAAGGTAGTCTCGATTAAATGCTTTAACGGTATAGGAAAATGGCACATTAAACTCTATACATGTAAACCACTTGAAATATGAAATTTCAGATTGGTTTATACCGCTTGGAGGCCGATGCTCGGTATTTACATGGAAAAATTAATAAATATCAAGTACTCTCTTTGCCCGTAAAAATATACTCTAGGGAAATAAAAGTGGATTCAGCTCCCTCGTCTGGAAACGGAGATTAAGATGGGAGCCCAATACGGTGACTTTGTCATCCGGACTGTAATCAATCAATCAATCAATCAATTGTATTTATTGAGTGCTTACTGTGTGCAGAGCACTGTACTAAGCGCTTGGGAAGTACAAGTTGGCAGCGTGGCTCAGTGGAAAGAGCCCGGGCTTTGGAGTCAGAGGTCATGGGTTCGAATCCCGGCTCCACCACTTGTCAGCTGTGTGACCTTGGGTAAGTCACTTCACTTCTCTGAGCCTCAGTTACCTCATCTGTAAAAATGGGGATTAAGACTGTGAGCCCCACGTGGGACAACTTGATCACATTGTATCCCCCCAGCGCTTAGGACAGTGCTATGCACATAGTAAGCGCTTAACAAATGCCATTATTATTATTATTATTATAGGGACAGTCCCTACCCAACAGTGGGCTCACAGTCTAAAAGGTAATAATGGCATTTATTAAGTGCTTACTATGTGCAAAGCACTGTTCTAAGTGCTGGGGAGGTTACAAGGTGATCAGGTTGTCCCCCGGGGGGGCTCACAGTCTTCATTCCCATTTTACAGATGAGTTAACTGAGGCCCAGAGAATAATAATGATAATAATGATGGCATTTGTTAAGCGCTTACTATGTGCAGAGCACTCTTCTAAGCGCTGGGGGGATACAAGGCGATCAGCTTGTCCCACGTGGGGCTCACAGTCTTAATCCCCATTTTACAGATGAGGTCACTGAGGCTCGGAGAAGTGAAGCGACTTGCCCAAGGTCACACAGCAGACATGTGGCAGAGTCGGGATTCGAACCCATGACGTCTGACTCCAAAGCCCGGGCTCTTACCACTGAGCCACGCTGCTTCGAGCTGTAAGCTCATTGTGGGCAGGGACTGAGTCTATTTATTGTTGGATTGTCCTCTCCCAAGCGCTTCATACAGTGCTCTGCACACCATAGGCACTCATTAAATGCGACGGGATGACTAGCGTACTTTCCAAGCGCTTAGTCCGGTGCTCTGCACACCGTAAGCGTTCAATAAATGCGATTGAAGGAATGAATGGATTGATTGGGATTATGTTGCCAATTTGTACTTCCCAAGCGCTTAGTACAGTGCTCTGCACATAGTAAGCGCTCAGTAAATATGATTGATTGATTGGAAGCCCCGTGGAGCTGTTCCTCCCTGCCCACCACGCAGAGGGTGAGGGGTGTCCTCAGGGGTGGGGGTCCACTGGAGATTTTTTATTTTATTTCGTTGGTATGTTTGGTTTTGTTCTCCGTCTCCCCCTTTTAGACTGTGAGCCCACTGTTGGGTAGGGACTGTCTCTAGATGTTGCCAACTTGGACTTCCCAAGCGCTTAGTACAGTGCTCTGCACACAGTAAGCGCTCAATAAATACGACTGATTGATTGATTGAAGAAGCAGCATGGCTCAATGGAAAGAGCACGGGCTTGGGAGTCGGATGTCACGGGTTCAAATGCCGGCTCCACCAATTGTCAGCCGTGTGACTTTGGGCAAGTCACTTCTCTGTGCCTCAGTTACCTCATCTGTAAAATGGGGATTAAAACTGTGAGCCCCCCCGTGGGACAACCTGATCACCTTGCAACCTCCCCAGCGCTTAGAACAGCGCTTTGCACATAGTAACTGCTTAATCAGTCAATCAATCAATCAATCATATTTATTGAGCGCTTACTATGTGCAGAGCACTGTACTAAGCGCTTAGGAAGTACAAATCGGCAACATATAGAGACAGTCCCTACCCAACAGTGGGCTCACAGTCTAAATGGGGGAGACAGAGAACAAAACCAAACATACTAACAAAATAAAATAAATAGAATAGATATGTACAAGTAAAATAAATAAATAAATAAATAGAGTAATAAATATGTACAAACATATATACATATATACAGGACATATATACGTATATACGGCTTAACAAATGCTGTCATCATTATTGTTATTATTATTCTTACAAATGATCCAGGAAGCGGAGTGAAGTATCCGGGTGGCCTTTGTGGCCCGGCTGGACTCCCCCTTTTAGAGAAACAGCATGGCTCAGTGGAAAGAGCCCGGGCTTTGGAGTCAGAGGTCGTGGGTTCAAATCCCAGCTCCGCCACTTGCCAGCTGTGTGATTTTGGGCAAGTCACTTCACTTCTCTGGGCCTCAGGTACCTCATCTGTTGAATGAATCAATAAAATGGGGATTAAGTCTGTGAGCCCCACGTGGGGCAATTTGATTACCTTGCATCTACCCCAGCGCTTAGAATCAATCAATCAATTGTATTTATTGAGAGTTTACTGTGTGCAGAGCACTGTACTAAGCGCTTGGGAAGTACAAGTTGGCAACGTATAGAGACAGTCCCTACCCAACAGTGGGCTCACAGTCTAGAAGGGGGAGACAGAGAACAAAACCAAACATACTAACAAAATAAAATAAATAGAATAGATATGTACAGTGCTTTGCACAGAGAAACAGCGTGGCACAGTGGAAAGAGCACGGGCTTTGGAGTCAGAGGTCATGGGTTTGAATCCCGACTCCACCACGTCTGCTGTGTGATCTTGGGCAAGTCACTTAACTTCTCTGGGCCTCAGTGACCTCATCTGTAAAATGGGGATTAAGACTGTGAGCCCCACGTGGGACAACCTGGTCACCCTGTATCCTCCCCAGCGCTTAGAACAGTGCTTTGCACATAGTAAGCGCTTAATAAATGCCAATTATTATTATTAAGTGCTTAATGAGTGCCATTATTATTATTATTATTATTATTATTATTTTAGACCTTTCTGGGAATCTGCCCATCGCCAGGGCCACTGCTAATCATTTAGCTCCCGTGGAGCCGCCCACAGACCCCCTCCCCTAGCCCCCACCAAGGCCTCTACCACGTCACAGATAATCGTGGGGAAGGGGTGTGTGTGATATAATAATAATAATCATCATCATCATCATCATCATCATCATCAATCGTATTTATTGAGCGCTTACTGTGTGCAGAGCACTGTACTAAGCGCTTGGGAAGTACAAATTGGCAACATATAGAAACAGTCCCTACCCAACAGTGGGCTCACAGTCTAAAAAGGGGAGACCAAACCAAACATGCTACAAAATAAAATAGAATAGATATGTACAAGTAAAATGAATAAATAAATAGAGTAATAAATATGTACAAACATATATATGTATATACAGGTGCTGTGAGGAAGGGAAGGAGGTAAGATGGGGGGATGGAGGGGGGAAATAATAATAATAATAATATTAACAGTATTTGTTAAGGCTTACTACATGCCAGGCACCGTACTAAGCACCGCGGTTGATAAAGGCAAATGGAGCTGGACGTAGTCCCTGCCCGTGTGGGGCTCACAGTCTCAAATCCCCCATTTTAGAGATAATAAGAATTATTATGGTATTTGTTAAGGGCTTAGTGTGTGCCATGCAGTGTACTGAGTGCTGGGGTGGAGGTGAAGTCACCAGGGAAGCGAAGTGACTCAGCGGAGGCCGCACAGCAGGATTAGAACCCAGCGTCCTCCTGACCCCCAGGCATCCCCTGGGCCGCGTGGACGAGTCCTGGCTTCCTGGGGCTGGTTTTCCCGATTGATAACGAGAAGCAGTGTGGCTCAGTGGAAAGAGCCCGGGCTTTGGAGTCAGAGGTCACGGGTTCAAATCCCGGCTCCGCCACTTGTCAGCTGTGTGACTTCGGGCAAGTCACTTCTCTGTGCCTCAGTTCCCTCATCTGTAAAACGGGGATGAAGACTGTGAGCCCCACGTGGGACAACCTGATCACCTTGTATCCTCCCCAGCGCTTAGAACACTGCTTGGCACATAGTAAGCGCTTAATAAATGTCATCATGATTATAACGAGTCCCCGGGGGCTTTCTGGGAGGAAAAGTCCGGAAAGCGAGGCTGTCAGGGCAGTGAGCGCGGTGTTCCCATTCCCACGGACCCTTCCGGGTTGCAGACGACCGGGGCTGGGAGGCGGGAATGGAAGGGTTCCGGCTTCCTGTGGATCGTTTCCAAAGCGGTAGCGAATCCCCGGGGACTTTCCAGGGGGAAAAATCCCAAAACTGAGGCGGATGAGGCAGCCGGTGCGGGGTTCTCGTCCGCAGACGAGGCCCGAGGAGGGTGGGAGAGTCATCATCATCATCAATCGTATTTATTGAGCGCTTACTATGTGCAGAGGACTGTACTAAGCGCTTGGGAAGTACAAATTGGCAACCTATAGAGACAGTCCCTACCCAACAGTGGGCTCACAGTGTAAAAGGGGGAGACAGAGAACAAAACCAAACATACTAACAAAATAAAATAAATAGAATAGCTATGTACAAATAAAATAAATAAATACATAAATAGAGTAATAAATATGTACAAACATATATACATATATGCAGGTGCTGTGGGGAAAGGAAGGAGGTAAGATGGGGGGATGGAGAGGGGGATGAGGGGGAGAGGAAGGAAGGGGCTCAGTCTGGGAAGGCCTCCTGGAGGAGGTGAGCTCTCAGTAGGGCCGAGAAGGGAGGAAGAGAGCTAGCTTGGCGGATGGGCAGAGGGAGCAGGGCATTCCAGGCCCCGGGGAGGACGTGGGCCGGGGGTCGCTGGCGGGACAGGCGAGAACGAGGCACGGGGAGGAGATTGGCGGCGGAGGAGCGGAGGGTGCGGGCTGCGATGGAGAAGGAGAGAAGGGAGGTGAGGGAGGAGGGGGCCAGGGGATGGACGGCCTGGAAGCCCATCCGAGGGCCCCCACCTCCTTTAACTTGAAGCAGTGTGGCCTAGTGGAGGTGATAATAACGATGGTATTGGTTAAGCGCTTCCTATGTGCCAAGCACTGCTCTAAGCGCTGGGCGAGATACAAAGTAATCAGGTTGTCCCGCGTGGGGCCTTAATCCCCATTTTACAGACGAGGGAACTGAGGCACAGAGAAGTTAGAAGCAGCACGTGTAGCGGTTGGAGCACGGACCACCACGGAGACACAGAGAAGGTAAGTGGCTTGCCCAAGGTCACACAACAGACACGGGACGGAGCTGGGATTAGAACCCACATCCTCAGACTCCCAAGCCCGGGCTTTTTCCACTAAGCCACACTGCTTTCCTGGGAATGAGCTGGAGGACAGAGGACTTGGATGCCAATAATCCTGGCCCCGCCTCATGTCTGTTGAGTGACCTTGGGCAAGTCACTTCTCTTCTTAGGGCCTCAGTTCCCCCATCTGGAAAATGGGGATTGAGACTGTGGGGCCTATTTCTAGACTGTGAGCCCGCTGTTGGGTAGGGACTGTCTCTATGTGTTGCCTATTTGTACTTCCCAAGCGCTTAGTACAGTGCTCTGCACACAGTAAGCGCTCAATCAATACGATTGATTGATTGATTGACAGGGACTGTGTCCAACCTCATTACCTTGTATCTACCCTAGCGCGCAGTACAGTGCCTGGCACATTGTAAGCACTTAACAAATGCCACAATTATTATAATTATTATTATTCATCATCATCATCAATAGTATTTATTGAGCGCTTACTATGTGCAGAGCACTGTACTAAGTGCTTGGGAAGTACAAATTGGCAACATATAGAGACAGTCCCTGCCCACTGAATAATAATCATTATTATGATAATTGTGGTTCTTGTGACTGGCACATAGTAAGCGCTTAACGAATACCATAATTATTATTATTATTCAATAACAGTAGTAATCATTATGATGATAATAATTGTGGTTCTTGTCAAGCGTTTACTATGTGCCTGTCACCGTACTAAGCGCTGGCCTCGGTTTTCCCTGGAAAACCGTGACGGTGCCGCTCCGTCAGCTCGAGTGACCGGGATTCTTGACCGTTTCATTCATTCAGTCGTATTTATTGAGCGCTTACTGTGTGCAGAGCACTGTACTAAGCGCTTGGGAAGTACAAGTTGGCAACATCTAGAGACGGTCCCTACCCAACAGCGGACTCACAGTCTAGTTTCGGCTTTCACCCCCGTGGATTTTCCACAGCGGCTCCAAATTTCCACTCTAAAATCCGGCTGGCTCCTCAGAGCTTCCAAAAAGCGTCAGCGTGGCCTCGATCTTCCTCCTGCTGCAATGCTCATTTTAGCAACCTGTTCTTTTTAGCAATCTGGTATCAATATTTGAATTTTCTGGGAGTCTATCTTTAGCTTCGGGAAGATCGTTTAATATTCTTGGAGAGAGGGGACGTTCCCAAATCGGGATTTCGGCCAAGGCTCTGAAGTGGAGCTTTTGGTTTGAGGTTTGCCTTGACATCGGAGTATATGTACCTGTATATATGTTTGTACATATTTATTACTTTATTTTACTTGTACATATCTATTCTATTTATTTTATTTTGTTAGTATGTTTTGTTTTGTTGCCTGTCTCCCCCTTTTAGACTGTGAGCCCAATGTTGGGTAGGGACTGTCTCTATATGTTGCCAACTTGGACATCCCAAGCGCTTAGTACAGTGCTGTGCACACAGTAAGCGCTCAATAAATACGATTGATTGATTGATAGGGTAGAAGCAGTGCAGCCTAATGGGGAGAAGCAGCGGGGCTCGGTGGAAAGAGCCCGGTCTTTGGAGTCAGAGGTCATGGGTTCAAATTCTGGCTCCGCCACTTGTCAACTGTGTGACCTTGGGCAAGTCGCTTCACTTCTCTGGGCCTCAGTTCCCTCATCTGGAAAATGGGGATGAAGACTGTGAGCCCCCCGTGGGACAACCCAATGCCCTTGTATCAACCCCAAGAGAAGCAGCGTGGCTCAGTGGAAAGAGCCCGGGCTTTGGAGTCAGAGGTCATGGGTTCAAATCCCAGCTCTGCCAACTGTCGGCTGTGTGACTTTGGGCAAGTCACTTAACTTCTCTGTGCCTCAGTTACCTCATCTGGAAAATGTGGATTAAGACTGTGAGCCGCCCACGGGACAACCTGATCACCTTGTAACCTCCCCAGTGCTTAGAACAGTGCTTTGCACATAGTAAGCGCTTAATAAATGCCATCATTATTATTATTACCCCAGCGCTTAGAACAGTGCTTGGCACATAGTAAGCGCTTAACAAATAGTATCATCATCATCAGTAGACTGCAGGCTCCTTGAGGGCAGAGATTGCTCATTCTGTTGCATCCTCCCAAGTGCAGAAATATAGTGCTCCACACACGGTGGTCGCCAGGAAACTACTGTTGATCGATTGACTGATTTATTGATTTCTTGTACTTCCCAAGCGCTTAATACAGTGCTCTGCACACAGTAAGCGCTCAATAAATATGATTGATTGATTGATTTGGTGATGGGGTTGTGGGCATCAGGGATGGGTCTCGGTCATTCATTCATTCAATCATATTTATTGAGCGCTTACTGTGTGCAGAGCACTGTACTAAGCGCTTGGGAAGTACAAATGGGCAACATATAGAGACGGTCCCTGCCCAACAACGGGCTCACAGTCTAGACGGGGGAGACAAACAACAAAACAAAACAAGTAGACAGGCATCAACACCATCAGAATAAATGGAATTATAGCTATATGCACATCATCTTTCAGACTGTGAGCCCACTGTTGGGTAGGGACTGTCTCTGTATGTTGCCAACTTGTACTCCCCAAGCGCTTAGTACAGTGCTCTGCACACAGTAAGCGCGCAATAAATACGATTGATGATGATGATTAATAAAATAAATGGAGTAATAAATATGTACAAATAGATACAAGTGCTGTGGGGACTGGGGTCACTCTCAGGTAACTGGCAATGCCAGGAATCTTAATGGAGCCGAAAATAATGAACAATAATGATTGTTTTTTGGAGAAAAGCTCAGACGAGCTGTTCACAGGACTGCTTTTAACCAGCAGAACGGTCGTTTGATGGGATTAAGGATGGAGAAGATTAGATGGAGATTAGAAGGTGATGTCCCTCCCCCCCCCTTCTAGACTGTGAGCCCAATGTTGGGTAGGAACCGTCTCTATATGTTGCCAGCATGTACTTCCCAAGCGCTTAGTACAGTGCTCTGCACACAGTAAGCGCTCAAGAAATACGATTGAATGAATAATAATAATAATAATAATGATAGCATTTATTAAGCGCTTACTATGTGCAAAGCACTGTTCTAAGCGCTGGGGAGGTTACAAGGTGATCAGGTTGTCCCACGGGGGGGCTCACAGTCTTAATCCCCATTTTACAGATGAGGTCACTGAGGCGCAGAGAAGTTAAGTCTTTTAGACTGTGAGCCCACTGTTGGGTAGGGACTGTCTCTATATGTTGCCAATTTGTACTTCCCAAGCGCTTAGTACAGTGCTCTGCACATAGTAAGCGCTCAATAAATACGATTGATTGATTGTCACACAGCTGACAGTTGGCAGAGCTGGGATTTGAACCCATGACCTCTGACTCCAAAGCCCAGGCTCTTTCCACTGAGCCACGCTGCTTCTCCGATGAATGAATGAATAGTAGGCAAGTAATTATAAACATGAAATAGCAATTGTAGATTCATTCATCGTCGTATTTATTGAGCGCTTACTGTGTGCAGAGCACTATACTAAGCACTGTTCGTCACTCGTACCTCTCGGGAGGTGAACGGGCAACCAGTCAGCTTTCCTACCTCTACCGTTCCATCTTACCTCCTTCCCTTCCCCACAGCACCTGTATATATGTATATATGTTTGTACATATTTATTACTCTATTCATTTTACTTGTACATATCTATTATATTTATTTTATTTTGTTAGTATGTTTGGTTTTGTTCTCTGTCTCCCCCTTTTAGACTGTGAACCCACTGTTGGGTAGGGACTGTCTCTATATGTTGCCAACTTGTACTTCCCAAGCGCTTAGTACAGTGCTCTGCACACAGTAAGCGCTCGATAAATACGATTGATTGATACTAAGCGCTTGGGAAGTCCAAGTCGGCAACATCTAGAGACGGTCCCTACCCACCAACGGGCTCCCAGTCTAGAAGGGGGAGGCAGAGAACAGAACAAAACACGCGGACAGGTGTCAGATCGGCGGAATAAATGCTTTTGTTGCATCAATCGTGATTATTCAATGCACTTAGCATTTTGCTTGAAGCAAATTTCTTTGCCTAACTTTTTTTTTAAAAGATCTTCGAATCCTTCCCGTTTACTGGACAGTGATTTTTCTACCGGTGTATCGTCGGTGAGATTAGATCTGTGCAACAACGTAATGGGTTTTTGAAAGAGAAAAACCCGTATATGTTGCCAATTTGTACTACCCAAGTGCTTAGTACAGTGCTCTGCACATAGTAAGCGCTCAATAAATACGATTGATGATGATGATGATGAGAAAGGCTCAGAGAATAGAATGTTTGCCGAGGTCTACTTTCCCCAGTGCTCAATACAGCGCCCTGCACACAGTAAGCGCTTAGTAAATATGATAGAATGAACTGAATGACCTTTCGGGTGTGCCGTACTTTACCTCGATTTTTCTAAATATCTCTATGTCTCCTCCTTTAGAATGTAAGCTCCTCAAGGGCAGGGACCACGTCACCTTCCCCGGCACTCAATACACTGCGTTGCTGCTAGTGGGTGCTCAATAAATTCATTCATTCAGCCGTATTTATTGAGCACTTCCTGGGCGCAGAGCACTGTACTAAGCGCTTGGGAAGAACAAGTCGGCAACGTATAGAGGCGGTCCCTACCCAACAGCGGGCTTACAGTCTAGAAGGGGGAGGCAAACATGTAGACAGGTGTCAAAATCGTCGGAACAAATAGAATTGAAGCTACATGCACATCATTAACAAAATAAATAGTAAATATGTGCAAGTAAAATAAATAGAGTAATAAATCTGTACAAATATATACAAGTGCTGTGGGGAGGGGATGGATGTAGGGTGGAGGGGATGGGAAGGAGGAGAGGGAAAAGGGGGTTCAGTGTGGGAAGGCCTCCTGGAGGAGGTGAGCTCTCAGTAGGGCTCTGAAGGGAGGAAGAGAGCTAACTTGGCGGATGTGCGGAGTTTTTGCTCTGTTCGTGGGTTGACAGGCAACCACTGGAGATTTTTGAGGAGGGGAGTGACATGCCCAGAGCGTTTCTGTGCAAAGATAATCCGGGCAGCAGAGTGAAGGGCTCTCAGTACACTGCACTGCTGCTAGTGGGTGCTCAATAAATACTACGAGCATTACTTCTACCAATTGGATACATTTTAAAATCTACTTCTGGGGACCCTAATAGAAGAAGTCTGTGGATGCAAGCGCTTTGTACTTCCCAAGCGCTTAGTACAGTGCCCTGCACACAGTAAGTGCTCAATAAATGCGAGTGAATGAATGAATGAATCCAACAAGCCAAGTGAGCCACCTGAAGCCTCAGTAAATACTATGAGCATTACTTCTACCACATGGATACATTTTAAAATCTACTTCTGGGGACCCTAATGGAAGAAGTCTGTGGATCCAAGCGCTTTGTACTTCCCAAGCGCTTAGTACAGTGCTCTGCACACAGTAAGTGCTCAATAAATGCGAGTGAATGAATGAATCCAACAAGCCAAGTCAGCCACCTGAAGCCTCAATAAATACTATGAGCATTACTTCTACCACATGGATACATTTTTAAATCTACTTCTGGGGACCCTAATAGAAGAAGTCTGTGGATCCAAGCGCTTTATACTTCCCAAGTGCTTAGTACAGTGCTCTGCACACAGTAAGTGCTCAGTAAATGCGAGTGAATGAATGAGTCCAACAAGCCAAGTCAGCCACCTGAAGCACTACATGTTTTAGAAAGTGCGTGGGAGTAAAAGCATGTGCCAAAAAAATGACTTTTAATCTCCCATGGTCATAATAATAATAATAATAATAATAATAATAATAATAATAGTAATAATAATTATAATTGTGACACTTGTCGAGCGCTTTACTATGTGCCAAGCACTAGAGTAGATAGAAGCTAATCAGTTTGGATACAGTCCCTGCCCCACATTGGGCTCACACTCTTAATCTCCAATTTTTTTTTACAGATGAGGTAACTGAGGCCCAGAGAAGTTAAATGACTTGCCCAAGGTCACACAGCAGACAAAGGTGCTATTGATGCCTACTTGTTTTATTTTGTTAACTGTCTCCCCTTTTAGACTGTGAGCCCGCTGTTGGGTAGGGATTGTCTCTATCTGTTGCCAAGTTGTACTTTCCAAGCGCTTAGTACAGTGCCTGCACACAGTAAGCGCTCAATAAATATGATCGAATGAATCAAGTGGTAGAGTCGGGATTAGAACCCGTTATAATAATAATAATAATTGTTAATATTATCATTATTGCAGTGTTTGTTAAGCACTTACTATGTGCTAGGCACTGTACTGAGCACTGGGGTGGAAACGCAAATCAAGTTGGACACAGTCCCTGTCCCACATGGAGCTCACAGTCTCAATTCCCATTTAACAGATGAAGGAACTGAGGCTCAGACAAGTGAAGCAACTTGCCCGGGGTCACACAGCGGACAAGTGGCAGAACTGGGATTAGAACCCACGACCTCTGGCTCCCATTCCCGGACTGTATCCACCAGGCTTATTGAGCGTTAGTACAGTGCTCTGCACACAGTAAGCGCTCAATAAATACGATTGATTTGCAGAACACTGTACTGAGCACTTGGGAGAGTACAGAACAGTGGAATTAGCAGACATGTTCCCTGCCTGTTAAAAGCTACCGGCCATAAAGGCCCCTGGTCATTTGCGGGAAAAGCTACGTTAGAGTTGAAAGGGGAAATTTGGATTACTTTGGAAATAACAAAAATCCCCCGATTGAAAAGATAGATGCCCTTCCTGCGTAAATCGGACAAAATGTTAGGTAGTCACGTCCCAACAACATCGAGGGGTCCTACTCTGGACAACACAACCCGGCAAGTAGGCCCGCCTCCAGGACATAATAACAGTAATAATAATAATAATAATAATAATATGTTGGTATTTGTTAAGCGCTTACTATGTGCAAAGCACTGTTCTAAGCTGCTGGGGTAGGTACAAGCTAATCAGGTTGTCCCACGAGGGGCTCACAGTCTTCATCTCCATTTTACAGATGAGGGAACTGAGGCCCAGAGAAGTGAAGTGACTTGCCCAACGTCACGCAGCTGACAAGTGGCGGAGCCGGGATTTGAACCCACGACCTCTGACTCCAAAGCCTGGGCTCTTTCCACTGAGCCACGCTGCCTCCATAATAATAATAATAATAATAATAATAATAATAATAATAATAATAATGGTATTTGTTAAGCACTTACTATATGCAAACCACTGTTCTAAGCACTGGAGGGGATCAAGGTGATCAGGTTGTCATCGTCATCATCATCAATCGTATTTATTGAGCGCTTACTGTGTGCAGAGCACTGTACTAAGCGCTTGGGAAGTACAATTTGGCAACGTATAGAGACAGTCCCTACCCAACAGTGGGCTCACAGTCTAAAAAGTGGGCTCACAGTCTAAAAAGTGGGCTCACAGTCTTAATCCCCATTTTGCAGATGAGGTAACTGAGGCACAGAGAAGTAAAGTGATTTGCCCAAGGTCACACAGCTGACAAGTGGCGGAGCCGGGATTAGAACCCATGACCCCTGACTCCCAAGCCCGGGCTCTTGCCACTGAGCCACGCCGCTTCTCATGACATTGGTTCGATTGAGGAGTTTCATCGCCGTATTTCCTTGCGTAATAATAATGGTATTTGTTAAGTGCTTACTATGTGCCAAGCACTGTTCTAAGCACCGATAATCAGCGGTGGGGCTGTTCCCTGGGGAAGAATGGCTAACTTTAAGGGGTGGAGGAAGAGAGCTGTTTGGGCAGTGGAAATCAATTAGCGGTATTTACTGAGTACTTAATAATTGTGGTATTTGTTAAGCACTTATTCTCTATCTGTTGCCAACTTGTACTTCCCAAGCGCTTAGTCCAGTGCTCTGCACACAGTAAGTGCCCAATAAAGACGATTGAATGAATGAATGAATCTGTTTTGTCATCTGTCTCCCCCTTCTAGACTGTGAGCCCGCTGTTGGGTAGGGACCGTCTCTAGATGTTGCCAACTTGTACTTCCCAATCAGTCAATCAATCAATCGTTTTTATTGAGCGCTTACTATGTGCAGAGCACTCTACTAAGCGCTTGGGAAGTACAGATTGGCAACATATAGAGACAGTCCCTACCCAACAGTGGGCTCACAGTCTAAAAGGGGGAGACAGAGAATAAAACCAAACATACTAACAAAATAAAATAAATAGGATAGATATGTACAAGTAAAATAAATAAATAAATAAATAGAGTAATAAATATGCACAAACATATACATATATACAGGTGCTGTGGGGAAGGGAAGGAGGTAAGAAGGGGGGATGGAGAGGGGGACGAGGTGGAGAGGAAGGAAGGGGCTCAGTCTGGGAAGGCCTCCTGGAGGAGGTGAGCTCTCAGCAGGGCCTTGAAGGGAGGAAGAGAGCTAGCTTGGCGGAGGGGCAGAGGGAGCAGGGCATTCCGGGCCAGGGGGAGGACGTGGGCCGAGGGTCGACGGCGGGACAGGCGAGAACGAGGTACGGTGAGGAGATTAGCGGTGGAGGAGCGGAGGGTGCGGGCTGGGCTGGAGAAGGACAGAAGGGAGGTGAGGTAGGAGGGGGCGAGGGGATGGACAGCCTTGAAGCCCAGGGTGAGGAGTTTCTGCCTGATGCGCAGATTGATCGGTAGCCATTGGAGGTTTTTGAGGAGGGGAGTAACGTGCCCAGAGCGTTTCTGGACAAAGACAATCCGGGCAGCAGCATGAAGTATGGATTGAAGTGGAGAGAGACACGAGGATGGGAGATCGGAGAAAAGGCTGGTGCAGTAGTCCAGACGGGATAGGATGAGAGCTTGAATGAGCAGGGTAGCGGTTGGGATGGAGAGGAAAGGGTGGATCTTGGCAATGTTGCGGAGCTGAGACCGGCAGGTTTTGGTGACGGCTTGGATGTGAGGGGTGAATGAGAGAGCGGAGTCGAGGATGACACCAAGGTTGCGGGCTTGTGAGACGGGAAGGATGGTAGTGCCGTCAACAGTGATGAGAAAATCAGGGAGAGGGCAGGGTTTGGGAGGGAAGACAAGGAGTTCAGTCTTGGACATGTTGAGTTTTAGGTGGCGGGCAGACATCCAGATGGAGATGTCCTGAAGGCAGGAGGAGATGCGAGACTGGAGGGAGAGAGAGAAGAGCAGGGGCAGGGATGTATCATTATTATTATTACACAGGATAATCAGGTCAGACACAATCCCCATCTCACAAGGGGCTCACGGTCAAAGGGGGTGGGGGATTAAGTATCGAACGCCCATTTTACAGAAGAGGAAGGAGAGGCACAGAGAAGTGAAGTGACTTACCCACGGTCACCCAACAAGCAAGTCGCAGATTTGGGCCAAGAACCCAAGTCCTCTGATTCCCAAGTCCTGGCTTATTTCCTTTCTGATTACTTTGGCTTCTGGGGGAAAAAACATTAATTGAACTGAATGGTGTGAAATCCACCGTGACGGTCTTAATTGTAATAACAAATGTGGCAGTTACGAAGTATTTATTGCATGTGAGGGTTTTGGATCAGCGCCCAATCTCCTTGGCACTCAGTTTGGGGCCCCTTCCCCACTACCCCTTGTTGGTCAGTCAGTCAGGGGTATTTATTCAGGGTTTACTGTGCGCAGAGCACTGTACTGAGCGCTTGGGAGAGAATAATATAACTGATAAATTCCCTGCCCACATGGAGCTCACAGTCTAGAGGAGGAGGCAGACACTGTTATTAGTAAATAATGACAGATATGGACATAATTGTTGTGGGCCTGGGAGGGGGGATGGATAAAAGGAGAAAGTCGGGGCGATGCAGATGGGAATGGGAGATGAGGAACGTTTTTGTAGAAAAATGATCCGGGCATCGGAGTTTAGTATAGACTGAAGTGGGGAGAGACAGGAGGTTGGGAGGTCAGGAAGGAAGCTGATACGGTAATCCAGGAGAAATAGGATGAGTGATTGTATTAATTAATGAGTTAGCAGTATGGATGGAGAGGAAAGGGTGGATTTTAGTGATGTTGGGAAGGTGGGACCGACAGGATTTGGTGACAGATTGAATCTGTGGGTTGAATGAGAGAGAGGAGTCGAGGATAAGGCCAAGGTTACGGGCTCGTGAGGCGGAAAGGATGGTGGTGCCGTCTACAGTGATGGGAAAGTCAGGGGGAGGACAAGTTTTGGGTGGGAAGATAAGGAGGTCTGTTTTGGACGTGTTCCGTTTGAGGTGACGGGAGGACAGCCGAGTAGAGATATCTTGAAGGCCAGAGGAAATGCGAGACTGCAGAAAGGGAGAGAGATCGGGGCTGGAGGTGGAGATTGGGGAGTCATCCTCATAGAGGAGGGAGTTGAAGCCGTGGGAGTGAGTGGGTTTTCCAAGGGAGTGGGTGTAGATGGAGAAGAGAACTGAATCCTGAGGGACCCCCACCCAGCTAGGGGGTGGGAGGCAGAGGAGGAGACTGAGAATGAACGGCCAGAGAGATAAGACTTTTAGACTGTGAGCCCACTGTTGGGTAGGGACTGTCTGTATATGTTGCCAATTTGTACTTCCCAAGCGCTTAGTACAGTGCTCTGCACATAGTAAGCGCTCAATAAATACGATTGATGATGATGATGAGGAGAACCAGGAGAGGACGGAGTCTGTGAAGCCAAGGTTGGATAATGTGTCCAGGAGAAGGGGGTGGTCCACAGCGTCAAAGGCAGCTGAGAGGTCGAGGAGGATTAGGATGGAGTAGAGGCCGTTGGATTTGGCAAGAAAGAGATCCGTGGTCTGCACACAGTAAACGCTCAAGAAATGCCTTTAATAATAATAATAATAATAATAATGATGGCATTTGTTAAGCGCTTACTATGTGCAAAGCACTGTTCTAAGCGCTGGGAGGCTACAAGGTGATCAGGTTGTCCCACGTGGGGCTCACAGTCTTAATCCCCGTTTTACCGATGAGGGAACTGAGGCTCAGAGAAGTGAAGTGACTTGCCCAAGGTCACACAGCAGACATGTGGCAGAGCCGGGATTCGAACCCATGACCCCTGACTCCAAAGCCCGGGCTCTTTCCACTGAGCCACGCTGCTTCCCAGTGGTTACAGAGCAAGTTGATTGAATTTGCCTTGCTTTTTTATTAGCAGTGGATTGTTCGGGGGCTTATGCTGTATGGCTATTGATAGGTGGACAAAAATGGTCTTTTTTTCTTTAGGATGGCGTATCATTGTACCAGTGGTTTTGCATTTATTTAGACATCTCCAAGGAATCCATAAGCATTCTCTGGATGCTTTCAGGTCGCGAATTTAAAACATTGTCTTTGAACTTGGATTCATCCTTGGATGGAAGCGGAATGGATTAAATTGCCTCGGCAGCATCTTTTTCAAAGCAAAGACAATGCAAAGAACCACTCTGATCACAGGGAGTAAACACAAACCCAGTGATTAACATTTTGAGTGATGAGTCAGTTTTTAATAGCAAACGAAATCATTTCAATGTAAATTTAAACCAACCTCGGAACTTAAGCTTTTTCCGGTTTTAAAATCCCAGCCCACCCAGAGGCTTTGACTTCACCTTTCAGGAGTTCTACGTTTGAGCGTTCACATGACGACCCCGCCAATTGTCAGCTGTGTGACTTTGGGCAAGTCACTTAACTTCTCTGTGCCTCAGTCCCCTCATCTGTAAAATGGGGATGAAGACAGTGAGCCCCAGGTGGGACAACCCGATCACCTTGTATCCCCCCAGCGCTTAGAACGGTGCTTTGCACATCGTAAGCAGTTAATAAATACCGTCGTTAATCGCAACAAAATTATGCGGCAGTGTATTGGTTGTCTTTTTTCAGTCGTATTTATTAAGCGCTAAGTACAGTGCTCTGTACATAGTAAGCGCTCAATAAATACGATTGATGATTAAGCGCTTACTATGTGCCAAGCACAAGCACTAAGATAGAGACAAGGATGGATACGGTCCAAGTCCCATCTGGGCTCACAGTCTTAATCCCCACTTTACAGGTGAGGCGACTGAGGCCCAGAGAAATGAAGTGACCTGCCCAAGGTCACCCAGCTGACAAGTGGCAGAGCCAGGTTTAGAACCCAGATCCTCCGACTCCGAGACCTCCGCTCTTTCCACCAGGCCACACTGCTCTGCGACTTGGGACAAGTCACTTCTCTTCTCCGTACCTCAGTTCCCTCCTCGGAAAATGGGATTAAGGCCGTGAGCCCCACGTGAGACTGTATTCTACCACTCATTCATTCATTCAATTGTATTTATTGAGCGCTTACTGTGTGCAGAGCACTGTACTAAGCGCTTGGGAGGTACAAGTTGGCAACATATAGAGACGGTCCCTACCCGACAGTGGGCTCACAGTCTAGTTAATAGTGGTACTTGTTAGGCACTTACTAGGTGCCTACAGTGCTCTGCACATAGTAAACGCTCAATAAATACGATTGATGATGAGGTCCTAAGCGCTGGGGTAGATCCAAGGTAGTCCCTGTCCCACCCGGGGCTGACGGTCTTAAACGCCATTTTACAGACGAGGTAACTGAGGCCCAGAGAAGTGACTTGTCCAAGGTCACCCGGCAGACGCGTGGCAGAGCTGGGATTAGAATCAGGTCCATCTGGCTCCCAGGCCCGGGCTCTACCCAGTAGGCCAGGCTGCTTCCCATTCATTCATTCGTTCATTCAATCGTATTTATTGAGCGCTTACTGTGTGCAGGGCACTGTACTGAGCGCTTGGGAGGTACAAGTTGGCAGTATACAGAGATGGGCTCTCCCCAGTGTGCCCTGAGAGCGCCAACTCCACATCTGCTTGGCACTTAGAGAAGCAGCGTGGCTCAGTGGAAAGAGCCCGGGCTTTGGTGTCAGAGGTCGTGGGTTCAAATCCCGGCTCCGCCAATTGTCTGCTGGGTGACCTTGGGCAAGTCACTTCGCTTCTCTGTTCCTCAGTTCCCTCATCTGTAAAATGGGGATTAATCAATCCATCAATCAATCAATCGTATTTATTGAGCGCTTACTGTGTGCAGAACACTGTACTAAGCACTTGGGAAGTCCAAGTTGGCAACATCTACAGACAGTCCCTACCCAACAGTGGGCTCACAGTCTAAAAGGGGGAGACGGAGAACAAAACCAAACATACTGACAAAATAAAATAAATACTGTGAGCCCCCCGTGGGCCAACCTGATCACCTTGTAACCTCCCCAGCGCTTAGAACAGTGCTTGGCACAGAGTAAGCGCTTAATAAATGCCATCATCATCATCATCACTGGAAATTAACCATATCCAAGCCGGGAAGAACAAAAGGCAAAAAGCAACCGGTGACACATCCACTGAGCACAGAGAGGCCTGTTATTAAGGAAGCGTATTAAGGAAGCGTATTAAGGAAGTGTATTAAGCGGCACTGCTGGCGGTGAGCAGGATTTTTAAAGGCTTTATTCATTTCAAGTCCCGATGATTCGCTTCTCCGCATTCAAGACAAGTCCCCGATCTAGAGGAAGGGCATTCATCTGGGGGAGCGGCTGGGCGCCCGCTCGCTGACTAATAATGTGATGGGATTGATGAAGCGCTTACTCTGTGCCAAGCACTGTTCTAAGCACTGGGGTAATAATAATAATAATAATAATGGTATTTGTTAAGCGCTTACTCTGTGCCAAGCACTGTTCTAAGCACTGGGGTAATCATCATCATCATCATCATCAATCATATTTAGACAATTAGTCGTCTAGACTGTGAGCCCACTGTTGGGTAGGGACTGTCTCCACATATGTTGCCAACGTGTACTTCCCAAGCGCTTCGTACAGTGCTCTGCACACAGTAAGCGCTCAATAAATACGATTGAATGAATGAATATTTATTGAGTGCTTACTGTGTGCAGAGCACTGTACGAAGCGCTTGGGAAGTACAAGTTGGCAACATATAGAGATCAGCTTGTATCTATGCCGGTGCTTAGAACAGTGTTTGGCATATAGTAAGCGCTTCACGAATACAGTGGTGGTTATTTTTCTCTTCAGGCGTCCCATTTTCTGGGTTGGTTTCTTCTAGGACTAATTTGACTCAGGAAGATTTTTAAGCCAGTCCACTGAGGATTGTGTCCCTGGGCACCTCAGTCAGTCAGTCGTATTTACTGAACGCTTACCGTGTGCAGAGCACTGTACTAAGCGCTTGGGAGAGGACCGTACAACGATAAGCAGACACATTCCCTGCCCATAACGAGCTTGCAGTCTAGATGGACTGTACTCAGCATGGCTTAGTGGCTAGAGCCCAGGACTGGGAGTCAGAAGGTCACGGGTTCTAATCCTGGCTTGTCTGCTGTGTGACCTTGGGCGAGTCACTTCACTTCCCCGGGCCTCAGTTCCCTCATCTGGAAAATGAGGGTTGAGACTGTGAGCCCCATGTGGGACTGCGTCCAGCCGGATTTGCTCGTATCCATCCCTGTGCTTAGTACAGTGCCTGGCACATAGTAGGCACTTAACAAATGCCGTAATTATCATCATTATTATTAGAGGGGGAGACAGACATTAATACAGATAAATAAATTACAGATATGGACGGAAGTGCTCGCCGTTGTTTTGTCAGTGGGGAGAGGAAAGATGCTTAAAAATCTTCAAAATCTTCAGAATGAGACGTTGGTCCAGAGGGCCCTAAAAATTGTGGCCTCCTCAGGCCCCGTCTCCCAGAGAAAATAAATAAGACGGTTTTATGCCTCGTCGTAAATGCGCTCAAACAGATTTGGGTAAGATCATTTAAGAGTTTAAAAAGCCTGTTAGAATTGCCAATGGGGCATTAATTGAATGATAAGTTTCAAATGTAAATGAGGTTGTTTTCTACACCGATACGCCCCAGTGCATTTTAGTTGTCGTGGGTGAATAATGTTTGGACAGTGTTCATAATTATGACATTTGTTAAGTTCCTACTATGTGCCAAACTTTGTTCTAAATACTGGGGTAGATACCAACTAATCAAACTGGGACCCAGCCCCTGTCATTCAGCACTTCGAACAGTGCTTCGCACGTAGTAAGCGTTTAATAAATGCCATTATTATCATTATTATTATTATTATTATTCATTCAATCGTATTTGTTGAGCGCTTAATGTGTGCAGAGCACTGAACTAGGCGCTTGGGAAGTACAAGTCGTCAGCGTATAGAGACCGTCCCTACCCATCAGCGGGCTCACAGTCTAATAAATGCCATTATTATTATTATTATTATTATTATTATTATTATTATTATTATTATTATAGAAGGGGGAGACAGAGAACAAAACAAAACATGTGGACAGGTGTCAAACCGTCAGAATAAATAGAATTATAGCTATCTGCACATCCTTAATAAAGTAGAGTAGTAAATATGTACAAGTAAAATAAAAAACGTAATAAATCTGTACAAATATATACAAGTGCTGTGGGGAGGGGAAGGAGGTAGGATGTGGGGGATGGGGAGGAGGAGAGGAAAAAGGGGGCTCAATCTGGGATGGCCTCCTGGAAGAGGTGTCCAGGTGGAGGAGGTGGAGGAGTCATTCATTCATTTCATTCATTCATTCAATCGTATTTATTGAGCGCTTACTGTGTGCAGAGAGCTGTACTAAGCGCTTGGGAAGTACAAGTTGGCAACATCTAGAGACGGTCCCTACCCAACAGCGGGCTCACAGTCTAAAAGGGGGAGACAGAGCACAAAACACAACATATGAACAAAATAAAATAAGTAGAATAGATATGTCCAAGTAAAATAAATAAATAGAGTCATAGCCCCACATGGGACTCACAGTTCGGGTTAAGGGGCGTAGGGTTTTATCCCCGGTTTTCCAATTGAGGAAAATGAGGCACAGAGAAGTGTGAAGACTTTCCCGAGGTCACACAGCAGACACGAGAAGCCAGCGTGGCCTAGTGAAGAAAACAAGGCCCTGGGAGTCAGAAGAACCTGAGTTCTAATTCCGGCCGCGCCACTTGTCTGATGTGTGACTTTGGGCAAGTCACTTCACTTCGCGTGGCCTAGTGGATAGACTGGGAGTCAGAAGGATCTGGGTTCTAATCCCGCCTCTGCCACTTGTCAGCCGTGTGACCTTGCCCAAGGTCACTTCACTCTCTGGCCCTCAGTTCCCTCATCTGGAAAATGAGGATTAAGACTGTGGGCCCCATGTGGGACAGGGACTGTATCCATCCCAATTACCGTGTACCTATCCAAGCACTTAGAACAGTGCCTGGCACATAGTAAGCACGTAACAAATGCCGTAATTATTATAATTATTCTCTGTGCCTCAGTTAACTCATCTGTAAAATGGGGATTAATACTGTGAGACCCATGTGGGACGTGGACTGTGTCCAATCTGATTTGCTTATTCCCACGCTAGTGCTTAGTACAGTGGCCGGCACATAGTAAGTGCCCAGACTGAGCCCCCTCCCTCCCGCCTTACCCCCTTCCCCTCCCCACAGCACCTGTATATATGTATATCTGTTTGTACGTATTTATTGCTCTATTGATTTATTTTATTTGTACATATTTATTCTATTTATGTTATTTTGTTAATATGTTATGTTTTGTTGTCTGTCTCCCCCTTCTAGACTGTGAGCTTGCTGTTGGGTGGGGACTTACACTTCCCAAGTGCTTAGTACAGTAAGCGCTCAATAAATACGATTGAATGAATGAATGAATCCACCCCAGTGCTTAGTACAGTGTCTAGCACCTAGTAAACCCGTTGTTGGGTAGGGACTGTCTCTAAATGTTGCCGACTTATACTTCCCAAGTGCTTAGTACAGTGCTCTGCACACAGTAAGCGCTCAATAGATATGATTGAATGAATGAATCCACCCCAGCGCTTAGTACAGTGTCTGGCACATAGTAAGCACTTACTACCAATACCATCATCATCGTTATTATTATCGGGGGAGACAAACTTGAGTATTAAATCAGTAAATGACAGATATGGACGTAAGTGCCATGGGGCTGGAAGGGGGGATGAATGAAGAGAGCAAGTCAGGGCAACGCAGAAGGGAGTGGGAGAAGAGGAAAGGAGGGCTTAGCCTGGGAATAATAATAATAATAATAATAATAATAATAATAATAATAATAATAATGGCATTTTTAAGCACTTACTGTGTATGAAGCACTGTTCTAAGCACTGGGGAGGTTACAAGGTGATCAGGTTGTCCCACGTGGGGCTCACAGTCTTAATCCCCATTTCACAGATGAGGTAACTGAGGCCCAGAGAAGCGAAGTGACTTGCCCAAAGTCACAAAGCTTGCAGTTGATGGAGCCGGCATTTGAACCCCTGACCTCTGACTCCAAAGCCCGGGCTCTTTCCACTGAGCCACGCTGCTTCTCCGCCGTCTGGGAAGGCCTCTTGGAGGAGGCGGGCCTTTAGTAAGGCGTTGAAGGTGGGGAGAGTCATTAGTCTGGGGGATTTGAGAAGGGAGGGCATCCCAGGCCAGAGGTAACAATAATAATAATAATAATAATGGCATTTGTTAAGCGCAAAGCACTGTTCTAAGCGCTGGGTAGGACATGGGCCAGGGGTCAGCGGCGGGACAGGTGGGATGGAGGCCATCCCCTCGCCCCCTCCTACCTCACCTCCCTTCTGTCCTTCTCCAGCCCAGCCCGCACCCTCCGCTCCTCCGCCGCTAATCTCCTCACCGTACCTCGTTCTCGCCCGTCCCGCCATCGACCCGCGGCCCACGTCCTCCCCCGGGCCTGGAATGCCCTGCTCCCTCTGCCCATCCGCCAAGCTAGCTCTCTTCCTCCCTTCAAGGCCCTGCTGAGAGCTCACCTCCTCCAGTAGGCCTTCCCAGACTGAGCCCCTTCTTTCCTCTCCCCCTCGTCCCCCTCTCCATCCCCCTGTCTTACCTCCTTCCCTTCCCCACAGCACCTGTATATATGTATATATGGTTGTACATATTTATTACTCTGTTTATTTATTTATTTGTTTATTTTACTTGTACAGTTCTATCCTACTTATTTTATTTTGTTGGTATGTTTGGTTCTGTTCTCTGTCTCCCCCTTTTAGACTGTGAGCCCACTATCGGGTAGGGACTGTCTCTATGTGATGCCAATTTGTACTTCCCAAGCGCTTAGTACAGTGCTCTGCACATAGTAAGCGCTCAATAAATACGATTGATTGATTGATTGATTGATTGGAATGCCCTCCCTCTGCCCATCCGCCAAGCTAGCTCTCTTCCTCCCTTCAAGGCCCTGCTGAGAGCTCACCTCCTCCAGGAGGCCTTCCCAGACTGAGCCCCTTCCTTCCTCTCTCCCCCTCGTCCCCCTCTCCATACCCCCCGTCTTACCTCCTTCCCTTCCCCACAGCACCTGTATATATGGATATGTGTTCGTACAGATTTATTACTCTATTTATTTATTTATTTTGCGTGTACATATCTATTCTATTTATTTTATTTTGTTAGTATGTTTGGTTTTGTTCTCTGTCTCCCCCTTTTAGACTGTGAGCCCACTGTTGGGTAGGGACTGTATATGTTGCCAACTTGTACTTCCCAAGTACTTAGTACAGTGCTCTGCACACAGTAAGCGCTCAATAAGTGCGATTGATGATGATAATGATGGAGGCCCAGGGAGGAGGTGAGCGGCGGCAGAGGAGCGGAGGGTGCCGGCTGGGCTGGAGAAGGAAAGAAGGGAGGGGAGGTCGGAGGGGGCGAGGGGATGGGGTTTCTGTTTCGTGCTGAGGTGGAGATAGCTGTGCTGTAACTGTGGAGGCTTCCCTCCCTGGCCCCCATGGGCATCAGCCTGCCCTGAGCCAACAGGCGGCCGTGGGGAGGCCCCTCTGGCCCCTCTGGCCCGGGTCCCTCCTGTGTGCAGCCCTCCTGGCGAAGCCGTCAGGGAGGGATTGAGGCCTTTCATTCATTCATTCATTCATTCATTCATTCAGCCATATTTATTGAGCACTTACTGTGTGCAGAGCCCTGGACTAAGCGCTTGGGAAGTACAAGTTGGCAAGATACGGAGACGGTCCCTACCCAACGGTGGGCTCACAGTCTAGAAGGGGGAGACAGAGAACAAAACCAAACATACCAACAAAATAAAATAAATAGAATAAATATGTACAAATAAAATAGAGTAATATGTACAAACGTATATACATATATACAGGTGCTGTGCAGAGGGGAAGGACGTAAGGAGGGGATGGGGAGGGGGAGGAAGGGGTGAGGAAGGAGGGGGCTCAATGTGGGAAGGCCTCCTGGAGGAGGTGAGCTCTCAGCAGGGCCTTGAAGGGAGGAAGAGAGCTAGCTTGGCGGATGTGCGGAGGGAGCAGGGCATTCCGGGCCAGGGGGAGGACGTGGGCCGGGGGTCGACGGCGGGACAGGCGAGAACGAGGCACATTGAGGAGGTTAGCGGCAGAGGAGCGGAGAGTGCGGGCTGGGCTGGGGAAGGAAAGAAGGGAGGTGAGGTAGGAGGGGCCGAGGTGATGGGCAGCCTTGAAGCCGAGGGTGAGGAGTTTTTGCCTGATGCGCAGATTGATTGGTAGCCATTGGAGGTCTTTGAGGAGGGGAGTGATATGCCCAGAGCGTTTCTGGACAAAGAGAATCCGGGTAGCAGCATGAAGTATGGATTGAAGAGGGGAGAGTCAGGAGGAAGGGAGATCGGAGAGGAGGCTGATGCAGTAGTCCAGACGGGATAGGATGAGAGATTGAACAAGCAGGGTAGCGGTTTGGATGGAGAGGAAAGGGCGGATCTTGGCAATGTTGCGGAGCTGAGACCGGCAGGTTTTGGTGACGGCTTGGATGTGAGGGGTGAATGAGAGAGCGGAGTAGAGGATGACACCAAGGTTGCGGGCTTGTGAGACGGGAAGGATGGTAGTGCCGTCAACAGAGATGGGAAAGTCAGGGAGAGGACAAGGTTTGGGAGGGAAGACAAGGAGCTCAGTCTTCGACATGTTGAGCTTTAGGTGGCGGGCGGACATCCAGATGGAGATGTCCTGAAGGCAGGAGGAGATGCGAGCCTGGAGGGAGGGGGAGAGAGCAGGGGCAGAGATGGAGATCTGGGTGTCATCAGCGTAGAGATGATAGTTGAAGCCGTGGGAGCGAATGAGGTCACCGAGGGAGTGAGTGTAGATTGAGAACAGAAGGGGACCAAGCACTGAACCTTGGGGAACCCCCACAGTAAGAGGATGGGAGGGGGAGGAGGAGCCTGCAGAAGAGACTGAGAAAGAACGACCGGAGAGATAAGAGGAGAGAGGACGGAGTCTGTGAAGCCAAGGTCAGATAGCGTGTTGAGGAGAAGGGGGTGGTCCACAGTGTCAAAGGCAGCTGAGAGGTCGAGGAGGATTAGGATTAGGGTTAGGATGGTGTATGATCCAGTGTTTAGAACAGTGCTTTGCACATAGTAAGCACTTAATAAATGCCATTATTATTATTATTGTTTGAACCATTGCTTATCTCTGAGGCTGGATTTGGGAAGCTTTTTTGTTTTTAAAGAAAAATTCTCATAATATTCCATGTCCTAGTCTTATTATAGAACCGAGAGACAGTCATCTTCCAAGGCATTTTATTAAGCAGGTGTTTGCCTGTGACGCTGAACTAGGTGCTATATAAAAAGCGCTTTAGCAGACACACTCCCTCCCTCGAGGACGAGAGAATGGGGCAAGAGGAAATTTCCATTTATCTTCCATTTCGTCAAGAAAGGCATCTTGGAGAGCTTCCGTATAGAGTGCGCTCCATTTTCTAAAGGCAGTCAGTCGATCGTATTTTTGGAGCACTTACTGTGTCCAGGGCACTGTACTAAGCACTTGGGAGAGCACAAGAGAAGCAGCGTGGCTCAGTGGAAAGAGCCTGGGCTTTGGAGTCAGAGGTTGTGGGTTCAAATCCCGGCTCCGCTGTCAGCTCTGTGACTTTGGGCAAGTCACTTCACTTCTCTGGGCCTCGGTAACCTCATCTGTCAAGTGGGGATGAAGACTGTGAGCCCCCGTGGGACAACCTGATCAGCTTGTAACCTCCCCAGTGCTTAGAACAGTGCTTTGCACATAGTAAGTGCTTAATAAATACCATCATCGTCATCACGATATAGCAATAAACAGGCACATATCTTGCCTAGAACGAGCTTACAGCATAGAGGGGGGAGACAGACATGAATAATAGTAATATAATAATGATGGCATTTGTTAAGCGCTTACTATGTGCAAAGCACTGTTCTAAGCGCTGGGGGGGATACAGTGTGATCAAGTTGTCCCACATGGGGCTCACAGTCTTAATCCCCATTTTACAGATGAGGTAACTGAGGCTCAGAGAAGTGAAGTGACTTGCCCAAGGTCACACAGCAGACTTGTGGTGGAGACAGGATTCAAACCCATGACCTCTGGCTCCAAAGCCCGGGCTCTTTCCACTGAGCCACGCTGCTTCTCAATAGACTGTGAGCCCACTGTTGGGCAGGGACTGTCTCTATTTGTCACCAACTTGTACTTCCCAAGCGCTTAGTACAGTGCTCTGCACACAGTAAGCGCTCAATAAATACGATTGATTGAACAGAAATAAATAAATGACAGATCTGGACATAAGCGGTGTGGGGCTCGGAGGGGGGATGGATAAAGGGAGCAAGTCAGAGCGACGCAGAGGGGAGTAGGGAAAGAGTAAAGGAGAGCTCAGAGAAGATTGCCCCTCTGGGAGTCACATAAGTAGTCCCTAAGAAAATAGGGGAGCTGTCCACACCTCCTGGGTGTGAAGCACTCTATTAAACACTTAGAAAATAATAATAATAATAACTGTGGTATTTGTTAAGTGCTTACTATGTGCCAGGCACTGGACTAAGCACTGAGCTGAGTACAAGTGTATATGTAGATATGTTTGTACGTATTTATTACTCCATTTATTTTACTTGTACATATCTATTCTATTTATTTTATTTTGTTAGTATGTTTGGTTTTGTTCTCTGTCTCCCCCTTTTAGACTGTGAGCCCGCTGTTGGGTAGGGACTGTCTCTATATGCTGCCAACTTGTACTTCCCAAGCGCTTAGTCCAGTGCTCTGCACACAGTAAGCGCTCAATAAATACAATGATTGATTGATTACAAGGTGGGACCCAGTTCCCTGTCGCACATGGGACTCACAGTCAATCCCCCTTGTGCGGATGAGGAAACCGAGGCCCAGAGAAGTGAAGTGAATTGCCCAAGGTCACACAGCAGGCTAGTGGTGGAGCTGGGATTAGAACCCAGGCCCCGGACTCTATCTACTAGGCAGTACTGCAAAGCCGTACATGTGAGAATTAGCCCCCAAGGCGTATCCCAATCCAAGAATGGAGCAGGGAAAAGGATTCCTGAGAGACCAGTATGGAAAGATGAAATCATTAGAACAATATACAAAGCGAGGACAAAAATCAACCAAATGAGAGGAGCAGAGTAGTTAGAGCCCAGGCCAGAGAACTTGGGTTCTAATCCCGGCCCCGCCACCTGTCTGCGGTGTGACCTTGGGCAAGTCACTTCACTTATATGTTGCCAACTTGTACTTCCCATGCGCTTAGTACAGTGCTGTGCACACAGTAAGCACTCAATAAATACGATTGATTCACTTCTCCGGGCCTCAGTTCCCTCATCTGGAAAATGGAGATTAAGAGTCTGAGCCCCATGTGGGACAGGGACTGTGTCCAATCTGATTATTTTATATCTGCCCCAGCACTCAATAGAGTGCTATTTCCCCTATCTGGAATTTATTTTAATGTTTGGCTCCTGCTCTAATAATAATAATAATAATAGTAATAGTGTTTGTTAAGCGCTTACTATGTGCCAAGCATTGTTCTAAATTCTGGGGTAGATACAAGGTAATCAGGTTGTCCCACGTGGGGCTCACAGTCTTTTCCCCATTTACAGATGAGGTAACTGAGGCACAGAGAAGTTAAGTGGCTTGCCCAGGGTCACACAGCAGACAAGTGGCAGAGCCGGGATTAGAACCCACATCCTCTGACTCCCAAGCCCGGGCTCTTTCATTCTTTCATTCATTCATTCAGTCGTATTTATTGAGCGCTTACTGTGTGCAGAGCGCTGTACTAAGCGCTTGGGAAGTACAAGTTTCCACCAAGCCACACTGCTTCTCTTGACTGTGGGCTCCTTCCGGGCAGGGAAAGTGTTTATCAAAGAGTGCTGACCCAGGTTTTTCCAGAACGGGTATTCTAATGCCAGTGCTGCCACTTGTCTGCTGTGTGACCTTGAGCAAGTCACTTCACCTCTCTGGGCCTCGGTTACCTCATCCATAAAATGGGACTTTGATTGTGAGCCCCGTGACCGTGTCCACCCTGATTATCTTATATCTACTCCAGTGCTTAAAGCATAGTAAGGCCTTAAGATATACCTTTAAAAAAAATTGTAAACCTCATGTGGGACATGGACTGTGTCCAACCTGATTATCTTATATCTACCCCAGTGCTTAGAATAGTGCCTGGCACCTAGAAAACCTTTAATAAATACCATAAAACAAATTGTAAGCCTCATGTGGGACATGGACTGTGTCCACCCTGGTTATCTTATATCTACCCCAGTGGTTAGAATAGTTCCTGGCACCTAGAAAACCTTTAATAAATACCATAAAACAAATTGTAAACCTCATGTGGGACACGGACTGTGTCCACCCTGATTATCTTGTATCTACCCCAGTGCTTAGAATAGTGCCTGGCACCTAGAAAACCTTTAATAAATACCATAAAACAAATTGTAAACCTCATGTGGGACACAGACTGTATCCACCCTGATTATCTTATATCTACCCCAGTGCTTAGAGTAGTGCCTGGCACCTAGAAAACCTTTAATAAATACCATAAAACAAATTGTAAACCTCATGTGGGACACGGACTGTGTCCACCCTGATTATCTTATATCTACCCCAGTGCTTAGAATAGTGCCTGGCACCTCGTAAACCCTTAATAAATACCATAAAACAAATTGTAAAACTCATGTGGGACACGGACTATGTCCACCCTGATTATCTTGTATCTACCCCGGTGCTTAGAACAGTGCCTGGCACCTAGTAAACCCTTAAAAAATACCGTAAGACAAATTGTAAACCTCATGTGGGACACGGACTGTGTCCACCCTGATTATCTTGTATCAACTCCGGCACTTAGAACAGTGCCTGATAGATAGTAAACCCTTAAGAAATGCCATAAAAAATGGCAAAATGGGGATTAATTAATGTTGGAATGCTATGAAAAATTGCAAAAGGGGGATTAATTAATTAATGTTGGTATTAAGTGCTTACTATATGCTAAGCACTGTTCTAATCAATCAATCGTATTTATTGAGCGCTTACTGTGTGCAGAGCACTATACTAAGCGCTTGGGAAGTACAAATTGGCAACATATACAGTCCCTACCCAACAGTGGGCTCACAATCTAAGCGCTGGGGTAGATACAAGGTAATCAGGTTGTCCCACGTGGGGCTCATAGTCTTCATCCCCATTTTCCAGATGAGGGAACTGAGGCCCAGAGAAGTGAAGTGACTTGCCCAAGGTCACTCAGCTGACAAGTGGCGGAGGCGGGATTAGAACCCATGACCTCTGACTCCCAAGCCCGGGCTCTTTCCAGTAAGCCACGCTGCTTCTCTAGCCACGCTGCTTCTGCGAGCCTCCCGTGGGATGGTTTTTAGGGGTGATTCGGGGACAATTGGGACAAAGCTTCCCACCGGGGAAAAATGTCGGGAAGGTGTGTTTCCCAGCTACGCGGACAGATGGAGGAAATAAACCCGGCACCTGTAGTGTGCAGCTGTGCGTTTGAATATTCCGCAGTAATTGGGCCAAGTTTAAAGCCGAATTAGGAAAACAGGAATTGCACAGCATTGAAAGTCTGTTGCGGAGCCGTGCCTTCCAGAGCTCTCCCCTAGAATGATAATAATAATAATAATAATAATAGTGATAGCATTTATTAAGCGCTTACTATGTGCAAAGCACTGCTCTAAACGCTGGGGAGGTTACAAGGTGATCAGGTTGTCCCCCGGGGGGCTCACAGTCTTCATCCCCATTTTACAGATGAGGTCACTGAGGCACAGAGAAGTGAAGTGACTTATCCAAAGTCACACAGCTGACAATTACTACTACTACTACTACTAATAATAATGATAGCATGTATTAAGCGCTTACTATGTGCAAAGCATTCATTCATTCATTCAGTCGTATTTAGTGAGCGCTTATTGTGTGCAGAGCACTGTACTAAGCACTTGGGAAGTACAAGTCGGTCACATATAGAAACAGTCCCTACCCAGCAACGGGCTCACAGTCTAGAAGGGGGAGACAAACAAAACAAAACATGGAGACGGGTGTCAAAATCGTCAGAACAAATAGAATTAAAGCTATATGCACATCATTAAGCGCTTAGTACAGTGCTCTGCACACAGTAAGCGCTCAATAAATGCGATTGATTAACAAAATAAATAGTAAATATGTACAAGTAATAAATAGAGTAATAATCTGTACAAATATATATACAGGTGCTGTGGGGAGGGGAAAGAGGTAGGGCGAGGGAGATGGGGAGGAGGAACGGGAAAAGGGGGCTCAGTCTGGGAAGGCCTCCTGGAGGAGGTGAGCTCTCAGTAGGGTTTTGAAGGGCGGAAGAGAGCTAGCTAGAAAGCACTGTTCTAAGCGCTGGGGAGGTTACAAGGTGATCAGGTTTTCCCCCGGGGGGGCTCACAATTTTAATCCCCATTTTACAGATGCGGTAACTGAGGCCCAGAGAAGTGAATTGACTTGCCCAAAGTCACACAGCTGACAATGGGTAGAGCCGGGATTTGAACCCATGACCTCGGGCTCCAAAGCCCGCGCTCTTTCCCCTGAGCCACGCTGCTTCTCAAGATGGGGATGAAGACTGTGAGCCCCATGTGGGGACAGGGACTCTGCCCAACCTGGTTAGCTTGTGTCAACTCCGGTACTTAGTACAGTGCCTGGCGCATAGCGGCTGCTTAACGGTACCATATCCAAAAAAACAAAAGAAAAGGGGGAGGAGGAGAAGGCTTTAGGCTGGAATTGGGTGAGTCCAAAGGCACAGGTTCTTGGACTACGGCCTAGAAAGGGAGACGGACATTCGTATAAAAAAAAGAACGTATAGCGTTTCACAGAAGTGCTGTGGGGTTGGTGGCGGTGTGACTATCATGTGCCCGAAGGTCCCAGAGTGAGGTGCACAGATCATCATCATCATCATCATCAATTGTACTTATTGAGCGCTTACTATGTGCAGAGCACTGTACTAAGCGCTTGGGAAGTACAAATTGGCAACATATAGAGACAGGCCCTACCCAACAGTGGGCTCACAGTCTAAAAGATGATGCAGAAGGGAGAAGGAGCCGGGGGAAAAGAGAGCTTCACTGGGAAGGCTTCTTGGAGGAGGTGGGACTGTAGTAATGCTTTGAAGGTGGAGAGGGAGGGGGAGTGGGAGGGGGTTCCAGGCTAAGGGGAGGATGCGGGAAAGGGCCAGAGAGACGAGACGAGGGCACAGTGAGGAAGCTGGTTCGCTAGAGGAGCGGAGGGTGTGGGTTGGGCTAGCCTGGAGGAGGAGATCAGGCAGGGGGCGAGATATATGGTATATATGGTATATGATATATAGGGGTCCTGTATATATGTATATATGTTTGTACATATTTATTACTCTATTTATCTTGTACGTATCTATTCTATTTATTTTATTTTGTTAGTATGTTTGGTTTGGTTCTCTGTCTCCCCCTTCTAGACTGCGAGCCCACTGTTGGGTAGGGACTGTCTCTATATGTTGCCAACTTGGACTTCCCAAGCGCTTGGTACAGTGCTCTGCACACAGTAACCGCTCAATAAATACGATCGATTGACTGATCGATTGAGATGATGGACGGCTTTAAATAATAATAATAATAATGGCATTTATTAAGCGCTTACTATGTGCAGAGCACTGTTCTAAGCGCTGGGAAGGTTACAAGGTGATCAGGTTGTCCCCTGGGGGGCTCACAGTCTTCATCCCCATTTGACAGGTAACTGAGGCCCAGAGAAGTTAAGCGACTTGCCCAAAGTCACACAGCTGGCAATTGGCGGGAGCCGGGATTTGAACCCACGACCTCTGACTCCAAAACCCATGTTCTTTTCCACTGAACCACGCTGCTTCTCTAATGCTTCTCTAATGCTTTAAAGGCATTGGTGAGGAGTTTCTGTTTGATGCGGAGGTGGCTGGGCACCGACTTTTTATTACCTATTTATTTTACTTGTATATATTTGCAGTTCTATTTATTTTGTCAGTGATGTGCATCTAGCTTTACTTCTATTTCTTCTGACGACTTGACACCTGACCACATGTTTTGTTTTGCTGTCTGTCTCCCCCTTCTAGACTGTAAGCCTGCTGTTGGGTAGGGACCGTCTCTATCTGTTGCCGACTTGGACTTTCCAAGCGCTTAGTCCAGTGCTCTGCACCCAGTAAGCGCTCAATAAATGCGACTGAAAGAATGAATGAATGAATGAATGAATGAATGAATGGGCAACCACTGGAGGTTCTTGAGGAGGGGGGAATCGTGGCCTGAACATTTCTGTAGAAGAATGATCCGGGCAGCAGAGTCCAAGAGGCCTTCCCAGATAAACCCCCTTTTCCTCAGCTCCCCCTCCCTTCCGTGTCGCCTCAACTCACTCCCTTTACTCATCCCCCCTCTTCCCACCCCACAGCACTTATGTATTACATGTCCGTGTCTATAATTCTACTTATTTATATTGATGTCTGTTTACTTGTTTTGAATTCTGTCTCCTCCCCAGACTGTAAGTCCATTGTAGGCAGGGATTGTCTCTCTTTATTGCTGTATAGTACTTTCCAAGCACTTACTATTCATTCATTCAGTCGTATTTATTGAGGCTTACTGTGTGCAGAACAGTGTACTATCTATAATTCTACTTATTTATATTGATGCCTGTTTACTCGTTTTGAATTCTGTCTCCTCCCCAGACTGTAAGTCCATTGTAGGCAGGGATTGTCTCTATTCCTGTATAGTACGTTCCAAGCACTTACTATTCATTCATTCAGTCGTATTTATTGAGGCTTACTGTGTGCAGAACAGTGTACTAAGCGCTCAGAAAATACGATTGAATGAATGAATGAAGTACGGACTGGAATGGGGAGAGACAGGAGGCAGGGAGGTCAGCAAGGCGGCTGATCCGGTAACCTAGGCTTGGATTATCGTGGTAGCAATTGGGATGGAGAGGAAAGCCCGGATTTTAGCTGTTTTGTGAAGGTTGAACCGACAGGATTTAGTGATGGATTGGGTGGGATGAGAGAAATGAGAAGAGGACCACACCGAGGTTACAAGCTTGTGAGATAGGGAGGATAGCGGTATTGTCTACAGTGATGGGAAAGACAATGGGGAGGACAAGGTTTGGGTGGGAAGACGAGGAGATCTGATTTGGGCATATTAAGTTGGAGATGTTGGCGGGGCATCGAAGTAGAGATGTCCTGAAGACCGAGGAAATGCGAGACTGCGGGGAAGGAGAGAGGTCAGGGCTGGAGATGGAGAATTGGGAATCATCAACATGGAGGTGGTCGTTGAAATCACGCGTGCAAATGAGTTCTCCAAGGGAGTGGGTGTAGATGGAGAATAGAAGGGGACCCAGAACTGAACCTTGAGGGTCTTCCACAGTTTGGGGTTGGGAGGTAGAGGAGGAGCCCGCGAAGGAGTCTGAGAATGAGCGGCCAGAGAGATGAGAGGAGAACCGGGAGAGGACAGAGTCAGTGAACCCAAGATCGGATAACGTTTTCGGGAGAAACGTGGTCGACAGTGTCAAGAGGAAGATTAGGATGGAGTTGAGGTCATCAGATTTGGCGAGAAGGTGGTCACGGATGACCTCGGAGAGGGCTGCTTTGGGGGAATGAAGGGGCAGGAAACCCGGTTACAGGGGATCAAGGAGCAAATTGGAAGAGAGGAACTTGAGACAGCAGGTGTAGACAACTCGCTCAAGAGGTTTGGAGAGAAATGGGAGGAGGGAATGACGCACTAACAAGAGGGGGCCTTGGAGTTAAGGGGGGGTTTATTAGGGTAGGTGTTATGGAAGAAGCATGATTCTATGTGAGCATTTCCCATAAGCATATGTAAGCATCTCCCCGCCTTCAAAGCCTATTTATTGAAAGCCCATCTCCTCCAAAAGGCCCTCTCAGACTAAGCCCTTTCTTTCTTCTTCTCTCCCTCCCATCTGCGTCCCCCTGACTTGCTCCCTCTGCTCTTCCCCCCCTCCCCGCCCCACAGTACTTATATACAGATCTTTAATTTTCTTCATTCGTATTGATGTCTGTCTCCCCCTCTCTAGGCTGTAATCTAGTGGTGGGCAGGGACTGTGTCTGCTTGTTGTTGTATTGTCCTCTCCCAAATGCTTAGTACAGTGATCTGCACACAGGAAGCGCTCATCATCATCATCATCATCATTATTATCATCTGTTGCCGAATTGGACTTTCCCAGCGCTTAGAACAGTGCTTTGCACATAGTAAGCGCTTAACAAATACCATCATCATCATCAATAAATAGAAGAAGAAGCCACTTCTTGATCCTAAGAGGTCGGGATTGAGGCCCGTCTGTCGTTCCCAAAGGGAGATTCTACTCAGTCAGGTGGGTGAGGGGGAGGTGCTTAGTTACAATGTCGATTACGGTTAGTACAGCGTCCTGATCTCTGGAGACGCTCGGTAAATAAGATGGATGAATGAGGGGGTGTGTGTGCACAGATGATCTAAACCACGAGAAGCAGCGTGGCTCAGTGGAAAGAGCCCGGGCTTTGGAGTCAGAAGTCATGGGTTTGAATCCCGGCTCCACCACATGTCTGCTGTGTGACCTTGGGCAAGTCACTTAACTTCTCTGAGCCTCAGTTATCTCGTCTGTAAAATGGGGATTAAGACTGTGAGCCCCACGTGGGACAACTTGATCACCTTGTATCCCCCCCCCCAGCGCTTAGAGCAGTGCTCTGCACATAGTAAGCGCTTAACAAATGCCAACATTATTATTATTATGAGAGCAGCAGGCCTAGTGACTAGAAGCCAGCCCTGGGAGTCAGAGGACCTGGGTTCTAATCTCATCTCTGCCACTTGTTTGTGGTGTGACCTTGGGCAAGTCACTTCACTTCTCTAGACCTCATTTCCCTCATCTGTAAAATGGAGATTAAGGCTAAGAGCCCCATGTGGAACATGGATTGGGTCCAACCTGTTTAACTTGTATCTGTGCCACTCCTTCTAGACTGTGTGCCAGTTGTTGGGTAGGGACCGTCTCTATATGTTGCAAACGTGTACTTCCCAAGCGCTTAGTACAGTGCTCTGCACACAGTAAGTGCTCAATAAATGCGATTGAGTGAATGAATGAATGAATGAATGCTTAGTTCAGTGCCTGGCACATAGTAAGCACTTGACAAATGCCATCATAATTATTATTATTATCAACTACCATAAACAGAGAGTCGATTAAGTAGGCTGTTTCTCAATACACTGGGGATATTCCCTTTTCCACCCCAAGCCAAGGTTTCATTGCCCTTATTTGATATGTTATTTAATTCAGTTGAATTTTAAAACGAAGACAGTGTTTGAAACCTTAGGGGGCACATGCAGTGAAAGAGTGTCATTAAGAACTAATTAATAAAATCTTTAGGTTAAGATCCGCTGTATCGAAAACTCCCCCGTCAACACAGAAAGAAGCCTATAAAAGTCAGTGGGTTTTGCGCAAAGTCTTAATTGCCCGAAAACTTACTGGGTCTTGGTTTCTTAGCTTTGGCCGCTTGCAGTTTTGTTTTTTTAAGAGTTCACAATTCCTTAATGTTGACCTTGCATTTCTGTTCCCTGTCAGTATTCCATCAGATGATGATACTTGGTGTTCTGTGGGGAGAATAGAAGCAGGGAATACATTCTCTCCCTTGGGACTTGGAAGGAGAAAGATGGGGTTGTAATCTTGGAGAAGAGGGGGAGGAGGATGGGGGGGAAGAGGGGAAGGAGGAGGAGGAGGAGGAGGTGGAAGACTTGGAGGGGGAGGAGGATTGGGGAGAAGAAGGAGGAGGAGGAGGAGAAGAGGAGGAGGAGGAGGAATACTGGGAGGTGGAGGAGAAGTGAATAATAATAATGGCATTTATTAAGCGCTTACTATGAGCAAAGCACTGTTCTAAGGGCTGGGGAGGTTACAAGGTGATCAGGTTGTCCCAACGGGGGCTCACAGTCTTAATCCCCATTTTACAGATGAGGTAACCAAGGCCCATAGAAGTGAAGTGACTTGCCCAAAGTTACACAGCTGACAATTGGCAGAGCTGGGATTTGAACCCATGACCTCTGACTCCAAAGCCCGGGCTCTTTCCACTGAGCCACGCTGCTTCTCTAGTGAAGGAGGAAGAGGAGGGGAGAAGGAGAAGAGAATGGGGAAAATGAGGAGGGGAGAAGGGGGAGAAGAGAAGCGGGAGGAAGAGGAGAGAAGAGGGAGGAGGATTTGGAGGACGAGGAGAAAGGAAGGAGGGGAAATGGGAGGAAGAGGGAAAGCAGAGGGAGGGCTAGGAGAATGGGAAGGGGGAGGAGGAGAAGAGGTGCAGGGAGGAGAAGGAGGAGGAGTGGGAGCCGGAGGAGGAGGAAAAGAGGAAGAGGAGGAGGAAGGAGTGGATAAAGGAGAGGACTTGACTCTGGATTTCTGTTCGGCACCAATGCCCGTCACCGGCCCAGGTCAGAATTCTGTGTTGTTTGGTTTCCCAAAGAGGCTTCCAGAAAGCTGGATTTTTGTGGGCCACAGTGCCAGGGGAAGAGGGGGCGGGCAGGAGCCGGCATGATGACAGCCAAAGGCAGGAGGCGGCCGTGCCGGCTGAGCTCCCACACGGCTTCCCGGGGGGCCGGGGAGAGGTGAGGAGGGGGGGCGTCCGGGCCTCCCTGCCGCCCTGCCCTCCATTCCCTCGGAAGAAGCCCAGCCTTGAATGTCCCTGACCTGGTTTTGAGGCCGCCCCCACCTTCACCCACCCTGGGAGAGTGGAAGAAGGAATCCTAGCCTCGCTTCCCTTCAACCGATCGATCCGTCAATTACTGATATTGATTGAGTGCCTGATGAGAACAGTGATAATGATAACAGAGAAGCAGCGTGGCTCAGTGGAAAGAGCCCGGGCTTTGGAGTCAGAGGTCATGGGTTCAAATCCCAGCTCTGCCAATTGTCAGCTGGGTGACTTTGGGCAAGTCACTTCACTTCCCTGGGACTCTGTTCCCTCATCTGTAAAAGGGGCATGAAGACTGGGAGCCCCCTGTGGGACAACCTGATTGCCGTGTAACCTCCCCAGCGCTTAGAACAGTGCTTGGCACATAGTAAGCGCTTAATAAACGCCATCATTATTATTATAATAACAATGGTGGTATTGGTTGAGCGCTTACTACATGCCAGGCACTGTACTAAGCACTGAGGTGGGTACAATCAATCAATCAATCAATCGTATTTATTGAGCGCTTACTGTGTGCAGAGCACTGTACTAAGCATTTGGGAAGTACAAGTTGGCAACATATAGAGACAGTCCCTACCCTACAAGCAAATCGGGTTGGATGCGGGCCCTGTCCCGAGTGGGGCTCACAGTGTCAATCTCCATTTTACAGATGAGGGAACTGAGGCCCAGAGAATAATAATAATAATTATGGCATTCATTATGCGCTTACTATGTGCCAGGTGCTGTACTAAGCGCTGGGGTGGATACAATCGAAGCAGGTCGGACACAGTCCCCGTCCCACCTGGGGCTCCCAGTCTCCATCCCCATTTACAGATGAGGGAACTTGAGGCCCAGAGAATTGAAGCGATTTGCCCAAGGTCACCCAGCTGACAAGCGGCGAAGCCGGGATTGAACCCGGGACCTTCTGTCTCCCGGGCCCGGGCTCTGTCCACTAGGCCATGCTGCTTCTCCTGATGACTGTGAGCCCACTGTTGGGTAGGGACTGTCTCTATATGTTGCCAATTTGTACTTCCCAAGCGCTTAGTACAGTGCTCTGCACATAGTAAGCGCTCAATAAATACGATTGATGATGATGATGATGATGATGATGTGTGCAGAGCTCTGGCCTAAGGTGATGGGAGAGCACAGTGCCACAGTTGCCTCTCTGCTGGCTCGGCTAAATCAGGGGAGGGGGGCAAGCAGGAAAACTCCCAACTCTGTGGATCCACTACCAGTCATTCATTCATTCATTCAGTCGTATTTCTTGAGCGCTTACTGTGTGCAGAGCACTGTACTAACCACTTGGGAAGTCCAAATCGGCAACATATAGAGACGGTCCCTCCCCACCAACGGGCTCACAGTCTAGAAGGGGGAGACAGACTCCAAAAAAAACCATGTAGACAGGCGTCAAAATAGAACAAATAGATTTATAGCTATATGCACATCATTAACAAAATAAATAGTAAATATGTGCAAGTAAAATAAATAGAGTGATAAATCTGTACAAACGTATATAATAATAATAATGGCATTTATTAAGCGCTTACTATGTGCCAAGCACTGTTCTAAGCACTGGGGAGGTTACAAGGTGATCAGGTTGTCCCACGGCGGGGTCTCACAGTCTTCATCCCCATTTTACAGATGAGGGAACTGAGGCATAGAGAAGTTAAGTGCCTTGCCCAAAGTCGCACAGCTGACAATTGGCGGAGCCGGGATTTGAACCCATGACCTCTGACTCCAAAGCCCGGGCTCTTTTCCACTGAGCCATGCTGTATATACAGGTGCTGTGGGGAGGGGAAGGAGGTAGGGCAGGGGGATGGGGAGGAGGAGAGGAAAAAGGAGGCTTAGTCTGGGAAGGCCTCCTGGAGGAGGCCTTCTAGACTGAGCCCGCTGTTGGGTAGGGACCGTCTCTATACATTGCCAAGTTGTACTTCTCAAGCGCTTAGTACAGTGCTCCGCACACAGTAAGCGCACAATAAATACGATTGAATGAATGAATGAGGTGAGCTCTCAGTAGGGCTTTGAATGATGGCAGATGGAGAGCGGGACGTTCTGGGAGAGAAGTGTCCGCGGTGTTGCTTTATGGGTCGTGGAAACACCTCGATGGCGTAAGACTAGACTACAGTAATTATGGTATTTGTTAAGCACTTACTATGTGCCAAGCACTGTTAAGTAGAGAGGAAAGAGTAGGACGAAGAAGAAAGTTGTTTTCCCCACTCTGAGGGCTGAGAGAAGGGAGTAGGATAAGGAGGAAGGTAACACCTCGATGGCATAAGACTAGACTACAGTAATTATGGTGTTTGTTAAACGCTTACTATGTGCCAAGCACTGTTAAGTAGAGAGGAAAGAGTAGGACGAAGAAGAAAGTTGTTTTCCCCACTCTAAGGGCTGAGAGTAGGGAGTAGGATAAGGAGGAAGGTAATACCTCGATGGCATTAGACTAGACTAGGATAAGGAGGAGGGAAACACCTCGATGGCATAAGACTAGACTGCAGTAATTATGGTATTTATTAAGCGCTTACTATGTGCCAAGCACTGTTAAGTAGAGAGGAAAGAGTAGGACGAAGAAGAAAGTTGTTTTCCCCACTCTAAGGGCTGAGAGTAGGGAGTAGGATAAGGAGGAAGGTAACACCTCGATGGCATAAGACTAGACTAGGATAAGGAGGAGGGAAACACCTCGATGGCATAAGACTAGACTACAGTAATTATGGTATTTGTTAAGCGCTTACTATGTGCCAAGCACTGTTAAGTAGAGAGGAAAGAGTAGGACGAAGAAGAAAGTTGTTTTTCCCACTCTAAGGGCTGAGAGAAAGGAGTAGGATAAGGAGGAAGGTAACACCTCGATGGCATAAGACTGGACTACTAGACTAGACTAGGATAAGGAGGAGGGAAACACCTCGATGGCATAAGACTAGACTACAGTAATTATGGTATTTGTTAAGCGCTTACTATGTGCCAAGCACTGTTCAGTAGAGAGGAAAGAGTAGGACGAAGAAGAAAGTTGTTTTCCCCACTCTAAGGGCTGAGAGTAGGGAGTAGGATAAGGAGGAAGGTAACACCTCGATGGCATTAGACTAGACTAGACTAGGATAAGGAAGAGGGAAACACCTCGATGGCATAAGACTACACTACAGTAATTATGGTATTTGTTAAGCGCTTACTATGTGCCAAGCGCTGTTAAGTAGAGAGGAAAGAGTAGGACGAAGAAGAAAGTTGTTTTTCCCACTCTAAGGGCTGAGAGAAAGGAGTAGGATAAGGAGGAAGGTAACACCTCGATGGCATAAGACTGGACTACTAGACTAGACTAGGATAAGGAGGAGGGAAACACCTCGATGGCATAAGACTAGACTACAGTAATTATGGTATTTGTTAAGCGCTTACTATGTGCCAAGCACTGTTAAGTAGCAAGGAAAGAGTAGGACGAAGAAGAAAGTTGTTTTCCCCGCTCGAAGGGCTGAGAGAAGGGAGTAGGATAAGGAGGAAGGTAACGCCTCCATGGCATAAGACTAGACTACTAGACTAGGATAAGGAGGAGGGAAACACCTCAATGGCATAAGACTAGACTACAGTAATTATGGTATTTATTAAGCGCTTACTATGTGCCAAGCGCTGTTAAGTAGAGAGGAAAAAGTAGGACGAAGAAGAAAATTGTTTTTCCCACTCTAACGGCTGAGAGAAGGGAGTAGGATAAGGAGGAAGGTAACACCTCGATGGCATAGGACTAGACTACTAGACTAGATTAGGATAAGGAGGAGGGAAACACCTCGATGGCATAAGACTAGACTACAGTAATTACAGTATTTGTTAAGCGCTTACTATGTGCCAAGCATTGTTAAGTAGCAAGGAAAGAGTAGGATGAAGAAGAAAGTTGTTTTTTCCACTCTAAGGGCTGAGAGAAGGGAGTAGGATAAGGAGGAAGGTAACACCTCGATGGCATAAGACTAGACTACTAGACTAGGATAAGGAGGAGGGAAACACCTCGATGGCATAAGACTAGACTACAGTAATTATGGTATTTGTTAAGCGCTTACTATATGCCAAGCACTGTTAAGTAGAGAGGAAAGAGTAGGACGAAGAAGAAAGTTGTTTTCAACTTTCCAACTGACAAACGTGCCTCGTTCTCATCTGTTGTTCGCGCCCTCCCTCCTGCTTTCATTCAATCGTATTTATTGAGCGCTTCCTGTGTGCAGAGCACTGTACTAAGCTCTTGGGAAGTACAAGTTGTCAACATATAGAGACAGTCCCTACCCAACAATGGGCTCACAGTCTAGAAAGTGGAGACAGACAACAAAACAGAACATGTGGACAGGTGTCAAGTCGTCAGAAAAATATGGAACGCTTCACGAATTTGCGTGTCATCCTTGATAGAGAAGCGGCGTGGCCTAATGGGTAGAGCCCGGGCCTGAGAGTCAGAAGGCCATGGGTTCTAAACCCGGCTCTGCCACTCGTCTGCTGGGTGACCTTGGGCAAGTCACTTAACTTCTCTGTGCTTGTTACCTCATAGGTAAAAGGGGGAATTAAGACTGTGAGCCCCAAGTGGGACGTGATGAACTTGGATCCACCCCAGAGCTTAGTACAGTGCCTGGCACGTAGTAAGCACTTAACAGGAAAGGGGCATGGCCTAGTGGACAGAGCCTGGGCCCGGGAGTCAGAAGGTCATGGGTTCTAATCCCGGACCCGCCACTTGTCTGCTGGGTGACCTTTGGCAAGGCGCTTCACTTCCCTGGGCCTCAAGTTCCCTGATCTGTAAAATGGGAATTGAGACTGTGAGCTCCAAATAGGACAGGGACTGTGTCCAACCCGGTTTGCCTGTATCCACCCCAGCGCTTAGTACAGTGCCTGGCACATAGTAAGCGCTTAATAAACACCATAATAATAATTATTGTTCTCTGGGCCTCAGTTCCTTCATCTTTAAAATGAGGATTGAGAATGTGAGCCCCACATGGAGCAGGGACTGTGCCCAACCTGATTTGCTCATAGTACTACTACGAATAATAATAATAATAATAATAATAATAATAATGGCGGCATTTATTAAGCGCTTACTATGTGCAAAGCACTGTTCTAAGCACTGGGGAGGTTACAAGGTGATCAGGTTGTCCCACGTGGGGCTCACACCTGGCTCCGCCAGTTGTCAGCTGTGTGACCTTGGGCAAGTCACTTAACTTCTCTGGGCCTCAGTTCCCTCATCTGTAAAATAATAATAATAATAATAATAATAATGATGGCATTTATTTAGCGCTTACTATGTGCAAAGCACTGTTCTAAGCGCTGGGGAGGTTACAAGGTGATCGGGTTGTCCCACAGGGGGCTCACAGTCTTCATCCCCATTTTACAGATGAGGGAACTGAGGCACAGAGAAGTCAAGTGACTTGCCCAAAGTCCCACAGCTAATAATTGTGGCATTTTGTAAGCGCTCACTAGGTGCCAAGTACTGTTCCAAGTGCTGGAGTTGATGCAAGGTCATCATCCCCATTTGACAGATGAGGGAACTGAGGCCCTGAGAAGTGAAGTGACATGCGCAAGGTCACCCAGCAAGCAGGTGGCAGAGTTGTGTGACCTTGGACAAGTCCCCTCACTTAGCGAAGCAGCGTAAATAATAATAATAATAATAATAATAATAATAATGGCATTTATTAAGCGCTTGCTATGTGCAAAGCACTGTTTTAAGCACTGGTGAGGTTACAAGGTGATCAGGTTGTCCCACGTGGGGCTCACAGTCTCAATCCCCATTTTACAGATGAAGGAACTGAGGCGCAGAGAAGTGAAGTGACTTGCCCAAAGTCACCCAGCTGACAAGTGGCGGGGCCAGGATTTGAACCCATGACTTCTGACTCCAAAGCCCGGGCTCTTTCCACTGAGCCACGCTGATGGCAAAATGGGGACTAAGACTGTGAGCCCCACGTGGGACAACCTTGATCACCTTGTATCCTCCCCCCAGCGCTTAGAACAGTGCTTGGCACATAGTAAGATCTTAACAAATCATCATCAATCGTATTTATTGAGCGCTTACTGTGTGCAGAGCACTGCACTAAGTGCTTGGGAAGAACAAGTTGGCAACAAATGCCACTATTATCATTATTATTATTATTATTATTATTATTATCATTATTATTATTATTATTATGTGGCGGAACAGGGATTAAAACCCATGACCTCTAACTCCCAAGCCCGGGCTCTTGCCACTAAACCACGCTGCTTCTCATCATCATCATCATCATCATCAATCGTATTTATTGAGCGCTTACTATGTGCAGAGCACTGTACTAAGCGCTTGGGAAGTACAAATTGGCAACATTCTCAATCCAATTCTATCCAATTCCAACTGCTTCTAATCCGGGCTCTGCCGCTTGTCTTCTGGGTGACCTTGGGCAAGTCACTTTTCTTTTCTGGCCTTCAGTCCCCTCATCTGCACAGTGGGTTTTCCGTGCCTTAGTCTGTGAGCCCCATGTGGGACCTGGTGATCTTGCATTTGCCCTAATCAATCAATCAATCGTATTTATTGAGCGCTTACTGTGTGCAGAGCACTGTACTAAGCGCTTGGGAAGTACTAGTTGGCAACACAGAGAGACGGTCCCTACCCAACAGCGGGCTCACAGTCTAGAAGGGGGAGACAGACAACAAAACAAAACATATTAACAAAATAAAATAAATAGAATAGATATGTACTAGTAAAATAAATAGAGTAATAAATACGTACAAATATATACATATGTTTGTTATATATACCCTACATAATAATAATAATAATGATGGCATTTGTTAAGCGCTTACTATGTGCCAAGCACTGTTCTAAGCGCTGGGGGGATACGAGGTGATCAGGTTGCCCCACGTGGGGCTCACAGTCTTAATCCCCATTTTCCAGATGAGGTAACTGAGGCTCACAGAAGTGAAGTGACTTGCCCAAGGTCACACAGCAGGCATGTGGTGGAGGCAGGATTCGAACCCACGACCTCTGACTCCAAAGCCCGGGCTCTTTCCATTGAGCCACGCTGCTTCTCTCTCTCTCTCTCTCTCTCTCTCTCTCTCTCTCTCTCTCTCTCTCTCTCTCTCTCTCTCTCTCTCTCTCTCTCTCTCTCTCTCTCTCTCTCTCTCTCTCTCATTTTATAGATATATATATCTTCTCTCTCTATATATGATGATATATATATATAAGTTATGTAATAATAATAATAATGGCACTTATTAAGCGCTTACTATGTGCAAAGCACTGTTCTAAGCGCTGGGGAGGATACAAGGTGATCAGGTTGTCCCACGGGGGGCTCACAGTCAATCCCCATTTTCCAGATGAGGTCACTGAGGCCCAGAGAAGTGAAGTGACTTGCCCAAATATATACTCTAGTGGTTAGTGCTTGGCGCATAGTAGGCGCCTAACAAATACCCCTGTTGTCATTATTGGGAATAGTGGTAGTAGATACGATCTGTCAAGGATCTTAAAATCTATGATCCTGCAGCGCTTAGAACAGTGCTTTGCACATAGTAAGCGCTTAACAAATGCCGTCGTTATTATTATTATGGTTTACTGTGAGCAGAGCACTGTACCGAGCCTGTGGAATAATAATAATTGTAATTATAATGATGATAATGGTATTTGTTAAGCGCTTACTATGTGTCAAGCACTGTTCTAAGCAGGGGGGTAGGTATAAGGTAATCAGGTTGGACACAGTCCCTGTCCTCTCCCAAGCGCTTAGTACACAGTACTAAGCACACAGTAAGCACTCAGTAAATACGACTGACTGACTGCCTTCATCATCATCATCATCATCAATCGTATTTATTGAGCACTTACTATGTGCAGAGCACTGTACTAAGCGCTTGGGAAGTACAAATTGGCAACATATAGAAACAGTCCCTACCCAACAGTGGGCTCACAGTCTAAAAGGGGGAGACAGAGAACAAAACCAAACATACTAACAAAATAAAATAAATAGAATAGCTATGTACAAGTAAAATAAATAAATAAATAGAGTAATAAATAGATAAATAGATCATCATCATCAATCGTATTTATTGAGCGCTTACTATGTGCAGAGCACTGTACTAAGTGCTTGTGAAGTACAAATTGGCAACATAGAGGAACAGTCCCTACCCAACAGTCGGCTCACAGTCTAAAAGGGGGAGACAAAGAACAAAACCAAACATACTAACAAAATAAAATAAATAGAATAGCTATGCACAAGTAAAATAAATAATAAATAAATAGAGTAATAAATAGATAAATAAATAGAACACTGGGAGGTTCATTCATTCAGTCGTATTTGAGCGCTTACCGTGTGCGGAGCAATGCACTAAGCACTTGCACAGTACAATTCAGCAACAGAGAGAGACAATTCCCGACCACATAAAAAAACGTGCCTTCAAACGTGGCTCAGTGGCAAGAGCCCGGGCTTGGGAGTCAGAGGTCATGGGTTCTAATCCTGACTCCGCCACTTGTCTGCTGTGCAACCTTGGGCAAGTCACTTCACTTCCCGCTGTTGGGTAGGGACCACCTCTGTATGTTGCCAGTTTGTACTTCCCAAGCCCATAGCACAGTGCTCTGCGCGCAGTAAGCGCTCAATACATAGGATTGAATGAATGAACTTAACTTCTCTGAGCCTCAGTTCCCTCATCTGTAAAATGGGAATGGAAACTGTGAGCCCCACGTGGGACAACCCGATCACCTTGTATCCCCCCAGCGCTTTGCACATAGTAAGCGCTTAACAAATGCCATTATTATTATTTTACAGATGAGGTCACTGAGGCCCAGAGAAGTGAAATGACTTGCCCAGCGTCACACAGCAGACAAGGGGCAGGGCCAGGATTAGAACCCAGGCCTGGGCTTTTTCCACTAGGCCTCGCTGCTTCTCTATGACAGTCAATCTGTCAGTCGGAAATATGATTGAATGAATGAATGAATGAATTTACGGAGCACTTACTGCACGCAGAGCACTGTACTGAGCATTCGGGAGAGCACACTGTAACAATATAATAGACATAATCTAGGTCATCATCATGACTCCCAAGCCCAAAGTCAATCCACTAGGCCTCGCTGCTTCTCTGTGTCAGTCAATCTGTCAGTCAGATGTACGGGGCACTTACTGCATGCAGAGCACTGTACTGAGCGTTCAGGAGAGTACACTGTAACAATATAACGGACGTAATCTAGGTCCTTCTGAGTCCCAAGCCCAAACTCAATCCACTAGGCCTCGCTGCTTCTCTGTGTCAGTCAATCTGTCAGTCGGATTTACGGCATGCAGAGCACTGTACTGAGCGTTGGGGAGAGTACACTGTAACAATATAACAGATATAATCTAGGTCCTTCTGACTCCCAAGCCCAAAGTCAAATCCACTAGGCCGTGCTGCTTCTCTGTGTCAGTCAGTCTGTCAGTCGGATTTACGGAGCACTTACGGCACGCAGAGCACTGTACTGAGCGTTTGGGAGAGTACACTGTAACAGTATAACAGACATAATCTAGGTCCTTCTGAGTCCCAAGCCCAAAGTCAATCCACTAGGCCTCGCTGCTTCTCTGTATTAGTCGGATTTACGGGGCACTTACGGCATGCAGAGCACTGTACTGAGCGTTCGGGAGAGCGCACTGTAACAGTATAACAGACATAATCTAGGTCCTTCTGAGTCCCAAGCCCAAAGTCAATCCACTAGGCCTCGCTGCTTCTCTGTGTCAGTCAATCTGCCAGTCGGATTTACGGAGCACTTACTGCATGCAGAGCACTGTACTGAGCGTTCGGGAGAGTACACTGTAGCAATATAACGGACATACTCTAGGTCCTTCTGAGTCCCAAGCCCAAAGTCAATCCACTAGGCCTCGCTGCTGCTCTGTGTCAGTCAATCTGTCAGTCGGATTTACGGCATGCAGAGCACTGTACTGAGCGTTTGGGAGAGTACACTGTAACAATATAACGGACATAATCTAGGTCCTTCTGACTCCCAAGCCCAAACTCAATCCACTAGGCCTCGCTGCTTCTCTGTGTCAGTCAATCTGTCAGTCGGATTTACGGCATGCAGAGCACTGTACTGAGCGTTCGGGAGAGTACACTGTAACAATATCACAGACATAATCTAGGTCCTTCTGACTCCCAAGCCCAAAGTCAATCCACTAGGCCTCGCTGCTTCTCTGTGTCAGTCAATCTGTCAGCCGGATTTACGGAGCACTTACTGCATGCAGAGCACTGTACTGAGCGTTCGGGAGAGTACACTGTAACAATATAACGGACATAATCTAGGTCCTTCTGAGTCCCAAGCCCAAAGTCAATCCCCTAGGCCTCGCTGCTTCTCTGTGTCAGTCAGTCTGTCAGTCGGATTTACAGAGCCCTTACTGCATGCAGAGCACTGTACTGAGCGTTCGGGAGAGTACACTGTAACAATATCACGGACATAATCTAGGTCCTTCTGACTCCCAAACCCAAAGTCAATCCACCAGGCCTCGCTGCTTCTCTGTGTCAGTCAATCTGTCAGCTGGATTTACGGCATGCAGAGCACTGTACTGAGCGTTTGGGAGAGTACACTGTAACAATATAACGGACATAATCTAGGTCCTTCTGACTCCCAAGCCCAAAGTCAATCCACTAGGCCTCGCTGCTTCTCTGTGTCAGTCAATCTGTCAGTCGGATTTACGGCATGCAGAGCACTGTACTGAGCGTTCGGGAGAGTACACTGTAACAATATAACAGACATAATCTAGGGCCTTCTGAGTCCCAAGCCCAAAGTCAATCCACTAGGCCTCGCTGCTTCTCTGTGTCAGTCAGTCTGTCAGTCGGATTTACGGGGCACTTACGGCATGCAGGGCACTGTACTGAGCGTTCGGGAGAGTACACTGTAACAATATAACGGACGTAATCTAGGTCCTTCTGAGTCCCAAGCCCAAACTCAAATCCACTAGGCCGTGCTGTTTCTCCAGTAAAATAGTCCAAGACGCCCGCCCGCTGCCTTCGAGGAGACTATAAAGTAATTACCGATGGGAAGAAGCAATGTTTCAGCAGTCCGTAGTTGTATTAACGTTTATTTTAAATTCCCTTTGAAATGCTTGTAGCAAGCGTTTCTCAAGGGCGGGACCTTATGCCAAGCTCTGCAGTTTTCAATTATTCATGTGAAAACATCCCCGCGGCGAAACTGGGAATAAAATTCTACAGTTTTCCTTAGTTCAGATACAAGCCCCGAATTCCTTGAATATAGGCCTTTTAAAGTGAGAACCTTTTGGAATCGGGGGGAGAATTCCTTGAATATAGGCCTTTTAAAGTGAGAACCTTTCGGAATCGGGGGGAGAATTCCTTGAATATAGGCCTTTTATAATGAGAACCTTTCGGAATGGGGGGGAGAATTCCTTGAATATTGTCCTTTTAAAGTGAGACCCTTTCCAAATCGGGGGGGAAGAGGGGGGCGGAGGGAGGGGAATTTCCAGTTGTAAATTATTTTGGGAAAGCGCGATTGATGAGAGCCTTGTTAAAAACCTGATTACTACGGAGGATAGCGATCTTTTCCCGAGATTGCAAATTCCCCAGAAAGACCGTCCTAATTAACTGTGTTTCCCCTGTGTGAAGTCAAGATTTGTAGCTGTGAAAGGTCATATCGCTTTCCCAAAAAGAGCCTTAGATTGTGTTTTTACTATTTCAGTCAGCGCAAGAGTCCTTTTTGGCGTCTGTTCAGTATAAAATTAAAGTGTCATGGAGGTAAAAAACATAAAAATCGGGCAGAGAGAACCTCTTCTGTGTTTCTGCCCTCAAGGGTGACGTTGATGGTGTTGAATGTAGACGATTCATTCATTTAATCGTATTTATTGAGCGCTTACTGTGTGCGGAGCACTGTACTAAGCGCTTGAAGTCCTTGAAAATAGAGAAGCAACACGGCCTAATGGAAAGAGCAGCGTGGCTCAGTGGAAAGAGCACGGGCTTTGGAGTCAGAGGTCATGGGTTCGAATCCCGACTCCACCACATGTCTGCCGTGTGACTATGGGCACGTCACTTCACTTCTCTGGGCCTCAGTTCCCTCCTCTGTAAAATGGGGCTGAAGACTGTAAGCCCCATGTGGGACAATTTGATTACCTTGTATCTACCCCAGCGCTTAGAACAGTGCTTGGCACATAGTAAGCGCTTAACAAATACCAATACTATTATTATTATTAGGCCTGAGAGTCAGAAGGTCATGGGTTCTAATCCCGGCCCTACCACTCGTCTGCTGTGTGACCTGAGGAAAGTCACTTCACTTCTCTGGGCCTCAGTTCCCTCCTCTGTAAAATGGGGCTGAAGACTGTAAACCCCATGTGGGACAATTTGATTACCTTGTATCTACCCCAGCACTTAGAACAGTGCTTGGCACATAGTAAGCGCTTAACAAATACCAATATTATTATTATTATTATTATTATTCTTAGGCCTGAGAGTCAGAAGGTCATGGGTTCTAATACCGCCCCTACCACTCATCTGCTGTGTGACCTTGGGAAAGTCACTTCACTTCTCTGGGCCTCAGTTACCTCATAGGTAAAAGGAGAATTCAGAATTAAGGTGGATCCAAGTGGACCGTGATGAACTTGGGTCCACCACAGAGCTTAGTACAGTGCCTGGCACATAGTAAGCACTTAACAAATCCCGTTAGAAAAAAAAAAGTGTCTCCTAATCCCGTTGTATTGTGCTCTCTCAAGCGCTTAGTACGGTGCCCTGCATGTAGTGAGAGCTCAGTAAGTATCTTCGATCGGTTAATTTAAAAATGTCAAAATGCGATACTTACAAACCTTTAATTTACTAAGGCAAGATTCTATGTGTCAGGCTTTTAATTCATCAGTCGTATTTATTGAGCGCTTACTGTGCGCAGAGCACTGTACTAAGCGCTTGGGAAGTACAAATTGGCAACATATAGAGACAGTCCCTACCCAACAGTGGGCTCACAGTCTAAAAGGGGGAGACAAAACCAAACATACTAACAAAATAAAATAAAATGTACAAGTAAAATAAATAGAGTAATAAATCTGTACAAACATATATACATATATACAGGTGCTGTGGGGAAGGGAAGGAGGTAAGATGAGGGGATGGAGGGGGGGACGAGGGGGAGAGGAAGGAAGGGGCTCAGTCTGGGAAGGCCTCCTGGAGGAGGTGAGCTCTCAGTTACGTCTGAGAGCGATTAGCATTTTCTTTGTTTACTCCATAGATAGCAACCTGCGGGTAATCAGCTCAGCCTGCAAAAAGGATTGATTTAATTATGTGGAATATATAATAAAAAAAGGGAAATGTAAAAATAGAAGGGGTAAGGAAGGTTGTCGAAATCCCTTCCCGTACGGAAATTCCCAGGGACAGAGGCAGTGTACGATTTAATTGCCTGGTGCCAACCGGGCCGGATTCTAATATTAATTTAAAATCAGGAATCGCTGGCGTTACTGAACGGCTGCCTTTGTGGAGACGCTGGTTCCCGTGGTAGAGAGCGAGCTCGGACTTCCCGGCTCGGCCTTCCCGGGATATCCAGGATGGGGGGGATGGATCCTGAGCTCCGGGCCTGGGATGTGCTCCGTGCGGAAAGGCCCGCTCAGCCCTGAGCCAATGGAGTCGGATGCTTTTCCCAATCAGTCAATCCATCTGTTTTTTTTTTTAAATGGTATTTGTTAGATGTTTGCTATTTAATCTTTCATTCAGTCCTATTTAGTGAGCACTTACTGTGTGCCGAGCACTGTACTAAGTGCTTAGCGCTGTACTACTTAAAAAGAAGTACTTAACTAAAAAAGTACTACTTACAGAAAAAAGGACAGGGGTAGACCGTGAGCTTGCTGTGGGCTGGGATTGCCACTCTTGTTGTATTGTACTTTCCCAAGCGCTTAGTACAGTGCTCTGCACACAGTGAGCGCTTAATAAATAATAATAATAATAATAATGTTGGTATTTGTCAAGCGCTTACTATGTGCAAAGCACTGTTCTTAGCGCTGGGAAAGCGCTAATAAATAGCAGAAGCAGCATGGCCTAGTGGCAAGAGCATAGGCTTGGGAGTCGGAGGACGTGGGTTCTAATCCCGGCTCCGCCACTTGTCCGCTGCGTGACCTTGGGCAAGTCACTTTGCTTTTCCGTGCCTCAGTGACCTCATCTGTAAAATGGGGATTAAAACTGCGAGCCCCACGCGGGACAATCTGAGTACCTTGTATCTACCACAGTGCTTGGCACTTAATAAGGGCATAACAAATATCATTATTATTGTTATTATTATTATTAATGATGTTAATTATTAATGATGATAAATGTGAATGAATGAATGAATATTTGTGAAGCGCTTACTATGTGCCGAGCGCTGTTCTAAGCACTGGGGTAGATACAAGATAACCGAGACTGAGCCCCTTCCTTCCTCTCCCCCTCGTCCCCCTCTCCATCCCCCTCATCTTGCCTCCTTCCCTTCCCCACAGCACCTGTATATATGTATATATGTTTGTACAGATTTATTACTCTATTTATTTATTTATCTTGTACATATCTATTCTATTTATTTTATTTTGTTAGTATGTTTGGTTTTGTTCTCTGTCTCCCCCTTCTAGACTGTGAGCCCACTGTTGGGTAGGGACCGTCTCTATATGTTGCCAACTTGTACTTCCCAAGCGCTTAGTACAGTGCTCTGCACACAGTAAGTGCTCAATAAATATGATTGATTGATTGATTACTCTATTTTATGTGTACATATTCTATTTATTTTATTTTGTTAATATGTTTGGTTTCGTTGTCTGTCTCCCCCTTCTAGACTGTGAGCCCACTGTTGGGTAGGGACTGTCTCTAGATGTTGCCAACTTGTACTTCCCAAGCGCTTAGTACAGTGCTCTGCACACAGTAAGCGCTAAATAAATACAATTGATTGATTGATCGATTGATTGATTGATAACCAGGTTGGACACAGTCCCTGTCCCACAACGGGCTCCCAATTTTAATGGCCATTTTGAAAATGAGGGAACTGAGGCCCAGAGAAGTGAAGTGACTTGCCCAAGATCACACAGCAGACAAGTGGCGGAGCCGGGATTAGAACCCATGACCTTCTGACTCCCAGGCCCGGGCTCTTTCTATCAGGCCTCGCTGCATCTTTATGGAGAAGCAGCGTGGCTCAGTGGAAAGAGCCTGGGCTTTGGAGTCAGAGGTCATGGGTTCGAATCCCTACTCTGCCACATGTCTGCTGTGTGACCTTGGGCAAGTCACTTAACTTCTCTGAGCCTCAGTTACCTCATCTGTAAAATGGGGATTAAGACTGTGAACCCCACATGGGACAACCTGATCACTTTGTATCCCCCCCAGTGCTTAGAACAGTGCTTTGCACATAGTAAGCGCTTAACAAATGCCAACATTATTATTATTATTATTTCAGTCAGTCGGTCCTATTTATTGAGCACTTCCTGTATGCAGAGCACTGTACTAAGCTCGTGGGAGAGGACACTGTAACAATATAAACAGACACATTCCCTGCCCTCAGTGAGCTTACAGTCGAGTGGTTACCGTCAACAGTCTTTACTTGTACATATCTATTCTATTTATTTTATTTTGTTAGTGTGTTTGGTTTTGTTCTCTGTCTCCCCCTCTTAGACTGTGAGCCCACCGTTGGGTAGGGACTGTCTCTATATGTTGCCAACTTGTTCTTCCCAAGCGCTTAGTACAGTGCTCTGCACATAGTCAGCTCTCAATAAATATGATTGAATGACTGAATGAATGAATGAATGCCAGGCTCTGTTCTTAAGTGCTGGGGTAGATGAGGGAATCAGGTTGGATGCAGATTTTGTCCCACGTGGGACTCACGGTCTTCATCCCCATTTTACAGATCAATCAATCAATCAATGTCGTATTTATTGAGCGCTTACTGTGTGCAGAGCACTGTACTAAGCGCTTGGGAAGTCCGAGTTGGCAACATCTAGAGACGGTCCCTACCCAACAGTGGGCTCACAGTCTAAAAGATCAATACAGTTGACTGTCTGACCAATCAGTGTGGACGGGGGCCCGTATAATAATGATAGCATTTATTAAGCGCTTACTATGTGCAAAGCATTGTACTAAGCGCTTGGGAAGTACAAGTTAGCAACATATAGAGACAGTCCCTACCCAAGAGTGGGCTCACAGTCTAGAAAATCTAGAGTCTAGAGAAGCAGCATGGCCCAACGGAAAGAGCCCGGGCTTGGGAGTCAGAGGTCATGGATTCTAATCCCGCCTCCGCCCCTTGTCAGCTGTGTGACTTTAGGCAAGTCACTTCACTTCCCTGAGCCTCAGTGACCTCATCTGTAAAATGGGGATTAAGACTGTAAGCCCCACGTGGGACAACCTGAACACCTTGTATCTCCCCCAGCGCTTAGAACAGTGCTTGGCACATAGTAAGCACTTAAAAAGTACCATCATCATTATTATTATTATTCAGAGAAGCAGCGTGCCTCAGTGGAAAAGAGCCCGGGCTTTGGAGTCAGAGGTCATGGGTTCAAATTCCGGCTCCGCCAATTATCAGCTGTGGGACTCTGGGCAAGTCACTTCACTGTGCCTCAGTTCCCTCATCTGTAAAATGGGGATTAAGACTGTGAGCCCCCCGTGGGACAACCTGATCCCCTTGTAACCTCCCCAGCGCTTAGAACAGTGCTTTGCACATAGTAAGTGCTTAATTAATGCCATTATTATTATTATTATTGTTAGCCATCAATGAGTCTGCTTTGCACATAGTAAGCGGTTACCAAATGGCGTCACGACTATTATTATTATTATTATTAGCCATCAATGTCAGTGGCATTTATTGATCACAAACTGCGCAGGGCACTGTACTAAGTGCTTGCCAACTTGTACTTCCCAAGCGCTTAGTACAGTGCTCTGCACACAGTAAGCGCTCAATAAATAGGATTGATTGATTGATTGGGAAAGTAAGCCCTCATTTCCTCTTCTCCCATTCCCTTCTGCGTCGCCCTTGCACTTGGATTTGCTCCCTGAATCCCCCCCTCCCTCAGCCCCACAGCACTTATGTCCATATCTGAGCCCACTGTTGGGTAGGGACCGTCTCTAGATGTTCCCAACTTGGACTTCCCAAGCGCTTAGTACAGTGCTCTGCACACAGTAAGCGCTCAATAAATACGATTGAATGAATGAATGAATGAATTTATTGATTGGAATTAATATCTGACTCCCCCTGAGCTCGTTGTGGGCTGGGAGCGTATCTACCAACCCTGTTATATTGTTATATCATTCTCTCCCAGGCGCTTAGTGCAGTGCTCTGCACACAGTAAGTGCTCAATACGTGCAGCTGATTAATTTTTTTTTAATGGTATACGGCATTTGTCATCATCATCAATCGTATTTATTGAGCGCTTACTGTGTGCAGAGCACTGTACTAAGCGCTTGGGAAGTACAAATTGGCAACATATAGAGACAGTCCCTACCCAACAGTGGGCTCAAGCAGCGCGGCTTAGCGGAAAGAGCCCGGGCTTGGGAGTCAGAGGTCGTGGGTTCTAATCCCGGCTCCGCCACTTGTCAGCTGGGTGACTTTGGGCAAGTCACTTCACTTCTCTGGGCCTCAGTGACCTCATCTGGAAAATGGAGATCGAGACCGTGAGCCCCACGTGGGACGACCTGATTACCTTGTATTTACCGCAGCGCTTAACAGTGCTCGACATAGTAAGCGCTTAACAAACGCCGCAGTTACTAGAGAAGCGGTGTGGCTCAGTGGAAAGAGCCCGGGCTTGGGAGTCAGAGGTTGTGGGTTCTAATCCCGACTCCGCCACCTATCAGCTGGGTGACTTTGGACAAGTCACTTCACTTCTCTGTGCCTCAGTGACCTCATCTGGAAAATGGGGATTAAGACTGTGAACCTCATGTGGGACAACCAGATTAGCTTGTATCTACCCAGCGCTTGGAACACTGCTTGGCACAGAGTAAGCGCTTGACAAATACCATTATTTTTATTATTATTGTTATTATTATGATTATTAAGCTCCCTAAGGGCAAGGGTCATGCCTACTTAATAATAGTGAAGCAGCGTGGCTCAGTAGGAAAGAGCACGGGCTTTGGAGTCAGAGGTCATGGGTTCAAATCCTGGCTCCGCCAATTGTCAGCTGTGTGACTTTGGGGAAGTCAGTTCACTTCTCCGGGCCTCAGTTCCCTCATCTGTAAAATGGGGACTAAATCTGTGAGCCCCACGAGGGACAACCTGATCACCTTGTAACCTCCCCAGCGCTTAGAACAGTGCTTTGCACATAGTAAGCGCTTAATAAATGCCATCAAAAAAAAAATAATAATAATGACGGTATTTGTTAAGCACCTGCTATGTTACTGAGCAAATGGAGACTGTGAGCCCCACGTGGGATGATCCGATTACCTTGTATTTACCGCAGCGCTTAGCAGTGCTCGGCACATAGTAAGCGCTTAACGAAAGCCACAGTTACTAGAGAAGCAGCGTGGCTCAGTGGAAAGAGCCCGGGCTTGGGAGGTCTTGGGTTAAAATCCCGGCTCTGCCAACCATCAGCTGTGTGACTTTGGGCAAGTCACTTAACTTCTCTGGGCCTCAGTTACCTCATCTGTAAAGTGGGGATGAAGACTGTGAGCCCCACGTGGGATGATCTGATTACCTTGTATTTACCGCAGCGCTTAACAGTGCTCGGCACATAGTAAGTGCTCAACGAAAGCCACAGTTACTAGAGAAGCAGAGTGGCTCAGTGGAAAGAGCCCGGGCTGGGGAGGTCGTGGGTTCTAATCCCGGCTCCGCCACTTGCCTGCTGTGTGACCTTGGGCAAATCACTTCTCTGGGCCTCAGTTACCTCATCTCTAAAGTGGGGATGAAGACTGTGAGCCCCACGTGGGACGATCTGATTGCCTTGTATTTACCGCAGCACTTAACAGTGCTTGGCACATAGTAAGCGCTCAACGAAAGCCACAGTTACTAGAGAAGCAGCTTGGCTCAGTGGAAAGAGCCCGGGCTGGGGAGGTCGTGAGTTCTAATCCCGGCTCCGCCACTTGCCTGCTGTGTGACCTTGGGCAAATCACTTCTCTGGGCCTCAGTTACCTCATCTGTAAAGTGGGGGATGAAGACTGTGAGCCCCACGTGGGACGATCCGATTACCTTGTATTTACCGCAGCGCTTAACAGTGCTCGGCACATAGTAAGCGCTCAACGAAAGCCACAGTTACTAGAGAAGCAGCTTGGCTCAGTGGAAAGAGCCCGGGCTTGGGAGGTCGTGGGTTCTAATCCCGGCTCCGCCACTTGCCTGCTGTGTGACCTTGGGCAAATCACTTCTCTGGGCCTCAGTTTCCTCATCTGTAAAGTGGGGATGAAGACTGTGAGCCCCACGTGGGACGATCTGATTGCCTTGTATTTACCGCAGCGCTTAACAGTGCTCGGCACATAGTAAGCGCTCAACGAAAGCCACAGTTACTAGAGAAGCAGCGTGGCTCAGTGGAAAGAGCCCGGGCTGGGGAGGTCGTGGGTTCTAATCCCGGCTCCGCCACTTGTCTGCTGTGTGACCTTGGGCAAATCACTTCTCTGGGCCTCAGTTTCCTCATCTGTAAAGTGGGGATGAAGACTGTGAGCCCCACGTGGGACGATCTGATTGCCTTGTATTTACCGCAGCGCTTAACAGTGCTCGGCACATAGTAAGCGCTCAACGAAAGCCACAGTTACTAGAGAAGCAGCGTGGCTCAGTGGAAAGAGCCCGGGCTGGGGAGGTCGTGGGTTCTAATCCCGGCTCCGCCACTTGCCTGCTGTGTGACCTTGGGCAAATCACTTCTCTGGGCCTCAGTTACCTCATCTGTAAAGTGGGGATGAAGACTGTGAGCCCCACGTGGGACGATCTGATTGCCTTGTATTTACCGCAGCGCTTAACAGTGCTTGGCACATAGTAAGCGCTCAACGAAAGCCACAGTTACTAGAGAAGCAGCTTGGCTCAGTGGAAAGAGCCCGGGCTGGGGAGGTCGTGAGTTCTAATCCCGGCTCCGCCACTTGCCTGCTGTGTGACCTTGGGCAAATCACTTCTCTGGGCCTCAGTTACCTCATCTGTAAAGTGGGGGATGAAGACTGTGAGCCCCACGTGGGACGATCCGATTACCTTGTATTTACCGCAGCGCTTAACAGTGCTCGGCACATAGTAAGCGCTCAACGAAAGCCACAGTTACTAGAGAAGCAGAGTGGCTCAGTGGAAAGAGCCCGGGCTGGGGAAGTCGTGGGTTCTAATCCCGGCTCCCCCACTTGCCTGCTGTGTGACCTTGGGCAAATCACTTCTTTGGGCCTCAGTTCCCTCATCTGTAAAATGGGGATGAAGACTGTGAGCCCCAAGTGGGATAATCTGATTACCTTGTATTTACCGCAGCGCTTAACAGTGCTCGGCACATAGTAAGTGCTCAACGAAAGCCACAGTTACTAGAGAAGCAGAGTGGCTCAGTGGAAAGAGCCCGGGCTGGGGAGGTCGTGAGTTCTAATCCCGGCTCCGCCACTTGCCTGCTGTGTGACCTTGGGCAAATCACTTCTCTGGGCCTCAGTTACCTCATCTGTAAAGTGGGGGATGAAGACTGTGAGCCCCACGTGGGACGATCCGATTACCTTGTATTTACCGCAGCGCTTAACAGTGCTCGGCACATAGTAAGCGCTCAACGAAAGCCACAGTTACTAGAGAAGCAGCTTGGCTCAGTGGAAAGAGCCCGGGCTTGGGAGGTCGTGGGTTCTAATCCCGGCTCCACCACTTGCCTGCTGTGTGACCTTGGGCAAATCACTTCTCTGGGCCTCAGTTACCTCATCTGTAAAATGGGGATGAAGACTGTGAGCCCCACGTGGGACAACCTTGTATCCCCCCCAGCGCTTAGAACAGTGCTGTGCACATAGTAAGCTTTTAACAAACGCCAACATGATTATACAAGCAAATCGGGTTGGACACGGTCCCTGTCCCACATGGGGCTCACAGTTTCATAATAGAGAGAAGCAGCGTGGCTCAGTGGAAAGAGCCCGGGCTTTGGAGTCAGAGGTCATGGGTTCGAATGCCGACTCCGCCACATGTCTGCTGTGTGATCTTGGGCAAGTCACTTCACTTCTCTGGGCCTCAGTTACCTCATCTGGAAAGTGGGGATTAAGACTGTAAGCCCCATGTGGGACAACCTGATCACCCTGTATCCTCCCCAGCGCTTAGAACAGTGCTTTGCACATAGTAAGCGCTTAACAAATGCCAATTATTATTATTATAATGGCATTTATTAAGCGCTTACTATGTGCAAAGCACCGTTCTAAGCGCCGGAGAGGTTACAATAATAATAATAATGGCATTTATTAAGCGCTTACTATGTGCAAATAGTAAGCGCTTAACAAATACCAAATTGTTATTCGAGTGGAGTTGGTAGACACTGTTCCCCACCGAAAGTGAGGTCGATAGTGCGGTCTATTTTATTTTGTAGTATGTTTGGTTTTGTCTCCCCCTTTTAGACTGTGAGCCCACTGTTGGGTAGGGACTGTCTATATGTTGCCAATTTGTACTTCCCAAGCACTTAGTCCAGTGCTCTGCACACAGTAAGCGCTCAATAAATACGACTGATGATGATGATAGAAATAGGAAAGAGGCCTGAATGTCTCCGAGGAGAAATCCCACGTTCTTTCACCCTTGGGGCAAGTAGGGGTTGGGTCCTCTTTTCTCAGCCTGGTCCCCTGGCCCTCCCTGCGCCCAGGGAAATGTCAGCAGGCGGTTGGGGACAGGAGGGATCGGTCAGGTGAGTCCAGTGGCTAGAGCCCGGGCCTGGGAGACGGAAGGACCCGGGTTCTAATCCTGCCTCTGCCACCTGTCTGCTCTGTGACCTTGGGCAAGTCACTTAACTTCTCTGGGCCTCAGTTCCCTCAACTGTAAAATGGGGATTAAGACTGTGAGCCCCATGTGGGACAACCCGATTACCTTGTACCTACCCCAGCGCTTGGCATATTGGGCAAGTCACTTAACTTCTCTGGGCCTCAGTTCCCTCAACTGTAAAATGGGGATTAAGACTGTGAGCCCCATGTGGGACAACCCGATTACCTTGTATCCACCCCAGCGCTTGGCATATTGGGCAAGTCACTTAACTTCTCTGTGCCTCAGTTCCCTCAACTGTAAAATGGGGATTAAGACTGGGAGCCCCATGTGGGACAACCTGATTACCTTGTATCTACCCCAGCGCTTGGCATATTGGGCAAGTCACTTAACTTCTCTGTGCCTCAGTTCCCTCAACTGTAAAATGGGGATTAAGACTGGGAGCCCCATGTGGGACAACCTGATTACCTTGTATCTACCCCAGCGCTTGGCATATTGGGCAAGTCACTTAACTTCTCTGTGCCTCAGTTCCCTCAACTGTAAAATGGGGATTAAGACTGTGAGCCCCAGGTGGGACAGTTGATCACCTTGTAACCTCCCCGGCGCTTAGAACAGTGCTTTGCACAAAGTAAGTGCTTGATAAATAATAATAATAATGATGATGATGGTATTTGTTAAGCACTTACTATGTTCAAAGCACTGTTCTAAGCGCCGGGGAGGTTGCAAGGTGATCAGGCTGTCCCACAGAGGGCTCACGGTTTTTAATCCCCATTTTTCAGATGAGGGAACTGAGTCCCAGAGAAGTGAAGCGACTCGGCCAAGGTCACCCAGCAGACAAGCGGCGGAGCCGGGATTAGAACCCAGGTCCTTCCGACCCCCAGGCCCGGGCTGTAGCTGTATTATTTACCAATAAATGCAATTGATTGATTGATTGGTTGTAGCCACTAGGCCACGCTGCTTCCTTAGTCGAATTCAGCTGCCCGAAGTTCCCGGCGCCTCCCAGGAAGGGTCTGGCTAGAGCGTGCTGGCCGCCCACTCCCCTGCTGCTGTGCTGGCCGCCCCGGTCCCCAATGGGGGCCGCAGGGCCGGGTTGGGGGGGGAGCGTGACGTCATCCCCCCCAGTGTCGGGTTTCCAGTGTCAGGGGGGGGTGGCGAGGGCGGGGACGGCGGGGACGGGGAGCCTCCTGCCACCGGCACTGCGGGCCCGTTGCCACACGGACCGACGGCCGGCCGGCCGGCTGCGCCCATCCGCACAAAGGAGCAGAGCTGCCGCCTCGCCTCGCCCCGGCCCCCGGCCCGCCACCCCAGGAGGGGCCTCCGCTCCGATGGACACGGTGAGCGGGTCCTCCCCTCGGCCCCGCGCCCGCGGTGCCCACCCGCCGTGCCCACCCGGGAAAGCCAGCGCACCTGAGGAGGGCAGGGGCCAACTCGTCGCCGAGCCGCAGGAGGAGGGTGGTGGGCCGAGGTGGGCTGAGACTGTCTGAGGTGGTCTCATGCCCGCCGAGGTAGGCTGAGGCAGGGGTGGGCTGAGGAGGGGGCAGGCTGAGGTGGGCCGAGGTAGACTGAGGCGGGCTGAGGTGGTCTGACGCAGGCCGAGGTGGGCCGAGGCGAAGTCCGAGGTGGTCTCGTGCCCGCTGAGGTAGGCTGAGGCAGGGGTGGGCTGAGGAGAGGGCAGCCTGAGGTGGGCTGAGGGAGACTGAGGCAGGGGGCAGGTAGAGGCGGGCTGAGGTGGGCTGACGTGGGCCGAGGCAGGCTGAGCAGGGGGCAGGCGGAGGTGGGCCGACACAGTCCGAGGCGAGGTCTGAAGTGGTCTCATGCCCGCCGAGGTAGGCTGAGGCAGGGGTGGGCTGAGGAGGGGGCAGTCTGAGGTGGGCTGAGGTAGACTGAGGCAGGGGGCAGGCAGAGGCGGGCTGAGGTGGTCTGACGCGGGCCGAGGCAGGCTGAGGTGGACCGAGGCGGGGGTGGACTGATACAGTCCGAGGCGAGGTCTGAGGTGGTCTCATGCCCGCCGAGGTGGGCTGAGGCACAGGTGGGCTGAGGAGGGGACAGTCTGAAGTGGGCAGAGGTAGACTGAGGCAGGGGGCAGGCAGAGGCGGGCTGAGTTGGTCTGATGCAGGCCGAGGCAGGCGGAGGCGGGCTGAGGTGGGCCGAGGCGGAGGTGGGCTGAGACTGTCTGAGGCGAGGTCTGAGGTGGTCTCATGCCCGCCGAGGTAGGCTGAGGCAGAGGTGGGCTGAGGACGGGGCAGTCTGAGCTGGGCAGAGGCTGGCTGAGGTAGACTGAGGCAGGGGGCAGGCAGGGGCGGGCTGAGATGGTCTGACGTAGGCCGAGGCAGGCGGCGGCGGGCTGAGACGGGCCGAGGCGGAGGTGGACTGATGCAGTCTGAGGCGAGGTCTGAGGTGGTCTCCTGCCCGCCGAGGTAGGCTGAGGCAGGGGTGGGCTGAGGAGGGGGCAGTCTGAGGTGGGCAGAGGCGGGCTGAGGTAGACTGAGGCAGGGGGCAGGCAGAGGTGGGCTGAGATGGTCTGATGTGGGCCGAGGTAGACTGAGGCGGGGGTAGGCCGAGGCGGGCTGAGGTGGTCTGAGGAGGTCTGAAGCAGGTTGAGGCAGTCTGAGGTGGTCTGAAGCAGGTTGAGGTAGACTGAGGCAGGGGCGGGCTGAGGATGCGTCCCCCTTCCCCTCCAGGCCGGCTCTCCGCCCCGCAGGTAGCCAGGGGCCGGGGGCGGCTCGCGGCTCCGGGGCCCCGGCAGAGCGAGGGCGTCGGCAGGCCGGGGGCCCCGGCACCGTGTGACCGGGGGACGCCCAAGTAGCGGCGGACAGGCGGGTCGGGCGGCTCTTCCCCTCCCGGACGGGCGTCCTTCCGAAGCGGAGGGAAGCGTGGCCGGAGCCGGCTGGAAGGCCGCCTTGTAGAGCGTCTTGCCGGGGAAATGGTTCCGGCCAGAAGCCCGGCCTATTTCAAACACCCGCAAGCTGGGGAACGTTCTGGCCCTCAAAATAGATGGCTCCGGCGTGTCTTCGGCTGCCACAAATAGACTGTGGGCATTTTTAAGGGAAAATAGGAGGATAAGGAGGCAGTCGTTCGCCGCTGCCTCCGGTTGCCGTCCGTTTCTGGAGGTAGGAGGGGCAGAGGGAAGCGGGGAGCCCTTTGGAGGCGTTAGTCCCGGTGAGAAGCGGAGCGAAGGCGGGCTGGCCGGGTCCCCGGATACCGGAACGGGCCCCGTGCTGATGCCACGGGGAAAAAAGTGGGGGGCTTCCTTAAGAACGGTTTTCCTGGGCCCGGACACAGACTCAATCCTACTCCAACCCAAACCGCACACTCCGCTCCTGTGAAGCCAACCTTCTTACTGTAGCGCGATCTCGTCTGTCTCGCCGCCAACCCGTTGCCCACATCCTGCCTCTGGCCTGGAACGCCCTCCCTCTTCATATCCAACAGATTATTCCTCCCCCCATCCCTTCCCAGCCTTATTGAAGGCCCATCTCCTCCAAGAGGCCTTCCACGACTGACCCCCCCCCACCTTTCCTCTTCTCCCACTCCCTTCTGCATCTCCCACTTGCTCCCTTTGTTAATAAGAATGATAATGATGGCATTTTTTAAGCACTTAGTACATGCGAAGCACTGTTTTAAGCGCTGGGGGGATACAAGGTAATCAGGTTGTCCCACCTGGGGCTCACAGTACTCATCCCCATTTTACAGATGAGGTAACTCAAGCGCTTAGTACAGTGCTCTGCACACAGTAAGCGCTCAATAAATACGATTGATGATGATGAGGTAACTGAGGCACAGAGAAATGAAGTGACTTCATAATAATAATAATGATACCATTTATTAAGCGCTTACTATGTGCAAAGCGCTGTTCTAAGCGCTGGGGAGGTTACAAGGTGATCAGGTTGTCCCACAGGGGGCTCGCAGTCTTAACCCCCATTTTGCAGATGAGGTAACTGAGGCACAGAGAAATGAAGTGACTTAATAATAATGATACCATTTATTAAGCGCTTACTATGTGCAAAGCGCTGTTCTAAGTGCTGGGGTGGTTACAAGGTGATCAGGTTGTCCCACGGGGGGCTCACAGTCTTAACCCCCATTTTACAGATGAGGTAACTGAGGCACAGAGAAATGAAGTGATTTAATAATAATAATGATACCATTTATTAAGCGCTTACTATGTGCAAAGCGCTGTTCTAAGTGCTGGGGGGGTTACAAGGTGATCAGGTTGTCCCACGGGGGGCTCACAGTCTTAACCCCCATTTTACAGATGAGGTCACTGAGGGCCAGAGGAGTTAAGTGACTTGCCCAAAGTCACACAGCGGGCAATTGGTGGAGCCAGGATTTGAACCCATGAACTCTGACTCCAAATGGTTGTTAAGCACTTACTATAGACCAGACTCTGTACTAAGAGCTTAGTGGAGACAAGCAAACAAGATTGGACACAGTCCCTGAACCATGTGGGGCATACAGTCTCAATCCCTATTATATAGGTGTCCAACCTGATTAGCGTCTGTCTATCCCAGCGCTTAGTACAGCACCTGGAACATAGTAAGCGCTTTACAAGTACTACTTAAAAAAAAAAAAGATGGGGAGTAGGGGTTCATTTCCTGGGAAGCCGCAGAATGGTCTAATTCATTCATTCAGTCAGTCGTATTTCTTGAACGCTTACTGTGTGCAGAGCGCTGTACTAAGCGCTTGGGAAGTACAAGTTGGCAACATATAGAGACGGTCCCTACCCAGTAATCATCATCATCATCAATCGTATTTATTGAGCACTTACTATGTGCAGAGCACTGTACTAAGCTCTTGGGAAGTACAAATTGGCAACATATAGAGACAGTGCCTACCCAACAGTGGGCTCTCAGTCTAAAAGGGGGAGACAGAGAACAAAACCAAACATACTAACAAAATAAAATAAATAGAATAGATATGTACAAATAAAATAAATAAATAAATAGAGTAAAAAAATATGTACAAGCATATATCCATATATACAGGTGCTGTGGGGAAGGGAAGGAGGTAAGATGGGGGGGATGGAGAGGGGGACGAGGGGGAGAGGAAGGAAGGGGCTCAGTCTGGGAAGGCCTCCTGGAGGAGGTGAGCTCTCAGAAGGGCCTTGCTCATAGTGCAGAATGGGTTTAAGTACCATATAAAAAAAAAATAGGAGGAGGCCAGGGGTTGAAAACAGCGGATGGGTCAGGTCTCTCCCTCGCGTGAACGCGCAACTCGAGAAATGGGCGCAGAGCCAGCGTGGCCTCGTGGATAGAACCCGGAGTCAGAAGGACCTGGGTTCTAATACTGTCTCTGCCAGTTGCTTGCCGTGTGACCTTGGCGAAGTCACTTCACTTTGCCTCAGTTTCCTCAGCCGTAAAATGGGGACTCAGTACCTATTCTCCCCCCTACTTAGACTGTGAGCCCCATGTGGGACAGGGACTGTGTCCAACCTGATTAAACTGTGTCTACCGCAACAGAAGCAGTGTGGCCTATTGGAAAGATGCTGATGATTTTGATGTATATATTTTACCTGTATATATGTATATATGATTGTACATATTTATTACTCTATTTATTTATTTATTTATTTTGCTTGTACTTATCTATCCTATTTATTTTATTTTGTTAGTATGTTTGGTTTTGTTCTCTGTCTCCCCCTTTTAGACTGTGAGCCCACTGGTGGGTAGGGACTGTCTCTATATGTTGCCAATTTGTACTTCCCAAGCGCTTAGTACAGTGCTCTGCACATAGTAAGCACTCAATAAATACGATTGATGATGATGATGATGATGGTATTCGTTAAGCGCTTACTATGTGCCAAGCACTGTTCTAAGCGCCGGGGTAGATATAAGAAAATCAGGTTGTCCCGCATGGGGCTCACAGACTTAATCCCCATTTTACAGATGAGGTAACTGAGGCACAGAGAAGTGACTTGCCCAAAGTCACACAGCAGACAAGTGGCGGAGCCGGGATTAGAACCCACATCCTCTGACTCCCAAGCCCGGGCTCTTTCCACGGAGCCACGCTGCTTCTCACTAAGAACCCGGATCCGGGGGTTGGAAGGTCCTGGGTTCTGATCCTGGCTCTGCCACTTGTCTGCTGTGTGGCCTTGGGCAAGTCAATTTACTTCTCTGGGTCTCAGTTCCCTCATGTGTCTGTAAAATGGGGATCATCATCTGTAAAATGGGTATCAAGACTCTGAGCCCCAGGTGGGACAGGGACTGAGCCCGACCCTACCCCAGTGTTTGGAAAAATGCCTGGCACGTTAGTAAGCGCTTAACAAATACCATAAAAAAACCTTGGAACTGCTTAACAGATAGCATCATCTGTTAGATAGAGAAGCAGCGTGGCTCAGTGGAAAGAGCCTGGGCTTTGGAGTCAGAGGTCATGGGTTCAAATCCCGGCTCCGCCAATTGTCAGCTGTGTGACTTTGGGCAAGTCACTTAATAATAATAATAATAATGGCATTTGTTAAGCACTTACTATGTGCAAAGCACTGTTCTAAGCGCTGGGGGGATATAACATGATCAGGTTGTCCCACGTGGGGCTCCCGGTCAATCCCCATTTACAGATGAGGTAATTGAGGCTCAGAGAAGTTAAGTGACTTGCCCAAGGTCACACAGCAGACACGTGGCGGAGCCGGGATTCGAACCCATGACCTCCGACTCCAAAGCCCGGGCTCTTTCCACTGAGCCACGCTGCTTCTCTGCTTAACTTCTCTGGGCCTCAGTTACCTCATCTGTAAAATGGGGATGAAGACTGTGACTATCCATGTGGGACAACCTGATCACCTTGTATCCTCCCCAGTACTTAGAACAGTCCTTTGCACATAGTAAGCGCTTAACAAATGCCATTATTTTTATCATTATTATAGCATTAGTATGATTTTATCATCATTCTTTTAGACTGTGAGCCCACTATTGGGTAGGGACTGTCTCTATATATTGCCAACTTGTACTTCCCAAGCGCTTAGTCCAGTGCTCTGCCCACAGTAGGCGCTCAATAAATACGTTTGATGATCATTGTGATTTTTCCTTGCAGACTCGAACTCCCACTGGGAAGTAGAGCTTCCTCCTCCCTGGCCAGGTGCAGGCCTGTGGACTTGGTGGGCAGTCAATTAATTCATTCATTCAGTTGTATTTATTGGGCGCTTACTGTGTGCAGAGCACTGTACTAAGCGCTTGGGACGTTGAAGTCGACAGCATATGGAGAATCATCGGACGGCGTTTAAGGAGCGATTGCCGTGAGCCCAGGACCGGCCGCCGGTTGTCTCTCAGCCCCGGGGAACGTCTCCGGTCGGAGGGCCCCTTGTGCCTTGGGCGAGCTGAGCCACCATTGTCGGGGGTCCAGGCCGGGCCGCTTGGGGAAACAGCCCTCTCTCCGAGGATTGTTTGGACCAGCCGGCCGGGTGGACATCCCCCCCGCCGTGGGATAGGACACAGGAGGAAGAAGGGAAGCAGGGTGAATTTTCTGGAGGACAAGGGGAGCTTTGTCTCTGGCAAACAAGGGCGTGCTTGAAAACGACCCCCATTTTCCGTGATACAGTGGGGTCCTTTCGGCCCCAGGAGTTGGACCGATTCATCGTCATCATCACTGTAGTACTTGTTAAGCGCTTCCTATGGTCCAAGCACTGTTCTAAGCACTGGGGAAGGTACAAGCCAATCAGCTTGGACAGTCCCTGCCCGACGTGGGGCTCACGGTCTCAATCCCCGTTTTACAGATGAGGGAGCTGAGGCGCTGAGAAGTGAAGTGACGAGCCCAAAGTCACACAGCAGACAAGAAGCAGCATGGCCCAGTGGAAAGGGTACGGGCTTTGGATTCAGAGGTCATGGGTTCAAATCCCGGCTCCACCAATTGCCCGCTGTGTGACTTTGGGCAAGTCACTTAACTCCTCTGGCCCTCAGTGACCTCATCTGGAAAGTGGGGATTGAGACTGTGAGCCCGCTGTGGGACAACCCGATCACCTTGTAACCTCCCCAGCGCTTAGAACAGTGCTTTGCGCATAGTAAGCGCTTAATAAATGCCATTATTATTATTATTATTATTATTATAATGTGACGGAGCTGGGATTGGAACCCATGGCCGCACTACCCTCGTTGCCCAGGAAGAAGTAGCCATGTGAGCTCTCAGGGCTGAAAGCGGATTGTCCGGTGCTCTGTCACGAACGCGCCGGGGAAAAATGATCAATTGGCCCATCAGTCAGTTGGTGGTATTTACTGAGCGCTTACCGTGCACAGAGAAATAATAATGATGGTATTTGTTAAGCACTTACTATGTGTCAAGCACTGTTCTAAGCACTGGAGGAGCTACAAGGTAATCAGGTTGTCCCACGTGGGGCTCACAGTATTAATCCCCATTTTACAGATGAGGTAACTGAAGCACAGAGAAGTTAAGTGGCTTGCCCAGGGTCCCACAGCTGACAAGCGGCAGAACCGGGATTAGAACCCACGACCTCTGACTCCCAAGCCCGGGCTCTTTCCACTGAGCCACGCTGCTAAGCTGTTGAGAGGATGGTACGCCAGAGGTGATAGACACGTTCTCTGCCCACAAGGCATCCGGGCAAGGGCACTTCCTGGCCTGGCCTGGCCCATCCGTGAGCCACAATAATAATAATAATAATAATATAATAATAATAATAATAATAATAATGGTATTTGTTAAGTGCTTACTACGTTCAAAGCACTGTTCTAAGCGCTGGTGGGGATACAAGGTGATCAGGTTGTACCACTTGGGGTTCACAGTGTTAATCCCCATTTTACAGGTGAGGTAACTGAAGCACAGAGAAGTTAAGTGGCTTGCCCAAGGTCACACAGCTGACAAGTGGTGGAGCAGGGATTCGAACCCATGGCCTCTGGCTCCCAAGCCCACAAGCTTCCTGTGGGATCGTGGGAGGCGTCCTTTGTGGTTGGTTGGACGGATGGATGGATAGATGGACGGGTGGATGGATGGATGGATGGTCGAGAAGCAGATGATAGAGTTGGATGGTAGAGAAGCAGGTGGCTTAATGGAAAGAGCCCGGGCTTGGGAGTCAGAGGTCATGGGTTCGAATCCCGGCTCTGCCACTTGTCTGCTGTGTGACTTGGGGCAAGTCACTTAACTTCTCTGGGCCTCAGTTCCCTCATCTGTAAAATGGGGGTTAAGACTGTGAGCCCCATGTGGGACAGCCTGATTGCCTTGTAATAATAATAAATAATAATAATAATAATAATAATGTTGGTATTTGTCAAGCGCTTACTATGTGCCAAGCACTGTTCTAAGCGCTGGGGTAGATACAAGTTAATCAAGTTGTCCCACAAGGGGCTCACAGTCTTCATCCCCATTTTCCAGACGAGGGAATGGAGGCCCAGAGAAGTGAAGTGACTTGCCCAAAGTCACACAGCTGACAGGCGGCGGAGCCGGGATTTGAACCCACGACCTCCGACTCCACAGCCCGGGCTCTTTCCACTGAGCCACGCTGCTTCCCCAGCGTATCCAGCCCGGTGGTTTGAACAGTGCTTGGCACATAGTAAGCGCTTAAAAAATGCCATCATTATTATTATTATGGTCAGATGTACGGACTGACGGATGGATGGGTGGATAGATGGGTGAGTGGTTGGCCGGGTGGCCGTCACGTCTCTCTCCGCGTGACAAGTCATTTGCCCGAGGCGAAGTTCAGCAGGGTTGGAGCCACGGCTCGAAGTAGTCTCTTCCTCCCTTCAAGGCCCTGCTGAGAGCTCACCTCCTCCAGGAGGCCTTCCCAGACTGAGCCCCTTCCTTCCTCTCCCCCTCGTCCCCCTCTCCATCCCCCCACATCTTACCTCCCTCCCTTCCCCACAGCACCTGTATATATGGATATATGTTTGTACATATTTTTTTTACTCTATTTATTTAATTTATTTGTACATATCTATTCTATTTTATTTTGTTAGTATGTTTGGTTTTGTTCTCTGTCTCCCCCTTTTAGACTGTGAGCCCACTGTTGGGTAGGGACTGTCTCTATATGTTGCCAATTTGTACTTCCCAAGCGCCTAGTACAGTGCTCTGCACATAGTAAGTGCTCAATAAATACGATTGATGATGATGATGATGATAGTAGAGTGTGGAGCCTCAGAGGGGAAGGCCGGACCAGCCTGGGGGCCAGGGGGTGGGTGGCTTCACTTTCTCCCCGGAGCGTGTCGTTCAACGGGAATGATTCCCGGAGGGATAGGGCTTCACTTTTCCATTAAAATAAAGAAGACAGAAACTGGGTCTTACTTTGTGCAAAGCACCGTTCTAGGTGCTGGGGTAGATACAAGGTAATCAGGTTGTCCCACGCGGGGCTCACAGTCTCCATCCCCATTTTCCAGATGAGGGAACTGAGGCCCAGAGAAGTGAAGTGACTTGCCCGGAGTCACACAGCTGACAAGCGGCGGAGCCGGGATCTGAACCCGTGACCTCCGTCGTGCTTGTTCCTGCCTGTTCCTGGCAGGCCCGGGACACAGACGCGAAGCTCAGCCTCTCCCTTGGAAGCTCGTTGTGAGCAGGGAACGTGTCCTAGTCTTCCCTCCCAAGCGTTTAGTACGATGCTCTCCGCGCAGTAAGCGCTCTGTAAATACCACGGATTGAAATGGCAGCAGGGCCCTGCGTCTCGTAAAGCCCCGGCCTTGCCACTTTGGCCGTCGGCTTTATTTCTGCAGGGGATGGGGGACACTTGTTGCCAATTTTGTTGGCAACTTGTACTTCGCAAGCGCTTAGTACAGTGCTCTGCACACAGTAAGCGCTCAATAAATACGATTGATTGATTGATTGACACCTGGGTTGGCCGTGTGACCTTGGGTACGTGACTTCACTTCTCCGGGCCTTCGATTCCTCATATCTATTCTATTTATTTTATTTTTTTCTTATGTTTGGTTTTGTTCTTTGTCTCCCCTGTTTAGACTGTGAGCCCACTGGTGGGTAGGGACTGTCTCTGTATGTTGCCAATTTGTACTTCCCAAGCGCTTAGTACAGTGCTCTGCACATAGTAAGCGCTCAATAAATACGATTGATGATGGTTGGTAAAATAGGGATGCAGTGCAGCCGAGGGGGTTGACTTAACTCCCGGGCCTGGGAGTCAGTGGGACCTGGGTTCTAATCCCGGCTCCGTCCTTTCTCTGCTGTGTGACCTTGGGCAAGTCGTGTCACTCTTCCGGGCCTCAGTTCCCTCATCTGTAAAATGGGGATTGAGATTGTGAGCCACATGTGAGCCCGTTGTTGGGTAGGGACCATCTGTATGTGTTGCCAACTTGTGCTTCCCAAGCGCTTAGTACAGTGCTCTGCACACAGTAAGTGCTCAATAAATATGATTGAATGAATGAATGAATGTGGGACAGGGACTGTGTCCAACCTAATTTACTTGTATCCACCCCAGCGGTTAGTACAGTGCCTGACACATAATTAAGCGATGAACAAATATCATTATTATTATTATTATTATGATGATGATGATGATGATGATGATGATGAAACAGCATGGCTTAGTTTCAAGAGCCCGGGCTTGGGAGTCAGAGGTCGTGGGTTCTAATCCTGGCTCTGCCACTTGTCAGCTGTGTGACTTTGGGCAAGTCGTGTCACTTCTCTGGGCCTCAGTTCCCTCATCTGTAAAATGGGGATTGAGATTGTGAGCCACATGTGAGCCCGTTGTTGGGTAGGGACCATCTGTATATGTTGCCAACTTGTACTTCCCAAGCACTTAGTACAGTGCTCTGCACCCAGTAAGCGCTCAATAAATATGATTGAATGAATGAATGAATGAAGAATGAATGAATGAATGTGGGACAGGGACTGTGTCCAACCTAATTTACTTGTATCCACCCCAGCGGTTAGTACAGTGCCTGACACATAGTTAAGCGATGAACAAATACCACTATTATTATTATTATTATTATTATGAAACAGCATGGCTTAGTTTCAAGAGCCCGGGCTTGGGTGTCAGAGGTCGTGGGTTCTAATCCTGGCTCTGCCACTTGTCAGCTGTGTGACTTTGGGCAAGTCGTGTCACTTCTCTGGGCCTCAGTTCCCTCATCTGTAAAATGGGGATTGAGATTGTGAGCCACATGTGAGCCCGTTGTTGGGTAGGGACCATCTGTATGTGTTGCCAACTTGTACTTCCCAAGCGCTTAGTACAGTGCTCTGCACACAGTAAGTGCTCAATAAATATGAATGAATGAATGAATGAATGAATGAATGTGAGACAGGGACTGTGTCCAACCTAATTTACTTGTATCCACCCCAGCGGTTAGTACAGTGCCTGACGCATAGTTAAGCGATGAACAAATACCGCTATTATTATTATTATTATTATTATGAAACAGCGTGGCTTAGTTTCAACAGTCCGGGCTTGGGAGTCAGAGGTTGTGGGTTCTAATCCTGGCTCTGCCACTTGTCAGCTGTGTGACTTTGGACAATTCACTTCACTTCCCTGGGCCTCAGTTCCCTCATCTGCCAAATGGGGATGAAGACTCTGCGCCCTACGTGGGGCAACCCGATTGCCTTGTATCTCTCCCAGCGCTTAGAACAGTGCTTGCAACGTAGTAAGTGCTTAAAAAATGCCAACATCATCATTATTATTATTATTATCACACCAGATACTCATCAGACACAGCCCCCGTCCCACACATTGCTTGAATGCATAAATAGTGCTCATTCAGGCAATGATATGGGATTTTAGTGACCCAGTTTCTATCTTCTTTATTTTAATGGAAAAGTGAAGCCCCATCCCTCCGGGAATCATTCCCGTTTAACGACACGCTCCGGAGAAAGTGAAGCCACAGGCCGACTTTATCATTTCTCCCAGAGATTACCAACTCGGAATTCCAAGCGGAGCTCTGTCTGGTTTTTAGGGTTGATTTCAAAGTATCGAGTTGCTGCCGGCAGAACTGCTGACCCGTCGTCATATTTCCTGGTCCCGGATTTGGGAGGGGAGCGGTAAGGAGGGGGGCGGTCTCTATGAATACTTTGAGAGACTCCTCTCCGGAAAAAAAAGCCGTCAAACACGCCTCGACCATAATTTGAGAGGCAGCGTGGCTCAGTGGAAAGAGCTCAGGCTTGGGAGTCAGAAGGTCGAGGGTTCTAATCCTGACTCCGCCGCTTGTCAGCTGTGTGACCTTGGGCACGTCACCTCATTCATTCGTTCAGTTCATTCATTCAATCGCATTTATTGAGCGCCGATGCTCCCCTTTTGATTTCCAGAACGTCCGTTTCTTTGCCTCTCCCCAATGTCATAGTGATGGTATTTAGTGATAGAAGTAATTGTATGAAGTGTTTACTTTGTGCAGAGCACTGTGCAGAGTGCTGGGAAAGAGTCTATCCGGGGTGGGGCGGGGGGAGTATTAGACACCTACCCTGTCTCTGGAGGGGCTCACCATCTGTGAGTGTTATTATTATTATTGTTATAAATCATATTTATTGAGTGCTTACCGATAGCAAGGCGCTGTACTAAGCGCTTGGGAGAGTACAATATTCATTCACTGATTCAGTCGTATTTATTGAGCGCTGACTGTGTGCGGAGCACTGTGCTAAGCGCTTGGGAAGTACAAGTTGGCAACATATAGAGACTTTTAGACTGTGAGCCCACTGTTGGGTAGGGACTGTCTCTATATGTTGCCAATTTGTACTTCCCAAGCGCTTAGTCCAGTGCTCTGCACATAGTAAGTGCTCAATAAATACGATTGATGATGATGATGATGGAGACGGTCCCTACCCAACAACGGGCTCACAGTCTGGAAGGGGGAGACAGACAACAAAACAACACATGGAGACAGGTGTCAAAATCGTCAGAACAAATAGAATTAAAGCTATATGCACATCATTAACAAAATAAGTAGAATAGTAAATATGTACAAGTAATAAATCTGCACATATATATCATTATCATCATCATCAATCGTATTTATTGAGCGCTTACTATGTGCAGAGCACTGTACTAAGTGCTTGGGAAGTACAAATTGGCAACATATAGAGACAGTCCCTACCCAACAGTGGGCTCACAGTCTAAAAGGGGGGGGGGATTATACATATAATCATATATATATATATATATATATATATATGATTGATTGAAGCCAAGAGTGAGGAGTTTTTGCTTGATTCATCGGTTGACAGGCAGCCACTGGAGATTTTTGAGGAGGGGAGTGACATGTCCCTCGTCCCCCTCTCCATCCCCCCCATCTTACCTCCTTCCCCTCCCCACAGCACCCGTATATATGTATATATGTTTGTACATATTTATTACTCTATTTATTTTACTTGTGCGTATCTATTCTATTTATTTTATTTTGTTAGTATGTTTGGTTTTGTTCTCTGTCTCCCCCTTTTAGATTGTGAGCCCACTGTTGGGTAGGGACTGTCTCTATATGTTGCCAACTTGTACTTCCCAAATGCTTAGTACAGTGCTCTGCACACAGTGAGCGCTCAATAAATATGATTGATGATGATGATGCCCAGAGCGTTCCTGCACGAAGATGATCTGGGCAGCAGAGTGAAGTATAGACTGAAGTGGGGAGAGACAGCGTATCTGGGCCTCAGTTCCCTCATCTGTAAAATGAGGATTGAGACTGTGAGCCCCACATGGGACAACCTGATCACTTTGTGACCCCCCCAGTGCTTAGAACAGCGCTTCGCACATAGTAAGCGCTTAACAAATACCATCATTATTATTCTTATTATTTGGGAATGAGACATTTAAAACGCCATCATTTTGAATGTGGTTTTCCTCCTACTTTGGCGGAAAGAAATACAGCAGCGTGGCTCAGTGGAAGGAGCACAGGCTTGGGAGTCAGAGGTCATGTGTTCGAATTCCGGCTCAGCCACTTATCAGCTGTGTGACTTTGGGCAAGTCAGCGCTTAGAACAGGCAGCGCTTAGAACAGTGCTCTGCACATAGTAAGTGCTTAATAAATGCCATTATTATTATTATTACTTATCTCTGTGCCTCAGTTCCCTCATCTTTAAAATGGGGGTTAAGACTGGGAGCCCCCCCCGTGGGACAACCTGATCACCTTGTATCCTCCCCAGCACTTACAACAGTGCTTTGCATGTAGTAAGCGCTTAATAAATGCCATTATTATTATTATTATTATTATTATCAGTAGGCAAAAGCCAAGCTACGCTGTTCCATTCCCTTTTTTTCCCAACTGTTGTTGCGGTTGGCGGGCAGTCTTTTCCTGACTTTTGTTTTCGACGTCTGGGTGGAAGATGATGATGGGTGTCCCGAAAACTCAGTCTTTGGAAAGGGTCACGTCACCAGGGCTGCTTCAGCCTCTGCCCCCGTCCAGTGTTTTCGGGAACTCGGGGGGTGGAGGCTGGGGGCGACGGGCCGCCGCCATCCCCCGGGATTCCCTGCCCGGATTCTCCCGGAATCCCACGGGATCCCGGGAGCGGGGCGGAAGCCAAGAGCCGAAGTTGCTGATGCGGACTTTTCCTCTCCGGCTGTGTGCATTGAGCTTGGCAGCTTCCAAGGGGTCTGATGGAAAACATGTGGCAAGCACGCCTCTGTCTCGTGTGCATGTGTGTGTGTGTGGGGTGTGTGTGTGTGTGTGTGTGTGTGTGTGTGTCCATCCTTGTGTGTGAGTCAGGGGCGGGTACCCGGCCCGGTTCAGGGGACCGGCCTCACCCAAAAGGCGATCGTGCGCTGTTGGTTGTATTTCTTGGGTGCTCACTGTGTGCACAGCACTGCACTATAATAATAATAATAATAATAATAATAATAATGGTATTTGTTAAGCGCTTACTATGTGCAAAGCACCGTTCTAAGCGCCGGGAGATACAAGGTGATCAGGTTGTCCCATGTCGGGCTCACAATCTTAATCCCCACTTTTCAGATGAGGTAACTGAGGCACAGAGAAGTTAATCAATCAATCAGTCGTATTTATTGAGCGCTTACTGTGTGCAGGGCACTGTACTAAGCGCTTGGGAAGCCCAAGTTGGCAACATATAGAGACGGTCCCTACCCAACAGTGGGCTCACAGTCTAAAAAAGTTAAATGACTTAAGCAAAGTCACCCAGCTGACAAGTGGCAGAAGCACGTAGTCTCCCCCTTCTCTTCATTCATTCATTCAGTCGTATTTATTGAGCGCCTACTGTGTGCAGTGCACTGTACTAGGCGCTTGGGAAGCACAAGTTGGCAACATATAGAGACGGTCCCTACCCAACAATGGGCTCACAGTCTGGTCTTCTAGACGATTTTGACACCTGTCTACATGTTTTGTTGTCTGTCTCCCCCTCCTAGACTGTGAACCCGTTGGTGGGTGGGGACCATCTCTATATGTTGCCAACTTGTACTTCCTAAGTGCTTAGTCCAGTGCACTGCACACAGTAGGTGCTCAATAAATACGATTGAATGAATGAATGAATGAACAGAATGAATGAATGAACAGAATGAATGAATGAATAGAAATCTCCAGTGGCTACCAATCAATCTGCGCATTAGTCAGAAACTCCTCACCCTGGGCTTCCAGGCTGTCCATCCATCCCCTCGCCCCCTCCTACCTCCCCTCCCTTCTGTCCTTCTCCAGCCCAGCCCGCACCCTCCGCTCCTCCGCCGCTGATCTCCTCACCGTACCTCGTTCTCGCCTGTCCCGCCATCGACCCCCGGCCCACGTCATCCCCCGGGCCCGGAATGCCCCCAATCCCTCTGCCCATCCGCCAAGCTAGCTCTCTTCCTCCCTTCAAGGCCCTGCTGAGAGCTCACCTCCTCCAGGAGGCCTTCCCAGACTGAGCCCCTTCCTTCCTCTCCCCCTCGCCCCCCTCTCCATCCCCCCCATTTTACCTCCTTCCCTTCCCCACAGCACCTGTATAGATGTATATATGTTTGTACGTATTTATTACTCTATTCATTTTACTTGTACATATTTATTCTATTTATTTGATTCTGTAAATATGTTTGGTTTTGTTCTCTGGCTCCCCCTTCTAGACTGTGGGCCCACTGTTGGGTAGGGACTGTCTCTATATGTTGCCAACTTGTACTTCCCAAGCGCTTAGTACAGTGCTCTGCACACAGTAAGCGCTCAATAAATACAAATGAATGAATGAATGAATGAATGAATGAACAGACACATTCCCCACCCCAGCCAGAGGCTCGGCTGTTTTAAGGCGTCCAGCTTCCTGGTCAGGAGAGACAGGCCGGGGCCGGCGGTATCTGGCCCCAACTGGCTCCAGACGCTTCCCGGGGGTCTTCCCGACATAGTTATCCAGGCCCAATCGCTCCCGCTGCCCAGAAAGTCCTGCGAGTCAACCCCCCATTCATTCATTCATTCATTGTCGTATTTATTGAGCACTTACTGTGCGCAGAGCACTGTACTAAGCCGCCCTCCATTCATTCGGTTCGGATCACGGCTCTGCCGCTCATCTGCAGTGTGACCTTGGGCAAGTCACTTGGCTTCTCTGGGCCTCGGTTCCCTCATCTGGAAAATGGGGATTGAGACTGTGAGCCCCATAGGGGACGGGGACTGTGTCCAACCCCGTTTGCTTGTATCCACCCCAGCGCTCAGTACAGTGCTTGGCACACAGTAAGTGCTTAACAAATGCCATCATCATTCATTGATTCATTCAGTCGTATTTATTGAGCGCTTACTGTGTGCAGAACCCTGTACTAAGCGCTTGGGGACTGTGTCCAAACTGAGTAGATTGTAACTACCCCAGTGCTTAGTACAGTGCTTGGCACATAGTAAGCACTTAGCAAATGCCATAAAAAGAATAGCAATGGCCAAGCTTTTAGACTGTGAGCCCACTGTTGGGTAGGGACTGTATATGTTGCCAACTTGTACTTCCCAAGCGCTTAGTACAGTGCTCTGCACACAGTAAGCACTCAATAAATACGATTGATTGATTGATGTACAGGTTGGCAACATATAGAGACGGTCCCTACCCATCAACGGGCTCACAGTCTAGAAGACCGTGATAATAATTATAGAGCACTGTACTATAATTGGGGGAAGTAGTGTGGCTCAGTGGAAAGAGCACGTGCTTTGGAGTCAGAGGTCAGGGGTTCAAATCCCGGCTCCGCCAATTGTCAGCTGTGTGACTTTGGGCAAGTCACTTAACTTCTCTGGGCCTCAGTAAAATGACTCTGACTCCAAAGCCCGGGCTCTTTCCACTGAGCCCGGTAAAATGGGTAAAATCCATCGGTAAAATGGGGATAATAATAATAACAATAATGACATTTATTAAACACTTACTATGTGCAAAGCACTCTTCTAAGCTCTGGGGAGGTTACAAGGCAATCAGGTTGTCCCACAGGGGGTTCACAGTCTTAATCCCCATTTGACAGATGAGGGAACTGGGGCCCAGAGAAGTGAAGTGACTTGCCCAAAGTCACACAGCTGACAAGCGGCGCAGCCGGGATTCGAACCCGTGACCTCTGACTCCAAAGCCCATGCTCTTTCCACTGAGCCACGCTGCTTCTCTATGAAGACCGTGAGCCCCCTCTGGGACAACCTGATCCCCTTGTAACCTCCCCAGCGCTTAGAACAGTGCTCTGCACATAGTAAGCGCTTAATAAATGCCACCATCATTATTATTATTATCGCTAAGCACTTGGGAGAGTACAATACAACAATAAACAGTGACATTCCCTGCCCACAACGGGCTTTAAGTCTAGAAGGGGGAGACAGACAGCAATACAAGTCAATAAAATGAGAGATCTCGACATAAGAGCCGTGGGGCTGGGAGGGGGGGTGAGCCCACTGTGAGCCCACTGTTGGGTAGGGACTGTCTCTATATGTTCCCAAGCGCTTAGTACAGTGCTCTGCACACAGTAAGCGCTCAATAAATACGATTGATTGATTGATTGGGGAAAGGGAACGAGTCAGGGGGACGTAGAAGGGAGCGGGAGATGAGGAAAAGTGGGGTTTAGTCAGGGAAGGCCTGCTGGGGGAGACGGGCTTTCGATGAGGCTTTGGAGGTGGGGACCAAGTGCCCGGTGGGGGCCTGACAGTAGTCCGGACGAAGCGCTGAGAAGAAGAGCTTCCCCGGGGCGCCCACCCACTGGCCCAGACCCAAAGGGGCGGAGAGGCCAACCCGAGAAGCCTCCTTGATCTCTCAAGGATCTCTTGCGAAGCAGCGTGGCTCAGCAGAAAGAGCCCGGGCTCTGGAGTCAGAGGTCATGGGTTCAAATCCCGGCTCCGCCAACTCTCAGCTCTGTGACCTTGGACAACTCACCTAACTTGTCTGTGCCTCAGTACCTCATCTGGAAAATGGGGATCAAAACTGTGAGCGAGCCCCCCCCCCCGCCTTGCGGGACAACCTGATCACCTTGTAACCTCCCCAGCGCTTAGAACTGCTTAGAGAAGCAGCGTGGCTCAGCGGAGTGAGCCCGGGCTTTGGAGTCAGAGGTCCTGGGTTCGAATCCCGGCTCCACTAATTGTCAGCTGTGTGTCCTTGGGCAAGTCACTTGACTTCTCTGTGCCTCAGTTACCTCACCTGTAAAATGGGGATTGACTGTGAGCCCCATGGGGGACAACCTGATCGCCTTGTAACCTCACCAGCGCTTAGAACGGTGCTTTGCACATAGTAAGCGCTTAATAAATGTCATTATTATTATCATTATTATTGTTATTATTATTATTACAGAACTGTGCTTTGCACCTAGTAACCGCTTAACAAATACCATCATTATTATTACTATGTGTTGCCAATTTGTACTTCCCAAGCACTTAGTACAGTGCTCTGCACATAGTAAGCGCTCAATAAATACGATTGATTGATTGATTGATTGATTATTATTATTGTTATCTGTCGAGCGATTGATCGGTCAAATTTACAGATTCCACCAACCCCATGGGCTTGTACTTTCCCAAGCCCTTCGTCCAGTGTCCTGCACACAATTAGCGCTCAATACATACCATCGATCGATCGATTGATTGTTTATATTGATGCTATTGATGCCTGTTGGCTTGTTTTGATGTCCGTCTCCCCCCTTCTAGACTGTGAGCTTGGTGTGGGCAGAGATTGTCCCTTTTTGTTCCTGAATTTTGCTTTCCAAGTGTTTAGTACAGTGCTCTGCACGCAGGAATCGCTCAGTAAATACGACTGAATGACGCATGGTTCAGTGGAAGGAGCACGGGCTTTGGAGTCAGAGGCCATGGGTTCAAATTCCGGCTCCGCCACTTGTCAGCTGGGTGACTTTGGGCAAGTCACTTCACTTCTCTGGGCCTCAGTTACCTCATCTGGAGAATGGGGTTGAAGACTGTGAGCCCCCCGTGGGACAACCTGATCACCTTGTAAACTCCCCAGCGCTTAGGACAGTGCTTTGCACATAGTAAGCACTTAATAAATGCTATTATTATTATTATTATTATTAATGGACAGAGTGTAAGCATATCACTCAGTCAAGTCAATGGTATATATTGAGCGCTTACTGGGTGCAGAGCACTGGCCTAACCTCTTTGTGGGTACGACATGACATTATACCAGATATGTTTCCCACCCACAGTGAGCTTACAGTCCTCTGACCTTGAGGGGTCAACGGGAAGGAGTCAGAAGGACCTGGGTTCGAATTCCGGCTCGGCCGCTCGTCTGCTGGGTGACCTTGAGCAAGTCGTTTCACTTCTCGGCCCCTTAGTCTCCTCAACTGTACAGTGGCGATTCAGTACTTAGATTGTGATCAATCAATCAATCAATCGTATTTATTGAGCGCTTACTGTGTGCAGAGCACTGTACTAAGCACTTGGGAAATACAAGTTGACAACATATAGAGACAGTCCCTACCCAACAGATGGGGACTGGGTGCAACCTGAGTAGCTTAATAATAATGATAATAATGACAATAATAATAAGAAATATAGTATTTGTTAAGTGCTTACTATGTGCCGAGCACTGTTCTAAACACTGGGGTAGATACAAGGTAATCAGGTTGTCCCACAGGGAGCTCATAGTTTTAATCCCCATTTTACAGACAAGGTAACTGAGGCCCAGGGAAGTGGCTAGTCCCCCTTTTAGACTGTGAGCCCACTTTTGGGTAGGGACCGTCTCTAGATGTTGCCAACTTGTACTTCCCAAGCGCTTAGTACAGTGCTCTGCACACAGTAAGCGCTCAATAAATACGATCGATGATGATGATGATGAAGCGGCTTATAATGATGGCATTTATTAAGCGCTTACTATGTGCAAAGCACTGTTCCAAGCGCTGGGGAGGTTACAGGGCGATCAGGTTGTCCCACAGGGGGCTCGCGGTCAACCCCCATTTTCCAGATGAGGGAACTGAGGCGCAGAGAAGTGAAGTGACTTGCCCAGAGTCACACAGCAGACAAGTGGCGGAGCCGGGATTAGATCCCAAATCCTCGGACTCCCAAGCGTGTGCTCTTTCCACCGAGCCTCGCTGCTTCCCCAAGATGGGGTCTCTACCCTGGTGCTTAATATAGGGCCCGACACACAGTAGGCACCTAACTAATACCATAACAGTTTTTGGCAAATTGGGAGAGTTTGGGGGTGACAACGAGAACCCCAGCTCGGGGGACGAAGGGTCCCTCGGAGCCCCAGGCAAGTCCAGGTAGCGCTCGTGGGTGTGGGAGCTGTGCAGAGCCAGGGGGGTCCGGTGGGAATATTTTATCGCCGGAAAAACGTTCTCCGTGTCCTTGTTTCCTTGGAAACCCGAAGGCAGGGCAGGGAGAGGCCGGAGCTTCGCTCTCGGGGTCCGGGGGAGACACGGTTAGATTTGGATGGCCGGGGCGCGAGGAAGCCAGCCGCTTTGGGGGTGTAGCCTTTTCCACGTCTTGGAAAAAAAGCACCAGGGCCCGGCGCCCTGCATCCGGGAAGCGGGAATGGATCGATGGGTGTCTGTTACTGTGTGCAAAACACTGTACTAAGCGCTTCGAAAGTCCAATGCAGCAACAGATAGAGACGATCCCTACCCAACGGTGGGCTCACAGGCTAGAAGAGGGGGAGACAGACAACAAAACGAAACGAGTAAACAGGATAAGCTCAGAAGAAAGGAAAGGGCCTGTTTCTGCCCCTCAGGATTTACAACCCAGGGGAGGAAATCAGCCCTTAATGGGATTGTATATATGTTTGTACATATTTATTTCTCTATTTATTTATTTATTTATTTTACTTGTACATATCTATTCATTTTATTTTCTTGGTATGTTTGGTTTTGCTCTCTGCCTCCCCCTTTTAGACTGTGAGCCCACTGTTGGGTAGGGACCGTCTCTGTATGTTGCCAATTTGTACTTCCCAAGCGCTTAGTACGGTGCTCTGCACATAGTAAGCGCTCAATAAATACGATTGATGATGATGACGATGTGACCCCCACTTCTCCTTTCCTCAGTTCCCCTACCTTTGCTTCCCTGACACCACACCCTCCCACCTCCGCCGATTCCCGGCTAATTGGGCTCGGCCTCGGCCCGTGCTCAGACCAGTCAATCAATCAATCAGTCGTATTTATTGAGCGCTTACTGTGTGCAGAGCACTGGACTAAGCACTTGGGAAGTACAAGTTGGCAACAGAGGGGCCTCCACCGTGGAGGAGAGAGCCTGGCCCGCTCTATCCTTATTATTTCAATAATAATAATAGTATTAAGCGCCTACTACGTACAAAGCCCTGTTCTAAGCGCTGAAGGGATACCAGGTGTTCAGGTTGTCCCAGGTGGGGCTCACAGTCTCAATCCCTATTTTATAGATGAGGGAACTGAGGCACAGAGAAGGTAAGTGACTTGCTGCCCAAAGTCACACAGCTAACAAGTGGCGGAGCTGGGATTAGAACCCACGACCTCTGACTTCCAAGCCTGGGATCTTTCCACTAAGCCATCTGCTTCTCTACCATCCATCCATCCGTCCGTCCATCCGTCCGTCCTTCCGTCCGTCCGCCCACCCATAAAGGATAATAATAATAATAATAATAATAATGGCATTTATTAAGCGCTTACTATGTGCAGAGCCCTGTTCTAAGCGCTGGGGAGGTTACAAGGTGATCAGGTGGTCCCACAGGGGGCTCACATTCTTAACCCCCATTTTACAGATGAGGTAACTGAGGCCCAGAGAATCAATCAATCAATCGTATTTATTGAGCGCTTACTATGTGCAGAGCACTGTACTAAGCGCTTGGGAAGTACAAATTGGCGACACATAGAGACAGTCCCTACCCAACAGTGGGCTCACAGTCTAAAAGGGGGAGACAGAGAACAGAACCAAACATACCAACAAAATAAAATAAATAGGATAGAAATGTACAAGTTAAATAAATAAATAAATAAATAGAGTAATAAATATGTTTATTCAGAGAAGTTAAGTGACTTGCCCAAAGTCACACAGCTGACAATTGGCGGAGCTAGGATTTGAACCCATGACCTCGGACTCCAAAGCCCGGGCTCTCTCCACTGAGCCACGCTGCCTCCCACGATCCCACAGGAAGCTTGTGGCTCACGGATGGGCCAGGCCAGGAAGTGCCCTTGCCTGGGTACCTTGTGGGCAATCAATCAATCAATCAATCAATCGTATTTATTGAGCGCTTACTGTGTGCAGAGCACTGTACTAAGCGCTTGGGAAGTACAAGTTGGCAACGTATAGAGACAGTCCGTACCCAACAGTGGGCTCACAGTCTAAAAGGGGGCAGAGAACTTGTCTATCACCTCTGGCGTACCGTCCTCTCAACAGTTTAGCAGCGTGGCTCAGTGGAAAGAGCCCGGGCTTTGGAGTCGGAGGTCATTGGTTCAAACCCTGGCTCCGCCAGTTGTTAGCTGTGTGATCTTGGGCAAGTCACTTCACGTCTCTGTAACTCAGTTCCCTCATCTGTAAAATGGGGATGAAGACTGTGAGCCCACCGAGGGACAACCTGATCACCTTGTAACCTCCTTAGCGCTTAGAACATTGCTTTGCACATAGCCCTTAACAAATGCCATTATTATTATTATTATTATTCTCTGGGCCTCAGTGACCTCATCTGGAAAATGGGGATGAAGACTGTGAGCCCACCGAGGGACAACCTGATCACCTTGTAACCTCCTTAGCGCTTAGAACATTGCTTTGCACATAGCCCTTAACAAATGCCGTTATTATTATTATTATTCTCTGGGCCTCAGTGACCTCATCTGGAAAATGGGGATGAAGACTGTGAGCCCACCGAGGGACAACCTGATCACCTTGTAACCTCCTTAGCGCTTAGAACATTGCTTTGCACATAGCCCTTAACAAATGCCATTATTATTATTATTATTCTCTGGGCCTCAGTGACCTCATCTGGAAAATGGGGATGAAGACTGTGAGCCCACCGAGGGACAACCTGATCACCTTGTAACCTCCTTAGCGCTTAGAACATTGCTTTGCACATAGCCCTTAATAAATGCCATTATTATTATTATTATTCTCTGGGCCTCAGTGACCTCATCTGGAAAATGGGGATGAAGACTGTGAGCCCACCGAGGGACAACCTGATCACCTTGTAACCTCCCTAGCGCTTAGAACAGTGCTTTGCACATAGTAAGCGCTTAATAAATGCCATCATTATTATTATTATTATTATTATTATTCTCTGGGCCTCAGTGACCTCATCTGGAAAATGGGGATGAAGACTGTGAGCCCCACATGGGGCAACCTGATTCCCTTGTATCTACCTCAGTGCTTAGAACAGTGCTTGGCACATAGTACGTTCATAACAAATACCATCATCATCATCATCATCAGGTCAGATACCGTCCCTGTCCCACCGAGGGCTCACGAATCTCTGTTCAACACTATTGTCTGCTGTGTGGCCTTGGGAGAGTCACTTCACTTCTCTGGGCCTCAGTTCCCTCTCTGTAAAACGGGGATTGTGCAAATCAGTTTGCTTATACCCACCCCAGTGCTTAGTACAGTGCTTGACACACAGTAAGCGCATAAAAAATACCCCCAAAACTTACATTTATAAGTATATCTTCCATTTGTTTATTTATTCACTCACGTATATTAATGAGCGTCTCCGACTCTTGACTGTGAGCTCGTTGCGGGCCGGGAACGTGTCTGGTTTTTGTTCTCTTGGGCTCTCCCGAGTGCTCAGTACAGTGCTTTGCATCATCATCATCATCATCATCAATCATATTTATTGAGCGCTGACTATGTGCAGAGCACTGTACCAAGCGCTTGGGAAGTACAAATTGGCAACAGCTAGAGACAGTCCCTACCCAACAGCGGGCTCACAGTCTGAAAGGGGGAGACAGAGAACAAAACCAAACATACTAACAAAATAAAATAAATAGAATAGATATGTACAAATAAAATAAATAAATAAATAGAGTAAAAAATGTGTACAAACATATATACAAGTGAATATATACTTTGCACACAGGAAGCGGTCAATAAGTACAACTGAACGAATGAATGAATGAAAGACCATGATTATTATTATTATTATTATCGTTATTATCATTATTATTTGCCTGAAATGGACTGACCCTGGGGCCAAGGGACTACTGAACTACTTTTCTCTTCCGTCCTTCCAGTCACAATGAGCGGAAAGTGAGCTGCAGACATCCCATCTCGGGCCAGCCCTCCCAGGACAACTGCATCTTCGTCGTCAATGAACAGTAAGTTTCCCCTTCCCAACCCCAAAGCACTTAAAGAGGCAGCGTGGCTCAGTGGAACGAGCCCGGGCTTGGGAGTCAGAGGTCGTGGGTTCAAATCCCGGCTCTGCCACTGGTCAGCTGGGTGACTTTGGGCAACTCACTTCACTTCTCTGGGCCTCAGTTCCCTCATCTGTAAAATAAATGGGGATGAAGACTGTGAGCCCCCTGTGGGACAACCTGATCACCTTGGAACCTCCCCAGCGCTTAGAACAGTGCTTTGCACATAGTAAGCGCTTAATAAATGCCGTCATTATTATTATGATTATTACCCAGCGCTTAGAACAGTGCTTGACACATAGTAAGAGCTTAATAAATACCATTATTATTAGTATACAGACTGAGCCCCTTCCCTCCTCTCCCCCTCGTCCCCCTCTCCATCCCCCCATCTTACCTCCTTCCCTTCCCCACAGCACCTGTATATATGTATATATGGTTGTACATATTTATTACTCTATTTATTTATTTATTTATTTATTTTACTTGTACATTTCTATCCTATTTATTTTATTTTGTTGGTATGTTTGGTTCTGTTCTCTGTCTCCCCCTTTTAGACTGTGAGCCCACTGTTGGGTAGGGACTGTCTCTATGTGTTGCCAATTTGTACTTCCCAAGCGCTTAGTACAGTGCTCTGCACATAGTAAGCGCTCAATAAATACGATTGATTGATTGATTGGTTAGTATGTCCACATCCGTCATTTTCTTTATTTGTATTAAAGAGGAGCAGCGTGGCTCAGTGGACAGAGCCCGGGCTTTGGAGTCAGAGGTCATGGGTTCGAGTTCCGGCTCCGCCACATGTCTGCTGTGTGACCTTGGGCAAGTCACTTAACTTCTCGGAGTCTCAGTCACCTCGTGTAAAATGGGGATGATTGTGAGCCCCAAGCAGGACAACCAGATCACCTTGTATCCCCCCAGCGCTTAGAACAGTGCTTTGCACATAGTAAGCGCTTAACAAATGCCATTATTTGTTTTATTTTATTTTTATTACTGTCTGTCTCCCCCTCCCCCAGGCTGTAAGCTTGCTGTGGGCAGGGAATGTCTCTGTTCATTGTTGAATTGTACTTTCTCAATTGCTTAGCACAGTCCTGGGAGAAGCAGCCTGGCCTAGTGGCAAGAGCCCAGGCTTGGGAGTCAGAGGTTGTGGGTTCTAATTCCGCCTCCACCACTAATCGGCTGTGTGACCTTGGGCAAGTCACTTCACTTCTCTGTGCCTCAGTTCCCTCATCTGTAAAATGGGGATTGAGACCGCGAGCCCCACGTGGGACAACCTGATTACCTTGTATCTCCCCCAGCGCTTAGAACAGTGCTTGGCACATAGTAAGCGCTTAACAAATGCCATCATTATTATTATTATTATAATGGTCCGCTCACAGTAAGCGCTCAATAAATACAAGCGAATGGAAGCAAGCGGCCGGATCGGCCTGGAGTCAGAGTTTTGCCTTTGTTTCTCTATCGCTGACGAGGAGAGTTTGTCAAGTCGTGTGCCCAGCCCTGTGCTAAATGCTGGGGTGGATGTAAGATAAACATTGAGATAAACATCACATTGAGAAGCAGCGTGGCTCAGTGGAGAAGAGCCCGGGCTTTGGAGTCAGAGGTCATGGGTTCAAAGCCCGGCTCTGCCAATTGTCAGCTGTGTGACTTTGGGCAAGTCACTTCACTTCTCTGGGCCTCAGTTACCTCATCTGGAAAATGGGGATTGAGACTGTGAGCCCCACGTGGGACAACCTGATCACCTTGTAACCTCCCCAGCGCTTAGAACAGTGCTTTGCACATAGTAAGCGCTTAATAAATGCCATCATTATTATTATTATTATAAACAGAGAAGCTGCGTGGCCTGTGGAGAAGAGCCCGGGCCTGGGATTCAGCGGACTTGGATTCTCAGGCCGGGGCCGGAGGGGTCCGGCCTTAGGAAAAATAAGGAACAAATAAGGAATTTAGAGTATAGAATTTAGAGCTGTATCCATACGTGCCGTGGGATTGGGAGTGGAGAGAATCCGGAGCGTCCAGCGGTCACAAATTGACGAAGTGCAAAGATAATAATAATAATAATAATAATAATGGCATTTATTAAGCGCTTACTATGTGCAAAGCACTGTTCTAAGCACTGGGGAGGTGACAAGGTGATCAGGTTGTCCCCCGGGGGGCTCACAGTTTTAACCCCCATTTTACAGATGAGGGAACTGAGGCACAGAGAAGTGAAGTGACTTGCCCAAAGGCACCCAGCTGACAGTTGGCGGTGCCGGGATTTGAACCCATGACCTCCGACTCCAAAGCCCCGGCTCTTTCCACTGAGCCACGCTGCTTCTGTAATGACGCAGGCGGGGGAAGACCTCTTGGAAGAGACGGGACCCGAGCAAAGCCCACTGTTGGGTAGGGACCGTCTCTATATGTTGCCAACTTGGACTTCCCAAGCGCTTAGTACAGTGCTCTGCACACAGTAAGCGCTCAATAAATACGATTGATTGATTGATTGACTCTGGATGGGAAGGGAATTCCAAGCCAGGGAGAGGACGTGGGAAAGGGGTCGGTGGCGAGGTAGACGAGGCGGTCCGTCAATCAGTTGCTTTTATTGATGACCGGACTGTGAGCCCGTTGTTGGGTAGGGATTGGCTCTGTTGCTGAATTGTGCTTTCCAAGCGCTTAGTACAGTGCTCTGCACACAGTAAGGGCTCAGTAATATGATTGAATGAATGAATTTATCGAGCACTTACTGTGTGCAGAGCACTGTACTAAGCGCATGGGAGAGTACATTAAAGCAGGGACTGTCTCTATATATTGCCAACTTGTACTTCCCAAATGCTTAGTACAGTGCTCTGCACACAGTAAGTGCTCAATAAATATGATTGAATGAATGAGTTTATTGAGCACTTACTGTGTGCAGAGCACTGTACTAAGCGCATGGGAGAGTGCATTAAAGCAGGGACTGTCTCTATATGTTGCCAACTTGTACTTCCCAAGGGCTTAGTACAGTGCTCTGCACACAGGAAGCGCTCAATAAATACGATTGATGATTCCCTGCCCACAGAGAGCTGACAGTCTAGAGGGGTAGACTAATATAAATAAATAGATTACAGATGTATATATAGCACTGTGAGGTGAGGAGGTGATTGAGGCCCAGAAAAGTGAGAGATTGAGCCCCCTCCTTCCTCTCTCCCTCCTCCCCCTCCCCATCCCCCCGTCTTACCTCCTTCCCCTCCCCACAGCACCTCTATACATTTATATATGTTTGTACATATTTATTACTCTATTTATTTATTTTACTTGTACATATTTATTCTATTTATTTTAGCTTGTTAATATGTTTTGTTTTGTTGTCTGTCTCCCCCTTCTCGACTGTGAGCCCGCTGTTGGGTAGGGACCGTCTCTGTATGTTGCCAACTTGTACTTCCCAAGCGCTTAGTACAGTGCTCTGCACACAGTAAGCGCTCAATACATACGAATGAATGAATGAGGGGGCGATGAATAAAGGGGTGGGGAAGGGAGTGGGAGAAGAGGAAAGGAAGGCTTAGTCATGGAAGGCCTCCTGGAGGAGATGGGCCTTCAATAAGGCTTTGAAGCGGGGAAGAGTCACTGTCTGTGGGATTTGAGGCGGGAGGGCGTTCCTGGCCAGAGGCAGGACGTGGGCCGGTGGTCAGGCGAGAAGGAGGCCCCGTGAGGAGGTGAGCGGCGGCAGAGGAGCGGAGGGGGCCGGCCGGGCTGGAGAATCAATCAATCAATCAATCAATCAATCAATCATATTTATTGAGCGCTTACTGTGTGCAGAGCACTGGACTAAGTGCTTAGACTGTGAGCCCACTGTTGGGTAGGGACTGTCTCTCTATGTTGCCAACTTGTACTTCCCAAGCGCTTAGTACAGTGCTCTGCACACAGTAAGCACTCAATAAATACGATTGATGATGATGATACTAAGCGCTTGGGAAGTGCAAGTCGGCAACACATAGAGGCAATCCCTACCCAACATTGGGCTCACAGTCTAGAAGGGGGAGACAGACAACAAAACCAAACATACTAACAAAATGAAATAAATAGAACAGATATGTCCAAGTAAGATAAATAAATGAATAAATAGAGTAATAAATACATACAAACATATATACATATATACAGGAGAAGCTAGATCTCTTCCTCCTTTCAAGGCCCTACTGAGAGCTCACCTCCTCCAGGAGGCCTTCCCTGACTGAGCCCCTTCCTTCCTCTCCCCCTCGTCCCCCTCTCCATCCCCCCCCCCAATCTTACCTCCTTCCCTTCCCCACAGCACCTGTATATATGTATATATGTTTGTTCATATTTATTACTCTATTTATTCATCTGTCTTGTACATATCTATTCTATTTATTTTATTTTGTTAGTATGTTTGGTTTTGTTCTCCGTCTCCCCCTTTTAGACTGTGAGCCCACTGTTGGGTAGGGATTGTCTCTATATGTTGCCAACTTGTACTTCCCAAGCGCTTAGTCCAGTGCTCTGCACACAGTAAGCGCTCAATAAATACGATTGATTGATTGATTGTTCTCCATCTCCCCCTTTTAGACTGTGAGCCCACTGTTGGGTAGGGACCGTCTCTATATGTTGCCAACTTGTACTTCCCTAGGGCTCAGTCCAGCTCTCTGCACACAGTAAGTGCTCAATAAATACGATTGATGATGATGATGATGATGATGATGACTGTCTCTATATGTTGCCAACTTGCACTTCCCAAGCGCTTAGTCCAGCGCTCTGCACACAGTAAGCGCTCAACCAATACGATTGATTCATTGATTGATTGAGAAGGACAGAAGGGAGGTGAGGTAGGCCGGCCCACGTCATCCCCCGGGCCTGGAATGCCCTCCCTCTGCCCATCCGCCAAGCTAGCTCTCTTCCTCCCTTCAAGGCCCTACTGAGAGCTCACCTCCTCCAGGAGGCCTTCCCACACTCATCTCCCTCTTTCCTCTCCCCCTCGTCCCCCTCTCCATCCCCCCATCTTACCTCCTTCCCTTCCCCACAACACCTGTATATATGTATATATGTTTGTACATATTCATTACTCTATTTATTCATTTATTTTACTTGTACATATCTATTCTATTTTATTTTGTTAGTATGTTTGGTTTTGTTCTCTGTCTCCCCCTTTTAGACTGTGAGCCTGCTGTTGGGTAGGGACTGTCCCTATATGTTGCCAACTTGTACTTCCCAAGCGCTCAGTCCAGTGCTCTGCACACAGTAAGCGCTCAATAAATACGATCGATGCTGATGATGACCGTCTCTATCTGTTGCCAACTTGTACTTCCCAAGCGCTCTGCACACAGTAAGCGCTCAGTCAATGCGATTGATCGATCGATCGATTGATTGAGAAGGACAGAAGGGAGGTGAGGTAGGAGGGGGCGAGGGGATGGGTGAATAGGAAGGGCGGGTGGGCTACCAGGTGGGCGCCCTGTAGGCGTGGCGCTCTGACCCGTTGTTCTTCCAGGTCAGGCCCCACCATGAGCGCGGGCGAGAAGAAGGAGCGGCCCAGCAGCCTCCTCAGCGAAGCCTCCAACTACAACCTCAGTTCGGACTACGCCGCCCACCCTGTCAGCCCCGTGGCCAGGGTGAGTCCCCCCCAACCTCGGCCCGCCCCCCCGGCCCGCGCGGATCCCGGGGCCGTTTCGCCCCCGAGCAACCCAGTTCGTTAGCCCCAAGAGCCCGGGCTTGGGAGTCCCAGGTCGTGGGTTCAAATCCCGCCTCCTCCACTTGTCAGCCGTGTGGCTTCGGGCGACTCACTTCCCTTCTCTGCGCCTCGGTGACCTCATCGGAGAAATGGGCACTAAGACCGGGAGCCCCCGTGGGACAACCCGGTGACCTTGTATCTACCTCGGAGCTTAGAACAGGGCTTGGCACATAATAAGTGCTCAACCCAAGCGCTTAGTGCAGTGTTCCATCATCATCATCAATCGTATTTATTGAGCGCTTACTATGTGCAGAGCACTGTACTAAGCGCTTGGGAAGTACAAGTTGGCAACATATAGAGACAGTCCCTACCCAACAGTGGGCTCACAGTCTAAAAGGGGGAGACAGAGAACAAAACCAGACGTACTAACAAAATAAAATAAATAGGATAGATATGTACAAGTAAAATAAATAGAGTAATAAATATGTACAAACATATATGCATATATACAGGTGCTGTGGGGAAGGGAAGGAGGTAAGATGGGGGGGATGGAGAGGGGGACGAGGGCTCCACACACAGTAAGCGCTCAATAAATACGATTGAATGAATGAATGAATGAATGTTTCCAGCTTGTACTTCCCAAGCGCTTAGTACAGTGCTCCGCACACAGTAAGCACTCAATAAATGCGATTGAATGAATGAATGAATGAACAGATCCCGTCATTTAACCCAGAGAAGCAGGGTGGCCTAGTGGATAGCGCCCGGGTCTGAGAGGCAGGAGGTCGTGGGTCCTAATTCCAGCCCCACCGCTTGTCTGCTGGGTGACCTTGGTCGAGTCACTTCACTCCTCTTGGCCTCATAATAATAATAATAATAATGATAGCATTTATTAAGTGCTTACTATGTGCAAAGCACTGTTCTAAGCGCTGGGGAGGTTACATGGTGATCCGGTTGTCCTACGGGGGGCTCACAGTCTTAACCCCCATGAGGGAACTGAGGCACAGAGGAGTTAAGTGACTTGCCCAAAGTCACACAGCTGGTAATCGGCAGAGCCGGGATTTGAACCCATGGCCTCTGACTCCAAAGCCCGGGCTCTTTCCACTGAGCCATGCTGCCCAAGCCAGGCTCTTTCCACTGAGCTATGCTGCTTCTTTGTTAAACACTTACTATGTGCAAAGCACCGTTCTAAGCGCTGCGGGGGGATACAAGGCGATCGGGTTGATCACAGGCTTCATCCTCATTTTCCAGATGAGGGAACTGAGGTCCAGAGAAGGGAAGTGACTTGCCTAAAGTCACACAGCTGACAAATGGTGGAGCCGGGATTAAAACCCATGACCTCATTTACCCCATCTGGAAAATGGGGATTGAGACTGTGAGCCCTACATGGGACAGGGACTGTATCCACCCCGGCGCTTAGTTCATCGCCTGGCACGTAGTAAGCGCTTAACAACCACCGCCATCACTATTATTTGTCCATGGCAGCCGGATGCCCACCGATTGCACTGCGGATGGGAAGGCCGGGGGGCATCGAAGGGTGTGAAAGGCAAGACCACTCATTCAATCGTAGTTATTCAGTCGTATTTATTGAGCGCCTACTGTGTGCAGGGCACCGTCGTGGGCCTTCGACAAGAATGTGGCTTCCCTCTTCCCACCTTGCCCGTTTGGGATTTAGTACGCCCCCGGGCATCATCATCATCATCATCAATCGTATTTATTGAGCGCTTACTATGTGCAGAGCACTGTACTAAGCACTTGGGGCATGGCCCCGTGGCATCCAATCAGTCACTCAGTCAGTCATATTTATTGAACAAATTATAATAATAACAATTATGGTGTTTGTTAAGCGCTTAAATACAAATGAACGAATGAGTGACGGGAAGACCAAGAGAGTTGTGGGTACAGAGGTGGAAGATGTCAGTTAATCAGTCAGTCATAAGTTTTGAATGCTTATCAGTAATAATGATGGTATTTATTAATTGCTTACTATGTGCCAAGCACTGTTCTAAGCACTGGGGGGGATACAAGGTGATCAGGTTGCCCCACGTGGGGCTCACAGTCTTAATCCCCATTTTTCAGATGAGGTAACTGAGGCCCAGAAAAGTGAAGTGACTTGCCCAAAGTCACCCAGCTGACAAGCGGCAGAGTCGGGATTAGAACCCGTGACCACTGACTCCAAAGCTTGTGCTTGCCCAGTGGGCCCAGAGGAGAAGCTGCCCTCTGATAAAAATAATAATAATAATGGCATTTATTAAGCACTTACTATGTGCAAAGCACTGTTCTAAGCCCTGGGGAGGTTACAAGGTGATCAGGTTGCCCCACGTGGGGCTCACGGTCTTAATCCCCATTTTTCAGATGAGGTAATTGAGGCCCAGAAAAGTGAACAGACTTGCCCAAAGTCACACAGCTGACAAGTGGCAGAGTCGGGATTAGAACCCATGACCACTGACTCCAAAGCTGGTGCTTGTCCAGTGGACCCAGAGGAGAAGCTGCCCTCTGATAATAATAATAATAATAATAATAATAATAATAATGGCATTTATTAAGCACTTACTATGTGCAAAGCACTGTTCTAAGCCCTGGGGAGGTTACAAGGTGATCAGGTTGTCCCACGGGGGACTCACGGTCTTCATCCCCATTTTCCAGATGAGGTAACTGAGGCCCAGAGAAGTGAAGTGACTTGCCCAAAGTCACACAGCTAATTGGCAGAGCCGGGATTTGAACCCATGACCTCTGACTCCAAAGCCCGGGCTCTTTCCAATGAGCCACGCTGCTCCTCTAAATAAAATTCTCTGAATAAAAGGAGCAAGTCAGGGCGACACAGAGGGAGCGCAAGAGAAGGAAAAGGGAATTCAGTCAGAGAAGGCTTCTTGGAGGAGGTGTGTTTTTAGACTTTTCAATCATATTTATTGAGCACTTACTGTGTGCAGAGCACTGTGCTAAGCGCTTGGGAAGTACAAGTCGGCAGACTTCGGCCAGGCAGGCAGGGGGTGGGACACATCTCTCGTCTCGGAGCCGTCCGACGGAATACGCGCCTCTTCCTTGGAAGCCCATCGTAGGCAGGGAATGCGTCTGTCAACTCTGTCGGATTGGCCTCTCCCAGGCACTTAGCACAGTGCTTTGTCCCCAGTGAGCGCTCAATAAATACGATTGGGGGAATGAATGATTGGATGACCTCGCTGCTGAAGTCACGGGCTCGTGGGGCAACTGGATCGTGCGGTTTGGATTCTTAGAGTTGGCACTGAACCCGTCTACACTGTGAGCTCGCTGTGGGCAGGAATGTGTCTGTCGTTATGGTGTAATAATAATAATAATGATGGCATTTGTTAAGCGCTTACTATGTGCAAAGCACCGTTCTAAGCGCTAGGGAGGTTACAAGGTAATCAGGTTGTCCCACGGAGGGCTCACGGTCTTAATCCCCATTTTCCAGATGAGGTAACTGAGGCCCAGAGAAGTGAAGTGACTTGCCCAAAGTCACACAGCTAATTGGCAGAGCCGGGATTTGAACCCATGACCTCTGACTCCAAAGCCCGGGCTCTTTCCACTGAGCCACGCTGCTCCTCTAAATAAAATTCTCTGAATAAAAGGAGCAAGTCAGGGCGACACAGAGGGAGCGCAAGAAAAGGAAAAGGGAATTCAGTCAGAGAAGGCTTCTTGGAGGAGGTGTGTTTTTAGACTTTTCAATCATATTTATTGAGCACTTACTGTGTGCAGAGCACTGTGCTAAGCGCTTGGGAAGTACAAGTCGGCAGACTTCGGCCAGGCAGGCAGGGGGTGGAACACATCTCTCGTCTCGGAGCCGTCCGACGGAATACGCGCCTCTTCCCTGGAAGCCCATCGTAGGCAGGGAATGCGTCTTATCAACTCTGTCGGATTGGCCTCTCCCAGGCACTTAGCACAGTGCTTTGTCCCCAGTGAGCGCTCAATAAATACGATTGGGGGAATGAATGATTGGATGACCTTGCTTCTGAAGGCACGGGCTCGTGGGGCAACTGGATCGTGCGGTTTGGATTCTTAGAGTTGGCACTGAACCCGTCTACACTGTGAGCTCGCTGTGGGCACGAATGTGTCTGTCTGTAATAATAATAATAATAATAATAATGATGGCATTTGTTAAGCGCTTACTATGTGCAAAGCACCGTTCTAAGCGCAGGGGGGATACAGTGGGATCAAGTTGTCCCACGTGGGGCTCACAGTCTTAATCCCCATTTTACAGATGAGATAACGGAGGCCCAGAGAAGTGAAGTGACTTGCCCAGAGTCACACAGCTGACAATTGGCAGAGCCGAGATTTGAACCCGTGACTTCTGACTCCAAAGCCTGTGCTCTTTCCACTGAGCTGTGGGTGTACTCTCCCAAGTGCTCAGTACAGGGCTTTGCACAAAGTAAGAGCTCAGTAAATACGATTGAAACGCCATTGACTTTGTCGGGAAGTGACGCCATCTCCCAGAAAGAACCTGGGCTTGAGAGTCAGAGGGTCTGAGTTCTAATCCCGGCGCTGCCACTTACCCGCTCTATGACCTCAGGCAAGTCGCTTCGCTTCTCTCGGTTTCCTCGTCCGGAAAATGGGAATTTCTAGAGCGGGAGCCCCATTTGAGACAGGGACTGTGTCCGACCTGAGGATCCCGCGTCTACCCCAGTGCTTAGTGCAGTGCTTAGCGCACAGTTCCGCATCACGGCTTAGCATCCCAGCTCCGCCACGTGCCAGCTGTGTGACTTTGGGCAAGTCACTTAACTTCTCTGGGCCTCAGTTTCCTCATCTGTAAAATGGAGATTAAGACTGTGAGCCCCACGTGGGACAATCTGATCACCTTGTATCCTCCCCAGTGCTTAGAACAGTGCTTTGCACAGAGTAAGCGCTTAACAAATGCCATTATTATTATTATTATTATTATTATTATTATTATTATTATTATTATTATTACAGTTAGCGCTTCCCAGAATCAACAGTTATTAAGAGTAGCACAACATGATGAAGACTTTCTAATTTATCGGTACTTATTAATTTAATATCACTTCCTCTGCGCTGCTTTTGAAATAAGTTCCTTGGAAGAAGAAGATGGATTTACCCACCTGGGGAGGTAACGTGGTACAATGGAAGAGCCGTGGGCCTGAAAGCCGGAGGTCCCGGGTTCGAGTCCTGGCTCTGACGCCCGTTGGCTGTGTGGCTTTGGGCAAGTCACTTAACCTTCCCATGCTTCACAGCCTAGAAGGGGGAGACGGACAACACAACAGAACACGTCGACAGGTGTCAAAATCGTCCGAACAAATAGAATTAAAACTATAGGCGCATCATTAACAAAATTAATAGAATAGTAAATATGTACAAGTAAAATAAATAGAGTAATAAATCTGTACAAATATATAGCAGTGCTGTGGGAAGGGGAAGGAGGTGAGGTGGGGAGGAGGAGACATTTATATTAATGTCTGTCTCCCCTTCTAGACTGTGAGCTCATTGTGGGTACAGGAAAGTGTCTGTCGTTCTGTTGTACTCTCCCAAGCGCTTAGTACAGTGGTTTACTCACTGTAAGCGCTCAGTAAATATGAATGGATGAATGAATGAATAAATGCATGCATGAATGAATAATAATAATAATAATAATAATGGCATTTGTTAAGCGCTTACTATGTGCAAAGCACTGTTCTGAGTGCTGGGGGGATACAATGGGATCAAGTTGTCCCACGTGGGGCTCACAGTCTTAATCCTCATTTTACAGATGAGGGAACTGAGGCTCAGAGAAGTTAAGTGACTTGCCCAAGGTCACACGGCAGACATGGGGCGGAGGCGGGATTCGAACCCATGACCTCTGACTCCAAAGCCCGGGCTCTTTGCACTGAGCCCCGCTGCTTCTCCTGAATGGGGTGGATAAGAGTAAATGAGGTTGGAAGTAGTCCCAGTCCCGCAAAGGGGTCAGGGTCTTAATCCCCATTTTAAAGCAGATGAGGTAACTGAGGCCCAGAGGAGGGAAATGATTGGCCCAAGGTCACACACTAGGCACGGAGCAGCCCCCCGGGGTGGGAAGCCAGTCCTAGGCTCTGTATTCATTCATTCATTCATTCATTCAATTGTACTATTGAGCGCTTACTGCGTGCAGAGCACTGTACTAAGCGCTTGGTTTTGCTCCTTCACCGTCATCAGCATCATGAGAATAATAACAATGATGGCATTTATTAAGCACTTACTATGTGCCAAGCACTGTCCTAAGCACTGGGGAGGTTACAAGGTCATCAGGTTGTCCCACGGGGGGGGGCTCACACTCAATCGCTGTTTTCCAGATGAGGTAACTGAGGCACAGAGAAGTGAAGTGACTTGCCCAAAGTTACACAGCTGACAATTGGCGGAGTGGGAAACAGCGTGGCTCAGTGGAAAGAGCGCGGGCTTTGGAGTCAGAGGTCATGGGTTCAAATCCCGGCTCCGCCAATTGTCAGCTGGGTGACTTTGGGCAAGTCACTTCACTTCTCCGGGCCTCAGTTACCTCATCTGGAAAATGGGGATTAAGATTGTGAGCCCCCCGTGGGACAAACGGATCACCTTGTAACCTCCCCAGCATTTAGAAAAGGGTTTTGCTTGTAGTAAGTGCTTAATAAATGCCATTATCATTATTATTATTATTATCATTATTATTATTATCAATAGTACTTACGTGGTTTAGTGAGAAGCAGTGTAGCTCAGTGGCGAGAGCCTGGGCCTGCGAGTCGGAGGACCTGGGTTCTAATCCCAGCTCTACCACTTATCAGCTGTGTGCTTTTGGGCAAGTCACTTCACTTCTCTGGGCCTCAGTGACCCCATCTGTAAAATGGGGATTAATAATAATAATAATAATCATAATAATAATAATAATAATGGCACTTGTTAAGGGCTTACTATGTGCAAAGCACGGTTCTAAGCGCTGGGGAGGTTACAAGGTGATGAAGACTGTGAGCCCCACACTTGGGACAGCCCGATGATCCTGTATCTACCCCAGCGCTTAGAACAGTGCTCGGCACATAGTAAGCGCTTAATCAATCAATCGTATTTATTGAGCGCTTACTGTGTGCAGAGCACTGTACTAAGCGCTTGGGAAGTACAAGTTGGCTTAACAAATACCATCATCGTAATTATTATTACTGAAGACCTCCTGCGCACGCACGGAGCACTGTACTGAATGGTTGGGAGAATACCGGCTATTGGCAAGACGCCCTCAGGGTGTTTACAAAGGAGCTGGGGAGGCGGCCATGCCTAGAAAGGACAGGTTTGGGGAGAAGAAGGGAGCGGAAGGTTTGGTGGGCGGCTTTTCTCCCCCACCCCGGCCTGCTCATGTGTGTTTTAGGGGCTCCAAGCTCACTTCCTCCTCCACAGTAAGCAATTCCCGCCCCCCAAAATCAGCCTCTTGGGGTCCCCCAAGCCGGGCGCTAACTCCCGTCGTCTTCCTCCTCCTCATCATCCTCACCATCATCATCCTCATCAGAATGGTAGCATGTATTAATAATAATAATAATAATAATGATAATAACGATGGCATGTGTTAGGCACTTACTACGTGCCAAGCGCTACTCTAAGCGCCGGGGGGACACAAGGTAATCAGGTTGTCTCGCGTGGGGCTCGAAGTCTTCATCCCCATTTTACAGAAGAGGGAACTGAGGCACAGAGGAGTGAAGTGGCTTGCCCAAGGTGGCTCAGCAGACCCGTGGCAGAGCCGGGACTAGAACCCACGCCCTTGCCTCTGGGCCGTGCTGCTTCTCTTAATAACTGTGGTGTTTTTTAAGCGCTTACTGTGCACCTGGCACTGTATCATCAATCGTATTTATTGAGCGCTTACTATGTGCAGAGCACTGTACTAAGCGCTTGGAGTAGACACAGGCCAATGGGGTTAGAGACGGTCCCCATAATAATAATGATGACATTTATTAAGCGCTTACTACGTGCAAAGCACTGTACTAAGCGCTGGGGAGGTCACAAAGTGATCAGGTTCATCCCACATGGGGCTCCCAGTCTTATTCCCCATTTTACGGGGGAGGGAACCGAGGCACAGAGAAGTGAGGCAACTTGCCCCGGCAGACAAGTGATGGATCCGGGATTGCGATAATAATAATAATAACGATGGCATTTATTAAGCGCTTACGATGTGCAAAGCACCGTGCTAAGCGCTGGGGAGATTAGAGAAGCAGCGTAGCTCAGTGGAAAAGAGCACGGGCTTTGGAGTCAGAGGTCATGGGTTCAAATCTGGCGGAGCCAATTGTCAGCTGTGTGACTTGGGGCAAGTCACTTCACTTCTCTGGGCCTCAGTGACCTCATCTGTAAAATGGGGATGAAGACTAAGCCCCCTGTGGGACAACCTGATCACCTTGTAACCTCCCCAGCGCTTAGAACAGTGCTTGGCACATAGTAAGTGTTTAATAAATGCCATCATTATTATTATTATTATCATTATTATTATTATGTGCCAAGCACTGTTCTAAGCGCTTGGGGGGGATACAAGGTGATCAGGTTGTCCCACGTGGGGCTCACAGTCTTCATCCCCATTTTACAGATGAGGGAACTGAGGCCCAGGGAAGTGAAGTGACTTGCCCAAAGTCACACAGCTGACAATTGGCGGAGCCACGATTTGAACCCATGACCCCTGACTCCAAAGCCCATGCTCTTTTCCACTGAGCTACGCTGCTTCTCTAATCTACCCAGCGCTTAGAGCAGTGCTTTGCACATAGTAAGCGCTTAATAAATGCCATCGTTACTATTATTATCGTAATCCCGGATCCGTCACTTGTCTGCCGGGGCAAGTTGTAAACTGGGGATTAAGACTGTGAGCCCCCCGTGGGACAACCTGATCACCTTGTAACCTCCCCAGCGCTTAGAACAGTGCTCTGCACATAGTAAGCGCTTAATAAATGCCATCATTATTATTATTATTATTACAAAGTGATCAGGTTGTCCCCCGGTGGCTCACAGTCTTAATCCCCATTTTCCAGACGAGGGAACTGAGGCCCAGAGAAGTGAAGTGACTTGCCCCAAGTGACGCAGCTGACGGGCCGGAGCCGGGATTTGAACCCGCGACCTCCGACTCCAGAGCCCGGGCTCGTTCCACTGAGCCGCGCCGCCTGTGGATTAGAACCCAGGTCCGAGGCCGAGGCCCAGGCTCCAGCCGCCGGGGCCACGCTGCTCCTGTTGAGCGCTTACTAGGTGCCCGACGCGGCTAAATGTCGGGGGCAGACGGGGGATCGTTTTGGACCCTCCCGGTGGGGCAGGCGCGGGCGGGCCGGGGGAGGGCACGTCCACGGGCACTAACCCTGCATTTTCTAACCGATTTCATCCATCCAGTCATCCCGGTCTTCCAAAAAGGTTCATAATTTCGGGAAGAGGTCCAACTCCATCAAACGGAACCCCAACGCCCCCGTGGTCAGACGAGGTTGGCTCTACAAGCAGGTACCCCCTTTTCCCTTCCCCCTCCCCCTTCTCCGGTCCCCCGGGGGCGGCCGGCCGGGAGGGATGGTCTCGCTTCCCGGCGTCTGGGGGGGGTCACGCGGTCGCGTCCCCCAGCATCCGGAGGGAAGTTGAGGCGGGCTGCGGGACGGAGGTGAGCACCCGGGACAATTTGGAAAACGTGGGGGGGAAGAACTGCACCTTTGTGGGGGGTCTTTCATCAGCAGTCGTATTGATGAGAAGCAGCCTGGCTCAGTGGAAAGAGTGTGAGCTTGGGAGTCAGAGGTCATGGGTTCGAATCGCGCCTCCCCCACGTGTCTGCTGTGTGATCTTGGGCATGTCACTTCTCTGGGCCTCAGTTCCCTCATCTGTAAAGTGGGGATTAAGACTGTGAGCCCCCCGTGGGACAACCTCATCTCCCCAGCGCTTAGAACAGTGCTTTGCACATGGTAAGCGCTTAACAAATACCAATATTATTATTATTATTATTGAGCGCTTACTGTGTGCAGAGCAGTGTACTAAGCGCTTGGGAAGTACAAGTTGGCAACATACAGAGACGGTCCCTACCCAACAGTGGGCTCACAGTCTAAAAGGGGGAGACAGAGAAGAAAACCAAACATACTAACAAAATAGAATAGATATGTACAAGTAAAATAAATAAGTAAATAAATAGAGTAACAAATCTGTACAAACATATATACATATATACAGGTGCAGTGGGGAAGGGAAGGAGGTAAGATGGGGGGGATGACGGGGAAGGGGATGGCAGGGAGATCAGAGGAATGGGGGCGCCCGGGGCTGGCCGACTTTCATTCATTCATTCATTCAATCATATTTATTGAGCGCTTACTGTGTGCAGAGCACTGGACTAAGCACTTGGGAAGTACAAGTTGGCAACATATCCTCCCGCCGGCGCTTCCCGGAGCGGCGGGTCCACCCCCATCGACTGATCAAATAGTTTGCTTTTATTTCTTTCATGCTGTGAATCGCTGTTTCAATCAATCAATCAATCAATCGTATTTATTGAGCGCTTACTATGTGCAGAGCACTGTACTAAGTGCTTGGGAAGTACAAATTGGCAACATATAGTGACAGTCCCTACCCAACAGTGGGCTCACAGTCAGTGGGACATGATCACATAAGGGTCTGGTTCTCCCCCTCCCCATCCCCCCCCCCGCCTAACCTCCTTCCCCTCCCCACAGCACCTGGATATATGGATATATGTTTGTACGGATTTATCACTCTATTTATTTTATTTGTACATATTCTGTTTATTTTATCTTGTTAGTACGTTTTGTCGTCTGTCTCCCCCTTCTAGACTGTGAGCCCGCTGTTGAGTAAGGGACCATCTCTATATGTTGCCAACTTGTACTTCCCGAGCGCTTAGTACAGTGCTCTGCACACAGTAAGCGCTCAATAAATGCGATTGATGGATGATGGATGGGTCCCTGACTCGCTCCCTTAAATCATCCCTCCTCCCAACCCCTCAGCACTTATGTCCATAAACAGGATTTTCTTCCTATTAATGTCTTTCTCCCCCTGTAGACTGTGAGGTTGTCGTGGGAAGAGAATCAGTATCAATCAATCGTATTTACTGAGCACTTACTGTGTGCAGAGCACTGTACTAAGCGCTTGGGAAGTACAAGTTGGCAACATATAGAGACGGTCCCTACCCAACAGCGGGCTCACAGTCTAGAAGGGGGAGACAGACAACAAAGCAAAGCATATTAACAAAATAAAATAATTAGAATAGATATGTACAAGTAAAATAAATAAATAAATAGAGTAATAAATATGTACAGACATATATCCATATATACAGGAGCTGTGGGGAAGGGAAGGAGGTAAGGCGGGGGAGATGGAGAGGGGGACGAGGGGGAGAGGAAAGAGGAGGCTCAGTCTGGGAAGGCCTCCTGGAGGCATCTGTTGTTGTATTGTGTTCTCTCGAGCACTCAGTACAGTGCTCTGTACAGAGCCCTTCGAAAGTATAGTTCAGCAATAGAGAGAGACAATCCCTGCCCACCACGGGCTTACAGTCTAGAAGGGGGTTGACAAACAAGAAAACAAAACAAGCAAACAGCTGAGTGAATGAATATCACCCTCCTTCCTCTCCCCCTCCTCCCCCTCTCCATCCTGCCCGCCTTACCTCCTTCCCCTCCCCACAGCACCTGTATATATGTTTGTACGTATTTATTACTCTATTTATTTATTTTATTTGTACATATTTATTCTATTTATTTTATTTTGTTAATATGTTTTGTTCTCTGTCTCCCCCTTTTAGACTGTGAGCCCACTGTTGTGTAGGGACCGTCTCTATATGTTGCCAACTTGTACTTCCCAAGTGCTTAGTACAGTGCTCTGCACACAGTAAGCGCTCAATAAATACGATTGAATGAATACTGCGGTGCTCTGCACACAGTAAGTGCTCAATAAATAATAACAAATAATAACATAATGATGGTGTTAAGCACTTACTATGTGCTAAGCGCCGAGGGAGATACAAGGTAATCAGGTTGTCCCATGTGGGGCTCACAGTCTTAACCCCCATTTTCCAGATGAGGGAACTGAGGCGCAGAGAAGCTAAGTGGCTTGCCCAAGGTCACACAGCAGACAAGTGGCAGCGGTGAGATTAGAAGCCACGACCTCTGACTCCCAAGCCTGTGCTCTTTCCACTAAGCCAAGCTGTTCAATACGATGGACTGAATGAATGAATTAATATCACGCTCTTCCCAGACACTCAGTATAGTGCTCTGCACACAGTAAGTGCTCAGTAAATACGACTGACACTGACTGACTGTCTCCCAACCCTTAGCCCCCCCAGAGCCCCGTTTGGCAGATGGATTTGTGACCCACTATGAGCCCACTGGTGTGTAGGGACCGTCTCTGTATGTTGCCAACTTATCCTTCCCAAGCGCTTAGTCCAGTGCTCTGCACACAGTAAGCGCTCAGTAAATACGATTGAATGAATGAATGACCCCTTCTGAGACCGAATGATGTCCCGACCCTCAGCCCCGGGCCGAATCCCCTAAACCAGGCTGGAAGGGTCAAGGGTCCGAAGGGAAAAGACGGGCAAGCAGCCGCCCGGCTGGAGACGTCAGGGTGGGCCCTGGGACCCTCTGAGATCAATCAATCAATCTTAATTATTGGGCATTTCATCATCATCATCAATCGTATTTATTGAGCGCTTACTGTATGCAGAGCACTGGACTAAGCGCTTGGGAAGTACAAGTTGGCAACATGTAGAGGCAGTCCCTACCCAACAGTGGGCTCACAGTCTAAGCGCTTAGAACAGTGCTTTGCACATAGTAAGCGCTTAATAAATGCCATTATTATTATTATTATTAAAAGAAGCACTAAAAGAAGCATTTAATGTGGGACGAGTACTGTGCTAAGCGCCTGGGAGAGTATAGGGTAGCTGAATTCATTCATTCATTCAGGGAAGCAGCGTGGCTCAGTGGAAAGATCCCGGGCTTTGGAGTCAGAGGTCGTGGGTTCAAATCCCGGCTCCGCCACTTGTCAGCTGGGTGACTTTGGGCGAGTCACTTCACTTCTCTGTGCCTCAGTTCCCTCATCTGTAAAATGGGGATGAAGACTGTGAGCCCCTCATGGGACAACCTGATTACCTTGTATCTACCCCAGCGCTTAGAACAGTGCTTTGCACATAGTAAGCGCTTAACAGATACCACCATTATTACTTTTAAAGAGCACGGGCTTTGGAGTCAGAGGTCAGGGGTTCAAATCCCGGCTCCGCCACTTGTCAGCTGTGTGACTTTGGGCAAGTCTCTGTGCCTCAGTTCCCTCATCTGTAAAATGGGGATTAAGACTGTGAGCCCCCCCCGTGGGACTACCTCCCCAGTGCTTAGAACAGTGCTTTGCACATAGTAAGTGCTTAATAAATGCCATTATCATTATTATTATTATTATTAAATCATCTTTATTGAGCGCTTACTGTGTTCAGAACATTGTACTAAGGGCTTGGAAACTACAGTTCGGCAACAGAGAGAGACAATCCCTGCCCGCAGCGGGCTCATAGTTTAGAAGCGTGGAGAGAGAGACAAGAAAACAAAACAAGTAAACAGGTATCAATAGCATCGATATAAATAAATAGAATTCTAGATCCATACGCATCAAAAAAAGTAAACGGAGTTGGTAGACATGCGCCCTGCCCCCAGAGAGCTTATAGTCTAGAGCGGGAGAGAGACACTAAAATCAATTACAGATAGAGACATAAGTGTGAGGAGCTTCCACTCTTCTCTTTCCATTTATTCATTCGGTGGTATTTATTGAGCGCTTACTGTGTGCAGAGCACTGTACTGTACTGCACTGTATATATGTATATATGTTTGTACATATTTATTACTCTATTCATTTATTTATTTATTTATCTTGTACATATCTATTCTATTTTATTTTATTTTGTTAGTGTGTTTGGTTTTGTTCTCTGTCTCCCCCTTCTAGACTGTGAGCCCGCTGTTGGGTAGGGACTGTCTCTATATGTTGCCAACTTGGACTTCCCAAGCGCTTAGTACAGTGCTCTGCACACAGTAAGCGCTCAATAAATACGACTGATTGATCGATTGGAAAATACAGTGCATCAACAGATAGAGACAATCCCTGCCCTCAACGGGCTCACAGTCTAGAAGGGGGGGAGACAGACATCCAAACAAGTAAACAGCCATCAGTAGCATCAATTTAAAATAATAGAATTAGAGATATAAGAAGAAATAGAGTTATAGATATAGAGCAGAGATGCTCCCTGCGGACAACAAACTTAGTCATTCATTCATTCACTCCATCATATTTATTGAGCGCTTACTGTGGGCAGAGCACTGTTCTAAGCGGTTGGAAAGTTCAATTCAGCAACAAATAGAGACAATCCCTGCTCACAGCGGGCTCCCAGTCTAGAACGGGGGAGACAGACATCAAAAGAAGCAAACAGGCATCAATATAAATAAATAGAATTATAGATATATACTCATCATTAATAAAATAAATAGAATAATAAGCATGTACATATATACTGTGGCTCAGTGGAAAGAGCACAGGCTTGGGAGTCAGAGGTCATGGGTTCAAATCCTGGCTCCGCCACTTTTGTTGTTTTTTTTTTAGTGGCATTTATTAAGTGCTTACTATGTGCAAAGCACTGTTCTAAACACTGTTTAAAACACTGTGCAAAACACTGTTCTAAAGGTCTCCCCCTTTTAGACTGTGAGCCCACTGTTGGGTAGGGACTGTCTCTATCTGTTGCCAATTTGTACTTCCCAAGCGCTTAGTACAGTGCTCTGCACACAGTAAGCGCTCAATAAATACGATTGATGATGATGATGATGATGAAACACTGGGGAGGTTACAAGGTGATGAGGTTGTCCCACAGAGGGCTCACAGTCTTAATCCCCATTTTACAGATGAGGGAACTGAGACACAGAGAAGAGAAGTGACTTGCCCAAAGTCACACAGCTGACAGTTGGTGGAGCCGGGATTTGAACCCGTGACCTCTGACTCCAAAGCCCGGGCTCTTTACCACTGAGCCACGCCGCCTCTTGTCAGCTGTGTGACTTTGGGCAAGTCACTTAACTTCTCTGTGCCTCAGTTATCTCATCTGTAAAATGGGGAGTAAAACTGTGAGCCCCACGTGGGACAACCTGTTTACCTTGTACACCCCCAGGCGCCCAGAACAGTGCTTGGCACATAGTAAGTGCTTAACAAATGCTATCCTTATTATTCCAGCGCTTAGAACAGTGCTTTGCACATAGTAAGTGCTTCTAGACTGTGAGCCCACTGTTGGGTAGGGACTGTCTCTATATGTTGCCAACTTGTACTACCCAAGCACTTAGTACAGTGCTCTGCACACAGTAAGCGCTCAATAAATACGATTGATTGATTGATTGACGGAATCCGCTCTGGCCTCTGACTCTCTTCCCACCGGGTTTCTGCCTCTGGGGCCGCCCCAGACCATTCATTCATTCATTCAATCGTATTTATTGAGCGCTTACCGTGTGCAGAGCACTGTACTAAGCGCTTGGGAAGTACAAGTCGGCAACATGTAGAGACGGTCCCTACCCAGCAGCGGGCTCACAGTCTAGAAGGGGGAGATAGACAACAATCAATCAATCGTATTTATTGAGCGCTTACTGTGTGCAGAGCACTGGACTAAGCGCTTGGGAGGTACAAGTCGGCAACATATAGAGACGGTCCCTACCCAGCAGCGGGCTCACAGTCTAGAAGGGGGAGACAAACAACAATCAATCAATCAATCGTATTTTTTGAGCGCTTACTGTGTGCAGAGCACTGGACTAAGCACTTGGGAAGTACAAGTTGGCAATATATAGAGACGGTCCCTACCCAACAGTGGGCTCACAGTCTAAAAGGGGGAGACAGAGAACAAAACCAAACATACTAACAAAATAAAATAAATAGAATAGAATGTACAAGCAAAATAAATAAATAAATAGAGTAAGAAATCTGTACAAACATATATACATATATGGGGTAGGGACCGTCTCTATCTGTTGCCAACTTGTACTTCCCAAGCGCTTAGTACAGTGCTCTGCACACAGTAAGCGCTCAATAAATACGATTGATGATGATGATATACAGGTGCTGTGGGGAAGGGAAGGAGGCAAGATGGGGGGGATGGAGAGGGGGACGAGGGGGAGAGGAAGGAAGGGGCTCAGTCTGGGAAGGCCTCCTGGAGGAGGTGAGCTCTCAGTAGGGAGCAAAACAAAACATATTAAAATAAAATAAATAGAATAGTAAATTTGTACAAGTAAAATAGAGCAATAAATCTGTACAAACGTATATACAGGTGCTGTGGGGAGGGGAAGGAGGTAGGGCGGGGGGATGGGGAGGAGGAGAGGAAAAAGGGGGCTGAGTGTGGGAAGGCCTCCTGGAGGAGGTGAGCTCTCAGCAGGGCCTTGAAGGGAGGAAGCGAGCTTGGCGGAGGGGCAGAGGGATTGGGGGCATTCCGGGACAGGGGGAGGACGTGGGCCGGGGGTCGATGGCGGGACAGGCGAGAACGAGGTACAATGAGGAGAACGAGGCACAATGACATAAGGGAGCCCTTGACACTGGCTCTCTTAGAACCCAGCACCGTCCGAGGATTGGGGCCTCAAAGCAGTGCAAAGTGGTGTGGCCAAGTGGGTAGAGGCCAGACATCCTGGCTTCTCATCCCAGCTCCGCCATTTGTCTGCTGTGTGACTTTGGACAAGTCACTTCACTCCTCTGGGTTTCAGCTTCCTCATCTGTAAAGTGGGAATTCAGACTGTGAGCCGCACATGGGACAGGGACTGTGTCCTACCTGATTAGCTTGGGTCTTCCCCAGTGCCTAGACCGGTGTCTGGCACATTGCAAGTGTTTAACAAATCAATCAGTTAATGGTATTTATTGAGCACTTACTGTGTGTAGGGCACTGTAATAATAATAATAATAATGATAATAATAATAATAATAATAATAACAATAATGATGGTGATGGTATTTGTTAAGCACTTACTGTGTGTCAAGCACTGTCCTAAACGCTGGGGTAGATATAAGGTAATTAGGTTGTCCCATGTGGGGCTCACGGTCGTAATCCCCATTTTACAGATGAGGTCACTGAGGTCCAGAGAATAATAATAATAATAATAATAATAATAATAATAATAATAATAATAATGGCATTTGTTAAGCGCTTACTATGTGCCAAGCACTGTTCTAAGCACTGGAAGGGATACAAGGTGATCGGGTTGCCCCACGTGGGGCTCACAGTCTTAATCCCCATTTTACAGACGAGGTCACTGAGGCCCAGAGAAGTTGACTTGCCCAAAGTCACACAGCTGACAAGTGGCAGAGCTGGGATCAGAACCCATGACCTCTGACTACCGAGCCTGGGTTTTTTCCACTAAGCCACGCTGCTTCTCATGTGTACTAAGCACTTGGGAGAGGACAACACAACAATATAACGGATGCATTCCCTGCCCACACGGAGCTTTCAAATTGTCCAACAGACAATTTCTCTTCACCCCCCCCCCCTTCAAACCCTTTTTTAAGGCTCATCTCCTCCATGAGGCCTTCCCTGGCTAAGCCCCCCTTTCGTCTTCTCCCATTCCTTTCTGCACCACCCTGCCTTGCTCTCTTTTTTCATCGCCCCGCACCACTTATCACTCAATCAATCATATTTATTGAGCGCTTACTGTGTGCAGAGCACTGTACTAAGCGCTTGGGAAGTACAAGTTGGCAACATATAGAGACAGTCCCTACCCAACAGTGGGCTCACAGTCTAAAAGACTTATGTCCAGATCTGTCATTTTATGTGTTTATATTCAGGTCTGTGCCCCCCTCTAGACTGTAAGCTCATTGTAGGCAAGGAATTTGTTCTGTTGTTGTCCTCTCCCAAGTGCGTAGGTCAGTGTTGTGCACCTGGTAAGTGCTCCGTAATTACGATTGACTGACTGAGCGCTTAACCGTGTGCAGAGCACTGTACTAAGCGCTTGGGAGAGGACAACAACAGAACAATAGAACATTCATTCAATCGTATTTATTGAGCGCTTACTGTGTGCAGAGCACTGTGCTAAGCGCTTGGGAAGTACAAATTGGCAACATATGGAGACGGTCCCTACCCAACAACGGGCTTGCAGTCTAGAAGGGGGAGACAGACAACAAAACAGTCGCATTCCGTGCCTCAGTGCATTTGCAGATACCATAAAAAAGGGGGAGGGCGGTTCATTCATTCAGTCGTATTTACTGAGCACTTACTGTGTGCAGAGCACTGTACTAAGCGCTTGAGAAGTCCAAGTTGGCAACATATAGAGACGGTCCCTACCCAACAACAGGCTCACAGTCTGGAAGGGGGAGACAGACAACAAAACAGTCACATTCCGTACCTCAGTGCGTTTACAGATACCATAAAGAAGGGGGAGGGCGGTTCATTAATTCAGTCGTATTTACTGAGCGCTTACTGGAGAGACAGACAACAAAACATAACATATTATTCCAATCAGAGCCAGCTCTGCTGCTGCCATCTAGCATAATAGTAATTATAGTAATTATGGTATTTGTTACCCGCTTACTGTGTGCCAGGCACTGCACTAAGCGCTGGAGTGGGTACAAGCAAATGGGGATGGACACAGTCCCTTGTCCCACGTGGGGCTCGCAGTCTCAATCCCCACTTTCCAGATGAGGTAACTGAGGCCCAGAGAAATAAAGTGACTTGCCCAGGGTCACGCAGCAGACAAGCGGTGGAGCCGGGATTAGAAACCCTGACCTTCTGAGTCCCAAGGCCAGGCTCTAGCTACTGTGCTATGCTGCTTCTCGGTTCCTCAGCGGGGTCGGTTCTTCAGAGGGCTGACTGACCGCCCTTCCCACCCCGGGGGGCTTGGGGGTCCCTCCATGAGGCCGGGGTGTGTGGCATCACCTCGGATCTGGGTCAGTCATCTACCCAGAGCTTTCGCTTGTTTCCCGTTCCGGCCTCCTGGAGTCTGTTCCCTCTGATTTTTGATGGAAGATTCTCACATAAAAATATCACCCAGGCACACCTTCCTCATTCATTAATTCAATCGTTATTTATTGAGCGCTTACTGTGTACAGAGCACTGTACTGAACACTTGGGAAGTACAAGTTGGCAACATATAGAGATGGTCCGTACCCAACAGTGGGCTCACGGTCTAGAAGGGGGAAACAGTCAACAGTCCCTCCGCACATCCACCAAACTAGCTCTCTTCCTCCCTTCAAGTCCCTACTGAGAGCTCACCTCCTCCAGAAGGCCTTCCCAGACTGAGCCCCTCCTTCCTTTCCCCCTCCTCCCCATCATTCATTCAATCGCATTTATTGAGCATTTATTGATGATTTATTGAGCGCTTACTGTGTGCAGAGCACTGTACTAAGCGCTTGGGAAGTACAAGTTGGCAACATATAGAGACCATCCCTACCCAACAGTGGGCTCACAGTCTAAAAAGGGGAGACAGACAACAAAACAAAACATATTAACAAAATAAAATAAATAGAATAGATATGTACAAGTAAAATAAATAAATAGAGTAATAAATACGTACAAACATATATCCATATATACAGGTGCTGTGGGGAAGGGAAGGAGGTAACATGAGGGGGAGATGGAGAGGGGGAAGAGGGGAAGAGGAAGGAAGGGGCTTAGTCTGGGAAGGCCTCCTGGACTGGGGGGGGGGGGGCCCATCCCCCCCGCCTTACCTCCTTCCCCTCCCCACAGCACCTGTATATATGTATATATGTTTGTACATATTTATCACTCTATTTTACTTGTACATGTTTATTCTATTTATTTTTTTTGTTAATATGTTTTGTTTTGTTATCTGTCTCCCCCTTCTAGACTGTGAGCCCGCTGTTGGGTAGGGACCGTCTCTATATGTTGCCAACTTGTACTTCCCAAGCGCTTAGTACAGTGCTCCGCACACAGTAAGCGCTCAATAAATACGATTGAATGAATAAATGAATGAACCAAACATGTGGACAGGTGTCAAGTCATCAGAATAAATAGAAATAAAGCTATATGCACATCATTAACAAAATAAATAGGATAGTAAATATGTACAAGTAAAATAAATAGAGTAATAAATCTGTACAAACATATATACAGGTGCTGTGGGGAGGGGAAGGGGTAAGGCGCCTCTTCCTTTCAGAGAAGCCTTTTTTCTTCTATTTAATTGTGTCTATTAAGCGCTTCCTATGCGCTAGGCACTTTACTAAGGGCTGGGGTCATCATCATCATCATCAATTGTATTTATTGCGCACTTACTATGTGCAGAGCACTGTACTAAGCGCTTGGGAAGTACAAATTGGCAACATATAGAGACGGTCCCTACCCAACAGTGGGCTCACAGTCTAAAAGGGGGAGACAGAGAACAAAACCAAGCATACTAACAAAATAAAATAGAGTAGATATGTACAAGTAAAATAAATAAATAAATAAATAAATAAATAAATAGCTCATCAGGTTGGACACAGTCCCTGTCCCACATAGGACTCACACTCTTAATCTCACTTTCTCCCTAGTCTTCTAGACCGTGAGCCCGCTGTTGGGTAGCGACCGTCTCTATATGTCGCCGACTTGTACTTCCCAAGCGCTTAGTACAGTGCTCTGCACACAGTAAGCGCTCAATAAATGCGATTGAATTGAATTGAATGAATCCCCATTTTTCAGATGAGGGAACTGAGGCCCAGAGAAGCGAAGTGACTTGCCCGTGGTCACGCAGCAGACATGTGGTGGAGTCAGGATTAGAACCCAGCTCCTGGTGTCTTCCAGGCCTGGGCTCCAGCCATCGGAGCTTTTTCAACATCTTGGTGTTAGCGGCTCACGCAGGAGGACTTTTCGGTCGTGGGCATGGTCCAAAGGGCCCCTGACCTCCTTCCCACCCATTGCGTGAGGGTGTCTATGTGTGGAAGAGAGAAATAGAAGTAGAGAAACGGCGTGGCTCAGTAGAAAGAGCACGGGTTCAAATCCCGGCTCCGCCACTTGTCAGCTGGGTGACTTTGGGCAAGTCACTTCACTTCTCTGGGCCTCAGTTCCCTCATCTGGAAAATGGGGATGAAGACTGTGAGCCCGCCGTGGGACAACCTGATCACCTTGTAACCTCCCCAGCGCTTAGAACAGTGCTTGGCACATAGGAAGCGCTTAATAAATGCTATAAAAAAAAGAGAGAGAAGGGAGAAAGAGAGCGAGAGAGAGCAGGGAGGAAGGAAGGGAAGGAAGAAAGGGAGGGAGGGAAAGGAGGGAAGGAAGGAAGGAGGGAGGGAGGGAAAGGGAAGGGAAAGGGAAAAAGAGTCCCTGGGGAACAGTGGAGGAGCACATTGGCCTGACAAAGTGGCTTGGTCAAGGTCACCACACAAGCTTGTGGGAGAGAACAATACACACACACACACACACACACACACACACATACACACACACACACAGAGGCATGCACGCACGCATGCACGTACGCACCCACCCACCTTTGGGCTTCAATCTCCACCCCCTTTCCTGCCCCTCACCTTCCCCACCCCTTTCACTCATTCATTCAGTGACATTTATTGAGCTATTACTGTGTGCAGTGAGTGTGCCCACCGCCACCCCTCCGACCTGGGCAACCGCCCCGGCTGGGGCGGGAGCGGACGGGACCCCCGGCGTCCGGACCCCCCGGTCCACTACACTCTGGGGATGCCAGGCGGCGAGGGTGGGGGGGAACAATTTAAAAGTAACATTTTTCAACAGCCCAGCCCGCACCCTCCGCTCCTCTGCCGCTAATCTCCTCACCGTGCCTCAATCAATCAGTCAATCGTATTTGTTAAGCGCTTGCTGTGTGCAGAGCAATGTACTGGGCGCTTGGGAGGTACAGGTTGGCAACATATAGAGACAGTCCCTACCCAACAGTGGGCTCACAGTCTAAAAGGCCTCATTCTCGCCTGTCCCGCCATCGACCCCGGGCCTGGAATGCCCCCAATCCCTCTGCCCATCCGCCAAGCTAGCTCTCTTCCTCCCTTCAAGGCCCTACTGAGAGCTCACCTCCTCCAGGAGGCCTTCCCACACTGAGCCCCTTCCTTCCTCTCCCCCTTGCCCCTCTCTCCATCCCCCCCATCTTACCTCCTTCCCTTCCCCACAGCACATGTATATATGTTTGTACATATTTATTACTCTATCTATCTTACTTGTACATATCTATTCTATTTATTTTATTTTGTTAGTATGTTTGGTTGTGTTCTCCGTCTCCCCCTTCTAGACTGTGAGCCCGCTGTTGGGTAGGGACTGTCTCTGTGTGTTGCCGACTTGTACTTCCCAAGCACTTAGTACAGTGCTCCGCACACAGTAAGCGCTCAATAAATACGATTGATTGATTGATTGATTGCAGAGCACTGTACTAAGCACTTGGGAGAGTACAGTACCCTTCCCTGCCCCTCTCCCCGCAGCAATCAATCAATCAATCTATCGTATTTATTGAGCGCTTACTATGTGCAGAGCACTGTACTAAGCGCTTGGGAAGTACAAATTGGCAACACATAGAGACAGTCCCTACCCAATAGTGGGCTCACAGTCTAAAAGGGGGAGACAGAGAACAGAACCAAACATACCAACAAAATAAAATAAATAGGATAGAAATGTACAAGTAAAATAAATAAATAAATAGAGTAATAAATATGTACAACCATATATACATATATACCATTTGTCAGCTGTGTGACTTTAGGCAAGTCACTTCCCTTCTCTGGACCTCAGTTCCCTCATCTGGAAAATGGGGATGAAGCCTGTGATCAACCCGATCACCCTGTATCCCCCCGCAGCGCCTAGAACGGTGCTTTGCACATAGTAGCAGCAGAGTTGTGCGGCAATGATCCGGCCCGGATGGGACTGGAGCCGCAAGGGTGGGGTGGAGCCGGGAGTCGGACTTGGAACCGCCACAAAATCCGTTTTGTCCCATCCGCCTGGGCGGTGACCTTGGCCAAGCCACTTCATCAGGCAGTGGTGTTCCCTGGGGATTGACACAGTCTCACACTCACACACACACACACTCTCTCTTCCTCTCCCTCCCTCCCTCCCACAAACACTCTCCATCCTCTCCCCCTCTCTCAGCGGATGCCGAGAACACTTCACCATCTCCCCCGAGAGAGAAAGCCCGATGTGAAATGCTGAATTCCTTCATTGATTCTTGCAATTGTGCTGCATTTCTATCCAGCGGAATTCAGGTCTCAGAGTCCTTGAGCATCCCGGCCCCCAGTGAGTTGGAGGGATGCTGAAAAGAAAACTAAATGCCAATGGGAAACAGTCAAGGTCACCTTGAACTTTTCGAAAATTTCGGGCCCTTCTGCTTTTTTTTAATCCCCGTCTTCACGGCAGCCGCGATAACCGTGCTGGTGGTATTTCCATCAAACTCTGGAGTCGATACAGAAAATCAGATTTGCGCACCATCCCTGCCCCACAAGGGCTCAGAGTCTTTAGGAGAGAGGGAACAGGTATTTAGTCTTCAGTACCCACTGAAAGATGGGGAAACTGAGGCACGGAGAAGTTAAGTGGCTTCTCTGGGGAAGCAGCGTGGCTCGGTGGAAAGAGCCCAGGCTTGGGAGTTAGAGGTCATGGGTTCAAATCCCAGCTCCGCCACTTGTTGGCTGTGTGACTTTGTGCAAGTCACTTCTCTGGGCCTCAGTTGCCTCATCTGCAAAATAGGGATTAAGACTGTGAGCCCCACGTGGGACAACCTGATCATCTGTAAACTCCCCAGCGCTTAGAACAGTGCTTTGTACATAGTAAGCACTTAATAAATGCCATAAAAAAAATAAAAGTGACTTGCCCGACGTCCCAGAGCCAGCAACTGGAAGAGCCGGGACTAGAGCTAAGCGATGAAGCAGCGTGGCTTAGTGGATAGAGCCGGATGTGGAAGTGAGAAGGTCATGGGTTCTAATCCCGGGTCTGCCACTTGTCTGCTGTGTGACCTTGGACAAGTCAATTCACTGCTCCGTACCTCAGTTCCCTCATCTGTCAAATGGGGAGTAAGGCTGTGAGCCCAATGTGAAACAGGGACTGTGTCCAACGTCATGACCTTATATCTACCCCAGAGCTCAGTACAGTGTCTGGCACAGAGTAAGTGGCATAGTGGGTAGAGCAAAGGCCTAATAGAGGGTCATGGGTTCAAATGTCGCCTCTGTCGCTTGTCGGGCGTGACACCTTGGGCAAGTCATTCGTTCATTCATTCAGTCGTATTTATTGAGCGCTTACTGTGTGCAGAGCACTGTACTAAGCGCTTGGGAAGTACTAGTCGGCAACATATAGTGACGGTCCCTACCCAGCGACGGGCTCACAGTCAAGAAGGGGGAGACAGACAACAAAACAAAACATGTGGACAGGTGTCAAGTCTATCAGAACAAATAGAATTAAAACTAAATGCACATCATTAAAGTCACTTCTCTTCCCTGGGCCTCAGTTCCCTCATCTGTAAAATGGGGATGGAGACTGTGAGCCCCATGTGGGACAGGGACTTTTTCCATCCCCATTTGCTCATTTCCTCCCCAGAGCTTAGTGCAGTGCCTGGCACATAGTAAGCGCTTTACAAATACCGTAATAATAATAATCTGCACATAGTGAGGGCTCAATAAATACCATTGAGTGATCGATTGATAAACAGTTAATAAAGACCATAAAAAGATTAAAAAAAAACAAACGGCCAGGCCGGGGCTCCATCCCTTGGTGTCCAGACTGGATCGGTGCTGGTGTCCGGAGCGGGGGCGGAGGGAAGAGGACACAGTTCATTCATTCATTCACTCATTCAGTTGTCTTTATAGAGCACTTACTATGTGCACAGCACTGTACTGAGCCCATGGTAAAGTACAATACGACAATAAACAGTGGCATTCCCTGCCCATAACGAGCTCAGCATTTAGAGTGGGGGAGACTGACGTCAATACAGATAAGTAAAATGACAGATATGGACGTAAGTGTTTTGGGGCTGGCAGCGGGGAAGAGCAAGGGGAGCAAGTTAGGGCAACATGGAAGGGAGTGGGAGACGGGGAAAGTGGGGCTTAGTCTAGGAAGGCCTCTTGGAAGAGATTTGATTTGAATAAGGCTTTGAACGAGGGAGGGTAGTTGTCTGGCGGATTTGAGGAGGGAGGGCTTCCAGACCAGAAGCAGGATGTGGGCCATCATCATCATCATCAATCGTATTTATTGAGCGCTTACTATGTGCAGAGCACCGTACTAAGCGCTTGGGAAGTACAAATTGGCAACATATAGAGACAGTCCCTACCCAACAGTGGGCTCACAGTCGAAAAGGGGGAGACAGAGAACAAAACCAAACATACTAACAAAATACAATAAATAGAATAGATATGTACAAATAAAATAAATAAATAAATGGAGTAATAAGACCACAGCCAGTGGTCGGCGGTGAGATGGAGTCATAGTGAGGAGGTTAGCGGCACCAGAGGAGCGGAGGGTGTGGGCTGGGTTGGAGAAGGAGAGAAGGGAGGTGAGGTAGGAGGGGGCGAGGGGATGGACAGCCTTGAAGCCAATAGTGAGGAGTTTATGTTTGATGAGGAGGTGGATGAGCAGAGTTTTTCCAGCTCTGATGAAGTGTCCTTTCCCAAGCGCTTAGTACAGTGCTCTGCCCATGGTCAGGTCTCTGTTAATACGGTCGATCGGCAGGCTAATAATAGTAATAATAGTGATGGCATTTATTAAGCACTTACTATCACTGTTCTAATCGCCGGGGAGGCTACAAAGTGATCAGGTTGTCCCACGGTGGGCTCACGGTCTTCATCCCCGTTTTACAGATGAGGTCACTGAGGCCCAGAGAAGTGCAGTGATTTGCCCAAAGTCACACAGCTGACAGTTGTACTCTGCAGGTTCTTAGCTGCTCACCCCGCCCCAGCCCCACGTCTGTCCTTCATTCGATCGTATTTATCGAGCGCTTACTGTGTGCCGAGCACCGTCCTGAGTGCTGTCTCCCCCTTCTAGCGCTCAGTCCAGTGCTCTGCTCACGGTAGACTGTAAGCTCTTTGAGAGGAGGGATTGAGGTCCAAAAAGTAGGTTCACAGAGGAGTGCATTGTGCGGGTTGGGTTTTAGTGGGTAAGCTCACTGTGGGCAGGGAACGTTTCCACCCACTCTGTTGGGTTTTACTCCCCAGAGAGCTTAGTACAGTGCTGTGCGCGTGGTAAGGGTCCAATAAATTGACTGAGCGAGGATACCGTTGCCGGTCTACTTGTTTTAATTTGTTTGGCTGTCCGTCTCCCCGCTTCTGGACTGTGAGCCCGTTGTTGGGTGTTGATGGCATTTATTAAGCGCTTACTGTGTGCAAAGCCCGTCACCCGACGCCTCAAAAAACCCCAGCGGCTGCCCGTCCGCCTCCACAACGAACGAAAGCTCTTCACCATAGACTTTAAAGCCATTAATCCCCTTTCCTACCTCACCTTGCTACTCTCCCATTCCATCCCGGCCCACACACTCCGCTCTTCGAATGCCAGCCTTCTCACCGTGCCCCCCATCTCGCCGGTCTCACCGCCGACCCCTCGCCCAAGTCCTGCCTCTGGCCTGGAACTTAGTCCAGTGCTCTGCACACAGTAAGGGCTCAATAAATACGATCGAGTGAGTGAATGCAAGAATGAGTTTTTAGACTGTGAGCCCACTGTTGGGTAGGGACTGTCTCTATATGTTGCCAATTTGTACTTCCCAAGCGCTTAGTACGGTGCTCTGCACATAGTAAGCACTCAATAAATACGATTGATGCTGATGATGATGAGTTTGTCTGTTGTGTGCAGTGAGCGTCGCTGCTATTTAGTGCTGTGCACATAGTAAGCGCTCATTAAATGCGATTGATGATGATGATGATGACGTAAAATGGGGATTAAGACCGTGAGCCCCACATGGGACAACCTGATCACCTTGAAAATTCCCCAGCGCTTAGTACAGTGCTTTACACGTAGTAAGCGCTTAATAAATGCCATTATTATTATTATTATATCTCTAATTCTATTTCTTTATATTGATACTATTGATGCCTGTTGACTTGTTTTGGTGCCCGTCTCCCCCCTTGTAGACTGTGAGCCCATTCAGGGCAGAAATTGTCTCTCTTCGTTGCTGAATTGTAGTTATTACTCTATTTATTTATTTTATCACTATTTTATTACTCTATGTATTTATTTTACTTGTACCTATCTATTCTTTTTATTTTATTTTGTTAGTATGTTTGGTTTTGTTCTCTGTCTCCCCCTTCTAGACTGTGAGCCCGCTGTTGGGTAGGGACTGTCTCTATAGGTTGCCAACTTGGACTTCCCAAGCACTTAACACAGTGCTCTGCACACAGTAAGCGCTCAATAAATACGATTGATTGATTGATTGATTGGAATGCCCTCCCTCCTTCTATCTGACAGACGATGAATCTTCCCCGCTTCAAAGCCTTATCGAAGGCCCATCTCCTCCAAGAGTCCCCCTTTCCTCTTCTCCCACTCCCATCTGCGTCGCCCTGACTTGCTCCCTCTATCCATCCCCCATCCCGCCCCCAAACCACTTAAGTCCCTTCCTGTAATTTCTTTATTTCTATCAATATCTGCCTCCTCCTCTGGACTGGCAGCTCCTTGCGGGCAGGGAATGTGTCCTTCGTGCCAAGCCACATCCACCAGCAACCCTGTCCAGCTGCGTCTGTGGCTTTGAGCCTGCACCTCACAGCCCAGCCCTTCCTTTTAGACTGTGAGCCCACTGTTGGGTAGGGACTGTCTCTATATGTTGCCAACTTGTACTTCCCAAGCGCTTAGTACAGTGCTCTGCACACAGTAAGTGCTCAATAAATACGATTGATTGATTGATTGATTGATTTGGGCAAGAGGAAAAATTCCCCACAACTGCCATGCGTTGGAACTTACCACCATTCATTTATTTCTATTCATGTCTGTCCCCTCCTCTAGACTGTCAGCTCTTTGTGGGCAGGGAATGCGTCTGTTCTATTGATATATTATATTCTTTTAGACTGTGAGCCTACTGTTGGGTAGGGACTGTCTCTATATGTTGCCAACTTGTACTCCCCAAGTGCTTAGTACAGTGCTCTGCGCACAGTAAGCGCTCAATAAATACGATTGATTGATTCTAATCCCGGCTCTGCCATTTGTCTATTGTGTGACCTTTGGGCAAGTCGCTTTACTTCTCTGGGCCTCAGTTACCTCATCTGTAAAATGGGGATTGAGACTGTGAGCCCCTCGTGGGACAGGGACTGTGTCCGACCCGATTTGCTTGCATCCACCCCAGTGCTTGGCACATAGTGAGCACTACAATACTTGGCACATAGTAAGTGCTTAATAAATACCATAATAATTACTAGTGTAATTATTATATTGTTATACTGTACTCTCCCAAGGGCTTAGTACAGCGCTCTGCACGCTGCAAGTGCGCAATAAATGCCATCGACCGACTGACAGAATGCTCCATTTCCAATCTGGTTTAACCCACTAATCGCTGTGGGGAACTCCCCCCCACCCCTCCCACTGAGGTTGGTTTCCCCCAGAGTCCCGAGCCGGTCCAGAACGAGGCTGCTGGAGTCCGGCCGGGAGTCCGGCCGGGTCTCCGGAGCCTCCGCCCGCGGGTCCGTTCACCGGTCCTTCTCCAGCCCAGCCCGCACCCTCCGGTCCTCTGCTGCTAATCTCCTCCCCGTACCTCGTTCTCGCCTGTCCCGCCATCGACCCCCGGCCCACGTCATCCCCTGGGCCTGAAATGCCCTGCTCCCTCCGCCCATCCGCCAAGCTAGCTCTCTTCCTCCCTTCAAGGCCCTGCTGAGAGCTCACCTCCTCCAGGAGGCCTTCCCAGACTGAGCCCCTTCCTTCCTCTCTCCCCCTCGTCCCCCTCTCCACCCCCCATCTTACCTCCTTCCCTTCCCCACAGCACCTGTATATATGTATATATGTTTGTACAGATTTATTACTCTATTTATTTATTTATTTATTTATTTATTTTACGTGTGCATATCTATTCTATTTATTTTATTTTGTTAGTATGTTTGGTTTTGTTCTCTGTCTCCCCCTTTCAGACTGTGGGTAGGGACTGTCTCTATATGTTGCCAACTTGTACTTCCCAAGCGCTTAGTACGGTGCTCTGCACACAGTAAGCGCTCAATAAATACGATTGATGATGATGATGATGATGATCGGCCGCAGACGTTTTGACCGCATGTCGATGTCCTGCAGGACAGCACGGGGATGAAGCTGTGGAAGAAACGCTGGTTCGTGCTATCGGACCTTTGCCTCTTCTACTACAGAGGTGAGTGTATTCCCTCCTCCCTTTTTCCCCTCCTCCTTTTTTCCCTCCAGCTGGCAGGCGGGACTTCGGTAGCACAATTATCATTATTAATAATTATTAATCATTAACCCCGGTTCTGTCTATCATAGTGGGCCTGGGGGCTCTGACATGCGCCTTGTAGAGAAGCAGTGCGGCCCAGTGGAAAGAGCACGGGTTTTGGAGTCAGAGGTCATGGGTTCAAATCCCAGCACCGCCAATTGTCAGCCGTGTGACTTTGGGCAAGTCGCTTGACTTCTCTGTGCCTCAGTTCCTTCATCTGTAAAATGGGGATGAAGACTGTGAGCCCCCCATGGGACAACCTGATCACCGTATAACCTCTCCAGCGCTTAGAATAGTGCTTTACACATAGTAAGCAGTTAGTAAATGCCATTATTATTATTATTATTATTGTAGAGCAACCGGGTGGAAGCTCGCAATAATAATAATAATGGTATTTATTAAGTGCTCACTGTGTGCCGAGCACTGTTCTAAGCGCTGAGGTAGATCCAAGGTCGGCAGGTTGCGTGGGGCTCACACTTTTAATCCCCATTTTACAGATGAGGGAACTTGGGCACAGAGAAGTTAAGCGACTTGCCCAAAGTCACACAGCTGATAAATGGCGGAGCCGGGATTAGAACCCACGACCTCTGACTCCCAAGCCCGGGCTCTTTCCACTAAGCCACGCTGCTTCGGTGGAAGAGGGGGAGGAGGAGGATCGGCCAGCACTTAGAGCAGTGCTTGGCACATAGCAAGCGCTTAACAAATACTAACGTTATTATTATTATTATTATCAGCCCCAGATTGGTTCAGTCCATCTATAGAACCCTGCCTTTTTACACCTCAGCTGTCTTCATAATAATAATGGTATTTGTTAAGCGCTTACTATGTGCCTAGCACTGTACTAAGCGCTGGGTTGGATACGACTGTGAGCCTGTTATTGGGTAGGGATTGTCTCTGTCTGTTGTCGAATTGTACTTTCCAAGCCCTTAGTACACTGCTCTGCACACGGTAAGCACTCAATAAATACGATTGAATGAATGAATGAATATGAGCCAATTGAGTTGGACACAGTCCCTGTCCCACGTGGGGCTCACAGTCTCCATCGCCATTTTACAGTTTGTTTTATTTTGTCACTGATGTGTATCTAGCTTTACTTCTATTTATTCTGATGACTTGACACCCATCCGCATGTTTTGTTTTGTTGTCTGTCTCCCCCTTCTAGACCGTGAGCCCGCTGTTGGGTAGGGACTGTCTCTATGTGTTGCCAGCTTGTACTTCCCAAGCGCTTAGTACAGTGCTCTGCACACAGTAAGCGCTCAATAAATATGATTGAATGAATGAGGGAACTGAGGCCCAGAGAAATGAAATGACTTGCCCAAGGTCACACAACAGACAAGTGGCGGAGCTGGGATTAGAACCCATGACCTTCTGACTCTCAGGCCCGGGCTCCATCCACTACGCCATGCTGCTTCTCTTTCATCATCATCAGTCGTATTTATTGAGCGCTTACTGTGTGCAGAGCACTGTACTAAGCGCTTGGGAAGTACAAGTTGGCAACATCTAGAGACAGTCCCTACCCAACAGTGGGCTCACAGTCTAAAAGGGGGAGACAGAGAACAAAACCAAACATACTAACAAAATAAAATAAATAGAATAGATATGTACAAGTAAAATAAATGAATAGAGTAATCGATATGTACAAGCATATATACATATATACAGGTGCTGTGGGGAAGGGAAGGAGGTAAGATGGGGGGATGGAGAGGGGGACGAGGGGGAGAGGAAGGAAGGGGCTCAGTGTGGGAAGGCCTCCTGGAGGAGGTGAGCTCTCAGTAGGGCCTTGAAGGGAGGAAGAGAGCGAGCTTGGCGGATGGGCAGAGGGATTGGGGGCATTCCAGGCCCGGGGGAGGATGTGGGCCGGGGGTCGATGGCGGGACAGGCGAGAACGAGGTACGGTGAGGAGATTAGCGGTGGAGGAGCGGAGGGTGCGGGCTGGGCTGGAGAAGGACAGAAGGGAGGTGAGGTAGGAGGGGGAGAGGTGATGGAGAAGCCTTGAAGCAGAGGGTGGAATTCATTGAGCACTTACAGGGTGCAGGGCACTGTCCTAAGCGTTTGGGAGAGGACAGTAGAACAAGAAGTGGACACGTCCCCTGTCTGCCACAGCGGGTCCCGGGCCACCGACGTGGGGCTCGTGGCTCACCCGGATGGAAGCCCGTTGTGGTGGGAAGAGAAGCCAGCCCGGACGGGTTCAACCCGTCAGCCCAACCAAAGCCCTGGCTTGGGCAGGCGGGGCAGGAAGCATTCGGCTGCCGGAAATCCCACCGGCAAATCCGTCAGCAGATGGTCGTCTTGTTTGGGGGCAGCTCAGGCAGAGAAGGACGGACGAGCGAGCAGGTTCATTCATTCATTCAGTCGTATTTATTGAGCGCTTACTGTGTGCAGAGCACTGTACTAAGCGCTTGGGAAGTACAAGTTGGCAACATATAGAGACAGTCTATCAATCAATCGTATTTATTGAGCGCTTACTGGGTGCAGAGCACTGGACTAAGCGCTTGGGAAGTACAAGCTGGCAACATATAGAGACAGCCCCTACCCAACAGCGGGCTCCCAGTCTAGAAAGGGGAGACAGACAACAAGACAAAACATACTACCAAAATAAAATAAATAGAATAAATATGTACAAGTAAAATAGAGTAAGGAATATGTACAAACATATATACAGGTGCTGTGGGGAGGGGAAGGAAGTAAGGCGGGGAGGGGAAGGTTGGCATCGATGAGGAAACTCAATCACCAAACCCTAGGGTGGAAATCCCAAATCAAGTCTCTTGGCATTCATTCATTCATTCATTCATTCCGTCCTATTTACTGAGCGTTTACTGTATGCGGAGCACTGTACTAAGCGCTTGGGAGAGGGCAATAGAAAAATAAGCTGATACATTCCCTGCCCACAACGAGCTTGTCGTCTGGAGTGTAATTGCAGGATCTTTGAAGTGACCCCATCACAGCAAATGCCAGTTGAGTTCTATAATACGTGTGATGTACTGATTAGAGAAGCAGCGTGGCTCAGTGGAAAGAGCACGGGCTTTGGAGCCAGAGGTCATGGGTTCGAATCCCGGCTCCGCCACATGTCAGCTGTGTGACTTTGGGCAAGTCGCTTAACTTCTCTGAGCCTCAGTTACCTCATCTGTAAAATGGGGATTAAGACTGTGAGCCCCACATGGGACAACCTGATCACCTTGTATCCCCCCAGTGCTTAGAACAGTGCTTGGCACATAGTAAGCGCTTAACAAATGCCATCATTATTATTATTATGGCATTTTTTAATTCCCAAAATCAATCCATCAGTGGTGTCTATTGAGCACTTGCTCATTGTGGGTTTTATTAAGCTCTCAGTATGCCCCAAGCATTGTAATAATGATAATAATGATGGCATTTATTAAGCCCTTACTATGTGCAAAGCACTGTTCTAAGCTCTGGGGGGGTTCCAAGGTGATAAGGTTGTCCCACGGGTGGCTCACAGTCTTAATCCCCATTTTACAGATGAGGTCACTGAGGCCCAGAGAAGTGAAGTGACTTGCCCAAAGTCACACAGCTGACAAATGGCGGAGCCGGGATTTGAACCCATGACCTCTGACTCCAAAGCCCAGGCTCTTTCCACTGAGCCAAGCTGACTGGGGTAGATATAACATAATCAGGTCCCACCTGGGGCTCATTCATTCATTCATTCATTCAGTTGTATTTATTGAGCACTTACTGTGTGCAGAGCACTGTACTAAGCGCTTGGAAAGTACAATTCGGCAACAAATAGAGACAATCCCCACCCAACAACGGGCTTACAGTCTAGAAGTCGGGAGACAAAACAAAGCAAGTAGACAGGCATCAATAGCATCAATATAAATAGATAGAATTATAGGTATATACACATCATTAATAACATAAGTAGAATAATAAATATGTACAAATACACACAAGTGCTGTGAGGTGGGGAGGAGGGTAGAGCAGAGGGAGGGAGGAGGGTGATGGGAGGGGAGGAGGAGCAGAGGAAAAGGGGGGCTCAGTCTGGGAAGGCCTCGAACAGCTAATGAATCCCCATTTTGCACTTGAGGGAACTGAGCCACAGAGAAGTTAAGTGACATGTCCAGGGGCACACAGCAGGGATGCGGTGGAGCTGGGATTCGAACCCAGGTTTCCAACTCCCAGGCTCAAGCTCTACCCACTAGGCCACACTGCTTCCCTTCTTGATCATCAATCATCAATCGTATTTATTGAGCACTTACTATGTGCAGAGCACTGTACTAAGCGCTTGCACTGTAGTAAGCGCTTGCACTGTACTAAGTGCTTATAATAATAATGGCATTTATTAAGTGCTTACTATGTGCAAAGCACTGTTCTAAGCGCTGTGGGGGGGATACAATGTGATCAAGTAGTTGTCCCTCGGGGGGCTCACAGTCTTAGTCCCCATTTTACAGATGAGGTAACTGGGGCCCAGAGAAGTGAAGTGACTTGCCCAAAGTCACCCAATTCTTGAGATGATGATGGCATTTGTTAAGCGCTTACTATGTGCAAAGCACTGTTCTAAGCGCTGGGGGGCTACAAGGTGATCAGGTTGTCCCACGCGGGGCTCACAGTCTTAATCCCCATTTTACAGATGAGGGAACTGAGGCTCAGAGAAGTGAAGTGCCCTGCCCAAGGTCACACAGCAGGCATGGGACGGAGCCGGGATTCGAGCCCACGACCTCTGACTCCAAAGCCTGTGCTCTTTGCACTGACCCACGCTGCTTAATAATAATAATAACAGTGATGGCATTTATTAAGCGCTTACTATGTGCAAAGCACTGTTCTAAGCGCTGGAGCGGTTACAAGGTGATCAGGTTGTCCCACGGGGGGGCTCACAGTCTTAATCCCCATTTTACAGGAGAGGTAACGGAGACCTAGAGAAGTTAAGTGACTTGTCCAAAGTCACACAGCTGACAATTGGCAGAGCCGGGATTTGAACCCATGACCTCTGACTCCAAAGCCCAAGCTCTTTCCACTGAGCCATGCTGCTTCTCAACTTAACACTGTACTAAGCGCTTTGGAGAGTACAATATAAAAATAGACAAGTTCCCCGCCCCCAGGGAGCTTACCATCTAGAGGGAAAGTGCTTAGTCTTCGGAATTATTACTCCTCTGCCACCCAGATTGACATAAAATCGACAACCAGATGCCAAGCGACAGGATTGCCTTCCGTCAAGGCCACGATTCCAAATGGATTTGTTTAGGACTGAGGCATTCCCCATTTTAAACCCGGAATCGGACTCCCAGAAGACGGGGAATGCCTCCCTCTTCCAAACCGCGCTCGTCTTCCGTTTTCCCTTACGTCTTCCTGGTTTCAGGAAACGAGTCAAGCATTCTTCCGCAGCTGCGTTCATCCTCCTGTGGTCGACGCAAAAACGGGATCCTTGGCTTCCCGAGTCTGTCCCGGGGGAAGAACTGGCATCGGTGGGACTCGTTTGTTGAGCACAGAGCGCTGGACTAAGCGCCGGGGATAGTGCTTACCATGGGGTCAGTGTGAAGAGCCTTGTACCTGCCTTGTACTCCCCAAGCGCTTAGTACAGTGCTCTGCGCACAGTAAGCGCTCCGTAAATACGATTGAATGAATGAATGAAAAGAGCACAGGCTTGGGAGTTAGAGGTCGTGAGTTCTAAATCCCAGCTCCGCCCCTTGTCAGCTGGGTGATGTGGGGCAAGTCACTTCGCTTCTCTGTGCCTCAGTTACCCCATCTCTAAAATGGGATTAAGACTGTACGTGGGACAACCTGATTACCCAGCCTGCCTACGTGGCCCAGTGGGAAGAGCCCGGGCTTGAGAGGCAGAGGTCGTGGGTTCTAATCCCGGCTCCGCCACTCGTCAGCTCGTCACTGTGCCTCAGTGACCTCATCTGTGAAATGGGGATGAAGACTGTGAGCCCCACGTGGGACAACCTGATTACCTTGTATCTACTCCAGCGCTTAGAGCAGTGCTTGGCACATAGCGTTTAACAAATACCATCATCATCCCATGCTTAGAACAGTGCCCAGCACTTAGAACAGTGCTTGGCACATAGTAGGCACTTAGCAAATACCATTATTGTATCTCCCACAGTGCTTAGAACAGTGCTTGGCACATAGTAAGCACTTAGCAAATGCCATTATTGTATCTCCCACAGTGCTTAGAACAGTGCTTGGCACATAGTAGGCACTTAGCAAATACCATTATTGTATCTCCCACAGTGCTTAGAACAGTGCTTGGCACATAGTAAGCACTTAGCAAATACCATTATTGTATCTCCCACAGTGCTTAGAACAGTGCTTGGCACATAGTAGGCACTTAGCAAATACCATTATTGTATCTCCCACAGTGCTTAGAACAGTGCTTGGCACATAGTAGGCACTTAGCAAATACCATTATTGTATCTCCCACAGTGCTTAGAACAGCGCTTGGCACATAGTAAGCACTTAGCAAATACCATTATTGTATCTCCCACAGTGCTTAGAACAGCGCTTGGCACATAGTAAGCACTTAGCAAATACCATTATTGTATCTCCCACAGCGCTTAGAACAGTGCTTGGCACATAGTAAGCACTTAGCAAATGCCATTATTGTATCTCCCACAGTGCTTAGGACAGTGCTTGGCACATAGTAAGCGCTTCACAAATACCACCATTATTATTTATAGTAGTAGTAGTAGTGCCCTCGAGGCCCTTCTGGTCTTCCGTGTGCTGAGCACTGTTCTGAGCGCTTGGGAAAGGACAGTAGGGTCAATCAATCAATCAATCAATCGTATTTATTGAGCGCTTACTATGTGCAGAGCACTGTACTAAGCGCTTGGGAAGTACAAATTGGCATCACATAGAGACAGTCCGTACCCAACAGTGGGCTCACAGTCTAAAAGGGGGAGACAGAGAACAGAACCAAACATACCAACAAAATAAAATAAGTAGGATAGAAATGTACAAGTAAAATAAATAAATAAATAAATAAATAAATGGAGTAATAAATATGTACAACCATATATACATATATATATATATATATATATATATATGTATATATACATATATACAGGGTCGATAGACACCCTCTGTCCTTGGGGAACGTCTGGTCTACTGAGAGCAGAGGACTGTGCTGAACGCTAGGGAGAGTGCAACAGAATTAGTAGACCCGATCACCTCTGCTTCAAGGCCCTGCTGAGAGCTCACCTCCTCCAGGAGGCCTTCCCAGACTGAGCCCCTTCCTTCCTCTCCCCCTCGTCCCCCCTCCATCCCCCCATCTTACCTCCTTCCCTTCCCCACAGCACCTGTATATATGTATATATGTTTGTACAGATTTATTACTCTATTTTACTTGTACATATCTATTCTATTTATTTTATTTTGTTAGTATGTTTGGTTTTGTTCTCTGTCTCCCCCTTTTAGACTGTGAGCCCACTGTTGGGTAGGGACTGTCTCTATATGTTGCCAATTTGTACTTCCCAAGCGCTTAGTACAGTGCTCTGCACATAGTAAGCGCTCAATAAATACGATTGATTGATTGATTGATTGATGTGTTGTTGCCCTCAAGGAGCTCCCGATCTACGGGGTGCAGAGCACTGAACGGAGCACTAGGGAAAGCATAATAGAGTTTCATTCATTCAATCAATCATATTTATTGAGCGCTTATTGTGTGTAGAGCACTGTACTAAGCACTTGGGAAGTACAAGTCGGCAACATATAGAGACGGTCCCTGCCCAACAACGGGCTCACAGTCTAGAGGGGGGAGGCGAACAACAAAACAAAACATGTGGACTGGTGTCAAGTCGTCAGAGGTAGTGCTGATCACATGAGAATAACACTATATTGATGAGCTGACACCTCTGAATAGAGCTCTGAACACAGTAAGCACTCAATAAATATCATTGATTGAATGATTGATTCTTACTTCGTAATTAATCAACCCAGATTCATTGTCTCCAAGATAATAATAATAATAATGATGGCATTTATTAAGCGCTTTCTATGTGCAAAGCACTGTTTAAGCGCTGGGGAGGTGACAAGGTGATCGGGTTGTCCCCCGGGGGGCTCACAGTCTTAATCCCCATTTTACAGATGAGGGAACTGAGGCACAGAGAAGTGAAGTGACTTGTCCAAAGTCACACAGCTGACAGTTGGCGGAGCAGGGATTTGAACCTCTGACTCCAAAAGATATTTTGGGGATGTCCATTTTCTCCCGAGTCAATCAGTCACTCAGGAGAATGATCGCGAACTTCAAGAACTTCCCGTCTACTCAGTCCTGAGGACTGTACTGAACATTCGGGAGAGTGCAGTAGAGTTGGTGGATATGTCCCTGCCCTCAAGAAGCTTCCAGCCTACCCCGCACAGAGCACTGTACTGAGCACACGGGAGAGTACGATGGAGTTAGTGGATACGATCCCCGCCCTCAAGCAGCATATAATAATAATAATAATAATAATAATAATGATGGCATTTATTAAGCGCTTACTATGTGCAAAGCACTGTTCTAAGCGCTGGGGAGGTTACAATGTGGTCAAGTTGTCCCTCGGGGGGCTCACAGTCTTCATCCCCATTTTACAGATGGGGTAAATGAGGCGCAGAGAAGTTAAGTGATTTGCCCAAAGTCACACGGCTGACAATTGGCAGAGCCGGGATTTGAACCCATGACCCCTGACTTCAAAGCCCGGGCCCTTTCCACTGAGCCATGCTGCTTCTCAATATCATCATCAATCGTATTTATTGAGCGCTTACTATATGCAGAGCACTGTACTAAGCTCTGATCTCGTGGAAGAAAATTACAGAAAAACCGAAGAGGCGTCAACATTGTTCTCCGACTGGCAGATCAATCAATCAATCAATCAATCGTATTTATTGAGCGCTTACTGTGTGCAGAGCACTGTACTAAGCGCTTGGGAAGTACAAGTTGACAACATAATCAGACGTAGATAAAATGGGCCCGTTTGGCACTAGACAAGATTAAGATTCACCGTTAGCGGCGCAGCGTCGCAGTTGGCCTCAGAGGCTTCTGCCCCGTTTCTGGAAACGGTCTGGGGTCGAAGGAGACCGTCGGGAGCAAATTCCGGACCGCTATTGGCAAGCCTGACGGGCCGCCGATAAACACGTCTGGAAAAATCATTCAGGCGAAAGCGTCGGAATGAAGGGAGCCCATCCAGCAGGATGCGTCTGCCGACTGTGCTCGACCGGCCCCTCCCAGGAGCTGAGTGCGGCGCTCCGTACGGAGTGAGCGCTCGACAGATACTGTTGATTGATTAATTGATGTAGCACCTTAGCTTTTCCAAGTGACTCCTTCCTCAGAAGCCGTCCATCCCCCCGTCCCCTCCTACCTCCCCTCCCTTCTCTCCTCCTCCGGCCCAGCCCGCACCCTCCGCTCCTCTGCCGCCGCTCACCTCCTCACTGGGCCTCGTTCTCGCCCGTCCCACCGCCGACCCCTGGCACTCCTCTGGCCTGGGATGCCTTCCCTCCTCAAATCAATCAATCAATCAATCAATCAATCGTATTTATTGAGCGCTTACTATGTGCAGAGCACTGTACTAAGCGCTTGGGAAGTACAAATTGGCATCACATAGAGACAGTCCCTACCCAACAGTGGGCTCACAGTCTAAAAGGGGGAGACAGAGAACAGAACCAAACATACCAACAAAATAAAATAAGTAGGATAGAAATGTACAAGTAAAATAAATAAATAAATAAAGAGAGTAATAAATATGTACAACCATAATAAATATGACACAGACAATGACACTCCACCCCTTCGAAGCCTTACTGAAGGCCCATCTCCTCCGAGAGGCCTTCCCAGACTAAGCCCCCTTTTCCTCTTCTCCCCTTCCTCCCTTCATCCCCCTGACTTGCTCCCTTTGTTCTTCCCCCCGTCCCAGCCCCACAGCACTTATGCACCTATCTGTCATTTATTTCAATCAGTTGTATTTATTGAGCGCTTACTGTGTGCAGAGCACTGCACTAAGCGCTTGGGAAGTACAAGTCGGCAACACATAGAGACAGTCCCTACCCAACAGTGGGCTCACAGTCTAAAAGGGGGAGACAGAGAACAAAACCAAACATACTCACAAAATAAAATAAATAGAATAGATATGTACAAGTAAAATAAATAAATAAAAAAATAGAGTAATGAATATGTACAAACATATATACATATATACAGGTGCTGTGGGGAAGGGAAGGAGCGCTTACTGTGCGCAGAGCACTGTACTAAGCGCTTGGGAAGTACAAGTCGGCAACACATAGAGACAGTCCCTACCCGACAGCGGGCTCAAAGTCTAGAAGGGGGAGACGGAGAACAAAACCAAACATACTAACAAAATAAAATAAATAGAATAGATATGTACAAGTAAGATAAATAAATAAATAAATAGAGTAATAAATATGTACAAACATGTATACATATATGCAGGTGCTGTGGGGAAGGGACGGAGGAAAGATGGGGGAGATGGAGGGGGATTATTTGTATTAATGTCTGTCTCCCCTCTAGACTGTAAGCTCATTGTAGGCAGGGAATGTGTTTATTGTAGTAGTATACTACAGTAGTATGCAGGGAAGCAGCGTCGCTCAGTGGAAAGAGCACAGGCTTTGGAGTCAGAGTTCACGGGTTTGAATCCCGGCTCTGCCAACTGTCAGCTGTGTGACTTTGGGCAAGTCACTTCACGTCTCTGGGCCTCAGTTACCTCATCTGGAAAATGGGGACTACGATTGTGAGCCCCCCCGTGGGACAACCTGATCACCTTGTAGCCTCCCCAGCGCTTAGAACAGTGCTTTGCGCATAGTAAGTGCTGAATAAATGCCATTATTATTATTATTATTATTATTATCAGTGCTCTGCAAACAGTAAGTGCTCAATAAATACAACTGAATTAAATAGAATTGAAATGGACCATGCTAAGTATGACAGTTGGAAAATCCCATGACAGCCGAGAGTGCTGACCGCGAATTGTTTCCCCGCTTCCCCCCAGCCCCCCTTGGGGAGTAGAGGAGCAGGAAAAGGAAAAGCAGCGTGGCCTAGTTCAGTCATTCATTCAATCATATTTATTGAGCACTTACTGTGTGCAGAGCACTGTACTAAGCGCTTGGGAAGTACAGGTTGGCAACATATAGAGACGGTCCCTACCCAACAGCGGGCTCACAGTCTAGAAGGGAGAGACAGAGAACAGAACCAAACATATTAACAAAATAAAATAAATAGAGTCCGGGCCTGCGAGTCAGAAGGTCAAGGGTTCTAATCCCAGCTCTGCCCCTTTCCCGCTGTGTGACCTTGGGCAAGTCACTTCACTTCTCTGGGCCTCAGTTCCCTCATCTGGAAAATGGGGATTGAGACTGTGAGCCCCACATGGAACAGGGACTGTGTCCAACCGGATTTGCTTGTATCCACCCCAGCGCTTAGTACGGGGACTGGCACATAGTAAGCGCTTAACAAACACCACAATTATTGTTTTTTTCATTATCGTCTTTATTTTAATGGGTGGCACACTGCCTTCACAGCCCTGTTGAGGCTTGGGGAGGTGGGTGATTTGAGTCAAGTTGGGCAGGGAATGTGTCTGTTTTATCGTTGTGTCATATTCTCCCAGCCGCTCAGTACAGAAGCAGCGTGGCTCAGTGGAAAGAGCACGGGCTTTGGAGTCGGAGGTCATGGGTTCGAATGCCGACTCCGCCACATGTCTGCCCTGTGGCCTTGGGCAAGTCACAACTTCTCTGAGCGTCATTTCCCTCATCTGTAAAACGGGGATTAAGACTGTGAGCCCCACGTGGGACAACTTGATCACCTTGTATCCCCCCAGCACTTAGAACAGTGCTCTGCACATAGTAAGCGCTTAACAAATACCATCATCATTATTATTATTATTACAATGCACCGTACATACGAAGTACTCAATAAATACAGTCGATTGACTGATTGGGAGCAGAGGGATCTGAAACCGCTTGGCTCACTCCCCGCTGCGGGTGGCGGGCAGGGAGAAGAAGCCATTTTCAGTGGCTCACTGAAATTTCATCCTCCCTTCACCATTTCCTAGATGAAAAGGAAGAGGGAGTCTTAGGGAGCATTCTCCTGCCCAGTTTCCAGATCGCGATGCTCTCAGCAGAGGATCACGTTCACCGCAAATACGCTTTCAAGGTAAGGAATTCGTTCCTTCCCGGCCCGGCCGGCGGGAGAACGGGCGGGATCCGATAAAACGCCCGACCCGTGACGGGGGCTTCCGAACCGACCGCGGTCAGGATGGCCAGCGACCCCCGGCCTCCGCCGTCGCTCCGTTTAGCACCCGGAATCGGGAGGAGAAGCGACGTCAAAATAGCCCCGTGGGATCCTGGGGACGTGGAAGTCGATGACGGGGCCGAGACGTGGCTCTTCTTTTCACGTGTTTGGCCAGGCGATTTGTGATAAGACAGTAATTTGTATTTCCAATTCTCTCCAACATGTTTCCTCCCTTGGATTCCTGAGCTGCTTTCAGCGGACTCAGATACCATTGATTTTAAACGGCCCCGAAAGCCATCTTGGTAAGTACGGAGGCTCTCGACGTCCCGGATGGCCACAAAGAACCCGGGCCGCCGGAGGATTCGGGGTTTTCGGATTTAGGTCTCGGGATTTTCCCTCAAGCCTGCCAAAAGAACCACTTTTATCTGCGTCTCTGATGGACGCGGCTCTGGCCGTGCGCTGCACTTCTGCATTTTGGCGGGGAGCCCGTCTGTCAGTCAAGCAGTCTGTCAGTCATCATCAATCATATTTATTGAGCGCTTACTGTGTGCAGAGCACTGTACTAAGCACTTGGGAAGTACAAGTTGGCAACGGTCAGCCACATTTGGCAAGCTCTTACGAAGAGCGGTGGAGAATCCAGGAAACCAAGAAGTGGTATTGATGGCGGTAGGGCGGCCCAGTGGAAAGAGCCCGGGCTTGGGAGTCAGAGGGTGTGGGTTCTAATCCTGACTCCGCCACTTATCAGCTGTGCGACTTTGGGCAAGTCACTTCATTTCTCTGGGCCTCAGTGACCTCATCTGGAAAATGGGGATTAAGCCTCTTGTGGGACAACCTGATTACCTTCTTAGAACAGTGCTTGGCACATAGTAAGCGCTTAAGTACCATCATCATTATTAGTTGTCATAATAATAGAAGCAGCACGGCCTAGTGGCAAGAACACAGGTTTGGGAGTCAGAGGACATGGGTTCTAATTCCGCTCCGCCACTCATCTGCTCTGTGACCTTGGGCAAATCACTTAGCTTCTCTGGGCCTCAGTTGCCCTATCTGTAAAATGGGGATTAAGACTGTGAGCCCCATGTGGGATAACCTGATTACCTTGCATTTACCCCAGTGCTTAGAACAGTGCTTGACATTTAGTGAGCACTTAACAGATACCATAATTATTATTATTATTAGAGCCCAGGCATGGGAGTCAGAAGGACTTGGGTTCTAATCCCGGCTCTGCCACTCTTCTGCTGTGTGACCTTGGGCAAGTCATTTCACGTCTCTGGCCTCAGTTCCCTCCTCTGTCAAATGGGGATTAAGACTGAGAACCTCCTGTGGGACAGGGACTGGGTCCAACCTGATTAACTTGTATCTACATCAGCGCTTATTCACTCATTCAATCGTATTTATTGAGCGCTTACTGTGTGCAGAGCACTGTACTAAGCGCTCGGGAAGTACAAGTTGGCAACATATAGAGATGGTCCCTACCCAACAGCGGGCTCACAGTCTAGAAGGGGGAGACAGACAACAAAACAAGACATATTAACAAAATAAAATGAATAGAATAAATATGTACAAATAAAATAATAAATAAATAGAGTAATAAATATGTACAATCAATCAATCAATCAATCAATCAATCGTATTTATTGAGCGCTTACTATGTGCAGAGCACTGTACTAAGCGCTTGGGAAGTACAAATTGGCATCACATAGAGACAGTCCCTACCCAACAGTGGGCTCACAGTCTAAAAGGGGGAGACAGAGAACAGAACCAAACATACCAACAAAATAAAATAAGTAGGATAGAAATGTACAAGTAAAATAAATAAATAAATAGATAAATAGAGTAATAAATATGTACAACCATATATACATATATACAGGTGCTGTGGGGAAGGGAAGGAGGTAAGACGGGAGGATGGAGAGGGGGACGAGGGGGAGAGGAAAGAAGGGGCTCAGTCTGGGAAGGCCTCCTGGAGGAGGTGAGCTCTCAGCAGGGCCTTGAAGGGAGGAAGAGAGCTAGCTTGGCAGCTGGGCAGAGGGAGGGCATTCCAGGCCCGGGGGATGACGTGGGCCGGGGGTCGATGGCGGGACAGGCGAGAGCGAGGTACGGTGAAGAGATCAGCGGTGGAGGAGCGGAGGGTGCGGGCTGGGCTGTAGAAGGAGAGAAGGGAGGTGAGGTAGGAGGGGGCGAGGTGATGGAGAGCCTTGAAGCCCAGGGTGAGGAGTTTCTGCCTGATGCGCAGATTGATTGGTAGCCACTGGAGATTTTTGAGGAGGGGAGTAATATGTCCAGAGCGTTTCTGGACAAAGATAATCCGGGCAGCAGCATGAAGTATGGATTGAAGTGGAGAGAGACACGAGGATGGGAGATCAGAGAGAAGGCTAGTGCAGTAGTCCAGACGGGATAGGATGAGAGCTTGAATTAGCAGGGTAGCGGTTTGGTTGGAGAGGAAAGGGCGGATCTTGGCAATGTTGCGGAGCTGAGACCGGCAGGTTTTGGTGACGGCTTGGATGTGAGGGGTGAATGAGAGAGCGGAGTCGAGGATGACACCAAGGTTGCGGGCTTGTGAGACGGGAAGGATGGTAGTGCCGTCAACAGAGATGGGAAAGTCAGGGAGAGGACAAGGTTTGGGAGGGAAGACAAGGAGCTCAGTCTTCGACATGTTGAGCTTTAGGTGGCGGGCTGACATCCAGATGGAGATTTCCTGAAGGCAGGAGGAGATGCGAGCCTGGAGGGAGGGGGAGAGAGCAGGGGCAGAGATGTAGATCTGGGTGTCATCAGCGTAGAGATGATAGTTGAAGCCGTGGGAGCGAATGAGGTCACCAAGGGAGTGAGTGTATATTGAGAACAGAAGGGGACCAAGCACTGAACCTTGGGGAACCCCCACAGTAAGAGGATGGGAGGGGGGAGGAGGAGCCTGCAGAAGAGACTGAGAAGGAACGACCGGAGAGATAAGAGGAGAACCAGGAGAGGACGGAGTCTGTGAAGCCAAGGTCAGATAACGTGTTGAGGAGAAGGGGGTGGTCCACAGTGTCAAAGGCAGCTGAGAGGTCGAGGAGGATTAGGACAGAGTATGAGCCGTTGGATTTGGCAAGCAGGAGGTCATTGGTGACCTTTGAGAGCGCAGTTTCCGTGGAATGAAGGGGACGGAAGCCAGACTGGAGGGGGTCGAGGAGAGAGTTGTTGTTGAGGAATTCTAGGCAGCGCGTGTAGACAACTCGTTCAAGGAGTTTGGAAAGGAATGGTAGGAGGGATATGGGACGATAACTAGAAGGTGAGGTGGGGTCAAGAGAGGGTTTTTTTAGGATGGGAGAGACATGGGCATGTTTGAAGGCAGAGGGGAAGGAACCAGTGGAGAGTGAGCGGTTGAAGATGGAAGTTAAGGAGGGGAGAAGGGATGGAGCGAGAGATTTCATAAGATGAGAGGGAATGGGGTCAGAAGCACAGGTGGCCGGAGTAGCACTTGAGAGGAGGGAGGAGAGTTCCTCTGAGGATACCGCTGGGAAGGATGGGAGAGTAGCAGAGAGTGTTGAGAGCCGGGGGGATGGAGAAAGGGGGGAAGAGACTTTGGGGAGGTCGGACCTGATGGATTTAATTTTGTTAATGAAGTAGGAGGCCAGATCGTTGGGGGTGAGGGAAGGAGGAGGGGGAGGAACCGGGGGCCTGAGAAGGGAGTTGAATGTACGGAAGAGCTGGCGGGGGTGATGGGCATGGGTGTCAATAAGGGAGGAGAAATAGTTATATATGTATATATGTACAAACATATATACATATATACAGGTGCTGTGGGGAGGGGAAGAAGGTAAGGCGGGGGTATGGGGAGGGGGACGAGGGGGAGAGGACGGGGGGGGCTCAGTGTGGGAAGGCCTCCTGGAGGAGGTGAGCTCTCAGTAGGGCCTTGAAGGGAGGAAGAGAGCTAGCTTGGTGGATGGGCAGAGGGAGGCCATTCCGGGCCAGGGGGAGGACGTGGGCTGGGGGTCGACGGCGGGACAGGTGAGAACGAGGTACGGTGAGGAGGTTAGTGGCGGCAGAGGAGAGGAGGGTGTGGGCTGGGCTGTAGAAGGAGAGAAGGGAGGTGAGGTAGGAGGGGGCGAGGTGATGGACAGCCTTGAAGCCCAGGGTGAGGAGTTTTTGCCTGATGTGTAGGTTGATTGGTAGCCACTGGAGATTTTTGAGGAGGGAAGTAACATGCCCAGAGCGTTTCTGCACAAAGACGATCCGGGCAGCGGCGTAATGTATGGATTGAAATGGGGAAAGACAGGAGGTTGGGAGAGTGGATAGGAGGCTGATGCAGTAATCCAGTTGGGATAGGATGAGAGATTGAACAAGCAGGGTAGCGGTTTGGATAGAGAGGAAAGGGCGGATCTTGGCGATGTTGCGGAGGTGAGACGGGCAGGTTTTGGTGACGGCTTGGATGTGGGGGTGAACGAGAGAGCGGAGTCGAGGATGACACCAACGTTGCGGGCTTGGAAGGTTGGTAGTGTCATCAACAGTGATGGGAAAGTCAGGGAGGGGGCAGGGTTTGGGAGGGAAGATAAGGAGTTGAGTCTTGGACATGTTGAGTTTTAGATGGCGGGCAGACATCCAGATGGAGATGTCCTGAAGGCAGGAGGAGATATGAGCCTGGAGGGAGGAAGAGAGAGCAGGGGCAGAGATGTAGATTTGGGTGTCATCAGCGTAGAGATGATAGTTGAAGCCATGGGAGTGAATGAGGTCACCAAGGGAGTGAGTGTAGATCGAGAACAGAAGAGGACCAAGAACTGATCCTTGACGCTTAGAACAGTGTCTGGCCCATAGTAAGTGCGTCACAAATGCAGTAAAAAACAAAGCGTCTCTGGCGAACTGGGGATAAGATTCAATCACGAAATCAGTGGTATTGATTGAGTGCTTACTGGCCATGGAGTACAAGATTCCTCCTTTCCCTCCGGCTAGTCAGTGTCCAACCTGATTGTCTTGGGCTTAGAACAGTGCCAACTTGTACTTCCCAAGCGCTTAGTACAGTGCTCTTCACACAGTAAGTGCTCAATAAATACGATTGATGATGATGATGATGCTTGACACGTAATAAGCGCTTAACAAATACTGTTACCATCATCATTGCTATTTTTATTAGGGACTTTGAGCTCGCCGCGGGCGGGGAATGCGTCCGTTTGTCGTTCGGCCGTATTCTCCCAAGCGCTGAATACAGCGCTCTGCACCCAGGAAGCGCTCAATAAATGTGATCGAAAGAAGGAGGACGGGAGAACGACGACTCAGTGTGTTCCCTTGTGTTTTCCAGCTACTGGTGTCTGTCCCCCCCCGGCCCCCCGTTTAAGTTGGCTGTGTGGTTCGCCATCAGGCCGCTCACCCCAACATGAGGACCTACTATTTCTGCACGGATTCGGGCAAGGAGACGGAGTTGTGGATGGGCGCCATGCTGGACGCCGCCCTCGTCCAGACGGAGCCCGTCAAGAGGTAAGGGCTCCCGCGGGGCGGGGAGGGGACTCCAGGAAAGAGGCTTAGCCTGGAAGCCAGAGGACCTGGGTTCTCATCCCGACCTTGGGCAAGTCACTGCACCTCTCTCGGCCTCGGTTACCTCCTCTGGAAAATGGGGATTGGGTCTGCGAGCCCCACGCGGGACAGGGACTGAGTCCAGCCCTGTTGGCTTGTGTCCACCCCTGCACTTAGTACAATGCCTGGCACATAGTAAGCGCTTAACAAGTACCATTAAAATTATTATTATCATTATTATTATTATTAATTCCAGTTCTGCCAACTGCCTTTTTTTTTTAAAGGTTAAACACCCACTGTTCTACTTGCTGGAGTAGATGGAGGATAGTCAGATCTAGACTGTAAGCCCATTGTGGGTAGGGAATGTGTCTGTTTATTGTTGTATTTTTCCCAAGTGCTCTCAGAGAAGCAGCGTGGCTCAGGGGAAAGAGCCCGGGCTTCGGAGTCAGGGGTCATGGGTTCAAATCCCGGCTCCGCCAATTGTCAGCTGTGTGACTTTGGGCAAGTCACTTAATAATAATAATAATAATGTTGGCATTTGTTAAGTGCTTACTATGTGCAAAGCACTGTTCTAAGCGCTGGGGGGGATACAGAGTGATCAGGTTGTCCCACGTGGGGCTCACAGTCTTAATCCCCATTTTACAGATGAGGTAACTGAGGCTCAGAGAAGTTAAGTGACTTGCCCAAGGTCACACAGCAGACGTGGCGGAGCTGGGATTCGAACCCATGACCTCTGACTCCAAAGCCCGTGCTCTTTCCACTGAGCCACGCTGCTTCAACTTCTCTGTGCCTCAGTTCCCTCTCCTGTAAAATGGGGATTAAGACTGTGAGCCCCCCGTGGACAACCTGATCACCTTATGACCTCCCCAGCGCTTAGAACAGTGCATTGCACATAGTAAGCGCTTCATAAATGCCATTATCATTATTATTATTAATAAATACAATGGGATGAAATACGATTGACTGAAGTCCCTGTCCCTCACGGGGCTCACAGTCTTAATCCCCGTTTTACAGATTAGGGAACTGGGGCCCAGAGGAGCAAAGTGACTCGCCCAAGGCCACACAGCAGACAAGTGGCAGAGCCGGGACTAGAACCCAGGTCCCAGGCCTGAGCGCTATCCACTAGGCCATTCTGCATCTGCTTGGTGTGTGACCTTGGGCAAGTCACCTCGCTTCTCTGGGTCTCAGGTCCCTCAACTGTAAACTAATAATAATCAATAATATTTATTGAGCGCTTACTGTGTGCAGAGCACTGTACTAAGCGCTTGGGAAGTACAAGTTGGCAACATAATAATAATAATTGTGGTATTTGTTAAGTGCTTACTGTGAGCCAGGCACAGAGAAGCATCATGGCCTAGTGGCTAGAGCCCGGGCTTGGGAGGCAGAGGACGTGAGTTCTGATCCCAGCCCCGCCGGTTCTCTGCTGTGTGACCTCGGGCAAGTCACTTCACTTCTCTTAACTTAGAGAAGCAGCGTGGCTCAATGGAAAGAGCCCGGGCTGTGGAGTCGGAGGTCATGGGTTCAAATCCCTGCCCCACCAACCGTCAGCTGTGTGACTTTGGGCGAGTCACTTCACTTCTCTGGGCCTCAGTTACCTCATCTGTAAAATGGGGATTGAGACTGTGAGCCCCCCAGGGATCGCCTTGTAACCTCTCCAGCGCTTAGAACAGTGCTTTGCACATAGTAAGTGCTTAATTATTATTATTATTATTCGCTGTGCCTCAGTGACCTCATCTGTAAAATGGGGATTAAGACCGTGAGCCCCACATGGGACAACTTGATTGTATCTACCCCACTGCTTAGAACAGTGCTTGGCACAGAATAAGCATCTAACTAATGCCATAATTATCATTATTATTATCATCATTACTACCGATATCACTATCGATATTACTATCAATACCAGTTCTCCTTCGTACTTAGACTGTGAGCCCCATGAGGGACGGGGACTGTGCCTAACCTAATTAGCTTGCGCCCACCCCATTGCTTAGAACAGTGTTTGACACAGTATGTAATGGCATTTATTAAGCGCTTACTATGTGCAAAGCACTGTTCTAAGTGCTGGGGAGGTTACAAGGTGATCAAGTTGTCCCACGGGGGGCCCACAGTCTTAATCCTCATTTGACAGATGAGGTAACTGAGGCACAGAGAAGTTGAGTTGCCCAAAGTCGCACAGCTGACAATTGGTAGAGCCGGGATTCGAACCCATGACTCCAAAGCTCAGGCTCTTTCCACTGAGCCACGCTGCTTCTCTGAGAGCTGTGAGAGAAGCAGCGTGGCTTAGTAGATAGAGCCCAGGACTGGGAGTCAGAAGGACCTTCGGCTAAAAGTTCAGCCTCCTTCACACTCTTCCTCACGATAACCCTGGCGGGCGGGCGGCGGTTTTCTAAACAAGTCGTCATCTTTTTCATCCCGGTGTAGAGTGGACAAGGTAACGTCGGAGAACCCCCCTTCCCAGGAGGTCAATAACGTCCCCAACCACAAGGCCCTAATCCGGCCGGAAAGCCAGAACCACCAGAAGAACAGAGAGGCCGGCAAGCTGGAAGACCAGAAGGCCCTGGAAGCGGAGAAGTTCGGCTTCCAGAAGGACGGGCGGGAGAAGCCCTTGACGAAGATCAACAGCGTCAAACTGAACTCCCTGAGCGGGGCGGAGCAGGAGGGCGGCCAGGCCGGGCCCGGGAACCCGGCCGGCGGCGCCCGGCTGGCCAAGGGGCCGGGCCCCGGGGAGGCGGCCCACCTCATCCAGAGGACCAATTCCATGCTGCAGCTGGAGCAGTGGATCAAGGCCCAGAAGGGGAAAGGCCACGAGGAAGAAGTCCGAGGGTAGGTCGCTTCGCCCCGCCTTTCTCTTTGATCAGGAAAAATCCTCCTGCGGGAGCCAGATTCTTCTCTCCCTGCCTTCTCCGCACTCCCCGCCCCCCGCCTTTTGTTTTTAATGGTAGTTGTTAAGTGCTTACTATGGGCTGAGCGCTGTACTAACCCTGGGCTTCAAGGCTGTCCATCACCTCGCCCCCTCCTACCTCACCTCCCTTCTCTCCTTCTACACCTCACCCCACACCCTCCGCTCCTCTGCCGCTAATCTCCTCACTGTACTTCGTTCTCCCCTGTCCCGCCATCGACCCCCGGCCCATGTCATCCTCCGGGCCTGGAATGCCCTCCCTCTGCCCATCCGCCAAGCTAGCTCTCTTCCTCCCTTCAAGGCCCTACTGAGAGCTCACCTCCTCCAGGAGGCCTTCCCAGACTGAGCCCCTTCCTTCCTCTCCCCCTCGTCCCCCTCTCCATCCCCCCCATCTTACCTCCTTCTCTTCCCCACAGCACCTGTATATATGTATAGATGTTTGTACATATTCATTACTCTATTTATTTATTTTACTTGTACATATCTATTCTATTTATTTTATTTTGTTAGTATGTTTCGTTTTGTTCTCTGTCTCCCCCTTTTAGACTGTGAGCCCACTGTTGGGTAGGGACTGTCTCTAGATGTTGCCAATTTGTACTTCCCAAGCACTTAGTACAGTGCTCTGCTCATAGTAAGCGCTCAATAAATGCGATTGATGATACAGCTTAGTACATTCATTCACTCAATCGTATTTATTGAACGCTTACTGTGTGCAGAGCACTGTACTACTACTACTAATAATGATGATGATGATGGCATTTGTTAAGCGCTTACTATGTGCAGAGCACTGTTCTAAGCACTGGGGGGGGGGATACAAGGTGATCAAGTTGTCTGGAGAAGTACAAGTTGGCAACACATAGAGACGGTCCCTACCCAGCAGTGGGCTCACAGGCTAGAAGCTCTGCACACAATAAGTGCTCAATAAATACAATTGAGTGAATACAGGATAATCGGGTTGGGCAAAGTCCCTGTCCCACTTGGGGCTCACGGTCTTTCATTTTAACTTGTACTTCCCAAGCGCTTAGTACAGTGCTCTGCACACAGTAAGCTCTCAGTAAATAAGATTGATTGATTCATCAATAAATACGATTGAATGAATGAATGAGTGAATTCATTAATCATATTTATTGAGCGCTTACTCTGTGCCGAGCACTGTATCAAGCACTGGAGTGGATACTTGATGATGATGATGATGATGATGATGGCATTTATTAAGCGCTTACTATGTGCAAAGCACTGTTCTAAGCGCTGGGGAGGTTCCAAGGTGATCAGGTTGTCCCACGGGGGGCTCACAGTCTCAATCCCCATTTTACAGATGAGGTAATTTAGGGCCAGAGAAGTTAAGTGATTTGCCCAAGGTCACACAGCAGACAATTTGTACTTCCCAAGCGCTTAGTACAGTGCTCTGCACATAGCGCTCAATAAATACGATTGATGATGATGTGGTGGAGCCAGGATTCAAACCCATGACCTCTGGCTCCAAAGCCCATGCTCTTTCCACTGAGCCACGCTGCTACCTTAATCCGGTTGGAAACAGTCCCCGTTCCACGTGGGGCTCACAATCTTTCGTTCAGTTGCATTCATTGAGTGCTTACTGTGTGCAGAGCACTGTACTAAGCGCTTGGGAGAGGACAATACAACAAAGACACATTCCCTGCCCACCGTGAGCTTGCAGCCTAGAGGGAGCTTACAGTCCAGAGGGAAAGAAGAAATTACGTCCCCATTTTACAGGCCGGGGTAACTGAGTCTCAGAGAAGTGAAGTGACTTGCCCAAAATCACACAGCAGACAAGTGGTGAGCTACTCCCAGGCCCGGGCCCCAAACACTAGGCCATGCTGCTTCTCCAATCTTCATCCCCGTTTTACAGATGGAGGAACTGAGGCCCAGAGAATAATAATAATAATAATAATAATAATGGCATTTATTAAGCGCTTACTATGTGCAAAGCACTGTTCTAAGCGCTGGGGAGGTTACAAGGTGATCAGGTTTTCCCACCTGGGGCTCACAGTCTTCATCCCCATTTTACAGATGAGGGAACTGAGGCCCAGAGAAGTGAAGTGACTTGCCCGAAGTCACACAGCAGACAAGTGGCGAACTACTCCCAGGCCCGGGCCCCAAACACTAGGCCACGCTGCTTCTCCAGTCTTAATCCCCATTTTACAGATGGAGGAACTGAGGCCCAGAGAATAATAATAATAATAATAATAATAGCATTTATTAAGCGCTTACTATGTGCAAAGCACTGTTCTAAGCACTGGGGAGGTTACAAGGTGATCAGGTTTTCCCACCTGGGGCTCACAGTCTTCATCCCCATTTTACAGATGAGGGAACTGAGGCCCAGAGAAGTGAAGTGACTTGCCCAAAGTCACACAGCTGACAGTTGGCGGAGCCGGGATTCAAACCCATGGCCTCTGACTCCAAAGCCCGGGCTCTCTCCACTGAGCCATGCTGCTTCTGAAGTGGGTTCCCCAAGGTCACAGCCAGCAGACAAGTGGCCGAGCTGGGATTAGAACCCAGATCCTCCCGACTCCCATTCATTCATTCAGATGTATTTATCGAGTGCTTACTGTATGCAGAGCACTGTACTGAGCGCAGGCCCGGCGCTATCTACTAGGCCATGAGCACTTCTGTGAGTTATCTGTCGAGGGCTTCTGACTTCTCAGGGCACCTCTGTACGTCTGGTCAGTCGGATTTATCGGCAGAGCGCTGTACGCAGTGCGAGGGCAGTGCAGGAGGGTGCTTTGTTGGTGGGTAGGGACCGTCTCTATATGTTGCCAACTTGTACTTCCCAAGCGCTTAGTACAGTGCTCTGCACACAGTAAGCGCTCAATAAATCCGATTGCTTGATTGGTTTTTCGGCGGGGCCGGGTTACTTGTTAAGCACTTCCTAGGTGCCGAGGAAAGTATCCTGGGTAGATCCAGTCGAGCACAGGCTGGGGTTCACAATCTAGCAGAAAGGGCGACCGTTCATTCATTCGGTCGTATTTATTGAGCGCTTACTGTGTGCAGAGCACTGGACTAAGTGCTTGGGAAGTCCAAGTCGGCAACATATGGAGGCGGCCCCTACCCAACAATGGGCTCACGGTCTAGAAGGGGGAGGCAGACATGTAGACAGGTGATAAAATCGTCAGAACAAATGGAATTAAAGGTAGATGCACATCATTAGAGCGCTTAATACAGTGCTCTGCACACAGTAAGCGCTCAATAAATACGATTGGTGGATTGATCATTAAGAAAATAAATAGAATAGTAAATACGGACAAGGAAAATAGAGTGATAAATCTGTACAAACATATATACAGGTGCTGTGGGGGGGGAGGAGAGGAAAAAGGGGGCTGAGTGTGGGAAGGCCTCCTGGAGGAGGTGAGCTCGCAGTAGGGCTTTGAAGGGAGGAAGAGAGCTAGCTTGGCGGATGGGCAGAGGGAGCAGGGCATTCCAGGCCCGGGGGATGACGTGGGCCGGGGGTCGATGGCGGGACAGGCGAGAATGAGGTACGGTGAGGCACAGTGACCAGAAGCTGAATCCCTCTTCTCTGGATGAGGAAACTGAGGCCCAGAGAACAATAATAATAATAATAATAATGCTGGTATTTGTTAAGCGCTTACTATGTGCCAAGCACTGTTCTAAGCCCTGGGGTTGATACAGGGTAATTAGGTTGTCCCACATGGGGCTCCCAGTCTTAATCCCCATTTTCCAGATGAGGGAACTGAGGCACACAGAAGTTAAATGACGTGCCCAAATTCCCACAGCTGACCAGTGGCGGAGCCGGAATTAGAACCCACGACCTCTGAGTCCCAAGCCCGGGCGCTTTCCGCTAAGGCACGCTGCTTCTCTAAGAGAAGTGAAGTGATTTAGGGAGGCAAGCGGCAGGGCCGGAATTAGAACCCAGGTCTCCCGGCCCCCGGGGCTTCTATCGACCAGGCGACCCCGCTTCTGGTTCAATCAATCAATCAATCAATCGTATTTATTGAGCGCTCACTGTGTGCAGAGCACTGTACTAAGCGCTTGGGAAGTACAAGTTGGCAACATAGAGAGATGGCGGTCCCTACCCAACAGCGGGCTCACGGGTTCAGAAGAGAAAAAGCCGGGCCGTAGGCTCCGGCGCATTTCAGACGCTGGTATTCACTTTCAGCGATTTGTATCATATTACTCTATTTATTAATTAATTTATTTGACTTGTACCTATCTATTCTATTTATTTTATTTTGTTAGTCTGTTTGGTTTTGTTCTCTGTCTCCCCCTTTTAGACTGTGAGCCCACTGTCGGGTAGGGACCGTCTCTAGATGTTGCCAACTTGGACTTCCCAAGCGCTTAGTCCAGTGCTCTGCACGCAGTAAGCGCTCAATAAATCCGATTGATTGATTGGTTTTTCGGCGGGGTCGGGGTACTTGTTAAGCACTTCCTAGGCGCCGAGGAAAGTATCCTGGGTAGATCCAGTTGAGCACAGTGCTCTGCACATAGTAAGCGCTCAATAAATACGATTGATGATGATGATGATGGGGTTCACAATCTAACAGAAAGGGCGACCGTTCATTCGGTCGTATTTATTGAGCGCTTACTGTGTGCAGAGCACTGGACCAGGGGCTTGGGAAGTCCAAGTCGGCAACATATAGAGGCGGCCCCTACCCAACAACGGGCTCACGGTCTATTTATTTATTTATTTATTTTACTTGTACATTTCTATCCTACTTATTTTATTTTGTTGGTATGTTTGGTTCTGTTCTCTGTCTCCCCCTTTTAGACTGTGAGCCCACTGTTGGGTAGGGACTGTCTCTATGTGATGCCAATTTGTACTTCCCAAGCGCTTAGTACAGTGCTCTGCACACAGTAAGCGCTCAATAAATACGATTGATTGATTGATTGATAGAAGGGGGAGACAGACAGCAAAGCAAAACATGTGGACAGGTGTCAAGTCGTCAGAACAAATAGAATTAAAGCTAGATGCACATCATTAAAGCGCTTAGTCCAGTGCTCTGCACACAGGAAGCGCTCAATAAATACGATTGATGATGATGATGACGATGACGGTAGAATCTACATTTGGGGAGTGGAAGGGGTTACCGTCGTCTTGCGTTCTTTTCCGAGCCACAACGAGGGAAAAGCTAGTCCCAGGCCGGCGCTCGGTGACCGCAAAATGCCTTACGCTGCATTTCCCCCCCGCCACCCTGTCATTTGCGAAGTCGCCTAAGTAATTTTCAGGGCGGGCATTGGGTCAAAAGGATTTTCCAGCATCCAGAAATTTTATTCCATCCTAGGCTCCTCCGGATCAGGAACATTGGAATTCATTGTTATCGCATTCACCCCCCACAGTCCATCCATCAGGTAATCAAGGGTATTTATTGAGCGCCTGCTGTGTGCAGCGCGCTGAACTAAGAGCTTGTGGGGCTCACAGTGGGACAACCTGATAATAATAATAATAATGCTGGCATTTGTTAAGCGCTTACTATGTGCAAAGCACTGTTCTAAGCGCTGGGGGGGATACAAAGTGATAAGGTTGTCCCATGTGGGGCTCACAATCTTAATCCCCATTTTACAGATGAGGTAACTGAGGCTCGGAGAGGTTAAGTGACTGGCCCAAGGTCACACAGCAGACACATGGCAGAGCCAGGATTCGAACCCATGACCTCTGACTCCAAAGCCCGGGCTCTTTCCACTGAGTCACGCTGCTTCTCTACCTGATACCTGATGGCCTTGTATCTCCCCCGGCGCTTAGAACAGTGGTTGGCACATAGTAAGCGCTTACCAAATACCATCATCATCATGGATGATGTATATGTAGATATGTTTGTACATATTTATTACTTTATTTATCTTGTACATATCTATTCTATGTATTTTATTTTGTTAGTATGTTTGGTTTTGTTCTCTGTCTCCCCCTTCTAGACTGTGAGCCCGCTGTTGGGTAGGGACCGTCTCTATGTGTTGCCGACTTGTACTTCCCAAGCGCTTAGTACAGTGCTCTGCACACAGTAAGCGCTCAATAAATACGATTGATTGATTCATTGATTGGGGAGAGTACAGGACGACAGAATTAGCAGACATATCCCCTGCCCGTAAGGGGCTTCCAGTCTCGTCGGACGTCCCACCAGGAGAAAGCCGAGACCGGCAAAACAGGCCCATCGGTTATTCGGTCGGCTCATCTCGGGCCTGGAAACAGCTGCGATAATAAAATAATAATAATAATAATAATAATAATAATAATAATAATAGCATTTATTAAGCGCTTACTATGTGCAAAGCACTGTTCTAAGCGCTGGGGAGGTTACAAGGTGATCAGGTTGTCCCACATGGGGCTCACAGTCTCAATCCCCATTTTACAGATGAGGGAACTGAGGCACAGAGAAGTGAAGTGACTTGCCCAAAGTCACCCAGCTGACAATTGGCAGGGGCGGGGTTTGAACCCACGACCTCTGACTCCAAAGCCCGGGCTCTTTCCACTGAGCCACGCTGCTTCTCTGCCATCAGTGGTATTTATGGAGCGCTTCCTGTGTGCTGAACACTGCACTAAGCGCTTGGGAGAGTCCAAAATAACAGAGTTGTTAGATACATTCATTCATTCACTCGTATTTATTGAGCGCTGACGGTGTGCAGAGCACTGTACTAAACTCTTGGAAAGTACAGTTTGGCAACAGAGACAATCTGTACCCAACACAGTCTAGACTGTAAGCCCACGGACCGTCTCTATATGTTGCCAACTTGTCCTTCCCAAGCGCTTAGTACAGTGCTCTGCACACAGTAAGCGCTCAATAAATACGATTGATTGATTGATAGAAGGGGGAGACAGAGAACAGAACAAAGCAAGTAAACAGGCATCAATAGCATCATCATCATCAATCGTATTTATTGAGCGCTTACTGTGTGCAGAGCACTGTACTAAGCGCTTGGGAAGAACAAGTTGGCAACATACAGAGACAGTCCCTACCCAACAGTGGGCTCACAGTCTAAAAGGGGGAGACAGAGAACAAAACCAAACATACTAACAAAATAAAATAAATAAAATAGAAATGCACAAGCAAAATAAATAAATAAATAGAGTAATAAATAATAATAAATAATAATACCATCAAAATAGATAAATAGAATTATATCTATAAACACATCATTAATAAAATAAGCAGAGTAATAAATAGGTACAAATATACGCAAGTGCTGTGGAGAGGGGAGGGGGGTAGGGAAGAGGGAGGGAGGGATTCCTTGCCCATAATGAGCTTCTAGTCTAGAGGGGGGGATCAGTCCATCCATCAGTGGTATTTATTGAGCGCTTCCTGTGGGCACCACACTGTACTAAGCTCTTGGTAGAGTCGCGTGGCTCAGTGGAAAGAGCCCTGGCTCGGGAGTCAGAGGTCGTGGGTTCTAATCCCGGCTCTGCCCCATGTCTGTTGTGTGACCTTGGGCAAGTCACTTCACTTCTCTGGGCCTCAGTTACTTCATCTGTAAAATGGGGATTAAGACTGTGAGCCCCATGTGGGAAAACCCGATTACCTTCTATCCCCCCCAGCGCTTAGAACAGTGCTTTGCACAAAGTAAGCGCTTAACAAATGCCATTATTATTATTATTATTATTATTATTATTATTATTATTATTATTATTATTATTATACAGCAGAGTTGGGAGACACAAACCCTGCCCATAATGAGCTCTGCACAGGGCTTTGCTCACAGGAAGTGCTCAATAAATAGGATTGAATGAACTAAACGCTTTGAAAGAAGAAACGGCTAAAGGAGGAAAGGCCCGAAGGAATCATTGAGCTTCCATAATTCCAAGCAGGTTCTCTCCCGCCCCTCCCCTCCTGACATCCCAGGAGCTGTGTGACCTTGGGCATGCCACTTAACTTCTCTGTGCCTCAGTTACCTCATCTGTAAAATGGGGATGAAGACTGTGAGCCCCACGAGGGACACCCTGATCACCTTGTATCTTCCCCAGCGCTTAGAACAGTGCTCTGCACATAGTAAGCGCTTAACAAATGCCATTATTATTATTATTATTACCACTCTTACCATTGAGCTGTGTGTGTGTGTGTGTGTGTGTGTGTGTGTGTGTGTGTGTGTGTGTGTGGTTAATAATAATAATGATGGTATTTGTTAAGCGCTTACTATGTTCAAAGCACTGGGGGGATACAGGGTGATCAGGTTGTCCCACAGGGGACTCGCAGTCTTCATCCCCATTTTACAGATGAGGGAGCTGAGGCACAGAGAAGTCGTGACATGCCCAAAGTCACAGAGCTGACAATTGGCGGAGCCAGGATTTGAACCCACAACCTCTGATTGCAAAGCCCGGGCTCTTTCCACTGAGCCACGCTGCTTCTGCACTTACTCTGTGTCGGACGCTCTTCTAAGCGGTGGGTTAGAACAAGGTAATCACGTGGGGCTCACAGTCAAAGTAGGAGGGAGGACAGGTACTGAATCCCCATTTGGCAGTGAGGAAACTGAGGCACAGAGAAGGAAAGCGACCTGCCTCGGGTCACACAACAAGCAGCAGGCGGAGCCGGGATTACAACCCAGGTGTGAAGAGAAGCAGCACGGCCCAGTGGGTAGAGCGTGGGCTTGGAAATCCGAAAGCCCTGGGTTCTAATCCCGGCTCCTCCACTGGTGTGCTGGGTGACCATAGGCAAGTCACTTCACTTCTCTGTGCCTCAGTTACTGCATCTGTCAAATGGGGATTAAGACCGTGAGCCCCATTCATTTACTCATTCAACCGTGAGTCCTTACTGTGTGCGGAGCACTGTACTAAGCGCTTGGGCGAGGACAATGATGATGGTATTTATTAAGCGCTTACTATGTGCAAAGCACTGTTCTAAGCACTGGGGAGGTTACAAGGTGATCAGGTTGTCCCACGTGGGGCTCACAATCTTAATCCCCATTTTCCAGATGAGGTAACTCAGGCCCAGAGAATAGTTATAATAATAATGACGGTATTTGTTAAGCGCTTACTATGTGCCAAGCACTGTTCTAAGCGCTGGGGGAATACAAGGTGATCAGGTTGTCCCACGGGGGGCTCACAATCTTAATCCCCATTTTCCAGATGAGGTAACTGAGGCCCAGAGAATAATTATAATAATAATGACGGTGTTTGTTAAGCGTTTACTATGTGCCAAGCACTGTTCTAAGCGCTGGGGGAGATACAAGGTGATCAGGTTGTCCCACGTGGGGCTCACAGTCTTAATCCCCATTTTCCAGATGAGGTAACTGAGGCCCAGAGAATAATTATAATAATAATGACGGTTTTTGTTAAGCGCTTACTATGTGCCAAGCACTGTTCTAAGCACTGGGGGAATACAAGGTGATCAGGTTGTCCCACGTGGGGCTCACAATCTTAATCCCCATTTTCCAGATGAGGTAACTGAGGCCCAGAGAATAATTATAGTAATAATGATGGTATTTGTTAAGCGCTTACTATGTGCCAAGCACTGTTCTAAGCGCTGGGGGAGATACAAGGTGATCAGGTTGTCCCACGTGGGGCTCACCATCTTAATCCCCATTTTACAGATGAGGTAACTGAGGCCCAGAGAATAATTATAATAATAATGATGGTATTTGTTAAGCGCTTACTATGTGCCAAGCACTGTTCTAAGCGCTGGGGGAATACAAGGTGATCAGGTTGTCCCACGTGGGGCTCACAGTCTTAATCCCCATTTTACAGATGAGGGAACTGAGGCACAGAGAATAATTATAGTAATAATGACGGTATTTGTTAAGCGCTTACTATGTGCCAAGCACTGTTCTAAGCGCTGGGGGAATACAAGGTAATCAGGTTGTCCCACAGGGGGCTCACAGTCTTAATCCCCATTTTACAGATGAGGGAACTGCGGCACAGAGAAATGAAGTGACTTGCCCAGAGTCACACAGTTGACAATTGTCAGAGCTGGGATTTGAACCCATGACCTCTGACTCCAAGGCCCGGGCTCTTTCCAAGCGCTTAGTCCAGTGCTCTGCACACAGTAAGCGCTCAATAAATACGATTGATTGATTTATTTATTGCCACGGAGCCACGGTGCTTCAATAAACGGATACATTCCCTGCCCACAACCGGCTGAGACAGGGACCGTATCCAACCTAATTGACTCGGATCTACTCCAGCGCTTAGTACAGTCCCTGGTACATATTAATCCCAGCTCCGCCGCCTGTCAGCTGTGTGACTTTGGGCAAGTCACTTAACTTCTCTGCGCCTCGGTTATCTCATCTGTAAAATGGGGATGAAGACTGTGAGCCCCCGTGGGACAACCTGATCACCTTGTAACCTCCCTAGGGCTTAGAGCAGTGCTTTGCACATGTTGCCAGTTTGTACTTCCCAAGCGCTTAGTACAGTGCTCTGCACATAGTAAGCGCTCAATAAATACGATTGATGATGACGATGATGATTAAATGCTGTCATTAAGCGCTTAACAAGTAGCTCTGTGGCCCAGGCTGTTTCCACTAAGGCCCTGCTGCTTCCCCAGCTGCCAGTTGAACATTTTTCGGAAACAGACCGCGTGATCCTTGGCGACGAAGCAACGTGAAAGAGCCTGGGCCCCGGAGTCAGAGGGATCTGGGTTCAAGCGTTCGTTCATTCAATCGTCTTTATAGAGATTTATACAGAGCACTGTACTAAGCCCCTTGGGAGAGTATAATTCAGCAAGAAGCAGTGACATTCCCTGCCCACAATGAGCTCACAGTCTAGTGTGGGGGAGATGGACATCAGTACAAAGAAATAAAATGACAGATGCGGACATTCATTCAACTGTATTTATAATAATAATAATGATAATAATCGCATTTATTAAGCGCTTACTATGTGCAAAGCACTGTTCTAAGCACTGGGGAGGTTACAAAGTGATCCGGTTGTCCCATGGAGGGCTCACAGTCTTAATCCCCATTTTACAGGTGAGGGAACTGAGGCCCAGAGAAGTGAAGTGACTTGCCCAAAGTCACACAGCTGACAATTGGCGGAGCCGGGATTTGAACCCATGACCTCTGACTCCAGAGCCCGCGCTTTTTCCACTGAGCCACACTGCTTCTCAAGCGCTTACTGTGTGCAGAGCACTGTACTAAGCGCTTGGGAAGTCCAAGTTGGCAACATATAGAGACGGTCCGTACCAACAACGGGCTCACAGTCTAGAAGGGGGAGACAGACAACAAAACAAAACATATTAACAAAATAAAATGAATAGTAAATACGTACAAGACATAAGTGCTGTGGGGCTGGGGGAGGGAGAAATAATAATAATAATAATGTTGGCATTTGTTAAGCGCTTACTATGTGCAAAGCACTGTTCTAAGCGCTTGGGGGTTACAAAGTGATCAGGTTGTCCCACGTGGGGCTCACAGTCTTCATCCCCATTTTACAGATGAGGTAGCTGAGGCTCAGAGAAGTTAAGTGACTTGCCCAAGGTCACACAGCAGACATGTGGTGGAGCCGGGATTCGAACCCATGACCTCTGACTCCAAAGCCCGGGCTCTTTCCACTGAGCCACGCTGCTTCTCCTTAAAGAGCCAAGGGAGCAAATCAGGGCGATGCAGAAGGGAGTGGGAGATGAGGAAAAGCGGGGCTTAATCCGGGAAGGCCTCTTGGAGGAGGTGGGCCCTCGATAAGGCTCTGAAGTGGGTGAGCGTCATTGTCTGTGGGGCTCAGTGGAAAGAGCCCAGGCTTTGGAGTCAGCGGTCATGGGTTCAACCCCTGCTCCGCCGATCGTCAGCTGGGTGACTTTGGGCAAGTCACTTCACTTCTCTGGGCCTCAGTTCCCTCATCTGTAAAATGGTTATTAAGACTGTGAGCCCCCCGTGGGACAACCTGATCACTTTGTAACCTCCCCAGTGCTTAGAACAGTGTTTTGCACATAGTAAGCGCTTAATAAATGCCATTATTATTATTGTTATTATATACAGGGTTATCAGGTTGTCCCCCGTGGGGCTCACAGACTTAATCCCCCTGTTACAGCTGAGGGAACTGAGGCACAGAGAAGTGAAGTGGCTTGCCCTAAGTCACGCAGCTGACAAGTGGCAGAGCCGGGATTAGAACCCACGACCTCTGACTCCGAAGCCTGGGCTCTTTCCGCTAAGCCACGCTGCTTCTCGGACTTTTATGGGACCGCGACCGTGTCCATCCCGATTTGCTCGTATCCACCCCAGAGCTTAGTACAGTGCCTGCCTTGGAATAAGCACTTAATAAATCCCACAGTTATTATTATTATCATGAAGAAGGAAGGAGCCCGATTTAAAATTCCTGGCAGCCCGGGCTATCGTTGAGAGCTTTAAAGCCGATCGTGAGGAATTTCTGTTCGATGCCAAGGTGGATGGTCAGCTATTGGGGGTTCTCGAGGAGCAAGGAAACACGGCCTCGGCGTTTTTGTGGAAAAACGATCCAAGCAGCGAAGGGAAATATGGACCGGAGTGGAGAGAGATGGGAGGCAGGGAGGTCAGCGAGGAGGCTGATGCGGTCATCCAGGCGGGATAGCATAAATACTTCATTTATCTGCATCGATATCTGTCTCCCCCCAGACTGTAAGCTCACTGTAGGAAAGGAATTTCTCTATTGTTACATCGTACTTTCCCGAGCGCTTATTCCCGTGTTCTGCACACAGTAAAGCGCTCAATCAATATGATTGAATGCATGAATGAATGATGAATGATTGACGTGGTAGCAGTTTGGATGGAGAGGACAGGGTCAGATTCTAGAGCCCACACATGGTGGAGGACTCCCGATGCTGAGAAGATTTTTCCCAATTCAATTCCTAGAATGAATATAGCCAATCATTTCTTTGATTGCACATTCAAATGGAGATGCAAAATGAATGGAGATGCACATTCAATCATTTCTTTAGATTTCTAGACTGTGAGCCCACTGTTGGGTAGGGACCCTCTCTATATGTTGCCAACTTGTACTTCCCGAGCGCTTAGTCCAGTGCTCTGCACACAGTAAGCGCTCAATAAATGCGATTGAATGAATGAATGAATCCCCCTTCCCAGCCCCACACCATTTACGTCCAGATCTGTCTTTTATTCATTTCTATTAACGTCTGTCTCCCCCTCTAGACCGTCAGCACATTGCGGGCAGAGAATGCGCCCGTTCGTTTTTCTGTCGCCTACTCCTAAGCGCTTAGTCCAGTGCCCCGCACCCAGTAAGCGCTCAATAAATACGATTGAGCGACTGACTGACCCTCTGCCCCGCTGTGTGTGTGTATTGCAGGCTGGCCTCCTACCAGACGCTCCCGCGGAACATGCCGAGTCACCGGGCCCAGGTGGCACCCCGTTACCCCGAGGGCTACCGGACCTTGCCCCGCAACAGCCGGCCAAGACCTCTGAGCACGTGCGGGGGGCCGGGGCCGGGGCCGGGGCCGGGGCCGGGAGCGGGGCCGGGGGCGGGGCGGCTCCGGCCCGGCCACGGAGACACCATGTGGCAACTGTACGAGTGGCAGCAGCGGCAAGCCCTGAGCCGGCAGGGGGGCTGCCCCCCGGCCCCGCCCCGCTCCATCCCCGCCTCTCCGGCCCACGGCCCCCTGGCCGCGGCCCCCGCCTTCCCCGCCTTCCCCCTGCCCGCCTCCGCCTCCGCCTCCTCCTTCTCCCCGCCGCGGGGCTACCGCCCCCAGGGGGTCTCGCCCGGCCAGAGAGGAGACGCCACCCTGGACCGCCGCCTGCGCCTGCACAACCCCAAGGTGAGAGACCGGCCGGCCGGCCGTCTGTCCCTCCAGCCAGTCGGCCATCCAACCACCAACCCCTCCATCCAATCCATCCATCCACCCATCCATCCAGTCCATTTATCCATCCATCCATCCATCCATCCATCCAGTCCATCCATCCATCCATCCATCCATCCCATCCATCCATCCAGTCCATCTATCCATCCAGTCTGTCCAGCCAACCGACCATCCATTCATCAAGTCCATCAGTAATCCATCCACCAATCCATCCAGTCCATCCGTCCATCCATCCATCCATCCATCTATCCATCCAGTCTGTCCTGCCAACCGTCCATCCATTCATCAAGTCCATCAGTAATCCATCCACCAATCCATCCAGTCCATCCGTCCATCCATCTGTCCATCCATCCATCATCCATCCATCCATCCATCCAGTCCATCTATCCATCCAGTCCATCCAGCCAACCGTCCATCCGTTCATCAAGTCCATTGGCAATCCATAATAATAATTTTGGTATTTGTTCAGTGCTCACTATGTGCAAAGCACTGTTCTAAGCACTGGGGGGGATACAACCTGATCAGGTTGTCCCACTTGGGGCTCACAGTCAATCCCCATTTTACAGATGAGGTTACTGAGGCTCAGAGAAGTTAAGTGACTTGCCCAAGGTCACACAGCAGACATGTGGCGGAGCCTGGATTCGAACCCAAGACCTCTGACTCCAAAGCCCGGGCTCTTTCCACTGAGCCACGCTGCTTCTCTTGAGCCACGCTGCTTCTCTCCACTCACCCATCCATCCAGTCCATCCATCCATCCATCCATCCATCCATCCATCAGTCAATCAATCAATCGTATTTATTGAGCACTTACCATGTGCAGAGCACTGTACTAAGCGCTTGGGAAGTACAAATTGGCAACATATTGGACCCATCCATCCATCCATCCATCCAGTCCATCTATCCATCCAGTCCGTCCAGCCAACCGTCCATCCATTCATCAGATCCATCCCTAATCCATCCACTCATCCATCCACCCACCCATTCAACGCTTAGAACAGTGCTGGGCACATTGCAACCGCATAACAAATGCCATCATTATTATCATCATCATCATCATCAATCGTATTTATTGAGCGCTTACTGTGTGCAGAGCACTGTACTAAGCGCTTGGGAAGTCCAAGTTGGCAACATATAGAGACAGTCCCTACCCAACAGTGGGCTCACAGTCTAAAAGAGATTATTATCCATCCATCCATCAATCCGTGGTATTTATTGAGTGCTGACTCAGTGCAGAGCACTGGACTAAGTGCTTGGGAGAGTTCCCTGATGAAACCCTCTTGTCCCCAGTTGGCTCTCCCTTTTGATTCATCTCTGCACCTCCATCTGTGACCTTTGAACTCCCCCCTTACTATTTTTACGGTATCTATTAAGCCCTTACTTGGGGCCAGGCACTGTACTGAGCACCGGAGTAGATACGAGGTAGTCCGGTTGGACACAGGCCGTGTCCCACATGGGGCTACAGTCTTAATCCCCGTTTTACAGACGAGGGAACTGAAGCGCAGAGGAGTGAAGTGGCTTGCCCAGGGTCACACAGCCGACAAGTGGAGGAGCCGGGATCAGAACCCAAGTCCTTCCAACTCCCAGGCCCGGGCTCTGTCCACGGCACTTGTGAACATATCTTTAAATTATATGGTATAAATCACTTATTTATGCTCGTTAATGTCTGTCTCCCCCTCTAGACAGTAAGCTCGTTATGGGCAGGGGCCATGCCAGCCAACTCCGTTGTACTGAACTCTCCAATCGCTTAGTACAGTGATCTTCACGTAGTAAGCTCTACATAAACACCATTGATTGATCGATCGATTGATTGATTAGGCCACGACGGCCCTCCAGGGAAATGCAGCGCTCCTTCGGGGCGGGGGGCGGGAGAGCGTCTCCTGACTCGACTGGATTCTCCCAGAGGCGCTCAGTATGATGATGATGATGATGATGGCATTTATTAAGCGCTTACTATGTGCAAAGCACTGTTCTAAGCCCTGGGGAAGTTACAAGGTGATCAGGTTGTCCCACGGGGGGCTCATAGTCTTCATCCCCATTTTACAGATGAGGCCCAGAGAAGTTAAGTGCCTTGCCCACAGTCACACAGCTGACAATTGGCAGAGCTGGGATTTGAACCCACGACCTCTGACTCCAAAGCCCGGGCTCTTTCCACTGAGCCACACTGCTTCTCTGTGCACAGCACAGTATGGTGCTGTGGAATCCGTCCATCAGCGAGCGCTTACTGTGTGTGTGGAACACTGTACTAAGCACCCAGGACAGTACATTTAATCGAGTGGATAGACACGATCCCTGCGCTAGAAGAACTCACAGCCTACTGTGGGCAGAGCACTGTACTGGGCTCTTGGGAGAGTGCAGTAGGGGTAGTATTAATAATAATCATGGTATTTGTAAAGCGCTTAACTACGTGCCAGGCACTGTACTGAGCGCTGGGATGGATACAAGCAGATCGGGCTGGACGCAGTCGCTGTCCCACGTGTGACCCCCCCGTGGGCCAACCTGATCACCTTGTAACCTCCCCAGCGCTTAGAACAGTGCTTTGCCCGTAGTCAGCGCTTAATAAATGCCATCATTACTATTAAATGCCATCACGTGGGGCTCACCGTCCCAATCCCCATTTTACGGATGAGGTAACCGAGGCCCAGAGAAGTGAACTGACTTGCCCAAAGTCTCCCAGCTGACAAGTAGCGGAGCCGGGATTTGAACCCGGACCCGTGCCCTGACCACTACGCCATGCTGCTTCTCGACATAGTAGACACGATCCCTGCCCTCAAGGAGTTTACAGTCTGTTGCATGCAGAGCACAAGTGCTTGGGAGAGTTCGATCAGTCAATCAATCAATCGTATTTATTGAGCGCTTACTGTGTGCAGAGCACTGTACTAAGCACTTGGGATGTACAAGTTGGCAACATATAGAGACAGTCCCTACCCAACCGTGGGCTCACAGTCTAAAAGGGGGGAGACAGAGAACAAAACCAAACATACTAACAAAATTAAATAGAATAGAATAGATATGTACAAGTGAGTGACTAGACACCATCCCTGCCCACAACGAGGTTACAGTCTAGCCAGGGTGGGAGAGAAAGGCTGCATTTTGATGAGTCCGATAACAAGCCACCATCACCTGGGCAAAACTGCTGCTTAAGAGAAGCAGCGTGGCGTAGTGGAAAGAGCCTGGGCTCGGGACTCAGAGGTCCTGGATTCTAATCCCGGCTCTGCCACTTGTCAGCTGGGTGACTTTGGGCAAGTCACTTCACTTCTCTGGGCCTCAGTTCCCTCATCTGTAAAATGGGGATTAAGACTGTGAGCCCCACATGGGACAACCTCATCTCCTTGTGTTCCCCCCAGCGCTTAGAACAGTGCTTTGCACATAGTAAGCGCTTAACAAATACCAACATCATTATTATTATTATTCTCTGGGCCTCAGTTCCCTCATCTGTAAAATGGGGATTAAGACTGCGAGCCCCACGTGAAACCACCTGATTACCTTGAATCTCCCCCAGTGCTTAGAACAGTGCTTGGCACATAGTAAGCGCTTAACAAATACCCTCATTATTACTATCATTAAAACTGTTCCCGTGCGATCCAGAAATGGCCTCCGTCTCTAGTTTCCTGCAAACCAAGAATTCCGTTTGGTTTGGGCTCTTTCCCACTGCCCAGATGGAGTTCAGTTCATTTGTAAAATAATCGTCCGGGGTTGCATTTATAGAACTCCTTGCCCACCGAAGGATTCATTCATTCATTCATTTAATTGTATTTATTGAGCGCTTACTGTGTGCAGAGCACTGTACTAAGCACTTGGGAAGTACAAGTTGGCAGCATATAGAGACGGTCCTTACCCAACAACGGGCTCAGGACCCCGCCTTCTTCTTCATCGAATCAGGATGGATTCCTGCACGTGGAGGCGTTTGATCCATCGCTCGGTGACATCTTATTGAGCGCTTACTGTATGCTGAGCACCAGACCGCGTGCTTGGGAGGGGAAAGGAAAATAGAGTCGGGAGACACGATCCTTGCCCACCAGGAGTTTACAGTCTCTTATGGGCAGAGCGCTGGGAGAGTCATCATCATCAATCGTATTTATTGAGCTCTTACTATGTGCAGAGCACTGTACTAAGCGCTTGGGAAGTACAAATTGGCAACATATAGAGACAGTCCCTACCCAACAGTGGGCTCACAGTCTAAAAGAGTCCAGTAATAATAATAATAATAATAATGATCGTGTTAAGCGCTTACTATGTGCCAAGCTCTGTTCTAAGTGCTGGGGGAGATACAAGGTCATCAGGTTGTCCCACATGGGGCTCACAGTCTTAATCCCCATTTTGCAGATGAGGGAACTGAGGCCCAGAGAAGCAAAGTAACTTGCCCAACGTCACACAGCTGCTAAGTGGTAGAGCAGGGATTAGAACCCACGACCACCCAATAGACCCCTGCCCACAAGGAGCTTACAGGCTGCTTGGAGAAATAGACACTGAAATAAATTCCAGCTAGGAAAAATGGCAGACTGTAAGGAAATGGACCTAAGTGTTGTGGAACTGGGCGCGGGGTGAGTATCTCAGTGGGTCAGGGATACAGACCCAAATTCACAGGCAAGAAGCGCTCAGGACAATGCTCTGCACACAGAAACCACTCAATAAATAGGATCTATCGATTGAGACATACTTAGATTCCGTTATCAATCAATCAGTCGTATTTATTGAGCGCTTACTGTGTCCATAGCACTGTACTAAGCGCTTGGGAAGTACAAGTCGGCAACACACAGAGACGGTCCCTACCCAACAGCGGGCTCACAGTCTAGAAGGGGGAGATGGAGAACAAAACCAAACATACTGACAAAATAAAATAAATAGAATAGATATGTACAAGTAAGATAAATAAATAAATAGAGTAATAAATATGTACAAACATATATACATCTATACAGGTGCTGTGGGGAAGGGAAGGAGGAAAGATGGGGGAGATGGAGAGGAAGGAAGGGGGGAGAGGAAGGATGCCAACAGAGAAGCAGAATTGTCAAGCACCATGGCCTAGTTGATAGAGCCTGGGAATCAGAAGGACCCGGGTTCGAATCTCAGCCCTGCCACTTGTCTGCTGTGTGACCTTGGGCAAATAACTTCACGGCTGTCAGACTCGGTCTCCTCATCTGTAAAATGGTGATAAATGATAATAATGATGGCATTTATTAAGCGCTTACTATGTGCAAAGCACTGTTTTAAGCGCTGGGGAGGTTACAAGGTGATCAGGTTGTCCCACGGGGGGCTCACAGTCTTCATCCCCATTTTCCAGATGAGGTAACTGAGGCACAGAGAATCAATCAATCAGTCGTATTTATTGAGCGCTTACTGTGTGCAGAGCACTGTACTAAGCGCTTGGGAAGTACAAGTTGACAGCATATAGAGACGGTCCCCACCCAACAGCGGGCTCACAGTCTAGAAGGGGGAGACAGAGAACAAAACAAAACATATTAACACAATAAAATAAATAGAATAGATATGTACAAGTAAGATAAATAAATAAATAGAGTAATAAATACGTACAAACATATATAGAGAAGTGAAGTGACTTGCCTAAAGTCACACAGCTGACAATTGGCGGAGCTGGGATTTTAACCCATGGCCTCTGACTCCAAAGCCCGTGTTCTTTCCACTGAGCCACGCTGCTTCTCTGATCAATCAATCAATCAATCGTATTTATTGAGCGCTTACTGTGTGCAGAGCACTGTACTAAGCGCTTGGGAAGTACAAGTTGGCAACATAAAGACTGAGCCCCACGTGGAAAAGGGACTGTGTCCAACCTGATGAGCTTACATAATAATGACAATAATAACTGTGGTATTTGTTAAGCTCTTACCAGGCGCCAGGCACTGTACCCGGCTTTGAGGGGTGAATACGAGGAAATCGGGTTGAACGCAGTCCCCGTCCCTCATGGGGCTAATAGTCTTAATGCCCATTTTCCAGATGAGGGAAGTGAGGTGCAGAGAAGAGAAGTGACTTGCCCAAGGTCACACAGCAGGCAAATAATAATAATAATAATAATGGCATTTATTAAGCGCTTACTATGTGCAAAGCACTGTTCTAAGCGCTGGGGAGGTTACAGTGTGATCAGGTTGTCCCACGGGGGGCTCACGGTCCTAATCCCCATTTTACAGATGGGGTAACTGAGGCACAGAGAAGTTGCCCAAAGTCACCCAGCTGACAATTGGCGGAGCCGGAATTTGAACCCATGACCTCTGACTCCAAAGCGCGGGCTCTTTCCACTGAGCCACGCTGCAAATAATGGAACTGGGATTAGACTTTTAGACTGTGAGCCCACTGTTGGGTAGGGACTCTATATGTTGCCAACTTGTACTTCCCAAGCGCTTAGTACAGTGCTCTGCACACAGTAAGCGCTCAATAAATATGATTGATTGATTGATTAGAGCCCAGGCTCTTCCGAATCCCAGGCCCGAGCTTTATTTTACTAGGCCACACTGCTTCTTGTGGGCAGGGAATGTGTCCGTTCCCTTGTTCTTTTGTACTCACCGAGGCGCGTAGTACAGTGCACTGTACACCGTAAGCGCTCAATAAATATGATTGACCAATGGACTGCTTCTACCCCAGGGCTTAGTCCAGTGCCCAGCACATAGTACGTGCTTAACATATACCCTAAAAGTGACAAGCTGCTGGTTGCAGAATTAGGCATCAGGGTCATTCATTCATTCAAATTGTACCTATTAGGCACTTTGTTGTGTGCGTAGCACTGTCCTAAGCGCTTGGGGGAGAGTACAGTAGAGCAATAATGAGAAGCAGCGTGGCTCAGTGGAAAGAACATGGGCTTTGGAGTCAGAGATCATGAGTTCAAATCCCGGCTCCACCAACTGTCCGCTGTGTGACTTTGAACAAGTCACTTAACTTCTCTGCGCCTCAGTTACCGCATCTGAAAAAATGGGGATGAAGACTGTGAGCCCCCCGTGGGACAACCTGATCACCTTGTAACCCCCCCCAGCGCTTAGAACAGTGCTTTGAAAATAGTAAGCGCTTAACAAATACCATCATCATTATTATTATTATTATTCATTCATTCAATCAGTCAATCATCATCATCATCATCAATCGTATTTATTGAGCGCTTACTGTGTGCAGAGCACTGTATTAAGCGCTTGGGAAGGACAAGTTGGCAACATATAGAGACAGTCCCTACCCAACAGTGGGCTCACAGTCTAAAAGGGGGAGACAGAGAACAAAACCAAACATACTAACAAAATAAAATAAATAGAATAGATATGCACAAGTAAAATAAATAAATGAATAGAGTAATAAGTATGTATTTATTGAGCGCTTACTGTGTGCAGAGCACTGTACTAAGCGCTTGGGAAGTACAAGTTGGCAACATATAGAGACAGTCCCTACCCAACAGTGGGCTCACAGTCTAAAAGGGGGAGACAGAGAAGAAAACCGAACATACTAACAAAATAAAATAAATAGAATAGATATGTACAAGTAAAATAAATAAATAAATTGAGTAATAAATATGTATTTATTGAGTGCTTACTGTGTGCAGAGCACTGTACTAAGCGCTTGGGAAGTACAAGTTGTCAACAACAACTTCATTCATTCAATTGTGCTTATTAGGCACTTACTGTGTGCATAGCACTGTACTAAGTGCTTGGGGGAGAGTACAATAGAGCGAAAACGGTCACATCCCCTGCCCACAATGGGCTTACGGTCTAGAGTTGGGGAGACAGGCATCAATATAAATAAAGAAAATCAGAGATAGGGACAAAAGTCTTTTAGACTGTGAGCTCACTGTTGGGTAGGGACTGTCTCTATATGTTGCCGACTTGTACTTCCCAAGCGCTTAGTACAGTGCTCTGCCCACAGTAAGCGCTCAATAAGTACGATTGATGATGATGATAAGTGCTGCGGGGCTGGGAGAGGGGGAGAGAGTTGGTAGTTTGCGGTCGATTCCGGGCCCGAGCGGGCTCAGCCTGTGGGTTTGGCCAGAATGCAGCGTCTGTGGGCCGACTCCGTGTCTACACCACAAACAACCCGGCCCTCTAATCAGGCTCGCTGCCCTCATCCCCATAGGCACCTCTCCAGAGGGGCCCGAGCCCGGAGAGGAGGAGCCCCCCCCGCCCATCCCCGCCGCCAACCCACCAGCCCTCCCCGCTTCTCGGGAATCTGGCCCCTTTCCCCAGCCCGCGGGACGGTTCCGCGATGCCCCCGGGATCCCAGCCCCGCCGTCTGTCCGCCCGCAGCACGGCTTCGTCCCCGACCGGAGGTCCATGCCAGCGGGCCTGACTCTGCAGCCCATCTCTCCCCAGACCCTCCAGACCAAAACGGTGAGTGACAGCTTCCTCTAACCCGGCGGGCTTCCCCGACGCGGGCACCTCCCCCGTCCAATTTGCCCGGCAGCGGGTGGGATGTTGCTGCGCGGGGCGGCGGGGACGCGGCTCTCTGCGGCTCCGGAGGCTCGGAAGCTGGCCCTTGGACACCAGATTCCTCATTCGACGTGAAGTCCCGCCAGGCCCGAAGCCTCCGGGTCCTGACGGATAAAAGGGCGGTCAGCCCTGGCCCGTGGCATCCTCACTGTCAGATGATGACGGTGGCACAGCCTCAGTAGCCGTCCCCAACGCTCCCTTGCGTCCGGTGGGCTGGGGGTGCCAGCCGCCGGCGGTCAGGGAACCCCTCCCGATGTGCCAAGCACTGTGCGATATGCCCACCGCGGGACTCGCCGAGATGGTAACGTCGGCGTTGGGACGGAGAGATGGGAAGCGGGATCGTCTGCCGGGATTAGCGCCCCGTCTAGCCGGGCCGACGCGGGAACCGGACGGGCACGGTCCTGTTCCTCCCCTGCTCTTGGCCGCGCCGACTCCCTTCGGCCCCACAGATCCTTCTAGAAGGAAGGGACAGGAGAGATCGGTTCCATTTCTTCATCAGGCCCTGATTCGATCGCACTTTTTGTCTATACACCCCCGTCGCGTGACGTGAACGCCCCTCGAACCTCTATAAAACTCCATCGTGATAATAATGGTGGTATTAAACACTTACTACGTGCCAAACACTGTGCTGAGCTCTGGGGTAGATACAGCCCAACGCGGAGAATCTTATTGTCAGAAAACATTGGCGTATCACAGTGTCGGACAGCCACTTTTCCCATCCGTTGGGTGAGGGAGGAGGCGTTTTCCAACTCTAACCCTTTCTGATTGTTTTCGTTGGTTTAGCTTCTCAGGTGTCTGAACCCGTTCGCAGTGCGACTTTATTTGCAGGTGTTCCTTAACCAAAAATAAGCCTTCCTTTTGTTTTCCTTAGAACTTTTTCCCTTCTCCTGCAGAGTAACGGTTGGCCGAACGACCCCCTCAGTCTCCCCGGAATGTTTCCCATTGTGAAGTTGTGTTTTCCCCGGGGAGATTAGGCTCCTTCGTGGCTCCCTCTTGTAGACTAAAATCACGTGGCACCTCGAAGGCGCTGACTTCTTTCTGTTTGTTCGTTCGTTCGTGTACGTATGTGTGTGTTAAATGACTGAGGCCTTTAGAGACCTGTTGGGTTATAGTCTGTTTTGATTTTTCAAACCAAGATTCTCTTCTCCCCAGCCAGTCTGGTCCACCCTCACCCCAGGTAACCCTTCCCTACAGTCGTTCCACCAGTGGTATGTACTGAGCGTCTTCAACGGGCAATGTGCTGGACTCATTCAGTCAGTCATATTTATTGAACACTTTATTAAGTGCAGGGCGCCGTTCATTCATTCGGCCGTATTCATTGAGCGCCTACTCCGTGCAGAGCACTGTACTAAGTGCTAGGGAGAGTACGATAGAACAGTAAACAGGCACATTCCCAAGCATGGTGCCGCCATTGAGGAGCTTATAGTCTAATTTCCCTCCTTTTTCCTTTTCCCGTTCTGGGCTCCCTAGCCCCTCGTTTTCCTCCCCTTCCCCCATCTCTGCCTCCCTTCCCTCTGGTGGTGTTTGCCTGGCCCGAGGCGTAGAAATCCCCTATAGAATCCCCTTTTAGACTGTGAGCCCACTGTTGGGTAGGGACTGTCTCTATATGTTGCCAATTTGTACTTCCCAAGCGCTTAGTACAGTGCTCTGCACATAGTAAGCGCTCAATAAATATGATTGATGATGATGATGATAGAATAGACTTGCTTCTATCCCCTATAGAATAGACTTGTTTCCAGGGCCCTGAGGAATGCAACGTCCCGGGGTCGTCGGTCTAACGACCGAGGGCTCCCTGAAATGGAAGCTGTCCGTTTCGAGAGGAATGATGATGATGATGATGATGGCGTTTATTAAGCGCTTACTATGTGCAAAGCACTGTTCTAAGCGCTGGGGAGGTTACAAGGCAATCAGGTTGTCCCACGGGGGGCTCACAGTCTCAGTCCCGGCGAGAGGTCAGCAGCAAGATAGAGGACATCAAGGTATAGTGAAAATGTTGGCATTAGAGCCAAATGTGTGGGATAGGTAGCGGTAGGAGAGTAATAATTGTGGAATTTGTTAAGCACTTACTGTGTGCCAAGCAGTGTGCTTTCAACAGTGCTTTGCACACAGTAAGCACTTAATAAGTGCCATTATTATTATGATTATTATTACTAAGCACTGGGGTGAAAACAAGCAAATGGGGTTGGACCCAGGCCCTGTCAGTCAATCAGTGGATCGTATTTATTGAGCGCTAACTGTGTGCGAAGCACTGTACTAAGCACTTGGGAGAATACAATGCAGCATATAACAGACATATTCTCCACCCACAGCGGTGACTGACAAGATAATGGGGTTGGGCACAGTCCCTGTCCCACGTGGGGCTCACGGTCTTAATCCCCATTTTACAGGTGGGATGACTGAGGCCCAGAGAAGTGAAGTGGCTTGCCCAAGGTCACAGAACAGGCACGTGGAGGAGCCAGGATTAGAACCCATGACTTCCTGACTAGAGACCCGGGCTCTATCCTCTAAGTTTCGCTCCTTCCTGTGGCCTTTCATTCATTCATTCATCCACGGGATGTCTGCTGTGTGACCTTGGGCAAGTCACTTAACTTCTCGGAGCCTCAGTTACCCCATCAGTAAAATGGGGATTAAGACTGTGAGCATCATGTGGGACAACCCGATCACCTTGTATCCCCCCCAGCGCTTAGAACAGTGCTTTGCCCATAGTAAGCGCTTAACAAAAGCCATTATTATTACTATTATTATTATTATTATTCACTCATTCAGTTGTATTTATTGAGCACTTACTGTGTGCCAAGCACTGTACTGAGAGCTTGGGAGAGTATAAGAGATCAACAAACAGACACATTCCCTGCCCACAACGAGCTCGCAGTCTACAGAAGGAGACGGACATTTAATAGAAATAAATCAATTACAGATATGGACATAAGCAGCGTGGCTCAGTGGAAAGAGCCCGGGCTTGGGAGTCAGAGGTTATGAGTTCTAATCCCAGCTCCGCCGCTAGTCAGCTGTGTGACTTTGGGCAAGTCACTTCACTTCTCTGGACCTCAGTTACTTCATCTGTAAAATGGGGATTAAGACTTTGAGCCTCATGTGGGACAACCTGATTACCTTGTATCCCCCCCACCCCCGCAGTGCTTAACAAAGTAAGTGCTTAACAAATGCCATCATCATTATTAATTATAATATAATTATTATATTATTAATTATAATATAATCATTATTATTATTATAAGTAGGTATGTAGACAAGCCGTTGTGCGTGACAGGATGTGTCATTTCTCCCCCCAGGAGACCATTTCTGACCCTCAGAGCAGTCCCTTACACACCCTCCCCACTCCAAACTCAGGAGTAAAAGCCATATGGATCCCACACACTAGATCATTTCAGTCACCTGTGCTCTTTATTATTAATAATAATAATAATGGCATTTGTTAAGCGCTTACTATGTGCAAAGCACTGTTGTAAGTGCCGGGAGGGATCAAAGGTGGTCAGGTTGTTCCACCTGGGGCTCACATTCTTAATCCCCATTTTACAGATGAGGCAACTGAGGCCCAGAGAAGTGAAGTGACTTGCCCAAAGTCACCCAGCTGACAAGTGGCAGAGCCAGGATTAGAACCCACGACCTCTGACTCCCAAGCCCGGGCTCTTTCCACTGAGCCACGCTGATTCTGCTTTTATTTACTTTTTATTAAGTGCTCACTCTGTGGCAAGCAGCTTGCCAACCGCTGGGTGAAATAGATACAAGCTATTGTTATCCCCATTTGACCGATGAGGAAACTGAGGCCCAGAGAACTTTCCCGGAGATTTTCCCGGCGTCAGGCCGGTGGGGGATGCCGGTCACTGGAATATCTGCCCCTGAAAGCCCGCCCACCCTAAGCCCGCACAGTGTGGCTCTTTCCCCTCCTCTGTTCCGAGGGCCGGATCGTGACAGCCATTCAGTCAGTCAGTCCATCCATCAGTGGTCTCTAGTCATAATAATAATAATTCTGGTATTTGTTCAGCACTTACTAGGTGCCAGGCACTGTACTGGGCGCTGGGGAGGAGCCAAGCAAATTGGGTTGGACATAATAGTAATAATAATAATGATGGTATTTGTTAAGCGCTTACTATGTGCCAAGCACTGTTCTAAGCGCTGGGGAGGTTACAACGTGATCAGGTTGTCCCACGGGGGGCTCACAGTTTTAATCCCCATTTTACAGATGAGGTAACTGAGGCCCAGAGAAGTTAATTGACTTAATAATAATAATAATAATAATAATAATGGCATTTGTTAAGCGCTTACTATGTGCCGAGCACTGTTCTAAGCGCTGGGGAGGTTACACGGTGATCAAGTTGTCCCACGGGGGCTCACAGTTTTAATCCCCATTTTACAGATGAGGGAACTGAGGCCCAGAGAAGTTAAGTGACTTAGACTGTGAGCCCACTTTTAGACTGTGAGCCCACTGTTGGGTAGGGACCGTCTCTATATGTTGCCAACTTGTACTTCCCAAGCGCTTAGTACAGTGCTCTGCACACAGTAAGCGCTCAATAAATACGATTGATGATGATGATGATAATAATAATAATAATGATGGCATTTGTTAAGCGCTTACTATGTGCCAAGCACTGTTCTAAGCACTGGGGAGGTTACACGGTGATCAAGTTGTCCCACGGGGGCTCACAGTTTTAATCCCCATTTTACAGATGAGGTAACTGAGGCCCAGAGAAGTTAAGTGACTTAGACTGTGAGCCCACTGTTGGGTAGGGACTGTCTCTATATGTTGCCAACTTGTACTTCCCAAGCGCTTAGTACAGTGCTCTGCACACGGTAAGCGCTCAAGAAATACGATTGATGATGATGATAATGATAATAGTAATAATAATGATGGCATTTGTTAAGCGCTTACTATGTGCCAAGCACTGTTCGAAGCACTGGGGAGGTTACACGGTAATCAAGTTGTCCCACTGGGGCTCACAGTTTTAATCCCCATTTTACAGATGAGGTAACCGAGGCCCAGAGAAGTGAAGTGACTTGCCCAAAGTCACACAACTGTCAGTTGTTGGAGCCGGGATTTGAACCCATGACCTCTGACTCCAAAGCCCGTGCTCTTTCCCTGTCCTATGTGGGGCTCACAGTCTCAATCCCCATTTTACAGATGAGGGAACCGAGGCACAGAGAAAGAAGTGGCTTGCCCAAGGTCACACAACGGACAAGTGGTGGAGCCAGGATTAGAACCCATGACCCGCGCACAGAGTACTTTACTCAGCCCTTGGGAAAGTACAGTACAGCAGAGTCGGTAGACTCATTCCCTGCCCACAAGGAGCTTGCGGGCTGTGGTGCTCAGAGCACTGTAGTAAACGCTTGGGAGGGGGCAGTTGTGTTAGTAGATGAGATCCCGACCCTCAAGGAGCTTCCAGTCCACTGTGCGCAGAGCACTGTAGTGAGCGCTCCGGAGAGGACACTAGAGTTAGCAGACACAATTCCTACCCTCAGGGAGCTTGTAGTGTACTGTGTGCACTGTGTGCAGAGCACTGTTCCCCCACCTCAGAGGGGACAGTAGAGTTGGTAAACGCGATCCCTGCCCTCAGAGAGCTTTCTGTCTACTATATGTAGAGCGGTGTACTCACTGCTTCAGAGACTTCCATAGACTCAGTAATCCCGGCTCCTCCACTTCTCTGCTGTGCGACCTTGGGCAAGGCACTTTACTTCTCTGTGCCTCAGTTACCTCATCTGGAAAAGGGGATTTGAAACCGTGCGCCCCACGTGGGACGGGGACTGGGTCCAACCCGATTTGCTTGTATCTGTCCCAGCGCTTAGTACAGTGCCTAGCACATAGTAAGTACAACATCATCATCATCATCAATCGTATTTATTGAGCGCTTACTATGTGCAGAGCAGTGTACTAAGCGCTTGGGAAGAACAGGTTGGCAACATATAGAGACAGTCCCTACCCAACAGTGGGCTCACAGTCTAAAAGGGGGAGACAGAGAACAAAACCAAACATACTAACAAAATAAAATAAATAGAATAGATATGTACAAGTAAAATAAATAAATAAATAAATAAGTACAAAATAAATAAGTACATAACAAATGCTATCAATAACAAATATATGTTGGCAATTTGTACTTCCCAAGCGCTTAGTACAGTGCTCTGCACGTAGTAAGCGCTCAATAAATATGATTGATGATGATGATACTATCGTTATTATCAGTATTATTAAGTAGAAATGATCCTTACCCTCAGGGAACTTAATTGCAATAATAATAAGAAGAAGAAGAAGAATGGTATTTGTTAAGCGCTTACTATGTGCCAAGCCGTGTTCTAAGCTACGGGGTATATATAAGCTAATCAGGTTGTCCAACATGGGGCTCACAGTCTTAATCCCCATTTTCCAGATGAGGTAACTGAGGCACAGAGAAGTTGTGACCTGCCCAAAGTCACACTGCTGAGAAGTGGCAGAGCCCGGATTAGAACCGACGACCTCTGACTCCCAAACCTGTGCACTTTCCATTGAGCCACGCTGCTTCTCTGCTTAAGTCTTAGCGTACAATCTACGGCGTACAGAGCGCTGGATTATTGAGCACTTGGGAGAGGACAAGAGAGTTAGTAGACACCATCCCTGCCCTCAGGGAGTCGGATCCAACCCCTCCTCTCCACCCAAAGCGCTCACCTGGTAGAAGCTCAGGCCTCGCCCCAGTTAAATGATTGTATCGGCCTCCTCGCTGGCCTCCTAGCCTGCAGCCTCACCCCCCTCCAGTCAGTCAATCCGTGCTACTTACTGAGCGCTTCCTGGGCGCGGAGCACGGGACGAATCCCTTGGGAGAGGACCGGACATCGGTGTGGTCTTTCTCCCCGCCTCGCTGACGGTCTTGGACTTGGTCGGAGGCCGGGGCTCCCCGGAGCTCGGCCCCTGGGTTGCCCAAGGGAGAGCGACCCCAGCCTGACCCCAGCCCGGGGAGACCGAGGCCCCTCCAGGCCACCACTAACCCACTCTTCCTCCTCCTCCTTCTCCTCCCTCTCCTCCTCCTCCTCCTCTCCTCCTCGTCCTCCTCTTCCTTCCCCCCACTTTTGGACTTTCTCCACCCTCCTCTTTCTCCTCCTCCTCCTCCTCGTGCTCTTCCACCTTGTCGTCTTGCTCTTCCAAGTTCTCTTCCTCCTCCTGCTCTGTCACCTTCTCCCTTGCCTCTTTCTCCTCCTCCTGCTCCCCTTTCCCTTTCTCCTCCTCCTCCTCCGGCTCCTGCTCCTCTTTCCCTTTCTCCCGGTCGTGCAGCCAGAGGAGCTGACGCTGCTCCTGATCCAGCTGAGACGGCAGCAGGCCGAGCTGAGCAGCCTCCGGGAGCACACGCTAACGCAGCTCGTGAAACTCAAGCTCCGGGCCCACAGCCCCAAGGTCAGCCCGCGGCCGCTCCCCGCCTCCCCTCCGGCCACCCCCGCGGGCCCTCCCGGCTCCCCAGGACCCTTCCCCCCCAACCGCCGGACGCCCGCGGCCCACGACGGCTGCGAACGCTTTGAGGTCCGGCCGTAGCGCCGTCCAACGCCCAGCTGGCCCCCTTCGAAGCCGTCCCTCAGAAGCCGACCGGGAACACCCGTCCCGTGGACGTCCGCTCACTGGGTCAGGCCAGGGGAAGCGAGGAGGAAGAGAGCGTGGGGGTCTGAGGGAAGAGAGAGAGCATGGGGGTTTGATGGAGGAGGGAGAAAGAGAGTGAGGGTTGGAGGGAGGAGAGAGAGCATGAGGGTCTCAAGGAGGAGAGAGAGCGTGGGGGTCTGAGGGAGGAGAGCATGAGGGTCTGAAGGAGGATGGAGAGAGATCGTGTGGGCCTGGGGGAAGAAGAGAGTGTGAGGGTCTGAGGGAGGAGAAAGAGAGAGAGCATGATGGTTTCAGGGAGGTGGGAGAGAGAGAGCAAGCATGGGGGGTCTGAGAGAGGAGGGAGAGGGAGAGGGAGACTTTGGGGGTCTGAGGGAAGAGAGCGTGAGGGTTTGAGGGAGAGAGCATGTGGGTCTGAGGGAGGAGAAAGAGCGTGGGGGTTTGAAGGGGGATGGAGAGAGAGTGCGAGGTCTTAGGGAGGAGAGAAGGAGAGAGCAGGGGAGTCTGAAAGAGGAAGGAGAGAGAGAATATGGGGGTTTGAGGGAGGAGGGAGAGAGTGGGGGGTGTCTGAGGGAGGAGAGAGAGAATGTGGGATTCTGAAGGAGGAGGGGGAGAGAGAGAGAGAGAGCGCCTGAATGGAGGAGGGAGAGAGAGGATGAGGGTTTGAGGGATCATAAAGGATAGAGAGTGTGGGGGTGTGAGGGAGGAGAGAGAGAGAGAAGGTGGGGGCTTCAGAAAAGAGGCCTCAGATTAGAGCTTTGATATTCCATGCGTATTCCCAAGGGATCCCCGGGGGTCAGTGTTGACATTGGCCGGTCGTGAGCGGATGGCTCAAAGCGTTCACAGCCGCCGAGGTCATGGGATATGGCCCTTCCCAGGACCATCTGTCAGTTCGTCGATCAATCATCCATTGTATTTACTGAGCACTTACTACATGCCAAGCACTGTACTAAGTGCTCGGGTGAGTACATTGTAATGGAGTTGGTAGACACAGTCCCAGCCCACAGTGAGTTTCCAGTCTAGAAGACTGTAAGAAGACTGTCCAAGGAGATAGCTGGGCCCTTGAGTTGCCTTTCTTTCACATCACATGGAATTTGAGACAAAAACAGAAAGTCGGCATCAGTGAAAACCTAGAGCCATCAGCAGATGGACTTCATAAGCCTCTTTTGTTGTTTCTGCCTCTACTGTCGTGTGTTTGTTTATCCATTAAAGGGAAAGGGAAAATGCAGGGAGCCAAAAATTGTCATTTAATATTCATTCATTCATTCAATTGTATTTATTGAGCACTTACTGTGTGCAGAGCACTGTACTAAGCGCTTGGGAAGTACAAGTTGGCAACATATAGAGACGGTCCCTACCCAACAGTGGGCTCACAGTCTAGAAGGGGGAGACAGAGAACAAAACAAAACATATTGACAAAATAAAATAATATAATAAAATAATAATAATACTTAAGTGCTTACTATGTGCCAAGCACTGATCTAAGTGCTGGCGTAGATAAAGGGTAATCAGGTAGGACACAGTCCCTGTCCCACATCGGGCTCACAGTCTCAACCCCCATTTTCCAGACTAGGTCACTGAGACCCAGAGAAGTGAAGTGACTTGCCCAAGATCACACAGCAGACACATGGCAGAGTCGGGATTGGAACCCAGGTCCTCCTGACTCTCAGGCCCGGGCTCTAGCCACTCCACCCGGCTGCTTCTTTAGACAGTTGACCCAAAAGAGAACCCAAAAACGATTGTTGTATTTCAGTCGATCCATCAGTGGTAACTGCTGAGCCCTTACAGCATGCAGAACACTGGACTAAGCACTTGGGAGAGGACAGGAGAGGAGAATCGGTTAATTGCTTTCCTTACTGAGAGACAAACTTTTTCCCGTTTTTCCACCTCGCTCTCACGGATCCTGCATCTTCTGTCCCTGTGCTCTGTCTCCTTGCCGGCCGCCTCCTAGAATGAGATTTTTTCCCATCACCTCCAAAGGAGTGCCATCTCAGTGGATCACCAGGTGGGAGACCCCAATGTTTGTTTTTCCAGTTAGCTAACGGCGTTTAGGCGCCTCGGGATCTTCGAGCAGGAGCTGGTTTAGAAGAGTGTCTTTTTTGCCCCCTCTCGTAAACATCCGAATGAAATACGGTAGCTTGCCGTCCGCTGTTTAGCATCGAAGAGCGCAAAAACCTCGAGGTGTCCAAAGGGAGGGAAACTTGGATGGATTCTCTTTCTTAAGTTAGTTTCACCTGAACCAGTCTCCTGAAGCTTGCTTCTGTAGTATGGGTCATGCCCAAAGTTTCTCTGTTTTAATACGGGATGTCTCAGCGGGCCCCCCGTGAATATACTTCATCTTTGGACCTGCTCAGAAATATGAATTTTGTGGTCGAACCTTTACTTAGAGAAGGATTTCCATATAAGGACAGACCGTACCTTTAAAGTCTGGGTTCCTGATAATTTGTCTTAAATTTCCGATCGTCGGTATCTTTGTGTATCAGCTGGGTTTTTTTCTCCTGAACAGTTTAGAGCTCAGAAGTAGCATTTTATTTCGAAAACGGCTTGTCATTTCATCATTTGTCTCATCTAATCAAATACTAAAACCTGGAAAGCATTAGGGAAAAAAAAGGCAAGCAATGCATATATAATCTGGGCCGTATAAGATTAAAGAGTCAGAGAACCGGGTTCATACTTGCACGTGTGTTTGCATACAGGCGTGCTTGTATGTTGATTTTCCTTATTTTGCAAATCCTTCTCTTCAGGAAATTCAGACTATCTTTCATTTTTCCAATGGCCCAGCACGTTGGCAGTTTCCCTCATGGTAAATACGCCGGCCTCGCTTTTAACCCGTGGTATTTATTGAGCGCGTACCGTATGCAGAGCACTGTACTGAGTGCCTGTCAGCACTCTTGGCACTGACATCCTGTCCCTGGCATTTACCCGTGGGTAATCAGGGACAGAATCCTTCCTTTGCTTATAGCACTTCAGCTTGCTCAACCGTTTCTGGCTTCCACGGAGTTCCTGGGAAGCAATTATTATTATTAATAATAATAATAATAAACAATATTAATAATAATAATGATAGCATTTATGAAGCGCTTACTATGTGCAAAGCACTTTTCTAAGCGCTGGGGAGGTTACAAGGTGATTAGGTTATCCCACGGGGGCTCCCAGTCTTAATCCCCATTTTCCAGATGAGGTACCTGAGGCACAGAGAAGTTAAGTGACTTGCCCAAAGTCACACAGCTGACGATTGGTGGAGCCTGGATTTGAACCCATGACCTCTGACTCCCAAGCCCAAGCTCTTTCCACTGAGCCACGCTGCTGTAGTAGACACCGGCTGTTGTTTTCTCCTGAAACACCGTTGGCTACCAACATCCTCACATCTGTTTGGTCCGTCAGTCAGATGTGGCGAGAATTCAGAGACAGGCACCCGAAATTTGGGAGAATGTTGGAAAGTGCATGATTTTTTTTTTATGGCATTTTGTTGTAAAGAGCTTACTGTGTGCCAAACACCATTCTAAACTCTGGGGTATGTACAGGAGAATTAGGTGGAACAGAGTCCTTATCCCATACGGGCTCACAGTCTAAGTAGGAAGGAGAACAGGTTTTTAATCCTCATTGTACATTTGAGGAAACTGAGCACGGAGTGGTGAAGTAATAATAATAATTATGATATTTATTAAGTACTTACTGAATGTTGTGCACTATACTAAGCACTGGGGTGGATGCAAGCAAATCGGGTTGGACACAGTCCCTTGTCCCACGTGGGGCTCACGGTCTCAATCCCCATGTGACAGATGAGGGAAATGAGGCCCAGAGAAGAGAAGTCACTTGCCCAAGGTCACACAGCAGACATGCTATAATAATAATATAAAAAAAATAATGGCATTTATTAAGCGCTTACTATGACATGCTGTAATAATAATATAATAATAATTCTGGTATTTGTTCAGCACTTACTAGGTGCCAGGCACTGTACTGGGTGCTGGGGAGGAGCCAAGCAAATTGGGTTGGACATAATAATAATAATAATAATGATGGTATTTGTTAAGCGCTTACCATGTGCCAAGCAGTGTTCTAAGCGCTGGGGAGGTTACACGGTGATCAGGTTGTCCCACGGGGGCTCACAGTTTTAATCCCCATTTTACAGATGAGGGAACTGAGGCCCAGAGAAGTGAAGTGACTTGCCCAAAGTCACACAACTGTCAGTTGGTGGAGCCGGGATTTGAACCCATGACCTCTGACTCCAAAGCGCTTACTATAGCAGACATGCTATAATAATAATAATATAATAGTAATAATGGCATTTATTAAGCGCTTATTATATGCAAAGAACTGTTCTTAGCGCTGGGGAGGTTATAAGGTGATCGGGTTGTCCCATGTGGGGCTCACAATCTTAATCCCCATTTTTACAGATGAGGTAACTGAGGCCCAGAGAAGTGAAGTGACTTGCCCAAAGTCACACAGCTGACAAGTGGCGGAGCCGGGATTAGAACCCATGACCTTCCGACGCCCAGGCTCTAGGCACTAGGCCAAATTGCTTCTCTGTTCGCAGGGAAGCCTCACATCCGGCAGAGCTGGGGCCGATCGGGGAATTGGGAGAGCGGAAACGATGCTCGACCTCGAAAACGAGACCCTAAAAGTCCTTCTCCTTTCCCACCTGGGTTCTGGCGTCCATCCTAACTCCACCTGCGAACGATGGGGCTTCGCTAGACACCCCAAGACCAACGCTTGTGTCCATTCTACCTAATAAGAAGCAGCAGCAAAACCATGGCCTCTCTTAAGTGCTTACTATGTGCCAAGCAACATAGTAATAATAATAATGATTAATAAAAATTCAAGTGCTTGTTAAGTGCCTACAGTCTGCCCAGCACTGTTCTAAGCGTTGGGATGGATACAAGCAAATCAGGTTGGACGTGGTCCCTGTCCCGTGTGGGACTCAGTCTCAATCATCATCATCATCATCAATCGTATTTATTGAGCGCTTACTAAGTGCAGAGCACTGTACTAAGCGCTTGGGAAGTCCAAGTTGGCAACATATAGAGACAGTCCCTACCCAACAGTGGGCTCACAGTCTAAAAGGGGGAGACAGAGAACAAAACCAAACATACTAACAAAATAAAATCAGTCCCCATTTACAGATGAGGGAACTGAGGCCCCGAAAAGTGACGTGACTTGCCCAAGGTCACACAGCAGATCTGTGGCGGAGCCGGGATTAAAACCCAGGTCCTTCTGTACTCTATCCACTAGGCCATGTACTGTGCTCTCCCAAGCGCTCAGTGTAGTGCCCTGCACACAGAAAGCGCTCAGTAAGTACCACCGATCGATTGAGGTGTTTCGACCACCTTCTTGAGAAATTGGCTTCCCCTGTTTTCAGTACTTGGGCCGTGATTTGGTTTGCCAACGTTTAGGCAAATTCCCAACAAGAAAAAAATCATAATCATCATCATCAATCGTATTTATTGAGCGCTTACTGTGTGCAGAGCACTGTACTAAGCGCTTGGGAAGTACAAATTGGCAACACATAGAGACAGTCCCTACCCAACAGTGGGCTCACAGTCTAAAAGGGGGAGACAGAGAACAAAACCAAACATACTAACAAAATAAAATAAATAGAATAGATACGTACAAGTAAAATAAATAAATAAATAGAGTAATAACTATGTACAAACATATATACATCTATACAGGTGCTGTGGGGAAGGGAAGGAGGTAAGATGGGGGGGATGGAGAGGGGGATGAGGGGGAGAGGAAGGAAGGGGCTCAGTCTGGGAAGGCCTCCTAGATAATCATCACCCGATAATCATCGGGTTGTTTGTTAAGTGCAGACTTGGTGCCAAGCGCTGTTTTAAGCACAGGGGGAGAGACAAAGTAATCAGGTTGTCCCACGTGGGGCTCACAGTCTTCAACCCCATTTTACAGATGAGGGAACTGAGGCACAGAAGAGTTGAGCGGCTTGCCCAGATCCACACAGCGATAAGTGGCAGAGCAGGGATTAGAACCCACGACCTCGGGGTCCCAAGCCCGGGCTGTTGCCACTAAGCCACGCTGAAGTACACAGTGTGGATTGAGGGAATTGTCTCATGACTGACCCAAATTTTAGGGTCTTTCCTGAGCTGGGTTTGATGCCGCCCAGCAAGGTCCCAAGCAGGGCCAGGGATTATTTTTAATAATCGGAAATGGAAGGGGTTCGGCTCGAAGGAGCAGTCGAGAAGAAGCAGGGTATCACCCCTACCTGGAAACTGATAACACCGTGTCTGACCCAGCAAACTTCTCTCCCTCGTTTCCTCAGGGTCCAAAAACTTGTCTGATCAGTAATCAATTAATTATGGGGCTTAATAAGCGCATACTATGTGCCAAGCACTCTTCCAATCAATCCATCGTATTTATTGAGCGCTTACTGTGTGCAGAGCACTGGACTAGGCGCTTGGGAACTACAAGTTAGCAACATCTAGAGACAGTCCCTACCCAACAGCGGGCTCACAGTCTAAAAGGGGGAGACAGAGAACAAAACCAAACATACTAACAAAATAAAATAAATAGATATGTACAAGTAAAATAAATGAATAAATAAATAGAGCAATAAATCTGTACAAGCATATACATATATACAGGTGCTGTGGGGAAGGGGAGGAGGTAAGATGGGGGGGATGGAGAGGGGGATGAGGGGGAGAGGAAGGAAGGGGCTCAGTCTGGGAAGGCCTCCTGGAGGAGGTGAGCTCTCATGGGGTAGATGCAAGTTGATCTGATTGGATGCAGTCCATGTCCCATGTGGGACAGTCTAAGTTAGAGGGAGTAGGGTTTAATCCCCTTCTTAATAGCTGATGATAAAAATAATAAGACTTATGATACTAGTTGAGGGTTTGCTATGTGCCATACTCTGTTCTAAGTGCTGGGGTAGATAGAGGCCCTGACTAAGACCTCCTCTCATCTTCTCCCACTCCCTTCTCGTTTATTCATCCTCCCTCCCACATATGTGTGTGTATATATATATATATATATATATATATATATATATATATATATATAATTTATTTATTTGTTTATTTATTTACCTATGTATTTATATTGATGCCCCCCCCTTTCTACTTTTCTACTATGAGCCCCATGAGGGACAGGGACTGTGTCCAACCTGATTAGCTTGTATCCACCCCAGCGCTTAGTACAGCGCCCGGCACATAGTAAGTGCGTAACGAATACCACAGTTCATTCATTCATTCATTCAATCGTATTTATTGAGCGCTTACTGTGTGCAGAGCACTGTACTAAGCACTTGGGAAGTCCAAGTTGGCAACATATAGAGACGGTCCCTACCCAACAGCGGGCTCACAGTCTAGAAGGGGGAGACAGAGAACAAAACAAAACATCATCATCAATCGTATTTATTGAGCGCTTACTATGTGCAGAGCACTGTACTAAGCGCTTGGGAAGTACAAATTGGCAACATATAGAGACAGTCCCTACCCAACAGTGGGCTCACAGTCTACAAGGGGGAGACAGAGAACAAAACCAAACATACTAACAAAATACTATTAACAGAATAAAATAAATAGAATAAATATGTACAAGTAAAATAAATAAATAAATAGAGTAATGCATACAGACGTACAGTTATTATTATGGGGAAGGACTTGGAATCTCCCAACTTCCCAACAGAACCCCAAGCCCAGGAGCACGCTGAGTCTCTCGAACGGGAGTAAGTGGAGCCAGCTGAGCTGGAAATTCATTCATTCATTCTATCCTATTTACTGAGCACTTACTGTGTGCAGAGCACTGTACTAAGTGCTTGGGAAAGTACAAAACAACATTTTACTCATCTCCAACTCCCTTCTGCGTCGCCCTGAATCGTTCCCTTTGTTCTTCGCCCCTCTCTCCGCCCCACAGCGCTATGTATATATCCGTCTTTTTATTTGTTTGTATTGGAGTCTGTCTCCCCAGCCAGACTGCAAGCACGCTGTGAGCAGGGATTGCCACGCTTTGCTGTTGTACTTTCCCCAGCGCTTAGTACAGTGCTCTGCACACAGTAAGCGCTCAATAAATACTATTGATTGATTGATTAGTACAGTGCAGTGCACCTAGTAAATGCCCAATAAAGACGATTGAATCGAATTGAATGCAACAATGAACGGTGACGTTCCCCGCCCACAACGAGCTCAAGGTCGAGCGTTTCGGCCTTGGTCGGAACCGGGAAACTCCGGACAGGAGTCCGCCCCAGGCTTATCCCGCCCCAGGGGGTCGAGTGGGGGTGGCAAGAACCAGATGACCAACTGGGAAGCCCAGTGGCCCTGGATGCTGAGTTATTGGGGCTCTCCCTTCAAGGCCCTACTGAGAGCTCACCTCCTCCAGGAGGCCTTCCCAGACTGAGCCCCCTCTTTCCTCTCCCCCTCGTCCCCCTCTCCATCCCCCCGTCTTACCTCCTTCCCTTCCCCACAGCACCTGTATAGATGTATATATGTTTGTACAGATTTATTACTCTATTTAACTTGTACATATCCTATTTATTTTATTTTGTTAATATGTTTTGTTTTGTTCTCTGTCTCCCCCTTCTAGACCGTGAGCCCACTGTTGGGTAGGGACCGTCTCTATATGTTGCCAACTTGGACTTCCCAAGCGCTTAGTACAGTGCTCTGCACACAGTAAGCGCTCAATAAATACAACTGATTGATTGATTGATTGATTGATTGCCTGGCATTGGGCCAGGAGCGTTGCCTTGAGCCATTACCTGGGAAAACGGGTTATGGATTGGCTCCCGGCGGGAGATTCCGCGAGGAGACGCCTCCTGCCCCCGTCACCCTGTTTTCGGTCAGTCTCCCTGACGGATTCGCCTTCCCGGTGACCCTCTGGGCGGCAGGACGAAACGACGCGCTTAGTACAGTGCTCTCTGCACACAGTAAGCGCTCAATAAATACGATTGATCGATTGATGCAGCTTTAGCCCCAGAACATTGTGGTCGCGGGCCGGGGCAACATGGTGGGCGATGGGAACACTGGCAGTTGGTATCATCCTCTGTTATCACGCTGAGAAGCTGCGTGGCCTAGGGGCAAGAGAGTGGGCTTGGGAGCCAGAGGTCCTGGGTTCTAATCCCGGCCCCGCCGCTTTTCTACAGTGTGACCTAATCTGGTTGGACACAGTCCGTGCCCCATTTGGGGCTCACAGTCTCAATCCTCATTTTACAGATGAGGAGACTGAGGCCCGGAGAAGTGAAGTGACTTGCCCAAGGTCACAGGCAGACATGTGGTAGAGCCGGGATTAGAACCCCGGTCCTTTAGACTCCCAAGCCCGGGCTCTAGCCACTGGGCCACGCTGCTTCTTGACATTTGTTCATCGCTCACACTGTGCAAAATATCAAAATGTCTTTGGGTAAAAGGGACCGTGATAGGCCCAAGCTGAGGTTGACCAGCCAGTCAGTGGTATTTGAGTGTTTACTATGTGTAGAGCACTGTACTGAGTGCTTGGAAGAGTACAGTACGTAGATATGTATCTTTCCTCTCCTCCTCCCCATCCCCCCCGCCCTACCTCCTTCCCCTCCCCACAGCACCTGTATAAATGTTTGTACAGATTTATTACTCTATTTTACTTGTATCGTCATCATCATCAATCATATTTATTGAGCGCTTACTGTGTGCAGAGCACTGTACTAAGCGCTTGGGAAGTACAAGTTGGCAACATATAGAGACAGTCCCTACCCAACAGTGGGCTCACAGTCTAAAAGGGGGAGAGTACTTATTGTACTTATTTACTGTTCTACTTATTGTGTTAATGAGGTGCATCTAGCTTTATTTCTATTTATTCTGATGACTTGACACCTGTCCACATGTTTTGTTTCGTTGTCTGTCTCCCCCTTCTAGAATGTGAGCCCGTTGTTGGGGAGGGATCGTCTCTATAGGTTGCCGACTTGTACTTCCCAAGCGCTTAGTACAGTGCTCTGCACACAGTAAGCGCTCAATAAATACGATTGAATGAACGAATGAATGACCTTGGGGCAGTCCCTTCACTTCTCCGGGCCTCAGTTCCCTCCTCTGTAAAATGGGAATCGAGTCTGTGAGCCCCGTGTGTGTCCGGCCCGATTACCTTCTATCTACTCCAGCGCTCAGAACTGTGCTTGGCATATAATAAGCGCTTAACAAATACCATGATAATATAATAATAATAAGTTGTTCAGCACTCACTGTGTGCCAGGCATTGTACTAAGCACGGGGGTGGATACAAGAGGATGGAGCCGGATACAGCCCCTATCCCCTGTGGGGCTCACAGTCTCCATCCCCATTCTCCGGACGAGGGAACTGAGGCCCAGAGCGGCACAACGACTCGCCCAAGGTCCCACGGCGTACAGGCGGCAGAGCCGGGATCGTTGTCTTTTCCCGAACGCTCCGTCTCCTCGGCAGCTCGAAACCACCCGGGTGAAAGCGTCGACGGCTGCGGCGCGGAGGAGGAGCTCGCCAAGCCGCGGCTCTGTCGACGGCGTCGTCTTCGGGATCTAACCGGGCCGGAAACTGACCTTTGCCGTATTTGCTCCTCCCGATTTGAACTAGATGAGAGAGAATGAACCTTTAATCGCCATGGTTCACACTATGATTGAAAACTCGGCACAGAGACCCCAACTGTACCAGCAAGTAAGGTCTTGGGTAGCGAATGGTTTACCGCTTTGTCATCCGCAAAAAAAGTCCCCATCTTCCCATCCCACCCGTCCCCCTCCTCCCGGTGACCGATTCCCTCACGACGCCCTCGCCATTTCCGTCCCCCTCCATCGTCCCCCCCGTGAAAGTCCTCCAGCCATCCGCGCTTCACCCAGTCGCTGCAGTGTCGGGGGAGAAGGGGAGCATGGCTTCGCTGGAACGTTTTCGCTGTTGGCTGTTTTCTGTGAACCCTTTCCCGGTTTTCCATACGTTCCCCGGCTCGGCCGGGCATCGCCGCCCATTTTCCTCCCGACCCTCCGGCGGCGGTTTCGGCGGCTCCCTTCCGGCCAGCCTAAAGAAACGTCCCCGGGCGGGATTTCGGGGAAGATGTGGGGGTTTTCACAGAGCTCTGCCTTGAGAAACGCGTCCGAAATCCTTTGCGGTCGAGGTTTTGGTCCTGCGAAACTTTAGGGGCAGGGAGTTTTTGGAATCGATCGAGTAATGGTATTTATTGAGCATTTGCTCTGTGCGGAGCACTGTGCCAGAGCGCTTGGGAGAGGACAGTACCACGGAATTAGAGGACACGTTCCCGGTTTCCGGGCATTCGTGGACTAGTGCTTGTGTCTCCCGCCCTGTCCCCATCCCCTCCTCACTCATTCATTCAGTCGTATTTATTGAGCATTTGCGGGGTGCAGAGCACTGTACTAAGCGCTCCCCTGCATAGCTGTGGTCTACCCCAGGTGGAAATAGCTTGCCCGAGAGATGTATTTTGGGGTTGGAAGCCTTGACCATAATTCATTCATTCAGCTGTATCTATTGAACGCTGACTGTGTGCAGAGCACTGTACTGAGTGCTTGGAAAGTACAATTCGGCAACAGATAGAGACAATCCCTACCCAACAATGGGCTCACAGTCTAGAAGTGGGGAGACAGAAAACAAAACAAAACGAATAATAATACTATTATAGTAATGATAATCATGGTACTTGTTAAGTGCTTACTGCGTGGCAAGCACTGCTGTAAGCGTTTGGGCAGATAAAGAATAATAATAATAATACTACTATAATAATAATCATGGTACTTAAGTGCTTACTGCGTGGCAAGCACTGTTGTAAGTGTTTACTGTCTCTATATGTTGCCAATTTGTACTTCCCAAGTGCTTAGTACAGTGCTCTGCACATAGTAAGCGCTCAATAAATACGATTGATGATGATGATGATAATAATAATATAATAATAATCATGGTACTTGTTAAGTGCTTACTGCGTGGCAAGCACTGCTGTAAGCGTTTGGGCAGATAAAGAATCATAATAATAATAGTGTTATAATAATCATAATCATGGTACTTGTTAAGTGCTTACTGCGTGGCAAGCACTGTTGTAAGTGTTTACTGTCTCTGTATGTTGCCAATTTGTACTTCCCAAGCGCTTAGTACAGTGCTCTGCACATAGTAAGCGCTCAATAAATACGATTGATGATGATGATGATAATAATAATATAATAATAATAATCATGGTACTTGTTAAGTGCTTACTGCGTGGCAAGCACTGTTGTAAGCGTTTACTGTCTCTATATGTTGCCAATTTGTACTTCCCAAGCGCTTAGTGCAGTGCTCTGCACATAGTAAGCGCTCAATAAATACGATTGATGATGATGATAATAATAATAATAATAATCATGGTACTTGTTAAGTGCTTACTGCGTGGCAAGCACCATTGTAAGCGTTTGGGCAGATAGGAGTTAAGCAGGCTGGACGCCGTCCCCATCCCACGTGGGGCTCACGGTCCAATTAGGAGGTCACTGAGGCCCAGAGGAGTGAAGTGACTTGCCCAAAATTGCGCGTAGCAGAGCCGGGATTAGAACCCAGCTCCTCCGACTCCCGGGCCCGTGTCCTTTCCTCTGGCCCACGCTGCTTCCCGGGTTATGAACGCGACCGATATTTTTAAATAGGCCGGGCCGAGCACCGCGGTGGAGAATCAGGCCGGACGCACCCCGGTCCCACACGAGGCTCACACTCTAAGTGAAAGAGAGAAAAGAGATTCATTCGATCGTATTTACGGAGCGCTCACTGTATGCAGAACACTGTTCTGAACCCTTGGGAGAGTGCAGTACCTTGAGAAGCAGGGTGGCTCAGTGGAAAAGAGCCCGGGCTTTGGAGTCAGAGGTCATGGGTTCAAGTCCTGGCTCCAACAATTGTCAGCTGTGTGACTTTGGGCAAGTCCCTTCACTTCTCTGGGCCTCAGTTACCTCATCTGTAAAATAGGGGTTAAGACTGTGAGCCCCCCATGGGACAACCTGATCACCTTGTAACCTCCCCAGCGCTTAGAACAGTGCTTTGCACATAGTAAGCGCTTAATAAATGCCATCATTATTATTATTATTATTACAGGATAACCATAAACAGACACATCAGATCAGATCAATCAGTCAATCAATCATATTTTTTGAGCGCTTACTGTGTGCAGAGCACTGTACTAAGCACTTGGGAAGTACAAGCTGCCAACATATAGAGACGGTCCCTACCCAACAGTGGGCTCACAGTCTAGAAGGGGGAGACAGAGAACAAAACCAAACATATTAACAAAATAAAATAAATGCAATAGATAAGTACAAGTAAAATAAATAAATAAATAGAGTAATAAATATGTACAAATATATACGTATATATATCAGATGAGGCCCTCGAGGCCCTCAGGGAGGCCAAGTGACTCATTCAAGGTCATACGCGGTAGGCCAAAGGCAGGACCAGGACTAGAACTCAGAACTCAGTTCTCCTGATCCCCTGGGCCCAGGCTTTTTCCACTAAGCCATGCTGGCGACTCCGTGGTGAAGATGGAATTTTTTAGATCCGTCTAAAGCTAAGCCCCCCTACATATGTCAGAGTCTGGAAATAGGCTGATCTCACTTGTCCATTCATTCATTCATTCAGTTGTATTTATTGAGCGTTTACTGTGTGCAGAGCACTCCACACCCTTAATAATAGTAATAATGTTGGTATTTGTTAAGCACTATGTGCCAAGCACTGTTCTAAGCGCTGGGGTACATAGATACAAGGTAATCAGGTTGTCCCACGGGGGGCTTACAGTCTTCATCCCCGTTTTACAGATAAGGGAACTGAGGCCCAGAGAAGTTAAGCGACTTGCCCAAAGTCACACAGCTGACAAGTGGCGGAGCCGGGATTTGAACCCACGACCTCTGACTCCAAAGCCCGGGCTCTTTCCACTGAGCTACGCTGCTTCCTCTCAGCCACGCTGCTTCCCCTTGATATAATACCAGTAATAATAGTGGTATGTGTTAAGCGCTAAATATGTGTCAAGCACTGTTCTAAGTGCTGGGGTAGGTATGAGTTAATCAGGTTGGGCCCAGTCCCTGGCATCATCATCATCAATCGTATTTATTGAGCGCTTACTGTCCCCAGTGGGGCTCACAGTCTTAACCCCTGTCAATCAATCAATCAATCAATCGTATTTATTGAGCGCTTACTATGTGCAGAGCACTGTACTAAGCGCTTGGGAAGTACAAATTGGCATCACATAGAGACAGTCCCTACCCAACAGTGGGCTCACAGTCGAAAAGGGGGAGACAGAGAACGGAACCAAACATACCAACAAAATAAAATAAGTAGGATAGAAATGCACAAGTAAAATAAATAAATAAATAAATAAATAGAGTAATAACCCCTATTTTACAGAGGAGGGAACTGAGGCACAGAGAAGTGAAGGGGTTTGCCCAAGATAAGATAGCAAACACGTGGCGGAGCTGAGATTAGGACCTAGGTCTTTCTGACTCCCAGGCTCATTCATTCATTCAATCATATTTATTGAGCGCTTACTGTGCGCAGAGCACTGTACTAAGCGCTTGGGAAGTCCAAGTTGGCAACATCTAGAGACGGTCCCTACCCAACAGCGGGCTCACAGTCTAGAAGGAGGAGACAGACAACAAAACAAAGCATATTAACAAAATAAAATAAATAGAATAAATATGTACAAGTAAAATAAATAGAGTAATAAATGTACAAACATATATACATATATACAGGTGCTGTGGGGTGGGGAAGGAGGTTAGGCGGGGGAGAGGAAGGAAGGGGCTCAGTCTGGGAAGGCCTCCTGGAGGAGGTGAGCTCTCAGTAGGGTTTTGAAGGGAGGAAGGAACCCCTCTTAGAACAATGATTTGTGCATAGTAAGTGCTTAATAAATGCCATCATTATTATTATTATTATTATACTGCTCCTTTCTTATAGCAGCCTAAAGCACACTTGCCCTATCAATGTCCCCAAAAGTAGTGTGGAATAAGAAGGCGTTTGGATTTTTGGAGTCTTTTCTTCTATTGGTGTTTGTTACCTGCTTACTGTGTGCCAGGCAATCAATCAATCAATCAATCGTATTTATTGAGCGCTTACTATGTGCAGAGCACTGTACTAAGCGCTTGGGAAGTACAAATTGGTTCTAAGCTCTAGTAAATAGATGCTAACCAGGTTGGATCCTGTCCTTGTCCCACGCGGGGCACACAGTCTTCACCCGCATTGTACAGAGGAGGTCACTGAGGCCCCGAGAAGTGAAGCGACTTGGCCAAGGTCACACAGCAGACAAGGGGCGGAGCCGGGATTAGAACCCAGGTCCTTCGGACTCCCGGGCCTGGACCGTGCTGCTTCTCTAGTTGCCCCAGTGGGAAGATTTTCAGAGGCCGTGAAAGCTGGGGAAAGGAAAACTCGACCCCCAGCATAGGTGGGCAGCGTGGGCAGTGAAGGGTTTGGGGGGCAGTTTTGAGCGCCCAGACGGTCCAGCTGGGTTGCAACTACTGACCGGACTTGGACCGATCTTGGACCGCCACGCTGTCCTCGGTGCCCTCGGGCAGCCGATCTCAGTGCCCCCGGGAAGCCAAGCGAGTCGCTCCGTGCCGTCGACAAAGACCCTTCGGAGCTGTGGCACGGATCCCCGCTGGCCCGGCCCAGAGTCGACCGGCCAGGTGGGCCTGGGGGAGACGCCTCGGACCCCAACCCCATCCAGAGACCCCCCGCCTTCCTCCATGAAAGACGAGGAAGCAGGGCACGGCGTCGGGGAGGGGCAGGGGGATGCCCCAACATGTCCTCTTCATGCTCCCTCAATCAATCTGACCCTTACCGTGTGCAGAGCACTGGGCTAAGCACCTGGAAGAGGACGGTATATCAGCATCGGCAGGCATGATCGTCGGGAGGCGGCCTGGCACTGGCAGCGGCAGGAGGGCACGCGGCGCCTGGCATGGGGAGCTACAGGTGGGCACGCGGAGCCTGGCAGAGGGAGCTGCAGGCCGACGCATGGGGACTGCTACAGGGAGCTGTAGGTTGGCGTTCGGGGCCTGGCATGGGGAGCAGCGAGATGGTGCGTGGGTCCGCCCCGGGGAGCTGCAGGCGGGCACGTGGGGCTTGGCACGGGGAGCTGTAGGCTGGCATTTGGGGCCTGGCATGGGGAACAGCAAGATGGTGTTTGGGGCCTGACGTGGGAGCTGCAGGCTGGCACATGGGGCCTGGCATGGGGAGCGGCAAGACAGTGCCCACCTACTGTTTGGGGCCAGCATGGAGAGCTGTAGGTTGGCACATGGGGCCTGGCATGGGGAGCAGTAAGACGGCGCGTGGGGCCCGGCGTGGGGAGCTGTAGTCTGGCGTGGGGGGCCTGGTCCGGGGAGCTGCAGGTTGGCACGCGGGACCTGGCACGGGGAGCCGACGGCTGGCACGTGGGGCCCGACCTGGGGAGCCGCAGGCTGGCGCGTGGGTACTGGCACAGGAAGCAGCCCCCTGAACGTTTGGCGGGGCCCACCGCTGCCGCCCACATCCCGGGATGCGTCCTGTCCGGTCTGAAGCAGCGCCACAGGGCTGGGGAAGCCACAGGACGGTCGCTGGCCCTCGGTGCCCGATACCCCGGGGCGCCCCTTCACCTTCCAGCCCCCAGGGCCCACCTCACACCAAGCACAAATCCACTCTCCGCCGCTCGGACAACTTACTGTCCGAGCACCAGACCCTGGGACGGTTCCGCAACCTCCCCACCCCCCCCCCACCACAGCCCACCAGTGATGTCCAGTTTGCAGGGGGTCGATGGTCATCCTGGAGCCCCGCCCCACTTCACGGTCAAGGATTTGCTTCTCGGGACCTCTCGCCTTCCCCAAATAACAATGATAATAATAAATATTATCATGATAAATGATATCACCTCATTTAATTTTAATTTAATATTTATTAAATAAATATAATATTCATTATATTATAAATATAATGATATTTGTAATGATAAATAATAATGATAGTATTTGTTAAACGCTCACTATGTGCCAAGCACTGTTGTAAGCACTGGGATAGACACAAGGTAATCAGGTTGTCCCTCGTGGGGCTCACAGTCTTCATCCCCATTTTACAGAGGAGGGAACTGAGGCAAAGAGAAGGGACTTGCCCAGAGTCACACAGCAGACACGTGGCGGAGCCAGGATTAGAACCCACAACCTCTGACTCCCAAGCCCGGGCTCCTGCCGTTGAGGCACGCTGCTTCTCCAGTAGCGGCGGCAGCGACAGTGCCCGCTGAAGTGCTGGCCGAGAAGAATAATAACGATGATGATGGTACTTGTTAAGCGCTCACTATGTGCCAGGCACTGTTCTAAGCGCTGGGGTGGATCTCAGTCCCTGCCCATGTGGGTCTCACAGTCTTCATCCCCATTTTAGACAAGGGAACTGAGGCACAGAGAAGAGAAGCGACTCACCCAAGGTCACACAGCAGATTAGAGCCCAGGTTCTTCGGACCCCCGGGCCCAGGCTCAATCTGCCGAGCCACGCTGCTCCTCTCCACTATGTGCTACACGCTGTACTGAGCTCTGGGGATATAAGATACGAGCATCCACAATCTAAGTGGGAGGAAGTAGGCTTTAATCCCCGATCCCCATTGTACAGATGAGGAAACCGAGGCCCAGATGAATGATTCTCTCACTCCTAAACTTGCTTCTTGCCTCTAAACTTTACCCTCCTTCTTTCTACCCTGGGGTCGGCGGGGCGGGGTGATCTTTATCATAAACATTAAACCAAGAGGGATGAAAGTCAGGATCAGAGTAAACGTACAGAGGATCTACTGGAGGTGAAGCAGCGAAGTAGATTGTTCTCGTAGTGAGCGGCAGCACGTGGTAAACGTATCGGGAGAAAGAACGAAAGAGAATCCCAATAATCGTGAGGCGTCACCAGTCCGTTAAGTCCAAAAAAGTAATTTTGTCCCAGACGAATTCAAAATTGAAAATGCATTCGTAGGCTGTTGTCCGATGCCGGTTTGGCGGGAACAGTACGGATTTAGCCACAAGGAAGACGTACGTTTCAGCCCGTAAATGACTTCCTATTCCAAAACGAATTGGGAAAATTGCAATATGTTTTTTTGCAGGGGTTCTGTGGGATTTGCCAAGTGCTTCCTATGTGTCGAACACTGGTCTAAGCACTGGGGTAACTAGAGATCGATCAATCAATCAATCGTATTTATTGAGCGCTTACTGTGTGCAGAGCACTGTACTAAGCGCTTGGGAAGTACAAGTTGGCAACATATAGAGCCAGTCCCTACCCAACAGTGGGCTCACAGTCTAAAAGAGGAGATGAATTAGAGTGGACACAGTCCCCGTCCTGCCTGGGGCTCACAGTCTAAATAGGAGGGAGAAGAGGAGAACCAGGGCACAGAGAATGATAATAATAATAATAATAATAATAATAATTGTGGTTTTTGTTAAGCGCTTAGTGTAAATAATAATAATGATGGTATTTGTTAAGCACTTACTATGTGCCAAGCACTGTTGTAAGCGCTGGGGGAGATACAAGGTCATCAGGTTGTCCCATGTGGGGCACACGGTCTCAATCCCTACTTTACAGCGCCAGGCACTGTACTGAGCGCTGGACACAAGCAAATCGGGTTGGGCACGGTCCCCGCCCCGGAGGGGGCTCACAGTCTTAATCCCCGTTTTACAGAGGAGGGAAATGAGGCACAGAGAAGCAAAGTGACCTGCCCAGGGTCGCACAGCAAGCATCGGACAGAGCCGGGATTAGAATCCAGGTCCTGAGATTCCCGGCCCCGGGCTCTTTCCGCTAGGCCGCACTGCTTCTCGGGCCTTTGTTCTGTTGAACGGGGCCCGGACGTTGTCTCCTTCACTGGTCAGCGCCTTGCGTTACAGAGAACTTTAAAAACTAGCCCAGCCAACTGTTCTTCCGCAGAGTGGACCAGAAGGTAGTCGTTTCTAAACCATCATCGTGTCCAGAGGGGTCTTGGCCTTGTGTATCTCAGTCGCCATTCATTTTTCATTTAATCGAATGTCCGGGAATGTTATCGGCCACTTCACTATCGCCCTGCATTCTCGGAAAAGCCGTCTCCGGTCGTGTGCATGGCGTATGTGATGGTAGCGCCTTGAACACGAAACACCTAAATCTTCTCTGAAGATTTGTCGTGCGTCTGGCATGCGTGTCTGTTAAACCCTGCCCAATTCCCGCGCCGCTAGGTCGGTTAAAATACTTTGAATTTTACACAGGGTGAGTATCGTCCAAAGCGCTTTTCACGGGACTTACTTTGCCCTGAGAGGTGGGGAGAGGCGGGTGGCATTGTGCCTGTTTGACAGAAGAGGAGACTGAGGCCCAGAGAGGTTCGATGACTTGGCCCCGGTCACCCGGCGGGGCCGGGCTGGGACTAGAACTCGGGCGCCCTGCTTTCCAAGCTCATTGGGCCGTCTTCTGTTAGTAAGAATAATTAATAATGATGGTATTTGTTAAGCGCTTACTATGTGCCAGGCACTGTGCTAAGCGCAGGGGTGGGTACAAACAAATTGGGTTAAACACAGTCCCTACCCCAGCGAGCCACCTTGGTGGTGTCCAGCTGTGCCTTGGGCTGACGGGCGATGTGTCCGCCCTTAGCCCAGGGCAGAGGTTCACAGGAGGCCTTGGGAGCAGTAATAATAATAATGATGGTGTTTATTAAGCGCTTACTATGTGCAAAGCACTGTTCTAAGCGCTGGGGAGATTACAAGGTGACCCAGGTTGTCCCCCGTGGGGCTCACAGTCTTAATCCCCATTTTACGGACGAGGTAACTGAGGCCCAGAGAAGTGAAGTGACTTGCCCAAAGCCACACAGCTGACAAGTGGCGGAGCCGGGATTTGAACCCACGACCTCTGACTCCAAAGCCCGTGCTCTTTTCCACTGGGCCAGCAGTAGTAGAATAATGGTGAAATTTGTGAAGCGCACTGTACTGAGCGCTCGGGTAGACACAAGCTAATCAGGTTGGACACAGTCCCTGTCCCACAGTATTATTATGGTATTTTAAGCGCTTACTATGTGCCAGGCACTGTACTAAGTGCTGGGGTAGATACAAGGTAATCGGGTTGGACACAATCTCTGCCCTACATCATTATTATTATTATTGTTGTTATTGTGGCGATCGTTAAAGCGCTTACTACGTGCCAGGCACTTGACTAAGCCCGGGGATGGGTACAAGCAACTCAGGTTGGCCACAGTCCCCGTCCCACATACGGCTCCCAGTCTTCATCCCCATTTTACAGATCATCATCATCATCAATCGTATTTATTGAGCGCTTACTGTGTGCAGAGCACTGTACTAAGTGCTCGGGAAGTACAAGTTGGCAACATATAGAGACAGTCCCTACCCAACAGTGGGCTCACAGTCTAAAAGGGGGAGACAGAGAACGAAACCAAACATACTAACAAAATAAAATAAATAGAATAGATATGTACAAGTAAAATAAATAGAGTAATAAATATGTACAAACATATATACATATATACAGGTGCTGTGGGGAAGGGAAGGAGGTAAGATGGGGGGATGGAGGGGGAGAGGAAGGAAGGGGCTCAGTCTGGGAAGGCCTCCTGGAGGAGGTGAGCTCTCAGCAGGGCTTTGAAGGGGGGTGAGGTGATGAGGTGACTGAGGCCCCGAGAAGTGAAGTGGCTCACGCAAGGTCACACAGGCGGAGCCGGGATTTGAACCCAGGTCCCTGTACCTTCCGGGCTCACGCGGCTCTGCGTGGCGACACAAGAGAGCCCCCGTCGGCGTCGCCGCCGTGCAGAAGTGACGGCCCCGTGCTTTATTCTCCCCCCACAGCTGTCTCAGGACGAGGGTCGCGGCGGCCTCCACAACTTCGGACCCGAGGAGGTGGACATCGATGTGAGTTGGGCCGAGGGGGAGGGTGCGGGCCGGCGGGCTGGTTTGGGGAGGGATGTCCGCTCGCCAACGCCTCTGCCAACACCCATCGGGCGCTGGCAAAGCCAAATCTGGCCTCCCCCAGGAGGCGAGTCCCGCAGTGAGATTCATTCATCCATTCATTCATTCAGTCGTATTTATTGAGCGCTTACTGTGTGCAGAGCGCTGGACTAAGCGCTTGGGAAGTACAAGTTGGTGACACGGCTCTGCCGTGGCTCAGTGGAGAAGAGCATGGCCTTTAGAGTCTGAAGTCATGGTTTCAAACCCCGGCTCCACCAACTGTCAGCTGCGTGACTTTGGGCAATCCACTTCACTTCTCTGTGCCTCAGTTCCCTCATCTGTAAAATGGGGATGAAGACTGTGAGCCCCCCGTGGGACAACCTGATCACCTTGTAACCACCACAGCGCTTAGAACGGTGCTTCGCACATGGTAAGCACGTCATCCCCCGGGCCTGGAATGCCCCCAATCCCTCTGCCCCTCCGCCAAGCTAGCTCTCTTCCTCCCTTCAAGGCCCTGCTGAGAGCTCACCTCCTCCAGGAGGCCTTCCCAGACTGAGCCCCTTCCTTCCTCTCCCCCTCGTCCCCCTCTCCATCCCCCCATCTTACCTCCTTCCCTTCCCCACAGCACCTGTATATATGTATATATGGTTGTACATATTTATTACTCTATTTATTTATTTATTTATTTATCTTGTACATTTCTGTCCTATTTATTTTATTTTGTTGGTATGTTTGGTTCTGTTCTCTGTCTCCCCCTTTTAGACTGTGAGCCCACTGTTGGGTAGGGACTGTCTCTATGTGTTGCCAATTTGTACTTCCCAAGCGCTTAGTACAGTGCTCTGCACATAGTAAGCGCTCAATAAATACGATTGATTGATTGATTAAGCACTTAATAAATGCCATCATTATTATTATGGAGAAGCAGCGTGGCTCAGCAGAAAGAGCCCGGGCTTTGGAGTCAGAGGTCACGAGTTCAAACCCAATTGTCAGCTGTGTGACTTTGGGCAAGTCATTTAACTTCTCTGGGCCTCAGTTCCCTTATCTGTAAAATGGGGATTAAGACTGTGAGCCCCCCGCGGGACAACCTGATCACCTTGTAACCTCCCCAGCGCTTAGAACAGTGCTTTGCACATAGTAAGCGCTTAATAAATGCCATTAAAAAAAATAATAATAAAAAAAAATAGAGAGACAGTCTTTGCCCAACAGTGGGCTCACAGTCTAGAAGGGGGAGACAGACAACAAGACAAAACATGTGGGCAGGTGTCAAGTCGTCAGAATAAATAGAATTAAAGCTAAATACACATCATTAACAAAATAAATAGAATAATAAATATGCACAAGTAAAATAGGGTGATAAATCTGTACAAACATATACAGGTGTTGTGGGGAGGAGGAGAGGAAAAGGGGGGCTCAGTGTGGGAAGGCTTCTTGGAGGAGGTGAGCTCTCAGTAGCTTTGAAGGGAGGAAGAGAGCTAGCTTGGCGGATGTGTGGAGGAGATCAATCAGTCAATCAGTCGTATTTATTGAGCGCTTACTTATGATGAAGGTACTTGGTAGCCTGTCCCTCTCTCTAAGCTAGAGATTGGGCCATTCGCCTCCGAGAGGGGACGGTTGGGAAAAAATGACCGTTGGTTGTCATTCTCTTGCTCCTGTCGATGTCTGTCAATCAATCAATCAATCGTATTTATTGAGTGCTTACTGGGTGCAGAGCACTGTACTAAGCGCTTGGGAAGTCCAAGTTGGCAGCATATAGAGACAGTCCCTACCCAACAGTGGGCTCGCAGTCTAAAAGGGGGAGACAGAACAAAACCAAACATAGTAACACAATAAAATAAATAGAATCGATATGTACAAGTAAAATAAATAAATAAATAGAGTAATAAATATGTACAAACATATATACATATATGTACAAACATATATACATGTCTGTTCCCCCTGCCTCCCAGACTCTGAGCCTGTTGTTGGCACGAATTGTCACTGTTGCTGTATTGGACTTTCCCAAGCACTTAGTACAGTGCTCTGCACACAGTAAGCGCTTAATAAGTATGGTTAAATGAATGATTGAGTGAAGTGAATGAACCAAAGGCGGTTAGTAATAATCATCACTAGTCAGTCAGTCAGTCGTAATTAATAATAATAATAATGATGGTATTTGTTAAGCGCTTACTGTGTGCAAAGCACTGTTCTAAGAGCTGATTATTGAGCACTTGCTGTGTACAGAGCACTGTACTAAGCGCTGGGGAGGGGACGATAGAACAATAAGCAGACACACATTCCCTTCCCTCAAAGAGCTTACATTCTAGAGGGGGAGATTATTGTACAGAGCACTGTAGTAAGCGCTGGGGAGGGGACAATAGAACAATAAGCAGACGCATTCCCTGCCCGCAAAGAGCTTACATTCTGGAGGGGGTGATTATTGTGGTATTTATTAAGCATTTATTTATTATTATTAAATCTCGTCGAGTTGTTTCCGATTCGCAGTGACTCCCTGGATATACTTTCTCCAGAACGCCCTGTCCTCTGCCATAATCCGCAAATTAAGCATTTACAATAATAGTAATACTTTAGGTATTTAATAATAGTATTTGTTAAGCGATTACTATGTGCAAAGCACTGTTCTAAGCACTGGGAAGGATACAAGGTGATCAGGTTGTCCCACGTGGGGCTCACAATCTTCATCCCCATTTTCCAGATGAGGTAACTGAGGCACAGAGAAGTGAAGTGACTTGCCCAAGACAGAGACTGGGTTGGAAGATAAGCGCTTAAGCACTTACAGTTAAGCGCTTAGTACAGTGCTTTGCACACAGTAAGCGCTCAATAAATACGATTGATTGATTAAGATGAGGAGTTCTGTTTTGGACACGTTTGAGAGGGCAGTTTCCGTGGAGCAATGGAGGGCAGAAGCCAGATCGGAGGGGGTCGAGGAAAGAATCGGAGACGAGGAACTTGAGACGTCGGGGGGAGACGACTCGCCCAAGGAGTTTGGAAAGGAAGGGTAGGAGGGAGACGGGGTGATAATACCTGCGGGGAGCCGTGGGGTCAAGGGAGGGTCTTTTGTAGGATGGGGAGACCTGGGCATGGTTGAAAGCAGTGGGGAAGAAGCCATCGGAGAGCGAGTGGTTGAAGACGACGGTCAGGGATGGAAGAAGGGAGGGGGCTGTGTGTTTTGATAAGGTGCAAAGCCAATAGGCGGGGGTTCAGGGGATTTCGGGAGGGAGTTTAAAATGAGAAACAGGCAGGGGAATTGATAAGGTTGGAGAAGGCTTGTTGCCGGGTGCAGGAGAGGCCGGAGGTGAATCAATCAGTCAATCAGTCGTATTTATTGAGCGCTTACTGTGTGCAGAGCACTGTACTAAGCTCTTGGGAAGTACAAGTTGGCAACATGTAGAGACGGTCCCTACCCAATAGTGGGCTCACAGTCTAGAAGGGGGAGACAGAGAGCAAAACCAAACATATTAATAAAATAAATAGAATAGATATGTACAAGTAAAATAAATAGAGTAATAAATATGTACTAACATATATACATATATACAGGTGCTGTGGGGAGGGAAGGAGGTAAGATGGGGGGATGGAGAAGGGGGCCAGGGGGAGAGGAAGGAGGGGGCTCAGTCTGGGAAGGCCTCCTGGAAGAGGTGAGCTCTCAGTAGGGCCTTGAAGGGAGGAAGAGAGCTAGCTTGGCGGAGGGGCATTCCAGGCCAGGGGAAGGACGTGGGCTGGGGGTTGACGGCGGGACAGGCGAGAACGAGGCACGGTGAGGAGGTTAGCGGCAGAGGAGCGGAGGGTGCGGGCTGGGCCGGAGAAGGACAGAAGGGAGGTGAGGTAGGAGGGGGCGAGGGGATGGACAGCCTGGAAGCCCAGGGTGAGGAGTTTCTGCCTGATGCGCAGATTGATTGGTAGCCACTGGAGATTTTTGAGGAGGGGAGGAACATGCCCAGAGCGTTTCTGGACAAAGACAATCCGGGCAGCAGCATGAAGTATGGATTGAAGTGGGGAGAGACACGAGGTTGGGAGATCAGAGAGAAGGCTGATGCAGTGAAGTGAAGCAAGCGAGGGTGAATTTGAGGTGGATGAGGTCGGCCTACTGTCTGGATTCCTGCCAGCAGCGCCCCACAGCTCAGGCGCCGGAGCCGAGGAAGCGGGCTCCGGACGCGACCCGAGGCCGTGGGTTGGAAAGACCAGATCGGTGGGAAGACAGGGAAGCGAGGGAGCTGAGATGGAGTGTGGAGCCAAATTGGAGAGAGGATGGGCAGGGGTGGAGCAGGAGACGGGTAGCATTGAAGAACGAGAGGAAACAAAGAAGCGGCAAGGCGCAGTGGAAAGAGCCTGGGCTGGGAGTCAGGAGGTCATGGGTTCTAATCCCAAACTCGCCACTTGTCTGCTGAGTGACTTTGGGTGAGTCACTTCATTTCTCTGAGCCTCAGTTACCTCGTTTGTGAAATGGGAATCGAGGCTGTGAGCCCCACGTGGGACAAGGGATTGTGTCCAACCCGATTTGCTTGTACCCATCCCAGCGCTTAGTACAGTGGCTCATTGGAAAGAGCACGGGCTCTGGAGTCAGAGGTCATGGGTTCAAATCCCGGCTCCGCCAATTGCCAGCTGTGGGACTTTGGGCAAATCACTTAACTTCTCTGGGCCTCAGCTACCTCATCTGTAAAATGGGGATTAAGACTGGGAGCCCCCCATGGGACAACCTGATCACCTTGTAACCTCCCCAGCGCTTAGAACAGTGCTTTGCACATAGTAAGCACTTAATAAATGCCATCATTATTATTATTATTATAATTACAGTGCCTGGCACATAGTAAGTGCTTAACAAATAACATTATTATTATTATTCTCCCCCTCTGCACTGTAGGCTCATTGTGAGCAGGGACTGTGCCTGTTATAATGTTGCATTGTCCTTACTCGAGGCTTAATACAGTGCCCTGCACACAGTAAACGCTCAGTAAATATGATTAATTGATTAGGAACATCCACGTGGTTGTCGAGGTCCAGAGAAGCAGAGAAGGAGAACAAGAAAGAGATCAAAATGGTTTCCGAAAGTTGGAGGTGGGGTCTGGGGACGCAACAGATAATGACAGCCAGTAATTAGAGGAGTGGGTGGGTGGGAGAGACACCCACCCGAAGCCAGATTGGAGGGGGTTGAGGTGGACATTAATATAAATGTGTCAAGCCTTGTGCTAAGCGCTGGGGTACTTAAAAAGGAATTCATAAAGGAAGGGAGAGAGGGAGGTGCGGGGATGGGGAGATGGGACAAAAATGGCATGGGGGGATGAGAAGGGAGCCAACTCCTCTTCCTCTTTCATGCATCCAGTCGTATTTATTGAGCGCTTACTGCGTGCAGAGCACTGTACTGTGCACTTGGGAGAGGACAACCTGATAATATAACAGACACATTCCCTGCCTACAGCGAGCTTACCATCTAGAGGGAGAGACAGAGATTAATATAAACAAATAAAATGACAGATCTGGACACAAGCAGTGTGGGGCTGGGAGGGGGGCTCAATAAAGGGAGCAAATCAAGGTAACACAGAAGGGAGGGGGAGAAGAGGAAAGGAAGGCTTAGTCAAGGAAGACCTCCTGGAGGAGATGGGCCTTCAGTAAGGCTTTGAAGGAGGGGAGAGTCATTGTCTGAGGGATTTGAGGAGGGAGGGCATTCCAGGACAGAGGCAGGACGTGGGCGAGAGGTCGGCAGTGAGACAGATGAGATGGAGGCCCAGTGAGGAGGTTGGCATTAGAGGAGCGAGGAAGTGTGCAGGCTGGGTGGAAGCAGGAGAGTAACGAATATTTATTTATTTATTTATTTTACTTGTGCATATCTATTCTACTTATTTTGTTAATATGTTTGGTTTTGTCTCCCCCTTTTAGACTGTGAGCCCACTGTTGGGTAGGGACTGTCTCTATATGTTGCCAATTTGTACTTCCCAAGCGCTTAGTACAGTGCTCTGCACACAGTAAGCGCTCAATAAGTACGATTGATGATGATGATGATGATGAGGGGCTAAGGCGATTGACTGCTTTAAAGCTGGGTTCACAGCCTACGGGGGGGGGAAGCCCATTTCACAGAAGAGGAAACTGAGGCCCAGGGAAGTTAAGTGCTTCCCTTAAGGTCCCACAGCAGGCTAGGCACGAAGCTGTCCCGAGAACCTTGCTGTTCTGACTCCTGGTCCCTTGCTCCTTAATCATTTAATTAATCAGTCTTATTTATTGAGTACTTATTGTGTGCAGAGCACTGTTCTACCACTTGAGGGAGTACAGTATAACAGAGATAATAATGATAATAATAATGGCATTTGTTAAGCACTTACTATGTGCAAAGCACTGTTCCAAACGCTGGGGGGGATACAAGGTGATCAGGTTGTCCCACGGGAGGCTCACGGTCTTCATCCCCTTTTTACAGATGAGGGAACTGAGGCACAGAGAAGTTAAGTGACTTGCCCAAAGTCACACAGCTGACAATTGGCGGAGCGGAACTTGAACCCATGACCTCTGACTCCAAAGCCCGGGTTCTGATAGAAATTGATAGAATTGATAGAAGTGTTCCTGGCTCACAATGAGCTTACAGTCCAGAGGGTGTGACGGGCGTTAGTATAAATGTGTCAAGCATTGTACAAAGCGCTGGGGTAGATACAAGATAATCAGGTCCCACAGGGGGATCACTGTCTAAGTATGATGGAGAGCAGTTATTGAATCCCCAGTTTTTCCGTTGAGGTAACTGAAGCCCAGAGAAATGAAGTGACTTGTCCAAGGTCGCACCTCAGACAGGTGGCAGAGCGGGGATTAGAACTCGGGCCCCCTCGCTCCCAGGCCCGGGCTCTTCCCACTGGGCCACGCCACTGCTCATGTCTGCGCCGGCGGGCTCTCTTGCCCCTCCTCAGACGTGGTTGGTCGACTTGAAGATTTCCCAAAAAAAACAGTAGTTTGGCTCCTGGAAGCTTCGCAGGAAGGAGCACGATTGAGCCGTGAGAGGGGACAACGGGCCAGGCTGGTGGTGGGGATGGTGGAGACGCCCAACGGCCTGATTGGGTCAGACCCGGGGTCCGGCGAGCGGACGGGTGGACGGGCACCCGGGGGAGGATAGCGGGACGCAGGGGCCGTGACCTCGACCCCAGTTTGGGGTCACCGGGAGAGGGAATCTCTGGTCGGCTCCCGGCTCCGGCCCCGCACCACAGGAGCCCGGCTGGGGACTGGGGCGGCCCCGGCCTCTTCACGGTCCGTCCACGATCGCAGACGCCAAGTCGGGGGACTGGGAGGGCGGAGGGGTGGGAGCGGGGTACAGCTGGGTCCTGGTGCAAAAAATCAAGCCATCAGTGTCTGACACTTATTGAGCGCTTACTGGGTGCAGAGGACCGTACCGAGGACTCGGGAGAGTGCGACGTAATCGTCGGTAGGCACCGCAGTGGGTGAGATCCGCTTCTCCCTATCTGGGTGACGGCAGTCTGAGCTCCGGGTCCCCGTCCTCCCCAAACCGTGGGAAGAGCCCCAAAGTTAGCGGGCGGATGCCCATCCACCTGCCCACTCAGTGCCATTTCCTTCCCCTTCTTCTTCTTCTTCCCCTTCTCCTTTCTCTTCCCTTTCCCCTTCTCCTTCTGCTTCCTCTTCCCATCTTTTTCCTTCCACTTCCTCTTCCCTTTCCCCTTTCCTTGTCCTTTCCCTTCCCCCTTCCCTTCTTCTTTCCCTTCCCCTTTCCCTTCTCCTTCCTTTCCCTTCACCTTTCCCTTCCTCTTCCCCTTCCTTTTCCTTTTCCTCTTCCTCTTTCCCTTCCCTTCCCCTTCTCTTCCCCTTCCCCTTCCTTTTCTCTTCCCCTTCCTTTCCCCTTTCCCCTTCTCCTTTCCCTTCCTGCTTCCCCTTCCTCTTTCCCTTCCCCTTTTCCTTCCCCTTCTTCTTTCCTTTCCCTTCCCCTTCCCCTCCCCCTTTCTCTTCCCTTTCCCCTTCCCTTTCCCCCGCCCCACAGGCCAAGCTGAGCCGCCTGTGCGAGCAGGACCGCGCTGTGCAGGCCCTGGAGGAGAGACTGGAGCAGCTTCACACGGAGAAAGTAGGACGCCGCTTCCCTTGGGCTCCCCCGCCGTGCTCCGCTCCGGCTGGGGCTGGGGGAGACGGGACCCCGGGGAAGGGGGAGGAGGAGGGGGCCGACCCGTGCGTGTGAGCCCCTCACCTCGCCGGGCCTCGCGGCCCCCTCCCTCCCCAGTACACGCTGGAGCAGGCGCTGCTGTCGGCCAGCCAGGAGATCGAGATGAACGCCGCCTCCTCCGGGCCGAACGCCGGGCCGGCCGCCCTGCAGACCGTCGTCCTGCAGAGGGAAGACCTACGCAACGGCCTGCTGGGCACCTGCCGGGAGCTGGCCCGGGCCACCGCCGTGAGTCCGACGCCGACCCCGGGGTCGGGCACCCACGGCGTCCCGCCCCCCACCCGGGCACGGTTGGGAGAGGGCCACTTCTCACACCCGACTGGCCTCCCGGTGCCAGGACCGTTTCCCGGGGGGCTACGGCAGTGGCAGGAGGTTGGCGGTCACCCGCTGCCAGGATGCCGCCCAGAGCCCACCCTGAGGATCGGGGCAAGGGCACGTTCATCCATTCGGTCGTGAGACGTTCAGAGAAGCAGCATGGCCTAGTGGTTAGAGCCCGGGCCTGGGAATCAGAAGGTCGTGGGTTCTAATCCCAACCTCACCACTTATCTGCTGTGTGACCCCGGGCAAATCACTTCACTTCTCTGGGCCTCAGTTCCCTCATCTGTAAAATGGGGATCGAGGCTCTGAGCCCCACGTGGGGCAGGGACTGTGTGCAACCCGGTTTGCTTGTATCCACCCCAGCGCTTAGTACAGTGCCTGGCACGTAGTAAGTGCCCAACAAATACTGTAATTATTATTATTATTTATTGAGCTCTTGGTGCAGAGCAATGTACGAAGTGCTTGGGAGGGGTTATTAGAACAATATGACCGACACATTCCCTGCCCACAAGGAGCCGCTGTCCCCATTTTTATTCTTCTCATCATCGTTACGATTATTATATTTGTGAAGCGCGTACTCTGTGTCAGTCACCGTTCTAAGCGCTGGGGTAGATACAAGCCCATCAGGTTGGACCCAATCCCCGTCTCATGTGGAGCTCACGGTCCAAGAAGGAGGGAGTAGGCTTTAGTCCCAGTTTTGCAGTTGAGGGAACTGAAGTGACTTGCCCAAGGTCATCCAGCAGATAAGTGGCAGAGTCAGGATTAGAACCCACGACCTCTGATTCCTCAGCCCGGGCTCTTTCCACTAACGGAGGCCGGGGCGGGGTGGGGAATAGCCCGGCCAGTGACCCAGGGCTGGGAGGGTTGGAGGGAGGAGGGGGAGGGCGGTCCCGGCCCAGACCCTCGGGCCGAAATCCGAACCCGAGGCTGAATTCCCCAGAGGACCGTGCATTTCCCCAAACCCCACACTCTGTCGTGGTGACGGTGCTCCCTCTGGGTGCGGAGCCCCGCGCCCCGCTCGGGGGGTGAAGCCGCGACCCCATTTGGCCCCGAGCGGGCCGGTGCCGTCCCCCTCGGTGCTGACGGCAGCCCTGGTTCCGGCGCAGGAGCTGGAGCGAGCGTGGCGGGAGTACGACAAGCTGGACTTGGGCGTCACCATGACCCGGACCCAGATGCAGGACCAGCTGCAGCGGCTCGGAGAACTCCAGGTACCACCGCCGCCGCCGCCGCCGCGGCCAACCCCTCCGCGCTCACCCTGGGGGCCAGCCGGGGCTAAACGAGGACTCCGCCACCCAGGCCCCGCTCCCTCCACTCAGCTCCCCATGTCCCGTCCCTCTCCCCCACCCCCTGGTCTTCCTTCCTCCCTTCCCAACCTCCTTCTTCCCTTCCTTCCTTCTCCCCCTCTCCCTCTTCTCCTCCCTTCCTTCTTCCTTCTCTCCTACTCTCCCTCTTCTCCCACTTCCTCTCTTCCTCTTTCCTTCCTGCCCTTCCACTCTCCCTCTTCTCCCTTCCTCTCGCCCTCCTTCCTTTCCTCCCACTCTCTTCTTTACTTCTCCTACTTCCTCTCTTCCTCCTTCCTTCCTTCCCTCCCACTCTCATTCTCCCTTCCTCTCGCCCTCCTTCCTTTCCTCCCATTCTCTTCTTTCCTTCCCTCCTACTCTCCCTCTTCTCCCACTTCCTGTCTTCTTCCTTCCTTCCCCCCCTCACACTCTCCCTCTTCTCCCTTCATCTCACCCTCCTTCCTTACCTCTCACTCTCTTCTTTCCTTCCCTCCTACCCTTCCTTTTCTCCCACTTCCTCTCTTCCTCCTTCATTCTGTACACAGGAAGTGCTCAATGCATACAACTGAATGAATTCCCTCCCACTCCCCCTCTTCCCGTCCTTATTCCCTCCCTCCCTTTCCACCCTCTCTCTTTTTCTTTCCTTCGTCCCACTTTCCCTCTCTTCCTTCCTCTCTTCTTCCTTCCATCCCTCCCACGCTCCCTCTTCTTCTCCCTTCCTGTCTTCCTCCTTTCCTTCCCTTCTTCTCTCCCTCCCATCCTCTCTAGATCAAAATTCCACATTAGAGTAGGCCAAGGGAGGACGTGGCCGAGGGGTCGGCAGCGAGATACGCGAGATCGGGGCTCGGAGAGGTTGGCATCAGAGGGGCGAAGTTGGTGAGCTGGGTTGGAGTAGGAGAATAGCGAGATGAGTCAGGAAGGGGCAGGGCGATGGAGTGCTTTGATGCTGTCTAAATTGTGCGTGCCCAACTTTTAATATGTTTTTCAGTCTGACAGTCCCTTTCGCTTTGCCCCCGTCAAAAATAATTGAGTGGCCTCAGTTCCGGGTCCAGCTGGAGATGGAACGGCCACCCGACCCCTTCTTTTCACCGATTGCGCTGGCCGCGTGGCAGTAAAAATAAAGGGTCGGGATCAGGGCCTTTCCATTGAAAGAGCGGAAGGTAGCAAGAAAAAGAAAGAGAGACAGAATGAATTCAACCATCAGCCGGACCCGCTATTAGTCAGTGGGAAGAGGCCGACGGGATCGAGAAAATAGCCGTCCTGTTTCTTCTCTTTAAAGAGCTCCCGCCTCGGCTGAGAGCATCGGTGGCGGGCATTTTGGTTCTTCTCTGGTCCTCCTTTTTTTAATGAATTCCTTAGGATATGTTTTGGAGCACTGAGCTAAACACCTGGTCCAGTGTTCTGCACATAGTAAGCACTGGATAAGTACAATTGATCGATTTTCAAATTAGAGAAGGAACCTGGCCTAGTGGGTAGAACACTCTGCCCAAAAGAGCCAAAATGGAAATTTCTCCTTCCGTCACTTGTCTCTGAGTAAGTGCTCCAAGAAGCAGCTTTGGTGAGGTGGCTAGAGCCCGAGCCTGGGAGTCCAAAGGTCATGTGTTCTAATCCCGGCTCCGCCACTTGTCTGCTGTGTGACCTTGGGCAAGTCACTTCACTTCTCTGGGCCTCAGTTACCTCATCTGGAAAAAAACGGGGATTAAGGTTGCGAGCCCCATGTCGGACAGGGACTGTGTCCAACCCGATAAACTTATATCTGCCCCAGCGCTCAGGACAGCGCTTGGCACATAGTAAGCGCTTAACAAGTACCATAATTATTATCATTAATAATAACGAATACCACAGATTGATTGGTTTACTCCATCCATCCCGGAATCGTGGAGAGGTGACAGTATTGCGGTGAGTCAGAAATGTGCACCACTTCTACTCTGTGATACATTTTTTAAAATCACGTAATGTGTCATATTTCTGGATTACCTTCTGCGAGCAGCGCATTGTACAGTCAGAAGCCAGAGCCCAAGTGGGCGGGTGTTTCAGGTTTTTCTTGTCTTCAGTTTGATGTTTGTACTGTGTACACAGTGATGCAGACGCTGAACACAGCAATGTGTGGGGGTGTGTATGCGTGTGTGCACACGCACACAATATCTCTCTACCAGACGGATTTGGCCGGAATTCAGCGGGCGCAGATTCAGAAAGAGCTGTGGCGAATACAGGACGTCATGGAAGGTCTGAGCAAGCATAAGCAGCAGAGAAGCACTGTGGACGCTGGTATAGTCATTCGGTCGTATTTGTCGCGAGCTTACTGTGTGCAAAACACTGTTCTAAGCACTTGGGAGAGGACACTATAACAACAAACAGACACACTCACTGCCCACAACGAGCTCTCGGTCCAGAGGGGGAGACAGACATTAGTAGAGAGAAATAAACAGATAAAAAATAAATCACTAAATTATAGAGCTATACAGAGATATGCTTAGAGAAACAGCATGGAAAGAGCACGGGCTTTGGAGTCGGAGGTCATGGGTTCAAATCCCGGCTCCGCCAGTTGTCAGCTGTGTGACTTTGGGCAAGTCAATTCTCTGTGCCTCGGTTACCTCATCTGTAAAAGAGCACGGGCTTTGGAGTCGGAGGTCATGGGTTCAAATCCCGGCTCCACCAGTTGTCAGCTGTGTGACTTTGGGCAAGTCAATTCCCTGTACCTCAGTTACCTCATCTGTAAAATGGGGATGAAGACTGTGAGCCCCCCCCCGTGGGACAACCTGATCACCTTGTATCCTCCCCAGCGCTTTGAACAGTGCTTTGCACATAGTAAGCGCTTAATAAATGCCATCATTATTATTATTGTGTGTGCTGTAGGGGTGGGAGGGAGGATGAGTGAAGGAGCAAGTCAGAGCGGCACAGGAAGGAGTGGGGTATATTGGCTTATCACCTCTTTGGGATGAGCGGAGGGTGAAGAGAATGGGATTTGAGGATTAGAGAAGGAGTGCGGCCTCGGTTCTAATCCCAGCTCTGCCCCTTGCCTGTGGTGTGGCCTTGGCCCGGTCACTTCAGTTCTCTGGGCCTCAGTTTCCTCACCTGTAAAACGGGACTGACCGAGTGGGACGTGGACCTCATCCAACCTCGTATCTTCCGCGACCCTTAGAACGGTGTCTGGCGCATAGTAAGCGCTTACCAAGTACCATTTAAAAAAAGGATTAGGGTGGGAGTTTCACAGCCGATTGCCCTCTCTGTAGCCAGAAAAACGGGAAGGATCCGATCTGAAGAGGCGAAGGAAAAAAACGTCGAGTTTTGAAGATTATAAGTCGTGCTTCCCGCCTCCTAGCCCCCGATTTTCCCCTCGAGCAGGCCTAGGTCCCGTCCGGGTCGGGAATCGGGATTGGGGAGGCCGGGTTCGGGAGATGGGCGTGTTTGAGGAAGTGAAGCCTGTGTCTCTGTGCGTTCCCATTCACTCATTCATTCTCATTCAGTCGTATTAAGCGCTTACCGTGTGCAGAGCACTGTACTAAGCGCTTGGGAAAGTGCAGTACAACAATAAACAGCGACCCCAGCGTCTCTCTGAACGGGGCCCGGAGGGAGGCGGCGTGGGCTGTGACCTTTCCTCCCTGGGCGCTCTAACGGGGTCGTCGTCTCGGCAGGTCTTCCGGGAGCCGCGGCTTCTTCGGCAACGAAGAGCAAGAATGAGGTAAGGATTGGTTTGCCCCAACATCCGGCGGGGAGTAATGGGCCGTTTTTGTAAAAGAGCAGATGCCAGAAGTAATAGTGATGACGTTGATGGTATTTGTTAAGCGCTGACTACGTGCCAAGCACTGTTCCAAGTGCTGGGGTAGATACAAGGTAATGAGGTTGTCCCACGTGGGGCTCACGCTCTTGATCCCCATTTACAGATGAGGCCACTGAGACACAGGGAAGTGAAGTGAGTTGCCCAATGTCACACAGCTGACAAGTGGCGGAGCCGGGATTAGAACCCACGACCTGGGACTCCCAAGCCCAGGCTCTTGCCGCTGAGCCACGCTGCTTCTCGAGTAATGATAGTAATTTGTGGTATTTGTTAAGCGCTTCACTATATTCCAGGCGCTGTTGTAAGCACTGGGGTAGTTATAAAGTTAGCAGGTTAGCCCATAAGGCACTCACACTCTTAATCCCCATTTTATAGAGGAGGGAACTGAGACACAGAGATGTGAAGTCTATATGCTGCCAACTTGTACTTCCCAAGCGCTTAGTACAGTGCTCTGCACACAGTAAGTGCTCAATAAATTCGATTGAATGAAGTCAGTCAATCAGTCAGCTGTATTTATTGAGCATTTACGTTGCAGAACACTGTACTAAGCGCTTTGGAGAGTAACATCCTGGCTTAGTGGAATGAGCACAGGCTTGGGAGTCAGAGAACGTGGGTTCTAATCCCGGTTCCATCACCTGTCTGCTGTGTGACCTTGGGCAAGCCACTGAACATCTCTGGGCCTCAGTTACCTCATTGTAAAATGGGGATTAAGACTGTGAGCCCCACATGGGACGACCTTATTACTTTGTATCTACCCCAGTGCTCAGAGCAGTGCTTGGCATATAGTAAACACTTAGCAAATACCATCATTATTATTATTATTATTACAATATAGCAGTAAACTCATGGAGAAGCAGGATGGCTCGGTGGAAGGGGCAAGGGCTTGAGAGTCAGAGGTCAAGGGTTCAAATCCCAGCTCCGCCGCTTGTCAGCTGTGTGACTTTGGGCAAGCCACTTAACTTCTCTGTGCCTCAGTTACCTCATCTGTATAATGGGGATTAAGACTGTGAGCCGCACGTGGGACAACCTGATCACCTTGTATCCTCCCCAGCACTTAGAACGGTGCTTTGCACATAGTAAGCGCTTAACAAATGCCATCATTATTATTATTCATTCAGAAGTATTTATTGAGCACTTCCTGTGTGCAGAGCACTGTACTAAGCGCTTGGGAGAGGGCAGTAGAGCAGTAAACAGATGCATTCCCTGCTCACAGCGAATTTACAGTCCAGAGGGGGAGTGAGTTACCCAAGGTCACACAGCAGACAGGTGGCAGAGCCGGGATTTGAACCCAGATCCTTTTAACTCCCGGGCCCAAGTTATATCCACTAGGTCACTCTGCTCCTTATTGCTTGGCCGGGCTGGGCCGGGAGATGGGCAGACCCCGGAGTCCCACCTGTCTGGCGCCTCAAAGGGGAGAGGACCCCGGGGTGTCTTGGACTTGACACCTGTCCACATGTTTTGTTTTGTTGTCTGTCTCCCCCCTCTAGACTGTGAGCCCATTGTCGGGTAGGGACCATCTCTATATGTCTCCAACTTGTACTTTCCAAGCGCTTAGTACAGTGCTCTGCACACAGTAAGCGCTCAATAAATACAATTGAATGATTGAACGATAGGTCCGAGCTGGGGGTCAGACCGCTCTGCCTGTTAGCCCCCGTCTTGCTTGGGCCTGGGCTCAACTGAGGGAAAGAAAAGCTTGCCTGGAAAAATAATAATAATAATAATAGTATTGGTTAAGAACTTACCATGTGCCAGGCACTGTATTAAGTGCTGGGGTGGATATAATAATAGTAATAATAATAATAATAATGGCATTTATTGATCGCTTACTATGTGCAAATAATAATGATGATGGTATTTGTAAAGCCCTTACTATGTGCAAAGCACTGTTCTAAGCGCTGGGGAGGTTGCTAGGTGATCAGGTTGTCCCACGGGGGGCTCACAGTCTTAATCCCCATTTTAAAGATGAGGTAACTGAGGCTCAGAGAAGTTAAGTGACTTGCCCAAGGTCACACAGCTGACAACTGGTGGAGCTGGGATTTGAACCCCTGACCTCTGACTCCAAAGCCCGGGCTCTTTCTACTGAGCCACGCTACAAGCAAATCGCATTAGACAAAGTCCCCGTGCCACGTGGGGCTCACAGTCTCAATCCCCATTTGACAGATGAGGGAACTGAGGCCCAGAGAAGTCAAGGGACTTGCCTGAAGTCACACAGTAGACAAGTGGTGGTGCCGGGATTCGAACCCGTGACCTTCTGAGTCCAGGCCCAAGCCCTATCCACTACACCCTGCTGCTTCTCTCAGATGAGCAATAACTTTAGCAGTCGTGGCATGCGAAGCAGCGTGGCTTAGTGGAATGAGCACGAGCTAGGGAGTCAACGGACATGGGTTCTAATCCCAGCTCCGCCACTTGTCTGCTGTGTGACTTTGGGCAAGCCACTTCACTTCTCTGGGCCTCAGCCACCTCATCTGGAAAACGGGGACGAAGACTGTGAGCCCCACGTGGGACAACCCGATGACCTTGTATCTCCCCCAGCACTTAGAACAGTGCTTGGCACAGAGTAAGCACTTAACACATACCATCATTATTATTATTACTATTATCAAGCGTTGGATCGGAGGCAAGCACCGTGCCGAGCTCTGGGGCCCGTAATCACCTGGGGCACGGTCCCTGGCCCACACGGGCCTCTCGGTGCCATTCATTCATTCGATCGTATTTATTGAGCGCTTACTGTGTGCAGAGCACTGTACTACGCGCTTGGGAAGTACAAGTTGGCAACATATAGAGACGGTCCCTACCCAACAGTGGGCTCACAGTCTAGAAGGGGGAGACAGAGGACAAAACAAAACATATTAACAAATAAAGTAAATAGAATAAGTATGTACAAATAAAATAAATAGAGTAATAAACATTAAGAGCTTACTATGAGGCAAGCACTGTGGTGGATACAAGCAAATCAGGTTGGACACAGGCTGTCATTCATTCAATCATATTTATTGAGTGCTTACTGTGTGCAGAGCACTGGACTAAGCGCTTGGGAAGTACAAATCGGCAACATATAGAGACGGTCCGTACCCGACAACGGGCTCGCAGTCTACATGGGGGAGACAGACAACAAAGCAAAACATGTAGACAGGTGTCGTAATCATCCCGTGTGGGGCTCACAGTCTCAACCCCCACTTTACAAGATGAGGCAACTGGGGCAGAGAAGTGACTCGCCTAAGGTCACACAGCAGATAAGAGCCCGGGAGACCGGGGACCTCAGCTCCGGTGAGCGGAAGAGAAAACGGAGGCCCAGAGAGGTGAAGGGACTTGCCCGAGGTCACACAGCAGGGAAGTGACGGAGCTGGGTTGAGCATGTAAGTGCCCTCACTCCCAGGCCGGCCTGTCTCATTGGACTACACTGCCTCCCATTTCATCTCCATGTTTAGACTGTGAGCCCACTGTTGGGTAGGGACCGTCTCTATATGTTGCCAACTTGTACTTCCCAAGCGCTTAGTACAGTGCTCTGCACACAGTAAGCGCTCAATAAATACGATTGATGATGATGATGATGATCTCCACCGTTGAAGAAGCAGGACCTGACTTAAGAGAAGCAGCGGGGCTTAGTGGAGGGAGCCCGGGCTTGGGAGTCAGAGGTCATGGGTTCTAATCCTGACTCCGCCACTTGTCAGCTGTGTGATTTTGGGCAAGTCACTTCACTTCTCTCGGCCTCAGTTACCTCATCTGTAAAATGGGGTGCTGTGAGCCCCACGTAGGACAACTGTTTACCTTGTAGAGAAGCAGTGTGGGTCAGTGGAAAGAGCCCAGGCTTTGGAGTCAGAGGTTCACATCCCGTCTCCGCCAATTGTCAGCTGTGTGACCTTGGGTAAGTCACTTAACTTCCCTGGGCCTCAGTTACCTCATCTGTAAAATGGGGATTAAGACTGTGAGTCCCCCGTGGTACAACCTGATCACCTTGTAACCTCCCCAGTGCTTAGAACAGTGCTTTGCACATAGTAAGCGCTTAATAAATGCCATTATTATTATTATCATCAACCCCAGCACTTAGAATAGTGCTTCGCACATTCATTCATTCATTCAGTTGCATTTATTGAGCACTTACTGTGTGCAGAGCACTGTACTAAGCACTTGGGAAGTACAAGTTGGCAACAGATAGAGACGGTCCCTACCCAACAGCGGGCTCACAGTCTAGAAGGGGTAGACAGACAACAAGACAGAACAGAGTAACAAAATAAAATAAATAGAATAAATCTGTACAAATAAAATAGAGTAATAAATACGTACAAATGTATATACATTCATTCAATCGCATTTATTGAGCACTTACTGTGTGCAGAGCACTGTACTAAGCGCTTGGGAAGTACAAGTTGGCAACATATAGAGACGCACATAGTAAGCGCTTAACAAATACCAACAGTATTATTTACTCTGTTGGCTATCTCCATGCCCGAATCCCCACCCACTGGCCTGCCTATAATAATAATGATTATGGTACTTGTTAAGCGCTTACTATGTGCTGTTCTAAGCACTGGGGTAGATGCGAGTTAATCAGGTTGGACAGAATCATCATCATCATCATCATCATCAATCGTCTTTATTGAGCGCTTACTGTGTGCAGAGCACTGTACTAAGCGCTTGGGAAGTACAAGTTGGCAACATATAGATGCCAACATATAGTCCAACTTAAAGTCATCATCATCATCATCAATTGTATTTATTGAGCGCTTACTATGTGCAGAGCACTGTACTAAGCGCTTGGGAAGTACAAATTGGCAACATATAGAGACAGTCCCTACCCAACATTGGGCTCACAGTCTAAAAGGGGGAGACAGAGAACAAAACCAAACATACTAACAAAATAAAATAAATAGAATGGATATGTACAAGTAAAATAAATAAATAAATAAAGAGTAATAAATATGTACAAACATATATACATATGTACAGGTACTGTGGGGAAGGGAAGGAGGTAAGATGGGGGGGATGGAGAGGGGGACGAGGGGGAGTCCCACATAGGGCTCACAGTCTTAATCCCCAATTTATAGATGAGGGCCCGAGACCCAGAGAAGGAAAGGGACTCGCCCAAGGTCAGCCAGCAGACAAGCAGAGGAGCCGGGATTAGAACCCAAGTCCTTCTGACTCCCAAGGCCAGGCTCTGTCCACGAGGCCACCCCACTTCTCTCTGGGTGCAGTGGTTCTGGGTCATCTCTTGGGGTGGACCTCTTTCAGTCCCAGGCCAACTGAAGTTACCGGCCGATGGCCTGACGGGGGTTATTCTTCTGGAAAACTCAGTCGATCAGTGGCATCGATCTCGCGCTCACTGTGTGCAGAGCACTGGACCGAGCACTGCCCCAGTGCTCTGCCCGCAGTCAGCCCTCAGACCGTACGACGGGTCGTTGGGATCTGTGAGGCTGCAGGCCCGGCTCGATCCTGTGACCTCCCCCTACCCCGGAGAAGCTGGCAGGGGGCCGTGCCCACCTTCCCCCCGCCCCCGCAGCCCCCTAAGCCCGGGCCCTGTTCTCCGACCCCCTTAGGAAGAGGGTCCGGCCCCGCCTCGCCCTCCTCTCCCTCGCGCCTATGAGTTTTCCGAGCAGTGGCACGCGGCCCCCTCTGTGCCCTGGCCCAGCGGCTCCTTGCTCTGCTACAGCGGGGGCCTGGACCCCCTGCCCGAAGACAGGAAGGTCCACCCGGTGCCCGGGCACCCACGCGGCAGTGCTCACTGCGTAAGTGGCCGCTGGGACGGGTGGCGGAAATCCGCTTCGCCCGGGGTCCACCGTCTCGTGCCGCCCGAGGGCCATCATCTTGTGCCACCCGAGGCCACCGTTTTGTGCCGCCCGGGGGTCACCATCTTGTGCCGCCCAGCACCCATCATCTTGTGCCACCCGAGACCGCTCTTTTGTGCCGCCCGGGGTCCACCGTCTTGTGCCATCCGTGTCAGCAAGCAGGCTGTGGCTTGGGGCGGGGAGGGGTTCTGGGCTGCTGGCTGCCAAGGGGCTCTTCCTCCCTCCACCCCCGACCCTACATCCCGAACCCGAGTCTCCCTCGCTTCCAGACGTCACACTTGCTCCGTCCGGTTGCCCGTCTCCCCGCTCTATGTAGCAGACGCTTTGAATGTGCCGAGCCTAAAGGGGCGCGGGGGCTCTGACCTTCGCCATCGTCGTCACTGTCACGGGGGCGCCGGGGTAGACGCCGTCAGGGCGGCCCCCGTCCCTGTCCGACACGGGCCTCGCGCGGTCCGACGGGGAGGGAGGGAGGACGCCAGAGGCCCGGAGAAGCGAAGCGACTCGCCCGAGGCCACCCGGGCGGGCCTCGGCCCCGTCAGGGTCTGGAACCGGGTCGGGGGGCGGGTATATCCATCAGGGTGGGCCCCGTTGGCGTCTGGAACGGGAACGGGGGGCCAGATATCGAGCGGGGCCATCCGGAAGATGGGCGTGCTGGAAAACGGAGCGTTGGGGGGGCTCTGTGTTTCCCCTTTCCTTCCTCCGCAGGGTCCCGACTACAGGCTGTACAAGAGCGAGCCCGAGCTGACCACCGTGGCCGAAGTGGACGAGTCGAACGGGGAGGAGAAGGCCGAGCCCACCTCGGACATCGTCGACTCTTCCGTCGCCAAAGGTCGGTTCTCGCCGTCGCTCCCTACACCACACAGAAGCCACGCTGCTCCAGAGACTCCAAACGCCCGCTTTTGGTTTTGTTTCGTTTTTGGTGGTATCTGTTAAGCGCTTACTACGGGCCAGGCGCTATACTAAACTCTGGGGTGGATACCAGCTAATCAGGTCAGACATAGTCCCTGTCCCACGTGGGGCTCACGGTCTTCATCCCCATTTTGCAGTGAGGGAACTGAGGCCCGGAGAAGCGAAATGACTTGCCCAAAGCCACACAGCAGACAAGTGGCAGAGACGGGATTCAAATAATAATAATAACCATGGCATTTATTGAGTGCTTACTATGCGCAAAGCACTGTTCTAAGCGCTGGGGAGGTTACAAGGGGATTCAAATAATAATAATAATCATGGCATTTATTGAGTGCTTACTATGTGCAAAGCACTGTTCTAAGCGCTGGGGAGGTTACAAGGTGAGGTGATCAGGTTGTCCCATGGGGGATTAACAGTCCCTGTCCCTCATAGGGCTCGCAGTCTTCATCCCCATTTTCCAGATGAGGTAACAGACCCAGAGAAGTGAAGTGACTTGCCTAAGGTCACACAGCAGAAAAGTGGCGGAGCCAGGATTAGGACCCATGTCCTTCTGACCCTCAGGCCTGTGCTAATAATAATGATAATAATAACAGTATTTGTTAAGCACTTACTGTGTGCCAAGCACTATTCTAAGCACTGGGGTAGATACAAGTTAATCAGGTTGGACATAGTCCCTATCCCCCATGGGGCTCACAGTCTTCATCCCCATTTTCCAGGTGAGGTAACTGAGGCCCAGAGAAGCGAAGTGACTTGCCCAAGGTCCCACAGCGGACATATCTAGACCGCAAGCTAGTTGTGGGCAGGGAATGTATCTTCCAACTCTTGGATTGTTCTCTCCCAAGCGCTTAGCAGACTGTTCTGCACACAGTAAATACCTCTGATTGTGATAATAAAGATGGAAGGGGGAGATATAGAGGAAAAATTTATGGGTGACAGTTGAATAACAGCGTGGATGTGTGTATCGCTTTCATCCAGCGCTTAGAACAGTGCTTTGCACATAGTAAGCATGTAATAAATGCCATTATTATTATTATCAACCAATCAATCCTATTTATTGAGCCTTTACTGTGTGCAGAGAACTGTAGTAAGTGGTTGGGAGAGTATATATCTCTAATTCTATTTATTTATATTGATGCTATTGATGCCTGTTGACTTGTATTGATGTCTGTCACCCCCCTTCTAGACTGTGAGCCCGTTTGGGGCAGAAATTGTCTCTCTCTGTTGCTGAATTGTACTTTCGCAAGCGCTTAGTCCAGTGCTCTGCACACAGTAGGCGCACAATAAATACAATTGAATGAATGAATGAATGCCGGAGCCAGGATTAGAAGCCAGGTCCCTGTGAATCCCATCTTCCAGGCCGTGCTGCTTCCCGGCGGGGGAATGTTCCCACCCATAGTATCATCTCCACAGAGATCGAAATGGGGGTTTTGGAACGGCAGCGAGACTCAGCCCAAAGCTTCTCCCATCCCGTCAGCCCTCTGCCATTCCCTTTCCCACTGCTCTCCTTCTAGGCTTCCCCTGGGAACATTTATTCCCATCGCAAATCAGTTTGGTCGGTCCGTCCGGGGTACTTACTGAGTGCTTACCTTAGAGAAGCGGGCTCATTGGCCAGAGCCCGGACATGGGAGTCAGAGGTCGTGAGTTCTAATCCCGGCCCCGCCACTTATCAGCTGTGTGACTTTGGGCAAGTCACTTCACTTCTCTGGGCCTCAGTTTCCCCATTTGTAAGATGAGGATTAAGACTGGGAGCCCGTGAAGGGACAACCTCATTACCTTGTATCCACCCCAGCATTTAGTACAGGGCTTGGCACATAGTAAGCACTTAACAAATACCATTATTATTATTATTATTATTATTATTATTGTGCCTCTAGAGCACTGTACTGAGTGCCTGGGAGAATACAACACTGCAGAATTGGTAGAAACGTTCCCTACCCACAAGGAGCTTAGAGTCTAGGCGGAGAGGCAGAAATGGGACCGGGATTGTGTCTGACCCAGTTATCTGAGAAGTAGCGTGGCTCAGTGGAAAGAGCCCCGGCTTGGGAGTCAGAGGTCGTGGGTTCTAATCCTGGCTCTGCCACTTGTCAGCTTTGTGACTTAGGGCAAGTCACTTCACTTCTCTGGGCCTCAGTTTCCTCATTTGTAAAATGAGGATTAAGACTGGGAGCCCCTGAAGGGACAACCTCATTACCTTGTATCCACCCCAGCACTTAGTACAGGGCTTGGCACATAGTAAGCACTTAACAGATACCATTATTATTATTATTATTATTATTATTATTATTATTATTATGCCTCTAGAGCACTGTACTGAGCGCCTGGGAGAATACAACATTGCAGAATTGGTAAAAATGTTCCCTACCCACAAGGAGCTCAGAGTCTAGACGGAGAGGCAGAAATGGGACCGGGATTGTGTCTGACCCAGTTATCTGAGAAGTAGCGTGGCTCAGTGGAAAGAGCCCCGGCTTGGGAGTCAGAGGTCATGGGTTCTAATCCTGGCTCTGCCACTTGTCAGCTGTGTGACTTTGGGCAAGTCACTTCACTTCTCTGGGCCTCAGTTTCCTCATTTGTAAAATGAGGATTAAGACTGGGAGCCCCTGAAGGGACAACCTCATTACTCTGTATCCACCCCAGCACTTAGTACAGGGCTTGGCACGTAGTAAGCACTTAACAAATACTATTATTATTATTACTATTATTATTGTGCCTCTAGAGCACTGTACTGAGCACCTGGGAGAATACAACACTGCAGAATTGGTAGAAACGTTCCCTACCCACAAGGAGCTCAGAGTCTAGACAGAGAGGCAGGAATAGGACCGGGATTGTGTCTGACCCAGTTATCTGAGAAGCAGCGTGGCTCGGTGGAAAGAGCCCCGGCTTGGGAGTCAGAGGTCGTGGGTTCTAATCCTGGCTCTGCCACTTGCCAGCTGTGTGACTTTGGGCAAGTCACTTCACTTCTCTGGGCCTCAGTTACCTCATCTGGAAAATGGGAATGAAGCTTGTGAGCCCCACCTGGGACAACCCGATTACCTTGTATGTACCCCAGTCCTTAGAACAGTGCTTGGCACATAGTAAGCTCTTAACCAATGCCCTCATTATTATTATGACCCCGGTCCTTGGTGCGATGCTGGGTACATAGTGAGTGCGTAACCAATACAAGAAGCAGCCTGGCCTGGTGGATAGAGCCTGAGCCTGGGCTCAGAAGTCATGGGTTCTAATTCCGGCTCCGTCACTTGTCTGCTGTGTGACCTTGGGCAAGTCACCCGCATCATTCATTCATTCATTCAATTGTATGTATAGAGCGCTTACTGTGTGCAGAGCACTGTACTAAGCGCTCGGGGAGTACTAGTCGGTAACGTATAGAGACGATCCCTACCCAACAACGGGCTCACAGTCTAGAAGGGGGAGACGGACAACAAAAGAACATGCAGTCAAAACCAATTTGTGAAGGAACTTATCACAATTATTCCTGGGACTTCTCTGAGTGGTGACACGAACGCGATTCATGGCTTCCTCTCACACATGTGTTCAGTTCTTTTCGAATCACCCTGTATAAAAGACACATTCCCTGCCCACAGCGAGCTTACAGTCTCGAGGGGGAGAAACATTGATGGAACGATGAATGGATCGATCAGTGGTGTTCACTGGGCACCTACAGTGAGCTGAGCAATCAGTCAGTCAGTCGTATTTATGGAGCATTTACTGTGAATCATCACACCCGCCCACCCCCTGACTCCAGGGGTGGCAGGAGAGGCTCGTTGCATTTTTGCTGTCTCTCACATAGGGCCCAGAGAGGTTAAGGGACTTGCCCGACATCACCCAGCAGGCCAAGGACAAGAACCCAGGTCTCCCGCCGCCCAGCCCCGAGACCCTTCTGCTCGGCTTAGAGAAGTTTCTTTTAAGCTCTTTCCTCAGAGAGCAGAATAGGGAAGAAGCAGAGGGAGGTGCCACCCAAACGGCCACCAGCCGTAGTTGTAGTGAGCACCCCCCTCGAGGGAGGCGGACCCCTGCCCAGTCTATCGATGGGATGGACTGAGTGCCTACTCAATGTGGCTTAGTGATGATAATGGCATTTATTAAGCGCTTACTATGTGCAGAGCACTGTTCTAAGCGCTGCGGAGGTTATAAGGTGATCAGGTTGTCCCACGGGGGGCTCACAGTCCTCATCCCCATTTGACAGATGAGGGAACTGAGGCACAGAGAAGCGAAGTGACTTGCCCAAAGTCACACAGCTGACAATTGGCAGAGCCGGGGTGGATACCTTGTATCCACCCCAGCGTTTAGTACAGGGCTTGGCACATAGTAAGCACTTAACAAGTACCATTATTATCATTATTATTATTATTATCATTATTATTATTGTTATTGTGCCTCTAGAGCACTGTACTGAGCGCCTGGGAGAATACAACACTGCAGAATTGGTAGAAACGTTCCCTACCCACAAGGAGCTTAGAGTCTAGACAGAGAGGCAGAAACGGAACAGGGATTGTGTCTGACCCAATTATCCGAGAAGTAGCGTGGCTTAGCGGAAGGAGCCCGGGCTTGGGTGTCAGAGGTCATGGGTTCTAGTCCCGGCTCCGCCACCCGTCTGCTGTGTGACCTTGGGCAAGCCACTTCACTTCTCTGTGCCTCCATTACCTCATCTGTATAATGGGGATTAAGACTGTGAGCCCCCCGTGGGACAACCTGATCACCTTGTATCCTCCCCAGCGCTTAGAACAGTGCTTGGCACATAGTAAGCACTTAACAAATGCCATGATTATTATTATTACTACTCGGGTCCTGGAGTCCCAGGGGGTCCTGGGACTCGATGTGTGGGACGTGACCTAATGGACATCATCATCATCATCATCAATCGTATTTATTGAGCACTTACTGTGTGCAGAGCACTGTACTAAGCATTCAGACAGAGCCCAGGCCCGGGAATCTGAAGAACCTGTGTTCCCATCCCGGCTCTGCCGTGTTCATTCGTTCACTCACTCGTATTTATTGAGCACTTACTGTGTGCAGAGCACTGTACTAAGCGTTTGGAAAGTACAATTCGGCAACAGAGACGATCCCTACCCAACAGCGGCTCACTGTCTAGAAGAGGGGAGGCGAAACGAAACAAAACAAGTAGACAGGCATCAGTAACATCAAGATAAATGAATAGAAGTATAGTTCTATACACATCATTATGAAGACTGTGAGCCCCACGTGGGACAACCTGATCACCTTGTATCCCCCCAGCACTTAGAACAGTGCTTTGCACATAGTAAGCGCTTAACAAATGCCATCATTATTTATTATTATTTAAGTAGAATAATAATTTATTATTAGTCTGCCGTGTGTCTGCTGTGTGATGTCGGGCAAGTCACTTTGCTTCTCTGGACCTCGGTTCCCTCACCTATAAAAAGTGGGGATTAAGATTGAGAGCCCAGTGTGGGACAGGGACTGTGTTCAACCCAGTTACCTTGGGTCTGCCCCGGCGCTTAGTACGGTGCCGGGCACATAGTAAGCACTTCACAGATATCCCAATTATTATCATTTCCCCACAGGACGCCACTTTCCCATCGGCGTGGTGCCCCCGAGAACCAAGTCGCCCGTCCCAGAATCCTCCACCATCGCCTCCTACGTCACCTTGCGGAAGAACCAGCTCCCCGGGAACCGGAGAACGGTATTCCGCCCGGGATTCTCCGAGGGCGGGACAGAGGGATGTCCGGCTCTAGGGAGAGGAGAGCCACCCTCGGGACCCGAATCCCCCAGGGAGGAAACTTGGGGAGACGGAGCGACTCCGTCATCAGTCTTTTCTCTGATTTGAATTCACGCCCTTCTTCAAAGCCGAGATTGGGAGTTTTGCTCACTGTCAGCCCCCAATCAATCAATCAGTCGTATTTATTGAGCGCTTGCTATGTGCAGGGCACTGTACTAAGCACTTGGGAAGTACAAGTTGACAACATATAGAGACGGTCCCTACCCAACAGTGGGCTCACAGTCAGTCAATCGGTGGTGTTTATTGACCTGTACCATGTGCAGAGCCCGGTGTTAGTCCCTTGGGAGAGAACGGTACAGTAAAGTTGGTAGACAAGATCCCTGGCTACAAAGAGCTCACAGTCTGCATTGTTGCCAAATTGTACTTTCCAAGCGCTTAGTACAGTGCTCTGCACACAGTAAGCTCTCAGTAAATACGATTGAATGAATGAACGGAGGGTGAGGTGGACATGAAAATGAATTAGAGGAAACGACAGAGCATAAAGCTGTGGACATAATAGCCATGGGGTTGGGATGAACTTCAGGCGTTTAGGGAGTACAGATAATAATAATAATGATGACATTTATTAAGCGCTTATTATCATCATCATCAATCGTATTTATTGAGCGCTTACTGTGTGCAGAGCACTGTACTAAGCACTTGGGAAGTACAAGTTGGCAACATATAGAGACAATCCCTACCCAATAGTGGGCTCACAGTCTAAAAGGGGGAGACAGAGAACAATTATTATGTGCAAAGCACTGTTCTAAGCGCTGGGGAGGTTACAAGGTGATCAGGTTGTCCCACAGGGGGCTCACAGTCTTCATCCCCATTTTACAGATGAGGTAACTGAGGCCCAGAGAAGTTAAGTGACTTGCCCAGAGTCACACAGCTGACAGTTGGCGGAGCCGGGATTTGAATTCATGACCTCTGACTCCAGTTGGAGTCTGACTCAAGTACAGATCCAACTGCATTGGAGATGCAGAAGGGAGAGCGAGAATAAGAGAAATGAGGGCTCAGTCAGGGAAGGCCTCTTGGAGGAGATGGCCTTTCAACGACGCTTGGAAGGGGAGGAGAGTCATTGTGTGGGCTGTGAGGAGGGAGGGCGTTCCGGGCCGGAGGCAGGACGGGGGCCGGGGGTCGGCGGCGAAACAGGTGAGAGGAGGCCCAGTGAGGAGGTTAGTGGCACCAGAGGAACGGAGGGTGTGGGCTGAGCTGTAGTAGCGTGGCTCAGTGGAAAGAGCACGGGCTTTAGAGTCAGAGGTCGTGGGTTCAAATCCCGGCTCCACCAATTGTCAGCTGTGTGACTTTGGGCAAGTCACTTCTCTGTTCCTCAGTTACCTCATCTGTAAAATGGGGATTAAGACTGTGCGCCCCACGTGGGACAACCTGACCACCTCGTATCGCGTGGCTCAGTGGAAAGAGCACAGGCTTTGGAGTCAGAGGCCATGGGTTCAAACCCCGGCTCCGCCGCTTGTCTGCTGTGTGACCTTCGGCAAGTCGCTTAGCTTCTCTGCGCCTCAGTGTCCTCATCTGTAAAATGGAGATTAAGACTGTGAGCCCCATGTGGGACAACCTGATACTTTGTATCTACCCCAGTGCTTAGAACAGTGCTTGGCACATAGTAAGCGCTTAACAAATACCACCATTATTATTAGAGAAGCAGCGTGGCTCAGTGGAAAGAGCCCGGGCTTGGGAGTCAGAGGTCATGGGTTCGAATCCTGGCTTTGCCACATGTCTGCTGTGTGACCTTGGGCAAGTCACTTAACTTCTCTGAGCCTCAGTTCCCTCATCTGTAAAATGGGGATTAAGACTGTGAGCCCCACTTGGGACAACCTGATCACCTTGTATCCCCCCCAGCGCTTAGAACAGTGCTTTGCACATAGTAAGCAAGCGCTTAACAAATGCCATTATTACATTATATTACATTGTATCCTCCCCAGTGCTTAGAACAGTGCTTTGCACATAGTAAGTGCTTAACAAATGCCATTAGTAGTAGTAGTAGTAGTAGTAGGACGGTAGTGAGGTGAAGTATGAGGAGGCGAAGGGGTTGAGGGCTTTAAAGCCGATGGTGAGGAGTTTCTGTTTGATTCGTTCATTCATTCAGTTGTATTTATTGAGCACTTACTGTGTGCAGAGCACTGTACTAGCACTTGGGAAAGTGTCAGAGGTGTCAGAGGTCATGGGTTCAAATCCCGGCTCCACCACTTGTCTGCTGTTTGACTTTGGGCAAGTCACTTAACTTCTCTGAGCCTCAGTTACCTCATCTGTAAAATGGGGATGAAGAGTGTGAGCCCCACCCTGGGACAACCTGATCACCTTGTATCCCCCCCAGTGCTTAGAACAGTGCTTTGCACATCATAAGCGCTTAACAAATGCCATCATTATTATTCTAGACTGGGAGCCCGCTGTTGGGTAGGGACCGTCTCTATATGTTGCCGACTTGTACTTCCCAAGCGCTTAGTACAGTGCTCAGCACACAGTAAGCACTCAATAAATACGATCGAATGAATGAACCATTATTACTATTGTTGCCCTAGAACTCAGGTCCTTCTGATTGCCCGGCCCGGGCTATAGCCACTGGGCCACACCGCTCCCCTGCACTTCCCGCCAGCCGAGCGTCACTTCTGCCCGTGGCCTCTTCGCTGGGAAGGGTCTAACCCGTCGGGGCGCCTTCGGGCCCGAGATACCTCGGTCGGGCAGCGGGGAAAGCGTTTCAAGCTGTTTCATTTTCAGACAGGCATGCCAGAAATGATGTTGCTCTCTCTGCCTCTCTCCCTCCCTCCCTCCCTCCCTCCCTCCCCCCACCGCCTCTCTCCCTGTGTCTCTCCCTATCATCTATCTGTCTCTCTCGGCTTTTCTGCCTCCCTTTCCATTTCTACCCCTCTTTCTCTTCTTCCCTCCCTCTCTCCCCCCTCTTTACCGATGTCTCTCAATATTTCTCCCTGCTTCTCCCCATCTGCGTCTGGTTCTCTCTGTCTCACCCCCATTTCTCGGCGTCTCTCTGCTTCCTTGTCTCTCCCTCCCTGTGTCTGTCTGTCTGATTCTTTCTCTGTCTCTCCCCCTTTCGTGATGTCTCGCTCCACTTCCCTCTGTCTCTCCTTCTCTGTGCTTGTCTCTGGTTCTCTCCCTCTGTTTCTTGGTGTCTCTGCTTCTTTGTCTCTCCCTCTCCATGTCTGTGTCTCTGTTTCTCTCTCTCGCTCCCCATCTTTCTTGGTGTGTGTCTGTATGTGTGTGTCTGTCTGTCTGTCTCTCCATCTCTCTCCTCCTCCTCTCTGTCCATTTCTCTGTCCATCTATCTCCCTCTCTCCTTCTCCCTGCTTCTCTCTGTCCATCTCCCTCTACTTCTCTCTGCCTGTCCATCTATCTCCCTCTCTCTGCTTCTCTCTACCTGTCCATCTGTCTCCCTCTCTCATTCCCTCTGCTTCTCTCCGTCCGTCTTTCTCTCCATCTTCTCTGCCTGTCCGTCTGCCTCCCTCTCTGCTTCTCTCTGCCTGTCCATCTGTCTCCGTCTCTCATTCCCTCTGCTTCTGTCCGTCCGTCTTTCTCTCCATCTTCTCTGCCTGTCCATCTGCCTCCCTCTCTGCTTCTCTTTGCCTGTCCATCTGTCTCCCTCTCTCCTGTCTGCTTCCCTCTGACCATCTCTCTCCATCTCTCTGCCTGTCCATCTGTCTGTCCATCTGTCTCCCTCTCTCATTCTCTCTGCTTCTCTCTGTCCATCTTTCTCTCCATCTCTCTGCCTGTCCATCTGCCTCCCTCTGCTTCTCTCTGCCTGTCCATCCGTCTCCCTCTCTCCTTCTCTCTGCTTCCCTCTGACCGTCTCTCTCCATCTCTCTGCCTGTCCATCTGTCTCCCTCTCTCTGCTTCCCTCTGCCCGCCTCGCTCTCCATCTCTCTGCCTGTCCGTCTGCCTCCGTCTCTGCTTCTCTCTGCCTGTCCACCTGTCTCCCTCTCTCATTCCCTCTGCTTCTCTCCGTCCGTCTTTCTCTCCATCTTCTCTGCCTGTCCGTCTTCCTCCCTCTCCGCTTCTCTTTGCCTGTCCATCTGCTTCCCTCTCTCCTGTCTGCTTCCCTCTGACCATCTCTCTCCATCTCTCTACCTGTCCATCTGCCTGTCCGTCTGTCTTCCTCTCTCATTCTCTCTGCTTCTCTCCGTCCATCTTTCTCTCCATCTCTCTGCCTGTCCATCTGCCTCCCTCTCTGCTTCTCTCTGTCCATCTTTCTCTCCATCTCTCTGCCTGTCCATCTGCCTCCCTCTGCTTCTCTCTGCCTGTCCATCCATCTCCCTCTCTCCTTCTCTCTGCTTCCCTCTGACCGTCTCTCTCCATCTCTCTGCCTGTCCGTCTGTCTCCCTCTCTCTGCTTCCCTCTGTCCGCCTCGCTCTCCATCTCTCTGCCTGTCCGTCTGCCTCTGTCTCTGCTTCTCTCTGCCTGTCCATCTGTCTCCCTCTCTCATTCCCTCTGCTTCTCTCCGTCCGTCTTTCTCTCCATCTTCTCTGCCTGTCCATCTGCCTCCCTCTCTGCTTCTCTTTGCCTGTCCATCTGCCTCCCTCTCTCCTGTCTGCTTCCCTCTGACCATCTCTCTCCATCTCTCTGCCTGTCTGTCTGTCTGTCTGTCCATCTGTCTCCCTCTCTCATTCTCTCTGCTTCTCTCCGTCCATCTTTCTCTCCATCTCTCTGCCTGTCCATCTGCCTCCGTCTCTGCTTCTCTCTGCCTGTCCATCCGTCTCCCTCTCTCCTTCTCTCTGTTTCTCTCCGTCCGTCTTTCTCTCCATCTCTCTACCTGTCCACCTGTGTCCCTCTCTCTGCTTCCCTCTGTCCGCCTCGCTCTCCATCTCTCTGCCTGTCCGTCTGCCTCCGTCTCTGCTTCTCTCTGCCTGTCCACCTGTCTCCCTCTCTCATTCCCTCTGCTTCTCTCTGTCCATCTTTCTCTCCATCTTTTCTGCCTGTCCATCTGCCTCCTTCTCTGCTTCTCTTTGCCTGTCCATCTGTCTCCCTCTCTCCTGTCTGCTTCCCTCTGACCATCTCTCTCCATCTCTCTGCCTGTCCGTCTTCCTGTCCATCGGTCTCCCTCTCTCATTCTCTCTGCTTCTCTCCATCCATCTTTCTCTCCATCTTCTCTTCCTGTCCATCTGCCTCCCTCTCTGCTTCTCTCTGCCTGTCCATCCGTCTCCCTCTCTCCTTCTCTCTGCTTCCCTCTGACCGTCTCTCTCCATCTCTCTGCCTGTCCATCTGTCTCCCTCTCTCTACTTCCCTCTGTCCGCCTCGCTCTCCATCTCTCTGCCTGTCCGTCTGCCTCCATCTCTGCATCTCTCTGCCTGTCATCTGTCTCCCTCTCTCATTCCCTCTGCTTCTTTCCATCCGTCTTTCTCTCCATCTTCTCTGCCTGTCCATCTGCCTCCCTCTCTGCTTCTCTTTGCCTGTCCATCTGCCTCCCTCTCTCCTGTCTGCTTCCTTCTGACCATCTCTCTCCATCTCTCTGCCTGTCCCTCCATCTGTCTCCCTCTCTCATTCTCCCTGCTTCTCTCCATCCATCTTTCTCTCCATCTCTCTGCCTGCCCATCTGCCTCCCTCTCTGCTTCTCTCTGCCTGTCCATCCGTCTCCCCCCTCCTTCTCTCTGCTTCCCTCCATCTGTCTTTCTCTCCATCTCTCTACCTGTCCATCTGTCTCCCTCTCTCATTCTCTCTGCTTCTCTCCATCCATCTTTCTCTCCATCTCTCTCCCTGTCCGTCTGCCTCCGTCTCTGCTTCTCTCTGCCTGTCCATCCGTCTCCCTCTCTCCGTCTCTCTGCTTCCCTCTGACCGTCTCTGTCCATCTCCCTTCCTGTCCGTCTGTCTCCCTCCCCGTCTGCTTCCCTGTGCGTGCCCGCCGGCCCCGCCCCGGTCCCCAGGAGCGCCCGCGGAGCTCGTCGGAGCAGCCGAGCGTGTGGGAGGGCGTGCGGCCGCGCATGACGGTGGAGGAGCAGATGGAGCGGATCCAGAGGCACCAGCAGGCCTGTCTGCGGGACCGGAGGAAAGGCGCCGGGCTGGCCGCGCCCGCCAGGCCTCCCGGGCCGGCCGGCGGGACCGCTCCGGAGTCCGCCCCGGGCCCGGCCTGGGCCGCCGACACCCTGCCTCGACTGCACCAGGTGCTCCCCGGGGAGACGACCTGCTGTCCGGCCACCCGGCAGCGGCGCTCGCTGACCTCACCCTGAGGCTGGGGGGGGGGTGGGGCACCGACCCAGCGCCCACTGTGTGCAGAGCGCTGGGGAGAGGGCGGTCCGCTGAGCAGAGATTCCGGCCTACCGTGCAGAGCTCTGTCCTAAGCGCTTAGGAGAGGACCGTCCAGGGAGTGGGCCCAATCCCCGCGTGGCTCAGTGGAAAGAGCACGGGCTTGGGAGTCGGAGGTCATGGGTTCGAATTCCAACTCCGCCACATTTCTGCTGTGTGATCTTGGGCAAGCCACTTAACTTCTCTGGGCCTCAGTTACCTCATCTGTAAAATGGGGATTAAGACTGTGAGCCCACGTGGGACAACCTGATCACCCTGTATCCTCCTCAGTGCTTAGAACAGTGCTTTGCACACAGTAAGCGCTTAACAAATGCCAATTATTATTATTATTATTATTATTAAGGAGCCGCCGCTCTGGCTAGTTCCTCAGCCACCTCATACGCACGCACACGCACATAGCCACCCCCCCCCGCCATTCCTTCCGGGATCTCATACGAACATGTGCCTGCACACACACATTGCTACTGAGAAGCAGCATGGGTCAGTGGAAAGAGCCCGAGCTTTGGAGTCAGAGGTCGTGGGTTCAAATCCCGGCTCCACCAACTGTCAGTCACTTAACTTCTCTGGGCCTCAGTTCCCTCATCTGGAAAATGGGGATGAAACCTGTGAGCCCCCCGTGGGACAACCTGATCGCCTTGTAACCTCCCTAGTGCTTTGAACAGTGCTTTGCACATAGTAAACACTTAATAAATGCCATTATTATCTTTATTATTACTACCACTCCCTCTGGCATCATACCCTTCTAATAATAATCACAATAATAATAATGTTGGTATTTGTTAAGCGCTTACTATGTGCCGAGCACTTTTCTAGGCGCTGGGGTACGTACAATATCATCAAGTTGTCCCCCATGGGGCTCACAGTCTTCATCCCCATTTTACAGATGAGGGAGCCGAGGCACAGAGAAGTGAAGTGACTTGCCCAAGGTCACCCAGCAGACAGGTGGTGGAGCCGGGATTAGACCCGCGACCTCTGCCTCCCAAGCCCGGGCTCTTTCCATCTCTGAAGTCTGAGCCCAGCTTTCCCACCCTCTTCCTTTTCTTCTTAGGGTTTTTATTCTTCATTCATTCATTCAGTGGTATGTATTGAGCGCTTCTAGACTGTAAGCCCGGTGGGGGCAGGGACTGAATTGAACTTTCCAAGCGCTTAGTGCCGTGCTCTGCACACAGTAAGCGCTCAGTAAATGCCATTGAATGAATTCATTCATTCAGTCGTATTTATTGAGCGCTTACTGTGTGCAGAGCACTGTACTAAGCGTTGTATGTTTGGTTTTGTTCTCTGTCTCCCCCTTTTAGACTGTTGAGCCCACTGTTGGGTAGGGACCGTCTCTATATGTTGCCAACTTGTACTTCCCAAGCGCTTAGTACAGTGCTCTGCACACAGTAAGTGCTCAATAAATACGATTGATTGATTGGGAAGTACAAGTTGGCAACAATAATGAATGAATCCTACACACACATGTGCGCGCACGTGCACACACACACACACACAACGACCACCCCCTGCCACTGTCTCCAGGATCCCTCTGGATCCCTCTTAGAGAAGCAGCGTGGCTCAGTGGAAAGAGCGCGGGCTTTGGAGTCAGGGGTCAGGGGTTCGAATCCCGGCTCTGCCACATGTCTGTTGTGTGACCTTGGGCAAGTCACTTAACTGCTCTGAGCCTCAGTTCCCTCATCTGTAAAATGGGGATTAAGACTCTGAGCCCCACGTGGGACAACTTAATCACCTTGTATCCCCCCCCAGCGCTTGGAACAGTGCTTTGCACAGAGTAAGCGCTTAACAAATGCCATCATCATCCTCATCATCCCTCTCTCTCTCTCTATTTCTCTATCACACACACACACACACGCACACAATGAAGTAGCCACCCCCTACCAATGTATCAGTTCTCTCTCACCCTCAGACGCACACATGTAGCCAGGCTGGTGTCCCAGTGTCCCCCAGCTAGCCCAGAAGCTCCGTGAGGGCAGGGATCATATCCCCCCACTCTGTTGTACTAGACCCTGTCAGACGCTTAATACAGTGCTCTGCCTACAGTAGGCACCCAAAAGATAGCCTGAACCAGTTGGCTGATTACCAGGATTTTTTCCGATTTTTTGAAGTTTCTCCCTGGGCTTCTCCCCGCTCCCACCGCCCCCACGGTGGGAGCTGAGTGGGGGTTGAACCCCGTGGACCCCAACCGCTTTCCCTTTCCCAGGGAGTGGGGAGGTGGGCTCTGATTCCCCACTTTTAGACTGTGAGCCCACTGTTGGGTAGGGACTGTCTCTATATGTTGCCAACTTGTACTCCCCAAGCACTTAGTACAGTGCTCTGCACACAGTAAGCGCTCAATAAATACGATTGATTGATTGACTGATTGATTCCCCCCCTTTCCCGGGTGCTGGACGTGGACGGTCCCCCCCGCTGGGCCGCTGAACGCGTTCTTCTTCCGGGCAGAACCGATGGAGGGGCTTCGACTTGGGGGCCGCCGACACCGGAGGGCGGGATGGCGTCGCCGGAGAGAGCCAGCGGAAGCCGGACGGCCCCGGCCCAGCCGAAGAAGAAGCGGTGCGGCCCAGGGAAGCCTGGGCGCCGGACCGTCCGGGGGATATCCGCAAAGAGGTACTGGCCGGCCCGCCCGCCCACGGGGGCACAGGTGCCATCAGGGCTCATGAGCTCATCGTGACCAGGGCACATGTCTCATATTCTCCTATCTGACATGTGGCGGAGTCGGGATTCGAACCCATGACCACTGACTCCCAAGCCCGTGCCCTTTCCACTGAGCCACGCTGCTTCTCTGTCTCTCCCTGTGTCTCTGGGGGTCTCTGTCTCCGCCCCCCCCCCCCCCACCCTTTGCTCCTCTTCTCTTGGGCCCCCCCGGTTTTAGGTCTGGGTGAATTAGGATGGGGGTTCCCCAGCGCTTAGAGCAGTGCGTGGCCCATAGTAAGTGCCTAACGAATACCATTATTATTATTATTATTATTTTGGGGGTGCAAACTGTCATCCTTAAATGCCCCCTCCCCCCTAAAAAGAGACTCCCTCCCCTTTCCCCCAGCGCCGGAACTTGTACTTTCCAAGCGCTTAGTGCAGTGCTCTGCACACAGTAAGCGCTCAATAAATACGATTGAATGAATGAATTAATTAATCTGACTCTCCCAAGCCCTTAATATAGTGCTCTGCACGCAAGAAGCTCTCAGTAAGTACCACGGACTGACCTATGGTGGCCGTCATTCTGCACTTCCTGAGCGCCCTGGCTAGAAATAAGATGAAAGGGTTGGACGCCCATCCTTGCCCTACACGGAGCCCTCGCTGCCAAAAGGGTTTTGTTCTCTGTCTCCCCCCTTTTAGACTGTGAGCCCACTGTTGGGTAGGGACTGTCTCTATATGTTGCCAATTTGTACTTCCCAAGCGCTTAGTACAGTGCTCTGCACATAGTAAGCGCTCAATAAATACGATTGATGATGATGATGATGAAAAGGGGAGGGAGAACGGCCTGGCCTAGTGGATAGAGCCCGGACCTGGGGATCAGAAAGACCTGGGCTCGAATTCCGTCTCTACCATTCAATCGTATTTATTTTTTGAGCGCCTACTGTGTGCAGAGCACTGTACTAAGCGCTTGGGAAGTACGAGTTGGCAACATAGAGAGACGGTCCCTACCCTACCCAACAGTGGGCTCACAGTCTAGCTCACAGCTCACTTGTCTGCCGGGTGACCTTGGGCAAGTTTCTCTAGGCCTCAAGTACCTCATCTGTAAAATGGGGGTGAAGACTGTGAGCTCCTTGTGGGGACAACCCAATTTGCTTGTATCCTCCCCTGCGCCTAGTACGGTGCCTGGCACATAGTAAGCGCTTAACAGATTCCCACAATAATCATTATTATTGTTGTTATTATTAATCAGTCAATCAATCAATCATATTTATTGAGCGCTTACTGTGTGCAGAGCACTGTACTAAGCGCTTGGGAAGTACAAGTCGGCAACAGATAGAGACAGTCCCTACCCAACAGCGGGCTCACAGTCTAGAAGAATTATTATTATTATTATCATCAGATCCCCATTTGACAGACGAGGAAGGTGGGGCAACAAGCCTGAGTTCATTCAATTATTCAGTCGTATTTATTGAACACTTGCTGTGTGCAGAGCACTGTTCTAAGCGCTTGGAAAGTACAGTACAGCAATAAAGAGAGACAAACCTTGCCCACAGTGGGCTCACGGTCTCGACAGGGGGGAGACAGACATCAAAACAAGTAAACAGGCATCAATATACATAAATGGAATTATAGATATGTACATGTACTAAGTGCTTGGAAAGTACAGTACAGCAATAGAGAGAGACAAACCTTGTCCACAATGGGCTCACAGTCTATACAGGGGGGAGACAGACATCAAAACAAGTAAACAGGCATCATCATCATCATCATCATCATCAATCGTATTTATTGAGCGCTGACTGTGTGCAGAGCACTGTACTAAGCGCTTGGGAAGTACAAGTTGGCAACATATAGAGACAGTCCCTACCCAACAGTGGGCTCACAGTCTAAAAGGGGGAGACAGAGAACAAAACCAAACGTACTAACAAAATAAAATAAATAGAATAGATATGTACAAGTAAAGTAAATAAATAGAGTAACAAATATGTACAAACATATATACATATATGCAGGTGCTGTGGGGAAGGGAAGGAGGTAAGATGGGGGGATGGAGAGGGGCACGAGGGGGAGAGGAAGGAAGGGGCTCAGTCTGGGAAGGCCTCCTGGAGGAGGTGAGCTCTCAGCAGGGCCTTGAATAGGCATCAATATACATAAATGGAATTATAGATATGTACATTTATACATAAGTTCTGTGGGCAGGAAGCGGGGAAGAGTAAAGGGAGCAAGTCGAGGTGACGCAGAAAGCAGGGGGAGCTGAGGAATAGGGGGCTTAGTCTGGGAAGGCCTCTTGGAGGAGGCTGAGTTGAGAGGGCAAGCCCTGGGCGGAGCCGAGATCGGAACCCAGGTCCTCTGGCCGGCGGGCCCGGCTTCTGCCTGACCACTGGACCGGGCTGCCTCCCTCCCCTTTCTGGTGGACTGCGTTCAACCCCATTTTCTCGTATTCACCCCCCAAAAGCCGGGTACAGTGCCTGGCGCCTAGTAAGAGCTTAACAAATACCACAGTTATTACTGTCATTATTATGTAAGCTCCTCAGGTTGGACACAGTCCCTGTTCCACGTGGGGCTCAGTCTTTATCAGAGAAGCAGCGTGGCTCAGTGGAAAGAACACGGGCTTTGGAGTCAGAGGTCATGGGTTCAAATCCCGGCCCTGCCAATTGTCAGCTGTGTGACTTTGGGCAAGTCACTTCACTTCTCTATATATCTTAATGCCCATTTTCCAGATGGGGGAAGTGAAGCGCAGAGAAGAGAAGTGACTTGCCCAAGGTCACACAGCAGGCAAATAATAATAATAATAATAATGGCATTTATTAAGCGCTTACTCTGTGCAAAGCACTGTTCTAAGCGCTGGGGAGGTTACAATGTGATCAGGTTGTCCCACGGGGGGCTCACAGTCCTAATCCCCATTTTACAGATGGGGTAACTGAGGCACAGAGAAGTTGCCCAAAGTCACCCAGCTGACAATTGGCGGAGCCGGGATTTGAACCCATGACCTCTGACTCCAAAGCCCTGGCTCTTTCCACTGAGCCACGCTGCAAATAGTGGAACTGGGATTAGACTTTTAGACTGTGAGCCCACTGTTAGGTAGGGACTGTCTCTATATGTCGCCAACTTGTACTTCCCAAGCGCTTAGTACAGTGCTCTGCACACAGTAAGCGCTCAATAAATACGATTGATTGATTGATTGATTGGTCTGGCCGCTTCCTTCTTGTATCGGCCCCAGGGGTCACCCCATGGTAGCTCTGGTCAGTTGGTTCAGAAAGAGGGCGGCGGAAGTTGCAAATCTGACAGCGGTGACTCTCTCCCACCTTCAAAGCCTTATTGAAGGCCCCTCTTCTCCAAGAGGCCTTCCCTGATTAAGCCCCACTTTTCCTCATCTCCTGCTCCATTCTGTGTAACCCTGACTCGCTCCCTTTAATAATAATAATAACAATAATAATAATAATAGCATTTATTAAGCGCTTACTATGTGCAAAGCACTGTTCTTTGTTCTTCCCCCCTCCCAGCCCCACTCCACTTATGTCCAGATATGTCATTTATTTCTTTACAGAACTGTCTGTCTCCCCCTCCAAACTGTCAGCTCGTCTTGGGCAGGAAGCGTGTCTGTTATATTCCCAAGCTCCAAGTACAGTGCTAAGCACTCGATAAATGAGTGAATAATAATAATAGTTATAGTATTTATTAAGCGCTTACTATGTGCCAAGCACTGTTCTAAGTGCTGGGGTAGATACAAGGTGATCAGGTTGTCCCACGCGGGGCTCACAGTCTCCATCCCCATTTTTCAGATGAGGAAACTGAGGGCCAGAGAAGTGAAGTGACTCACCCGAAGTCACACTGCAGACCTGTGGCAGAGGCAGGATTAGAACCCCCATCCTCTCCCAGGCCCGGGCTCTTGCCACTACAGTATGCTGCAAATAATAATAATAATAATAATAACATTGGCATTTGTTAAGCGCTTACTGTGTGCAAAGCACTGTTCTAAGCGCTTGGGGGGATACAAAGTGATCAAGTTGTCCCACGTGGGGCTCACAGTCTTAATCCCCATTTTACAGATGAGGTAACTGAGGCTCAGAGAAGTTAAGTGACTTGCCCAAGGTCACACAGCAGACATGTGGAGGAGCTGGGATTCGAACCCGTGACCTCTGACTCCAAAGCCCGTGCTCTTTCCACTGAGCCACGCTGCTTCTCTAAGCAAATGAATCCCGGCTCTGCCAATTGTCAGCCGTGTGGCTTTGGGTGAGTCACTTAACTTCTCTGGGCCTCAGTTACCTCATTTGTAAAATGGGGATTAAAACCGTGAGCCCGCCGTGGAACAACCTGATCACCTTGTAACCTCTCCAGCGCTTAGAACAGTGCTTTGCACATACTAAGTGCTTAATAAATGTCATTTAAAAAAAAATGAATGATCGCTCCCCCACCCAGGGAAATCAGCCCACGTGCCCGCCACAGCCTTGGTCCGCCAGAATCAATCAATCAATCAATCGTATTTATTGAGCGCTTACTGTGTGCAGAGCACCGTACTGAGCGCTTGGGAAGTCCAAGTTGGCAACATCTAGAGACAGTCCCTCCTCAACAGTGGGCTCACAGTCTAGAAGGGAGAGACAGACAACAAAACCAAACATACTAACAAAATAAAATAGAATAGATCTGTACAAGTAAAATAAATAAATAAATAGAGTAATAAATCTGTACAAACATATATACAGGTGCTGTTAGACTGTGAGCCCACTGTTGGGTCGGGACTGTCTCTATATGTTGCCAACTTGTACTTCCCAAGTGCTTAGTCCAGTGCTCTGCACACAGTAAGCGCTCAATTAATACAATTGATTGATTGATTGACGGGTTGGAGGGAAGCTCTGGGGGCCATTGGGCATGTCAATCAATCAATCAATCAATCAATCGTATTTATTGAGCGCTTACTATGTGCAGAGCACTGTCGCACCTTTCTAATCTGCTGGCTTTGCTGGGCTGGCGGGTGAGACCGGTGCCCAGCTGGGGAGGGCAGGGCCGGACGGGATGGGCCAGGCCCAGTCCCAAGCGACTCCAGCCGGCTGACTCCCGGAGCGTCGGGCCGCCTGGGCCTCGGCGCGTCCTCTGAAGGAGAGGTCTCCCCTTCCTCCCCCCAAAGCTGGCGAGAGCCGACCGGCCGCCTCCCCGTGACCCGCTGGCCTCGCCCGAGCCGCCCGGGGCCGACCCAGAAGAAATCGGGGAGAAGATGCACGGCGCCCACAGGTAAGACGCCCATCGCGGCCGAGCCCCGGTCGGGACCCTCGTCGCCGGGCACAGTGTGCCCGCGCATTCATTCATTCATTCAGTCGTATTTATTGAGCGCTTGCTGTGGGCAGAGCACTGTACTAAGCGCTTGGGAAGTACAGGTTGGCACCCGTTCCCCGTGCCCCCGCTGCCGCTCCACGTCCGTATCAGTCGACCCCGGAGACTGTTTCTCTCCTGGTGGACACGAAACAAGTCAACCGACTCTGTTTGACTTGTGCAAACTGAGCAGCGTGGCTCAGTGGAAAGAACCTGGGCTTGGGGGTCAGAGGTCCTGGGTTCATAGCCCAGCTCCACCAGTTAGTTGTGTGACGTTGGGCAAGTCACTTAACTTCTCTGTGCCTCAGTTACCTCATCTGGAAAATGGCCTCCCGAGAGGACCGGCCGAGTTTCCGTTGGGTCGCGGGTGGTCCGCGGGGACTCACAGAGGCGCCGGCCCCCACCCCCGTCTCTCCCCAGGCTGAACGTGAGCGGGCCGGCCCCGGGCCCCCGCGGAGTGGTGGCCCCCATGGCCCCGCCGGGCGACACGGAGCCCACCCGCGCCCCGGAGGACCCGCCCGCGTCCTCCACCTGCCAGCCGGGCCCCGAATACGTGCCCGCCGGGATCGCCGACCCCGCAGGTGAGCCCGCCGGGGTCCCGACGGCCCGAGGGGAGGGCGCGGGGGGCGGTGGGAGAACTGTGGTGGTAGCGGTGGCCGTGGCGGGGCCCCCCCTCCCGGCTCCGGAACCCGGCTCAATCAATCAATCAATCAATCAATCAATCGTATTTATTGAGCGCTTACTGTGTGCAGAGCACTGGACTTTTATAATACTAAGCAGCGTGGCTCATCATCATCATCTTCAATCGTATTTATTGAGCGCTTACTATGTGCAGAGCACTGTACTAGGCGCTTGGGAAGTACAAATTGGCAACACATAGAGACAGTCCCTACCCAACAGCGGGCTCACAGTCTAAAAGGGGGAGACAGAGAACAAAACCAAACATACCAACAAAATAAAATAAATGGGATAGATATGTACAAGTAAAATAAATAAATAAATAAATAGAGTAATAAATATGTATAACCATATATACATATATACAGTGGGAAAGAGCCCGGGCTTTGGAGTCAGAGGTCATGGGTTCAAATCCCGGCTCCACCACTTGTCAGCTGTGTGACTTTGGGCAAGTCACTTCACTTCTCTGGGCCTCAGTTCCCTCATCTGTAAAATGGGGATGAAGACTGTGAGCCCCACGTGGGACAACCTCATCACCTTGTATCCTCCCAGCGCTTAGAGCAGTGCTTTGCACGTAGTAAGCGCTTAATAAATGCCGTCGTTATTATTATTACTAAGCGCTTGGGAAGTACAAGTTGGCAACATATAGAGACGGTTCCTACCCAACAGTTGGGCTCACAGTCTAAAAGGGGGAGACAGAGAACAAAACCAAACATACTAGCAAAATAAAATAAAATAGATATATACAAGTAAAGTAAATAGATTAATAAATCTGTACAAACATATATACATGTATACAGGTGCTGTGGGGAAGGGAAGGAGGTAAGATGGGGGGGATGGAGAGGGGGACGAGGGGGAGAGGAAGGAAGGGGCCGAGTGTGGGAAGGCCTCCTGGAGGAGGTGAGCTCTCAGCAGGGCCTTGAAGGGAGGAAGATGGTGGATGGGCGAGGGATTGGGGGTATTCCAGGCCCGGGGGAGGACGTGGGCCGGGCCAGGGCTCCCCTGTCCCTCCCCACAACGGGTCTCGCTCTCCTCTTTCCAGCCCAAGGCCCGCGCCAGTGGCCCGAGCCACCCGTGCCAGCGCAGCCGCAGCTGTCCGAGGGCTCGCACTTCATGTGTGTGTAGCCGCGACGAGGTACGTGCTCCGTCGGCCGCCCCCGGCACCGCCCAAGCCCAGGACACGCCGCCACGCCGCTCGCTCGGCCGAGGCGGGGGCCTTCCCGCTCGGCTCGTCAGGGCGGCCCTGCTGCTTACTGAGCGCCCGCTGGGAGCGGGGCCCGGATCCGAGCCGTTGGGAAGGCCCGGCGGGGAGCGGGCCCAGGCCCGGCACCTGCGCGGATGCAGAACCGAGGAAACGGAAGTTTCCGTCGCGTCTCCGTCGGCCTCGGGGCACCGGGTGCCAATAAATCCAGCCGGGCACCCCCGAGGGATAATAGTAATATAGAACATATTAATATTAATTAATTTTAATTTAATTAATATTAAAACAGAAGCAGCGTGGCTCAGTGGAGAGAGCGCGGGCTTTGGAGTCAGAGGTCATGGGTTTGAATCCCGGCTCCGCCACCCATCTGCTGTGTGACCTTGGGCGAGTCACTTAACTTTTTAGAGCCTCAGTTACCTCATCTGGAAAATGGGGGTGAAGATTGTGAGCCCCACGTGGGACAACCTGATCACCTTGTATCCCCTCCGGCGCTTAGAACAGTGCTTTGCACGTAGTAAGTGCTTAATAAGCGCCATCATTATTATTAGTAATAATTATAATAATAATGCTTATATATTAATATATAATAATGATATAATTGTTATAATATAGTGTGTACTAATATAATTTATATAATAATATGATAATAATTGTTATGGTATATAGTATATAATGTTATAATATTATAATCATTATTAATAATAATTAGTAATAATAATGATGGCGTTTGTTAAGCACCTACTATGTGCCAGGCACTGTAATGATTATCATAACGATGGCCTTTGTTAAGCACTTACTATGTGCCAAGCACTGTTCTAAGTGCTGAGGTAAATGCAAGGTAATCAGGTTGTCCCACATGGGGCTCACAGTCTTCATCCCCATTTGGCAGATGAGGTAACTGAGGCACAGAGAAGGTAAGTGGCCTGCCCAAAGTCACACAGCTGATAAGTGGCAGAGCCGGGATTAGAACCTCTGACTCCCGAGCCCGGGCTCTTTCCATTATCATCATCGTCATCATCAATCGTATTTATTGAGTGCTTACTGTGTGCAGAGCACTGTAGTAAGTGCTTGGGAAGTACAAGTTGGCAACCTGTAGAGACAGTCCCTACCCAACAGTGGGCTCACAGTCTAAAAGGGGGAGACAGAGAACAAAACCAAACATACTAACAAAATAAAATAAATAGAATAGATATGTACAAGTAAAAAATAAATAAATAAATAGAGTAATAAATATGTACAAGCATATATACATATATACAGGTGCTGCTGCTTTTCTGCTGACTGTACTAAGCTTTGGGGTGGATACAAGCAAATCGGGCTGGACACACTCCCTGTCCCACGTGGGGATCACAGTCCTATTCCCCATTCTGGACAGCCCGTTGTCGGGTAGGGACTGTCTCTATGTGTTGCCGAATTGTACTCTCCAAGCGCTTAGTACAGTGCTCTGCACCCGGTAAGAGCTCAATAAATACGACTGAATGAATAAACGAGTTTTACAGATGAGGGAACTGAGGCTCAGAGAAGTGAAGTGGCTTGCCCAAGGCCACACAGCAGACAAATGGCGGAGCCAGGATTAGAACCCACGCCCTCTGACCCCCAGGCCCACGCTCTTTCCGCTAAGCCACGCTGCTTGGGAGCAATCCAGAGGTGACGGGGATGAGATACAAGATTCAAGCCGTGGGTGACGGGGGGGGTGAGGTTTGGGGGACCGATCCGTAGGTGATGGACAAGGTGATTCACTCATTCGGTTGTATTTATTGAGCGTCTACTGTGTTCTCTGTCTCCCCCTTTTAGACTGTGAGCCCACTGTTGGGTAGGGACTGTCTCTATACGTTGCCAATTTGTACTTCCCAAGTGCTTAGTACAGTGCTCTGCACATAGTAAGCGCTCAATAAGTACGATTGATGATGATGATGATGATGCAGAGCACCATAGTGAGCGCTTGGGAAAGTATAAGACAGCATTAAAGAGAGACAGTTCTCTTCCCACAACAGGTTCACAGTGTTTTGTTTTGTCGTCTGTCTCCCCCTTCTAGACTGTGAGCCCATTGTTGGGTAGGGACCATCTCTATCTGTTGCCGACTTGGCCTTGCCACGTGCTTAGTACAGTGCTCTGCACACAGTAAGCGCTCAATAAATATGATTGAATGAATGAATGAATAAGGGGGCGGGAGACAAACATCAAAACAAGTAAACGGGCATCAATAGAAATAAATAAAATGATAGAGATGAGAGTCGGGGTGCGATCCGGGGGTGACGGGGGAATGAAACTCGGGGAACGGTCCGTAGATAACAGGCAGGTTGGTGAGATTTGGGGAATGGTCGATAAGAATTGGGGATGGGTTGATGAGATTCAGGGGACCGTTCTCTGGGGAAGGCTGCTGGATGAAGATGGGATTTTAGAGGGGCTTTGGGAGCGGGGAAGAGGTGGGATCTGCCGGTTATATGGGCATCCCAGACTTGGCAGTGGGAAGAGAGCATCGGGGCTTTCTTTCTCTCCCCCTTCCTCCCTCCCAGGCATCCATGGGTGACGGGGCGATGAGATTCCGGAAACAGTCCATGGGTGATTCATTCATTCATTGTCATATTTATTGAGCGCTTACTGTGTGCAGAGCACTGTACTAAGCGCTTGGGTAGTACAAGTTGGCAACATATAGAGATGGTCCCTACCCGACAACGGGCTCACAGTCTAGAAGGGGGAGACAACAAAACAAAACAAGTAGGTGTCAATACCATCAGAATAAACAGAATTATAGCTATATGAGTATTTTAATTGATAGTCTCTTCCTTAGTGGATTAAAAAATATGGGAAAATAACATAGATTAAACAAGCTAATTGTATCTGGGGTAGTATCAAACGTGAAATGACATCCTAAAAATTATTGTCTTTAAAATTCCTTCTTAAAGACACTGCAGTAATCGAATTGTCCTGGATTAGGAATGAAGGTGATGGGGTGATGAGATTAGGGGAATGATCCATAGGTGATGGGGCGGTGTGATTCGGGGTGCGGTCTATAGGTGACGGGGTGGTTGGCATCAGGGTACGATCCATGGGTGGTGGGGTGGTGAGGTTGGGGGAATGAGGCATGGGTGATGGGGTGATCACATTCAGGGTACAATCCATGGGTGGCGGATGAGGAGATTGGGGGTTCAATCCGTAGGTGACAGGGCGGTGAGATTCTGGATACAGTCCTCGGGTGATGGGGTGATGAGATCTGGAGTATGATATTTATTTTATTTTGTTAGTATGTTTGGTTTTGTCTCCCCATTTTAGACTGTGAGCCCAATGTTGGGTAGGGACTGTCTCTATATGTTGCCAATTTGTACTTCCCAAGTGCTTAGTACAGTGCTCTGCACACAGTAAGCGCTCAATAAATACAATTGATGATGATGATGATGATGATGATGATGATGATGATCCAGAGGTGACGAGGGGATGAGATCCGAGGTACAAGCTGTAGGAGATGGGTTGATGAGATTCCGAGTTTAATCCTCAGGAGACGGGTTGAAGGGATGTGGGGAACAATCCATAGGGGACCGGCAGGGTGATGAGATTCGGGATACAATCCGTGGTCACGGGTCGAAAGGATGTGGGGAACAATCCATGGGGGACAGGCAGGGTGATGAGATTCGGGATGCAATCCGTAGGTGACGGGTTGAAAGGACGTGGGGAACAATCCATAGGGGACAGGCAGGGTGATGAGATTCGGGGTACAACGCGTAGGTGACGGGTTGATGAGAGCATTCCCTCTCTCCATTCTCTCCGGCAACCCCTGGCCGCTCCGCATCCATGAAGGCCTCCTCCTCCAGGAAGGCCCCGAGATCCACAACCCGGTGGAGTCGGGGTTTGAAGAGCGTCAGTCAGCCCGGAGCCAAAGCCGTTCCCCGCCATAAGACTCCAAGCTCCCAGAGGGCGGAGGACGGGGGCTGCCGCTTCTTCCGGGCCCTCCGGAGCGCTCAGTACTGCGCCCTCCGCTCACTGAGCGTCCCACAGATACCGCTGTTTGCCTGCATCATCATCAATCATCAATCGTATTTATTGAGCGCTTACTGTGTGCAGAGCACTGTACTAAGCGCTTGGGAAGTACAAGTTGGCAACAGACAGAGACAGTCCCTACCCAGCAGTGGGCTCACAGTCTAAAAGGGGGAAACAGAGAACAAAATCAAACATACTAACAAAATAAAATAAATAGAATACCTATATTCATTCACTCACGGTCCCTACCCAATGGTGGGCTCACAGTCTGTATGATACGTATATATGTATCATCATCATCATCAATCATATTTATTGAGCGCTTACTGTGTGCAGAGCACTGCACTAAGCGCTTGGGAAGTCCAAGTTGGCAACATATAGAGACAGTCCCTACCCAACAGCAGGCTCACAGTCTGGAAGGGGGAGACAGAGAACAAAACAGAACATATTAACACAATAAAATAAATAGAATAAACATGTACAGAATGGTCTGGCTTCCCCAGGGCAGGCAAGAAACTGGGGTGTCCGTCGGAGGCGTCCACTCTCCCCACAGTCCTCCCAGCTGTACCTGCGGAGAACCAGGGGCCAACAAATAGAGCGTGGCCTTAGGGCTAGAGCCTGGGCCTCGAAGTCAGAAGGACGCGGGTTCTAATCCGGCCTCCTCCACTTGTCTGCTGCGTGACCTTGGGCAAGTCACTTCACTTCTCTGAGCCTCAGTTCCCTCATCTGCAAAATGGGGGTGATGACCGTGAGCCCCACGTGGGACGGGGACTGTGTCCAACCTGATTCATTCATCCATTCATTCAGTCGTATTTACTGAGCGCTTACCTGTGCAGAGCGCTGTACTAAGCGCTTGGGAAGTACAAGTTGGCAACATATAGAGACGGTCCCTACCCAGCAACGGGCTCACAGTCTAGAAGATTCAGCTTAGATATACCCCAGCGCTTGGCACATAGTAAGCGCTTTAACGGGTATCCTCATCGTCATTATTAATATTATTTCCACCAGGCCGCGCAGCTCTCCGTCGATGAGAAAGAAAGCGTCGGGAGAGGAAGACTTGTAGCCACAGCGGCCACGTTTTTCAGCCATGCCGACGTCCGCGGGTCCCGGGGGCGGGAGAGGGCGTGGCGGCCGGACAGATGGACGGGATCGGGGAGCGGACATCTACGCCGGCCGATTGGAAGCTCGGAAATTCAGGGCGTCGTCACCGCCGCCGCTTGGCACCCCCTCCTTCATCCCTCAACTCCCGAGGCTGGCCACGCCGAGCCCTCCCTCCCGCCCACGTCCCTCCATCCTCTGATGATCCACCGTTTGCCTTCTCTTCCCTCTGGGCCCCCCCCGGCTCCAGCCCAGGTGGTCCCCAAAGCTTCTTTCCTTTTCGTTAGGACCCCCCAACCCCTGCCCGCGAGACTTCGCTCCACTCTTGATTTATAAAAAGTGACAGAGAAAGAGAGATAGGGATCTACTGGGGCCCGGTTCCGCCGCCGTGGCGTCTCTCCGCCGGCCCCCTCGCCCGCGGCGCCCACCTGGCTTCGAGGTCGCTCCCGTTTCTGGAGAAAGAACGGATTCCCGGGCGAGGGCGTCGGAAGGACCGGGCTCTGGCTCCAGCGGAACAGCCGTGTACAGCAATAAGTCGATTTCCTTTTTCCTCCGTTCCAGTAATTAGTCTGTGTACAAATGTAATTATGTCCGTCAGCGTGGACGCTACGCGACGGACGCAGGCGATGTAAGTATAAAGAGCTTCTTACGACTGTCGAAAGGCAAATTGTTCATATCTCATTTCTTTTCTATCACGGTAAATAAATGTTGACGTTCTTAGCGGCGGCGGCTGTCTTAATTCCGCGTGGAACGGACGTCCCGGGGGTGTGAGCCCACTGTTGGGTAGGGACTGTCTCTATATGTTGCCAACTTGTACTTCTCAAGCGCTTAGTACAGTGCTCTGCACACAGTAAGCGCTCAATAAATACAATTGGGGGAGGAAGGGGCTTTCGGCGGGGATTAGGGAAGATCAATCAATCGTATTGAGCGCTTACTGTGTGCAGAGCACTGTACTAAGCGCTTGGGAAGTACTAGTTGATCACACCTAGACCTGGATTCTCATTCATTCATTCATTCAATTGTATTTCTTGAGCGCTTACTGTGCGCAGAGCACTGTACTAAGCGCTTGGGAAGTACAAGTCGGCAACATATAGAGACGGTCCCTACCCAACAACAGGCTCACAGTCTAGGAAGGGGAGACAGACAACAAAACGAAATATGTGGACAGGTGTCAAGTCATCAGAATAAATGGAAGTAAAGCTAGATGCACATCATTAACAAAATAAATAGAATAGTAAATATGTACAAGTAAAGTAAATAGAGTAATAAATCTGTACAAGGATATATACAGGTGCTTTGTGGGGAAGGAGGTAGGGCCGGGGGGATGGGGAGGGGGAGAGGAAAGAGGAGGCTCAGTCTGGGAAGGCCTCCTGGAGGAGGTGAGCTCTCAGTAGGGCTCATGACAAGCAGTGTGGCCTGATGGCTAGACCCCTGGCCTGGGAGTCAGAAGGACCTGGGTTCAAATTCCGGCTCCTCTAATTGTCAGCTGTGTGACCTTGGGCCAGTTACTTCACTTCTCTGGGCCTCAGTTCCCTTATCTGTAAAATGGGGACTCAGAATGTTAGGCCCCATGTGGGCCAGGGACTGGGTTCAACCTGCTCTGCTTGTATCTACCCCAGTGCTTAGAATAGTTCTCGTTGCGTAGTAAGCACCGGACAAATAACATGAATGAATGAATAATGGCATTTATTAAGCGCTTACTATGTGCAAAGCACTGTTCTAAGCGCTGGGGAGGTTACAAGGTGATCAGGTTGTCCCATGGGGGGCTCACAGTCTTCATCCCCATTTTACAGATGAGGTAACTGAGGCCCAGAGAAGTGAAGTGACTTGCCCAAAGTCACACAGCTGACAATTGGTGGAGCTGGGATTTGAACCCATGACCTCTGACTCCAAAGCCCGGGCTCTTTCCACTGAGCCACGCTGCTTCCCTCATGATCATAACTACCCTAACACTTAGTATGAAGCAGCATGGCATAGTGGATAGAGCACAGGCCTGGGAGCTAGAAAGTCATGGGTTCTAAACCCAGCTCCGCCACTTGTCTGCTGTGCGTCTTTGGACAAGTCACTGCACTTCTCTGGGCCTCAGTGACCTCATCCATAAAATGGGGATTGAGACTGTGAGCCCCACATGGGACGGACTGTAATCAACCCGATTTTCTTGTATTCATTCATTCATTCATTCAATCATATTTATTGAGCACTTACTGTGTGCAGAGCACTGTACTAAGCGCTTGGGAAGTACAAGTTAGCAATCAATCCATCGTATTTATTGAGCACTTACTGTGTGCAGAGCACTGTACTAAGCGCTTGGGAAGTACAAATTGACAACATATAGAGACGGTCCCTACCCAACAGTGGGCTCACAGTCTAGAAGGGGGAGACAGAGAACAAAACATATTAGCAAAACAAATAGAATATGTACAAGTAAAACAAATAAACCCCAGTGCTTAGTACAGTGCCTTGCACAAAGTAAGCACTTAAAAAATACCTAAACTATTATGATTATTACTTCGCACAAGTACCGCAATTGTTATCATTTATTGATCACTCTGTGCAGAGCACTGAACTAAGCACTTGGGAGAGTGTGGTATGATAGCATTGGTGGACACGATCCCTGTCTTCGAGGAGCTTACAGTCAGGGAAGGGGAGATAGATATTAAAATAAATTACGGAGAAGGGAAGAAGCCAAACAGAAGGACATGGCCAGTATGTGCTGTAGAGGGACGGGGTGAGTAACATTGGAGGTGGGAATGAGTGCATGAGTGAGGCAGGTTAGGGAGGGAAAAGGTTGTCAGGAGGTGGGGAGGTGGGGAATGGTTAGGCTGGGAGGGCTTCCCGGCAGAGACAAAACTTTTAGTAGAAGCAGCATAACCTAGTGGATAGCCTCGGAGTCGAAAGGGCCTGTGCCCTGATTCTGGCTCCTCCACTTAATAGTTATGATTATGGTTTTTGTTAAGCACTTACTATGTGCCAAGCACTGTTCTAAGCGCTGGGGTACTTACAAGGTAATGGAGTTGTCCCATGTGGGGCTCACAGTCTTTATCCCCGTTTTACAGATGAGAGAACTGAGGAACAGAGAAGTGAATAATAATAAGGGCATTTGTTAAGTGCTTACTATGTGCAAGGCACTATTCTAAGCACTGGGGCTGGGGGGATACAAAGTAATCAGGTTGTCCCACATGGGGCTCACAGAGAAAGCAGCGTGGCTCAGTGAAAAGAGCCCGGGCTTTGGAGTCCGAGGTCATGGGTTCAAATCCCGGCTCTGCCAATTGCCAACTGTGTGACTTTGGACAAGTCACTTCACTTCTCTGGGCCTCAGTTCCCTCATCTGGAAAATGGGGATGAAGACTGTGAGCCCCCCGGGAGGCAACCTGATCACCTTGTAACCTCCCCAGCGCTTAGAACAGTGCTTTGCACACAGTAAGCACTTAATAAATGCTATCATTATTATTATTATTATTTTTAATCCCCATTTTACAGATGAGGTAAATGAGGCACAGAGAAGTTGAGTGACTTGCCCAAAGTCACACAGCTGACAAGTGGTGGAGCTGGGATTTGAACCCGTGACCTCTGACTCCCAAGCCCGGGCTCTTTCCACTGAACCACGCAAGTGGCTCGCCCACGGTCACACAGCAAGACAAGTGGTGGAACCGGATTAGAACCCTCGTCCTCTGACTCTGAAGCCCGGGCTCTTGCCAGTAAGCCACGCTACTTCAGTAAGCGTGTCTCCACTTGTCTGCTGTGTGACCTTGGGCAAGTCGCTTCACTTCTCTGACCCTCAGTTCACTCATCTGTAAAACGGGAGTTAAGACCGTGAGCCCCATGTGGTTCAGGGACCGTGTCCAACATGATTATCTTGTCTCTACCCCAGTGCTTAGAACAGTGCCTGGCACATGATGATGATGATGGCATTTATTAAGCGCTTACTATCATCATCATCATCATCAATCGTATTTATTGAGCGCTTACTATGTGCAGAGCACTGGACTAAGCGCTTGGGAAGTACAAATTGGCAACATATAGAGACAGTCCCTACCCAACAGTGGGCTCACAGTCTAAAAGGGGGAGACAGAGAACAAAACCAAACATACTAACAAAATAAAATAAATAGGATAGATATGTACAAGTAAAATAAATAAATAAATAGAGTAATCAAAGCACTGTTCTAAGCGCTGGGGAGGTTACAAGGTGATCAGGTTGTCCCACGGGGGGCTCACAGTCTTCATCCCCATTTTACAGATGAGGGAACTGAGGCCCAGAGAAGTGAAGTGACTTGCCCAAAGCCACACAGCTGACAGTTGGTGGAGCCGGGATTTGAACCCATCATCACCTCTGATTCCAAAGCCCGGGCTCTTTCCACTGAGCCACGCTGCTTCTCTAATAGTAAGCACTTCCCAAATACTACCATTATGATTATCATTGAAGATCAATCAATCAATTGTATTTATTGAGCGCTTACCGTGTGCAGAGCACTGTACTAAGCGCTTGATGGGGAGAGAGCGTGCTGATCTGTAGCTACGACCCCCGCTCTCCCGGTCAGGTGAGGGATTCGCAGGCTAGCGATCCCTGTTAGCAGAGTTACTCTCCCACCGGCCCATCAGGGTTGGGATGAGCTCCTTGCTGGTGGGAGTCGTCAGGGCTGGGCCCCATTTTCCAGCATCCTCTTGCCAGGCTAACGGTGGCATCCCGCTTCTCCCCCTTTTCGACTGTGAGCCCACTGTTGGGTCGGGACTGTCTCTATATGTTGCCAATTTGTACTTCCCAAGCGCTTAGTACAGTGCTCTGCACATAGTAAGCGCTCAATAAATACGATTGATGATGATGATGATCCCGCCTCTCAGCCCTCTTGCCCTCCTGCCCCTTGGCTGGGGCTTCACTCCGCTCACCACGGTCATCATCAATCGTATTTATTGAGCGCTTACTGTGTGCAGAGCACTGTACTAAGCGCTTAAGTCCACTCTCCCCGCGGCAGGCCCCGGGCTGTTCGGATGCGGCCTGTTCCTTGGCTGTCCCCCTGGGGACGGGGAGGGAGGGAAGATGAGGTTTGGGGGATTAAATGGGGATTAAGATTGTGAGCCCCCCCGTGGGACAACCTGATCACCTTGTAACCTCCCCGGCGCTTAGAACGGTGCTTTGCACATAGTAAGCGCTTAATAAATGCTATTATTATGATGATGATTTGGGGGGAATGTGGGGGACAGGGGAGGAGGAGGAGAAGAGGAGAGGAGGAGGAAGACGAGAGGAAGAGGAGAAATAGAGGAGGGAAAGTAGAAGAGAGGAGGAGGAGGAGGAAGAGAAGGGAAGAAGGAGAAGTAGAGGAAGAGAGGAGGAACAGAGGAGAAGAGGAAGAGGTGAGGAAGAAGGGAAGTATTCATTCATTCATTCATTCGTATTTATTGAGCGCTTACTATGTGCAAAGCACTGTTCTAAGCACTGGGGGGGATACAAGGGGATCAGGTTGTCCCACATGGGGCTCACAGTCTTAATCCCCGTTTTACAGATGAGGCCCAGGGAAGTGAAGTGATTTGCCCAAAGTCACATGGCTGACAATTGGCCGAGCCGGGATTCGAACCCATGACCTCCGACTCCAAAGCCCGTGCTCCTCCCACTGAGCCACGCCGCTTCTCTAAGTAAGAGAAGTAGAGTAAGAGGAGAGGAGAAGAAGTGAAGGAAGGGAGTAGAAGGAGGATAAAGGAGAGGAGGAGAGACGAGAGGGAAGAGGAGAGGAGAAGGAAGAGAAGAGAAGGAGGAGAAGTAGAGGAGTAGGAAGAAGAGGAGGAAGTAGAGAATCAATCAGTCGTATTTATTGAGCGCTTACTGTGTGCAGAGCACTGTACTAAGCGCTTGGGAAGTACAAGTTGGCAACATACAGAGACAGTCCCTACCCAACAGTGGGCTCACAGTCTAGAAGGGGGAGACAGAGAACAAAACCAAACATATTAACAAAATAAAATAAATAGAATAGATAGGTACAAGTAAAATAAATAAATAAAAATAAATAAAATAAAATATCCCTCCTGGACCCCGGGTTGCGGGGAACCAGGGGCAGGGAAAGCATCTCTCCAGGCTCTCTCTCGCGCAACCATAGGAGCCAATGTGGCGATACATTGAGAAGCAGTGTGGCTCAGTGGAAAGAGCCCTGGAGTCAGAGGTCATGGGTCCAAATCCCGGCTCTGCCAATTGTCAGCTGTGTGATTTTGGGCAAGTCACTTCAATTCTCTGTGCCTCAGTTGCCTCATCTGTAAAATGGGGATGAAGACCGTGAGCCCCAAGTGGGACAACCTGATCACCTTGTAACCTCCCCAGCGCTTAGAACAGTGCTTTGCATATAGTGAGTGCTAATAAATGCCATCATTATTATTAGGAGAGGAGAAGTAGAGGAGGAGGAGGAGAGGAGGGAGTAGTTTGAGTGAGTTCTTGCCAGGAGAGCGGCCCCGCAGACTCGGTTGTTCCGACAGCACATTCTTGGCAAACGTTCACGCCCTTCGAAACCAATTACATTTTCTTCTTCCCGGGCCCGTCTGTCCGGGATTGACATTGTTCCCAGAACAGAAGGAAATGCGATCCTTTCAGATTTCAGTGGGAAATGCGTCTCTCTCAAAGTTGCACTTGGTAACTGAGGGCGGGGGGTGGGGGGAGGAGAAAGAATCTGCTCTAAACTGGAGTTGGTCTAAATCTTATTTTCATGCTATTTTCAAAAAGGCTGGCCTTCTATTCCAATATTGAAGTACTGTCTAAGTCGACCTGGATAAAGGAGTCTTTATTTGCTCCAAACAAAGGAGACGGGAAAACTGAGATGGGAAGAAGTAAAGCTGTATTCTCGGTGATGGCCCAGAGGAAAGAGAACGTTAGAAAGGAGAAGAGTGACGGTGTTAAAAAAAAACTGTTCTGTTGCAAGGAAACTTTCCAATATTTTGTGTGTTTGTGTGGTGTTTGTTAAGTGCCTACTCTGTGCCCGACACTGTACTGAGCGCTAGGGTAGATGCAAGATAATCAGGACCCACAGGGAGCTCCCAGACTAAGTAGAAGGGAGAACCGGGATTGCATCCCCATTTCGCAGACACGATACGGCTTTTCAATAATATATGGAACGTTTCAATTAGTGGGCATTGTGTGAAGGTGATGAAAGCTCACCGTAAAGTCATGGGAAAAGTCCATTTGTGATTCCGTGTTCTTTCTGAAATTAAAAAGCTTTGGGATTTCTCACAGTGGGGTGAAGCGTGGAATTCATCGGGGCAGATTAACTGCGTTCTCTGGTTTCTTGGGGTCCAGCAGCTCCCCGCTGTCTGAGGAATTTGATACGCGAGGAAATTCTTCCCAAGCCGCGGCGAATATCGTGCAAGAACAGCCAGTTGTGTGGACGAGTGCCAGTCAGCCAATCAATCCTATTTATTGAGCGCTTACTGTGTGCAGAGTACTGTACTAAGAGCTTGGGAGAGTATACTCCAACAATAAACAGACACGTTCCCTGCCCATAGCGAGTTTACAGTCTAGAGGGCTTGTCGCTGTTCAGCCCTCACCATTAATAATAATAATAATAATAATAATAATTGTGGTATTTACTAAGAGCTTACTGTGTGCCAGGAACTGTTCTAAGTGCTGGGGTGGATACAAGCAAATCGGTTTGGACACAGTCCCTGCCCCATGTGGGACTCACAGTCTCAATCCCCATTTTACAGATGAGGTAGCTGAAGCCCAGAAAAATGAAGTGAATTACCCAAGGTCATACGGCGGACAAATGGCAGAGCCGGGATTAGAACCCATGACCTGCCGATGCCCAGGCCTGGGCTCTATCCACTATGCCGTGATGCTTCTCTTCTGGGATTAATAGAGTTCCAGTCACCAGGTAGTGGCATCACCTAGTGAAAGAGCACAGGCCTGGGAATCAGAGGTCATGGGTTCTAATCCCTGTATATATGTATATCCTGTATATATGTATATCCTGTATATATGTATATATGTTTGTACATATTTATTACTCTATTTATTTTACTTGTACATGTCTATTCTATTTATTTTATTTTGTTTGTTTGGTTTTGTTCTCTGTCTCCCCCTTTTAGACTGTGAGCCCACTGTTGGGTAGGGACTGTCTCTATATGTTGCCAACTTGTACTTCCCAAGCGCTTAGTACGGTGCTCTGCACAAAGTAAGCGCTCAATAAATACGATTGATTATGCTGCTTCTACTAAAAGTTTTGTCTCCTCCGGGAAGCCCTCCCAGCCTAACCATTCCCCACCTCCCCGCCTCCTGACAACCTTTTCCCTCCCTAATCTGCCTCACTCGTGCACTCATTCCCACCTCCAATGTTACTCACCCCGTCCCTCTACAGCACATACTGGCCATGTCCTTCTGTTTGGCTTCTTCCCTTCCCCGTAATTTATTTTAATATCTGTCTCCCCTTCCCTGACTGTAAGCTCCTCGAAGACAGGGATCGTGTCCACCAATGCTATCATACCGCACTCTCCCAAGTGCTTAGTTCAGTGCTTAACAAATATTATTCAAATTTTTAAAAAGCACTGTACTGAGCGCTGGGGCCCCATACGAGATAATCAGCTTGGACACAGTTCATGTCCCTCATAGGGCACACAGCTTTTGGAACAAGCAGAAGGGGACAAAACATTTTAGTTGCCGCATCTGTAAAATGGGGATTCAATCCAATCTCCCCGCCACTTGGACTCTCAGCCCCATGTGGAAGTGTCACTGTTTCTGACCTGATTATCTTGCTTTCTACCCCGGTGCTTAGAACTGTACTTGACATGGAGTAAGCGCTTAACAAAAAAAGTAAAAAATAAGGCTCCCACCTTTGACACCTTAGATGTCACTCTGAACCCAGGGTGGTCCTTTGCTGTGGTATTTAATAATAATTGTGGTATTTGTTAAGTGCTTCCTATGTGTGAGCACTGCACTAAGCGCTGGGATAGACCCCCTCCAATCTGGCTTCCGTCCCCTTCGCTCCACAGAAACTCCCCTCTCAAAGGTCACCTATCATCTCCTTATTCCCAAATCCAACAGCCTGTACTCCATCCTAATCCTCCTCAACCTCTCAGATGCCTTTGACACTATCGACCACCCTCTTCTCCTGGAAACACTGGCCAACCCTGGCTTCACTGACATTGTCCTCTCCTGGTTTTCCTCCTCTCTCTCTGGCCATTCATTCTCAGTCTCCTTCGTGGGCTCCTCCTCTGCCTCCCACCCCCTAACTTTGGGGGTCCCTCAAGGTTCATTTCTGGGGCTCCTTCTATTCTCCATCTACACCCTCTCCCTTCGGAAAACTTATTTGCTCCCATGACTTCAACTACTATGTCAATGCTGATGACACCCAAATCTCCATCTCCAGTCCCGAGCTCTCTCCCTCTCTGCAGTCTTGCATTTTCTCCTGCCTTCAAGATATCTCTATTTGGATATCCTGCCATCACCTCAAATGAAGATGCCTAAAACAGAGCTCCTTATCTTCCCAACCAAACCCTGCCCTTCCCCTGACTTTCTCATCACTGTAGATGGCACCACCATCCTTCCTGTCTCACAAGCCTTTAAACTTGGAATTACCCTTCACTTCTCTCTCTCATCTTTGGCATCATCCATCACTCCTTTTATTAGTACGGTGCTCTGCACATAGTAATACAATTGAAGGAATCCAACCCACATATTGAATCCCTCATTAGACCCTATCGGTTCAACCTTCACAACATTGCTATCGCCCCATCTCTCTCCTACCCTTCCTCTCCAAATTCCTTGAGTGAGTTGTCTACATCTGCTCTCTCTAGTTCCTTTCCTCCAATTCTCTCCTTGACCCCCTCCAATCTGGCTTCCGTCCCCTTCACTCCACAGAAACCGCCCGCTCAAAGGTGGTTACCGTGTTAATCCAAACATTTTTTCTATCCTGTCTTGATAACTATTTCAGCCTCCTTGCTGACCTCCCTGCCTCCTGTCTCTCCCCACTGTGGTCCATACTTCACTCTGCTGCCCGGATCATTTTTCTAAAGAAACGTTCAGGACATATTAGAACCTCCAGAGGTTGCCCATCCACTTCCACATCAGACAGAAATTCCTTACCATCACCTTTAAAGCAGTTTATCACCTTGCCCCCTCCTACCTCACCTCCCTACTCTCCCACTACAACGCAGCCCACCCCTCCGCTCCTCTAGTGCTAACCTGCTCACTGTCCCTCGATCTCACCTCCGACCTCTCGCCCACATCCCGCCTCTGGTCCAGAATGCCCTCCCTCCTCATATCCAACAGACAGTGACTTTCCCGGCTTCAAAGCCTTATCGGAGGTTCATCTCCTCCAAAAGGCCTTCCCTGACTAAATCCCCTTTTCCTCTTCTCCCACTCCCTTCTGCATCACCCTGACTCACTCCCTTTCTTAATAATAATAATAATAATAATGGCATTTATTAAGCGCTTACTATGTGCAAGGCACTGTTCTAAGCACTGAGGAGGTTGCAAAGTGATCAGGTTGTCCGCCAGGGGACTCACAGCCTTAATTCCCATTTTACAGATAAGGTAAATGAGGCACAGAGAAGTTAAGTGACTTGCCCAAAGTCACACAACTGACAATTGGTGGAGCCGGGATTTATAATAATGATGATAGCATTTATTAAGCGCTTACTATGTGCAAAGCACTGTTCTAAGCGCTGGGGAGGTTACAAGGTGATCAGGTTGTCCCACGGGGGGCTCACAGTCTTAGTCCCCATTTTACAGATGAGGGAACTGAGGCCCAGAGAAGTTGAACCCATGACCTCTGACTTCAAAGCCCGGGCTCTTTCCGCTGAGCCACGCTGCTTCTCACGCTGCTTTCTTCTTCCCCGCTCCCAGCCCCACAGCACTTATGTCCATATCTGCGGTTTACTTTTTTATATTCATGTCTGTCTCCCCCTCTAGGACTGTAAGCTCACAGTGGGCAAGGAATGTGTCTGTTATATTGTTGTATTGTGCTCTCCCAAGTGCTTAGTACAGTGCTCTGCACGAAATAAGTGCTCAATAAATATGATAGACTGACTGACTGAGCCAATCACATCCTCTTGAACCAACCCCAGGATCTAGCAGGGCTCTGCACCCCAGTCAGTCCATTGAAAGCATTTACTGAGCACCTTCTGTGTGTGCAAAGCACTGTACTAAAGACTTAGGAGAATGCACCCCATCCTCTCTATCCACGCTGCTACTACGATGATTCAAACATTCATCATCTGCTGCCGTGATTACTGCATCTGCCTCCTGGCTGACCTCCCAGCCTCCCGTCTCTCCCCACCTCCATTCCCTACTTCACTCTGCTGCCCGGATCCTTTTTCCACAAAACTTTCAGTCCACATCTCCCCACTCCCCAAGACCCTCCAGCGGTTGCCCATCCACCTCCACATCAAACAAAGACCCGTCACCAATCCCCTCGCCCCCTCCTTCCTCACCTCGTTGCTCTCCTACTCCAACGCAGCCCACACTATTCGCTCTTCTGATGTCAATATACTCACCGCACCCCGATCTCATCATCATCAATCGTCTTTATTGAGCGCTTACTATGTGCAGAGCACTGTACTAAGCGCTTATCCTGTACACCGTACTAAGATCTCATCCATCTTGCTGCTATCCGCTTTCCCACATCCTCCCTCTGGCTTGGAACGCTATCCCTCTTCATATTCAACAGATAATCACTCTCCCCCCACCTTCAAAGCCCTCCTAAAATCACATTTCTTCCAAGAAGCCTTCCCTGACTAAGCCTTTGATTTTCCTTACATTCGCCATCCCATCTTTGTCACCTCTGCATTTGGGTCTTGACCCTTTCAGCAGTTTGATAATAATAATAATGATGATGGCTTTTATTAAGCGCTTACTACGTGCAAAGCACTGTTCTAAGCGCTGGGGGGGATGCCAGGTGATCAGGTTGTCCCACGGGGGGCTTATGGTCTTAATCCCCATTTTACAAATGAGGGAACTGAGGCACAGAGAAGTGACTTGCCCAAAGTGACCCAGCTGACAATTGGCAGAGGTGGGATTTGAACCCATGACCTCTGACTCCAAAGCCCGTGCTCTTTCCACTGAGCCACGCTGCTTCTCTAATGTTTACCCCACCCTCAACTCTTATATCCATATCCTTACACTCCACCGTTTCCAGTATCTGCAGTTCATGTCTCCCCACTAGTGTGTAATATAAATATGTAATATCTCTCTATATTGTGGTATTTGTTATATGCTTACTATAGGCCAGGCACTGTACTACTACTACTACTACCAAAATAATAATAATAATTGTGGTATTTGCTAAGCGCTTACAGCATGCCAGGTACTCTACTAAGCCCTGGGGTAGCTACAAGCAAATCGGGTTGGATGTAGTCCCTGTCCCACATGGGACTCACAGTCTCGATCCCCATTTTACAGATGAGGTCACTGAGGCCCAGAGAAGTGAAGTGACTTGCCCAAAGTCACACAGCTGACAAGCGGCGGAGCGGGATTAGAACCCCTGACCTCTGACTCCCAAGCCCGGGCTCTTTCCACCGAGCCACGCTGCTTCTCTGCGATAATGATGGTATTTGTTGAGCGCTTGCTGTGTGCCAGGCACTGTTCTAGGCGCTGGGGAGGTTGCAGGGTCGTCGGGCTGTCCCACGTGGGGCTCACAGTCTTAGTCCCCATTTTACAGATGAGGGAACTGAGGCACAGGGAAGTTGGGTGACTTGTCCAAGGTCACACAGCGGACGAGTGGCGGAGCGGGATTGGAACCCATGACTTCTGATTCCCAAGCCCGGGCTTTATAATAATAATAATAATAGTGGCATTTATTAAGCGCTTACTATGTGCAAAGCACTGTTCTAAGCGCTGGGGAGGTTACAAGGTAATCAGGTTTTCCCACGGGGGGCTCACAGTCTTCATCCCCATTTTACAGATGAGGGAACTGAGAAGTGAAGTAACTTGCCCAAAGTCACACAGCTGACAGTTGGGGAGCCGGGATTTGAACCCACGACCTCTGACTCCAAAGCCCGGGCTCTTTCCACTGAGCCACCCTGCTTCTCCCATTAGATTGTTAATTTCTTGATGGCACGGATTGAGAATTACGCTTTTATCCTACTCTACCATACCAAGTGCTAAAATGCTCGAGGGATTTTGTTAATGATGTGCATTTAGCTTTAATTCTATTTGTTCTGACGACTTGACACCTGTCCACAGGTTTTGTTTTGTTGTCCGTCGTCTCCCCCTTCTAGACTGTGAGCCTGTTGTTGGGTAGGGACCGTCTCTATATGTTGCCAACTTGTACTTTCCAAGCGCTCTGCGCACAGTAAACGCTCAATAAATACGATTGAATGAATGAATTTATTTTATTTTGTTAATATGTTTTGTTTTGTTGTCTGTCTCCCCCTTCTAGACTGTGAGCCCACTGTTGGGTAGGGACCGTCTCTATATGTTGCCAACTTGTACTTCCCAAGCGCTTAGTACAGTGCTCTGCACACAGTAAGCGCTCAATAAATACGATTGAATGAATGAATTTATTTTATTTTGTTAATTTGTTTTGTTGTCTGTCTCCCTCTTCTAGACTGTGAGCCCACTGTTGGGTAGGGACCATCCCTATAGGTTGTCAACTTGTACTTCCCAGGCGCTTAGTACAGTGCTCTGCACACAGTAAGCGCTCAATAAATACAATTGAATGAATGAATGAAGTGGAGGAGCCGGGATTAGAACCCAGGACCTCTGACTCCCGGGCCTGGGCTCTTTCCACCGAGCCACGCTGCTTCTCAAAGTGCTGGATATTGACAGGGATTGTGTCTACCAACTCTTGTGCCATACTTTCCTAAACATTTAGTACATTCATTCATTCTGTCATTTATTGAGCGCTTCCTGTGTGCGAAGCACTGTACTGAGCTCTTAGTGTGCTCTGCATCCAGGAAACACTCAATAAATACGATTGATCGATTGATTGTTCAGTAGGCCTGATCTCTGCCATCAAGGAGCTTACAAATGCTTTGCACCTAGTAAGTGCTTAATAAATGCCATTATTATTATTATTATTAAACTAGTGTAAGACATAGACATTAAATCATTTCCAGCTAGAACAGAGATGAAGTATTCATTCAGTCAGTCAATCGTATTTATTGAGCACTTACTGTGTGCAGAGCACTGTAATGATGGTATTTGTTAAGCACTTACTATGTGCCAAGCACTGTTCTAAGCGCTGGGGGGATACAAGGTGATCAGGTTGTCCAATGGGGGGCTCACAGTCTTCATCCCCATTTTACAGATGAGGGAACTGAGGCTCAGAGAAGTTAAGTGACTTGCCCAAAGTCACACAGCAGACGGGTGATGGAGCTGGCGTTCGAACCCATGACCTCTGACTCCAGAGCCTGTACTGTACTGAGCGCTTGGAAAGTACAATTCAGCAACAGAGACAGTCCCTGCCCTCAATGGGCAGTCTCGAGACAGTCAGATGATCAAGAATGGCCATAACAATATTAGAAATCATATTCAGAAAGATCGGAAAACCTGTTTCTGCAAGTTTTAGAAGCACGGACAGAAAGGGAAGATGAGAAAAGGAAAAAAGTTTTTTATGTATTTATTAATTGCTTAGCACGTACCAGGTACTTGCTAAATGCTAGGGTAAATACGAGTTAATCAAATTGGATACAGTCCCTATCCCACATGGGGCTCACAGTCTAAGTAGGCGGGAGACCAGGTATTTAATTCCCATTTTACAGTTGAGGAAACTGTGGCACAGAGAAGTTAAGTGAAAATAAGTGACTTGCCCAAAGTCACACAGCAAGCAATTGGCAGGGTCGGGATTAGAACCCAGGTCCTCAGACCCCCAGCCCTGGGCTCTCTCCACTTGGCCATGCTGCTTCTCAGTCATTCCCCCTAAATCAGCCAGTCGTATTTATTGAGTGATTACTGTGTAGAGAGCACTGTACTAAGCGCTTGGGAGAGGACAACTGGAAAGAGCTGGTAAACCTGTCCCCTGCCCACAAGGAACTTAAAGTCTAGAAGGGGAAACAGACGGTAATATATATTTTTAAAAATATGGATATGTTTCTACGTGCTGTGGGGCTGAGGATGGGGTGAATAGCGAACGCCTAAAGCATTCATGTCCAAGTGCCGGGGCGTTGTAGGAGGTAGAGGGAGTGGGAGAAATGAGGGCTTAGTCGGAGAAGGCCCCCCTGCCCTCCTGGGAAGAAGATAAAGCTAGTGGGCCCCGTTAATAATAATGACAGCATTTGTTAAGCGCTTACTAATAATAATAATAGCATTTATTAAGCGCTTACTATATGCGAAGCACTGTTCTAAGCGCTGAGGAGGTTACAAGGTGATCAGGTTGTCCCACTGGGGGCTCACAGTCTTAATCCCCATTTTACAGATGAGGGAACTGAGGCACAGAGAAGTTGTGACTTGCCCGAAGTCACACAGCCGACAATTGGCAGAGCCGGGATTTGAACCCATGACCTCTAAGTCCAAAGCCCGGGCTCTTTCCACTGAGCCACGCTGCTTCTAAACTATGTGCCAAGCACTGTTCTAAGCGCTGGGGTAGTTACAAGGTAATGAGGTTGTCCCTCGTGGGGCTCACAGTCTTCATCCCCATTTTACAGATGAGGGAACTGAGGCACAGAGAAGTTAAGTGACTTGCCAAAGTCACACAGCTGACAAGTGATGGAGCCGGGATTATTCATTCATTCATTCAGTCAGTCATATTTATTGAGCGCTTACTGGGTGCAGAGCACTGTACTAAGCGCTTGGGAAGTACAAGTCGGCAACATATAGAGACGGTCCCTACCCAACAACGGGCTCACAGTCTAGAAGGGGGAGACAGACAACAAAACAAAACATGTCGACAGGTGTCAAGTCATCAGAACAATTAGAACCCACAACCTCTTACTCCCAAGCCTGGGCTCTTTCCACTAAGTCACGCTGCTTCTCTCTGTCTCCCCCTTCTAGACTGTGAGCCCACTGTTGGGTAGGGACCGTCTCTATATGTTGCCAACTTGTACTTCCCAAGCGCTTAATACAGTGCTCTGCACACAGTAAGCGCTCAATAAATACGATTGATTGATTGATTGATTGATTAAGAGCTGAGCCTCTCATCACCTTCTTGTCCACCCGTGGCCTGGGAGTCAGAGAAGAGTCCACCATTCTCCCTTTTCTTCAGAGCCCTCTTAAAATCCCATCTCCAGTCACTTAACTTCTCTGTGCCTCAGTTACCTCATCTGTAAAATGGGGATTAGGACTGTGAGCCCCCTGTGGGACAACCTGATCGCCTTGTAACCTCCCCAGCGCTTAGAACAGTGCTTTGCACATAGTAAGCGCTTAATAAATGCCATTATTATTATTATTATTATTATTATTATTATTATTAATCCCTCTTTTTTCCATCCGGCCTCCCTTCTGCATCACGTCTACATTTGGCTGTGTACCCCTTAAACATTTTTATACTCATCCCCCCACAATCCTCCCCCAGCACTTAAGTAAATCTCCTCTGAACTGTGAACTCATTGTAGGCAGGGAATGTGCCTACCAACTATGTTATACTGTCCTCTCCCAAGCGCTTAAAACAGTGCTCTGCACACGGTAAGCGCTCAATAAATACCATTGATGGGTTGATTATTTATTTCTATTAATGTCCATCTCCCCCTCTAGACTGTAAGCTAGTTGTGGGCAGGAAAAATGTCTACCAACTCTGTAATATTGTACTTTTTCAAGCACTTAGTAGTGTAGTGCTCTGCACCCAGTAAGTGCTCAATAAATACCACTGATGGGTTGATTATTCATTTCTATTAGTGTCCATCCCCCCTCTAGACTGTAAGCTAATTGTGGGGAGGAAAGATGTCTACCAACTCTGTAATACTGTGCTCTTTCAAGCACTTAGTAGTACAGTGCTCTGCACACAGTAAGCGCTCAATAAATACCATAGATGGGTTGATTATTTATTTCTATTAATGTCCATCCCCCCTCTAGACTGTAAGCTAGTTGTGGGCAGGAAAGATGTCTACCAACTCCGTAATATTGTACTCTTTCAAGCACTTAGTAGTGCAGTGCTCTGCACCCAGTAAGCGCTCAATAAATACCACTGATGGGTTGATTATTCATTTCTATTAGTGTCCATCCCCCCTCTAGACTGTAAGCTAGTTGTGGGCAGGAAAGATGTCTACCAACTCCGTAATATTGTACTCTTTCAAGCACTTAGTAGTGCAGTGCTCTGCACCCAGTAAGCGCTCAATAAATACCACTGATGGGTTGATTATTCATTTCTATTAGTGTCCATCCCCCCTCTAGACTGTAAGCTAGTTGTGGGGAGGAAAGATGTCTACCAACTCTGTAATATTGTGCTCTTTCAAGCACTTAGTAATGCAGTGCTCTGCACCCAGTAAGCGCTCAGTAAATACCACTGATGGGTTAATTATTCATTTCTATTAGTGTCCATCCCCCCTCTAGACTGTAAGCTAGTTGTGGGGAGGAAAGATGTCTACCAACTCCGTAATATTGTACTCTTTCAAGCATTTAGTAGTACAGTGCTCTGCACACAGTAAGTGCTTGTCAAATATGATTGATGGATCAACTGAGTACAGTGCTAACAACATAGTACAGTGCTAAGCGCTTAGTACAGTGCTAAGCGTTTAGTACAGTGCTAAGCGCTTAGTACAGTGCTCTGCACACCGTAAGCGCTCAATAAATACGATTGAATGAACTGAGGTTTGGCCAACTCGGAAATGCTTAGGAGAGAGGGATTCGGTTCCTCTGCTCCAACACATGCTCCCAAACCTCATGGGAATTTTCTGTTCCTCTAAAATCAATCAATCAATCAATCAATCGTATTTATTGAGCGCTTACTGTGTGCAGAGCACCGTACTAAGCGCTTGGGAAGTACAAGTTGGCAACATAAATGCCACATTGCTCTCTTGGGGAAGCCAACTCAGCGTTTGCCCGTGCGATGAGTGAGCCCAGGAATGAGTCAGTTGGGTCTCGGTAGGCTGAGCGTGCTTTGGGTTTGGTGGGAAATCCAATCTGTTGAACCGATAATAAAAGCATCTGAGAAAATAGAACCACAGAAAAAGATTGTCTCTGGCCTGAAAAAATCAATCTGATTGAAAGAAATCCAGTTTTCTTGGTCATAACGCAAGAATACAGCTTTATATGGGCAATGGATAATGAGAGAAGATTAAAATCGTACCCAATATTGATTTCTGGCTGGGTCCCTGCTGAGGATTTTATTTTTGATTTGCATTTCCAAAGACAGTTTGCCACACTAAAGAATCTGTTGCTGTTGAAACCCGATTTTCACCCAATTTTTACGGTCCTACTTCCCTGCCTTATCCCCATCTAAACTCCTCAATAATAACAATAATAATAATAATAATAATAATAATAATAATAATAATAATGATAATAATTGTACTTCTAGAGAAGCAGTGTGGCTCAGTGGAAAGAGCCTGGGCTTGGGAGTCAGAGGTCATGAGTTCTAATCCCAGCTCTGCCACTTGTCAGCTGTGTGACTTTGGGTAAGTCACTTCACTTCTCTGGGCCTCAGTTACCTCATCTGTAAAATGGGGATTAAGATTGTGAGCCCCACATGGGACAACCTGATCACCTTGTATCCCCCCCAGCGCTTAGAACAGTGCTTTGCACATAGTAAGCGCTTAACAAATACCATCATCATCATTATCATCATTAAGCACTTCAATCATTCATTCAATCATTTATTGAGCGCTTACTGTGTGCAGAGCACTGTACTAAGTGCTTGGGAAGTACAAGTCGCAACATGTTTTCTCCCTCCGCACATCCTCCAAGCTAGCTCTCTTCCTCCCTTCAAGGCCCTACTGAGAGCTCACCTCCTCCAGGAGGCCTTCCCACACTGAGCCCCCTCCTTCCCCTCCCCCTCCTCCCCCTTCCCATCCCCTCACCATACCTCCTTCCCCACCCCGCAGCACCTGTATATATGTATATATGTTTGTACACATTTATTACTCTATTTATTTTTTTATTTTATTTGTACATATTTATTCTATTTATTTTATTTTGTTAATATGTTTTGTTTTGTTCTCTGTCTCCCCCTTCTAGACTGTGAGCCCACTGTTGGGTAGGGACCGTCTCGATATGTTGCCAACTTGTACTTCCCATGCGCTTAGTACAGTGCTCTGCACACAGTAAGTGCTCAATAAATATGATTGAATGAATGAATGAATGAATGAATGAATGTGGCTCAAGACCAGCTAGTAGGTGGGCAGGAAGGACACTCCAACAAACACGTGGAGTGTGGTTTGACAGGGAGGCAGAAAGTTGAGTGATTGGGCTGGGGCTGAGGGCAGAGCTGTGGCACACAGTAAGTTCTTAACAAATAATTGTGTTGCCAATTTGTACTTCCCAAGCGCTTAGTACAGTGCTCTGCACATAGTAAGCGCTCAATAAATACGATTGATTGATTGATTGAAATAATAATAATAATAATAATGATGGCATTGGTTAAGCACTTATTCTGTGCAAAGCACTGTTCTAAGCGCTGGGAAGGTTACAAGGTGATCAGGTTGTCCCTCGGGGGACTCAAAGTCTTCATGCCCATTTTACAAATGAGGGAACTGAGGCTCAGAGAATAATAATAATAATGATGATGAAATTTGTTAAGCGCTTACTATGTGCAGAGCACTGTTCTAAGCACTGGGGAGGATACAAGATGATCAGGTTGTCCCACGTGGGGCTCACAGTCTTAATCCCCATTTTACAGATGAGGTGTCTGAGGCCCAGAGAAGTGAAGTGACTCGCCCAAAGTCACACAGCTGACAAGTGGCAGAGCTGGGATTGGAACCCATGACCTCTGACTCCAAAGCCCCCGCTCTTTCCACTGGGCCACGCTGCTAATACCATTACCCACAGCAACAACAGAAGAACCTGGGTGCTAATCTCAGCTCCGTCCCTCGGCTGCCGTGTCCTTGGGCAAGTCATTTCATTTCTCTATGCCTCAGTTACCTCATTTGTAGATTGGGGATTGAGGCTGTGAGCCCCACATGGGACAGGGACTGTGTCCAACCCGATTTGCTTGTATCCACCCCAGGCACTGTACTATCTTGTACTATCTTGTATCTTATTTACCTTGTACATATTTACTATTCTATTTATTTTGCTAATGATGTGCACCTAGCTTTAATCAATCAATCAATCGTATTTATTGAGCGCTTACTGTGTGCAGAGCACTGTACTAAGCACTTGGGAAGTACAAGTTGGCAATCAATCAATCAATCAATTGTATTTATTGAGCGCTTACTATGTGCAGAGCACTGTACTAAGCACTTGGGAAGTACAAATTGGCATCACATAGAGACAGTCCCTACCCAACAGTGGGCTCACAGTCTAAAAGGGGGAGACAGAGAACAAAACCAAACATACTAACAAAATAAACTAAATAGAATAGATATGTACAAGTAAAATAAATAAATAGAGTAATAAATATGTACAAACATATATACATATATACAGGTGCTGTGGGGAAGGGAAGGAGGTAAGAGGAGGGGGATGGAGAGGGCGACGAGGGGGAGAGGAAGGAAGGGGCTCAGTCTGGGAAGGCCTCCTGGAGGAGGTCCAACCAACGAAATGTCCAACCAGGTCAACCAGTGCCACAGTGTTTCGGGAGACTCCTGTCGGTTCGACATTCACAACAACGCTAAAATCCACCCTTTCTTCTCCATCCTAACTACTACCAACATTAATCCAATCACTCATCCTGTCTTTCCTGGATTACCTCATCAGCCTCCTTGCTGACCTCCCTGCCTCCTGTCTCTCCCCACTCCAGTCCATACTTCGCTCTGCTGCCCAGATCATTTTTCTGCAAAAACGTTGTTGTGCCATGTTTCCCCGCTCCACAAGAACCTCCAGCGGTTGCCCATCCACTTCTGTATCAAATAAAAACTCCTCACCATCAGCTTTAAAACCCTCAATCCCCTTGCCCCCTTCTACCCCCTCCTACCTTACCTCAGTAGTCTCCTATAACAACGCAGCCCGCACACTTTGTTCCTCTAATGCCAAGCTTCTCACCATCCCTCCATCTCATCTCTCTCATCACCGACCTCTCGCCTACTCCTTCCTCTTAACCGACAAAACGTTACTCTCTCCATTTTCAAAGCCTTATTGAAGGCCCATTTCCTCCACGTGGCCTTCCCAGACTAAGTCCTCCTTTCCTCTTCTCCCACTCCCTTCTGTATCACCCTGACTCACTCCCTTTACTCATCCCCCCTCCCAGCCCCACAGCACTTTTATATCCATATCTGGATATAAAAAATATATATAATATATAAGTATATATATTATATATATAATATATCCATATCTTTTACGCTATTTATTTATTTATTTATTTATTTGTACATATCTATTCTATTTATTTTATTTTGTTAGTATGTTTGGTTTTGTTCTCTGTCTCCCCCTTTTAGACTGTGAGCCCACTGTTGGGTAGGGACTGTCTCTATATGTTGCCAATTTGTACTTCCCAAGCGCTTAGTACAGTGCTCTGCACATAGTAAGCCCTCAATAAATACGATTGATGATGATGATGATGAAATGTATTTATTTATATTAATGTCTGTCTCCCTCTCTAGACTGTGAGCTCACTGTGGGCAGGGAGTCTGTCTGGTAGATTGTTACAGCCTACTCTCCCACCAAGCACTTAGTACAGTGCTGTCTACACAGTAAGGGCTCAATACAACTGACTATCATTATTACGATTAATGTAATCAATATTGATTAATGATCATTATTAATTATAGTAATAATAATAGTAATAATAATAATCATGGTGCTATTTGCTAAGTACTTACAATGCGCCAAGCACTGTACTAAGCACTGATAATCAGCTCAGACACAGTCCCTGTCCCACATGGGGCTCACAATCTAAAGGCGGGGGGGGGGGAGGGGAGAACAGGTAAGGAATCTCCATTTTGCAAATGAGGAAACTGAGGCGCACACAGGGACCACAAATCAGGCAAGTGAGGGAGCCAGAATTAGAACCCAGGTCCTCTGGTTCTTAAGCCTGTATTTCAGTCAGCATGCCCTATTGTTCATATATATATATATATACATATCAATCAATCAATCAACCAATCATATTTATTGAGCGCTTACTGTGTGCAGAGCACTGTACTAAGCGCTTGGGAAGTCCAAGTTGGCAACATATAGAGACAGTCCCCACCCAACAGTGGGCTCACAGTCTAAAAGGGGGAGACAGAGAACAAAACCAAACCTACTAACAAAATAAAATAAATAGAATAGATATGTACAAGTAAAATAAATAAATAGAGTAATAAATGTGTACAAACATATATACATATATGTAGGTATATATGTATGTATATATGTATGTATATATATATATATATGTATAAATATATATACCTCCTTGTCTTTTATGGTGATTTTGAGTTTTTATTATTTCTTCTTTCTCATGTGTCCACTGTGAACTCCCTCTCCCCATTTTACTCTTAGATTGTGAGCCTCTTGGGAGCTAATCATATCTAATCGTATCCAGTTTTCTCTCCCTTGCATTTTTTCCCAGCAGTTAGTACTGTACTCTAAACACAGTATGGACATCCTTTTACCACTTGTCACACAGCAAGCCCTCAATCATTCAATCAATCAATCAGTGGTATTTATTGAGCGCTTACTGGGTATAAAAGCAGCGTGGCTCAGTAGAAAGAGCACAGGCTTTGGAGTCAGAGGTCATGGGTTCAAATCCCACTCCGCCACTTGTCAGCTAAGTGACTTTGGGCAAGTCACTTTACTTGTACATATCTATTCTATTTATTTTATTTTGTTAATATGTTTGGTTTTGTTCTCCGTCTCCCTCTTCTAGACTGTGAGCCCACTGTTAGGTAGGGACTGTCTCTATATGTTGCCAACTTGTACTTCCCAAGCGCTTAGTACAGTGCTGTGCACACAGTAAGTGCTCAATAAATATGATTGATTGATTGATTGATTAACTTCTCTGTGCCTCAGTTACCTCACCTGTAAAGTGGGGATTAAGACTGTGAGCCCCACGTGGGTCAACCTGATCACCTTGTAACCTCCCCAGCGCTTAGAACAGTGCTTGGCACATAGTTAGTGCTTAATAAATGCCATTATTATTATTATTATAGAGGGCCATGCTAAGTTCTTGGGAGAGTCCAATGCAATACAGTTGGTAGACACGGTCCCCGCCCACAAGCTTAGTACAGTGCTTTGCACACAGTAAACGCTCAATGAATACGATTGAACGGATAAATGAATGAAGGAGCTTACCATCTAGAAAGGGAGACAGACATTAAGATCAGATACAGAGAGGGGAAATACTCTATTTATTTATTTATTTATTTATTTTACTTGTACATATCTATTCTATTTATTCTATTTTGTTAGTATGTTTGGTTTTGTTCTCTGTCTCCCCCTTTTAGACTGTGAGCCCAACTGTTGGGTAGGGACCGTCTCTATATGTTGCCAACTTGTACTTCCCAAGTGCTTAGTACAGTGCTCTGCACACAGTAAGCGCTCGATAAATCCGATTGATGATGATGATTGTGGGCAGATGATGTGTCTGTTTATCTTTATATTGTACTCTTCCAAGTGCTTGGTACAGTGCTCTGCACACAGTAAGTGCTCAGTAAATACAATGGAATGATTGAATTCCATGCGTGGCTCAGTGGAAAGAGCACGGGCTTTGGAGTCAGAGGTCACAGGTCATGGGTTCGAATCCTGCTCCACCACATGTCTGTTGTGTGACCTTGGGCAAACCACTTAACTTCTCTGAGCCTCAGTGACCTCCTCTGTAAAATGGGGATTAAGACTGGGAGCCCCACGTGGGACAACCTGATCACCTTGTATCCGAACAGTGCTTTGCACATAGTAAGCGCTTAACAAATGCCATTATTATTATTATTATTGAATAATAAGTCTCATGTGGGCAGAGGCTCTCTCTGTCCTGATTATCTCGTATCTACCCCAAGACTCCCCTCTCAGAGTGGCACCTGGAGGGTTTCCAATCCTCTACCAGTCTCCACTACGGGAGGAAGAGTGAATCCGAGGCCTGTCCATTCCATTCCTAGCTTGCCCAGTGGCTAGCGAGCGTCAGGCCTTCTGCTACGAGCCAAAATTTCCCCGTGCTGGGCATCAGCGGCCCGGGACAGAGTCCAGGACGGAGATTCAGGTTTACCACGCAGAGGAGGCGATGGTCAACCACTTCCAGATTTTTCCCAAGAAAACTCTGTGGATCCGCTACCGGAATGATGGCAGATGGAACTGGGGCGTTCCGGGACAGATGTGTCCGTGGCATCGCTGTGGGTCGGAGACAACTTGACGGCAGAAGACAAGACCCCAGGGCCCAGTATGTAGTAAGCAAATACGATAATGAAGGAAGTCTTCTTGGAAGAGGACACATTTTTCAGAGGGATTTAGTCTCCAGACTGGCAGGTTTGGTTGGTAGAGGGAAAGCGGGTCTTTCAGGTTGGGGCAAGGTGAGGGTGACAAGTCAGAGGTGAGAGGTAAGTCATCATCATCATCATCAATCGTATTTATTGAGCGCTTACTATGTGCAGAGCACTGTACTAAGCGCTTGGGAAGTACAAATTGGCAACATATAGAGACAGTCCCTACCCAACAGTGGGCTCACAGTCTAAAAGGGGGAGACAGAGAACAAAACCAAACATACTCACAAAATAAAATAAATAGAATAGACATGTACAAGTAAGTATGTACAGGTAAGTATGAAAGATTGATTGATTGATTGACTAATTGACTGGATGAGAACAAGTTCCAATTAGAAAGTGAATATAGGAGCCAAAGGAAGCCGAATGTGAGAACTGGGTGAAAACGAGCTGAGATCTGGAGAAAACCCAGTAAATCGACTACGATAATAATACTAATAATGATGGTACTTGTCAAGCGCTTATTATGTGTCAAGCACTGCCCTAAGCGGTGGAGTAGATACAAGTTAGGATGGACACAGTCCTTGTCCCACATGGGGCTCACAGTCTTAATCCCCATTTGACAGACGAGGGAACTGAGGCCCAGAGAATAATAATAATACCAATGTCATTTATTAAGCGCTTACTATGTGCAAAGCACTGTTCTAAGCGCTGGGGAGGTTACAAGGGGGTCAGGTTATCCCAAAGGGGGCTCACAGTCTTCATCCCTATTTTACGGATGAGGGAACTGAGGTACAGAGAAGTGAAGTGACCTGCCCGAAGTCACACAGCTGACAATTGGTGGAGCCGGGATTTGAACCCACGACCTCTGACTCCAAAGCCCGTGTTCTTTCCCCTGAGCCACACTGCTTCCCAGAGAAGTGGAGTGACTTGCCCAGGGTCCTACAACAGACGAGTGGCGGGGCTGGGATTAGAACCCAGGACTTTCTGTCTCCTAGGCCCGCACTCTATCCGTTAAGTCTTGAGGCCTCCAAAGGCGGAGGGAAGTGCTTTACACATAGTAAGCGCTTAATAAATGCCATCATTATTGTTATTAAGTGGAAAGCCGACGGAGGGTTTTGAGGTGGGGAGAGGCGTGAGGAGAATGCGGGAGTTGAGACAATTGAGCAGCAGAGGAGACCATGAAATATTCTCGCCCAACCATTTCAGGAATGTGTTCTATGGTTATTACGTCTTCTTCCTCTCCCAATCGCTTAGTACAGTGCTCTGCACACAGCTCTGACTTGCTCCCTTTGCTCTTCCCCCCCCTCTCCTCCCCACAGCACTTACGTATAGATCTGTTTTGTTGTCTGTCTCCCCCTTCTAGACTGTGAGCCAGTTGTTGGGTAGGGACCGTCTCTGTTCATTCATTCATTCATTCATTCATTCATTCATTATCGTATTTATTGAGCGCTTACTGTGTGCAGAGCACTGTACTAAGCGCTTGGGAAGTACAAGTTGGCAACATATAGAGACGGTCCCTACCCAACAGCGGGCTCACAGTCTAGAAGGGGGAGACAGACAACAAAACAAAACATATTAACAAAATAAAATAAATAGAATAAATATGTACAAGTAAAATAGAGTAATAAATATGTACACACATATATGCATATATACAGATGATTTTTACGCATGTGGAATCAAATACAAAGGGCTTCAACTGAAGGAGTGCTCACTTTATAAAGCAGACACAGAGTCACACAACATTGCTTAATACTCGCAACAGAGGAAATATCTGCAATTCACTGTCGCACTTCAGGTTTCCATTTTTTTGTTTTATACAACGCTTTCCTTGGAGATAATCGGCACAGAAGTCTTTATCACCAGTGATGGTATTTTTTTTCCAACATATCTTCCAGGTGGATAAATTCATTGTGACAGGCATGATACTTCAGAAACCACTCTATGGTAAACGACACGGGATCAGGGCAGCTGAATGAATTAATTTTAAGCTTGATCTCAGTGGAATTAAACGCGGTTTTTCTAAATATTAGTGGCTTGGAGCCTATGAATGAATAAATGCCAATATCATCATTATTATTATTATCATCACCACGAACACAGGGGCCTGTGAGGGAACAGCATCTCTGTTACCGACTTGTACTTCTGAAGTGCTTAGTACAGTGCTCTGCACAAAGCAAGCGCTCAATAAATACGATTGAATGAATGATTGAATCTGTCATTTTATTTATTTCTGGTGATGTCTGTTTACTTCTATTGATGTCTGTCTTCTCCCCTCTAGACTGTTAGCTTGTTGTGGGCAGATTGTCTCCCTTTATTTAGAGAAGCAGCGTGGCCCAGTGGAAAGAGCCCGGGCTTGGGAGTCAGAGGTCATGGGTTCTAATCCCGGCTCCGCCACTTGTCAGCTGTGTGACTTTGGGCAAGTCACTTTACTTCTCTGCACCTCAGTTCCTTCATCTGTAAAATGGAGATTAAGGCTGTGAGCCCCATGTGGGACAACCTGATTACCTTGTATTCCCCCTCCCCAGTGCTTAGAACAGTGCTTGGCACGTATTAAGTGCTTAACAAATGGCATTATTATTATTATTATTATTTATTGGTTTATTATACTTTCCCAAGCGCCATGTGGGACAACCTGATTGCCTTGTATTCCCCCTCCCCAGTGCTTAGAACAGTGCTTGGCACATATTAAGTGCTTAACAAATGGCATTATTATTATTATTATTATTATTATTATTATTCAGAGAAGCAGCGTGGCTCAGTGCAAAAGAGCCCGGGCTTTGGAGTCAGAGGTCATGGGTTAAAATCCCAGCTCCGCCACTTGTCGGCTGTGTGACTCTGGGCAAGTCACTTCACTTCTCTGGGCCTCAGTGACCTCATCTGTAAAATGGGGATGAAGACTGTGAGCCCCCCGTGGGACAACCTGATCACCTTGTAACCTTCCCAGCGCTTAGAACAGTGCTTTGTACATAGTAAGCACTTAATAAATGCTATCATTATTGGAGAAGCAGCGTGGCTCAGAGCACGGGCTTTGGAGTCAGAGGTCATGGGTTCAAATCCCAGCTCCGCCACTTGTCGGCTGTGTGACTTTGGGCAAGTCACTTCACTTCTCTGGGCCTCAGTGACCTCATCTGTAAAATGGGGATGAAGACTGTGAGCTCCCCGTGGGACAACCTGATCACCTTGTAACCTCCCCAGCGCTTAGAACAGTGCTTTGCACCTAGTAAGCGCTTAATAAATGCCATCATTATTATTATTATTTATTGGTTTATTCTACTTTCCCAAGCGCTTGGTACAGTGCTCTACACACAGTAAGCGCTAAGTAATTACCATTGACTGACTGACTGATTTTTCCATCCACACCCACTCTGAATGGGCCACAGAGCGACGAGTGGGACAGAAAAAATGGTGAGGTCATGAACTGCCTGGGCAAAGGCGGGTTTCTAGAGCACTGTGAGGTTTTCAGCGCCGTCCCGCAGACCATCCCTGACCACGTCCGTGGTGTGATGGACAGGCCTGGACTTCCCTGGAGGAGGAGGGCAGGAACCAGGACGGACGTCTGGACCTTCCTGCGCTTACTGTGTGCGGAGCACTGTTCTAAGTGCTTGGGAGAGCAAAATAAAACGGCAAACAGACACATTCCCTATCAGCTGTGTGACCCCGGCCAAGTCACGTCACTCCTCTGTGCCTCAGTTCCCTCATCTGCAAAATAATAATACTAACGATGGCATTTGTTAAGCGCTTACTACGTGCAAAGCACTGTTCTAAGCGCTGGGGAGGATACAAGGTGATCAGGTTGCCCCACGTGGGGCTCACAGTCTTAATCCACATTTTACAGATGAGGTAACTGAGGCCCGGAGAAGTAACTTGTCCGAAGTCACGCAGCTGACAAGCGGTGGAGCCGGGATTTGAACCCATGACCTCTGACTTCCAAGCCTGTGCTTTTTCCTTTTAGACTGTGAGCCCACTGTTGGGTAGGGACTGTCTCTATGTGTTGCTAACTTGTACTTCCCAAGCGCTTAGTACAGTGTTCTGCACACAGTAAGCACTCAATAAATACGATTGATTGATTGATTTTCCACTGAGCCACGCTGGGGGTTCAATACGTGTTTTAATCTCCTACTTGAACTGTGAGTTCCGTGTGGGGCAGGGACTGTGTCCAACCTGATGATTTCGTATCCACCCCAGCGCTTAGTACAGTGCTTGGCACATAGAAGCGCTTAACAAATACCATCATTATTATTATTATTGCTGTTGTAGTTGATCCCAAGACCAAGTGCTTAGTGCAGAGCTCTGCTCCTAGTAAGCGTTCAGTAAATTCCTTGATGATGGTAATTTACCTTGTATCTACCTCAACTCTTAGAACAGTGTGTAACATGTAGTAAGCACTTAACAAATACCATCATGGTGTAGTGGATAGAGCATGGGCCCTGGGAGTCATGGGTCATGGGTTCTAATCCCAGCTCCGCCACTTGTCTGCCATGTGGCCTTGGGCGAATCATTTCACTTCTCTCAGCCTCAGTAACCTCATCTGGAAAATGGGGATGGAGCCTCAAGTGGGACAGGGACTGTGTTCAACCCGATTTGCTTGTAACCACCCCAGTGCTTAGTACAGTGCCTGGCCCATAGTAAGCACTTAACAAATACCATCATTATTATCATCACCATAATAATAATCGCCGCAGGAAAAAAACGGACCATAATGGTTGCTATGGGCAGGGAACATGTCTGCTAATTCTGTTGTGTTGTACTCTCTCACGTGCTTAGTACAGTGCTCTGCACATAGTAAGTGCTTAATAATAATTGTGATATTTGTTAAGCACTTACTATGTGCCAGGCACTGCACTAAGCTTTAGGATAGACACAAGCTAATCAGGTTGGGCACAGTCCCTGTCCCATAGTCACAGTCTTCATCCCCATTTTACAGATGAGGGAACTGAGGCCAAGAGAAGTCAAGTGATTTGCCTAGTCACCCGGCAGACAAGAGGCGACGTTGGGATTAGTCAATTTGCATCTCTTGCTTCCTTGTCATAGATTGCGGTTGAAGGCAGGAGAGATAGGTGCCCTTCCTGCTGATGGAGAGTCCTTTAGTCGAGAGAATCTACCAGTCTTCTTCAGTTGCCTGTGTTATCCCCTTCTAATAATAATAATAATAATAATAATAATAATAATAATGGCATTTATTAAGCACTTACTATGTGCAAAGTAAAATAAAAATATTTATTACTCTATTTATTTATTTACTTATTTATTTTACTTGTACATATCTATTCTATTTATTTTATTTTGTCAGTATGTTTGGTTTTGTTCTCTGTCTCCCCCTTTCAGACTGTGAGCCCACTGTTGGGTAGGGACCGTCTCTAGATGTTGCCAACTTGTACTTCCCAAGCGCTTAGTACAGTGCTCTGCACACAGTAAGCGCTCAATAAATACGACTGATTGATTGATTGCAAAGCACTGTTCTAAGCGCTGGGGAGGTTACAAGGTGATCAGTTTGTCCCACGGGGGGGCTCACAGTCTTAATTCCCATTTTCCAGATGAGGTCACTGAGGCCCAGAGAAGTGAAGCGACTTGCCCAAAGTCACCCAGCTGGCAATTTGAACCCCTGACCTTTGACTCCAAAGCCCGGGCTCTTTCCACTGAGCCACGCTGCTTCTCTACTAGTAGAGACTTCTCTACTAGTTCTCTTCTAGACTGCGAGCCCGCTGTTGGGTAGGGACCGTCTCTATATGTTGCCGACTTGTACTTCCCAAGTGCTTAGTACAGTGCTCTGCACACAGTAAGTGCTCAATAAATACGATTGAATGAATGAATAAATGAATGAACCCAGGCCATCGATTGATTGATAATGAAACAAAGGGCAGGCATGGAGGCATGGGGGCCATGGGAGGAAGAGAGCGAGGCCTCCAGACATTTGCTAAGGAGGAACCTATCTGCCCGGGATAGTACCCGGGAGACCCGAGTGAGTCACTTTTGAGTCACGCCAGGGATGGAAACTCCCACTCTGAGAGCAGCAGTGGGAGGGGAGGGCGCAGTGCTCTGAGAATTCAAGGGGATTTCTGAGGAGCTTTTTAAGAATAGTCATAATCGTGGTATTGGTAAGCGCTGACTATGTGCCGGGCACTGTACTAAGCGCGGAGGTACATAATAATAATAATAATGATGGCATTTGTTAAGCGCTTACTGTGTGCAAAGCGCTGTTCTAAGCGCTGGGGGAGATACAGCGTGATCAGGTTGTCCCACGTGGGGCTCACAGTCAATCCCCATTTTTACAGATGAGGTAACTGAGGCGCAGAGAAGTTAAGTGACTTGCCCAAGGTCACACAGCAGACACGTGGTGGAGCCGGGATTCGAACCCCTGACCTCTGACTCCAAAGCCCGTGCTCTTTCCACTGAGCCACGCTGCTTAGATGTAAGCTAATAGAGTTAGGACTCAGTCCCTGGCCCATTTGGGGCTCACGGTCTCAATCCCCATTTTACAGATGAGAAGCAGGGTGGCTCAGTGGGAAGACCATGGGCTTGGGAGCCAGAGGTCATGGGTTCTGATCCCGGCTTCGCCACTTGTCAGCTGTGTGACTTTGGGCAAGTTACTTAACTTCTCTGGGCCTCAGTTCCCTCATCTGTAAAATGGGGATTAAAAAACTTTGAGCCCCACATGGGACAACCTGATCACCTTATACCCCCACCCCCTCAGTGCTTAGAACAGTGCTTCACGGAACATCACGGCTTCAACTGTCATCTCTACATGAATGACACTATCTCCACCCCTGTTCTCTCTCCCTCCCTCCAGGCTCAGGTCTCCTCCTGCCTTCAGGACATCTCCATCTGGATGTCTGCCCGCCACCTAAAACTCAACATGTCCAAGCCTGAGCTACTTATCTTCCCTCCCACACCCTGTCTTCTCCCTGACTTTCCCGTCACTGTGGATGGCACTACCATCCTTCCCGGCTCACGAGCCCGCTACCTTAGTGTCATCCTTGACTCCGCTCTCTCATTCACCCCACACATCCAATATGTCACCAAAACCTGCCAGTCTCACCTCCACAACATCGCCAAGATCTGCCCTTTCCTCTCCATCTGAACCGCTACCTTGTTGGTTCAATCTCTCATCCTCTCCCGACTGGATGACTGCATCAGGCTCCTCTCTGATCTTCCATTCTCCTGTCTCTCCCCACTTCAGACTATACTTCACTCTGCTGCCTGAATTATCTTCGTACAGAAACGCTCTGGGCATGTCATTCCCCTCTTCAAAAATCTCCAGTGGCTACCAGTCAATCTACGCCTCAAGTAAAAACTTTTCACTCTCGGCTTCAAGGCTCTCCATGACCTTGCCCTCTCCTACCTCACCTCCCTTCTCTCATTCTCCATCCCAGCCCGCACCCTCCGCTCCTCCGGTACCGCTAACCTCCTCATTGGGCCTCATTCTCACCTGTCCCTCCGTCGACCCCCGGCCCACGTCCTTCCCCTGGCCCGGAATGCCCTCCCTCCAAACATCCTCCAAGCTAGCTCTCTTCCTCTCTTCAAAGCCCTGCTGAGAGCTCACCTCCTCCAGGAGGCCTTCCCAGACTTAGCCCCCCTTTTCCTCTCCTCCTCCCCTCCCCATCGCCCCCCTGCCTCCCTCTGCCCTACCTCCTTCCCCCCGCCGCAGCAGTTGTGTATATTTGTATATATTTATTACTCTATTTATATTATTAATGATGTGCGTACAGCTATAATTCTATTTATTCTGATGGTATTGACACCCGTCTGCTTGTTTTGTTTTGTTGTCTGTCTCCCCCTTCTAGAATGTGAGCCCACTGTTGGGTGGGAACCATCTCTATATGTTGCCGACTTGTACTTCCCAAGTGCTTAGGACAGTGCTCTTCACACAGTAAGCACCCAATAAATATGATTGAATGAATGAATGAATGAAATCCCCATTTTACAGATGAGGAAAGCGAGGCCCAGAGAAGTGAAATAACTTGCCCAAGGTCATACAGGAGACAGGTGGCAGAGCTGGGATTAGAACCCAGGTCCTTCTGACTCCCAGCCCCTGACGCTCTCCACTAGGCAGAACGGAAATGGGGAGAATTCATTTATATCTCATCTCCCACTTCAGTATCCGTTCCTTATCCAGCAGGCTAACAGTTCTTAAATTATTGTGATTATTATTATTGTGCCGTCAAGTTGTTTCTGACTCATAGTGACTCCATGGATTTACTTTCTCCAGAACATCCTGTCCTCTGCCATAATTTGCAACCTTTCTAACGGTTCTTCCGTTATCGTTGTTATGGTCTCTATCCATCTAGCTGCTGTTCCGTCTCTGCCAAGTTTCCCTGAACTTTTCATAGCATTAGTGTCTTTTCCAGAGAATGAGTCCTCCTGATTAGGTGTCCAAAGTATGCTAATCTAAGTCAAGTCATCTGGCCTTCTAAAGACCACTTTGGCGTAATTTGCCCTAAAATTCATTTGTTTGTTTAAAGCCTTCTCCAACACCACATTTCAAAAGAATCGATGTTCTTTCTATCCTGTTTTACCACCGTCCAGCTTTCGGATCCATGCACTGTCACTGGAAACAACATAGCGTTGACAATTTGTATTTTTGTGGCAACTGTTACATCAACGCATTTCATCACTTTTCCAGGCTCTTCATAGCAAGTCTTCCTAACATTAAACTTTGGCATATTTCTTGACTACTACTTCCTTTATTATTGATTATCAATCCCAAGAGAGAAAAATTGTCAACTATTTCAGTCTTCTCTCCATCCACTACAGATGTGTGAAAACTTCCAGTTGTCATGATCTTTGTTTTCTTGACATTCAAATGTAGGCCCTTTTATTTGGCTCTGTTCCTTAACTTTTAATAATAAGCCCTTCAAATCTTCTTCAATCTCTGCTCACGAAGGTGTTTATATTCCTTCCTTCGATCTTTACGCCTCATTCGTCTTCATCCAATCCGTCTTCTCTCATAGGTATTCGATGTAAGGATGAACAGATAAGGCGTTAAGATTGATCCTTGTCTTACACCCATTTTAATGGGGAACCAGTCTGTTTCTCCATATTCTGTTCTTATTGTAGCCTCTTTTGCATCATATAGGTTCCAGATTAATGCAATTAAATGGTCCGGCATGCCCATTTTCCTTAATGCGCTCCAGAGCGTCTCGTGATCCATGCAGCGGAAGACTTTCGGTCGCCGATATGAGGAATGAGTAACCGAAGCTGTAAAGAGACCCTAATTATTGAAACATGCAATGTGCGAAGTATGAACCAGGAAAAGTTGGAGATCGTCAAGAATGAAATGGATCGACATCCTAGGAATAAGCGAACTGAAATGGACTGGTATTGGGCATTGCCAATCAAATGAGCACATCGGCTACTACACTGCCCATGCTGGAAAAAGAAGCAATGGTGTAGTGGTAACTGTGACAATGAAAATTGTCTACGTGTTTTGTTTTGTTGTCTGTCTCCCCATTCTAGACTGTGAGCCCATTGTTGGTTAGGGACCGTCTCTATATGTTGCCAATTTATACTTCCCAAGCACTTAGTACAGTGCTCTGCACACAGTAAGCGCTCAATAAATACGATTGACTGAATTAATGAATGAAAATTGCTTAGACAGTTATCGGATATAATGCTGTCAATGACCGATTGGTATCTCTTAGATTCAGAGAAAAACCATTCTTAAATAACAGTAACAAAATTATTGTAATAATAATAGTAATGATAATGGTATTTGTTAAGCATTTGCTATAACAGCCAAGCACTGTTCTAAGGGCTGGGGTAGATACAAGGTGATGAGGTAGTCCGACATGGGGCTCACAGCCTTAATCCCCATTTGACAGATGAGGAAACTGAGGCCCAGAGAAGTGAAGTGACTTGCCCAAGGTCACACAGCAGACACGTGGTGGAGCCTGGATTAGAACTCAGGTCCTCCTGACTCCCAGGCCTGTCTATCCACCGAGCCACGCTGCCTCTCAGCCGGCATCACTGCAGGAGATTCTATCCCAGGATTGGCTCCAGTGGACCTAAAAATCATCATCATAATAATAACAATAATGATATTTAAATTCTCGCCTGCCACATGGGAGGCCCGGGTTCGATTCCCGGCCAATGCAACAGATGTTTTGCAGTTAACTATCTGATTTCTGGCCCATCATTTTTTTCTTTACCTTCAAAAACCAATGTTTCTTTTTTCTTTTAGACTGTGAGCCCACTGTTGGGTAGGGACTGTCTCTATATGTTGCCATCTTGTACTTCCCAAGCGCTTAGTACAGTGCTCTGCACACAGTAAGCGCTCAATAAATACGATTTATTGATTGATTGATTAAATATTATGTGCTCAGCACAGTACTAACTGCTGGTGTAGCTACAAGATAACCAGGTCTGCCCCACTCTTCCATCCCATGCGGGGCTCAGAATCTAATGGGGGAGGAAGAACAGGTACTTTTCCAAGAGAAGCAGCATGGCCTAGTGGATAAAGCCCGGCCCTGGGAGTCAGAAGGTCATGGGTTCTAATCCTGGCTCCGCCACTTGTCTGCTGTGTGACTTTGGGCAAGTCACTTCACTTCTCTGGGCCTCAGTTCCCTCATCTGGAAAACGGGGATTGAGACTGTGAGCTCTATGTGGGACAGGGATGGTGTCCAACCCGATGTGTTTATATCCACCCCAGTGCTTAGTACAGTGTCTGGCACATCAATCAATTAATCAATCAATCGTATTTATTGAGCGCTTACTGTGTGCAGAGCACTGTACCAAGCGCTTGGGGAGTACAAATTGGCAACATATAGAGACAGTCCCTACCCAACAGTGGGCTCACAGTCTAAAAGGGGGAGACAGAGAACAAAACGAAACATATTAACAAAATAAAATAAATAGAATAGATGTGTACAAGTAAAATAAATAAATAAATAAATAGAGGAATGAATATGTACTAACATATATACTTACATACAGGTGCTGTGGGGAAGGGAAGCAGCATGGCTCAGTGGAATGAGCCTGGGCTTTGGAGTCAGAGGTTGTGGGTTCAAATCCTGGCTCTGCCAACTGTCAGCTGGGTGACTTTGGGCAAGTCACTTAACTTCTCTGCGCCTCAGTTACCTCATCTGTAAAATGGGGATTAAAACTGTGAGCCCCCTGTGGGACAAGCTGATCACCTTGTAACCTCCTCGGCGCTTAGAACAGTGCTTTGCACATAATAAGCGCTTAACAAATGCCATCATTATTATTATTATTATAAGGGAAGGTGGTAAGATGGGGGGATGGAGAGGGGGACGAGGGGGAGAGAAAGGAAGGGGCTCAGTCTGGGAAGGCCTTCTGGAAGAGGTGAAGGCACATGGTAAGCGCTTAACAAATACCATCATCATCATCACTAGGCCATGGTGATTCTTCTACCATGAGTGAAGGAAGGTCTCTTGGGCTGCTGAGAACACAAACGCGTCACGGACTTTGACCTCGATGCGTTTGCCATCTTGTGTTGAGTGATTTCCCCCATCTTCCTGTCCAGCCGTGACCTCTCTCCTCCTTGGCAAGCTCCCATTTCCTCCTGCTTTCAGGACATCTCTACTTGGACGTCCCGCCGACGCCTCAAACCTGACCCTTCCAAAACAGAACATCTCATCTTCCCTCCCAAACTCTGTCCTCCCCGTGACTTTTCCATGACTGTAGACAGCAACAACGTACTCCGTCTAGCGAGTCCATAACCTGGGCGTTATCCTCGACTCATCTCTCTCGTTCAACCCAGGTATTCAATCTGTCACTAAATCCTGTCAGTTCAATCTTCACAACATCGCTAAAATCCACCCATTCCTCTCCATCCAAACTGCTGCCACTTTTCTTCTCCCGCCTTGATTATTCTATCAGCCTCCTCGCTGACCTTTCATTCATTCATTCATTCAGTCGTATTTATTGAGTGCTTACTGTGTGCAGAGCACTGTACTAAGCGCTTGGGAAGTACAAGTTGGCAACATATAGAGACGGTCCCTACCCAACAGTGGGCTCACAGTCTAGAAGGGGGAGACGGAGAACAAAACCAAACATATTAACAAAATAAAATAAATTGAATAAATATGTACAAGTAAAATAAATAAATAGAGTAATGAATATGTACAAACATATATACAGGTGCTGTGGGGAGGGGAAGGAGGTAAGACCCGGGGATGGGGAGGGGGAGGAGGGGGAGAGGGAGGACGGGGCTCAGTCTGGGAAGGCCTCCTCTCAGCCTTCCGTCTCCCCATTCCAGTCCATACTTCACTCTGCTGCCCGGATCATTTTTCATTCATTCATTCAATCGTATTTATTGAGCGCAAACTGTGTGCAGAGCACTGGACTAAGCGCTTGGGAAGTACAAGTTGGCAACATATAGAGACGGTCCCTACCCAACAGCGGGCTCACAGTCTAGAAGGGGGAGACAGACAACGAAACAAAACATATTAACAAAATAAAATAAATAGAATAAATATGTACAAGTAAAATAGAGTAATAAATATGTACAAACATATATACATACACGTATATATATATGTATATATGTTTGTACATATTTATTACTCTATTTTACTTGTACATATTTATTCTATTCTATTCTATTCTGTATATATATATATACAGATATATATATCTGTATATCTATCTATCTATATATATATCTGTATATATATATATACAGATATATATATCTGTATATATATATCTGTATATATATATATATATATATATATATATATATATATACAGGTGCTGTGGGGAGGGAAAGGAAGTAAGGCAGTGGGGATGGGGATGGGGAGGAGGGGGAGAAATTTTCATACAGGAACGTTCTGGACACATCACCCTGCAGCGGTTGCTCATCCACCTCTGTATCAAATAGGAACTCCTTACCATTGGCTCCAAAGCTGTCCATCCCCTTGCCCCCTCCTACCTCACCTCCCTTCTCTCCTTCTCCATCCCAGCCGGCACACTTCTCTCCTCTAATGCCGCTAATCTTCTCACTGGGCCTCAATTTCGCCTCTCGCAGCTGACTCTGCGAGAGTCAGCTCCCCCTTTTAGACTGTGAGCCCGCTGTTGGGTAGGGACCATCTCTATATGTTGCCAACTTGTACTTCCCAAGCGCTTAGTACAGTGCTCTGCACACGGTAAGCGCTCAATAAATGCGATTGATTGATTGATTGATTGACTCCTGGCCCATGTCCTGTCTCTGGCCTGGAACGCCCTCCCTCCTCAAATCCCACAGACAACGACTCTCCCCCATCTTCAAAACTTTACTGAAGGCCCGTCTCCTCCAAGAGGCCTTCCCAGACTAAGCCCCACTTTTCCTCATTTCCCACTCCCCTCTGCATCACCCTGACTTGCTCCCTTGGCTCATCCCCTCATCCCAGCTCCAAAGCACTTCAATCAATCAATCAATCATATTTATTGAGCGCTATGTGCAGAGCACTGTACTAAGCGCTTAGTACAAGTTGGCAACATATAGAGACAGTCCCTACCCAATAGTGGGCTCACAGTCTAAAAGCGGGAGACAGAGAACAAAACCAAACATACTAACAAAATAAAATAAATAGTATAGATAGGTACAAGTAAAATAAATAAATAGAGTAATAAATACGTACAAACATATATACATATATACAGGTGCTGGGGGGAAGGGAAGGAGGTAAGATGTGGGGGGATGGAGAGGGGGACGAGGGGGAGAGGAAGGAAGGGGATAATGATGATATTTGTTAAGCGCTTACTATGTGCCAAGCACTGTTCTAAGCATTGGGAAGGTTACAAGGTGATCAGGTTGCCCCACGGGGGGCTCACAGTCTTTAATCCCCACTTTACAGATGAGGTAACTGAGGCCCAGAGAAGTTAAGTGACTTGCCCAAAGTCACACAGCTGACAGTTGGTGGAGCCAGGATTTGAACCCATGACCTCTGACTCCAAGCCCGTGCTCTTTCCACTGAGCCATGCTGCTTCTCTACTGACTTATGTCCATATCTGTAATCTATCATCAATCGTATTTATTGAGCACATATTATGCACACAATAGTGTACTAAGCGCTTGGGAGAGTACAGTACAACTTCATTCAATGATATTTATTGAGCACTTACTATGTGCAGGGCACTGTACTAAGCGCTTGGGAGAGTACAAATAACCTCAGACACATTTTAGCAGACACATTCCCAGCCCTTAATGAGTTTACAGTCTAGAGGGGGAGACAGATATTAATATGAATAAATACCTAATTTAAAATGTAGAATTTAAAGATATAATAATAATAATGGCATTTGTTAAGCACTTACTATGTGTGTAGCACTTTTCTAAGTGCTGGGGTGGATACAAAGGTGATCACGCTGTCCCATGTGGGGCTCACAGTCTTAATCCCCATTTTACAGATGAGGGAACTGAGGCTCAGAGAAGTTAAGTGACTTGTCCAAGGTCACACAGCAGACGTGGGGGAGCCGGGATTAGAACCCACGACCTCCGACTCCCAAGCCCGGGCTCTTTCCACTGAGCCGCGAAGAGCTGTGGGGTTGGGGGTGGGGAGAATACCAAGTGTCCGAAGGTCACAGATTGAAGTGCACAGACAACGCAGAAGGGAGAGGGAACCGGGGAAAAGAGGGCTTCATTAGGGAAGGCTTCCCGGAGGAGAAGGAACCTTAGTAATGCTTTGAAGGTGGAGAGAGTGGGGGTCTGATGTCTGTGGAGGGGGAGGGAGTTCCTTTAATTCATTCATTCAATCATATTTATTGAGCGCTTACTGTGTGCAGAGCACTGTATTAAGCCCTTGGGAAGTACAATTCAGCAACAAATGAGACAATTCCTGCCCACAACAGGCTCACAGTCTAAAAGAATAATGGCATTTGTTAAGCGCTTACTATGTGCCAAGCAGTGTTCTAAGCTCTGGGGTAGATACAAGGTAATGAGGTTGTACCACTTGAGGCTTACAGTCCTACTCCCCATTTTACAGATGAGGCGCAGAGAAGTTGCCCAAGATCACACAGCAGACAAGCAGCGGAGGTGGGATTATAACCAGGATTATGGTTATAATCCCAGGAGGTGGGATTATGTCCAGGAGGCCTTCCCAGACTGAGCCCCCTCCTTCCTCTCCCCCTCGTCCCCTTCTCCATCCCCCCCATCTTACCTCCTTCCCTTCCCCACAGCACCTGTATATATGTGTATATGTTTGTACATATTTATTACTCTATTTATTTATTTTACTTGAACATATCTATTCTATTTATTTTATTTTGTTAGTATGTTTGGTTTTGTTCTCTGTCTCCCCCTTTTAGACTGTGAGCCCACTGTTGGGTAGGGACTGTCTCTATATGTTGCCAACTTGTACTTCCCAAGCGCTTAGTACAGTGCTCTGCACACAGTAAGCGCTCAATAAATACGATTGATGATGATGATGATGATCTCCTCCAAGAAGCCTTCCTTGACTAAGCTTACTTCTCCTCTTTTCCCACTCCCTTCTGCACCGCTCTTACTTGCTCCTTCACTCATCCTCCCTCCCATCCCTGTACCTGACTGTAATGACGGTAAGCTCACTATGGGCAAGGAACGTGTCTGCTAAAATGTGTCCATTTATGGTTACATTGTATTTATTTATTGTATTTCAATCGTAAATTATTGAGCGCTTACTGTGTGTAGAGAGCTCACCTCCTCCAGGAGGCCTTCCCAGACTGAGCCCCTTCCTTCCTCTCCCCCTCGTCCCCCTCTCCATCCCCCCATCTTACCTCCTTCCCTTCCCCACAGCACCTGTATATATGTATATATGTTTGTACAGATTTATTACTCTATTTATTTATTTATTTTACTTGTACATATCTATTCTATTTATTTTATTTTGTTAGTATGTTTGGTCTTGTTCTCTGTCTCCCCCTTTTAGACTGTGAGCCCACTGTTGGGTAGGGACTGTCTCTATAAGTTGCCAACTTGTACTTCCCAATCACTTAGTACAGTGCTCAGCACACAGTAAACGCTCAATAAATACGATTGATTGATTGATTGATAGAGCACTGTACTAAGCGCTTGGAAAGTACAAGATAGAGACAGTCCCTACCCAACAACAGGCTCACAGTCTAGAAGGGGGAGACAGAAAACAAAACAAAACAAGTAGACACGTGTCAATACCATCAAAATTGTACCATTGTACTCTCCCAAGTGCTTAGTACACTGCTCTGCATACAGTAAGTGCTCAATAAATGATTGAATGAGTGAATTACGTTGTACTGTACTCTCCCAAGTGCTTAGTACGCTGCTCTGCACCTGTATATATGTATATACGTTTGTATGTATTTATTACTCTATTTATTTATTTATTTTACTTGTACATATTTATTCTATTTATTCTATTTTGTTAATATGTTTTGTTTTGTTCCCTGTCTCCCCCTTCTAGACTGTGAGCCCGCTGTTGGGTAGGGACCGTCTCTATATGTTGCCAACTTGTACTTCCCAAGCGCTTAGTCCAGTGCCCTGCACACAGTAATCGCTCAATAAATACGATTGAATGAATGAATAAATATGACTGATGATCAGTTGATTGAGGGCAAGGGTTGTGTCTTGAAGCAGCCTGGCGTAATAATGATGGCATTTGTTAAGCGCTTACTTTGTGCAAAGCACTGTTCTAAGCGCTGGGGAGGATACAGGGTGATCAGGTTGTCCCACGTGGACATTCATTCATTCAATCGCATTTATTGAGCGCTTACTGTGTGCAGAGCACTGTACTAAGCGCTTGGGAAGTACAAGTTGGCAACATATAGAGATGGTCCCTACCCAACGTAGTGGCTAGAACCCGGATCTAGGAGTCGGAAGAGTCTGGGCTCTGATCCCGGCTCTGCCCCTTGTCTGCTGTGTGACCTCGGGCCAGTCACTTCACTTCTCTGGGCCTCAGTTCCCTCACCTGTGAAATGGGGATTGAGACTGTGAGCCCCAGGTGGGACAGGGACCGCGACCAACCCGATTTCCTGGTATCCACACCTGCTCTTAGCACAGTGCCTGGCCCATAGTGAGCGCTTAACAAATACCACAATTATTATTATTAGGAGAAGCAGCGTGGCTCAGTGGAAAGAGCCCGGGCTTTGGAGTCAGAGGTCATGGGTCCAAATTCCGGCTCCGCCACTTGTCAGCTGTGTGACTTTGGGCAAGTCACTTCACTTCTCCGGGCCTCAGTTCCCTCATCTGTAAAATGGGGATGAAGCCTGTGAGCCCCCCCATGGGACAACCTGATTACCTTGTAGCCCCCCAGCGCTTAGAACAGTGCTTTGCACATAGTAAGCGCTTAATAAATGCTATTATTATTATTATTATCATTATCCTGGACTCTCCCAGGTGCTCAGTGGAGTGCTCTGCACATGTGCTGGACGCTCCTAGGCGCGCAGTGCAGCGCTCTGCACACAGCAGGCAAGTGCTCAGTAAATGCTATAGATTGCTTGGAAAAGGGTTTGTCCCCGGGTCAGTGCTCTAGATGGATAATTGGAAATGTGTTTGTCCCTCAGTCACTGCTATAGTTTGATTGGAAAACTGTTTGTTTACAGAAGCAGGGTGGCTCAGCCTTCCCAAACTGAGCCCCTTCCTTCCTCTCCCCCTCGTCCCCCTCTCCATCCCCCCCATCTTACCTCCTTCCCTTCCCCACAGCAACTGTATATATGGATATATGTTTGTACAGATTTATTACTCTATTCATTTATTTATTTTACTTGTACATATCTATCCTATTCATTTTATTTTGTCAGTATATTTGGTCTCGTTCTCTGTCTCCCCCTTTTAGACTGTGAGCCCACTGTTGGGTAGGGACCGTCTCTATATGTTGCCAACTTGTACTTCCCAAGCGCTTAGTACAGCGCTCTGCACATAGTAAGCGCTCAATAAATACGATTGATGACGATGATGATGATGAAAGAGCCTGGGCTTGGGAGTCAGAGGTCATCATCAATCGTATTTATTGAGCGCTTACTATGTGCAGAGCACTGTACTCAGCGCTTAAGTCACAGGTTCTAATGCCGGTTCCGCCGCTTGTCAGCTGTGTGACTTGGGGCGAGTAACTTTACTTCTCTGGGCCTCGGTGACCTCATCTGTAAAATGGGGATTAAGACTGTGAGCCCCACAGGGGACAACCTGATCACCTTGTGTTCCCAACAGGGCTTGACGCTTAGTAAGCGCTTAACAGACGCCATTATCATTATTATTATTATTTTTCCCTCAGGCGGTGCTATGTATTGACTGGAAATGTTTGTCCCTGAGGAGTTGGTGCTGAGGGCGGGCCAAAAGAACCATCGTGGCTCAGTGGAAAGACCCCAGCCTTTGGAGTCAGAGGTCATGGGTTCTAATTCTGACCCCGCCGCTGGTCCGCCGTGTGACTTTGGGCAAGTCACTTCACTTCGCTGGGCCTCAGTTCCCTCATCTGGAAAATGGGGATGGAGACTGTGAGCCCCACGGGGGACAACCTGATCTCCTTGTATCCCCCCCTCACAGCAATTAGAACAATGTCTCCCCCTTCTAGACTGTGAGCCCGTTGTGGGGTAGGGACCGTCTCTATCTGTTGCCAACTTGTACTGCCCAAGCGCTTAGTACAGTGCTCTGCACACAGTAAGCGCTCAATAAATACGATTGATGATGATGATGATGAAAGAGCTTGGGCTTGGGAGTCAGAGGTCATCATCAATAGTATTTATTGAGCACTTACTATGTGCAGAGCACTGTACTAAGCGCTTAAGTCATGGTTCTAATGCCGGTTCCGCCGCTTGTCAGCTGTGTGACTTGGGGCGAGTAACTTTACTTCTCTGGGCCTCGGTGACCTCATCTGTAAAATGGGGATTAAGACTGTGAGCCCCACAGGGGACAACCTGATCACCTTGTGTTCCCAACAGGGCTTGACGCTTAGTAAGCGCTTAACAGACGCCATTATCATTATTATTATTATTTTTCCCTCAGGCGGTGCTATGTATTGACTGGGAATGTTTGTCCCTGAGGAGTTGGTGCGGAGGGCGGGCCAAAAGAACCATCGTGGCTCAGTGGAAAGAGCCCGGCCTTTGGAGTCAGAGGTCATGGGTTCTAATTCTGACCCCGCCGCTGGTCCGCTGTGTGACTTTGGGCAAGTTACTTCACTTCGCTGGGCCTCAGTTCCCTCATCTGGAAAATGGGGATGGAGACTGTGAGCCCCACGGGGGACAACCTGATCTCCTTGTATCCCCCCCTCACAGCAATTAGAACAATGTCTCCCCCTTCTAGACTGTGAGCCCGTTGTGGGGTAGGGACCGTCTCTCTATGTTGCCAACTTGTACTGCCCAAGCGCTTAGTACAGTGTTCTCCACACAGTAAGCGCTCAATAAATACGACTGAATGAGCGCGTGCCCCTGACAGGGCGCCATTCTCCCGCTTCCCGCCCGTCAGGGGCGGCCCGGCCCGGTTCCAACCGGTCCGATCCGGTCCGGCCGGCCGCGCGCCTGCGCACTGCGCCGGGGAGGGCGGGTCGTCCTCGGGCACGCGGCGGCGGCGCTGGTCCCCGCGCGGCCGCCGTAGCGCGTGCCGGGCGCGCGAGGGAGGGGGGCGGGGGGCGCCGGGCCGCGATGCCGGGGACGCCGGTGACGTCATGACGGCGCGGCGTGCGCGCGCCCGCCGCCCCCCCCCCGCCGGAGGTGGGGAGGAGGGAGGGAGGGGGCGCCGCCGCCATGGCCGCCGCGCTGACCGACATGGCCGACCTGGAGGAGCTGGCCCGTCTGAGCCCCCCGGGGGCGGCGGCGGCGGCGGCGAGGGGGGACGACGACGACGACGACGACGAGGAAGAGGAGGACGAGGAGCGGGAGGAGCGGCCGGTCCTCGGCCGCGCGGCCGCGGCGGAGCCCGCCCCGGGCAGCGACCGCCGGCACCGGCGCCACGACGACGAGGACGACGACGAGGACGAAGACGAAGAGGACGACGACGACGAGGACGACGACGACGACGACGCCGACGGGGAGGAGGAGGAGGACGACGACGACGACGACGGCGGCCGGGCCCGGAGTCCCGGCGGAGCGGGGGGACAGGCCCCCCCGGGAGGCGGAGGCGGAGGAGGAGCGGCGGGAGGAGGCCCCCCCGGAGGAGGCGTCGGCGGGCCGTCGGCGCCTCAGGCGGAGCGTGGGTTCGGTCCCGGCGGCGGGGCGGACGGCTCGGGCCCGCCCGGGGGAACGCAGCCCCCCCGGACCCGGACCCGGCCCCGGACCCCCGGACCCGGACCCGGACCGCCCGCCGGGGCGACAGGACAAGGAGCGGCCGCGGCCGCCGCCTCCAGTGGAGGAGGAGGAGGAGGCGGCCTGACTGTCCCCGCGGCGGCGGCGGCGGCGGCGGCGGCGGCGCCGGGCGGGGGGCGTCGGGGCAGCCTGGAGATGTCGTCGTCCGACGGGGAGCCCCTCAGCCGCATGGACTCCGAGGACAGGTCGGTGACGCCTCGTTCCTGCCTCCTCTTCTCCTTACACACCTCACCTTCCTCTTCCACATCCTCTCCCCACCCCGCCTTTCCCTTCCTCACCTCACCTTCCACTATTTCACTCCATTTTCCCCTTCCTCACTCCGTATTTCCCTTCCTCACTCCCTCCTCACCCCGTCTTTCCCTTCCTCACCCCGTCTTCCCCTTCCTCATCCCCTCCTCACCCCATTTTTCCTTTTCTCACTCCATTTTCCCCTTCTTCATCCCCTCCTCATCCCGTCTTTCCCTTTCTCACTGCATCTTCCCCTTCCTCACTCTCTTCCCCTTCCTCACCCTGTCCTCACTCCATCTTTCTCTTCCTCACCTCATCTTCCCCTTCTTTACCCCCTCCTCATCCCGTCTTTCCCTTCCTCACTCCATCTTTCTCCTCACTCCATCTTCCCCTTCCTCACCCCGTCATCCCATCTTCCCCTTCCTCACTCCATCATCCTTTTCCCCTTCCTCACTCCATCTTCCCATTTTCCCCTTCCTCAGTCCATCCGTCTCTTCCTCACCCCTTCTTCCTTCCTCACTCCCTCCTTCCTCTCCCCATCTTTCCCTTCCTCGCTCCATTCTCCTTCTTCACCCCTTCCTCACCCCGTCTTTCCTTTCCTCACCCCATGTTTCCCCTCTTCACTCCCTCCTCCTCTTCTCCTTCCTCACCCCATCTTTCCTTTCCTCACCCTCTCCGCTTTCCTCATCCCCTCATCTTCTCCTTCCTCACCCTTGACTTCCTCCCCCACCCCAACCTCCCCTTCACCTTCCTCCCTTCCTCACCCCCCCTTCACCTTCCTCCCTTCCTCACCCCCTCTTCTCCTTCCCTCTTCTCCCTGTTCCTCACTTCTTCTTTTTCCTCACCCCCTCTTCTGCTTCCTCACCCCCCTTCCTTCCCTCTTCTCCTTCCTCACCCCCTCTTTTCCTTTCACCTTCCTATCTCCTCCATCACCCCCTCTTCTTTTGCTTCCCCCCTCCATTTGTCTTTTCCTTCCTCACTCCTCTTTCATCCCCCTGCTCGTTCTCCTCTTTCCTCACCTCCTCTCCTCCTTTCCTGTCCCCTTATCCTCTTTCCTCACCCTTTCCTCCTTTCCTTTCTCACCCCCTTTTCTCCTCTTTCCTCACCCCTTTTCTCTTTCCTCGCCCCCTCTTCTCCTTCCTCACCCTTTCATTCATTCATTCATTCAATCGTATTTATTGAGCGCTTACTGTGTACCGAGCACTGTACTAAGCGCCTGGGAAGTACAAATCGGCAACTTAGAGAGACGGTCCCTACCCAGTAACGAGCTCACCGTCTAAAAGGGGGAGACAGACAGCTAAACAAGCAGACGGGTAACAATGCCGTCAGAATAAATAGAATTCTAGCTATATACACATCATTAATAAATTAAGAGCAGTACATATGTACAAATATACCCAAGTGCCGTGGGGAAGGGAAGGGGGGAGGAGCCAGAGGGTAAGGGGGGTGCTCAGTCTGGGAAGGCTTCCTGAAGGCCTTTTTTCTCCTTTTCTTATTCCCTCCTCCACCCCCTCTTCACCTTTCTCACTCTCTCCTCTTCTCCTTCTTCACCCCATCTTCCTCTCACACCCTTTTTCTTCCTCACCCCTTTTCTCCTTCCTCACCCTTCTCCTTCCTCACCCCCTCCTCTCCTTCCTCACCCCCTCCTCTCCTTCCTCACCCCCTCCTCTCCTTCCTCATCCCCTCCTCTCCTTCCTCATCCCCTCCTCTCCTTCCTCATCCTCTCCTCTCCTTCCTCATCCCCTCCCCTCCTTCCTCACCCCCTCTTCTTCCTCACCCCCTCTTCTTCTTTCCCTTCCTCACCCTCTCCACACTCCCTTCGCCTTCTGCACTCCCTTGTCCTTCACCCCCTATTTTCCTCTTTCCTTGCCACCGTCGTTATCCCCTCCTCTTTTTCCTCTTCCCCTTCCTCACCGCTTTTTCTTCTCCCCCACCTCCTCCTTCCCCTTCCCTATCTCTTCCCCACCTCCTCCCGCTTTCCACATCATTTCCTCAACTCCTCCTCCTTCCCCTATCTTTTCCTCACCGCCTCCACCTTCCGTCATCTCCTCACCACCTCCTCCTCTTCGTTCTCCCTCACTTCCCCACCTCCTCCTCCTTCCCTGTCCCTCTTCCTCCTCTTCCTTCCGTCTCTTCTCTTCCTTCTCCATTCCTTGCCTCTTCCCTTCCTCTTGCCCTGGCACTTCCCTTCCTCCTCCCCATCCTGTCCCTGCCTCCTCCCTTCCTCCCCCTACCCCTGTTCCTGTCCCCGCCTCCTCCTCCCACCCTTGTCCCTTTCCCCATCTCCTGCTCAGTCCCTTCCTCACCTCCTCCCTTCCTCTTCCCTTTCCCTTCAACACCTTCTCCTTCCTTCCCCCATCTCCACGTCACCTCCTGCTCTGTACTTCTTCCTCCTCCTTTCCCTGGCCCTTCCTCTCCCCCCCTCATAACCCTGTAGCCCAGCCCCCTGAGCCTGCCACCCTCTTGGCTGGCAGAAGTACCTGGACCTCTCCTTGACATGTGTTTTCCAGCCTGGCTGTTGTGTCCTAGGTGGGGTCAGCCCTGGGGCCTTGTTGGCGGAGAGGGGCTTTGGGGGGAGTCAGATGGGTCATCGCCCCCCACCCCCAACACACACAAACCGGAGGACAGGGTGTTACCCCATTTCCATTTTGTCGTCTTCAGCGTCCAACCTTCCCCAGGCCATTTTGCTCTAAGCTCCCCGGCTAATCAGTGTGGAAATGGTGGGTCTTATCTGAGAAATGCTTCTGCACAGCTCGGGACCCGGGAATCTTGCGGCCAAGTATCCGAAAATCGAGCCGGGTTGCATTCGTTCATTCAGTCGTACTTTTTGAGCGCTTACCGTGTGCAGGCGCTGTGGTCCGCCTGCCCTCCTTCCTTCCTTCCTTCCTTCCCTCCTGGGGTAGTTTTCCAAAAACTGTCATCCTTGGGGGCGAGGGGTAGGGGTGGCCGTCTACTCACAGACCGGGAGTCTTGCAGCCATGGGGGGCCAAAGAACCCCATGTTTGGATTAAGGGGTGAGGGGAACTGACCCAGTGGAAGCCTAAAAGTTAGGGGCGGAAGCCTTCCAAAACCAGAACCCTGGTTTAATAACCAGACGACACGTTTCCGTCACCAAACCCAGGAAACGATCTCCGGGATGGAGATTTTAGCAGTTCGGACGCTCGAATGCCCGCCACTCGATCGTATTTAATGAGCGCTTACCGTGTGCCGAGCACCGTACTCAACTTTTGGGAGAGGACATTGTAACAAACACATTCCCCGCCCACAGCGAGTTTACAATCCAGAGCGTGAATGCCCCTTATCGGCGTGTTCAAGATTTCCCTGTGGGTATATTTTGGACAGTTTATAATCCTGTCTGTTTGCTGCTCTTAAAGTAGGTGCCAAGTTGATCAGGTTTTCCCAGTTTGCCAGTCGCTTAACCTAAATCTCTAAACAACCCCGTAGCCTCCATTTGAAGACTTCCAATATCTAAAAGCCGCTAACGGTTCCCCCATTACTAATGGATTTCAGGCTCACGCTGACTTTTGAAACAGATTCATTTCAGTGACGAGCCCCAGATCTATCCTGGCTCCGAGTCTTCCCCAGTTCCAGAAGTCAGACCCTCAGCGTTCAGAGGAACGCCTTTTAAAAAGGTCTTGAAGGGGGCTTGGGACAGGGGGAGAGGGCGAGCTTAATTAGTTATTTCCCATTCGGGAGGAAGAGAAGTCTGGAATGAAACAAAGGTGGACGGCAGTGCTTTGGAAAACGCGGGCAGCAGACAGTATGTAGAAGAAGGTGGTGTAATGGTTAGAGCCTGGGCCTGAGGGTCAGAAGGACCTGGGTTCTAATCCCAGCTCTTTCATTTGTCTGTTGGGTGACCTTGGACCAGTCACTTCACTTCTCTGGACCCCCAGTTACCGCTTCTGGAAAATGGGGATAAGAGTGTGAGCCCCATATTGGGACAAGGACTGTGTCCAACCTGATTAATTTGTATCTACCCCGGCGCTTAGGACAGTGTTTGGTACACAGTAAATGCTTAATAAGTACTGCTATTATCGTTAGATGAGGGAAGGTTGAATTATCACGGCTTAAACAGACACTTTAATTCATTCAGTCGGATCTATTGCGCACTTACTGTATGCCAAGCACTGTCCTAAGCGCTTGGAGGAGAATAGGGCCCTTCGTTAATTAGTGTACTGTGGGATCGTCACCGACCACTTCAGGGGCATGTACATTAGCAGTCTGTCAGTGGTATCTTTTTGAGTGCTCTCTCAAAAGTGTTCAGACTGTTGTAACTAAGCGTCGAGAGGGCGGTGTGACTAAGTTGGTAGACAGGTTTCCTGCCCACAAGGAGCTCACGATCCATATTGCTAATAATAACAATTATTGGGGTTGGTTAAGCACTTTCACGCGGTCAGTCGTATTTCAGTCGCATTTATTGAGCGCTTACCATGTGCAGAGCACGTGCCAAGTACTATACTAAGCGCGAGATCATTAGGTCCCACGTGGGACTTGCAGTCTGTCGAAGGGATTTTCCCCCCTCAATGCTGGATGCTTCTGGTGAAGGTCGCCTACGCTCCAAAACGTGGATTGGACGCTCAACCCTCTGTGATTCGGAGGGGAGCGAGCAAATCATTGACACTTGTGCTGAAAAATGAAAACCAAGTCATGGGCATTTAAACCCAGACAGGCAACTTCCTGTTCCAGTTTTAGGTTGTAGAAACGTGGGAACCAGTTGTTTTTTTTTTTAATGGTATTTGTTATGCACTCATTAGGTGCCAGGCACTGCCCCCTAAGTGCTGGGGCAGATAATAATAATAATAATAATAATAATGATGGTATTTGTTAAGCACTTACTATGAAAGCACTGTTCTAAGTGCTGGGGAGGGGATACAAGGTGATCAGGTTGTCCCCACGTGGGGCTCACAGTCTTAATCCCCATTTTACAGATGAGGGAACTGAGGCACAGAGAAGTTAAGTGGTTTGCCCAAGGTCACACAGCTGACAAGTGGCAAAGCAGGGATTCGAACCCATGACCTCCGACTCCCAAGCCTGTGCTCTTTCCACTGAGCCATGCTTCTTAGATATACACTGTCCCTGTCTCACGTGGGGCTCACAGTCTTCATTCCTACTTTACAGATGAGGGAATTGAGGTCCAGAGAAGTGAAGTAACTCGACCAGGGTCACACAGCAGACAAGTGGTGGAGCAGGGATTAGAACCCAGGTCCTTCTGACTCCTAGGCCTGGACTCTGTCCACTAGGCCACACTGCTTTAGTCAAGACTACTAGCGTTCCCTGATGAAAGCATTTTAATACCATCAGGGGTCTAACATGAGCTGGTTAAGGTATGTGAGAAACTCAGTTGGGCTTTCAGTATGTGCCTTTGCCTTTTAAAATAGTAAAGGTCAGAAACCAAACCAAACGATAAGGTTTTAGTAATTGAAATGGAGCGGCGTCATTTGGCGTATCCCATTTCTGGCTCGTTCTTTATAGAAGCATGTGATTCCCTCGAAGCAGACAGACTTCAAAATTCCTAATGAAATAGATTTCATTGGACAACATTCGTAATGATCCCAAAGTGAAAAGTTGTCCATGGCGTTGACCGAGGATTGTGGCGTTTAATTAGAAGAACAGCTGTGATTTCTGTGACTTTGGGCAAGTCACTTAACTTCTCTGAGCCTCAGTTACCTCATCTGTAAAATGGGGATTGACTGTGAGCCCCACGTGGGACAACCTGATCACGTTATATCCTCCCAGCGCTTAGAACAGTGCTCTGCACATAGTAAGCGCTTAACAAATGCCATCATTATTATTATTATTATTATTATTATTCTATAAATCATTCTTCAAGCCAGAGGTGGGGAAGAATAGAGTTTGGATTGATTGTAGAAATCAGTGCTGAAGCTGCATTGACCTAGTGGATAGGACCTGAGTTCTAATCCCAGCTCTGCCCCTGGTCTGCTGTGTGACCTTGGGCAAATCACTTCACTTCTCTGGGCCTCAGTTCCCTCATCGGAAAAATGGGGATTGGGACTGTGTCCAACCTGATTGAGCCCACTGTTGGGTAGGGACTGTCTGGATATGTTGCCAACGTGTACTTCCCAAGCGCTTAGTACAGTGCTCTGCACACAGTAAGCGCTCAATAAATATGATTGATTGATTGATCTAACCCGGCACTTATAATAGTGCCTGGCACTTAGTAAGCGCTTAACAAATACCATTACAAAAAAACCCCCAAAGCACCCTTTTTTTAAGCTTTTGTAACTTAGCAGAATGGGTAAAGTGGTTTGAAGGCCCTTTAAAAAATATTTGAAGTATATCTTTTCCAGCATTTTTACTACATTGATGAACTCTTAGATTTTTTTTTTTATGGTATTTAAGCATTTAAGGATGTGTCAAGCTCTGTTTTCAGCCCTGGGGGACATATAGGTTAATCGGGTTGGACACCAGGACCTATCTCCACATAAGGCTTACAGTCCAAGCAGGAGGGAGTAGGATTGAATGTGGTGACTGAGACATGGAGAAGTGAAGTGACTTGCCCAAGGTCACACTCCAGGCAAGTGGCAGAGCCAGGATTAGAACTCAGGTCCTTTGACTCAGGTCCCAGGCCCAGGCTCGTTCCACTAGGCCAGGCTTCTTCTCTAGCCTCTTGGATCCTGCATAGTGTAAATGAGTTAGAAAAAAAAAACCAAGTGGATTTTTTTTTTCCCCCTGCTCATTTTGTTAGAATTTCAAGCAAGCAAAAGTATTTCAAAAGGAAATATGTGTCGGCTTTCTAAAGAGCTCTAAGGAATTGTCGGTTTGAAACGCCCCTCATTTTCTTTTGCACGTGACATTTGGGATCCGGTTTTTTTCAGAGCAGAAGTACCATTTTGTAAAGGAGGAATAATTTATAAACTACTCCGAGCCAACACAGATCCACCCTCATTTTGACAATACAGCCTGGTTCCCGTGGGAAGATTTTCAATGTCCAATGTTACCCTAGAAGACTCCAGCAGGGAAGAATTCTCCCACCTACATACCTTCAGAGAAGATGTACCTTGATTTACTTAAAAACCTTTGAAATAGATCCCTCTTTGATTTATACAGCTTTTTCTGGGAACATATGTCCAGAATGGGTCGTGACAGACTCTGGTATTTGTTGGCGGGGAGTAACCGGTAAGGATTGCAGTACTTTTAATGTAGTTGAACAAACTGAGTCATGAATGCCTCTAGCAGTGTAAAGGATTAGATGATAATGCCAGGCCCCTCTTCTAAATATGTTGAAGTTTAGTCAGTCGTATTTATTGAGCGCTTACTGTGTGCACACTGTACTAAGGACTTGGGAGACTACTCTTTAACAGTAGACAGATTCCCTGTACAAAAAGAGCTTACACTCTATGGGGGAGACGGAGACAGGCATGAATATAAATAAATAAATTATGTATATGGATGAAAGGGCTTTAGGGCTGGGAGTGGGTGGAATGATTAAAGGGAGCAAGTCATGGTGACACAGATGGGAGTGGGAGAAGAGGAAAGGAGGGCTTAGTCAGGGAAGGCCTCTTAGAGGAGGTGGGCCTTCAATAAGGCTTTGAAAGCGGGGAGAGTAATGGTCTGTCAGGAGTTTCCAGGGCTTGCAATTCCAACGGCATTTTTCTCGAAAGATGTTACTGGTTCTTGGATCACTTCCCTTTTCTTCTCCATGACACTTGCTTTCTGTGTTAAAGGGCCCATCCATCATTTTCAGTAGTTTATCAATAATCACGCAAAGGCAAAGCTCGGTGAAAGGAGCTAGGGACATGTATTAGTAGCCTATGGAACAAAAAAAAAAGTTTTTGTTTTCTGAAGAGAGTAAGAAATTGTGCTGCACTTGCAGGAAAAACAGGTTTTGCCAAAAGGGATCATCTTTGCTGGGAGAAACGTTAAACCCTGTTTTAGTTATTCATTCTACCATATTTATTGAGCGCTGTCTGTGTGCAGAGCACTGTACTAAGCGCTTGGAGAGTACAATTGGGCAACAGAGACAATCCGTACCCAACAACGGGCTCACAGACTAGAAGCGGGGAGACACACTACAAAACAAAACAAGTAGACAGGAATCAATAGCATAGTATTGTTGCATACGTAAGTTTCTCGGGAAACATAAGTTTGGGTGAGATATGAAAGGCTTTCAAGATTGATTTCCTCTCCAGCTATTAAGGCTAATTTTCTCTTTTCTAATTCAGAGTTGCTGCTGGGATTTCCAAGTTAACTAACGTCAGGAGGTCTGTTGACGGGTGAGAGTAGATTAGGTTAGAATTGATTTTGCATTTCGTGAAAAGTCATCAGCATTGATGGCTCCCTCCCCAAATCAGACTGGGCTGAGGGAGAGGGGAATGAAGGGGGAAAACCCAATCGTGAGGGTGACCCAGAAGAGAGTGGGAGAAGAGGAGATGAGGATTTAGTCAGGGAAGGCCTCTAGGAGGAGATGGGCCTTCAGTAAGAGGGGCAGAGGGATCGTCTGTTGGCTGGGCAAGCCACTTAACATCCCTGGGCCTCAGTTACCTCATCTGTAAAATGGGGATTAAGACTGTGAGCCCCACATGGGACAACCTTATTCCTTTGTATCTACCCCAGTGCTCAGAACAGTGCTTGGCATATAGTAAGCGCTCAGGAAATAACATCATTATTATTATTACAATATAGCAGTAAACTCATGGAGAAGCAGCGTGGCTCAGTGGAAGGGGCACGGGCTTGGGAGTCAGAGGTCAAGGGTCCAAATCCCGGCTCCACCACTTGTCAGCTGCGTGACTTTGGGCAAGTCACTTAGCTTCTCTGTGCCTCAGTTACCTCATTTGTATAATGGGGATTAAGACTGTGAGCCCCACGTGGGACAACCTGATCACCTTGTATCCTCCCCAGCACTTAGAGCAGTGCTTTGCGCATGGTAAGCCCTTAACAAATGCCTTCATTATTATTATTCATTCAGAAGTATTTATTGAGCACTTCCTGTGTGCAGAGCACTGTACTAAGCGCTTGGGAGAGGGCAGTAGAGCAATAAACTGATGCATTCCCTGCTCACAGCGAGTTTACAGTCCACAAGGGGAGTGAGTTACCCAAGGTCACACAGCAGACAGGTGGCAGAGTCGGGATTTGAACCCAGGTCCTTCTGACTCCCGGGCCCAAGGTCTATCCACTAGGTCACTCTGCTCCTTATTGCTCGACCGGGCTGGGCCGGGAGAAGGGCCCACCCATCCGGCGCCTCAAAGGGGAGGGGACCCCGGGGTGTCTTGGACTTGACACCCATCCACACGTTTTGTTTTGTTGTCTGTCTCCCCCTTCTAGACTGTGAGCCCATTATTGGGTAGGGACCATCTCTGTATGTCTCCAACTTGTACTTTCCAAGCGCTTAGTACAGTGCCCTGCACACAGTATGCGCGCAATAAATACGATTGAATGAATATGAAGAGGGAGGGCGTTCCAGGCTAGAGGCAGCACATGGGCATGAGGTCGGCGGTGAGATAGATGAGATTGAGGTATAGCGAGCAGATTAGCACAGAGGAATGAAATGTGTGGGCCGTAGTAGAAAAAGAGCGAGATAAGGTAAGAGGGAGCAAGCTGATCACGTGTTTTAAAGCTGAGGGTGAAGAATTTCTGTGTGATGCAGAGACAGATGGGCAACCACTGGATGTTCTCACAGACAACGCTTTAATAAAAAAAGCAAAGTAAAGTGTCTAATGGAGTGGGGAGCGGTAGGGGGCTGGGAGGCCAGCAAGGAGGCTGATACGGTCCTCAAGACGGGATAGGATAAATGCTCGGATTAACGTGGTAGGAGTTTGGATGGAGAGGAGAGGGTGGATTTTAGCGATGTAACGAAGGTTGGTGGCACTGAATATGAGGGTCGAAGGAGAGAGATGAGTCGAGACTAACGCTAAGGCTGCGGGCTGCCGAGACAGGAAGAGTGGTGGTGCTGGCTTGCAGCGATGGGAAAGTCACGGGGAGGATGTGGTTTGGGTGGGAAGGCGGGGAGTTCTCTCTTTTGGAAATGTTCAGTTTTAGATGTCGATGCGACATCCAAGTAGAGCTGTCCTGAAGGCAGGAAGAAATGCGAGCCTGCCGAGAAGGAGAAAGGAAGATCAGGGGCAAGAAGAGAATTGAAGTGGAGCAGCGGGTGTAGACGACTCGCTCCAGGAGTTTGGAGAGGAATGATAGGAGGGAGATGGGGCGATACCTGGAGGGGTCAAGGCAGGGGTTTTTTAGGATGGGGAGACACAAGCGTCAATCAATCATTTTGATTGAGTGCTGACTGTACACAGAGCACTGTACTAAGTGCTTGGAGAGTCCAGGACAACCTAGTTGGTCAGACAGGTTCCCTTCCGGCAGAGAGAACTGACAGTCTGGAGGGGGCATGTGTGAAAGCAAAATCAAGCAAAAACTCCTCACTCTCCAAGCCCCTGTTTTCCTGTCCTCCTCCCCACCCCACCCCCGCCCCATCTCCTTCCCCTCCCCACAGCACCTGTATATATTTGTACAGATTTATTACTCTATTTACTTTACTTGTACATATTTACTATTCTGTTTTGTTAGTGATGTGCATTTAGCTTTAATTCTATTTGTTCTGACGATTTTGACACTTGTCGACATGTTTTGTTTTGTTGTCTGTCTCCCCCTTCTAGACTGAGCCCGTTGTTGGGTAGGGACCGTCTCGTGGCCGACTTGTACTTCCCAAGCAATTAGTACAGTGCTGTGCACACAGTAAGCGCTCAGTAAATACGATTGAATGAACGAATGAATGAAAGCAGAGGGGAAGGAGCCATCGGAGAGGGAAGTGTTGAAGCTGGTGGTTGGGAAGGGAAGGAGCAGGTGTTTTAATGAAAGCTGCGAAGGGATTTAAACATCATCAATTGTATTTATCATCATCATCAACAGGTAAACAGGTCCGTAATGGCATTTTACAGATGAGGGGCCATCTCTACTTGGATATCTCTGCTCTGCCCTTGTAGATCCATGTAGATTTGACACTGCAGTCAGTCAATTTATCCTAATTATTTTCTCTGTTTCCTTCCCTTTGATTGGGAACAGAATGTGTTCCTTTCCTGTCTTGTCTCCCCCACCCGCATTCATTCATTCATTCATTCATTCCATCATGTTTATTGAGTGCTTACTGTGTGCAGAGCACTGTACTAAGTGCTTGGGAGAGGGCCGTACAACAATAAAAAGACATTCCCCACCCACGTGCAGTCAGTCATGTTTATTGAGCGCTTACTGTGTGCAGAGCACTTCAGAGCACTGAGAAGCAGCGTGGCTCAGCGGCAGGAGCACGGGCTTGGGAGTCAGAGATCATGGGTTCTAATTCTGGCTCCGCCACATGTCTGCTCTGTGACCTTGGGCAAGTCACTTCACTTCTCTGAGCGTCGGCTACCTTATCTGTAAAATGGGGATTGACTGTGAGCCCCAGTGGGACAACCTGATCACCTTGTATCCCTCCCAGCGCTTAGAACAGTGCTTCGCACATAGTAAGCGCTTAATAAATGCCATCATTATTATTATTACTAAGTGCTTGGGAGAGTACATTGTAACAGTATGACAGACCTATTCCCTGCCCACAACGAGCTTACAGTCTAGAGGGGGAGTCAGACATTAATAGAAGTAAATTACAGTTAATGGTAATTCACTCATTCACTCAATCGTATTTGAGCGCTTAGTGTGTGCAGAGCACTGTATTAAGCACTTGGAAAGTGCAATTTGGAAACAGATAGAGACAATCCTTACCCAACAACAGGCACACAGTCATAATTGCTCTCCATCCCCCAATGCATTCAGCCCGGGGTGGGGGAAGAGGCAGTGGTGGGAGGTGGGGGGGACCTGGGTTCTAATTCTGACTTGGCCGGTGGGTTTGCTGGGACACCTCAGCCAAGCCTCTCCTTGGCCTCAGTTTTTTCAATGTTAAATGGACATTCGAACCCGTTGTCCCTTTCCCTCTGACTGTGAGCCCCATGCGGGTCATGGACTGCATCCGATCTGATGATCTTGTATCTGCCCCAGTACTCTGAATTGTATTTAAGGACCACCAGAATTATCAGTGGACGCTCAGCACCATAAGCAGTGGTGTTCATTGGGCACTCACTGTGGGCTCTTGGGAGAACATACCACAACAGAGTAGGTAGCCACATGCCCTGTCCACGAGGAGCTGACAGTCTAGAGGAGCAGCATGGTGCAGTGGGTAGAGCATGGCTCTGGGAGTCAGAAGGTCATGGGTTCTAATCCAGACTCCTCCATTTGTCTCCTGTGTGGCCTTGGGAAAGTCACTTCACTTCTCTGGGCTTCGGTTCCCTCCTCTGTAAAATGGGAATGAAGACTGTGAGCCCCGTGTGGAACCTGACAAGTTCAACCTGACTTGCTTGTAGCTGCCACAGCGTTTAGTCCAGTGCCCGGCATAGGCTAAGCGCTTAACAAATACCATAATTATTAGAGGAGGAGACTGCCATTGATGTAAATAGATAAAAATTATTGTAATAATTATGGTACTTGTTAAGCTCTTACTGCATGGCAAGCACTGTTCTAAGCGCCGGGGTAGAGACAAGTAAATCAGGTTGGGGACAGTCCCTGACCCACATTGGGCTCACACTCTTAATCCCCGTTTTGTACAGGTGAGGTAACCGAGGCCCGGAGAAGCGAAGTGACTTGCCCACCGTCACACAGCAGACATGTGGCGGAGCCAGGATTTGAACCCAGGTCCTTCCAACTCCCAGGCCTGGGCTCAGGCCACTAAGCCGTGCTGATTCTCCATCAGCATAAATATACGCACCTAACTGCTCAGCCTCCACCTCCTAAAATGGGTTTGAATCAGCAAAGACTTGAGTGCTACCCATCCGCCCACCTTCCCCGCGGACTCACTTCGGACCCGGCCATCAGCCGTCTTTGCCCGCTTTCCTTCAGTCCCAGAAAACAAAGGATTGGAGCCCGGGGATACCGGATCAGGCAGATAGGACCAGTCGGTTCCCGGGAGCTTTTGCAATTTCCCTTGGGTTCGGCAGTGCTGGTTTAAGCCTTCACAAGGGCGTGTGTTAAAGCATAGTTCAGCCCGGCCCATATATGCCGTGACTGCGAGAAGAACGCAGGGCTATCCTAATAAAGTATATCTGTAATTGATTATATCCATAATTTATCGATATAAATGTCCGTCTCCCCTGCTAAACCGTAAGCTCGTTATGGACAGGAAATGTGACTCTATCGTTATATTGTCCTCTCCCAAGTGCTTAGTAGAGTGTTCTGCGCTTAGTAAATACAGTTGACGGATGTACTTAGTCATACCTCTTTGGGGAGGGAGTGGGGGAGAGTAAATATGCATGAGCGTTGTTTTGCTTAGTCCAGTGCTGTGCACATAGTAAGCGCTTAATGGTGTATGATTGATCAACTGATTGGCTGCTCAAAAGTATTAGCTCCACTCCGAGCTTTGGGGAGGGGAGTGTAAGCAACCTTCCTCTTCTGATCCATGCGGAAACTCGAGGTGGTGGTAGAAGAGATGGTAGCAGTTGTAAATAAGAACGGGGTTTGGGGTGGGGGGTGGTGAGTAAGGCACAGAGCGGTGCCAGATGAAAATTGGGATATTGGGGTATCAATTTAAATGAAATGTTGCCCTCTGAATTAGCGAGCGTTTGGCCACCCGTCTCTCAAGGGAGGAGTGCTAATGGCATTTATTGAGCACCCACTGGGGTAGATGCACTGTATTAGACACCTGGGAAGGGAAAAACAAAGTGACACGTTCCCTGCCCACAGTGGAACTCCCAGCTCATACTCTTTGGAGTGGAGGGGGATGACATACACATCTTTCCAAGTAAAAATAATCAAAATGCATAATAGAAAGTGCAGGTGAATAAACATCCATAAGTTGTTAAAGATACATGCATGAGTGGTAATGATATCAGTGGTATTTCATTCATTAATTCATTCAGTCGTATTTATTGAGTGCTTACTGTGTGCAGAGCACTGCACTAAGCGCTTGGGAAGTACAGATTGGCAACATATAGAGATGGTCTCCACCCAACAAATGGCTCACAGTCTAGAAGTGGGAGACAGAAAACAAAACAAATAGGTGTCAATACCATCAGAATAAATAGAATTATAGCTATTATAATATTTGTTAAGCACTTAATAATAATAATAATAATAATAATGGCATTTATTAAGTGCTTACTATGTGCAAAGCACTGGTCTAAGCGCTGGGGAGGTCACAGGGTGATCAGGTTGTCCCACGGGAGGCTCACAGTCTTAGTCCCCATTTTACAGATGAGGTACGGAGGCACAGAGAAGTTAAGTGGCTTGCCCAAAGTCACACAGCTGACAATTGGCGGAGCCGGGGTTTGAACCCATGACCTCTGACTCCAAAGCCCGGGCTATTTTCACTGAGCCACGCTGCTTCCCCGTGTGCCAGGCACTTACTGTGTGCCAGGCACTGTATTAAGCACTGGGGTGGATGCAAGCAAATCGAGTTGGATACAGCCCCTGTCCCACATGGGGATCATGGTTTTAGTCCCCATTTTCCAGACGAGGGAACTGAGGCCCAGAGAAGCAAAGCGACTTGTCCAGGGTCACACAGCAGACAAGCGGTGGAGCTCGGATGAGAACCCAGGTCCTTCCAACTCCCGGGCCTGGTTTCTAGGCTGTAGGACACACTGTGGTTACCCCTGGGTGCTGGGGTAGACTGTGAGCCCACTGTTGGGTCGGGACTGTCTCTATATGTTGCCAATTTGTATTTCCCAAGCGCTTAGTACAGTGCTCTGCACACAGTAAGTGCTCAATAAATACGATTGATGATGATGATGATGGGGTAAGTTTGACTCAGTCTACAGGCAAGGGGTGGTAAGCAGGAGGAAAATTCTGGCTAGGCCAGTTCTGCAATCAAGCCAGAGTGAATCGGGTGTTGTCTGTTGCCGTCTGGGTCTCCCATGGCCGCATAAATCTCCGGTGACTGTAGTTCCCCCGTCGTCATAAAATAATAATAATAAAATGATGACGGTACTTATTCAGCGCTTACTATGTGCCAAATACTGTTCTGAGTACTGGGGTAGATACAGGTTAATCAGATTGGACACAGTCCCTGTCCTACATGGGGCTCACAGTCTTCATTCATTCATTCAGTCGTATTTATTGAGCGCTTACTGTGTGCAGAGCACTGTGCTAAGCGCTTGGGAAGTAGAAGTTGGCAACATATAGAGACGGTCCCTACCCAACAGCGGGCTCACAGTCTGGAAGGGGGAGACAGACAACAAAACATATTAAGAAAATAAATAGAATAGTAAATATGTACAAGTAAAATAGAGTAATAAATCTGTACTAACATATATATACAGGTGCTGTGGGGAGGGGAAGGTGGTAGGGTGGGGGGAATGCGGAGGGAAAGAGGAAGGAGGGAAGTTAGGCCCATTTTACAGATGAGGGAACTGAGGCTCAGAGAAGTGAAGTGATTTGCCCAAGGTCACACAGCAGGCAAGTGGAGGAGCCCGGAGTAGAAGATTAGGAGAACTCCTGTGTAGGTCTCCTATGGCCGTGCAGGTCTCTGGTGACTGTGTAGTTCCCCTGTGATTGCGTAGGTGTATCCTGTAGCCACGTAGTTCTCCTGCAGTCATGTTCTCCCGTGGCCCTGAGGGTCTCTGCTGTAGCCGCGTAGGCCTCCCGTGGCCATGAAGAAGCAGCGTGGCTCAGTAGAAAGATCCTGCTGGGCTTGGGAGTCAGAGGTCGTGGGTTCTAATCCCGGCTCCACCACTTGTCAGCTGGGCAAGTCACATCACTTCTCTGTGCCTCAGTTCCCTCATCTGTAAAATGGGGATTGAGACTTTGAGCCCCATGTGGGACATGTCCCTCCCTCTGCCCATCCACCAAGCTAGCTCTCTTCCTCCCTTCAAGGCCCTACTGAGAGCTCACCTCCTCCAGGAGGCCTTCCCAGACTGAGCCCCTTCCTTCCTCTCCCCCTCGTCCCCCTCTCCACCCCCCATCTTACCTCCTTCCCTTCCCCACAGCACCTGTATATATGTATATATGTTTGTACATATTTATTACTCTATTTTACTTGTACATATCTATTCTATTTATTTTATTTTGTTAGTATGTTTGGTTTTGTTCTCTGTCTCCCCCTTTTAGACTGTGAGCCCACTGTTGGGTAGGGACTGTCTTTATATGTTGCCAATTTGTACTTCCCAAGTGCTTAGTACAGTGCTCTGCACATAGTAAGCACTCAATAAATACGATTGATGATGATGATGATGATGACAACCCGATTACCTTGTATTCCTCCCCCCCCAGCGCTTAGAACAGTGCTTGGCACATAGTAAGCGCTTAACAAATACCATCATTATTATTATGAAGTTGTACAGGTGCCAGATAGGTCTTGGGTAGCCGTGGTTGTCTTGGTGGCCGGGTGTCCTAAGTCACTTGTCACTTGTGACGTAGTGCACGGGCCATGGCACGGGGAGACGGGAAACCCAGCTCCAACACTGGCCTGCTGGGTCACCGTGGCCATTTAAGTCACCTAACCTCTCTGGGCCTCAGTGTCTCTTCTGTAAAATGGGCATAAGGCAGATCGTGGGCCCCATGGGCAACAGAAGCTGCAGAGCAGCGTGACCCAGGGCACAGGGCTGGGATTCAAAAGGACCAGCGTGGCTCAGTGAAAAGAGCCCGGGCTTTGGAGTCAGTGGTCATGGGTTCAAATCCCGGCTCCACCAATTGTCAGCTGCGTGACTTTGGGCAAGTCACTTCACTTCTCTGGGTCTCAGTTACCTCATCTGTAAAATGGGGATGAAGACTGTGAGCCCCATGGGGGACAACCTCATCACCGTGTCACCTCCCCAGTGCTTAGAACAGTGCTTTGCACATAGTAAGCGCTTAATAAATGCCATCATTAAAAGGACCTGGTTTCTAATCCCGCCTCTGCCACTTGTCTGCTCTGTGGCTTTGGGCAGCTCTCTTCGGTTCTCTGTGCCTCAGTTCCCTCATTTGTGAAATGGGGATTAAGGCTGTGTGCCCTTTGTGGGACAGGGAATGTGTCCAATCTGGTTAGCTTGTATTTGTTCCGGCGCTAAGTTTTGTGCCTGGCACATAGTAAGCACTGAACAAATGCCATACAAAAACCGAGGAACCGGTCCTGTCTCATACCTGGTAGCTTGGCACATAGAAAACACCTAATAAATGCCATAACTAAATGTTTACATGTACGATTGGCTGCCTTTTAAAATAATAATAATAATAATGGCATTTATTAATCGCTTACTATGTGCAAAGCACTGTTCTAAGCGCTGGGGAGGTTACAAGGTGATCAGGTTGTCCTGGGGGGGGCTCACAGTCCTAATCGCCATTTTACAGATGAGGGAACTGAGGCACAGAGAAGTTAAGTGATTTGCCCAAAGTCATACAGCTGACAATTGGTGGAGCTGGGATTTGAACCCATGACCTCTGACTCCAAAGCCCGGGCTCTTTCCACTGAGCCACACTGCTTCTCTTTTTCCCCCTGAAAGCCAGACTCCCTGAGTGCTGAACTTTAAAAACGCAAACTGAAATGCTAAAGTGGACATGTAAGATCACAGCATGGAACCGTTTTTATTTCTTTTTTCCTCAGGACTTTTATTTAAATGGTATCTGTCAGGCGCTTATCACATGTCAGACACTGTTCTGATTGCTGGGGTAGTTACAAGTTAACCATGGTGGACACAGTCCCTGTTCCACATAGGGCTCACAGCCTAAGTATGAGGGAGACCAGGGGACTTTAGGCCCAGAGAAGTGAAGTGACTTTCCCAAGGTCACACAGCAGACAAGCGAAAGATCCAGGATAGAAAGCCAAGTCCTATGACTCCAAGGCCCGAGCTTTTTCCACCAGGCCGTGCTGGTTGTGACTCGTCGTGGTTTTTGATGCTGGCTCACCTTCAGTTTCCTTGGAGACTTTTCATTTTCAATTTTGTACAGCGGGGTCATTTCGTAGGAATTGATTTCTCTGCGGGAAAACTATTTTAAAAGGTCTTTAATATAGAAAAGGTCAAGATAGTTGGATGTTACCGTTCGGTGCTGGCAGTCAGTCCGTCGTTGGTATTTCTGAAGCCCTCCCTCCCTCTGCATGGCTCGAAGCGCCCGGGGGAGTAAAGGCGAGTGGGGTGATTCTGCCACCCCACTTTTTTGTCCCGTGTGTGCCCTGACGGGATACAAAGTCATGTGACATGGAGTTGGGGAGATGGAGATGTTTTTGGTGGGTTGTTTTTTTGGGGGGGAGTGTGTGGAAGGCAGGAGTGAGAGTTTGAGAACGCTGAAGGAGTGGAAACCAAACCTCGTTTAATGGATTCCCCTCTAGACTGTAAACTACGATTGGGCAGGGAATGTGCTTATTATCGGTATTTGTTCTTTCAGAGCTCTGCACACAGTAAGCGCTCAATAAATACGATTGAAGAAATGAATTCAGCATAGTGCCCTATTCACGCCAACTTGGGTCGTCCACCCCACACCCATCCCGTAGCTAATAATAATAAAAGTGGTATTAAGTGCTTACTATGTGCCGGGCACTGTATTATGTGCTGGGGTAGATGCAAGCTAATAGGGTTGGACACAATCCCTGTCCCACGTGGGACTCACAGTCTCTTTCCCCATTTTATAGATGAGGGAACTGAGGCCCAGAGAAGTGACATGACTTGCCCAAGGTCACACAGCAGAAAAATGGTGGAGCCAGGATTAGAACCCATGACCTTCTGACTCTCAGGCCCGGCTCTGTCCAGTAGGCCATGCTGCTTGTTACTACGCCATGCTACTTCGGTTGGTCTTGAATCAGCGCATTGAACGAGATTCCCAACACAGTTGATTTTTAGAGTTGGCGATGGGTCCATTCTGCTTTGTCTCCGCGTGCCCCCATTAGTGGGCACAGGTGGTTTCCCTGGGTGGCAAAGGCCGTTGGAGTTGGGGGCTGGGTCCCTGGGCCTCCCCTCCCCGTCTCCCATCCGGAAGGCTCCGGGAGAACGGGGGCTCGAAGACCAAGGATCAATCAATCAGTCAATCGTATTTATTGAGCGCTTACTGTGTGCAGAGCACTGTACTAAGTGCTTGGGAAATACTAGTTGGCAGCATATAGAGACAGTCCCTACCCAACAGCGGGCTCACAGTCTAGAAGGGGGAGACAGAGAACAAAACCAGACGTATTAACAAAATAAAATAAATAGAATAGATATGTACAAGTAAGATAAATAAATAGAGTAATAAATATGTACAAACATATATACAGGTGCTGTGGGGAAGGGAAGGAGGTAAGGTGGGGGGGTGGAAGCGCTCAATCAATCTGATTGATTGATTGGTTGACTGATGGCCTCTCCCCCCCTTCCCCCCAGCGAAGGATCCCGGACACAGATGATAATAATAATAATGATGATGGTATTTGTTAAGTGCTTACTATGTGCAAAGCACTGTTCTAAGTGCTGATGCCCCGGGCCGCCCTGCTGCCATGCTTTCTCTCCCCCGCACCTCCTCTCTGCCCTCTCTCCTCCATCTTTCTTCCCTTTCTCTCACCCATTCTCTCTCCCTTTTTCTCTCCCTTCTCTCTCACCCCCTTTCCCCCGTCCCCCTTCTCTCTCTCTCCTCTCTTTTTTTATGGTATTTGTTTAGCTCTTCCTATATTCCAGGCACCGTACTAAGCGCTGGGGTAGATGCAAGTTAATCAGGTTGGTCACAGTTCCTGTCCCACACAGGGCTCACAGTCTTAATCTCCATTTTAAAGATGAGGAAACTGAGGCCCAGAGAAGTGAAGTGACTTGCCCACGGTCACCCAGCAGACCAGTGTCAGAGCAGGGGTTAGAACCCAGGTCCTTCTGAGAAGCAGCGTGGCATGGAGAAGCAGCATGGCCTAGTGGGTTGAGCACGGGCCTGGGATTCTTTCATTCATTCAATCGTACTTATTGAGCGCTTACTGTGCGCAGAGCACTGGACTAAGCGCTTGGGAAGTACAAGTTGGCAACATCTAGAGATGGTCCCTACCCAACAGCGGGCTCACAGTCTAGAAGGGGGAGACAGACAACAAAACAAAACATGTGGACAGGTGTCAAGTCGTCAGAACAAACAGAATTAAAGCTAAATGCACATCATTAACAAATAAATAGAATAGTAAATATGTACAAGTAAAATAAATAGGTTCATTCATTCATTCAATCATATTTATTGAGCGCTTACTGTGTGCAGAGCACTGTACTAAGCGCTTGGGAAGTACAAGTTGGCAACATATAGAGAGGGTCCCTACCCAACAGTGGGCTCACAGTCTAGAAGGAGGAGACGGACAACAAAATAAAACATATTGACAAAATAAAATAAATAGAATGGTAAATACGTACAAGTAAAATAGAGTAATAAATCTGTACAAATATATATACAGGTGCTGTGGGGAGGGGAAGGTGGTAGGGTCGGGGGGATGGGGAGGAGGAGAGGAAAAAGGGGGCTCAGTGGAAGGCCTCCTGGAAGAGGTGAGCTCCCAGTAGGGCTTTGAAGGGAGGAAGAGAGCTAGCCTGGAGGATTCATTTCTTCATTCATTCAGTTGTATTTATTGAGCACTTACTGTGTGCAGAGCACTGTACTAAGCGCTTGGGAAGTACAAGTTGGCAACATATAGAGACGGTCATGGGTTCTAATTCTGGCTCTGCCATTTGTCTACTGTGTGACCTTGGGCAAGTCACTTCACTTTTCCTTGTCTCAGTGTGACCTCATCTGTAAAATGGGGATCGAGACGGCGAGCCCCTTGCAGGACAGGGTCTGTGTCCAATCGGATTAACTTGTATTCATTCATTCAGTCATATTTACTGAACACTTATCGTGTGCCGAACACTGTACTAAGCGCTTGGGAGAGTACAAGACAACAACAAATGGACACATTCCCTGTCCACAACGAACTTATAGTATCCACCTCAGCGCTTAGTGCAGTACCTGGCAGGCAGAAAGTGCTTAACTGATACCATAATAATTATTTATTATTCTGGCTCTCTGTCTCCTGTCTCTCTTTCTCTCTCTCTCCATCTGTCTCTGTGTCCCCCGTCTCTCTTCCTCCCACACGGACAGGAGCTTCCCAGAGTGGGAGCGATGGGGCCGTAGTGGGAACGATCCCCTTTCCCAAGGAGGCTTGGACAAGTGTACCCTGGAGACCGTTTTGATCTCCAAACTGCAGTGCTATCTCTCCACTGCCCCAGGGTTCTCTGGATTTCGTCCTCACCTGGAAAATCAGTGATTTTTCCTTTGGAGAGAGTTAACGGTTCAATCCAGACCGAGCGGCGAATGAGGCCGGCAGCCGCGAAAATAGTTTGGCTCTCACCCGAGCAACGTTTCCGATAAATGGGTGTGAAAAGGAAACGGGCGTCTGGACCATCTGGTCCAGGTGATGCTTATGGTGGCTGGGGTGGAGGAGAGGCATGGACTTGGGGGGTTTTAATGGAACTCAAAAAAAAGTCGTAGTTTTGAGAGGGAAAGTTTGTCTTGGGTTTTGGGTTTTTGGGGATTTTTTTTTTGCTTTGGATTAGTTATGTTTCCTATTTCTCTGTGATATATGCAAGGTCCCATCGAGTTGATTGATGCATTTAAAGCGTTCCGCAGTCTGCTTTGAAGTCGGCTTAGGCCAGATGTGTGAACAGATCTCATCATGAACGAGAACCGTTCTCACAGTTGGCAGCAGTGTTAGCACACCAAGGAAGGGTGTAAAAATCAAAGCTTTTCCAAGTACCAATGTCAGTCCGGAGGTGGTTCATTCATTTACTCAAATTTATTGAGCGCTTACCGTGTGCAGAGCATTGTACTGAGTGCTTGGGAGAGTACAGTGCAACGATAAACATTCCCTGCCCACAGTGAGCTTGCAGTTTAGAGGGGGAGACAGGCGTGAATATAAATAAAGAAATGACAGATACAGACGTAAGTGGTGTGGGGCTGGGAGGGGGGAAGAGCAAAGGGAGCAAGTCAGGGCGATGCAGAAGGAAGAGGGAGAAGAGGAAAGGAGGGGCTTAGTCTGGGAAGGCCCCTTGGAGGAGATGGCCTTCAATAAGGCTTTGAAGGGGAGGAGTGTCATTGTGGGATTTGAAGAGGGAGGACATTCCAGGCCTGAGGCAGGATGTGGGCCAGGGGTTGACGGTGAGACAGATGAGATGGAGGCCCTGGGAGAAGGTTAGCGGTACCAGAGGAGTGGAGTGGGTGGGCTGCGTTGGAGAGGGAGAGTAATGAGATGAGCTAGGAGGGGCAAGGTGGTGGACTGCTTAGGTGATTAATAGTAGTATTCATTCAATCATATTTATTGAGCGCTTACTGTGTGCAGAGCATTGTACTAGGCACTTGGGAAGTACAAATCGGCAACATATAGAGACGGTCCCTACCCGACAACGGGCTCACAGTCTAGAATGGGGAGACTGACAACAAAACAAAACAGACAGGTGTCAATACCATCAGTATAAATAGAATTATAGCTATATACACATCATTAATAAAATAGAGTAAATATGTACAAATAAAATAGAGTAATCTGTACAAATATATACAAGGGCTGTGGGGAGGGGAAGGGGGTAGGGTGGAGGGAGGGGAGGAGGAGGAGGAGGGAAAAAGAGGGGGCTCAGTTTGGGTACTGAGACTGGGTACTGGGTACCGAGTCTGTCAGTAGTAGTAATGGTACTCAGCGCTTACTATGTACCTGGCGCAGGGGTAGATAGTGTTATTAATCGGTGCTGGCTTGGCGCAGAGCACTGTCTTAAGTGCTAGAGAGAGAGTTCGATACAGTAGAGTTGGTAGACATTCCCTGCCCAAATGGAGTTTACTACAGTCTCAAACAGATGGACCTTCTTGTCTCATGCCGTCGAGTCGTCTCCGACCCATAGCGACACCACGGACACATCTCTCCCAGAATGCCCCGCTCTCCATCTGCCATCCTTCCAGTAGTGGATCCACAGAGTTTTCTTGGGAAAAATCCAGAAGTGGCTGAGCATCGCCGCCTTCCGCGCAGTAAACTCGAGTCTCCGCCCCGGATTCTGTCCCGGGCCGCTGCTGCCCAGCAACAGGGGAGTTTTGCCTTGTAGCAGATGGCCTGCCACTCGCTAGCCACTGGCCAAGCTAGGAATTTATTCATTCATTCAATTGTATTTATTGAGCGCTTATTGTGTGCAGAGCACTGTACTAAGCACTTGGGAAGTACACATTGGCAACATAGGAATGGAATGGGTAGGTCTCTGCTTGACTGTCCCTCCCAGAGCCGAGGCTGGTAGGGGACTGGAAACTCCAGGTGCGACCCCGAGAGGGGAGACAGATGTTAAGATAAATAAATGAAGGATGTGGACAGAAGTGCTGTGGGGATTGAGGATGGAGTGGATATCAAGTGCTTCACGGGTACAGAGCCAAGCGCATAGGTGGCTCAATAGGGAGAGCGAATAATAGTAATTATTGTGTTACGTGCTTACTATGTGCCAGACACTGTACTAAGCGCTGGGGTGGATACAAGCAAATCGGATTGGGCACAATCCCTTGTCCCACATGGGGCTCACAGTCTCAATCCCCATTTTCCAGATGAGGTCACTGAGGTCCAGAGAAGGGAAGTGACTTGCCCAAGGTCACACAGCAGCCAAGTGGCAGAGCCGGCATCAGAACCCGTGACCTTCCGATTCCCAGGCCCTTGCTCTGTGCGTTAGGCCAAATGAGGATAATGAGGGAGGGCCTGTTGGAGGAGATGAAGGTGGGAGAGTAGTCATCCGTCGGCCCTGAAGCGGGAGGGGCGTTCCAGGCCAGAGGCGGGAGGTGGGCCGGGGGTCAGCGATGGGATGGGCACGATCGGGGTACAGGGAATAGGTTGGCTTTAGAGGAGCGGAGTGCGCGGCCTGACTTGGAATAGGAGAGTAGTGTTGATGTGAGGGGGAGATGATCAGGTGCAGAGTGACCCTAGTCCCACGGGTGCTCAAAGTCTAGGAGGGAGGAAGAAAGAACACTTATCGTAGCCCCTGTTCCACGGAAGAGGCCCAGAGAGGTTAAGCGACCCCTCTCTCCCCCCCGAGTCACACAGCAGGCCAGTGGCAGACCCGGGACACCCGGGTTCCCATTGCCTCCTGGAACCTCCAAGGTAGATCGACGGGTCATTTATTGAGCCCTTACTGTGTGCAGAACACTGTACTAAGTACTTCGAGAAGCAGCGTGGCTCAGTGGAAAAGAGCCCGGGCTTTGGAGTCAGAGGTCATGGGTTCAAATGCCGGCTCTGCTAATTGTCAGCTGGGTGACTTTGGGCAAGTCACTTCACTTCTCTGGGCCTCAGTTACCTCATCTGTAAAATGGGAATTAAGACTGTGAGCCCCCCGTGGGGCAACCTGATCACGTTGTAACCTCCCCAGCGCTTAGAACAATGCTTTGCACATAGTAAGCGCTTAATAAATGCCATTATTATTATTATTATTACTTGTAAAGGCCTTCATACCTTCGTAAGCAAAGTATAATAATAATAATGGTATTTGTTAGGCCCTTACTGTTTTCCAAGCGCTGGCTGGATACAGGATCGGGTTGGACACAGTCCCTGACCCATGTGGGGCTCACTGTCTCAGTCCCCATTTTACAGTGAGGGAACTGAGGCACAGAGAAGGAAGTGACCTGCCCAAGATCACCCAGCATTCATTCACTCATTCAGTCGTATTTATTGAGCGCTTACTGTGTGCAGAGCACTGTACTAAGCGCTTGGGAAGTACAAGTTGGCAACATATAGAGACGGTCCCTACCCAACAACGGGCTCACAGTCTGGAAGGGGGAGGCAGACAACAAAACAAAACATGTGGACAGGTGTCAAGTCATCAGAATAAATAGAAATAAAGCTAGATGCACATCATTAACAAAATGTGGCAGAGCCAGAATTAGAACCCATGACTTTATGAATCCCGGGCCCGTGCTTTATCCGCCTCATTCCTGTCCCTCAGTCAATGGTATATATCGAGTGCTTACTACATGCAAAGCACTGTACTGAGCAGTTGGGTGAGGGAAAGTGTTGTTGTATTGTCCCCTTCCAAGCGCTTAGTAGAGTGCTCTGCACACAGTAAGCGCTCAGTAAAATTGAATGAGTGACAGTAAGACTTCAAAACGGTCAAAGCTTGTATTTCCCCCTGCGGATTTCCAGCTTTAAGCATCCAGCCGTAGTGGTTTCCATCGTCCCCCATGGAGCAGAACCGAGAGGCCAAACCAGAGTGATCGCTGCTGGCGAGATTGGCATTTTGCATTTTTTCCCTGCCATGTCGCACTCAGGTCCGCCCCAGACGGCTGCAAGACACTGATTTGGGATAGACTGCCAAACCAAACTTTCTCAGACCCCGTTTTCCTCCTCTTCCACCACCTTAGCCCCCATGGCTTAATACTAACACTAAATAATCATAATACTGGTTTTTGTTAAGTGCTTATTTGGTGCCAACCACTGTTCTAAGCACTGGAGTAGATACAGGGTAATCAAGTTGAGAAGCAGCATGGCTCAGTGGAAAGATCCCGGGCTTGGGAGTCAGAGGTTGTGGGTTCTAATCCCGGCTCCGCCACTTATCAGCTCTGTGACTTTGGGCAAGTCACTTCACTTCTCTGTGCCTCAGTTACCTCATCTGTCAAATGGGGATTAAGACTGTGAGCCTCTCGTCGGACAGCCTGATTACCTTGTGTCTACCCCAGTTCCTAGAACAGTGCTTGGCACAGAGTAAGGGCTTCACAAATACCATCATCATCATCAAGTTGGACACCGCCCCTGTCCCACATGGGGCTTGGTGTCTTCATCCCCATTTTACAGAGGAGGGAACCGAGCAAGTGGCTTGCCCCAGGTCAAGTGGCAGAGCTGGGATTAGAACCCAGGTCCTCTGACTCCCAAGCTTGTGCTGTTGCCACTACTGCTCAGCACAGTAGTAGTAGTACTACTACTATTAATAGCATTTGTTAAAGCTTACTATGATAATAATCTTGGTATTTAAGTGCTTCTTATGTGCCAGGCACTGTACTAAGCCCTGGGATAGATGCTGTGTCCCCTTTCTCTGATTTATTTTAATGTCCCTGTAGATTGTAAGTTACTCATGGGCCGGGAATGTATCCACTAGGCGCTCCTTTCCCTTCTGCGTCACCCAGATTTTCTTCCTTCCTTCATCCCTCCTGCAGAGTGATCCTTAATTTATTTCTATTCATGTCTGTCTCCCCCTGTAGACTGTCAGCTCATTGTAGGCAGGGAATGTACCCTACAAACTCTCTTATCGTGACCTCTCCCAATAATAATAATAAAGACGGTACTTGTTAAGCGCTTACTGGGTGCCAGGCACTGATAATAATAAAGACGGTACTTGTTAAGCGCTTACTGGGTGCCAGGCACTGATAATAATAAAGACGGTACTTGTTAAGCACTTACTGGGTGCCAGGCACTGTGGTAATAATAATGACGGTATTTGTTAAGCGCTTACTCTGTGCCAAGCACTGTTCGAAGCGCAGGGGTAGATACAAAGTAATCAGGTTGTCCTACATGGTGTTCACAGTCTCAATCCCAATTTTACAGATGAGGTAACTGAGGCACAGAGAAGCCTTAGCGATCTCATCTGTAAAAGGGGGATTAAGAGGGTGAGCCCCATCTGGGACAGGGACTGTGTCCAACTTGATTAGCTTGTATCTACCCCAGCGCTTTGAACAGTGCTTCACACATAATAAGTGTTTATACAAGTGGCATTAGAGGGGGAAGTGTTTGAAAATGAGACCTAGGCCCTCCCAGGAAGGAGGCGAGAAGAGGCCGCCGTGTGTTTGCCGTTTTCCCAGAGGTGGGTTTCATCACCGTTGCTGGCAAATCCCTGCCAACCGACAGGAAGAGACAGACCCTGGGGAAGCCCTCCTTTGGCTGCACCGACCGAGTGTAATAATAATAATTGTGATCGCTGTTAAGCGCTTACTATGGAGTAAGCGCTGGGGTAGATAGATACAAGTTAATTAGGTGGGACACAGTCCCTGTCCACTTGGGGCTCACAGTCATAATCCCCATTTTGCAGATGAGGAAGTGGAGGCCAAGAGAAGTGATTCGCCCAAGGTCACGCAGCAGACAAATGGCAGAGCCGGAATTAGAACTCAGGTCCCCCTGACTCCCGGGCCTGTGGTCGATCCACTAGGCCACACTGCTCGAACCATTTGGCCAGGGAAAGCGGTTATTTGGCAAGTGTTCAGTGAGTTGGAAGGAGCCAGAGAGCACTAGGGCAGTGAAGCTCTTGAGCGTTATCCTGAATGGTTTCACCCTGCTGGTTTTATTTCTTTCATAATTTCACTTTCTACTTGTGTATGGTAGAAAGTCAGTCTTTCTTTCCCTGAAGAGATTCCTGCCTGCATTCGGTTTACGTTGCTTTTTTTAATGGGCAGGAGTTCAAAATAAAATGTTATTGCGCTGTTTGTTAAGCGTGCATAGAGCATGGGTCTGGAAGACAGAAGGTTATGGGTTCTAATTCCAGCTCTGCCATGTGTCTGCTGTGTGACCTTTGGGCAAGTTGCTTCATTTTGGGGGGCCTCAGTTTCCTCATCTCTATAATGGGGATTGAGACTGTGAGTTCCCCTTGAGGGAGGGATTGTGTCCAACCTGACTACAATATATCTACCCCAGCACTTAGAACAGTGGCTGGCACATAGTAAGCGCTCACTATGCATCAGGCATTGTACTAAGCACTGGAGTCGGTAATAATAATGATAATGATATTTGTTAAGCGCTTTCTGCGTGCCGAACACTGTATGAAGCAATGGGGTCGGTAATAACAGTGATAGTGGTATTTAAGCACTTACTATGTGCCAGGCACTGTACTAAGCGCTGGGGTGGATACAAGCAAATTGAGTTGGACACAGTCCCTGTCCCATGTGGGGCTCACAGTCTCAATTCCCAGTTTACAGAAGAGGCAGCCGAGGCCCAGAAAAGTGAAGTGACTTGCCCACGGTCACACAGCAGAGCAGTGGCAGAGCCAGGATTAGAACCCAGGCCTCCCGTGCTCCTCCCGCTTGACCATGCTGCTTCTCGTCCCAGACTGCCGTCTTGTACGCAGACTCTGCCCAGGGAAAGGCTGATTTCCCCAGGGTTTCTCTCTCAGCCCGTAACAGTGGCAGAAACTTGTGAGTTTGACTCGAGAGTGAGAGGAATGGAGCCTTTTTCATTGTATTTTAGTAACAATGAGGCTCTTATGGAGCCCCTACTCAGTGTACTAAAAATAATAACAATATGAAGAAGAAGAATGAAAGTAGTGGTCTTCTTTAAGCACTTATTAGGTGATAAGCTCTGGGGGAGATGCAAGATAATCAGGCAGGACACAGTCCCCAATCCACCTGGAGCCCACTGTGGAAGGGGATAAGAGAACAGGGATGGAATCCCCATTTTACAGATGAGGAAACCGAGGCACAGAGAAGCCAGGCGACTTAGCAAAGTCACACAGCAGACAAGTGACAGAGCTGGGATGAAAATCCAGATCCTCATATTCAATCTGTCACCAAGCGCTGTTGGTTCAACCTCCCAAACATTGCTAAAATCCACCCCTTCCTCTCCATAGTAATAATAATAATTATGGTATTTGTTAAGTGCTTGCTATGTTCCAGGCACTGTACTAAGCGCTGGGGCGGAAGCAAGCAAATAGGGTTGGACACAGTCCCTGTCCCATGTGGGGCTCACAGTCTTATTCCCCATTTTACAGATGAGATAACTGAGGCACAGAGAAGTGAAGTGACTTTCCCAAGGTCACAGAGCAGACAAGTGGTGGAGCTGGGATTAGAACCCGTGACCCGACTCCCATGCTCGGGCTCTGTCCACTCTGCCGTACTGCTTCTCAGTTCCATCCAAACTGTTACCACGTTAATCCAAGTACTTAGTCTTTCCTTCATTCAGTCTTATTTATTGAGCACTTATTGTGTGCAGAGTACGAGCGTTTGGGAGAGTACAGTATAATAATAATAATAGTGATAATAATAATAATGGCATTTATTAAGCACTTACTATGTGCAAAGCACTGTTCTAAGTGCTTGGTTACAGGGTGATCAGGTTGTCCCACGGGAGGGCTCACAGTCAATCCCCATTTTACAGATGAGGTAACTGAGGCCCAGAGAAGTGAAGTGACTTGCCCAAAGTCACACAGCTGATAATTGGCGGAGCCGGGATTTGAACCCATGGCCACACTGACTCCAAAGCCCGTGCTCTTTCCCCTGAGCCACGCTGCTTCTCTAACGATAAACGATATATATACAATATATACACTATATTAGGCAAAAACTCCTCATCAGGCAAAAACTCCTCACCCTTGGCTTCAAGGCTGTCCATCACCTCGCCCCGTCGTACTTCACCTCCCTTCTCTCCTTCTCCAGCCCAGCCCGCACCCTCCGCTCCTCTGCAGCTAATCTCCTCACTGGGCCTCGTTCTCGCCTATCCCGCCGTCGACCCCCGGCCCACGTCCTCCCCCGGGCCTGGAACGCCCTCCTTCCGCACATCCGCCAAGTTAGCTCTCTTCCTCCCTTCAAAGCCCTACTGAGAGCTCACCTCCTCCAGGAGGCCTTCCCAGACTGAGCCCCCTCCTTCCTCTCCCCCTCCTCCCCGTCCCCATCCCCCCCGCCTTACCTCCTTCCCCTATCCACAGCACCTGTATATATGTATATATGTTTGTACAAATTTATTACTCTATTTTATTTGTACGTGTTTATTCTATTAATTTTATTTTGTTAATATGTCTTGTTTTGTTGTCTGTCTCCCCCTTCTAGACTGTGAGCCCACTGTTGGGTAGGGACCGTCTCTATATGTTGCCAACTTGTACTTCCCAAGCACTTAGTACAGTGCTCTGCACACAGTAAGCACTCAATAAATATGATTGAATGAATGAATGAACGGATATTATATATAATTATATTATTATAGGATAACAATAAACACACATTCCCTGCCCATAATAAGCTCACAGTCTTCTCTCCAGCCTTTGTTACTACACCAACCTCCTCAAGGACCTCCCTGCCTCCTGTCCTTCCCCGGTCTTGTCCATACTTGGCTCTGCTGCCTGGGTCATTTTTCTACAAAAAACGCTCAGTCCACCTCTCCCCACTCTACGTTGCCCATTCTCCTAAGCATCAGACGCCTTCCCAGTGGCTTGACAGCACTCAATCAGCTCTCCATCTCCTACCTCTCCTCACTACTCTCCTACTACAGCCCAGCTCGCACTCTTCCCTCCTCAAATGTCATCCTTCCCACTGTACCTTCGTCTCGTCCATCTCGCCACCCCCGACCCCTGGCCCACATCCTGCCCCTGGCCTCCCTCCTCAGATCCCGCAGACAGTCACTCTCCCCACCCTCAAACCCTAACTCACATCTCCTCCAAGAGACCTCTCCCAACCAAGCTCTTTTCCCCGGCTCCCTCTTCCTTCCGGATTTGCGCCCTTTATCCACCCTTCCCACAGCTTTTCTGTCCAGACTCATCATTTACTTTTACTAATGTCTGACTTCCCCTTTGAGTTCGTGATGGGCGGGGAAAATGTCTAAAACAGATCTCCTTATCTTCCCACCCAAACCCTGTCCTCCCCCTGACTTTCCCATCGTTGTAGACAGTACTACCATCCTTCCTTTATCACCAGCCCGTAAACTTGGAATTACCCTTGACTCCTTTCTGTCATTCAACCCACATATTCAGTCCATCAATAAATCCTGCCAGTCCCACCTTCACAGCATCGCTAACATCCCCCCTTTCCTCTCTGTTGCAGCTACTACCGCGTTCATCCAATCATTTCTCCTTTCCGTCCTTGATTACTGTATCAGCCTCCTTGCTGACCTCCCTGCCTTCTGACTTTTCCCACTCCAGTCCATATTTCACTCTGCTGCCCTGATCATTTTGTCTACAAAAACGTTCAGGACGTGTCACCCCGCTCCTCAGACAACTTGAGTGGTTGCTCATCCACCTCAGCATCAAACAAAAACTCCTCATCATTGGCTTTAAAGCAGTCTGCTGTCCCAAGCCCCCGGCTCCTACCAGCCGGGACTTTCCTGGATCGGGGGAGCCTCAGTGACTCATAGTAGAGTCAAATCACACCCCCAACCACCAAGGTTACTGCGGAAAGTTTTTAAACTCAGTTTTACCAGTGTGTGAGGGAGGGACACCTACACTCTCTTACTCACTCACTCCACCACGGGTCCAGTATCTGTCTGTTGGTCAAGGGAGTCTGTTCTGTCAGTCCCACGATAAAGGTTAGGAGAAGTTCCCCGTGACAGGGACCACTGATGCTGCAAGCCTCCCCTTCCGCACGCCGCTTCCCCCAGACGCTGCTACCTCGTGCTTCCTTTGAGTGCTGCCTTCTCCTGTTTCACTTCTGTCTCTCTCCTGCCTCGTTGTGCTTTTCCCTCCTGGTTCTCCTGTGCAAGCTTCCTCGCGATTCAAAGCCACTGCCTTTTATCTGCCTTAGGCATCGCAGCTGTGGCTCTGTGTGGCAGTCATTGATGGGCCCAGGCCCGGTACCAGGGTAGAGCAGAGAGAGAGGGCTGCATCTCCCTTTGTAATAATAATAATGATAGCATTTATTAAGCACTTATCATGTGCAAAGCACTGTTCTAAGTACTGGAGAGGTTATAAGGTGGTCAGGTTGTCCCACAGTCTTCATCCCCATTTTACAGTTGAGGTAACAGGCACAGAGAAGTTAAGTGACTTGCCCAAAGTCACACAGCTGACAATTGGCAGACCTGAGACTTGAACCCATGACCTCTGACTCCAAAGCCCGGGCTCTTTCCACAGAGCCACGCTGCTTCTCCATGCTGTGACTCCACAGGCTGGCAATCACCTGTTTTAAGTAAGAGCCCATCATTGCCTTCAAGAGTCTCTTCCTTGTTAGTTCATTCATTCATTTATTGAGCGCTTACTCTGTTCAGAGCACTGTACTAAGCGCCTGGAAAGTACAGTTCAGCCATAGAGACAGTCCCTGCTCACACCGGGTGCTGTTGTTTGCGTGGTCACAAACAGTCACTAGTAAGGCAGCTTGTTGTGGGCTCACTACATCTACCACCTCGCTTCTGTCCTTCCACAGCCCAGCCCACACACTTCTCTCCTCTAGTGCTGACCTTCTCACTGGGTCTCCATCTCGCCACCAACTCGTGGCCCATGTCCTGCTTGGAACACCCTCCCTCCTCAAATCCCACAGTGACACTTCCCCCACTTCAAAGCCTAACTGAAGGCTCATCTCCTCCAAGAGGCCTTCCCTGGTTAAGCCCCACCTGTCCTCATCTTCCACTCCCTTCTGCATCACCCTGACTTGCTCCCTTTCCCCGTCCCCCTTCTCAGCCCCCCAGCGCTTACGTCCTTATCTGTCATTTTATTCATTTGTATCGATGTCTGTCTCCCCCTCTGTAGACTAGGTGATCGTCGTGGGTGGGGAATGTGTCTGTTGCTGTACTTTCCCAAGCGCTTAGTACAGTGGTCTGCACACAGTAAGCGCTCAGTAAATACAACTGAATGAATGAAGTGAATGAACTCAGGTCCTCCGGCTCCCAGGCCCGGGCTCCATCCAGCTGGCCACAGTTTTTGGCGGCCAGGCTGTTCCGGCTCAGTGGAAAGAGCACGGGCTTTGGAGTCAGAGGTCATGGGTTCAAATCCCGGCTCTGCCAATTGTCAGCTGTGTGACTTTGAGCAAGTCACTTAACTTCTCTGAGCCTCAGTTACCTCATCTGTAAAACGGGGATTAAAACTGCGAGCCCCACGTGGGACAACCTGATCACCTTGTATCCCCCCCAGAGGTTAGAACAATGCTTTGCACATAGTAAGCACTTAACAAATGCCATTATTATTATTATTATTATTATTATTATTATTATTATTATTATTATTATTCCCCTGGCCAGAAGACACCGGGTATTTGTGAGGGAAGGAAAGACGCTCGTTGTCCATCTCTTTCAGAAGGAAAACTTGGAGCTCAAAGAGGGAACTGTGTCATGGATTCAAATCCCGGCTCTGCCACTTGTCTGCTGTGTGACCTTAGGCGAGTCACTTCACTTCTCTGGGCCTCGGTTCCCTCATCTGTAAAATAGGGATCGAGACTGTGAGCCCCACGTGGGACAGGGACTGTGTCCAGCCCAATTCGTTTCTATCCATCCCAGTGCTTAGAACAATAATAAAAATGGTGCCATTTGAGAAAAACATACTGTGCGGTAGGCACCGTACTAAACTTTGGGATTGAATACAGGCAAATCAGGTTGGACCCAGTCCCTGTCCCTCATGGGGCTCACAGACAGCCCGCACCCTCCGCCCCTTCCGCTGCTAACCTCCTCACTGTACCTTGTTCCCACCTGTCCCGCCGTCGACCCCCAGCCCACATCCTCCCCCTGGCCCGGAATGCCCTCCCTCCGCACATCTGCCAAGCTAGCTCTCTTCCTCCCTTCAAAGCCCTACTGAGAGCTCACCTCTTCCAGGGGGCCTTCCCAGACTGAGCCCCCGTTTTCCTCTCCTCCTCCCCATCCCCCCCCCCCACCCTACCTCCTTCCCCTCCCCACAGCACCTGTATATATGTTTGTACAGATTTATTACTCTATTTTACTTGTACATATTTACTATTGTATTTACTTTGTTAATGATGTGCATCTAGCTTTATTTCTATTTCTTCTGATGACTTGACACCTGTCCACATGTTTTGTGTTATTGCATGTCCCTCCCTTCTAGACCGTGAACCCGTTGTTGGGTAGGGACCATGTTGCCAACTTGTACTTCCCAAGTGCTTAGTACAGTGCTCTGCACGCAGTAAGCACTCAGTAAATATGATTGAACGAACGAATGAACAAATACCATAAAAAACCTAATACTCTCCCATATGATCTGTCCAGTGCTCTGCACACAGTAAATGCTCGATAAATACGATTGAACGAATGAATGAACAAATACCATAAAAAACCTAATACTCTCCCATATGATCTGTCCAGTGCTCTGCACACAGTAAATGCTCGATAAATACGATTGAATGAATGAATGAGTCCCCATTTTACAGATGAGGTAACACGAGGCCCAGAGAAGTGACTTGCCCAATCAAGAAGCAGAGGCCTTCTGACTCCAGCCCCGAGCCGGACTCCATCCGCTAGGCCCCACCGCTTCCCCGCGCTTAACCTGTGCCCCGCCGTCAATGACAGCGATTGTTGTTGTTGTTGTTGTTGCAGCATCAGCAGTACGATCCCGGACGCGGACAGCACCATCTCCAGCGGCCGGTCGACGCCGGCCATGATGAACGGGCAGGGGAGCCTGGCGGCGGGGGCCGCGGCCAACAAGAGCGTGGCTTACGGCTGCTGCTGGGATCGCTGCCAGGCCCGCTTCGACTCCAGCCCCGACCTGGCCGACCACATCCGCGCCATACACGTAGATGGTCAGCGAGGAGGGGTTGGTTTGACCGTTCCTTTTTTTTCTGCGGTCGTGCCCGGCGCTTCCGACCCTTCCCTCCCCCTCTTCCTTCCTCCGTCCCCCTGCCGGGGGGGTGGTCACTTTCATTCCTGGGCTTGGACACCCTCTCCGGGGCACGTGTACACACACACACACACACACACTCTCACACACACTCTCTCTCATAATAGTAATGATAGCATGTATTAAGCACTTACTACGTGCAAAGCACTGTTCTAAGCGCTGGGGAGGTGACAGGGTGATCAAGTTGCCCCACGTGGGGCTCACGGTCTTAATCCCCATTTTACAGCTGAGGGAACTGAGGCCCAGAGCAGTTAAGTGACTTGCCCAGAGTCACACAGCTGACAATTGGCGGAGCGCGGATTTGAACCCGTGACCTCTGACTCCAAAGCCCGTGCTCTTTCCACTGAGTCATGCTGCTTCGCGGACAGGTGGGCGGGCTGTGACCGCGGGCCATTCATTCAGTTGTATTTATTGAGCACTTACTGTGCACCCGGCACTGTACCGAGCTAGTTGGAGAGTCCAGTACAGCAATCAACAGACAGGTTCCCTGCCCCCAACGAGCTGACAGCGGGGAGGCAGACATAAGTATAAAGAGATAAATGACAGATCTGGACATAAGTGGTGTGGGACTGGGAGTAGGGAGGAGTGATGGGAGCAAGTCAGGGTGACACACAAGGGTGTGGAAGAAGGGGAAAGGAGGGGCTTAGTCTGGGAAGGCCTCTTGGAGGAGGTGGACCTTAGGGAGGCTGGGGTCGTCCGTGGGCTGGTAGAACTATGCCAGACCCAGGGGTGTGGGAATGTCGAGTTTCTGAGGGTTTTCTTTTTCGATGTTTGACCCTAAATTTGAAATAGCCCAAACCTGGAAACACCCCACCACCCATTTACTGGAGTCCAGGTGTTAGGTGACCGGGTTCTTCCAATCCTCCAGTGGTTGGCTTCGGGCCCAGTCATCCCCTGCCCACCGACAGGAAAAGCCGGCTGACATCAGTGCCACCACAGCCCATGAAGCCGCAGGGATGGGTGGGGGGCTGCCAGGGCCCCTGCGGGTGAGGAGTACCTTATGTGCCCGAGGCCCAGCAGACTCCAGTAATAAGAATTAATAATAATAATAATGATGGTATTTGTCAAGTGCTCAATATGTGCCAGGCACCGTTCTAAGCTATATGGGGTGTATACGGGGTAATCAGGTTGTCCCACGTGGGGCTCACAGTCTTAATCCCATTTTACAGATGAGGAAGCTGGGGCCCGGAGAAGTTAAGCGGCTTGCCCAAAGTCACACAGCAGACAAGTGGCGGAGCCGGGATTAGAATCCCCGTCCTCTGACTCCTAAACCTATGCTCTTGCCACTAAGCCACATTGCTTTTTGTGGTTCTCCTCCTGTCTCTCTGACCATTCTCTGTCTTTTGCAGGCTCCTCCTCTGCCTCCCCTCTTTGAACTGTGGAGATCCTTCAAGGCTCAGTTCTGGATCCCCTTCCATCTATTCTGTCAATCAGTGGTGTTTACTGAGCGCTGCCTGATAGCACCACACTCAGTTCAGAGTGCGAGGCGGTAGAGTCAGTAATAATAATAACAGTATTACTAACTATAACTGTGGTATTTAAGCTCTTGCTACAGGCCAGGCCCTGCTTTAAGCACTGGGGTAGATGCTAGGTCATCAGGTTGGACACAGTCCCTGTCCCACCTAGGGCTCACAGTCTCAATTCCCAGTGTACAGATGAGGGAACTGAAGTGACTTGCTCAAGGTCACACAGCAGACAAGTGGCAGAGCCAGGATCAGAACCCAGGTCCTTCTGACTCCCAGTCCTGGGCTCTATCCTCTAAGCCACATTGCTTTTCTTGGTTCTCCTCCTCTCTCTCTCTGATCATTCCTTCTCTGTTTGAGAGTCCTTCAAGGCTCAGTTCTGGGTCCTCTTCTATTCTCCATCTATACCCGCTCCCTTGGCGAACTTATTTGCTCCCATGGTTTATCCCCCCTTTCCTCTCCATTCAAACTGCCATCCTGCTGATCCAAGAACTTATCCTCGACTACCGCATCAGCCTCCTTGCTGACCTCTCTGCTTTCTGTCCTTGCCCCCTCCAGTCCGCACTGGAGCGTTTTTCTAAAAAGCGTTCAGTCCGCGTTTCCCCACTCCTCAGGAACCTCTGGTGGTTGCCTACCCACCTTCGCATCAGACAGAAACTCGTCACCATTGACTTTAAAGCCGTCCATCACCTTGCCCCCTCCTACCTCGCCTCACTGCTCTCTTAGTCCAGCCCAGCTCGTACCCTCTGCTCTTCTAGTGCCAACTTAGTCACTGGGCTCCGATCTCGTCTACGTCCCTGCTGACCCTTTCCTCACATCCTCCCTCCGGCCTGGAACTCCCTCCCCCTCCATAGACGCCACACCACCCCTCTCTCATCATCAATCATCAATCGTATTTATTGAGCGCTTACTATGTGCAGAGCCCCCCCAATTAAGCCGTCTTGCCCCCAGCTCACTCTCTCTGCTGCGTCTTCCCTGCTCTTGGATCTGTGCCCTTTGGGCGTTATTACACGCCCCACTCCCAGCCCCACAGCTCTTACGGACGTATCGATAAATTATGCAGCGTAAATAAATCGTTCATTTCTATTAATGTCCTCCTCACCCTCTAGACTGTAAGCTCCTCGTGGGTAGGGAACACACCTGCCAACTGTCATATTGTACTTTCCCTGCCACTTCGTTCAGTGCTCTGCACACAGTAAGTGCCCCCCAAATGCCATAGATTGATGGATGGATCGATTAACTCTTTGGGGGTTGAGAAAGTAAAGTGCGATGGCCAGACTAAGCCCTCGGTAAATCGTCCTGATTGACAGGCTGATTGCAGTCATGCTGATGTTTTCAGGGCAGAAAAAAGATCAGTGGATGTCCGCACTAACTCTGCCTCTAAGGCCATAGACCTCATTTTACCCAAGAAGGTTGAGTACCCCCTGTATACTGAGAAACAGCGTGGCTCAGTGTAAAGAGCACAGGCTTTGGAGTCAGAGGTCATGGGTTCAAATCCCTGCTCCGCCACTTGTCAGCTGGGTGACTTCAGGCCAGTAACTTAACTTCTCTGTGCGTCAGTTACCTCATCTGTAAAAAGGGGATTAAGACTGTGAGCCCCACGAGAAACCTGATCACCTTGTAACCTCCCCAGCGCTTAGAACAGTTCTTTGCACGTAGTAAGCGCTTAATAAATGCCTTCATCATTAGTATTATTATACTGAACCCTAGCCTCGGCACTCTTCTCATCCCATTTGGGGTGGAAGAGCAATCAGTGTTATTTATTGAGCACTTGCTTTGGGCAGAGCCTGGTACCAAGCACTTGGGAGAGCGCAGTACAGTAATAAAAAGAAGAATAATGGCGGTACTTGTTAAGCCCTTACTATGCGCCAAGTACTATTCTAAGCACTGGGGTAGATCCAAGCTAATCAGGTTGGACACAGTCCCTGTCCAACATAGGGCTCCCACTCTTAGCCCCCATTTCGCTGATGAAGTAACCGAGGCCCAGAGAACGGAAGAGACTTGCCCAAGGCTTCACAGCAGACAAGTGGCAGACAAGCATCGTGGCTCAGTGGAAAGAGCCCGGGCTTTGGAGTCAGGGGTCATGGGTTAGAATCTCAACTCCGCCACTCGTCAGCTGTGTGACTTTGGGCAAGTCACTTAACTTCTCTGGGCCTCAGTGACCTCATCTGTAAAATGGGGATGAAGACTGTGAGCCCCCCGTGGGACAACCTGATCACCCTGTAACCTCCCCAGCGCTTAGAACAGTGCTGTGCACATAGTAAGTCCTTAATAAATGCCATTATTATATAAAGTGGCAGAGCACTTGTCCCGCTTCTCCCACTCCCTAATGTGACACCCTTGTCCTTGGATTTGCTCCCTATATTCACCCCTCCCTCAGCCCCCACATCATTTGTGTCCAGATGCGGAATTTATTTGTATGAATGTGACACCCTTGCCCTTGGATTTGCTCCCTATATTCACCCCTCCCTCAGCCCCCACGGCATTTATGTCCAGATGCGGAATTTATTTGTAGGAATGTCTGACTCCCCCTCTAGACTGTATGCTCCTGGTGAGCAGGGAACGGGTCTTCCACTCTGTTGTATCCCAAGAACTCAGTACAGTCCTTTGCACACTGTAAGCACTCAATAAATACCATCGGTGGATTGAGTACCCATTGCAAAGGGGTGGGTTGTGGTGGAGGCAGGATGGAAAGAGCCCCGTCTCTAGTAATAATATTAAGTCAGAGGACCTGATTCTAATCCCAGCTCTGCCCCAGCATCATGTGTTGCCGATTTGTACTTCCCAAGCGCTTAGTACAGTGCTCTGCACATAGTAAGCGCTCAATAAATACAATTGATTGATTGATTGATCATAATCCCCATTTACTAACATTATCATTGTCCCTGACACTCGCGTTCTCTGGAGTTGGCCATAAATCAATCCATGCTATTCATTGAGCACTTACAATGCGCAAAGCACTGTACTGAGCACTTGGGGGAGGAAAGCCCAACAATATAACACTCACAGTCCCTGCCCACAAAGAGCTTACAGTCCACAGACGTCGAGGGGTCAGCAGGAAGGAAGGAGTCAGAAGGACCTGGCTTCCAATTCAGCCTCTGCCTCTCGTCTGCTAGCTGATTCATTCATTCATTCAGTCGTATTTATTGAACGCTTACTGTGTGCAGGGCACTGTACTAAGCGCTTGGAAAGTACAATTCGGCGACAGAGACATATTTATTGACTGTGTGGAGCATTCATTCAGCCATTCAGTCGTATTTATTGAGCGCTTACTGTGTACAGGGCACTGAACTAAGCGCTTGGGAAGTACAATTGGGCAACAGAGCCAGAGGTATATTTATTGACTATGTGTGGAGCACTGTACTAAGCGCTCAGAAAATACAATTAGGCGACAGATACAGGAGCACTGTACTAAGTGCTTGGAAAATACAGTTAGGCGACAGATACCGACAATCCCTACCCAGCAACGGGCTCACAGTCTAGAAGGGGGGGAGGCAGCCAACAAAACAAAACGAGAAGTCAGGCCTAAGCGCTTGGGAAAGTTCAGTATCCCGCGGTTGGCAGCCACATTCCCTGCCGACAGGGAGCTTCCAGCCACGAGGACCAGGCAGGGTTTCAGGCGGCCACTGCTCCTTCTCCCACCTCCAGCAGGAAATCAAGTCCAGTTCTACTTCTTTAGGCAAATTCAAGAGTCAGAGTGAAAATTCTACTTTTCATTCATTCATCCATTCAGTTGGGTTAATTGAGCGCTTACTGTGTCCTCGTATATATGTTTGTATGAATTTATTACTCTATTTTTCGTTCATTCATCCATTTGGTTGGGTTTATTGAGCCCTTACTGTGTCCTTGTATATATGTTTGTACGTATTTATTACTCGATATTGGGCAGGTCACATCAATTCTCTGGGCTTCAGATCCCTCATCTAGATAACGAGGATTATGACTGAGCCCCTTGTGGGACAAGGATTGGGTCCACCTGATTTGCTCCTATCCACCCCAGCGCTTAGTAGAGTGCCTGGCACATAGTAAGTGCTTAACAAATACTACAATTATCATTTTCATTATTATTAAGAAGAGAAAGCTCTCACCAAATAATGGCTTTACAAGGCGTTGTGAGCGTTTACTTGGCATTGGCCAGATGAGCCCAAAGAGTATTGAATTGTTACGTTTAAGCAGCCCCTCCATCCGTTGATCAGTTGTCACTTATTGAGCCCTTAATGTGCACAGAGCCCTACACCCTGGAAGCACAGGGTGGGTCTTTTTTCTATGGTATATGTTAAGTACATTGTGTCAAACACTGTTGTAAGCAGTGGGGTAGGTACAAGTTAAAGAGGTTGGGCACAGTCCCCGTCCCACATGGGGCTCACAGTCTAGGTAGGAGGGAGAACAGGAGAACCGAGGCTCAGAGAAGTGGAGCGACTCACCCAAGATCACACAGCAGACGAGTGGTGGGCCTGGGGTGAGAATTCCAGGTCCTCTGACACCCAGGCTCTATCCATTAGGCCACCCTGCTTTTCATGGAGAGTCCCTGAAAACAGCAGGGACAGGTTGACATTATCTGAGGTCCAACACTGCCCCCCCCCCCCAAAAAAAAACCCCCAAAACCCCACCCCCAACCCCTTTGGAAGCAGGGTTCCACTCATGCTCTCCCCAAAGCATAGTGTACCGTGATTTGCACACAGTAAGTGCTCAATAAATATAAATGGATGAATGAATGGAACTCCCTGCTTTCCCCAGAAACCCTTCTCCCTTTGGGAGACAATAAGTCCTCAATAAATGATGATGATGATGATGATGATAATGGCATTTATTAAGCGCTTACTATGTGCAAAGCACTGTTCTAAGCGCTGGGGAGGTTACAAGGTGATCAGATTGTCCCACGGGGGGCGCTCACAGTCTTCATCCCCATTTTCCAGATGAGGGAACTGAGGCCCAGAGAAGTTAAGTGACTTGCCCAAAGTCACACAGCTGACAATTGGCAGAGCCGGGACTTGAACCCATGACCTCTGACTCCAAAGCCTGGGCTCTTTCCACTGAGCCACGCTGCTTCTGTAATAATGGCATTTATTAAGCGCTTACTATGTGCAAAGCACTGTTCTAAGCACTGGGGAGGTTACAAGGTGATCAGGTTGTCCCACGGGGGGCTCACAGTCTTAATCCCCATTTGACAGATGAGGGAACTGAAGCCCAGAGAAGTGAAGTGACTTGCCCAGAGTCACACAGATGACAATTGGTGGAGTCAGGATTTGAACCCATGACCTCTGACTCCAAAGCCCGGGCTTTTTCCACTGAGCCATGGTGCTTCTCAAATAAATACGATCGGTTGATCGAGATCCAACCCACTGTTTGGGTGCGGTCCCACGAGCTTGCTCTCCCCGAACCCCCCGGAAAAATGAATCATTAAACCCCACGGACACGGTTTACCACGGTCAATGTCAACCAATCAGTGGTATCTGTTGTGTTACAGCGTGCGGAGCAGTGTACTAAGCGCTTGGGAGAGTCCAGTATAACAGAGTCGGTAGACGCGTTCCCTGCCCACAGGGATCCCGGCTCTGCCAATTACCAGCTGTGTGACTTTGGGCAAGTCACTTAACTTCTCTGGGCCTCAGTTACCTCATCTGTAAAATGGGGATGAAGACTGGGAGCCCCCTCTCGGACAATCTATCACCTTATCACCTCCCCAGTTCTTTGCACACAGTAAGCGCTTAATAAATGCCATCATTATTAGTATTATTAGGGCTGAGAGGGGGAAGCAAACATGAATATAAGTAAATTACAGCTGTGGACATAAGTGTCGTGGGGTTGAGGGAGGAGTGAATGAAGGGGGCAAATCTTATCATGGGCAGGGACTCATCTACCAAGTTCATTACAGTATTCTCCCAGGCGCTCAGTACAGTGCTCTACCCACAGTAAGCACTCAGTATTTAGCATCGACTGACTGAAATCCAAATGCAAGGGCAACGCAGAAGGGAGTTGGGAGCACAGCAAATGAGGGCTTAGTCGGGGAAGGCCTCTTGGAGGAGTTTTGCCAGGGGTATTTGCCAAACTCCTTTTTAATCCCTCTTGCCCAAAGAAACATTAATCAAGTTTAGCCATTTTCCCCATTCCACATGAAAGAATGTAACTGAGAGGCTTGCGGAAAGAAAGTTCAGAGACGTCGGAGAACCCCGAAGCAACTCGAAAGCCGGTGGGTGGGGACCGGCAAGAAATAAAATCCCCTTGACTTCAGAAGAACAATCAGTCTCAGCCGCCTGGTCCGTATTAAGCACTTACGTTCCATCCACGGAAAAGATGGGAGTGGTCAGCGTTTGTTTTCCGCTCCAAGAGTCAAGGGGTCTGAAAGATATTCCGTTCCAACGATTGCCGAGATGTAGCTGAGCGGTTAAGCTTTCCCGGGCCGGTAAGGATGAACGTTCACAGCCCTTGGGTTTTGTTTCAACAGGTGTTCGTCTGCTTGTGGAAAGGCTGTAAAGTGTATAACACTCCCTCCACCAGTCAGAGTTGGCTGCAAAGGCATATGCTGACGCACAGTGGAGACAAACCTTTCAAGGTAAGCCCCCCTGGCAACGTGCCGGGGGTTCGCGCTTCATTGACGAAGCGTTGGGATGCTTTGGTGCCAAACTGGCGAAGCTCGGACGCCCCCCAAGCGCAGAACATCCGCATCCGCAGAACAGGATGTCGGATGGTTTTAAGAGCGTGCCGGAATGTTTATCCTCCCCCTCGGACTCCTGTTTAACAGAACCGACCCGAGGGACATTTCCTTCGGGAACAATATGGCAATATAAACGGTCCCTGCCCACATTGAGCCCACTTTTAGACTGTGAGCCCACTGTTGGGTAGGGACTGTCTCTATATGTTGCCAATTTGTACTTCCCAAGTGCTTAGTACAGTGCTCTGCACATAGTAAGCGCTCAATAAATACGATTGAGGATTGAGCTTACGATGGCAATTTCCCTTTGTGCTTGGGGATTTCTGGCAAGTTGGGGAGAAGCAGCGGGGCTCAGTGGAAAAAGCCCGGGTTTTGGAGTCAAAGGTCATGGGTTCAAATTCCGGCTCCACCAGTTGTCAGCTGGATGATTTTGGGCAAGTCACTTCACTTCTCTGTGCCTCAGTTACCTCATCTGTAAAATGGGGATAAAGACTGTGAGCCTCCCGTGGGACAACCGGATCACCTTGTAACCTCTCCAGCACTTAGAACAGTGCTTTGCCTATAGTAGGTGCTTAACAAATACCAACATTATTGTTATTATTATTATTATTTGGGGATGGGATGTCGATAGGGGATGTGAGCAGGAGGTCTCTTCGGTCCTCCTTGCAGCCCCCTCGAAGCCTGGGGGAGACCAGACCCCCACAACCCCCTTTCCGGGGGTCCCCGGCATGTGAGTCATCTGGCCCGAGTAGAATCTCACCTTTTTTTAATAGTATTTGTTAAGCACTTCCAACGTGCCAGGTACTGTACTAAGCGCTGGTGTAGATACCAGCCAGTCAGGTTGGACACAGCCCCTTTCCCACATGGGGCTTACAGTCTTCATCCCCATTTTACAGCTGAGGTTACTGAGGCCCAGAGAAGTGAAATGGCCTGCCCGAGGTCACACAGCAGACAAGTGGTGGAGCCAGGATGAGAGGTCTGTCTGACTCAGGCCCAGGCTCTGTCCATTGGACCACACTAGACTGTGAGCCCGTTGTTGGCTCTATATGTGGCCGACTTGTACTTCCCAAGCGCTTAGTACAGTGCTCTGCACACAGTAAGTGCCCAATGAATATGATTGAGTGAATGAATGAAATGCTGTTCAATCCCTAGGCCCTGCCTGATGTGAGCCACTCCAAGGGTGGCTTCTCCCCTCTTGCCAAATCCCCAGCAGGCTCCCCTCTTCCCCACCCCCGGACAACTGAAGGCAACCACCAACCCAGTCATCCTGAGCTGCCCGGAGGTCTTCGTTGGTTCCCATGGGAAAAGTACCTGCTTCGTGGTTCCCTCTCTCTCTTTTTTTTTTTATGGCATCTGTTATGTGCCAGGCACTGTACTAAGCACTGGGGCAGATTGGAGTAATCAGGTTGGACACAGTCCCTGTCCCACATGGGAGCTCACAGTCTTAATCCCCATTTTCCAGGTGAGGGAACTGAGGCCCAGAGAAACAAAGCGACTGAGCCGGGACTAGAACCCAGGGCCGAGTGTGGCAGAGGCGTTAAAAAGCGACCGTCTCCCCGCCCTTCCGCTCCCCTCCCCCTAAAAACGCAGTCCCTCGGGCGTATTTGCACGGAGTGATCACGGGCTTCGTCGGGTCCGTGAATCTGATGGAGCGAGCGTTGGCGAGTTTCCAGGCCTGGGGTTTTCAAGCGGATCCGGCTGTTCGGCTGAAATAGGAATGTCGTATCCCCGATTATGCTGAAGGGTCTGGACAGAAGCTCCAATCTTGGGGGGAAAAAATACAATTAAAGAATCATTGCCCAAGAGGGGTGTTTTGTAGCCCTTCCGCCCCTCTCCCAACCGGGCAAAGAGAGCGAAGAGGAGGTGCTAGAAGGGGAGTGGGGAAACTGGGGCAGGTCGTAGCGGTCGAAGGAGAGCGGCCACCTTCTGGAAAAACCCAAATTTAGGCTGATCATCATCCTAGTATTTGTGCTGTTCGAGTGCTTACTGCGTGCCAAACACTGTGGCAGGTACTGGGATAGAAATGATATATTTGCAGATTGGACGGGACTCTCAGCGTTTAGTATAGTGCTTTGTGTATAGTAAGCGCTCAATAAATACCATGAATTGATTCATTGATTGGACACAGGCCCTGTCCCGCATGGGGCTCACAGTCCATGCAGGAAGGACAACAGGTCCTAAAGTGATGCCAATTTGTACTTCCCAAGCGCTTAGTACAGTGCTCTGCACATAGTAAGCGCTCAATAAATACGATTGATTGATTGATTGATAAAGTGACTGCACTTTAAGAGCTACAAGAGGTACAATTTAAGCAAATATATTCATTCATTCAATCATATTTATTGAGCGCTTACTGTGTGCAGAGCATTGTACTAAGCAGACATGGCCCCTGTCCGATATAGGTCTCATGCCCCAAGTAGGAGGGAGAACAGTTATTTATAAGAGAAGCAGCGTGGCTTCATGGAAGGAGCACGGGCTTGGGAGTCAGAGGACGTGGGTTCTAATCCTGGCTCTGCCACTTGTCAGCTGTGTGATTTTGGGCAAGTCGCTTCACTTCCCTGTGCCTCAGTTACCTCATCTGTAAAATGGGGGTGAAGACTGTGAGCCCCACGTGGGACAACCTGATTACCCTCTATCTACCCCAGCACTTAGAACATTGCTTGGCATTTATAAAGCACTTAACGAATACCATTGTTATTATTGTATGAGGAAGGTGAAGCGCAAGAAAGTGAAGTGACATGGACATGGTCACCTAGCAAGCAAGGGGTAGAGGGTTTTTTCTTTTTTATGGTATTAAGTGCTTACTGTGGGCCAGGCATTCTTCTAAGCTCTGGGATAAGATACCAGTTAATTGGGTTGGACATATTCCCCTGTAATCAATCAATCAATCAATCATATTTATTGAGCGCTTACTGTGTGCAGAGCACTGTACTAAGCGCTTGGGAAGTACAGGTTGGCAACATGAAGAGACGGTCCCTACCCATCAGTGGGCTCACAGTCTAGAAGGTGGGCTCACAGTGTAGAAGGTACCACATAGGGTTCACAGTCTTAACCCCCGTTTTACAGGTGAGGTAACTGAGGCCCAGAGAAGTGAAGGGACTTGCTCATGGTCACAAGGCCGACAAGTGATGGAGCCAGGATTAGAACCCAGGTCCTTCTGACTCCCAGGCCTGCAATCTATCCACTAGGCTACAGTATTCTAAACCCTGTTCTAAACGCTGGGGTAGGTACAGATGAATTAGGTCGGACGTGGCGTATGTCCCCCATGGGGCTCTCAGTCTCAGTAGGAGGGAGAACTGGTATTAATAATAATAATAATAATCATCATCATCATCATCAATCGTATTTATTGAGCACTTACTATGTGCAGAGCACTGTACTAAGTGCTTGGGAAGTACAAATTGGCAACATATAGAGACAGTCCCTACCCAACAGTGGGCTCACAGTCTAAAAGAGTGGGCTCACAGTCTAAAAGACTGTGACAGTCTTTTAGACAGTCTTTTAGACAGTCTAAAAGACATTAATAATAATGTCACTTATTAAGCGCTTACTATGTGCAAAGCACTGTTCTAAGCGCTGGGGAGGTTACAAAGTGATCAGGTTGTCCCACATGGGGCTCACAGTCTTTGTCCCCATTTTACAGATGAGGTAACGGAGGCACAGAGAAGTTAAGCGACTTGCCCAAAGTCACACAGCTGACATTCGGCGGAGCTGGGATACGAACCCATGACCTCTGACTCCCAAGCCCGGGCTCTTTCCACTGAGCCACACTGCTTCTCCGAGTATTGAATACTCATTTTACAGCTGAGGAACCTGAGGTCCAGAGAAGTGGCGTGCCTCGCCCAAGGTCACCCAGCCAGCAGTTGGCAGAGTGGGGATTAGAACCCAAGTCCTTGGCCCAGACCTGAGTCTAGCCGAGCCTCAAGGGCCGGCCCGCTCAACCGAGGAAGATTCCCCGGAACGGCCCAGCCCGGAGACACTGAATATCTGGGACGGAAACGAAAGCCGTGCACCTTAGAAAGAACCGAAGCCACCAGACCTGGGAGCTCAGTGACTTGGAGAGAAGCAGCGTCACTCAGTGGAAAGAGCCCGGCCTGGGGAGTCCGAGGTCATGGGTGCTAATCCTGCCTCCGCCACTGGTCAGCTGTGTGACTTTGGGCAAGCCACTTAACTGCTCTGGGCCTCGGGTACCTCATCTGCAAAATGGGGATTGAGACTGTGAGCCCCACATGGGACAACCTGATTATCTTGAATCCCCCCAGTGCTTAGAGCAGTGCTTGGCACATAGTAAGCGCTTAACGAATACCGTCATTATTGTAGAGACCCATCCCGTGGCCTAGTCGTTAGAGCACAGGCCTGGGAGTCGGAAGGTCATGGGTTCTAATTGCATCTCCGCCACTTATCTGCTGTGTGACCTGGGGCATGCCACTTCACTTCTCTGTGCCTCGGTTACCTCATCTGCAGAATGGGGGTAGAGACCGTGAGCCCCCACCTGGGACAGGGATAATAGTAATGATGATGGTATTTGTTAAGTGCTAGCTATGAGCAAAGCTCTGTTCTAAGCGCTAGGGGGATACAAGGTGATCAGGTTGTCCCACGTGGGGCTCACAGTCTTAATCCCCATTTTACAGATGAGGTAACTGAGGCACCGAGAATAATAATAATAATAATAATGATGGCATTTATTAAGCGCTTACTATGTGCAAAGCACTATTCTAAGCGCTGGGGAGGTTACAAGGTGATCAGGTTGTCCTACGGGGGTTCACAGTCTTCATCCCCATTTTACAGATGAGGTAACTGAGGCACCGAGAAGTGAAGTGACTTGTTCAAAGTCACATAGCTGATAAATGGCGGAGCTGGGATTAGAACCCACAACCTCTGACTCCCAAGCCTGTGCTCTTTCCTCTGAGCCACGCTGCTTCTCTGTAATGATGGCATTTGTTAAGCGCTTACCATGTGCCAAGCGCCGTTCTAAGCGCTGGGGAGGATACACGGTGATCAGATTGTCCCACGTGGGGCTCACAGTCATCGTCCCCATTTTACAGATGAGGTCACCGAGGCCCAGAGACTTGCCCAAAGTCACACAGCTGCCAGTTGGCGGAGCTGGGATTTGAACCCATGACCTCTGACTCCCAAGCCCGGGCTCTTGAAGCTGAGCCACGCTGCCACTTGCCGTAAACCCCGGGGGAGGCAAGGGTCCCCCACGGGCGCTCAGACAAACGCATCTCTCCCTCTCCCTCCCTCTCTCTCCCGCCCTGTGTGGACGCAGTGCGTCGTGGGAGGGTGCAACGCCAGCTTCGCGTCGCAGGGCGGTCTGGCCCGCCACGTGCCCACGCACTTCAGCCAGCAGAACTCCTCCAAGGTGTCCAGCCAGCCCAAGGCCAAAGAGGAGTCGCCCTCCAAAGCCGGCATCAACAAGAGGAGGAAGCTGAAGAACAAGCGGCGACGTTCATTACGTAAGCATTTTCACCTCGCCGCCCCGGCCTCGCTTCCACGGACTGCTCTGTCTCAGCTCCTCCTCCACCCCCTTCTCCTCCTCCTCCTCCTCCCCGCGGCCCCAGAATTTGAGTAGTAATAATAACATACCAAGCGCTGTACTTAGTCCTGGATTGTAAGCTGCTTTTTTTTTTTAACGGTACCTAAGTGGTACTTAAATAAGACGCGCTTACTATGTGTCCAGCATCATCATCATCATCATCATCAGTCGTATTTATTGAGCGCTTACTATGTGCAGAGCACTGGACTAAGCGCTTGGGAAGTACAAATTGGCAACATATAGAGACAGTCCCTACCCAACAGTGGGCTCACAGTCTAAAAGGGGGAGACAGAGACCAAACACGCTAACAAAATAAAATAAATAGAATAGATATGTACAAATAAATTAAATAAATAAATAGAGTAAAAAAATATGTACAAACATATATACAGGTGCTGTGGGGAAGGGAGGGAGGTAAGATGGTAAGAGGGAGGTAAGCACTGTTCTAAGCACTAGGGAAGATCCACGAAGCGGCGTGGCATAGTGGATAGAGGATGGGCCTGGGTGGCAGAAGGTCATGGGTTCTATTGCCGGCTCTGCCACTTCTCTGTTGCGTGACCTTGGGCGAGTCACTTCACTTCTTTAGACCCCATCTGTAAAATGGGGACTAAGACTGGGGGCCCCATGTGGGACGTGGACTGCATCAAACCTGACCCAGTCCTTATTTCCACGCCAGCGCATGCAGTAAGCACTTAATACCTCAATTATTTTACAAGTCGAGCAGGCCGGATACAGGCCCTGTCCCACGTAGGGCTCACAGTCCAGGTCGGAGAGAAAACAGGTATTGAATCCCCGTTTTGCAGCTGAGGAAACTGAGGCATGGAGAAAAGTAAAATGACTTGCCCAAGGTCACACAGCAGGCGAGTGGTGCGGGTGGGATTAGAACCCAGGTCCTCTGGCTCTCAGGCTCATGCTTTATCCACCAGGCCGAACCACTTATTTTGTGGTCTTTAGGCGCTTATTATGTATCAAATACTTTTGTCAGTACTGGGGTAAATACAAGTCCATCAGGTTGGACCATAGTCCCTTTCCCACATGGGATTCACAGTCTAAATGGGCGGGAGAAGAGGTTTTGAATCCCCATTTTTCAGGAAACTGAGGCCCAGAGAAATGAAACAGCGAGGCCAAGGTCTCCCAGCAGGCAGGTGGCGGAGCCAGGATTAGAACTCAGGTCCCTTTGACTCCTAGGTCTGTGCTCTATCCACTAGACCTCTGCTGTGTGACCTTGGGCAAGTCACTTCACTTCTCTGGGCCTCAGTTATCTCATCTGTAAAATGGGGATCAAGACTGTGAGCCCCATGTGGGACAACCTGATTACCTTGTATCTACCCCAGTGCTTAGAACAGTGCTTGGCACATAGTAAGCGCTTAACAGCACCGTAATGGTTAGTATTATTATAATTATTATTATGGGGTTAGAGCTCTGCTCCCTTCTTCCTGGGACTCCAGGGTTCCTCAGGTTCATTTGCCATTTGGGGATTCTAGGTCCCGGATCCTTTCAGTCAGCCCGTCACTCAGTGGTATTTACAGAGCGCGTGCAGTGTGCTAAGCGCTCAGGAGAGGACAGTAGAACTGAATTGGGGGCCACGTTCCCTGCCCATAACGAGCCGACTGTCAATCAATCAATCAATCAATCAATCGTATTTATTGAGCACTTACTATGTGCAGAGCACTGTACTAAGCGCTTGGGAAGTACAAATTGGCATCACATAGAGACAGTCCCTACCCAACAGTGGGCTCACAGTCTAAAAGGGGGAGACAGAGAACTGAACCAAACATACCAACAAAATAAAATAAGTAGGATAGAAATGTACAAGTAAAATAAATAAATAAATAAATAAATAAATAGAGTAATAAATATGTACAACCATATATACATATATACAGGTGCTGTGGGGAAGGGAAGGAGGTAAGACGGGGGGATGGAGAGGGGGACGAGGGGGAGAGGAAAGAAGGGGCTCAGTCTGGGAAGGCCTCCTGGAGGAGGTGAGCTCTCAGCAGGGCCTTGAAGGGAGGAAGAGAGCTAGCTTGGCGGATGGGCAGAGGGAGGCCATTCCAGGCCCGGGGGATGACGTGGGCTGGGGGTCGATGGCGGGACAGGCGAGAGCGAGGTACAGTGAGGAGATTAGTGGTGGAGGAGCGGAGGGGGCGGGCTGGGCAGTAGAAGGAGAGAAGGGAGGTGAGGTAGGAGGGGGCGAGGGGATGGACAGCCTTGAAGCCCAGGGTGAGGAGTTTCTGCTTGATGCGCAGATTGATCGGTAGCCATTGGAGGTTTTTGAGGAGCCATTGGAGGTTTTTGAGGAGGCAGAGGCATCGCCCTGTCGGGCCCGCTTCCGATCTGGGGAGGGGTCTCGATGACCACGCCGATGGGCACCTGGGGCGGGAGGGTAGACCGGAGAGCCTCCGCCGGCCCTCCCGGGGTGCGGGGCGAGGGTTCGCTCTGACGGCGGGGCTCCCCTTCCAGCTCGGCCCCACGACTTCTTCGACGCCCAGACGCTGGATGCCATCCGCCACCGAGCCATCTGCTTCAACCTCTCCGCTCACATCGAGAGCCTAGGCAAGGGCCACAGCGTCGTGTTCCACAGCACCGTAAGTCCATCCATCCAACCCTCAGGGGTAGTGATCAAGCGCTTACCGTCTGCAGAGCATCATCAATCATATTTATTGAGCGCTTACTGTGTGCAGAGCACTGTACTAAGCGCTTGGGAAGTACAAGTTGGCAACATATAGAGGCAGTCCCTACCCAACAGTGGGCTCACAGTGTAAAAGAGTGGGCTCACAGTCTAAAAGGGCTCACAGTCTAAAAGAGCACTGAACTAAGCTCGGGAGAGGCCGGGAGGCATGGAGCCTCTGGTCTCGAATGCGTCTGCCCAGAACCCACTTCTGGAAATGTCTGGGCCAGATAACGTTGCTTCGTTTTGGCTTTAAGTGATCATCATCATCATCATCAATCGTATTTATTGAGCACTTGCTGTGTGCAGAGCACTGTACTAAGCGCTTGGGAAGTACAAGTTGGCAACATATAGAGACAGTCCCCACCCAGCAGTGGGCTCACAGTCTAAAACTGATCCCAGTCCCCGAACCCACTTCTGGAAATGTCTGGGCCAGATAACGTTGCTTCGTTTTGGCTTTAAGTGATCATCATCATCATCATCAATCGTATTTATTGAGCACTTACTGTGTGCAGAGCACTGTACTAAGCGCTTGGGAAGTACAAGTTGGCAACATATAGAGACAGTCCCTACCCAGCAGTGGGCTCACAGTCTAAAACTGATCCCAGTCCCCGAACCCACTTCTGGAAATGTCTGGGCCAGATAACGTTGCTTCGTTTTGGCTTTAAGTGATCATCATCATCATCATCAATCGTATTTATTGAGCACTTACTGTGTGCAGAGCACTGTACTAAGCGCTTGGGAAGTACAAGTTGGCAACATATAGAGACAGTCCCTACCCAGCAGTGGGCTCACAGTCTAAAACTGATCCCAGTCCCCGAACCCACTTCTGGAAATGTCTGGGCCGGATAACGTTGCTTCGTTTTGGCTTTAAGTGATCCCAGTTCCTTTGTCTTTCGACTTAATAATAATTATGGTACTCGTTCAGCGCTTGCTATGTGTCAAGCACTGTTCTAAGCGCTGGGGCAGATACTCGGGTTGAACAGGGTCTGTGCCCCGACGGAGCTCCCAGTCTTAATCCCCACTTTGTACTTCCCTTTCTAGAAGTCCTGCTTGGTAGCAGGGTAGCTTTAATGATGACGATGATGATTATGGTTTCTATTAATTATTTATTATTTATGTTGCCAGCTTGTACTTCCCAAGCGCTTAGTACAGTGCTTTGCACACAGTAAGTGCTCAATAAATACGAATGAATGAATGAATTAATTAAGTGCTGACTGCTAATAATAGTGATGGCATCGATTAAGCGCTTACTTTGTCAAGCACCGTTCTAAGCGCTGGGGTAGATATAAGCTAATCAGGTTGGACACCGTCCCTGTCCCACGTGGGGCTCTCAGTCCGAATCCCCGTTTTCCAGATGAGGGGACCGAGACCCGGAGAAGTGAAGTGACTCGCCCGATATCACACAGCAGATAAATGGTGGAGCCGGGATTAGAATCCAGATGCTTCTGACTCCAGGCCTAGGCTTTAGCCACTGGACCACACTGCTTCTGTAGGTTATGTGGCTTCTAGGTGTTGAAAACGCCGGGGTAGATAGGTAGGTAATCAGGTCTCACACAGTTCCTGTTCCTCGTGGGGCTCACGGGTCTTAACCAGAAGGGAAATGAGGTATCAATCCCTCGGTGATGTTTCCGTGGCTCTCGGCAAATCATTTTAGACACGCTGACGTACTTTCAGGTGTTGAGTGTTTAGGCCTTCCTTCGTTAATGAAAGACTCAGGGAAGGTCCATGCACGTTAAATATAATGTCCTAGACCAAAGGAGCAGAAAAGATTTGAACCGAATGTGGAGAAATTAGGGTGTTTTTTTAAAAGGGAAGGACAGTGCTCTGCACAAAGTGCTGAGTAAATACGATTGATTGCCGTTGGTTTATTGAGCGCTTATAAGCACTCTTTGATTGTCATGCACTGTTCTAGGTGGTGAGTAAATACAAGTTAATCAGAGTGAATGCTGTCCCCTTCCCACACGGCGCTCACAGTCCAAGTAGGAGGGAGAACAGGGATTGAATCCCCATTTTGCCGTTGAGGGAACTGAGGCACAGAGATGTGAAGTGACTTACCCAGCGTCACCCAGCAGACAAATGGAGGAAGTGGGATTAGAACCCATGTCCTCTGGCTCCTGGGGCTATGCTTTATCCACTAGGCCAAGCTGCTTCCTCTGAAGAGCACTATACTAAGCAGTTTGGGGATCTACAATAGAATAAGAAGCCAAGACCCCCCTGCCTTCAAGGACCTGGGTGGTCTAGCAGGGGATACAGACACTGATAATAATTCTGGTATTTGTTAAGTGCTTACTGCATGCCAGGGACTGTACTAAGCGCTGGGTCTGGGTTGGATACAGGCAAATCGGTTCGGACACAGTCCATGCCCCATGTGGGGCTCACAGTCTCAATCCCCGTTTTACAGATGAGGAAACTGAGGTACAGAGAAGTGAAGTGACTTGCCCAAGGTCACATAGCCAATAGGTGGCAGAGCTGGGATTAGCACCTATAACCTTCTGACTCCCGGGCCTGTGCTGCTTCCTAAATAAACACTAAAATTATAAAACAATAATAATAATTGTGAGTAATACCAATAAAGTAATAATAGATGCTAAAATAGGCAAGAACTAGGCTAGAACCTTCTCCCCATCCACATCAGTATCTGACGAGGGTGAGGCCCGGACAGGTGGGCTGGAGACCTGGGGCCCTGGGGCAAGTAGGAGGCTGGAGCCTCTGGGTCAGCCCGCCCACCGGCTTCCGGGCTTTCCGCCGGCCCCCGGCCCCCCGCCTGCCACCCCCTCTCGTTTGGTGGATCCCCGAAATGAGAAGGAATCGAAGTGGGAAAGTGGTCAGATCCCTCCCCCGTAGGGGCTGGGGTGGATTGCCTGACCTGATTCTCTTTCATGCAGCCGAGTTTGCCCAGTGGAATCCTGGGAGGGAAGCCTAGGTCAAGGGCAGGGGTAATAATAATAATAATAATAATAATAATAATAATAATAATAATGGCATTTGTTAAGCGCTTACTATGTGCAGAGCACTGTTCTAAGCGCTGGGGGTGGATACAAGGTGATCAAGTTGTCCCACGTGGGGCTCACAGTCTTAATCTCCATTTTACAGATGAGGTAACTGAGGCTCAGAGAAGTTGTGACTTGCCCAAGGTCACACGGCAGACATGTGGCGGAGCCGGGATTTGAACCCATGACCTCTGACTCCAAAGCCCGGGCTCTTTTGCACTGAGCCATGCTGCTTCTCTAATAATATCAGCCCGCCGCTCACTAAGTTTTGTTCAGGAGCGAGGTTCCACAGACACGGACGGTCAGAAATGCTGCCCTCTCCACGCGTTTCGTTGGACCGTCCATGTCTTCAGAAGGAAGACTGGGTTTGTTCGTGGCAGGATTCCGGGGAGAACGTGATCAGACAGAAAAGTTAGTCAAGGGGCAGACAGCCGAGCACTGACCGGGACCGCGATGATGAGGTTTTCCCTTCCGGCTGTCGTCCAGCCGTCTGGGAGGAAGCCTGGGTTTCCTCTCAGATTGGCGCTGACCGGCCAGCTGGCCAGAGCAGTCAGCCCTTGGGCTCTCTTTACTCTTCCCCGCCCGGGCCTGGAGGCTTAAGGAAGCAAGAGGGCCCCGGGAATGCTGCCCGGGAGGTGAGTGTGCTGGTGGGCAGGGGGTAGGGTGTCCGAGGGCCCCCGAGGCCACACGTCCTTCAGATCAGTCCACGGCTCCTCTTGGGTTCCAGCAAAGAAAGAAGGCAGAGTACTCACCCAGGCCCGAGGGCCCCGTCTTACGAGTCTCACTTTGATCCGTCTCTTTTTTCCACCCTCATCATCAGGGCAAATTTACAATAATCAAACAGGCGTCGGTCTCCCCAAAAAACCAGCACACGCATTAGGAAAGTGACAGTTTCCAGTGAGTCAAAAAAAATAGCTCTGAAAACATCGTGGAAAATCAGCGTCTTTAAAGGGAATTTGCCCCCTCGCCCCCCCCACCTCCAAAAAGAAGAATATTTGCAGAGCGTATATAGTGATTAAAAGCAGCGCTGTTCGTTTCTAGGTAATAGCCAAGAGAAAAGAAGAGTCTGGGAAAATCAAACTTCTACTTCACTGGATGCCAGAAGACATGTGAGTATTTGTCGTTTTGTTCAGAGGTGTCTGTCAGCAGCAGTTGAGAGAGTGTGTTTCCTCGTTTGCGGCATCACTTGGGCTTAGAGTTTCAAGCTCGGAGTACAGATTGGAGTCGGAGCCAGGCAAAAAGCTTTTCTCCTCAGTGGAGCCAAGCTCTTTCCCATCTGTCTTTCCTCGGCCGAGGGCTTCAGACCCAAGCATTATTCTGGGGGGGGTATTTTTATGTATTTATCTTTTGGTGAGGGTGGAGATGGTGGAAATGTGACGAGTCTGGCAGTTCTGAGTGCCAGGTGAGGGTGGAGGGGGAAGAGGGCTCAAAGACCGACTGCCCGGTCCCCAGTGGTGGGTGCGATTGTGGCCCCCTCTGGGCCCCCGGTGCCCCAGGTTTTTCCGGAGCCGTTCCAGTGAATTCTTTGGGCGTTCCCCTCATGGGCATTGCTGGGCCCGGAGACCCCTGTGGGCCCTGCCATTTGGCCCTCGTAAGCCACGGGGCAATTCAGGGAGGGGCTGGGGGAGAGACCCCGCAAGAGGACCCCGCAAGAGGTTAGTCGTGGCCCTCCACGTGCCCGCTGGCGACAAGCACTGTCCAGCAAAGCTAGTGGCGACCCTCCCGGGACCCCACCTCCTCGCTCTCCTGACACCCCTTCTGATAGCAAGTGTGGCTTTTGGGGTGAGTGGCTTCCGGGGCCTACACCCAGCGGGGTTGAGGGCGGGGACGGTCCCCTGTTATGGCAGGAGGTGTCCCCACCCCACCCCTCCGCCTGTAGGCCCATACTACACTCAGGCTAGCTGCTTCTGGGAAAGTCGGCTTGCGGCAGTCGTCTCTGCTGGTGCTGTCGAATGGGCATCTCCCAAGTGTCCCGGGCTCCAGCGGGAGGGGTGGGCCACGTGGACCACACACCAGAAGGAGATTCACCCGAGGGGGGCGGCCAGACTGCTGCTGGAAACAAGAGAGCCAAATCTGGCGGAGGGCAGCTGCTCCAGTAGCCCCTTGGCGTTCATTCATCCAGTCGTATTTATTGAGCGCTTACCATGTGCCGAGCACTGTACCGAGCATTTGGGAGAGTACAGTTTGACAATAAGCAGGCGCATTCCCTGCTCACAACAAGCTCATAGACTCAAGGGAGCTCACTGTCCAGAGGGGACCGGTCACGTCCAGATTGAGGAATTTTCCAGGAGCGGGTCGTGTTCACTCGCCGACGGGGAATCGTCGAGTTCAGGGTTTGCGTCCGCGGCCGGCCTCTCCGGCCCTGCCAGGGAAAACCAGTTTTGCTGCCTGCCGATCCCAAGGCATTCCCCTCCCCAAGGGCTAGCGGGAACCCCAGCAGGAGAGCGTTTGATCCCGCCCCCCCCAGCGTGGCAGCGAGACCAGGGATTATCATTTTGAATGTATTTATTTCATTTGTTCATAGTCTGCCTGATGTATGGGTTAATGAGAGTGAGCGCCATCAGCTAAAAACTAAAGTAGTTCATTTATCAAAGCTCCCAAAAGACACCGCCTTGCTTCTGGACCCCAACATCTACAGGTAACGTCTCATTTCCTACCCCTCCCTCTGCCGACCGCGGACCGAAGCTTCCCCGCGCTCCCGGAGCCCGGCGTCCGGGGGGTGGGCCCGGCGTAGGGGCCCCCCCGAGCCTCGGCCCGTCCCGAAGTCACGTCCCCTGCCCCCCCCCGTCCCCCCCACCCCCTCACCGACACGTCGAGTTGCCGAGACCCAGGGAATGTGTGTATTTACCGAGTGTATTTTACTTTTTTGTGCTTGGTGTCCAGAAATTCTAGTAAAAGAAGTACATACAGTGGAATCCTGAAAGATCACTTCTGTTAAGACCACATGCTGGTTTGTATACCAATTTTCTTCAGTCCCCATTTCTCTTGACTATTTCATGTTCCGTCGTCAGCCCCCCCCCCCCCGGCCCCCTCAAGCGTCGCTTGGCCACGGTCCCGCGGCCTCCAGGTCGGGCCGGCTGCTACTGGGAGAGGGGCGCCGTAGATACCACGTCCGTGTTCGGGGGTGAGCCCGAAGCGGCAGTCGCTGATCATTGGAGATCCCAAGCCCCCCGGCCGTCTTCTCCGGCCCGGCGTTGGGCTCCGGGCCTGTCAGACGCCCCCCTCCCCCCGGCCCCTGCCTGAGGCTGGGTAACTGGTTATGGTAGCCGAAAACATTTCCGAGGGAGCACACCCCCTTACAAAAAAGAAAGGTGTTTTCCTCCAGCCCAGTCGGCGGGATCTGAGGTAGCCGACGGAGGGAGGACGACACACGGGAATCCCCCCAGTAGCTCGGGGGACCGCATTCGGACCACTCCGCTCACCCGGTTCTTCTGATGGCCGGAGGCTCTGTAGCTCCTTCCGTCTCGCCCTCCCGGAGCGTGACCCCAGAAACGCCTCCCAGACTGCCTGGGTGAGCGGCCAGAGAAACGGGAATCCTGGAGCCTGCCCTCGAAGGCGGAGAGCCGCTCAGACGCCGGCCTGTGGGGGACGGACACGTCTGCTGGGATGGTTGTTTCTCTGCCGCCAGTGCTCGCCTCCTTCTAGGATGACTCGTTTTCTCCCGGGCCTTCTGCGGGCGTCCCAAATGGCAGGATGCTAGGCACGCCTCTGCGTTTGACGTAGCGGTCATCCCGGGCCCGGATCAACCTGGGCTCCTTCAGGGCAGCACCCCCCACCCCCGGCCCCGAAAGGACCGATACCAGCTTAGCACTCTGCACTTTCACAGAGCCTCTGCCCACCCACGGGTGTCGGAGGCACCCGGAGGGAAGAAAGAACACCCGGAACCGGGGGTCCGGAGAGCCGGGCTCCGTCCCCAGCTCCGTCCCCGGCCTGCTGGGTGACCTAGGGTAAGGGGCCACCCCCTCTGGGCCTCGGCCTCCTCGCGTGTAAAACAGGGAGGAGACGGCAGTGGCCCTTCCCTCTCAGACCAGGAGTCCCTCTGTGGGGGGAAACTGGTCCGACGGCCCCCCGGGAGGCCTGTCTCACCTCAGGATGGCGGGGTGGCGAGAGTCCCGCCGTGCCCCTCCAGGAGGGCAGTGGGGTCCCCTCGGAATCAGGAGGGTTCAGGCAGAGTACACGTTGGGATACGTGTCTGGAGTTCGGTGTGGGAAATGGGCCGTGTCGAAACGCCTCCCTCGCCCTCATCACTGCTTTTGGTGCCACCGGCCTCTCTGGTCGAGCAAACGGAGCGGGGACGGCCACAGACGATTCTGAAATGTAGCCTCTGGTTTCCCACATAACAGCCAACGCCTCTCTGTCATCCCACTCCGGGGTCTGCCTCTGCTCATTCTAACGCTCGCCGAGAATCCATCAATCGAGGGGATTTAGGGAGTGCTTACCCTGTGCAGAGCACGGTCCCGAGCGCTTGGGAGAGTACAGCGCAACAGAATTAGCAGACATGTTTCCTGCCCTTAATGAGCTGACAGGCTCGAGGGTACTCTGAGTTACTGAGGCTGAAAGAAAGCGTTTAAAAGCCGCCGGCTCATTTGGGTTTCCGTTTTCACCGCTCAGCATTTTGGGTGCCAACGCTCCGAGTAAAATACGCACAGACAGTTCCCCGAGATTTGGAAGGAGACTTCCCAAGGTGCCGAAACGGAACCTCCCTGTATCCGAGCTCAGAGCCTGAGTCTGGGAGTTGCCCTCCCCCGCCCACCTTGGCCCTGCCCTACCGTCTTTGGCAGAAAAGTGGAGAAGCAGCATGGCCTAGTGGAGATCTCGCCCAGGCCTGAGAGTCAGAAGGATCTGGGTTGTAATCCTGACTCTGCCAGTTGCTTGCCACCTTGGGCAAGATGCTTCCTTTCTCTGTGCCTCACTTTCCTCCACCGTAAAACGGGGGATACCTGTTCTCCCTCCTGCTCAAACTGTGAGCCCCGCGTGGGACAGGGACTGCATCCAAATGTGATTAAACAGTACCTACCTCGGCGCTTAGAACAGTGCTTGACGCATAGGTGCTTAATAGATGCCATAAGAAAATAAACTTGGACAAACCAGTGGGCAAATGAACAACAAGGAGCCAAGCCTGCGGGAATAGCAGCAGACAAAAGGCCCTTGGAGAAAACACGGTTGTTCAGTAGGGCCTGAAGACACGCCAACACGTCTCCAGTCCCTCTTGAGACGTGTGCGGGGAGGGGAGGGGCGGCTCACTGCCTCCCCTGAGCCCCGCGGGGTTGGGGGGTGGGCCCAGCTCCACAACCTGCCTGACCCCCGACCCCCCGTTGTCGGTCCGTCCCGCGGTCGGAAACAACCTTAGGTGCCGGGGATACAGTTTTTAGATTGCCGTCGGAATGTCAACTGAAGAAAGACCCTTGAATTAAACCAAAACAAACCTTTCTCTCTGTCTCTCTCTATCTCTCTCTATCTCTGCCTCTCTCTCTGTGTCTCTGTTTCTCCCCTCTCCCAGAACCATGCCACAGAAGAGGTTGAAGAGGTAAAACAAGAAGAACAACAAAAGCCAGCAAGCGGGGAACCCTTGCAACCCTGGTGACTGACAAGGGCGTAGGACTCAAGTTGCACGTTGATCTCCGCCCCCTTGGACTCTTCCTCCTCCTCCTTCCCCTCACCCCCCACCGCCAGTCCTTAGAGCATATTTATGTTCAGCGTGAGTGTCGTGTGAAGGAAATCGAGGCATCGGTGGGGTAGACGGATGTGCCACTGAAGTATCCACCCTTTCAAGGAATGAGATAACGGGAGATCGGGGAAAATCCCTTGGCCGGCAAACTTCAGGCTCACCGCTTTACACCACCCCTCCCCTGGAGCAACTACTACAGTGTTTCTTTTCGGACGAAAAGGACAGATGGTCACCCCCCGCTCAAAGGTGAGACCTCCCCTTGCCGAGGAGCGGAGGTCTTCGGCCCTGACGGCGTCCATGGCACCTGGAGGTTAAAAGTGCGATGGTTAAAAGTGCGATCTCGGGAGGGTCTCGTCACTCAATCGCTTCGATCGATGGATGTGGTCCGTGGCCACGCCTAGCTCTCCATTCTCTTTCAGCACTCCAATAACCGTTTCGGGGGGTTATTTGAGCCAACTCCCGAGTGTCGAATAATCGCAATTAGCCCGGTTGCAACGTCTAAAGAGTTGGCAGAGTGTCTACCCAGTCACCGTTTGGGGGAACTAAGGTTTACTCACGGAGTAGAATATGTTTTAGTACTGACTTTTCTAATGAATCTGTTAACGGTTTTTGAAAAACCTCTATTTCCAGCCATTGGATTGCTTTGGATATTTTATTTTCGTTTATAAGCCTAGAAGATTTTTTTTTTTTTTGCGAAAGAGCGTTCGATTGGTTTCGTTCCTGAATTTAGTCTCTCGAGCTGAGAAAATTGTATTTTATTTTTTTAAAAGAAAAAGATTCTGGAAATCAAATCCTTTATGCACCAAAGTTGGTTTTTGAAAAGGAAAATGAAATCATTTTCTTGCTTTGGCAAGCAAGGAGCCATATGGAATAATAATTATTTTTTTTTTTAATTGCAGAATAGAAATTTGTGTAACTCGTTAGTCTTGTACGGAGACAGAAATGTTGCATAGAGATAATAGACCATTGCTTGTAAATAATCCAGCAGATTTGTAATATATTTTTATATTATGAAACGTACTGTAGATGTTTTTCTAGAGGCATGAAAGGTAAAAATGTATATATTATGGTAGAAATAATATTGAAGGATATTGTAATTCAGTAGTGCTGCCAGAGGGTTTGTTAATAAAGCACCTTCCTTAACAATAAATGTCTTTTGCAGACTTAAAGGACTATGTACTGCTACTGTTAATGTCTGGCGTAAGAACAAAACACATCAAACATCCTTCCGGGCATATAATTTAGGGCACTCGTTTTATGACAGTGACTGAAATCGGTGAAAGCAGTTACTGACTGTCGGAAGGCCCGACTGATGGTAAAGTACATGGTTTTATGCAGTCAAACTGCCAAGAGATCTTCCCGAAATGAGGAGTTTCCCTGAGCGGCTCTGAACAGACGGGCCAGCGGGTTTTTTGGGTGGGTTTTTTGTTTGTTTGTTTCGTTTTTGTTTTGTTTTTTTCCTTGGTTTTTGTTTTTTGGTTGGATTTTCTTTCCGACAAGGGATTTTTTTTTCCAACCTGGGCAAATTGAGGTGTGGTTCTTGGGGCCCAAAATGGAAGGGGCTGGGATTCAAGAGAGGTTTCACCCACGGGCCGGTGACCCAGGGGAACTTGCTGGGTTCCGAAGGGTTAAGGATTCATGAGAACGTGAGACTTGGGGATCATGGAATGAAATGAAGTGCAAATAAAAAGCACCACTAATGTAAGACATTCTGGAACGGTTGTTTGATAAGGGTATTATTCATGCGCGCTGTAGCAATGTGACTTTTTATTTAAAAAAAAGTGTGTTTTTCTTTTATATTTTGGGTTTTTTTTTCTTTTGCTTGAGCACTTCATCTACTGCTTTATTCTATACCTATAAAGTAACCTGCAATCTCCTTTGTTCTTATTTTGAATTTGTTATGAAATTGCCAAATAGAAGTGTTTCAGATATATATATATATATATATATAGTTTGTATCTGTATTTTTTATTTTATTGCTTCATGTCCTTGTAAGTCATTCATAATTGACAGATGATTGTAGAACTTGCCTGAGTATTTTTTCTAATAAAAAAAAAGCAAATCACGTTTAGCTTCAACAGTGTCACCCTGTCAGTGAGCTTTCAAAGAGGCAGCAGAAGAGCGATCGGACGCCCTTTCTGATGCTTTGAGGTGGTGTCATTCATGTTTTTGGGTAGAGACCATCTTTATGTGTTGCCTGCTTGCACTTCCCAAGCGCTTAGTACAATTCATTCAATAGTATTTATTGAGCGCTTACTGTGTGCAGAGCACCGTACTAAGCTCTTGGGAAGTACAAGGCGGCAACATATAGGGACTGTCCCTATAACAATGGGCTTACAGTCTAGAAGGGGGAGACAGACAACAAAACAAAACATGTAGACGTGTCAAAATTGTCAGAACAAACAAAGCTATATGCACATCATTAACAAAATAGAATAGTAAATATGTACAAGTAAAAAAATAGAGTAATAAATCTGTACAAATATATATACAAGTGCTGTGGGGAGGGGAAGGAGGTAGGGCGGGGGGGATGGGGAGGAGAGGAGAAGGGCTCAGCCTGGGAAGGCCTCTTGGAGGAGGTGAGCTCTCAGTAGGGCTTTGAAGGGAGGAAGAGAGCTAGCTTGGCGGATGGGCAGAGGGAGGGCATTCCAGGCCAGGGGGAGGATGTGGGCTGGGGGTCGACGGCGGGACAGGCGAGAACGAGGTACGGTGAGGAGATTTGCGGCAGAGGAGCGGAGGGTTGCGAGCTGGGCTGTAGAAGAGAGAAGGGAGGTGAGGTAGGAGGGGGCGAGGTGATGGACAGCCTTGAAGCAGAGAGTGAGGAGTTTTTGCTTGATGTGTAGATTGAGTGGCAGCCACTGGAGATTTTTGAGTAGGGGAGTGACATGCCCAGAGCGTTTCTGCACAAAGATGACCCGGGCAGCAGAGTGAAGTATAGACTGAAGAGGGGAGAGACAGGACGATGGGAGATCAGAGAAGAGGCTGATGCAGTAATCCAGTCGGGTCAGGATGAGAGATTGAGCCAGCAAGGTAGCTGTTTGGATCTTGGGGAGGTTCTGGAGGTGAGACTGGCAGGTTTTGGTGATGGATTGGGTGTGTGGGGTGAACGAGAGAGCGGAGTCGAGGATGACACCAAGGTTGCAGGCTTGTGAAACAGGAAGGATGGTAGTGCCGTCAACAGCGATGGGAAAGTCAGGGAGAGGGCAGGGTTTGGGAGGGAAGATAAGTTCAATCTTGGACATACTGAGTTTTAGATGGCGGGCAGACATCCAGATGGAGATGGCCTGAAGGCAGGAGGAGACACGAGCCTGAAGGGAGGGAGGGAGAGCAGGGGCAGAGATGTAGATTTGGGTGTCATCAGCGTAGGGATGATAGTTGAAGCCATGGGAGTGAATGAGTTGAGTTCACCGAGGGAGTGACTATAGAAAGAGAAGAGAAGGGGACCAAGATCTGACCCTTGAGGAACCCCTACAGTAAGGGGATGGGAGGGGGAGGGGGAGCCTGCGAAGTAGATTGAGAATGAACGGCCAGAAAGATGAGGAGAACCAGGAGAGGACGGCATCTGTGAAGCCAAGGCTGGATAGCGTGTTGAGAAGAAGGGGGTGGTCCACAGTGTCGAAGGCAGCTGAGAAGTCGAGGAAGATTAGGATAGAGTTGGAGCCGTTGGATTTAGCAAGAAGGAGGTCATTAATCACCTTTGAGATGGCAGTTTTGGTGGAGTGTAGGGGACGGAAGCCAGATTGGAGGGGGTCAAGGAGAGACCCTCCCACCCCCCGACTTTTCCGGGGCCTCCTCTCTCCCCCTCAATGTCCCCTGGCTTCCTCTCCCTTTCCCACCCCCCTCCTCTCAGCCAGTAGATTGTATTTATTGAGCACTTTCTTTGTGCCGAACGCCGTAGTAAGTGCCTGGGGAGTCAAGAGGTAGTGGGTTCTAATCCCGGCTCTGCCACTTATCAGCTGTGTGACTTTGGGCAAGTCACTTCTCTGTACCTCAATTCCCTCATCTGTAAAATGGGGATTAAAACTGTGAGCCCCCCGTGGGACAACCTGATTGGCTTGTATCTAACCCAGCACTTTGAATCAATCAATCAATCGTATTTATTGAGCGCTTACTGTGTGCAGAGCACTGTACTAAGCACTTGGGAAGTACAAGTTGACAACATACAGAGACAGTCCCTACCCAACAGTGGGCTCACAGTCTAAAAGGGGAAGACAGAGAACAAAACCAAACATAATAACAAAATAAAATAAATAGAATAGTGCTTGGCACATAGTAAGCGCTTAGCAAATACCATCATTATTATTATTACAATACAGACACATTCCTTGCTCACAGCAAGGTTACAGTCTAATAATGATAGTAGTATTTGTTCAGCACTTACTGTGTGACAGGCACTATACTAAGCGCAGAGGTGGATACAAGCAAATGGAGTTGATCACGGTCCCTGCCCCATGTGGGGCTCACAGTCTTAATCCCCATTTTCCAGATGAGGTCACTGAGGCACAGAGAAGTCAAGTGAATTGTCCAAGGTCACACAGCAGACAAGTGGCAGAGCGTGGATTAGAGCCCACGACCTTTTCACTTCCAGGCCCGGCCTCTATCCGTTACATCCCGAGTTCTGGCCTCCACATCCCTGCCACCACCTTCAGATAGCTTCATGGCTCAGTGGAAAGAGCATGGGCTTTGGAGTCAGAGGTCATGGGTTCGAATCCTTGCTCCGCCACATGTCTGCTGTGTGACCTTGGACAAGTCACTTAACTTCTCTGAGCCTCAGTTACCTCATCTGTAAAATGGGGATTAAGACTGTGAGCCCCACGTGGAACAACCTGATCACCTTGTTTGAGAACCAACGTGGCTCAGCGGAAAGAGCCTGGACTTTGGAGTCAGAGGTCATGGGTTCAAATCCCGGCTCCGCCAATTGTCAGCTGTGTGACTTTAGGCAAGTCACTTCACTTCTCTGTGCCTGTTACCTCATCTGTAAAATGGGGATGAAGACTGTGAGCCTCCCGTGGGACAACCTGATCACTTTGTAACCTCCCCAGCGCTCAGAACAGTGCTCTGCGCGTAGTAAGCGCTTAATAAATGCCATCATTATTATTATTATAACTTGCTGTGCCCACCGATGGCTGATTCTACGGAGTGGCAGTAGTCAGGGTATCTATCAAATGCCCCCTGGCTGCAATGACACTGTACTAAGGGCTTGGCAAAGAGCATCATCATCGATTGTATTTATCGAGCTCTTCCTGTGTGCCAAGCGCTGTACTAAACGCTTGGGGATGTGCAAGACCACAGAGTTGGGAGACAAGTTTCCTGCCCTCAAGGAGCTCCCAGTCTAGAGCAGAAAGAAGGGAGCCATTCCCTGCCCATGCTCCAGAGGGAAGGCAGGAAAATATCCACACGTCTGAGAGCTGGAATAAATACCAGAGAACAAATAATAATAATAATGATGGTATTTGTTAAGCGCTTATTATGTGCAAAGCACTATTCTAAGTGCTGGGGGGATACAATCAATTGTATTTATTGAGCGCTTACTGTGTGCAGAGCACTGTACTAAGCGCTTGGGAAGTACAAGTTGGCAACACATAGAGACAGTCCCTACCCAACAGTGGGCTCACAGTCTAAAAGGGGGAGACAGAGAACAAAACCAAAGATACTAACAAAATAAAATAAATAGAATAGATATGTGCAAGTAAAATAAATAGAGTAATAAATATGTACAAATATATATATATTTGTATATATATTTATTTTTGCATATATATATTTATATATCATATATTATTATATCATATATTATTATATATTTATATTTATATATTTATATATATTTATATATTTATTCATATATATTTATGTATATAAATATATGTAAGTATATATATTTATATATATATATTTATATATATATATTTGTATATATGTATATATATATACAGGTGCTGTGGGGAAGGGAAGGAGGTAAGATGGGGGGATGGAGAGGGGGACGAGGGGGAGAGGAAGGAAGGGGATACAAGGCGATCAGGTTGTCCCACGTGGGGCTCACAATCTCAATCCCCATTTTACAGAGGAGGTAACTGAGGCCCAGAGAAGTGAAGTGGCTTGCCCAAAGTCACACAGCTGACAATTGGCGGAGCCGGTATTTGAACCCATGACCTCTGACTCCAAAGCCTGTGCTCTTTCCCCTGAGTCACGCTGCTTCTCTTAAATGAAACGAGAAAGTAAAAATCTCCTGCATAAATAGGGCGACGGGTGACGTTTCCCATTGCCGTGTCGGCTCACGGTCTAGAAGTTGATCGGTGCTGTGGTGGATCGGGCTTTGGAAAATTGGGCACTGGGGAATTTTGAGCACTTAAGTGTTCACAAACTCCTGAGGCACCTGTGGCTAACCTAAGCCAGAGAGCAGGGGCAGCAATGGGACCCAACGCATAGAGCCTGGGCCTGAGAGTCGGAAGGACCTGGGTTCTGATTCCGCTCCTCCACTCGTCGGACATGTGATGGGCCGGTTACTTCACTTCTCTGTGCCTCAGTTCCCTCATCAGTAAAATTGGAACACGGGTGGTGTCCAACCAGATTAGCAGAGAAGCAGCGTGGCTCAGTGGAAAGGGCACGGGCTTTGGAGTCGGAGGTCATGGGTTCAAATCCCGGCTCCGCCACTTGTCAGCTGTGTGACTTTGGGCAAGTCACTTCACTTCTCCGGGCCTCAGTTACCTCATCTGTAAAATGGGGATGAAGACTGTGAGCCCCCCGTGGGACAACCTGATCACCTTGTACCCTCCCCAGCGCTTAGAACAGTGCTTTGCACATAGTAAGTGCTTAATAGATGCCATCATTATAGAGAAGCAGCGTGGCTCGGTGGAAAGTGCCCGGGCTTTGGAGTCAGACGTCATGGGTTCAAATCCTGGCTCCGCCAATTGTCAGCTGTGTGACTTTGGGCAAGTCACTTAACTTCTCTGGGCCTCAGTTACCTCATCTGTAAAATGGGGATTGAGACCGTGAGCCCCAAGTGGGACAACCTGATCACCTTGTATCCTCCCCAGTGCTTAGAACGGTGCTTTGCGCACATAGTAAGCGCTTAACAAATGCCATTATTATTATTATTATTAGCTCGTATCTACCCCAGTGCTTAGTATAGTGCCTGGTGCTTAATAAGTACTTAGTAAATACCATCAAAAAAAAGTGCTTTAAAGTCACAGTGAGACCAAAGCTACAACCCAGCGGAAAACTGGGAGTCTGTGGCCGAGGACAGGCCTGTGGGTTACTCTGCCATCCAAAAGTCACGAAAGCTTCATGTGGAAAGATACGAAGGCACACATCTCCTTCCAGAGACCTTCCCAGACTAAGCCCCACTTTTTCTCATCTCCCAATCAATCATCAATCGTATTTATTGAGCGCTTACTGTGTGCAGAGCACTGTACTAAGTGCTTGGGAAATACAAGTTGGCAACATATAGAGACAGTCCCTACCCAACAGTGGGCTCACAGTCTAGAAGAGTCTCCCACTCCCTTCTGCGTCGCCCTACTTGTTCCCTTTCCTCATCCCCGGCCCACATCATCCCCTGGGCCTGGAATGCCGTCCCTCTGCCCATCTGCCAAGCTAGCTCTCTTCCTCCCTTTAAGGCCCTGCTGAGAGCTCACCTCCTCCAGGAGGCCTTCCCAGACTGAGCCCCTTCCTTCCTCTCCCCCTCGTCCCTCTCTCCATCCCCCATCTTACCTCATTCCCTTCCCCACAGCACCTGTATATATGTATATATGTTTGTACATATTTATTACTCTATTTTATTTGTACATATCTATTCTATTTATTTTATTTTGTTAGTATGTTTGGTTTGTTCTCTGTCTCCCCCTTTTAGACTGTGAGCCCACTGTTGGGTAGGGACTGTCTCTATATGTTGCCAATTTGTATTTCCCAAGCGCTTAGTACAGTGCTCTGCACATAGTAAGCGCTCAATAAATATGATTGATGATGATGATGATGATGATCCCCACAGCACTTATGTCCCGATCTGTGTTTCATTTATTCCTTTGCTCTTTCCCCCTCCCAGCCTCGAAACACATATGTCCATATCTGTAATTTTATTTATTTGTATTGATTTCTGTCTCCCCCACTCTGGACTGTGAGCTCATTGTGGGCCAGGAATGTCACCATTTGTTGTTGTACTTTCACAAGCACTTAGTACAGCGCTCTGCATGCAGTAAACGCTCAATAAATACAATGGAATGATAAATGAATGAGACCATGAGGCGGAAGAGAAAACAATGCCAGGTACTGGAAACGGGGACTGTGGGTTCCCCGTTGGCCTTTTCAGCCTCACATCCACTTCTGTCTATAACAGTCAATACCCTAATAATAGTAATATTAAAAATAATAATTGTGGTAGTTGTTTAGTTGTGCAGTTGTCGGGCACTGTACTAAGCTCTGGAGTAGATACAAGGTGATTGAGTTGGGTCTAGCCCCTGTCCCACGTGGGGCCCACAGTCTTAATCCCCATTTTACAGATGAGGTAACAGAAGCATAGAGAAGTGAAGTGACTTTCATTCATTCACTTATTCAATCGTATTTATTGAGCACTTACTGTGTGCAGAGCACTGTACTAAGCGCTTGGGAAGTACAATTCAGCAACAGAGGCAATTCCTACCCAACAACGGGCTCACAGTTTAGAAGCGGGGAGACAGGCAACAAAACTAAACAAGTACAAGTAAACAACCATCAATAGCATCAATATAAATAAATAGAATTATAGTTGTATACACATCATTAATAAAATAAACAATAATAAATATGTACATATATACCCAAGTACTGTGAGGCAGGGAGGGGGGGTAGAGTAGAGGGAGGGAGTCGGGGTGATGGGGAGAGGAGGAGGAACAGAGGAAAAGGGAGGCTTAATCTGGGAAGGCCTAACCACAATCACACAACACTCCCAAGCGTGCAGTAATAATAATAATAATGTTGGTATTTGTCAAGAACTCACTATGTGCAAAGCACTGTTCTAAGCGCTGGCGAGGTTACAATGTGATCAGGTTGTCCCACGGTGGCGGGGGGTGGGTCAAGTTTTAATCCCCATTTTACAGATGAGGTAACTAAGGCACAGAGAAGGGATGTGACTTGCTCAAAGTCACACAGCTGACACTGGCAGAGGTGGTATTTGAACCCATGACCTCCGACTCTAAAGCCCGTGCTCTTTCCACTGAGCCATGCTGCTTCAGTAACAATAATAATAATAATAATAATAATAATAATAATAATGGCATTTATTAAGCGCTTACTATGTGCAAAGCACTGTTCTTCAGTACAGTGTTCTGTGCACAGAACGCATCTAAAACTGTAAGCTTGTTTTAGGCAGGGAATGTGTCTGTTATACTGCACTCTCCCAATCGCTTAGGACAGTGCTTTGCACACAGTAAGCGCTCAATAAATACGATCGAATGAATGAATGCCACTTTTAGACTGTGAGCCCACTGTTGGGTAGGGACTGTCTCTATATGTTACCAACTTGTACTTCCCAAGCACTTAGTACAGTGCTCTGCACACAGTAAGCGCTCAATAAATACAATTGATTGATTGATTGACAGACTGATTGATTCTCCAAGAGCTGAAGTGGACAGAGTAGTAGGTGGAGAGGAGAGAGGTTAATGAGGGAAAGGCTCCTGAAGGAAATAGGATGGGAAAGATGAATGGATGGTTGGATGCCAAGGCAGGGACTTCCAGGCAGTGAGAGGATGTTATAGCTTTTCCTCAGAGAGGATCCGGGAATTTTGTGTCTTCTTGTCTTCTGACGAATGTCACCGTCTGTCCCCTTTGGGGCCTGTCAGAATCCTTCTCTTACAGTCCCGTATCAATTCTGGGAAATGACAGTTTCCCTCCGTTGGATGCCTGCAGAAGTTATTAGGAAATAGAACCGAGTCATAGTGAAAACCTAGGGGACTTCCAGATGGTGCCCCACTTTGACGCGATGTCGGCCTCCCCGTCTCTGCTTCCGTTTCTGCATGGCGTTCATTTCCTCTATGACCGGGAGGGGAATAGGGGGAATCAATCAATCAATCGTATTTATTGAGCGCTTACTGTGTGCAGAGCACTGTACTAAGCGCTTGGGAAGTACAAGTTGGCAACATATAGAGACGGTCCCTACCCAAGCGTCTGATTGAAAGCCAGAGACCCAAGGAGGAGAGATCACAGACCCGGAGATGGACAGGAAGAGACCGAACCCAGGAACCCAGGGCTGAGGCCTAACATGTCTTATCCTCACCTCCTCCCTTCTGCCAACCCACCACTCACTGGTGGTAGCAGTAGTAATAGTAATAGTGATAGTCATAGCATTTATTCAGTGTGGAAGGGTTGCTCCGCACTGTATTAGATGCTTGAAAAGTACAGAAAAGCCAAGTGACACGTTCCCCGCTCACGAGCGGTTTATTCTCCATTGGGGAGGACAAACGTAAAAATAGTTAGAGAGAAGTCTGAAAGAATAAAGCTGATATATATTTAAATATGTAGATATTCATGTGTATATATGTATATATATGTATATATACATTCATTCATTCAATCATATTTATTGAGCTCTTACTATGTGCAGAGCACTGTACTAAGCGCTTGGAAAGTACAAATCGGCAACAGATGGAGACAATCCCTACCCAACAATGGGCTCCCAGTGTAGAAGGCGGAGACAGACAACAAAACAACTAGACGGGGAGACAGACAACAAAACAAGTAGACGGGCACACAGACACACACACAATTAACTGTAAGCTTGTTGTGGGCAGCGAATGTCATTTTTATTGCTGTGTTGTACTTTCCCAAGTGCTTAGTACACTGCTCTGCACACAGTAAGCGCTCAATAAATACTATTGAATGAATGAATGCTTAAAGGTGTAAATTCATTCATTCATTCAATCGTATTTATTGAGTGCTTACTGTGTGCAGAGCACTGTACTAAATGCTTGGGAAGTACAAGTTGGTGACATGTAGAGACAGTCCCTACCCGACAACGGGCTCACAGTCCAGAAGAGGGAGACAGACAACAAAACAAAATATGTGGACAGGAGTCAAATCGTCAGAATAAACGGAATTAAAGCTAAATGCACATCATTAACAAAATAAATAAATAATAAATAAAAATAAATAGAATAGTAAATATGTACAAGTAAAATAAATAGAGTAATAAATCTGTACATACATATTTACAGGTGCTGTGGGGAGGGGAAGGAGGTAGGGCAGGGAGGATGGGGAGGAGGAGAGGAAAAAGGGGGCTCAGTCTAGGAAGGCCTCTTGGAGGAGGTGAGCTCTCAGTAGGGCTTTGAAGGGAGGAAGAGAGCTAGCTTGGCAGATGTGTGGAGGGAGGGCATTCCAGGCCAGGGGGAGGATGTGGGCTGGGGGTTGACGGTGGGACAGGTGAGAATGAGGTACAGTGAGGAGATTAGTGGCAGAGGAGCTGAGGGTTGAGGGCTGGGCTGGAGAAGGAGAGAAGGGAGGTGAGGTAGGAGGGGGCGAGGTGATGGACAGCCTTGAAGCCCAGGGTGAGGAGTTTCTGCCTGATGCGTAGGTTGACTGGTAGCCACTGGAGATTTTTGAGGAGGGGAGTAACATGCCCAGGGCATTTCCGCACAAAGATGATCCGGGCAGCAGCGTGAAGTATAGACTGAAGTGGGGAGAGACAGGAGGATGGGAGATCAGAGAGGAGGCTGATGCAGTAATCCAGTCGGGATAAGATGAGAGTTGAATCAGAGAGGTAGTGGTTTGGATGGAGAAGAAAAGGCGGATCTTGGTGATGTTGCGGAGGTGAGACCGGCAGGTTTTGGTGATGGATTGGATGTGAGGGGTGAATGAGAGAGCGGAGTCGAGAATGACACCAAGGTTGCGGGCTTGTGAGACAGGAAGGATGGTAGTGCCGTCTACAGTGATGGGAAAGTCAGGGAGAGGGCAGGGTTTGGGAGGGAAGATAAGGAGTTCAGTCTTGGACATACTGAGTATTAGATGGTGGGCAGACATCCAGATGGAGATGTCCTGAAGGCATCCAGAAACTCCTCACCCTGGGCTTTAAGGCTGTCCATCACCTCGCCCCCTCCTACCTCACCTCCCTTCTCTCCTTCTACAGCCCACCCCGTACCCTCCGCTCCTCTGCCGCTAATCTCCTCACCATGCCTCGTACTCGCCTGTCCCGCCATCGACCCCCGGCCCACATCATCCCCCGGGCCTGGAATGCCCTCCTTCTGCCCAGCTGCCAAGCTAGCTCTCTTCCTCCCTTCAAGGCCCTACTGAGAGCTCCCCTCCTCCAGGAGGCCTTCCCAGACTGAGCCCCTTCTTTCCTCTCCTCCTCATCCCTCTCTCCATCCCCCTCATCTTACCTCCTTCCCTTCCCCACAGCACCTGTATATATGTATATATGCTTGTACATATTTATTACTCTATTTATTTTTCTTGTACATATCTATTCTATTTATTTTATTGTGTTAGTATGTTCGGTTTTGTTCTCTGTCTCCCCCTTTTAGATTGTGAGCCCACTGTTGGGTAGGGACTGTCTCTATATGTTGCCGACTTGTACTTCCCAAGCGCTTAGTACAGTGCTCTGCACACAGTAAGCACTCAATAAATACGATTGATTGATTGATTGATTGCTTGAGTAGACATGAGCCTGAAGGGAGGGAGAGAGAGCAGGGGCAGAGATGTAAATTTGGGTGTCATCAGCGTAGAGATGATAGTTGAAGCCGTGGGAGCGAATGAGTTCACCGAGGGAGTGAGTGTAGATCGAGAACAGAAGGGGACCAAGAACTGACCCTTGAGGAACCCCTACGGTAAGGGGATGGGAGGGGGAGGAGGAGCCCACAGAGGAGACTGAGAATGAATGGCCGGAGAGATGAGGAGCACCAGGAGAGGACGGAGTCTGTGAAGCCAAGGTTGGATAGCGTGTTGAGGAGAAGGGGGTGGTCCACAGTGTCCAAGGCAGCTGAGAGGTGGAGGAGGATTAGTATACAGTAGGGCATATAAATAATAATTGTGGTATTTCTTAAGTGCTAGATGCCAAGCACTGAATTAAGCACCTGGAAACTTACAGGATAATCAGGTCCCACTTGGAGCTCACAGAGTAAGTAGGGCTCAGAGAAACTGAGGGGTAGAGAAGTGAAGTGACTTGCCCAAGGTCACGTGGCAGATAGATGGTGGAGCAGAGATTAGAATTCAGATCCTCTGGCTCCCAGGCCTGGGCTCTTTCCACTAGGCCACACTGCTTCTCAAGCTGTGCTGTTAAAGCACGGGCCAGGGGGCTAGTGTATCTGGCTTCTAATCCTAGCTCTGTCACTTATATTTTCTGTGACCTTGTATAAGTCACTTCTCTTCTCTGGGCCTCAGTTTCCTCAACTGCAAAATGGGGGTCAATATCTGTTCTCCCACTTAGACTGAGAGACCATGTGTGACAAGGACCATGTGAGACCTGATTATCTTGTCTCTACCTCCTAAACTTTCGGTTCTTTGTGGCCCGGAAATGTGTCTACCTCCTCTGTTGTATTGTACTTTCCAGAGCATTTAGTGCAGTGCTTTGTACATAGTAAGCACTCAAGAACTACAATTAACTTCTAGACTTTGAGTCCATTGTTGGGTAGGGACCATCTCTATATGTTGCCGACTTGTACTTCCCAAGCTCTTAGTGCGGTGCTCTGCACACAGTAAGTGCTCAATAAATATGATTGAATGAATGATTAACTGATTAGTTAATTAATAATGTTATTTGTTAAGTGCTTACTATGTGCCACGCACTGCTCTTAGCGCTGGGGTAGATACAAAGTAATCAGGTTGTCCCATGTGGGGTTCACAGTTTTCATCCTCATTTTACACCTGAGGTAACTGAAGCACAGAGAAGTGAAGTGATTTGCCCAAAGTCACACAGCTGACAAGTGGAGGAGCAGGGATTAGAACTCACAACCTCAGACTCCCAAGCCCGGCTCTTGCCACTAAGCCATGCTGCTTCTCACTAAGCCAAGCTGCTGATTCCCCAGTGCTTAGAAATATATGATGACATTTTTTTTATAATGGCATTTATTAAGCGCTTACTATGTGCCAAGCACTGTTCTAAGCACTGAGGAGGTTACAAGGTGATCAGGTTGTCCCGCGGTGGGCTCACAGTCTTAATCCCCATTTTACAGATGAGGTAATTAAGTCACAGAGAGGTGAAGTGACTTGACCAAGGTCACACAGCTGACAATTAATTTAATTTAATGTAATTTAATTCTATTAAATTTAATTCTATTCTATTTCCTACCTTCAAGGCCTTAATGAGAGCTCACCTCCTCCAGGAGGCCTTCCCACACTGAGCCCCCTCCTTCCTCACCCCCTCGTCCCCCTCTCCATCCCCTCCACCTTCCCTCCTTCCCCTCCCCACAGCACCTGTATATATGTATATATGTTTGTATGTATTTATTACTCCATTTTTTTATTTTATTTGTACATATTTATTATATTTATTTTATTTTGTTACTATGTTTTGTTTTGTTCTCTGTCTCCCCCTTCTAGACTGTGAGCCCACAGTTGGGTAGGGACCGTCTCTATATGTTGCCAACTTGTACTTCCCAAGCGCTTAGTACAGTGCTCTGCACACAGTAAGTGCTCAATAAATACGATTGATTGATTGATTTGTACGTATTTATTACTCTATTTTATTTGTACATATTTGTTCTATTTATTTTATTTTGTTAATATGTTTTGTTTTGTTCTCTGTCTCCCCCTTCTAGACTGTGAGCCCACTGTTGGGTAGGGACTGTCTCTATATGTTGCCAACTTGTACTTCCCAAGCACTTAGTACAGTGCTCTGCACACAGTAAGCGCTCAATAAATATGATTGAATGACTTTGGGCAAGTCACTTAACTTCTCTGTGCCTCGGTTACCTCATCTGTAAAATGGGGATTAAGACCTGCACCTGTTCGTTCATTCATTCATTGCCAAGATCCGCCCTTTCCTCTCCATCCCAACCGCTACCCTGCTCATTCAAGCTCTCATCCTATTCCGTCTGGACTACTGCATCAGCCTTCTCTCTGATCTCCCATCCTCGTGTCTCTCTCCACTTCAATCCATACTTCATGCTGCTGCCTGGATTATCTTTGTCCAGAAACGCTCTGGGCATATTACTCCCCTCCTCAAAAATCTCCAGTGGCTACCAATCAATCTGCGCATCAGGCAGAAACTCCTCACCCTGGGCTTCAAGGCTGTCCATCACCTCACCTTCTCCTACCTCACCTCCCTTCTCTCCTTCTCCAGCCCACCCCGCACCCTCCGCTCCTCTGCCGCTAATCTCCTCACCGTACCTCGTTCTCGCCTGTCCCGCCATCGACCCCCAGCCCACGTCATCCCCTGGGCCTGGAATGCCCTCCCTCTGCCCATCCACCAAGCTAGCTCTCTTCCTCCCTTCAAGGCCCTACTGAGAGCTCACCTCCTCCAGGAGGCCTTCCCAGACTGAGCCCCTTCCTTCCTCTCCCCCTCGTCCCCCTCTCCATCCCCCCCATCTTACCTCCTTCCCTTCCCCACAGCACCTGCATATATGTATATATGTTTGTACATATTTATTACTCTATTTATTTATTTATTTATTTTGCTTGTACATATCTATTCTATTTATTTTATTTTGTTAGTATGTTTGGTTTTGTCTCCCCCTTTTAGACTGTGAGCCCACTGTTGGGTAGGGACTGTCTCTATATGTTGCCAATTTGTACTTCCCAAGCGCTTAGTACGGTGCTCTGCACACAGTAAGCGCTCAATAAATATGATTGATGATGATGATTCATTGTCGTATTTATTGAGTGTACATGTACATGCATAATGTACATGTCTATAAATTGTACATTATTTTTATTAATGTCTGTCTCCCCCTTTAGACCATAAGCTCGTTGTGGGAATGGAATGTACCCACCAGTCATGTTGCAGTGTATTCTCCGTGTGCATAGTACAGTGTCCGGCACACAGTAAGCACTTGATAAATATCACTGATTGATTGATTGATTGATTGCCCAACATCACCCAGCAGACAAGTGTTAGACAGTAAGCACTTGATAAATATCACTGATTGATTGATTGATTGATTGCCCAACGTCACCCAGCAGACAAGTGTTAGAGCCAGGATTAGAACTCAGGTCCCCTGACACCCAAGCCTGGGCTCTTTCCACTATGCCTAGCCCCCAAGGATCTTTCATTCATTCATTCAATCGTATTTATTGAGCGCTTACTCTGTGCGGAGCACTGTACTAAGTGCCTGGAAAGTACAATTCGGTAACAGATAGAGACAATCCCTACCCAACAAAGGGCTCACAGTCTAGAAGTGGGGAGACAGATCACAAAACAAAACAAGTAGACAGGCATCAATAGCATCAAAATAGATAAATTGAATTATGGATATATGCACATCATTAATAAAATAAATAGAATAATAAATATGTACAAATATACACAAGTGTTGTGGGGTGGGGAAGGAGGTAGAGCAGAGGGAGGAGCAGGGGTGATGGGGAGGGGAGGAGGAGTAGAGGAAAAGGGGGGCTCAGTCTGGGAAGGCCTCCTGGAGGAGGTGAGCTCTCAGTAGGGCTTTGAAGGGAGGAAGAGAGCTAGTTTGGCGGATGTGAGGAAGGACGGCATTTCAGGCTAGAGGGAGGACGTGGTCCGGGGGTCGATGGCGGGACAGGTGAGAACAAGGCCTGGTGAGGAGGTTAGCGGCGGCAGAGGAGTGGAGTGTGCGGGCTGGGCTGGAGAAGGAGAGGAGGAAGGTGAGGTAGGAGGGGGCGAGGGGATGGACAGCTTTAAAGCCAAAAGTGAGGAGTTTTTGCTTCATGCGAAGGTTGATAGGCAACCACTGGAGATTTTTGAGGAGGGGAGTGACATGCCCAGAGCGTTTCTGTAGAAAGCTATTCTGGGCAGCAGAGTGAAGTATAGACTGAAGCGGGGAGAGACAGGAGGATGGGAGGTCAGAAAGGAGGCTAATGGAGTAATCCAATAACAATAATAATAATTATAATAGCATTTATTAAGCGCTTACTGTGTGCAAAGCACTGTTTTAAGCGCTGGAGAGGTTACAAGGTGATCAGGTTGTCCCACGGGGGGCTCACAGTCTTAATCCCCATTTTACAGATGAGGTAACTGAGGCCCAGAGAAATGAAGTGACTTGCCCAAAGTCACACAGCTGACAATTGGCAGAGCCAGGATTTGAACCCATGACCCTTGACTCAAAAGCCACTTGATTCTTTCCACTGAGCCATGCTGCTTCTCTTCATATTCAGTAGAAATATGATGAGAGATTGTACCATCAAGGTAGCGGTTTGGATGGAGAGGAAAGGGTGGATTTTGGCAAAGTTGTGAAGGTGAGGCCGGCAGGTTTTCGTGACGGATTGGATGTGTGGGGTGAATGAGAGTGGAGTTGAGGATCATCAGTCGTATTTATTGAGCGCTTACTATGTGCAGAGCACTGTACTAAGCGCTTGGGAAGTACAAATTGGCAACCAAGTTTGCGGGCTCGTGAGACAGGAACGATGGTAGTGCCGTCTACAGTGACGGGAAAGTCAGGGAGAGGACAGGGTTTGGGAGGGGAGGTAAGGAGCTCAGTCTTGGACATGTTGAGCTTTAGGTGGTGGGAGGACATCCAGGTGGAGATGTCCTGAAGGCAGGAGGAGATACGCGCCTGGAGGGAGAGAGAGAGAACAGGAGAGGAGATGTAAATTTGGGTGTCATCAGCGTAGAGATGGTAGTTGAAGGCGTGGGAGTGAATGACTTCACCAAGGGATTAGAAGTGTCAATTAGAGAAGCAGCATGGTGTAGTGGAAAGAGCCCAGGCTTGGGAGTCAGAGGTCGTGGATTCTTAGCCCAGCTCTGCCACTTTTCTGCTGTGTGCCCTTGGGCAAGTCACTTAACTTCTCTGGACCTCGGTTACATCATCTGTAAAATGGGGATTGAGACTGTGAGCCCCATATGGGACCGGGTCTGTGTCCAACCTGATTTATTTGCATCCATCCCAGCGCTTAGTACAGTGCCTGGCACAATGTAAGTGCTTAGCATATAAAAAAAATCGATCACTCAGTGGTATTTATTGAATGCTTATAGTGTGCAGAGCACTGAACTAAACATTTGGACCTGTATAAGCCAATAGAGAGGTAGACATGTTCCCTGTCCACAAGGAGCTTATAGCCTAAAGGAGGAAACAGACATTGATAATAATAATAATAATAATGGTATTTGTTAAGCACTTACCATGTGCCAGGCACTGTTCTAAGAGCTAGGGTAGATACAAGATAGGTAGATAGATAGAGAAAGTAGGTACAGACAGAGGTAGATAGGTAGATAGAGAAGCAGCATGGCTCAGTGGAAAGAGCCCGGGCTTTCGAGTCAGAAGTTGTGGGTTCAAATTCTGGCTCTACTGCTTGTCAGCTGTGTGACTTTGGGCAAGTCACTTCACTTCTCTGGGCCTCAGTTACCTCATGTGTAAAATGGGGATTAAGACTGTGAGCCCCCCGTGGGACAACCTCATCACCTTGTAACCTCCCCAGCGGTTAGAACAGGACTTTGCACATAGTAAGCGCTTAGTAAATGCCATCATTCATTCATTCATTCATTCATTTATTTAATTATTGAGCACTTTCTGTGTGCAGAGCACTGTACTAAGCGCTTGGGAAGTACAAGTTGGCAACATATAGAGACAGTCCCTACCCAACAACGGGCTCACAGTCTAGAAGCACTTAGTACAGTGCTCTGCACACAGTAAGCGCTCAATAAATGCGATTGATTGATTGATTAGAAGGGGAAGACAGACAACAAAACAAAACATGTGGACAGGTGTCAAGTCATCAGAATAAATAGAAATAAAGCTAGATTCACATCATTAACAAAATTAATAGCATAGTAAATATGTACAAGTAAAATAAATAGAATAATAAATCATCATCATACAAGATAATCCAGTTGGACAAAGTCTTAATCCCTAGTTTACAGATGGGGGAACTGAGGCCCAGAGAAGTAAAGTGACTCGCTCAAGGTCACACAGCAGACAAGTGGCAGAGCCGGGTTTAGAACCCATGACCGTCTGACCTGTGTTCTATCCGCTATGACAGACAGAGGAAATTGCAGCATATTAAGGATGTGGACATAAGCGCTGTGGGGGTGAGGGTGGGTGAATAGCAAGTTCTTAAAAGAGACAGAGCCAAGTGCATGGTGATGCAGAAGGGCGAGGGAGCGGGGGAAATGAGGGCTAAATTGAGGAAGGCCTCTTGGAGTAGAGATGGAATTTTAGTAAGGCTTTGAACATAGGAAGTGTGGTGCTCTCCTTGTAAACGAAGGAGGAAGGTTCTCTAGCACAGCGGCAGGACATGGGCAAGGGGTTGGAAGCCAAAGAGGTGAGATCGAGGCACAGTGAGTAGATTGGTGTTAGAGGAGTGCAGTGTGCCGGCTGGATTTTAGTAATCAATCAATCATATTTATTGAGAGCTTACTGTGTGCAGAGCACTGTACTAAGCGCTTGGGAAGTACAAGTTGGCAACATATAGAGACAGTCCCTACGCAACAGTGGGCTCAGTCTAGAAGGGGGAGGAAATCAGGGAGATGAGATAGAGGGGGGAGAGCTGCTTGAGGGCTTTAAAGCCGATGGCGAGGAGTTCCTGTTTGATGCAGAAGTGGATCATCATCAATCGTATTTATTGAGTGCTTACTGTGTGCAGAGCACTGTACTAAGCGCTTGGGAAGTACAAGTTGGCAACATATAGAGACAGTCCCTACCCAATAGTGGGCTCACAGTCTAATGGCATCCACTTGGGGTTCTCGAGGAGTGGGGAGACATGGACTAACTGTTTATTTAGAAAATGGTCCGGGCGGCTGAGTGAAATATCAATTGGAGTGGGGAGAGGCAGCGTTGATGGAGGAGGTGCTGTTTGCTGGAGGTTGTTCTCCTCAAGCAGTAGACTGTGGGTAGATACTGTAGAGGACTGTGGGGAAATGACCACAGAGGGAAGACACTGGAGGACTATAGGGAATCACCTCAGAGGACTCTGAGATGACACTGCAGCAGACTGTGGAGAATCACCTCAGAGGACTGTGGGGAATAACAATTGCGGTATTTGTTAAGGACTTACTATGTGCCAGGCACTCTACTAAGCCATGGGGTTGATACAAGCAAATCTGGTTGGACATAGTCCTTGTATCAGGGGCTCACACTTTTAATCCCCATTTTCAGATGAGGTCACTGAGGTACAGAGAAATTAAGTGACTTACCCAAGGTCATACAGCAGGCAAGTGGCAGAGCTGGGTTTAAAAACTAGGTCGTCCTGCCTCCCAGAACTGAGCTTTACCCACTAGGCCATGCTGCTTCTCTGCAGTAGAAGCGCTTCATACAGTGCTCTGCACACAGTAAGCGCTCAATAAATACGATTGATTGGTTGCAGTGTCTTCCCACAGCCCTCTACGGTCACTGCAGAGAACTGTGGGGAATCGCATCATCGGGCTGTGGGAAGGCACAGTGGAGGACTGTGGGAATCAATCAATCAATCAATCAATCGTATTTATTGAGCGCTTACTGTGTGCAGAGCACTGTACTAAGCGCTTGGGAAGTACAAGTTGGCAACATATAGAGACAGTCCCTGCCCAACAGTGGGGAAGCCCCTGTAGAGGACTCTGAGGAATCACTGCAGCGGACTGTGGAGAATCACCACAGAGGGCTATGGGAAGACATCGTGGGTGACTGTGACTCCCCCTTTCAGACTGTGAGCCCACTATTGGGTAGGGACTGTCTCTATATGTTGCCAACTTGTACTTCCCAAACGCTTAGTACAGTGTTCTGCACACAGCGCTCAATAAATATGATTGATGATGATGACAGTGGGGAATCCTCGTAGAGGGCTCTGGGGAGACACTGCGGAGGACTATGGGGAATCCCGGTAGAAGGCTGTGGAAAGACACAATGGAGGACTCCTCCCCCTCTCCATCCCCCGAGCCTTACCTCCTTCCCTTCCCCACAGCACCTGTATATATGTTTGTACGTATTTATTACTCTATTTATTTGTTTTACTTGTACGTATCTATTCTAATTATTTTATTTTGTTAGTATGTTTGGTTTTTTTCTCTGTCTCCCCCTTCTAGACTGTGAGCCCACTGTTGGGTAGGGACCGTCTCTACATGTTGCCAACTTGTACTTCCCAAGTGCTTAGTAAAGTGCTCTGCACATAGTAAGCGCTCAATAAATACGATTGAATTGAATTGAATTGACTGTGGGAAATCATGACAGCAGACTGTGGGAAGGCACTGCACAGAACTGTGGGCAGTCACCACAGAGGACTGTGGAAAATCACCATAGAGGGCTGTGGGAAGACACTGTGGATGACTGGAGAATCACCTTAGAAGGCTCTGGGGAGACATTGTGAAGGACTGTGGGGAGACAAGGCAGAAGACAGTGGGGAATCATGTCAGCAGACTGTGGGAAGACACTGCAGAGGACTGGGGAATGGTGCCAGAGGACTGTGAGGAGACACTGCAGAGGACTGTGGGGAGACACTGCGGAGGGCTGTGGGGAATCACGTCAGAGGATTGTGAGGAGACTGCGGAGGACTGTGAGGAATCACATTAGAGGACCGTGGGGGATTATGTCAGAGGACTATGGGGAATCATGTTGGAGGACCGTGGGGAGTCACAATGGAGGACTACGGGGAATCACCGCAGAGGACTTAGGGAAAATCACCGCAGAGGGCTGTGGGAAGACACTCCGGAGAAGCAGCATGGCCTAATGGGTAGAGCACAGGTCTGGAAATCAGAAGGACCTGGGTTCTAATTCCTTCTCAGACACTTTTCAGCTGTGTGACATTGGGCAGGTTACTTCACTTCTCTGGGCCTCAGTAAAATGGTGTTTAAGACTGTGAACCTCATGTGGAACATGGCTGTGTCCAGCCTAATTAGCCCATACCTACCCAGTGCTTATATAGTGCTCTGCACACAGTAAGCGCTCAATAAATATGATTGAATGAATTCAATGAATGAAAGAAGTAGAAGGAAAAGAAGGAGCAGGAGAAGGAAGGAGAAGCAGCGTGGCCTAGTGGCAAGAGCATGGGCTTGGCAATCAGAGGATGTGGGCTCTAATCCCTGCTTCGCCACTTGTCTGCTGTGTGACCTTGGGGGAGTCACTTCACTTCTGTGTGCCTCAGTTACCACATACGTAAATGAGGATTAAGATTGTGAGCCCTACGTGGGACAACCTGATTACCTTGTATCTACCCCATCGCTTAGAACAGTGCATGGTACATAGTAAGCACTTAGCAAATATCATTATTATTATTGTTATTAGAAGGAGGAGAAGGAGAAGAAGGAGAAGAAGGAGGAGGAGGAAGAGAAGAAGGAGGAGAAGAAGAAGAAGAAGAAGAAGAAGAAGAAGAGGAAGAAAAAGGAAGAGGAGAAGGAGGAGGAAGAGGAGAAAAGAGGAGAAGGAGAAGAAAGAAGGAAGGAAAGAAAGAAGGAAGGAAAGAAGAAAAGAAAGAAGGAAGGAAAGAAGGAAAGAAAGAAGGAAGGAAGGAGAGAGAGAAAGAAAGAAAGAAAGAAAGAAAGAAAGAAAGAAAAAAAGAAAGAAAGAAAGAGAAGAAAGAAAAAAGAGAGGGAGAGAGAGAAAGAAAGGAAGGAAGGAAGAAAGAAAGAAAGAAAGAAAGAAAGAAAAAAGAGAAGAAAGAAAAAAGAAAGAGGGAGAGAGAGAAAGAAAGGAAGGAAGAAAGAAAGAAAGGAAGAAAGAAAGAAAGGAAGGAAGAAAGAAAGAAAGAAAGAAAGAAAGAAAGAAAGAAAGAAAAAGAAACAGAAGAAGGAAAAAAGAGAGGGAGAGAGAAAGAAAGAAAGAGAAGAAAGAAAAGAGAGAGAGAGAAAGAAAGAGAAGAAAGAAAAAAGAAAGAGAGGGAGAGTGAAAGAAAGAAAGAGAAGAAAGAAAAGAGAGAGAGAGAAAGAAAGAGAGAGAGAAAGAAATAAAGAAAGAAGGAAGGAAGGAAAGAAAGAAAGAAAGAAAGAAAGAAAGAAAGAAAGAAAGAAAGAAAGAAAGAAAGAAAGAAAGAAAGAAAGAAAAAGAAAGAAAGAAAGAAAAAGAAAGAGAAGAAGGAAAAAAGAAAGAGAGGGAGAGAGAAAGAAAGAAAGAGAAGAAAGAAAAGAGAGAGAGAGAGAGAAAGAAAGAAAGAAAGAGAAGAAAGAAAAAAGAAAGAGAGGGAGAGTGAAAGAAAGAAAGAGAAGAAAGAAAAGAGAGAGAGAAAGAAAGAAAGAAAGAAAGAAGGGAGGAAGGAAGGAAAGAAAGAAAGAAAGAAAGAAAGAAAGAAAGAAAGAAAGAAAAAGAAAGAAAGAAAGAAAGAAAAAGAAAGAAAAAGAAAGAAAGAAAGAAAGGAAGAAAGAGAGAAAGAAAGAAAAAGAAAGAAAGAAAGAAAAAGAAAGAAAGAAAGAAAGAAAGAAAGAAAGAAAGAAAGAAAGAAAGAAAGAAAAAGAAAGCTTGTTAAGCACTTACTATGTGCCAAGGACTGTTCTCAGTGCTGGGGAAGATACAGGATATTCAGGTCCAGCACAGTCCCTTGTTCCATACAGGGCTTACAGTCTAAGTAGGAAGGAGAACAGGTATTGAATAGGTATTGAATCCCCATTAGGGGACCGAGGGGGCTCACCACAGAGGACTGTGGAAAGACACTGCAGAGGACAGACCAGCCTTCCCTGACTAAATCCTCCACTCCTCTTCTCCCACTCCCTACTGCATTACCCTGCCATGCTTCCTTTATTCATACCCCCCTGCCCCGTCCCAGCCCCACAACATTTTTGTCCATATCTGTCATTAATATTAATGTCTGTCTCCCCCTCTAGACCTTAAGTTCACTGTGGGCAAGGATTATGTCTGTTATATTGCTACATTGCGCTCTCCCAAGTGCGTAGTATAGTGGTCTGCACAAAGTAAGCGCTCAATAAATAGCAATTGACTGACTGACTGACTAGCAGGGAGCAATAGGGGGAAGGGATTCAGGATGCAAATCATTACACAGTTTGGATAAGACACAGTGGAAGAGTTTGAGATGTTCTTTCTACAACACAGTACAAGTAATAATTCCCAAGGACCCTAGTTGGGAAAAGAAAATAGATTAGACTACAACTAGAACAGGGAAGTCACCAACAGATTTGGAAAATTTGCCCTGTGGGACTGGGAAGGTAGGCGTAGTTTCATTTTCTATTGATTACTGTTCTTTTTTCCCTATTGCCATCTGATCAGTTTGAAAGGTGACCAGTCAGTTAGTCGATTGTATTTCTTGAGTGCCTATTCAGCGCAAAGTGCTGTACTAAACACTTGGGAGAAAACCAGTGTTACCTAGCAGAAAGTGCCTGAGACTGGGAGTCAGAGGATCTGGCTTCTAGTCCCAGCGCCATTACTTACCTGCTGTGTGACCTTGGGCAAGTCACTTAACTTCTCTGTGCCTCAAAAGAGAAGCAGCGTGGCTCAGTGGAAAGAGTACTGGCTTGGGAGTCTGAGGTCATGGGTTTGAATCCTGGCTCTGCACACAGTGCTCTGCACACAGTAAGTGCTCAATAAATAAATAAATATGATTGATTCACCAGTTGTCTGCTGTGTGATGTTGGGAAAGTCACTTAACTTCTCTGTGCCTCAGTTACCTCATCTGGAAAATGGCGATTAAGACTGTGAGCCCCTGTGGGACAACCTGATCACCCCAGCGTTTAGAACAGTGCTTAATAAATATATATATGTATATATGTTTGTACGTATTACCCCAGTGCTTAGAAGAGTGCTTTGCACATAGTAAGTGCTTAACAAAAACCATCATTATTATTATTATTACCCTCATTGGCAAAATGGGGATTCAGTATCTGTGAGCCCCAAGTGGGCTGTGATTATGTTAGCGTTGGTAAATGCTTAAAGTATAATAATAATAATAATAATAATAATGACATTTATTACATGCTTACTATGTGCAAAGCACTGTTCTAAGCACTGGGGAGGTTACAAGGTGATCAGGTTGCCCCACGGGGGGCTCACAGTCTTCATCCCCATTTTACAGATGAGGTACTGAGGCACAGAGAAGTTAAGTGACTTGCCCAAAGTCACACAGCTGACAATTGGCGGAGCTGGGGTTTGAACCCATGACCTCTGACTCCAAAGCGTGGGCTCTTTCCACTGAGCCACGCTGCTTCTCTCTATATAGCATATACTACAATTAGTAGTATTTGGCTCGTAGTACTTGCTTAACAAATAATCAATCAATCAATCAATCAATCGTATTTATTGAGCGCTTACTATGTGCAGAGCACTGTACTAAGCGCTTGGGAAGTACAAATTGGCATCACATAGAGACAGTCCCTACCCAACAGTGGGCTCACAGTCTAAAAGGGGGAGACAGAGAACAGAACCAAACATACCAACAAAATAAAATAAGTAGGATAGAAATGTACAAGTAAAATAAATAAATAAATAGATAAATAGAGTAATAAATATGTACAACCATATATACATATATACAGGTGCTGTGGGGAAGGGAAGGAGGTAAGACGGGGGGATGGAGAGGGGGACGAGGGGGAGAGGAAAGAAGGGGCTCAGTCTGGGAAGGCCTCCTGGAGGAGGTGAGCTCTCAGCAGGGCCTTGAAGGGAGGAAGAGAGCTAGCTTGGCGGATGGGCAGAGGGATTGGGGGCATTCCAGGCCCGGGGGATGACGTGGGCCGGGGGTCGATGGCGGGACAGGCGAGAGCGAGGTACAGTGAGGAGATTAGTGGTGGAGGAGCGGAGGGTGCGGGCTGGGCAGTAGAAGGAGAGAAGGGAGGTGAGGGAGGAGGGGGCGAGGTGATGGAGAGCCTTGAAGCCCAGGGTGAGGAGTTTCTGCTTGATGCGCAGATTGATCGGTAGCCATTGGAGGTTTTTGAGGAGGGGAGTAATATGTCCAGAGCGTTTCTGGACAAAGATAATCCGGGCAGCAGCATGAAGTATGGATTGAAGTGGAGAGAGACACGAGGATGGGAGATCAGAGAGAAGGCTAGTGCAGTAGTCCAGACGGGATAGGATGAGAGCTTGAATTAGCAGGGTAGCGGTTTGGATGGAGAGGAAAGGGCGGATCTTGGCAATGTTGCGGAGCTGAGACCGGCAGGTTTTGGTGACGGCTTGGATGTGAGGGGTGAATGAGAGAACGGAGTCGAGGATGACACCAAGGTTGCGGGCTTGTGAGACGGGAAGGATGGTAGTGCCGTCAACAGAGATGGGAAAGTCAGGGAGAGGACAAGGTTTGGGAGGGAAGACAAGGAGCTCAAATAAGACGATGATGATTGATGATGATGATAATGATGCAACGGAGTTAGAAGACCCTTGGGTCTTCTTGGTCCCCTTCTATTCCCCTACTACTCCCACTCCCTTGGAAAATTCATTCACTCCCATGGCTTCAACTACCACCTCTATGTGGGTGATTCCCAAATCTACATCTCCAGCCCTGATTCTCTTTTCTTCTCTGCAGTCTTGTATTTCCTCCTGCCTTCGGGACATCTCTACTTGGTTGTCCCGCCAACACCTCAAATTGAACATGTTCTAAACAGAGCTCATCTTCCCACCTAAACCCTGTCCTCCCCTAGATGTCCCCCCTCACTATCCCCACAACCCCACCTCCTCCCTGTCTCACAAGCCTTCAACACTGGCCCGATCCTCGACTCATCCCTCTCAAGTAATCCGTTGCATTTATTGAATACTTAGTGTGTGCAGAACACTGTACTAAGTACTTGGGAGAGTACAGTACAACAATAAAACACACTCCCTGCCCATGAAGAGCCTCCAGTCCAGTCTGCATTTTCAGTCAGTCATCATCATCATCGTCATCAATCGTATTTATTGAGCGCTTACTGTGTGCAGAGCACTGTACTAAGCGCTTGGGAAGTACAAATTGGCAACATATAGAGACAGTCCCTACCCAACAGTGGGCTCACAGTCTAAAAATCACAGTCTAAAAATCAATCACCAAATCCTGTTTGTTTAGCCTCCAAACATCACTAGAACCCACTCCTTCCTTTCCATCCAAACTCCCATCTCCTTAATCCAAACCCGTTTCCTAATCCACCTTGATCACTGCATCAGGCTCCTTGCTGATCTTCCTGCTTCTTGTCTCTCCCCACTCCACTTCATACTTCACTCTGTTGCCCTGATCGTTTCTCTAAAAAAAAAAAACAGTCTAGTACAGGACTCCTCACTCCTCAAGACCCTCCAGTGGTTGCCCACCCATCTCCGCGGCAAACAGAAACTTTTTACCACCCGCTTAAAGGCGCTGTCAGCTTGTCCACCTCATTCCTCACTTCGATGGTCTGCTGATATCTAACTTGCACACTCAATTCCTCTAATATCAGCCTGCTCACTTATTGTACCTTGATCTCATCTAGCTTACCCTTGCCCAGATTCATTCATTCATTCAATCGTATTTATTGAGTGCCTACTGTGTGCAGAGCATGGTACCAAGCGCTTAGCACTGTGCAGATTCTCCCTCTGACCTGAAACTCCCTTCCACTTCAATTTCGACAGTCCACCATTCTCTCCATCTTCAAAACCCTCCTAAAACTACATCTCCTCCAAGAGGCCTTCCCAGACTAAGCCCTTTAATCCTCTTATCCACTTCTTTCTGTGTTGCGATGCACTTTGCCGTCATGGCTTAGTGGTTAGAGCACGGGCCTCGGAGTCAGATAGACCTGGGTTCTAAACCCAGCTCCATCGTGTGTCTGCTGTGTGACCTTGGGCAAGTCACTTAGTGTTTCTCTGCCTCAGTTACCTTATCTGTAAAATTAGGATGAGAGTGTGAGCCCCTCATGGGACAGGGACTGTGTCCGACTTGATTAATTTAAGAGAAGCAGCATGGCCTTGTACATATCTATTGTATACTTGTACATATCTATTGTATTTATTTTATTATTTGTACATATCTATTGTATTTATTTTATTTTGTTAATATGTTTGGTTTTGTTCTCTGTCTCCCCCTAATAGACTGTGAGCCCACTGTTGGGTAGGGACTGTCTCTATATGTTGCCAACTTCTACTTCCCAAGCGCTTAGTACAGTGCTCTGCACACAGTAAGCACTCAATAAATATGATTGATTGATTGATTGATTGATTGAAAGAGCAAGGCCTTGGGAGTCAGAGGTCGTAAATTCTAATCCCGGCTCTGCCACTTGTCAACTGTGTGACTTTGGACAAGTCACTTCACTTCTCTGGGCCTCATTTACCTCATCTGTAAAATGGGGATGAAGACGTGAGTCCCACGTGGGACAACCCGATTACCTTGTGTCTACCCCAGTGCTTAGAACAGTGCTTAGCAAATAGTAAACGCTTAACAAATACCATCATTATTATTATTATTTATTCAAATGTACATTCTGTGATCAATCTTTACTCTTGTGTTTGTTTATATCTGTCTCACTCCTCTAATGCTAACTTTCTCACTGTACCTTGATCTTGTCTATCTCATCACTGACCCCTGGCCCATGTCCTACCTCTGGCCTAGAAAACCCTCCCTCTTCATATCCGACAGACAATGACTCCCCCCTTCTTCAAAACCTTATTGAAGGCCCATCTCCTCCAGGACAAAGCCCTCTTTTCCTTTTCTTCCATTCCCTTCTGCGTTGCCCTGACTTGCTCCCTTTATTCAACTCCTCTCCCAGCCCCCCAGTGCTATACACACATACGTAATGTATGTATTTGTATTAAAGTCTGTTTCTCCCTCTAGACTAGTTTGTTATCATCATCATCATCAATCGTATTTATTGTTATGGGCAGGGAATGTGTCTATTTATTGTTATATTGTCCTCTCCCAAGTGCTAAGAATGGTACTCTGCACATAGTAAGTACCTGTATATATGTTTGTACATATTTATTACTCTATTTATTTATTTATTTTACTTGTACATATCTATTCTATTTATTTTATTTTGTTATAATGTTTGGTTTTGTTCTCTGTCTCCCCCTTTTAGACTGTGAGCCCACTCTTGGGTAGGGACTGTCTCTATATGTTGCCAACTTGTACTTCCCAAGGGCTTAGTACAGTGCTTTGCACACAGTAAGTGCTCAATAAATACGATTGATTGATTGATTGATTGGAAGATCTTGTGGGTAGGGAATGTAGTCACTGCTTTGTTTTGAACTTAGGGAATGTGTCTGTTTATTGTTGTATTGTACTTTCCCAAGCGCTTAGTACAGTGCTCTGCACACAGAAAGCGCTCAAAAAATACAGTTGAATGAGTGAACTTTCCCAATTCTTAGTACAGTCCAGTGCATGTAGGTGGCACTCAATATATATTATCATTCCTTTTCTTCGGTTTATGTTTTGCTGAGGAAATCCTGTTGTCAGTGACAGTCTTCTTTAAAAGCATTTTTTCCTCTTGAAATCTTTTTCTTTTTAAACAAACAAGGCTTTAACCCGTCTCGGTTTCTTTTCTCAGATGTGGAATTTGCCCTCTGATCCCAGAGTTCACCTCTCTGCCCCAATTCTCAATCTGCCGATTGGACTGGCTCTCCCAGAGGAGAGGGCTGATGTTTGGCTTTCCAATATCTTCCCCTTTGCTGGCTGGGGAAGCAGCGTGGCTCAGGGGAAAGAGCCCGGGCTTTGGAGTCAGAGGTCATGGGTTCGAATCCCGGCTCTGCCACATGTCTGCTGTGTGACCTTGGGCAAGTCACTTCACTTCTCTGAGCCTCAGTTCTCTCAACTGTGGAATGGGAATTAAGACTGTGAGCCCCATGTGTATCCCCCAGCGCTTAGAACAGTGCTTTGCACATAGTAAGCGCTTAACAAATGCCATCATCATCATCATCATCACTCTGGCTGCAGAGACCGGGTTTTGCTCTGAGTTGGCCCCCTGTTCCCTCCACACTCTCCCCTCCTCCAAATGGGGTGAGCCAAGGCCTGAGTCCTCAGCTTGCTCAACTGGCCAGCCATAAATAATCTCTGACATCCAGCAGATAATAATAATGATGATAGTAATAATTATAATTACAATAATGATGGTATTTGTTAAGCGCTTACTACGTGCCAAGCACTGTTCTAAGTGCTGGGGTAGATTCAAGGTAGTCAGGTTGTCCCACGTGTGGTTCACAGTCTTAATCCTCATTTTCTAGATGAGGTAACTGAGGCCCAGAGAAGTGAAGTGACTTGCCCTAGGTCACACAGCAGGCAAGTGGCGGAGCCAGGATTAGAACCCATGACCTTTTGACTTCCAGGCCTGTGCTCTAAGATTTAAGGGGTAGTGCTCAGTTCTTTGGTATGATTATACCGCGAGTCTTTAAGTGATGGTTTAGGGGTTCTGGTTGTCCCGGTAATAATAGTAATAATCATGTTACTTGTTAAGCGCATACTATGTGCCCAGCACTGTTCGTAGCACTGGGGTAGATGCAAGGTAATCAGGTTGGACACAGTCCCTGTCCCACGTGGGGCTCACACTATTTATCTCCATTTTACAAATGAGGCAACTAAGGCCCAGAGAAATGAAGTGACTTTCCCAAGGTCACTCAGCAGCATGAGGCAGAGCCAGGATTAGAACCCAGGTCCTTCTGATTCCCAGACCTGTGCTCTATCCACTTAGCCACGCAATTTCTCAATCTGAACAGGGGCTCGGCATCTGCCTTTCTGAGAGAGTACAATCTAGGACTGCTGGTCCATGGGGATAACTTTTTTTATAGTATTTGTTAAGTGCTGGTCCCAGCACCATTCTAAGCATGGGGTAGATACAATAATAATAATAATAATAATAATAATAATAATAATAATAATAATGGCATTTGTTTAGCGCTTACTATGTGCAGAGTACTGTTCTAAGCGCTGGGGGGGATACAGGGTGATCAAGTTGTCCCACATGGGGCTTACAGTCTTATTCCCCATTTTACAGAGGAGGTCACTGAGGCTTAGAGAAGTTAAGTGACTTGCCCAAGGTCACAGAGCGGACATGTGGTGGAGTTGGGATTCAAACCCGTGACCTCTGAATCCAAAGCCCATGTTCTTTCCACTGAGCCACGCTGCTTCTCAATGATACAAGGCAATCAGGTTGGACACGGTCCCTGTCCTACATGGGGCAGCGTGGCTCAGTGGAAAGAGCCCGGGCTTTGGAGTCAGAGGGCATGGGTTCAAATCCCGGCTCTGCCACATGCCTGCTGTGTGACCTTGGGCAAGTCACTTCACTTCTCTGAGCCTCAGTTCCCTCACCTGTAAAATGGGGATTAAAACTGTGAGCCCCGCATGGGACAACCTGATCACCTTGTATCCCCCCAGCGCTTAGAACAGTGCTTTGCACATAGTAAGCGCTTAACAAATGCCATCATCATCATCATCATCATCATCATCATGGGACTCACGGTCTTAATCCCCATTTTACAGAGGAGATGACTGAGGCACGGAGAAGACAAGTGACTTGCTCAAGATCACACAGCAGACAAGAGGTGGAGCCGGGATTAGAACCCAAGTCCTTCTGATTCCCAGGCCTAGGCTCTAACCCCTAGGCCATGCTGTGGTTTGATCCCCCAATCCTTTTTTTTAATTGTATTTCTTAAGTACTTTTTCTGTGTCAGGCACTGTTTTAAACTCTGGAGTAGATAAATTTAATCAGGTTGGGCACAGTCTCTGCCCCACATGAGACTCCCAGTCCTTCATTTTACCACTGAAGGAACGGAGGCAAAGAGAAGATAAATGACTGGGGTCAGAGGCGAAATAGATGAGATTGTGGTACAGTCATTCATTCAGTCACATTTATTGAGCGCTTACTGTGTGAAGAACACTGGATTAAGCACTTGGGAGAGGACAGTACAATAATAAAAAGACATATTTCCTGCCCACAGTGAGCTTTCAGCCTGGGGTTGGGTCGCGGGGAGGTTGGTGTTGGGTAGCCACCCACCATCCTCCACATAACAAAAGGCAGTGCGGTCCAGTGGATGAAGTCAGCTGGGAGTCAGGAGACCTAAGTTTTAGTCAATCAATTGTATTTATTGAGCGCTTACTATGTGCAGAGCACTGTACTGGTAGTTCTGGCTTTGCCAATGAACCACTGTGTGTGACCTTGGGCAAGTGCCATTGTTTCTTCTCCTCAGCATGTGTGAGATAATAACAATAATAATAATAATAATAATAATAATAATAATATTGGCATTTATTGAGTGCTTACTCTGTGCAAAGCACTGTTCTAAGTGCTGGGAAGGTTACAAGGTGATGAGGTTGTCCCACGGGGGGGCTCACAGTCTTAATCCCCATTTTACAGATGAGGTAACCGAGGCACAGAGAAGTTAAGTGACTTGCCCAAAGTCATTCAATCATATTTATTGAGCGCTTACCGTGTGCAGAGCACTGTACTAAGTGCTTGGGAAGTACAAGGTGGCAACATCTAGAGACAGTCCCTAACCAACAGCGGGCTCACAGTCTAGAAGGGGGAGACAGAGAACGAAACAAAACATATTAACAAAATAAAATAAATGGAATAAATATGTACAAATTAAATAAATAAATAGAGTAATAAATACGTACAAACATATATACAGGTGCTGTGGAGAGGGGAAGGAGGTAAGGCGGGGGGGATGCAGAGGGGGAGGAGGGGGAGAGGAAGGAGGGGGCTTAGTCTGGGAAGACCTCCTGGAGGAGGTGAGCTCTCAGTAGGGATTTGAAGTCACATAGCTGACAATTGGTGGAGCAGGGTCTTGAACCCATGACCTCTGACTTCAAAGCCCGGGCTCTTTCCACTGAGCCACGCTGCTTCTCAAAAAATAATAATGTTAAATAATAATAATGGCATTTGTTAAGTGCTTACTATGTGCAAAGCATTGTTCTAAGTGCTGGGGAGGTTACAAGGTGATCAGGTTGTCCCACGGGGGGCTCACAGTTTTAATCCTCATTTTACAGGTGAGGAAACTGAGGCACAGAGAAGTTAAGTGACTTGCCTAAAGTCACACAGCTGACAAGTGGCACTAACCCCAGATGGGCCTGGGAGGCGGAAGGACCCAGGTTCTAATCCTGGCTCCGCCAGTTGTCTGTGGTGTGACCTTAACTTCTCTGGGCCTCGGTTACCTCTCTGTAAAATGGGAATTAAGACTGTGAGCCCTATAAGGGACATAGACTGTATCCAACCCGATTTGTTTCTATTCACCTAAGCACTTAGTACAGTCCCTAACACATAGTAAGCACTTAACAAATGCCACAATTATTATTATTACAGATGGATGTTTTTTAAACCATAAGCCACCGAAGGGAAAAGGACTGTGACTAATTCCCACCTGGGTATTCTCTACCAAGGCTTAGTAGAGTGCTCTGCACACAGTAAGTGCTTAGTAAATCCTATTAATACTACAATTTTCATTCTTTCATAATTTAATAATCAATCAATCAATCAATCAATCGTATTTATTGAGCGCTTACTATGTGCAGAGCACTGTACTAAGCGCTTGGGAAGTACAAATTGGCATCACATAGAGACAGTCCCTACCCGATAGTGGGCTCACAGTCTAAAAGGGGGAGACAGAGAACAGAACCAAACATACCAACAAAATAAAATAAGTAGGATAGAAATGTACAAGTAAAATAAATAAATAAATAAATAGAGTAATAAATATGTACAACCATATATACATATATACAGGTGCTGTGGGGAAGGGAAGGAGGTAAGACGGGGATGGAGAGGGGGACGAGGGGGAGAGGAAAGAAGGGGCTCAGTCTGGGAAGGCCTCCTGGAGGAGGTGAGCTCTCAGCAGGGCCTTGAAGGGAGGAAGAGAGCTAGCTTGGCGGATGGGCAGAGGGAGGGCATTCCAGGCCCGGGGGGATGACGTGGGCCAGGGGTCGATGGCGGGACAGGCGAGAGCGAGGTACGGGGAGGAGATCAGCGGCGGAGGAGCGGAGGGTGCGGGGTGGGCTGGAGAAGGACAGAAGGGAGGGGAGGTAGGAGGGGGCGAGGTGATGGACAGCCTTGAAGCCCAGGGTGAGGAGTTTCTGCCTGATGCGCAGATTGATCGGTAGCCACTGGAGGTTTTTGAGGAGGGGAGTGATATGTCCAGAGCGTTTCTGGACAAAGATAATCCGGGCAGCAGCATGAAGTATGGATTGAAGTGGAGAGAGACACGAGGATGGGAGATCAGAGAGAAGGCTAGTGCAGTAGTCCAGACGGGATAGGATGAAAGCTTGAATTAGCAGGGTAGCGGTTTGGATGGAGAGGAAAGGGCGGATCTTGGCAATGTTGCGGAGCTGAGACCGGCAGGTTTTGGTGACGGCTTGCATGTGAGGGGTGAATGAGAGAGCGGAGTCGAGGATGACACCAAGGTTGCGGGCTTGTGAGACGGGAAGGATGGTAGTGCCGTCAACAGAGATAATCTATTCAGCTAGCTTGTCCTGTCCCCCTATTAATTGGCAAATTCCTTGAGGGCAGGGAAAACATGGGTCTGGCTGATGTGGTCCCTTCCTAAATGTTCAGTACAGTGCTTAGCACCTTGTAGGTGCTCAATAAATACCATTTATTGATTGATAGGGGACTTGGCCAATTTTTTTTTTTGGTAATTATTAAGTCACACAGCAGGCTTGTGACAGAGCTGGGATTACCTGTACCTTGATTTCATCTGTCTCGCCACCCACCTCTCGTCCACCTCCTGCCTCTGTCCTGGAATGCCCTCCCTCATCATATCATCAATCGTATTTATTGAGCGCTTACTGTGTGCAGAGCACTGTACTAAGCGCTTGGGAAGTACAAGTTGGCAACACAGAGACAGTCCTTACCCAACAGTGGGCTCACAGTCTAAAAGGGGGAGACAGAATCCAACAGACAATTCCTTCAGAGCCTTGTTGAAGGCCCATCTCCTCCAAGAGGCCTTCCATGACTACGCCCTCCTTTCCTCTTCGCCCATGCCCTTTTGTATCACCCTAACTCGCTCTGCCCTTATGTCCATATCTGTAATTTCATTTATTTACATTAATGCCTGTCTCCCTCTTTAGATTGTATGCTCACTGTGGGCAGGGAATGTGTCTGTTCATTGTTGAATCGTACTCTCCCAAGTACTTAGTACAGTGCTCTGCATACAGTAAGTGCTTAAAGAATACAATTGAATGAATGAATGAAAAAATGAATGAATGAAGCAGGGTCTTCTGATTCCCGTTTCTGAGCAACAGTTCAAGCTGCCTCCCCTCTAAAGATTCAATGTCTTTAAATTTGTTTGCTCTCCCCTACAAGTAATTCATTTTAATAACTGCTTTTTCTTCTAGACCATAAGTTTCTCAAGGGCAGGGATTGTGGAAGCAGCATGGCTCAGTGGAAAGAGCCCGGGGTTTGGAGTCAGAGGTCATGGGCTCAAATCCCGGCTCCGCCAATTGTCAGCTGCGTGACTTTGGGCAAGTCACTTAACTTCTCTGTGCCTCAGTTACCTCATCTGTAAAAGGAGGATTAAGACTGTGAACCCCCCTCGTGGGACAACCTGATCACCTTTTAACCTCCCCAGCGCTTAGAACAGTGCTTTGCACATAGTAAGCGCTTAATAAATGCCATCATTATTATCTCTATTGTACTCTCCCAAATGCTTACACAGTGCTCTGCAGTACTGTGTTTGTACAGATTTATTACTCTATTTATTTTACTTGTACATATTTACTATTCTGTTTATTTTAATGATGTGCATTTAGCTTTAATTTTATTTATTCTGATGACTTGACACCTGTCCACGTTTTGTTTTGTTGTCTGTCTTCCCCATCTAGACTGTGAGCCCTTTGTTGGGTAGGGACCGTCTCTATATGTGGCCTACTTGTACTTCCCAAGCGCTTAGTACAGTGCTCTGCACACAGTAAGCGCTCAATAAATACATTGAATGAATGAATGAATGAATGGTACACGGTAGAGAAGCACTGTGGCCTAGTGGAGAGAGCCCAGGCCTGTGAGTCAGAAGGATCTGGGTTCTAATCCAGACCCCGCCACTTGTCTACTGTGTGACCTTGGGCACTTCACTTCTCTGGGCCTCATTTTAGTTACCTCATCTGTAAAACGGGGATTAAAACCGTGAGCCTCATGAGGGACAGGGACTGTGTCCTTTCAGATTAGCTTGTATCTACCCCAGTGCTTAGTACAGAGAAGCAGCATAGCTCAGTGGAAAAAGCCCAGGCTTGGGAGTCAGAGGTCATGGGTTCTAATTCCGGCCCTTCCACTTGTCAGCTGTGTGACTTTGGGCAAGTCACTTAATTTTTCTGGGCCTCAGTTCCCTCAATCTGGAAAATGGGGATGAAGACTGTGAGCCCCATGTGGGACAACCTGATTACCTTGTATACCCCTCCCAGCGCTTAGAACAGTGCTCGACAAATAGTAAGCCCTTAAGAAATGCCATCATTATTATTATTATTATGGTGCTGTAAGTTCCTGGAGGGCAGGAATTGTGTCCACTAACTCTATAATTACTCTCCCAACTTCTCCGTACAGTGCTCTGCACACAGTAGACTGGAAGCTCCTTGAGGACCAGGATCATGTCTACTTACTCTATTGTAATCGTCCTAGCACTTAGTATAGTGCTGTGCACGTAATAGGTGCTCAGTCAATTATCAATTGTTTGATTGCAATGAGACTGTGGTTTTTATCGAGGGGGGACTTTTAAGGAAATGACTGTAGAGAGTGAGGATTGGGCAATCCTGGGAATAAACAGCTTACAAATCTTGGAAGAGATGACAAGTCTCATCATTTCCTTATTTTTGAGCAAAAAGGTTGGGCAGCTGCATGGAATTTCAAAGAGTTATGCAACTGTTTACGTAATGACGCAAATTTCCTGGGAAACGGGACATGTTTCAGATGGATTTTCAGCGTATTGAAGTAGATATTGGGGACATCTGCAAAGTTTTAGGAACGATTACTCTCTCATTAAATGCTTTTTGGAACTGTGAAAATGAAAGAAGAATTTACCAGAGAGGGGAGGAGGTCTTGGGTCGGTAACTGCTTGCTCCTCAGGTTCATTCATTAAATCATATTTATTGAGCGCTTGCTGTGTGCAGAGCACCGTACTAAGCGCTTACGCTTCCTACAATGAAGCAGGCGCAAACTAGAGGGAAGAATGACAGACTAGGAGTGGGAAGATTTGGAACTGGGAGATTGTTACCATGGTGACGCCATCCCTGCCCTCAAGGAGGTGATGGTCTACCCTCCTTACCCTACACACTTCACTTCTCTGGGCCTCAGTGCCCTCATCTGTAAAATGGGGATGAAGACTGTGAGCCCCCCGTGGGACAACCTGATCACCTGGTAACCCCCCAGCACTTAGAACAGTGCTCTGCACATAGTAAGCGCTTAATAAATGCTATTATTATTATTATTATTATTATTATTACCCTGTGCAGAGCACTGGGCTGAATGTTTGCGAGAGGACCAAAGAGTTAGCAGACGTGACATGATCCCCAACCTCAAGGAGTTTCTAGGCTAATGTGTGCAGAGCACTGTATTGAGTGCTTGGGAAAAGACAACAGACTTAGTAGAGACAATCCCTGCCCTCAGGGAGCTTCCAGACTTGGGAGAGGACAAAGGAGTTAGCTGACATGACAAGAGTTGATAATAATAATAATAGTGATGGTATTTGTTAAGTGCTTACTATGTGCACTTAACAAATGTTCCCCCCCCCCCCTTTAGACTGTAAGCCCACTGTTGGGTAGGGACTGTCTCTATGTGTTGCCAATTTGTACTTCCCAAGCGCTTAGTACAGTGCTCTGCACATAGTAAGCGCTCAATAAATACGATTGATTGATTGATTGATTGATTGATTGATGTGCAAAGCACTGTTCTAAGCTCGGGGGTGGGAGTGGGGGATACAAGGTTACAAGGGATATCAGGTTGGACCCCGTGGGGCTCACAGTCTTAATCCCCATTTTACAGATGAGGTAACTGAGGCACAGAGAAGTGAAGTGATTTGCCCAAAGTCACACAGCTGACAAGTGGCAGAGCTGGGATTAGAACCCATAACCTCTGACTCCTAAGCCCAGGGTCTTTCCACTGAGCCACACTGCTTCTCACATTAGCCACATGATCCCTGCCCCCAGGGACCTCACAGTTTCCTCTGTGCACAGCACTGAACTGAATGCTTAGGAATGCACAACAGGGTTAGTAATAATAATGATGGTATTTGTTAAGCGCTTACTATGTGCCAAGCACCGTTCTAAACTCTGGGGTAAATATATGGTAATCAGGTTGTCCCACGTGGGGCTCACAATCTTAATTCCTATTTTACAGATGAGGTCACTGAGGCACAGAGAAGTGAAGTAGCTTGCCCAAGGTCACACAGCAGACAAGTGGCGGAGCCGGGATTAGAATCCACACCATGCTGAGAAGCAGCATGGCTCAGTGGAAAGAGCCCGGGGTTTGGAGTCAGAGGTTGCGGGTTCAAATCCCGGCTCTGCCACTTGTCAGCTGTGTGACTTTGGGCAAGTCACTTCACTTCTCTGGGCCTCAGTGACCTCATCTGTAAAATGGGGATGAAGACTGTGAGGACCCCGTGGGACAACCTGATCACCTTGTAACCTCCGCAGCGCTTAGAACAGTGCTTTGCACATAATAAATGCTTAATAAATGCCATCATTATTATTATTACTAAGTCACGCTGCTTCTCTGGTAGGCATAATGCCTGCCCTCGAGGTACACAAAGTATACCGTGTACAGAGCACGGTAGAGTCTGGCTTTGGGAGACAGAAAATCTGGGTTCTAATCCTGGCTCTGCTTGTTATGTGACCTTGGGTTTAATTTAATTGAATTTATCAGTGCCTCAGTTTTCTCATCTATAAAATGGGGTTTAGATCCCTGTTCTTCCTTCTATTTAGACGTGAGCCCCCTGCGGGATGGGGACTGTGTCCAACCTGATGATCTTGTATCTACCCCAGTTCTTGGTAAACTATTATTGTTTATTCTTATCATCATCATCATTATTGTTGTTGTTGTTAATAATAATGATGGTGTTTGTTAAGTACTTACTATGGGTCAGTCACTGTTTTAAGTGCTGGGATAGATACAAGCTAATCAGGTTGGACACAGTCCCTGTCCCACATGGGGCTCACAGTCTTTATCCCCACTGACAGGTGAGGTAACTGAGACCAAGAGAAGTGAAGTAATAATAATAATGATAATAATAATAATAATAATAATAATAATAATAATAATAATAATAATAGTGATGGCATTTGTTAAGCACTTCCTATGTGCCAAGCACTGTTCTAAGCACTGGGGTAGATACAAGGTAATCAGGTTGCCCCACACTGGGCTCACTGCCTTAATCCCCATTTTACAGATGAGGTCACTGAGGCACAGAGAAGTGAAATGACTGGCCCAAAGTCACACAGCTGACAAGTGGCAGAGCCGGGATTAGAACTCATGACCTTGGACTCCCAAGCCCGGGCTCTTGCCACTAAGCCTCACGACTGGCCCAAGGTCACACAGCAGGCACGTGGCAGAGGCAGGATTAGAACCCACGACCTCTGATTCCCAGGCACATGCCCTTTCCACAAGGTCATGTTGCTTCTCAGCAACTTTTTGGAGAATTACAAAATGGAACGGCAGTATTGTATAGACAGCTCTGGTCACAGGCTTCTTCTGAACATAGGAGCTTGACTGTCAGTCAATATGATGGATTGACAGAGGCACTCAATAAATACTATCGATCAAGTGCTTAGTACAGTGCTCTGCACACAGAAAGCGCTCAGTAAATATGATTGAATGAATTATAGGATCATCTCAAGAAAGCAGTGTGACCTAGTGGATAGAGCCTGGGCCTGGGAATCAGAAGGATCTGGGTTCTAATCCTGCATCTGTCACTTGTCTGCTGTGTGAGCTTGGGCAAGTCATTTCATTTCTCTGGGCCTCAGTTACCTCATCTTTAAAATGGGGATTAAGACTGAACCCCATGTGATACATGAATGGTGTTCAACCTGATTTGCTTATATCCACCCCAGAGATTAAAACAGTGCCTGGAACATAGTAAGTACTTAACAAATATTATTATTATATTATATATATATATATATATATATATATATATATATATATATATATATATATATATATATATATATATATATATAAAATTCCCTCATCTCCCGCCTTCTAGACTGTGAGCCCACTGTTGGGTAGGGACTGTCTCTATATGTTGCCAACTTGTACTTCCCAAGCACTTAGTACAGTGTTCTGCACACAGTAAGCGCTCAATAAATTTGATTGATTGATTGATCTTCCCTCAGCTTGTGGCTTGGTGGAAAGAGCACTGGCTTGGGAGCCAGAGATCATGGGTTCTAATCCTGACTTCACCACTTGTCAGCTGGGTGACTTTGGGCAAGTAACTTCACTTCTTTGTGCCTCAGTTACCTCATCTGTAAAATGGGGATTAAGATTGTGAAGGGACAACCTGATCACAGGTATCTATCCCCTTTTTCCTCCCTCCCTCCCCATCCCCCCGCCCTACCTCCTTCCCCTCCCACAGCACCTGTATATATGATGATGATAGCATTTATTAAGCACTTTGTGCAAAGCACTGTTCTAAGCGCTGGGGAGGTTACAAGGTGATCAGGTTGTCCCACTGAGGCTCACAGTCTTAATCTCCATTTTACGGATGAGGTAATTGAGGCCCAGAGAAGTTAAGTGACTTGCCCAAAGCCACACAGCTGACAATTGACAGAGCTGGGATTTGAACCCGTGACCTCTGACTCCAAAGCCCATGCTCTTTCCTCTGAGCCACACAGCTTCTCATGAGGAAGAAAAAAAAAAGTGGATCACTAACCAATTCACCCCCATAGAACGGTATTTTGTAAAATTAACTTTTCAATAAGCATTTCCCTTTATTATCTTTTCCTCAGTAGCTTCTATTGAAGACCAAAGCTAGAACTAGTCCCTTCATTCCTTTATTGCCATTGGATTCAAGACAACTTTCAAATGGGCAAAAGTGCTTACTACAGTGCTCTGCACACAGTAAGCACTCAATAAATATGATTGAATGAATGTTTGTACGGATTTATTACTCTATTTATTTTATTTGTACATATTTACTATTCTATTTATTTTGTTAATGATGTGCATCTAGCTTTATTTCTATTTATTCTGATGTTTTTGACACCTGTCCACATGTTTTGTTTTGTTGTCTGTCTCCCCCTTCTAGACTGTGAGCCCACTGTTGGGTGGGACCGTCTCTATATGTTGCCGACTTGTACTTCCCAAGCGCTTAGTACAGTGCTCTGCACACAGTAGGCACTCAATCAATACGATTGAATGAATGAATGAAGGAACAGCGCTTGGCACATAGTAAGCGCTTAACAAATACCAACATTATTGAGTAAGATTGAATGAATGAATGAATGAAAAAAGGGAAGGGCAGTTGCAGGTCGTCACCAGCAGATGGCAGCCTTGCCTCTGCTCTGAGCGGGTCCTTGCCTGGAAATTCATTCATTCATTCATTCATTCATTCATTCATTCATTCATTCATTCAGCGTGGCTCAATGGAAAGAGCCCGGGCTTTGGAGTCAGAGGTCATGGGTTTGAATTCTGGCTTCGCCACTTGTCAGCTGTGTGACTTTGGGCAAGTCACTTCACTTCCCTGTGCCTCAGTTATCTCATATGTAAAAGGGGGATTGACTGTGAGGCCCATGTGGGACAACCTGATCATCTGTAATCTCCCCAGTGCTTAAAACAGTGATTTGCACAGAGTAAGTGCTTAATAAATGCCATTATTATTATTATTACTATTAGAAGGGGGAGACAGACAACAAAACAAAACGTGTAGACAGGTGGCCATGTAGACAGGAATGTCAGGAGGCATCTGTCCATGTTTTCCAATCTGTTTCCCAATACCGGTTTTGATATCCAAGAAGCTTGGGTCGCTTGAGAGAGGCAGGCAAATGGACCAAGTCATGCCAAAGACTCCTTGGGTCTGACATCCGTGTTGCTCACCAATAATGCTCATAATTGTGGTCTCTGTTAAGCACTTAATATGTGCCAAGCACTGAACTAAGTGCTGGGGTGGTTGTAAGCAAATTGGTTTGAACAAAGTGCCCTCCCTCCTCACATCTGCCAAACTAGCTCTCTTCCCCCCTTTAAAGCCAAACTGAGAGTTCACCTCCTCCAGGAGGCCTTCCCTGACTGAGGCCCCATTTTCCTCTCCACCTCCTCCTCCCCTCCCCATCGCCCCGACTCCCTCCCTCTGCTCTACACCCTTCCCCAATCAATCAATCAATCAATCAATCAATCAATCGTATTTATTGAGCGCTTACTGTGTGCAGAGCACTGTACTAAGAGCTTGGGAAGTACAAGTTGGCAACATATAGAGATGGTCCCTACCCAACAGTGGGCTCACAGTCTAGAAGGGGGAGACAGAGAACAAAACAAAACATACTAACAAAATAAAATAAATAGAATAGATATGTACAAGTAAAATACATAAATAAATAGACTAATAAATACATACAAACATATATACATATATACAGGTGCTGTGGGGAAGGGAAGGAGGTAAGGCGGAGGGGTGGAGAGGAGGAGGAGGGGGAGAGGAAGAATGGGGCTCAGTCTGGGAAGGCCTCCTGGAGGAGGTGAGCTCTCAGTAGGGCCTTGAAGGGAGGAAGAGAGCTAGCTTGGCGGATGTTGGGAGGGAGGGCATTCCAGGCCAGGGGGATGACGTGGGCTGGGGGTTGACGGCGGGACAGGCGAGAAGAAGGCACGATGAGGAGATTAGCGGCAGAGGAGCGGCGGGCACAGGCTGGGCTGGAGAAGGAGAGAAGGGAGGTGAGGTAGGAGGGGGCGAGGTGATGGACAGCCTTGAAGCCCAGGGTGAGGAGTTTCTGCCTGATGCGCAGATTGATTGGTAGCCACTGAGTAAATACTCTAGGACTCCAGACACACCTACTGAGGTGTGCAGATTCCAATTTTTTTATGCTTATTGTTGCTTTTTTCAAATCCTGGCGGCTCTTTTTCTCAAGAGGCAAATTGGCCACCTGGTCAATGGCAGCTACAACTAAGTGGATTCATTGTAGCACTTTTTTATGGCATTTGTTGAGTGCTTACCATGTACCAGCTACGTGTACTAAGCACTGGGGTAGGTACAAGACAAGTTGGACACAGGCCCTGTCCCACGTAGGGCTCCTAGTCTTAAGCCCCATTTTATAGATGTGGTAACTGAGGGACAGTTACTACTACAGCTACTGCATCAGCCTTCTCTCTGATCTCCCATCCTCGTGTCTCTCCCCACTTGAATCCGTACTTCATGCTGCTGCCCGGATTGTCTTCGTCCAGAAATGCTCTGGGCATGTTACTCCCCTCCTCAAAAATCTCCAGTGGCTACCAATCAATCTGCGCATCAGGCAGAAACTCCTCACCCTGGGCTTCAAGGCTGTCCATCACCTCGCCCTCTCCTACCTCCCCTCCCTTCTCTCCTTCTCCAGCCCAGCCCACACCCTCCGCTCCTCCGCCGCTAATCTCCTCCCCGTACCTCGTTCTCGCCTGTCCCGCCATCGACCCCCGGCCCACGTCCTCCCCCTGGCCTGGAATGCCCTCCCTCCCAACATCCGCCAAGCTAGCTCTCTTCCTCCCTTCAAGGCCCTACTGAGAGCTCACCTCCTCCAGGAGGCCTTCCCAGAGTGAGGCCCTTCCTTCCTCTCCCCCTTGTCCCCCTCTCCATCCCCCCCATCTTACCTCCTTCCCTTCCCCACAGCACCTGTATATATGGATATATGTTTGTACAGATTTATTACTCTATTTATTTTACTTGTACATATCTATTTTATTTATTTTATTTTGTTAGTATGTTTGGTTTTGTTCTCTGTCTCCCCCTTTTAGACTGTGAGCCCACTGTTGGGTAGGGACTGTCTCTATATGTTGCCAACTTGTACTTCCCAAGCGCTTAGTACAGTGCTCTGCACACAGTAAGCACTCAATAAATACGATTGATTGGAGATTTTTGAGGAGGGGAGTAACATGCCCAGGGCTACTTCTATGCCATGGAAGGGTCTTAGCAACCTGGTTTGCACCACAATCTCTGCACACTGACCTTAGTAATCAATCAATCCATCAATCACAGCGCTTAGAACAGTGCTTTGCACATAGTAAGCGCTTAATAAATGCCATCATTATTATTATTATTGAGTGTTTATTGGGTGCAGAGCACTGTACTAAAGTGCTCAGGAATGACAGTTTAACAGACTTCGGTAGACGTCTTCCTGCCCACAAGAAACCTGTAAGAAGACTGTAATCTAGAGGGGGAGACAGACATCAATCAATAAATCTCTACCCAAATCTACATCTCTGCCCCTGCTCTCTCCTCCTCCCTCCAGGCTTGCACCTCCTCCTGCCTTCAGGACATCTCCATCTGGATGTCTGCCCGCCACCTAAAGCTCAACATGTCGAAGACTGAGCTCCTTGTCTTCCCTCCCAAACCCTGCCCTCTCCCTGACTTTCCCATCACTGTTGACGGCACTACCATCCTTCCCGTCTCACAAGCCCGCAACCTCGGTGTCATCCTCGACTCTGCTCTCTCGTTCACCCCTCACATCCAAGCCGTCACCAAAACCTCCGGTCTCAGCTCCGCAACATTGCCAAGATCCGCCCTTTCCTCTCCATCCAAACCACTACCCTGCTCGTTCAAGCTCCCATCCTATCCCATCTGGACTACTGTATCAGCCTCCTCTCTGATCTCCCATCCTCGTGTCTCTCCCTACTTCAATCCATACTTCATGCTGCTGCCCGGATTATCTTTGTCCAGAAACGCTCTGGGCATGTTACTCCCCTCCTCAAAAATCTGCAGTGGTTACCAATCAACCTCCTCACCCTCGGCTTCAAGGCTGTCCATCACCTCGCCCCCTCCTACCTCACCTCCCTTCTCTCCTTCTCCAGCCCAGCCCGCACCCTCCGCCCCTCTGCCGCTAATCTCCTCACCGTGCCTCGTTCTCGCCTGTTCCGCCGTCGACCCCCGGCCCACGTCCTCCCCCTGGCCTGGAATGCCCCCAATCCCTCCGCACATCCGCCAAGCTCGCTCTCTTCCTCCCTTCAAGGCCCTACTGAGAGCTCATCTCCACCAGAAGGCCTTCCCAGACTGAGCCCCCTCCTTCTTCTCCCCCTCCCCCCATCCCCCCCGCCTTACCTCCTTCCCTTCCCCACAGCACCTGCATATATGTATATATGTTTGTACATATTTATTACTCTATTTATTTATTTATTTTACTTGTACATATCTATTCTATTTATTTTATTTTGTTAGTATGTTTGGTTTTGTTCTCTGTCTCCCCCTCTAGACTGTGAACCCACTGTTGGGTAGGGACCATCTCTATATGTTGCCAACTTGGACTTCCCAAGAGCTTAGTACAGTGCTCTGCACACAGTAAGCGTTCAATAAATACGATTGATTGATTGATTGATTGAATAAATATATTATGTTTATGTTCGTAAGTACTGTGGGGTTGAAGGTGGGGTGAATAAGGAGTGTAAATCCAAGTGCAAGGGTGACAGGGGGAGAGGGAGAAGAGGAAAGGAGGGATTAGTTGGGGAAGGCCTCCTGGAGGAGACGGGCCTTCAATAAGGCTTTGAAGGGGGGGGAGTTGTTGCTCAGTCATTTAATCATTCAATCGTAGTTATTGAGTGCTTACTGTGTGCAAAGCTATGCTGCTTGTCTGCTATGTGACCTTGGGCAAGTCACTTCACTTCTCTGGGCCTCAGTTCTCTCATCTGCGAATTTAGACTGCGAGCCCCCAGTGCAACAGGGACTATGTCCAACCCTATTATCTTGTATCTACCCCAGCGCTTAGAACAGTGTCTGGCACATAGTAAGTGCTTAACTGATACCATAATTATTATTCATTCATTCATTCATTCATTCAATCGAATTTATTGAGCGCTTACTGTGTACAGAGCACTATACTAAGCACTTGGGAAGTACAAGTCAGCAACATATAGAGATGGTCCCTACCCAACAACGGGCTCACAGTCTAGAAGGGGGATTATTACTAAGCGCTTGGGAGAGTACAATAGAACAACAAATCAACACATTCCCAGCCCACAACGAGCTCACAGTCTAGAGGGGGAGGCAGACATGAACAGAAAGAAAGAAAGAAATAATAACTTGCAGATATATAGAGATACGTATGTATGTGCTGGGGGTTGGGAGGGAGGATGAATGAAGGATTATCTGTTGAATATGCAGAGGGAGGGCATTCCCAGCCAGAGACAGGATGTGGGCAAGAGATTGGCAGTGAGATAGACGAGATCAAAGTACGGTGAGTAGGTTGGCACTAGAGAAGCAAAGTGTGTAGACTGGGTTGTAGTAGGAGATATGCGAGATGAGATCGTCATAATAATAAGATTTATTAGGTGCTGACTCTGTATCAAGCACTGTACTAAGCACTGGGGTAGATATACTAAGATAATCAGGTTGGACACAGTCCCCACAGTCCCTGTCCCATATGGAGGCTCACAGTCTTAATCCTCATTTTATAGATGGGGTAACTGAGGCTCAGAGAAGTGAAGTGACTTGCCCAAGGATACACAGCAGACAAGGGGAGGAGCAGGGATTAGAACCCGTGTCCTCCGACTCCTAGGCCGACGCTCTTTCTACTAGGCCACAAGATGTGAGCTTGTTGTGGGCAGGAATGTGTCTGTTTGTTGTTATGTTGTACTCTCCCAAGCACTTAGTACAGTGCTCTGCACACAGTAAGCACTCGATAAGTACGAATGAATGAATGAATGAAAGAATGAGTGAGGTAGTCCCAGGCAGGATCTCTGGTGGGGCATCTAAATGCTGCCATTAATAATAATAATTATTATCATGGTATCTGTTAAATGCTTACTATGTGCCAAGCACTGTTCTAAGCACTGGGGTAAATACAGAGTAATCAGGTTGTCCCATGTGGGGCTTACAGTCTCAATCCCCATTTTACATATGGGGGAACTGAGGCACAGAGAGGTGAAGTGGCCTGCCCAAGGTCACACAGCTGACAAGTGGCAGAGCCGGGATTAGAACCCATTCTTGGGATGCAGCTATTAACCCTGGAGGGGGATGGGGCCGAGGGGGGAGCCTTCTGGTCCAAGAAATTCCCAACGAGGCTGGCTTATGCTAGTTCCATCTGCCCAGGTACTGTCACTTCTGTAATACCATATGCTGTCATTGCGTGATGTCGATTGAACGTGATAATCACCATGGTTACCTCCAGTCAGCCTTGAATCGGTTGTAATAACCAGGGCCTCTAACCGGCCATCTCCCGGAAGATCAGCTCCTAGCCCAGGGGCAAGTGTCTGGCTGTGGTTCCCGAGTGGTGATGGGAGTGATATTTATTGAGCCCTGCCCGATGTTCATAATAAGGCTCCGAATGGTGGCGAGGGTGATGGTCTGTCTGATATGAGGAGGGAGGGCGTTCCAGGCCAGAGGCAGGACATGGGCCAGGGGTCGGTGGTGAGATAGGCAAGGCCGAGGCCCAGTGAGTATGTTGGCATTAGAGGAGCCAAGTATGTAGAAAGGTGCTCCTGGTGCGTTAGACCTTGCCCTAATTTACTTCACCTCGCTGTTCTACTCCAATTCAGCCCACACACTTCACTCCTCTAGTGCCAATCTTCTCACTGTCCCCCCATCTCGTCTATCTCACCACCGACCCCTAGCCCACATCCTGCCTCTGGCCTGGAATGCCCTCCCTTGTCATATCCGACAGATGATTACTCTCCGCACCTTCAAAGCCTTGTATAATGTTATGTTAAGCCTTGTATAAGCCTTATGTTGCCAACTTGTTCTTCCCAAGCACTTAGTACGGTGCTCTGCGCACAGTAAACGCTCAATAAATATGATTGATTGATTGATAAGACTCATCATCTCTTCCAAGAGGCCCTCCCTGACTGAGCCCTCATTTCCTCTTCTCTCACTCACCCTTCTGCGTTACCTTTGCAACTGGACTTGCTCCTTTTTTTACCCCTCCCTCAATTCCACAACACTTATTTGTCCATATCCATCAGTTATTTATATTAATCAATCAATGAAGGCAAGGATTTTGTTTACTAACTCTTTTGCATTCACCCAAGTTCTTAGTACAATGTTCAGTACTAAGTTGTCCCTAGGATTCTGGAAGGAAGTGTCTCCCAATCTCCTTGTGTGGAGAAGTGGTGAAGGGTGAAATTTTCCTCTGCTTCTCCTCCTCCCCTCCCCATTGCCCCTACTCCCTCCCTCTGCACTACCCCTCTGCCCCACAGCACTTGTGTATATTTGTACATATTTATTTTATTAATGATGTGCATATATCTATACTTCTATTTACCTATATTGATGGTATTGATGCCAGTCTACCTGTTTTGTTTTGTTGTCTGTCTCCCCCTTCTAGACTGTGTGCCCATTGTTGGGTAGGGATTGTCTCTGTTGCCAAATTGCACTTTCCAAGGGCTTAGTACAGTGCTCTGTGCACTGTAAGCTCTCAATCAATCAATCAGTCGTATTTATTGAGCACTTACTGTGTGCAGAGCATTGTACAAAGTGCTTACCACTGTACTAAGCACTAAGTAGTGTTAAATGCAGTGCTTAGTACAGTACTATCAATCAATCAATCAATCATATTTATTGAGTGCTTACTGTGTGCAGAGCACTGTACTAAGCGCTTGGGAAGTACAAGTTGGCAACATATAGAGACAGTCCCTACCCAACAGTGGGCTCACAGTCTAGAAGGGGGAGACAGAGAACAAAACAAAACATATTAACAAAAGAAAATAAATATAATAGATATGTACAAGTAAAATAGAGTAATAAATTATATTAATGTCTGTCTCTGCCTCTTAACTGAGACTGTGAATGTGCCCACCAATTCTGTTGTATTGTACTCTCCCAATCACTTAGTATGGTGCTCTGCACACAGTAATAATAATAATTATGGTATTTGTTAAGCGCTTACTATGTGCCAGGCACTGTACTAAGCACTGGGGTGGATACAAGCAACTCAGATTGAACACAGTCCTTGTCCCACCTGGGGCTCACAGCCTCAATCCCCATTTTCCAGATGAGGTAACTGAGGCACAGAGAAGTGAAGTGACTTGCCCAAGGTCACACAGCAGACAAGTGGTGGAGCCAGGATTAGAATCCATGACCTTTGACTCTCTGGCCCGTGTCCTATCCACTATGCCAAAAAATGCTCAGTAAACACCATGTATTGATTGATTGAGTCCCATTCCCTGCTAATCCAGCAGACAGTAAATTCCTTGTGGGCAGGGAGTCAGAGGTCGTGGGTTCTAATCCTGGCTCTGCCACTTGTCAGATGTGTGATTTTGGGCAAGTCACTTCACTTCTCTGTTCCTCAGTTGCCTCATCTGTCTAATGGAGTTTAAGACTGTGAGCCCCACATGGGACAACTTAATTACCTTGTATCTACTCCAGCACTTAGAACAATGCTTGGCACATAGTAAGCTCTTAACAAATACTATCATCCTCCTCCTCATCATCATCATCAGTGAAAAGAGCCTAGTTTTGGGAGTCAAAGGACTTGGGTTCTAATCCATGCTCCACCACTGGTCTGCTGTGTGACCTTGGGCAAGTCCGTTCACTTCTTTGGGCCTCAGATCCCCCATCTGTGAAATGGGGGCTAAATCCTACTTCATCCTACTTAGACTGGGAGCCCCATGTTGGACAGGGGCTGTATCATCATCAATCGTATTTATTGAGCGCTTACTGTGTGCAGAGCACTGTACTAAGCGCTTGGGAAGTACAAGTTTGCAACATATAGAGACAGTCCCTACCCAACAGTGGGCTGTATCCAACCAGGTTATCTTGTACCTGCCCCAGTGGTTAGTACAGTGCTTGGTCTCCCCCTCCTCCCCCTCCCCATCCCCCCCTTACCTCCTTCCCCTCCCCACAGCACCTGTATATACGTATATATGTTTGTACGTATTTATTACTCTATTTTATTTGTACATATTTATTCTATTTATTTTATTTTGTTAATATGTTTTGTTTTGTTCTCTGTCTCCCCCTTCTAGACTGTGAGCCCACCGTTGGGTAGGGACCATCTCTATATGTTGCCAACTTGTACTTCCCAAGCGCTTAGTACAGTGCTCTGCACACAGTAAGTGCTCAATAAATACGATTGAATGGATGAATGAATGGTATTTGTTAAGCACTCATTCTGTGTCAAGCACTGGTCTAAGTGCTGGAGTAGACATAAATTAACAAGTACCATAAAAAGAATTGATTGATTAAATGATTGATTGGTACTTGATTGGTTGTTTTATTTTGTTGTCTGTCTCCCCGCTTCTAGGCTGTGAGCCTGTTGTTGGGTAGGGATTGTCTCTATCTGTTGCTGAATTGTACTTTCCAAGCTCTCAGTACAGTGCTCTGCACATAGTAAGCACTCAATAAATATGGTTGAATGGATGAATGACTACTTATAAATGTACATACTTGTCCATGCTGTGCCCAGTACATGAAATGCAAGGTAAACAAATGGCTTTGCGGGGTCCAAGCTGGTTTTGCTACACATTCTTTCTAAAATCTTCAGATTCAAAGAAATAACAAAACCCTTTTCCCTTGTATTGCTTGAAATTCTGGCCAGAGAGAAGGCCAATTAAATACCCCAGCTGTGCAAACATTCCGAAGGTAATTTATGAAGTTCAGATTGTGAACACGTTTTCATTGTCTTCTGTCTCCATATGGACGAGCATTGTTTCTCTTTTATTTATTTTTTCAGAAATGTGTTTATGTGGGATGAGAGCATCACTCTAGCTGAAGAATGTAAACTTCAATGGAGAAGGAACTTTCAGAGGGAAGCTTGGGTGTTTATTTAGAATAAATAAGCCTGGTTGGATTCTGTGGTGGCAGAATTCAAAACCAGAAATTCTTGGTGTTCGGTAAACACAGATTTGCTCATCCCTCTAGGCTATAAGCTCACTGTGGGCAGGAAACTTGCCAATTGTACTTCCCAAGCGCTTAGTACAGTGCTCTGCACATAGTAAGCACTCAATAAATACGATTGATTGATTGATTGATTGAAACATGTCTGTTCTATTGTTATACTGTACTCTCCCAAGCTCTTAGAACAGTGCCCTGCACACAGTAAGTGCTCAACAAATACAACTGACAAATCTTCCACCCTGCCCTCCCCTCGCGACATGAATGAAAAAATTGCAAGTGAGTGATTTGTGGGAGTTTCTTGAGTGGTCAGTCCAGTGATCTGCACACTGTAAACTGTAAGCTCCTTGAGGACAGAGATGGTGTCTACTAACTCTATTGTCCTCTCCCAAGTGCTCAGTACAGTGCTCTGCACACAGTAGAATTTAAATGCTTTGAGGGCAGGGATCATGTCTACTAAATAGTTGTTCTCTCCCAAGCGCTCAGTACATTGCTCTGCACACAGTAGAAGTAAACTCCTTGAGGGCAGGTATAATGTCTACTAACTCTGCTGTCTTCTCCCAACCATTTGTTGCACTGCTCTCCACACAGTAAGTATTCAGCAGATATGACTGATTGATTAATTGATTGGTTATAATTCACCTTATTTTACAGGTGGGTAAATTGAGGCTTACCAAAACAGCATTGCTTAGTGGAAAGAGCCCCTGCTTGGGAGTCAGAGTTCGTGGGTTCTAATCCTGGCTCCGGCACTTATCAGCTGTATGACTTTGGGCAAGTCACCTAACTTCTCTGTGCCTCAGTTACCTCATCTGGAAAATGGGGATTAAGACTGCGAGCCCCACGTGGGACAACCTGATTACCTTGTATCTACCCCAGCACTTAGAGCAGTGCTTGGCACATAATAAGTGCTTAACAAATGCCATCATCATCATCATCATCACAATCTCAATCCCCTTTTGATAGATGAGGGAACTGAGGCCCAGAGAAGTGAAGTGACTTGCCCAAAGTCACACAGCTGTTAAGTGGCGGAGCCAGGATTAGAACCCCCTACCTCTGACTCCTAAGCCACTGAACCACACTGCTTCTCCTCTCTACTTGAAGGCAGGGATCATGCCTGTTGATTCTGTTATACTCTCTCAAGTGCTCAATACCCTGTTCTTCACACTGTAGACTCTAAGATCCTTGTGGGCAAGGATCGTGACTGCTGACTTTACCATATTCTCCCAAATGCTTAGTGCAGTGCTCTGCACTCAGTGAATGTGATGGATTTATTGATTGAAGGCATTGACTGGGAGATTATTATTATTATTATGGTATTTGTTAAGCGCTTACTATGTGCCAGGGACCCTTCTAAACGCTGGGATAGATACAACTTAATCAGGTTGTCCCACGCAGGGCTTACAGTCTTTATCCCCATTTTACGGATGAGGGAACTGAGTCTCAGAGAAGTGAAGCGGCTTGGCCAAGGTCACACAGCAGATAAGTGGCAGAGCCGGGATTAGAACCCACGTCCTCTGACTTCCAAGCCTGGGTTCTTCATTCATTCATTCAATCGTATTTATTGAGCGCTGACTGTGTGCAGAGCACTGTACTAAGCGATTGGGAAGGACAAGTTGGCAACATATAGAGACGGTCCCTACCCAACAGTGGGCTCACAGTCTAGAAGGGGGAGACAGCATATTAACAAAATAAAATAAATAGAATAAATATGTACAAATAAAATAGAGTAATAAATACATACATACATACATATACACATATATACAGGAGCTGTGGGGAGGGGAAGGAGGTAAGGCGGGGGGATGGAGAGGGGGAGGAGGAGGAGAGGAAGGAGAGGGAGAGGGGAGGGAGCTCTTGCCACTAAGCCATGCTGCTTAGTGGAGGTGCTGGAGATGAGATTGGCATTCCCAGTGTTCTGGAGAAGAGGGAAGTTCCATATCTGAGCTGATATCTCTCAGCTGCCTTTGACACTGTGGACCGTTCCCTTCTCCTGGAAACAGTATCCAACCTTGGCTTCACTGACTCTGTCCTCTCGTGCTTCTCCTCATCTCTCTGGCCATTCATTCTCAGTCTCCTTCGCTGACTCCTCCTCTGCCTCCCACCCCCTAACTGTGGGGGTTCCTCAAGGTTCAGTTCTGGGTCTGCTTCTATTCTCCCTCTACAATCACTCCCTTGGAGAACTCATTTGCTCCCATGGGCTTCAACTACCATCTCTATGCAGATGATACCCCAATTCATTCATTCAATCGTATTTATTGAGCGCTTATATTGTGTGCAGAGCATTGAACTAAGCACTTGGGAAGTACAAGTTGGCAACTTATAGAGACGGTCCCTACCCAACAACAGGCTCACAAATCTACATCTCCTCCCCCGATCTCTCTCCTTCTCATTAGAATCGCATCTCCTCCTGCCTTCAAGACATCTCTACTTAGATGTCCTCCCATCACCTCAAACTTAATGTCCAAAACAGAGCTACTTATCTACCCTTAACTACCCTGTCCTCTCCCGAACTTTCCCATCACTGTGGACGGCACAACCGTCCTTCCTGTCTCACAAGCCTGCAACCTTGGCTTCATCCTTGACTCCGCTCTCTCATTCACCCCACATATCCAATCCATCACCACATCCTGTCACTCTCACCTTCACAACATCACCAAATTTTGCCCTTTCTTCTCCATCCAAACCACCACCATACAATCACTCATCCTATCCTGCCTAGATTACTGCATCAGCGGTCTTTCTGACCTCCCAGCCTCCTGCCTCTTCCCACTTCAGCCCATATTTCATCATCAATCGTATTTATTGAGCGCTTACTGTGTGCAGAGCCCTGTACTAAGTGCTTGGGAAGTACAAATTGTCAACATATAGAGACAGTCCCTGCCCAACAGTGGGCTCACAGTCTAAAAGGGGGAGACAGAGAACAAAACCAAACATACTAACAAAATAAAATAAATAGAATAGATATCCACAAGTAAAATAAATAAATAAATAGAGTAATAAATATGTACAAACATATATACATATATACAGGTGCTGTGGGGAAGGGAAGGAGGTAAGATGGGGGGGATGGAGAGGGGGACGAGGGGGAGAGGAGGGAAGGGGCTCAGTCTGGGAAGGCCTCCTGGAGGATGGTGAGCTCTCAGTAGGGCCTTGAGGGGAGGAAGAGAGCTAGCTTGGCGGATGGGCAGAGGGAGGGCATTCCAGGCCCGGGGGATGACATGGGCTGGGGGTCGATGGCGGGACAGGCGAGAACGAGGTACGGTGAGAAGTTTAGCGGCAGAGGAGCGGAGGGTGTGGGCTGGGCTATAGAAGGAGAGAAGGGAGGTGAGGTAGGAGGGGGCAAGGTGATGGACAGCCTTGAAGCCCAGGGTGAAGAGTTTCTGCCTGATGCACAGATTGATTGGTAGCCACTGGAGATTTTTGAGGAGGGGAGTAATATGCCCAGAGCGTTTCTAGACAAAGATAATCCGGGCAGCAGCATGAAGTATGGAGTGAAGTGGGGAGGGACATGAGGATGGGAGATCAGAGAGAAGGCTGATACAGTAATCTAGATGGGATAGGATGAGAGTTTGAACAAGCAGGGAAGAGGTTTAGATGGAGAGGAAAGGGCGGATCTTGGCAATGTTGCGGAGTTGAGACCGGCAGGTTTCGGTGACGGCTTGGATGTGAGGGGTGAATGAGAGAGCAGAGTTGAGTATGACACCAAGGTTGTGGGCTTGTGAGACGGGAAGGATGGTACTGCCGTCAACAGAGATGGGAAAGTCAGGGAGAGGGCAAGGTTTGGGAGGGAAGGCAAGGAGTTCAGTCTTGGACATGTTGAGCTTTAGGTGACGGGCAGACATCCAGATGGAGATGTCCTGAAGGCAGGAGGAGATGCGAGCCAGGAGAAGCAGCAAGGCCTAGCTGGTAGACCTCAAGGTTTGGAAGTCAGAAGGATCTGAGTTCAAATTCCAGCTTTGTCCCTGGTCTGCTGGTCTCTTCTCTGGGCCGCAATCACTTCATCTCAGTGTGTTGGTTCTGGTAGTAGAGCGGGCATCTGGCCTCCTGGGCAGGGAGAGACACGTGGGCGGCTGCTGCTGCTGTTGCAGCGGCTGCTCCTGCTGCTGCGTGTCCTGGTGCTCTGACTGACTCCGCTGCCTGAATTATCTTTCTACAGAAATGTTCAGGGCATGTCACTCCCCTCCTCAAAAATCTCCAGGGATTGTCCATCCACCTCCGTATGAAACAAAAACTCCTCACCATTGACTTTAATGCTCTCCATCCTCTTGCCCCCTCCTATCTCACCTCCCTTCTCTCCTTCTCCATCCCAGCCCACACCCTCCGCTCTTCTGGTGCCACTAACCTTCTCCCTGGGCCTCCATCTCGCCTGTCTTGCCGCCTACCCCTGCTCCACGTCCTACCTCTGGCCTAGAAAGCCTTCCCTCCTCAAATCCCACAGACAGTGACTCTTCCCCATTTCAAATCCTTACTGAAGGCCCAACTCCTCCAAGATGCCTTCCCAGACTAAGCCCCACCTTTTCTCTTCTTCCACTCCCTTCTGCATCGCCCTGACTCACTCCCTTTGCTCTTCCCCCCTCTCCCCGCCCCACACCACTTATGTATATATCTGTAATTTCATTTATTTATATTGATGTCTGTTTCCCCCTCCAACCCCCAGACTATGAGCTTGTTGTGGGCAGGTATAGTCTTTATTGCTGTATTGTACTTTACCAAGCACTTAGTACAGTGCTCTGCACACAGTAAGTGCTCAGTAAATATGATTGAATATCTGTCTTTCCCATCTTCCCTCTGAATTCTGGTAATTTGTATTTTCTTGGAACTTTCGGTTTTGGATATCCATTCTGAGCCTTGATTTAAACCAGTCCCAAATCAGGGCACAGGAATCTCCGTTCCAGATATGGACACCAATAAAACTTTTTGGTCTCAGAGCAATTTTGGGGCTCAGTCTTGCCTTTTAGGTTAAAGCAATGAAGTCCTCTTTTTTCCAGAAGAGATCTGAAAATACTCCCTCAGGGTTCATAGTGGTATAATTAAATTTCACTCATCTTCTTTTAATGCATTCAGTGATGATATATGTTATCAGTTTTGTATTCATTGCAGTTTTTTTTTCAGTTATAATGTAGGGCAATTAAGCCAGTGTTCTGCAGCTTGAATGAAAATCAGGATAATGTGGATTGGAGAATGCTTGCGAACTCAATTTTAATAAACTCACATTTTCTTTATCTCACTAACATTTGTCCCCAGTGAGTGGACATCTAATTTTTATTATTATTACTATTTTATTTATTATGGTGGCTATTAAATGTGAGCCCCACGAGGCCAGACACTGTGTTTAATTCCAAGCTGTGTATTTTCTCCCCAAGGTGGCTCAAGATTTGCACAAAGTAAGTGCATAATAAATACAATTACTACTACTAAGGTATTAAGTACTGGACTTTGTAATATATCATTCAGTGGGTCATTAAGCACTTACAGTATGCAGAGCATTGGACTAAGTGCTTGGGAGAGTAGAATAGAATTAGAAGAAATGATCCCTATCCTCAAAGAGTTTACAATCTAGTGGGTGAGGAAGACACTAATATAATTTATAGTCAAGGAGGAGAAAGAAAATTGGCAATCTAGATGAGTGGCGCTTAATGATGATGATGATGGTATTTGTTAAGCACTTACTATGTGCCAAGCACTGTTCTAAGCCCTGGGGGCGATACAAGGTAATCAGGTTGTTCCATGTGGGGCTCACAGTTTTAATCCCCATTTTCCAGATGAAGAAACTGAGGCACAGAGAAGTGAATTGCCCAAAGTCACACAGCTGACAAGTTACGGAGCTGGGATTTGAACCCAAGACCCCTGAGTCCCAAGCCCGTGCTCTTTCCATTGAGCCACATTGCTTCTCTAAACCATAGTGTATGTAAATCAATGTACAGATGTGCATTTGTGAGTACGTAATGTGGATTTAATAATAATAATAATAATAATGGCATTTATTAAGCGCTTACTATGTGCAAAGCACTGTTCTAAGTGCCGGGGAGGTTACAAGGTGATCAGGTTGTCCCACGGGGGTCTCCCAGTCTTAATCCCCATTTTACAGATGAGGGAACTGAGGCACAGAGACGTTAAGTGACTTGCCCAAAGTCACACAGATGACAAGTGACAGAGCCGTGATTTGACACAGAAGGAGTGGGATTAATGGAAAGATCCCAGGCTGGGGAATCGGAAGACCTGGTTTCTAATCCTGGCTCTATCACTTGTCTGCCGTGTGATCTTGTGCAGGTTACTTCACTTCTCTGGGCCTCAGTTATCGCATCTGTAAAATGGGGATTAACACTGTGAGCTTCATGTGGAACAGGGACTAAGTCCAAGCCTGTTATCTTGTATCTGTTCCAGCACTTAGTATAATGCCTGGCACATAGCGGTTAGCAAATGCTATCCAAAAAAAAAAAAAAAGAAATTGCAAGGTGGAAAATGGAAAATATAATATGAAGAGAAGAGAATTTGAAAGGGGAAGGCATCTGGAGGAGACTCTATTTAAAACTAATCAGCTCATACCCAATTACTGTGACAAGTAGTGGATAGAGCATGGTCCTGGGAGTCAGAAGGTCTTGGGTTCTAATCCTGCCTTCACCACTTGTGTGCTATAATGATAATAATGATGTTCAGCGAGGGCTCTCAAAGTCTGTCCGTCCTCACACCCTGTCAGATTAGTACTATTCTATTTCGTTAATGACGTGCATTTAGCTTTAATTCTATTTGTTCTGATGACTTGACACCCGTCCACATGTTTTGTTTTGTCGTCTGTCTCCCCTTTCTAGACTGTGAGCCCGTTGTTGGGTAGGGACCGTCTCTGTATGTTGGACTTGGACTTCCAAGCGCTTAGTACACTGCTCTGCACACAGTAAGCGCTCAATAAATACGATTGAATGAATGAATGAATGGCATTTGTTAAGCGCTTACTATGTGCAAAGCACTGTTCTAAGCGCTGGGGAGGTTATAAGGTGAGCCCACTGTTGGGTAGGGACTCTCTATATGTTGCCAACTTGTACTTACCAGGCGCTTAGTACAGTGCTCTGCATACAATAAGCGCTCAATAAATACGATTGATTGATTGATTGATCAGGTTGTCTCACGTGGGCCTCACAGTCTTAATCCCCATTTTACAGATGAGGTAACTGAGGCACAGAGAAGCTAAGTGACTTGCCCAAAAGTCACACAGCTGACAATTGGCCCAGTTGGGATTCGAACCCATGACCTCTGCCTCCCAAGCCCGGGCTCTTTCCACTGAGTCATGCTGCTATGTGACTTTGGGAAATCACTTCAGTTTTCTCTGCCTCAGTTGCCTCATCCTTGAAATGGGGATTGAGACTGTGAGCTCAATGTGGCATAGGGACTGTGTCCAACCTGATGTGCTTGTATCTACCCCAGTGCTTAGTATAATAATAATGATGGCATTTGTTAAGCGCTTACTATGTTCCAGGCACTGTACTAAATGCTGGGGTGCATACAAGCAAATCGGGTTGGACATATCCCTGTCCCACAGTCTCAACTCCCATTTAGAGAAGCAGCATGGCTCAGTGGAAAGAGCCTGGGCTTGGGAGGCAGAGGTCATGGGTTCAAATCCCGGCTCCACCAATTGTCAGCTGTGTGACTTTGGGCAAGTCACTTCACTTCTCTGTGCTTCAGTTCCTTCATCTGTAAAATGGGGAATAAGACTGTGAGCCCCACGTGGGACAACCTGATCACCTTGCTCTTTTCCTCCCTTCAAAGCCCTACTGAGAGCTCACCTCCTCCAGGAGGCCTTCCCAAACTGAACCCCCTTTTTTCCTCTCCTTCTCCCAATCCCCGTTGCTCTACCTCCTTCCCCTCCCCACTGCACCTGTATATATGTTTGTACAGTTTTATTACTCTATTTTACTTGTACATATTTAGTATTCTATTTATTTTGTTAATGATGTGCATCTAGTTTTATCTCCCTTTATTCTGATGACTTGACACCTGTCCACATGTTTTGTTTTGTTGTCTGTCTCCCCCTTCTAGACTGTGAGCCCGTTGTTGGATAGGGACCGTCTCTATATGTTGCCGACTTGTACTTCCCAAGCGCTTAGTACAGTGCTCTGCACACAGTAAGCGCTCAATAAATATGACTGAATGAATGAATGAACCTCCCCAACACTTAGAATAGTGCTTTGCACATAGTAAGCGCTTAATAAATGCCATTATTATTATTTTACAGATGAGGCAGCTGAGGCCCAGAGAAGTGAAGTGACTTGCCGAAGATCACACAGGAGAAAGTGGCATAGCCAGGATTAGAACCCACAAACTTCTCACTCCCAGTCCCATGCTCTATCCATCATGTCATGATGCTTCTCCAGTATAGTGTTTGGCACATAGTAAGCACTTAACAAATACCATTATTATTATTATCATTATTATTAGTGACGGGATCACATATTCAACATATCCCCAAATCTTTTCAGTTCAACCTTCACACATTGCTAAAATCATCTTTTCCTCTCCATCCGAACTACTACCACATTAATCCAAGCTTTTATTTTATCCCACCTGGATTGCTGCATCAGCCTCCTTGCTGACCTCCCTGCCTCCTGTCTTTCCCCACTCCAGTCTTTACTTCACTCTGCTGCCCGGATCACTTTTCTACAAAAACATTCAGGCCATATTTCCCCACTCCTCAAGGAACATCAGTGGACCGTCTCTATATGTTGCCAACTTGTACTTCCCAAGCGCTCAGTACAGTGCTCTGCACCCAGTAAGCACTCAATAAATACGATTGAATGAATTTACCTCCGTATCAAACAGAAGCTTCCTCTCCTGGTTCTCCTCCTATCTCTCTGACTGCTCCTTTTCATCTCTTTCTCAGGCTCTTCTTCTGCCTCCCACCCCCTAACTGCGGGAGTCCCTCAGGGCTCAGTTCTCCTCTCCTTTGAAGAATTCACTCGATCCCATGGCTTCAATTACCCTCTCTATGTGGATGATTCTCAAATCAACCTCTCCAGCCCTGATCTCTCCCCTCCCCTGGAGACTCACATTTCCTCCTGCCCTCAGGATATCTCTACCTGGGTGTCCAGAGGTCACCTCAAACATGTCCAAAACAGAACTCCTTACCTTCCCACCCAAATCCTGTCCTTCCTCGTCTTCGCCATCACTATAGACAACATCACCATACTTTCTATTCCACAAGCCCCTAGCCTTGTCATTCGCCTCTACTTTTCTCTCTTATTCAACCCACATATTCCATTGTCACCTAACCTTGTCAATTCAGCCTTCACAACTTTGCTAATATCTTGATCTCATCTCTCTAACCACCAACCTCTTGCCCATGTCCACGTTCCGGCCTAGAACTCCTTCCCCTTCACATCCAACAGACGATCATTCTCCTCACTTTCAAATCTTTATTAAAATGACATCTCTTCCAAGAGGCCTTTCCTGATTTCCTTTATTTGCCCTCCCTGCACCTGGGTCTGTATCTTTTTAGCATTTTGATTTTCCCCTCACTCGTTCCGTACACATTGGCATCCCTATCTATAATTTATTAATATATTAATTATAGCACCATGACATCATTTAATATTATACTAATACATATATAATACATTATATTAATCATAATTAATCATATAATTAATACATTATATAATAGGTCATACAGAATACAAATTTATTAATTTAAATAATTATATTAATCAATATAATTAATATTATATTGATTATTATTATTATTATTAATTATAATTAATAGAGAAGCGGTGTAGCTCATGGAAAGAGCCCGGGCTTTGGAGTCAGAGATCATGGGCTCAAATCCCAGCTCTGCCAATTGTCAGCTGTGTGACATTGGGCAAGTCACTTTACTTCTCTGTGCCTCAGTTCCCTCATCTGTAAAATGGGAATGAAGACCATGAGCTCCACGTGAGACAACCTGATTACACTGTATTCCCTCCCCAGTGCTTAGAACAGTGCTTTGTACATAGTAAGCACTTAATAAATGCCATTATTATTATTATTATTATTATTTTATTGTCTTTCTCCCCTCCTGGACTATGAACTCCTTGTGGGAAGGGATCATGTCTACCAACTTCGCACTGCACTCTCCCAAGCATTTAGTACAGTGCTCTGCACATAATAAGTGCTCACTAAATACTATTGATCAATTGATTTCTCTTGATACAATAATAATAATAATAATAATAATAATAATAATAATGATGGTATTTGATAAGCACTTACTATGTGCAAAGCACTGTTCTAAGTGCTAGGGAGGTTACAAGGTGATCAGGTGTCGTCCCGGGGCAGAGGGGGAAGTGCTCACAGTTTTAATCCCAATTTTACAGACGAAGTAACTGAGGCACAGAGAAGTTAAGTGACTTGCTCACAGTCACACAGCTGACAGTTGGCAGAGCTGGGATTTGAACCCTTGACTTCTGACTCCAAAGCCCCGGACTCTTTTCACTGAGCCAGGCTGATTCTCTAATGCTGAAACAACAGGTCTTTTGGGTCTGTAGCCAAACCCTTCTGAGCCAAACCCTTCTCCCCACTTTATTCTTAGATCATGAGTTCCAGGGACTGTGTCTAATCTCCCCCCATGTGGGTTTTTTCACAATCAATTAGTCAATCAGTAGTATTCATTGAGAGCTTATTATGTGCAGAGCACTGTACTAAGGGCTTGGGAGAGTACAATACAAGAGTTGGTAGACACATTCCCTACCCACAACAAGCTTACAGTCTAGAGGAGAGGACAGACATTAATATAAATTAATAAATTATGGATATGGCCATGAATGCTGTGGGGCTGAGGGAGGGGTGAATAAAGGGTGGAAATCCAAGTTCAAAGTTGACACAGAAGGGAATGGGTTAAATAATCATTAATGTTTTCTTTCAGATTAAGAACCATTCAGTTTTCAGGCCATAACCTGAGCCCTCAAAGATTTAATAACCCCCAACAGAGGATTTCATCAGCAGGAATTCTGCTAAAGGAAAAAAAAATAAGAGATTCATCTTTTCCTCATTTTATCTTGATAGGCACTTTGGGGAAAAAAAGATACAGAGAAAGTAGAAAGAGCTTTTAGAGGACTTTAAATCCCAGAAGAAAGTTGTGTTGAAAGCTCACAATTGTACCATAAATCAGCACTCTTTGCTTTATTTTATTTTGGTTGGGGGAATTATCTGGAGTTAAAGCAATATCATTTCCTCAGATTCAATGGTTCTTGTCCATTTGTGCAATTTAGATGGCCGTGTTGTCCTGCCAATCTGGGGATTCCAAACTCCCAAATCTGTTATTGATTTGAAGGAAATGTTGCAATTTAATTAGTCTTTCTGTTAAAAGGAAGCTCAATCCTATGTTTACCATCCTTCTATCCCTCACAGGTCTCTACAGCTCTGAAACTCACACGTTCATTCATTTGATTGTATTTATTAAGCCCTTACTATGTGCAGAGCACTGAACTAAGCTCTTGGGAGACTACAATACAATAATAAACAGTGATATTCCCTGCTCACAATGAGTTCACAGTCTAGAGGGGGAGAGACAGACATCAATACAAATAAATAAAATAGATATTCATTCATTCATTCAGTTGTATTTATTGAGCACTGTACTAAGCACTTGGGAAGTACAGATATATCCATAAGTTCTGTGGGGCTGGGGGCTGAGGGGAGGGGAGGGCACGGGGAGCAAGTCAAGGCAACGCAGAAGGGAGTGGGAGATGAGGAAAAGGGGGGCGTAGTCTGGGAAGGCCTCTTGGAGGAGACGGGCCTTCAATAGGGCTTTGAAGGGGAGAAGAGTGATTGTGGGATTCGAGGAGGGAGGGCATTCCAGGCCAGAGACAGGACGTGACCCAAGGGTCGGCGGCGAGACAGGTGAGATGGAGGCCCAGTGAAAAGGTTAGCGGCACCAGAGGAGCGGAGTTAGAGGGCTGGGTTGGCGAATGAGGGAAGCGAGGTGAGGTAGGAGGGGGCAAGGTGGGGTGTGTGTTGATTCTCCCTTCCTAAAGTTGTCTCAAAATGGCAGTGAGTTTTCATAGCTAATTTCTCTCGCATCCCCCCCACTAGGACTCTAAGTTCCTTGACAGCAAGGCCTGTGTCTACTAACTCTGTTGTACCCTCCCAAATGTTTAGTACCATCACCTGCAGGCACTAGATTATACCCTCCTCTAGAACAGTGATCATGTCTACTAATTATTGTAATCTCCCATGTGCTCAGTACAGTGCTCAGTGGGAGCCCGTTGTTGGATAGGGATTGTCTCTATATCTTGCCGATTTGTACTTCCCAAGCGTTTAGGACAGTGCTCTGCACACAGTTAAGTGCTCAGTAAATACGATTGAATGAATGAATGAAAGCTCTGCATACAGTAGGCTATAAGCTCCTTGAGGAGACGGATCATGTCTACTCACTGTTTTGGATTCTCCCAAGTGCTCAGCACAATGTTCTGCACACAGTAGATTGTAAGCTCCTTGAAGGCAAGGAAGCGGCATGGTCTAGTGGCTAGAGACCAGGCAAAGAAATCAGAAGGACCTGGGTTCTAATTCTGGCTCCGCCGCTTGTCTGCTATGTGACCTTGGGTGAGTCACTGCACTTCTCTGTGCCTCAGTTACCTCATCTGGAAAGTGGGGATTGAGACTGTGAGCCCCACATGGGACAGGGATTGTGTCCAGCCTGATTCCCTTGTATCCACCCCTGGGCTTAGTACAGTGTCTGACACATAGCAAGTGCTTAACAAATACCTATATTATTATTACAGCATGGTCCAGGAAGTCAAAAGGACCTGGGTTCTAATCCCAGCTCTGCCACTTGTCTGCTGTGTGACCCTGGTCAAATCCCTTAATTTCCGTGTTCCTCAGTTACCTCGTCTGTAAAATGGAGATTAAGAGTGTGAGCCCCATGTGGGACAGGGACTGTGTCTAACCTTCTTAACTTGTATCTACCTCAGCGCTTACAAATACCATCCTCATCATCAAGTCTTGTTCTGACGACATGACACCTGTCCACTTGTTTTGTTTTGTTGTCTGTCTCCTCCTTCTAGACTGTGAGCCCACTGTTGGGTAGGGACCGTCTCTATATGTTGAAAACTTGTACTTCCCAAGGGCTTAGTACAGTGCTCTGCACACAGTAAGCGCTCAATAAATACGATTGAATGAATGAATGAATTAAAGGCAAGACTGTGAGCCCCATTTGGGACAGCTGACTTGGAGCCATACCAGTGCTTAGAACAGTGCTTGACACATAGTAAACACTCAACAAATATTCATTCAGTCGTACTTATTGTATAATGTGTGCAGAGCACTGTACTAAGCGCTTGGAAAGTATGATTCCGCAAAAGATAGAGACAATCCCTACCCAACAAGAGGCTCACAGTTTAGAAAGGGGAGACAGACAATAAAACAAAACAAGTAAACAGTAGGCAGAGAAGCAGCATGGCTCTTAGTGGAAAGAGCATGAGCTTGGGAGTCAGAGGTCGTGGGTTCTAATCCTGGCTCTGCCACTTGTCAGCTGTGTGACTTTGGGCAAGTCACTTAACCTCTCTGTGCCTCAGTCCCCTCATCTGTAAAATGGGGAGTAAGACTGTGAGCCCCACATGGGACAACGTGATCACCTTGTATCCCCCCAGTGCTTAGAACAGTGCTCGGCACATAGTAAGCACTTAACAAATACTATCGTTATTATTATAAGTAGGCATAAATAGCATAAAATATAATACGAGTATAATAACAATAGTAATAATGATCTTGTGTACTTGCTTCATTGTACTCCCCCAGTGTTCAATACAGTGCTCTGTCCACTGTAAGTGTTCACGAAATATCACTGATGAATTGGTTAATTGGAGCAGAAGAGAGAAACAGGGCTACAGCCAGGAGAGTGCAAGTAAGGAAATAAAAATCACCTCTAAAGAGAAGAAGATTTCTTTAAGACAGAGGCATTTTTCTTATTTCTGGTATGGAGAGATTCAGGCAGACGGAAAATCTTGGCCAAGGAGCAGATTGGGTTTGAAGTGAAGAGGGAGGCATGGGCGGGGCAGAATCAGTTGGTTGTCATACTGCAGACACAACTAGAAATTGACCTTTAACCTTTGTCCTCGATTTCCAGCCGGCTCGATGTCCTCAATACTTTCCAGTCTCATTAGGGGGGCATTCATTAGGATAATACTCAGAAAGCCCATTGGAGACTATTATGGTAAGCACAATTATAGCACAATTTTCCCTTTCCTCCCAAGCATGCGATACTGTTCAGTGCCAAAGAAGCAGAAGCAGCACGGAGAAGCACATCGGAGTAGCAGTGTGGCTTAGTGGAAAGAGCCCGGGCTTGGGAGTCAGAGGTTGTGGGTTCTAATCCTGCCTCTGCCACTGGTCAGCGGTGTGACTTTGGGCCTCTTGGCTTCAGTTCCCTCATCTGTAAAATGGGGATGAAGTCTGTGAGCCCTAAGTGGGACACCCTGATTACCTAATATCTACCCCAGCTCTTAGAACAGTGCTTGGCACATAGCGCTTAACAAAGGCCATCATCATCATCATTATTATTATTATGAAGAAAAGACACCAGGGTCTCTAGGCTGCTGTTTGGATTCAGTGCTTCAAATACTGAGTCCCCCAAAAATCACTCAAACCATAGAGTTATGAGAAAAGTAATTTGAGGGTTTTATTTTATTTACCAAGAAAACTCTATGGATACACATACCAGAGCTACTTGATGACAGAAGATGGGATGTTCTGAAGGGGAGTGTCCATGGAGTCACTTTGGGTCAGAAGCAACTCGACAGCATTTGAAGAAGAAAGATTTTAATGGTGTTTGTTAAGAACTTACTATGTGGCAGGCACTGTACTACACACTGGGGTCGATACAAGGTAATTAGGTTGGACACAGTCCCTGTTCCACATGGGGCTCCCAGTTTTAATCTCCAGTTTCCAGATGAGGCACAGAGAAGTAAGGTTACTTGCCCAAGGTCACACAGCAGATGAGTTGCAGAGCGAGGATCAGAACTCAGCTCCTTCTGACTGCCAGTCCTGAGCTCTTTCCACTAGGCCACACTGCTTCTTGTTGTCTGGGTTAAGCATTTTCTGTGTGCCAAGCATTGTAATAAACTCTGGGCTACTACCAGGTACCCAAGTTGGGCACATTCCCTTTCCCTGTGGGGCTCCTAGTCTAAACTGGAAGAACACAGGAAGCTAATCCCCAAATCACAGATAGGGAAACTGTGGCATAGAGAAGTTCAGTGACTTGCCCAAGACCACACAGCAGGCAACCATCAGAGCCGGGATTAGGATCCAGATCCTCTGACTCTGAGGCTTGGACTTTGTCCATTCGGTCTTCTGTTTCTCAGGCCTGAAATTTATTATGCACAAATTCTGTGTTCACTAAGACAAGCAGGATAAGGAGGTAAGAAATGATCACCTTGATAGCTTTTTAATGAACACTCTGAAATTAAAGGAACAGATAAAATGAAAAGTCAACATGAAAATTTTAAATCTGATCATTTAAGATTTGTGTTTGGGCTCTGGATTAGATCAAGAGAGAAAACTGAATTGCGGATACTAAGGAAGCATTGTGGCCCAGTGGATAGAACTTGGGGTTGGGAATCAACTCTGTTGTATTGTACACTCTCTTAAGCGCTTAATTAATTAATTAATTAATTCATTCATTTTTATTGAGCGCTTACTGAGTACAGAGCACTGTACTAAGCTCTTGGAGAATACAATTTGGCAACAGACAGAGACAATCCCTACACAACAACAGGCTCACAGTCTAGAAGCTCTGCACACCGTAAGCACTCAATAAATACTATCGATTGAGGATTGATTGATTGTGATCGGGAAATCCAAGTTCTAATCCCAGCTGTGTGACCTTGGGTAAGCTACTTGACCTCAGTCCCTCAGTTTCCTCATCTGTAAAATGGGATCAGGTAGATCAGTTTTCCCACGAGAGAAAGGAACTTTGTCCGATATCAGTCCATCAATCCAAGGTATTTATTGAGCGCTTACTATGTACAGAGCACAGTACTAAGGATTCAGGAGGGTACAATGCCACCGAGTTGCTAGACCTGCTCCCTGTCCACAGCAAGCTTACCGTTCTGAGAACTTTGTATGTACCCCAGTGCTTAGCACAAAGTAAGTACTTAATGGACAGCACATTTACTAGACTGTTACAAGGCTTACATCTATAGTTTTAATTTATTTATGTATATAAATGTCTGTCTCCCTCCCCGCCTCTAGATTGTAAACTCATTGGTGCGCAGGGAATGCCTATTAATAACTCTGTCACTTTGTACTCTCCTAAGTGCTTAGTACAGTGCTCTGCACACTGTAAGTGCTCGATGAATATGATTGATTGATCGATTGAGTTGTGTGTTGTCATGGTGATGGCTGAGCTTCATCTGCCAGGATAACAGGATGATGTTTTAGACAGTAATCAAGGAGTTGACGCTATTCCCCCTTCCCCGCCAGATTCTTGCTACCACTTTGAATTCTTCAGTCCATCAGTCAATAAACCAGTGGTATTTGCTGAGTGCTTACTGTTGAAGAACACTGTACTAAGCACCTGAGAGAATGCAACATAAGGGAGTTGGTAGACACAAGACGTCATGGGTTCAAATCCCAGCTCCGCCACTTGTCAGCTGTGTGACTTTGGGCAAGTCACTTAAGTTCTCTGTGCCTCAGTCACCTCATCTGTAAAATGGGGATTGAGACTGTGAGCCCCACGTGGGACAACCTGATGACCTTGTAACCTCCCAAGCGCTTAGAGCAGTGCTTTGCACATAGTAAGTGCTTAATAAATGCCATTATTATTATTATTGTTATTACAAGGAGTTTGCCGTCTAGAGGGGGAGAAAGACATGAACATAAATGAATTAAATATGGACATGCACATAAGTGTTGTGGGGCTGAAGGTGGGGTGAATATTAAGTGCTTAAAGGGTTCAAATCCAAGTGTATAGGTGACACAGGAAGGAGAGGGAGTTGAGAAAATAAGTGTTTAGGCAGGAAAGGCCTTTTGGGGAGGGGTGAGTCATCCCGCTTAAATCCTCTCCTCCCCCTGACTTTCCTGTCGCTGTAGAGGGCACCACCATCATTCCCGTCTCACAAGCCTGGAATCTTGGTGTTATCCTTGACCCACATATTCATTCATTCATTCATTCAATCATATTTATTGAGCGCTTACTGTGTGTAGCGCACTGTACTTAGTGTTTGGGAAGTACAAGTTGGAGACATATAGAGATGGTCCCTACCCAACAACCGGCTCACAGTCTAGAGGGGGGAGACAGAAAACAAAACAAAACACGTAGACAGGTGTCAAAATCGTCAGAATAAATAGAATTAAAGCTACATGCACATTATTAACAAAATAAATAGAATGGTAAATATGTAAGCAGCATGGCTCAGTGGAAAGAGCATGGGCTTGGGAGTCAGAGGTCATGGGTTCTAATCCTGGCTCCACCACTTGTCAGCTGTGTGACTTTGGATAAGTCACTTAACTTCTACGGGCCTCAGTTAACCTCAACTGTAAAATGGGGATTAAGATTGTGAGCCCCACATGGGACAACCTGATCACCTTGTATCCTCCCCAGCGCTTAGAACAGTGCTCTGCACATAGTAAATGCTTAACAAATGCCATTATTATTATTATTATTATTATTATTATAAGTAAAATAGAGTAATAAATCTGTATATATATATACTTATCCAAAGTCACTTATTACTTATATATATACATATTCAAGCCATCACCAAATCCTGTTGGTTAGACCTTCACAGCATCGCTAAAATCTGCTCTTTCCTCTCCATCCAGACTGCTCCCAGTGAATCCAATCACTCATCCTATCCCTCCTGGATTACTATACCAGCCTCCTTGCTGACCTCTCTGCCTCCTGTCTCTCCCCACTCCAGTCCATACTTCACTCAGCTACCCGGATCATTTTTCTACAAAAATGTTTAGGCCATATTTCCCCTCTCCTCAAGAACCTCCAGTGGTTTCCCATCCACTTCCATATCAAACAGAAACTCCTCACCATTAACTTTAAAGCACTCAATCACCTTGCCTGCCTCATTTTGCTACTCTCCTTTTTCATTCACTCATTCATTTATTCAATCATATTTATTGACCACTTACTGTGGGCTGAATACTGTACTAAGCACTTGGGAAAGTAGAGAAGCAGCTTGGATTAGTGGAAAGAGCCCGGGCTTGGGAGTCAGAGGACATGGGTTCTAATCCTGGCTCTGCCACTTGTCTGCTGTGTGACCTTGGGCAAATCACTTAACTTCTCTGTGCCTCAGTGACCTCATCTTTAAAATGGGGATTAAGACTGTGAACCCCCCGTGGGACAACCTGATCACCTTTTATCTACCCCAATGTTTAGAACAGTGCTTGGTGCATAGTAAGTGCTTAAAAATACCATTATTGTTATTACTATTATTATTATTACAACACAACCATAAACAGTGATATTCCCTGCCCACAGCAAGCTTAGAATCTACAGGTGGGGAGATAAACAGCAAGACAAATAAAATTACAGATATCATCATCATCATCAATCGTATTTATTGAGCGCTTACTATGTGCAGAGCACTGTACTAAGCGCTTGGGAAGTACAAATTGGCAACAGATAGAGACAGTCCCTACCCAACAGTGGGCTCACAGTCTAAAAGGGGGAGACAGAGAACAAAACCAAACATACTAACAAAATAAAATAAATAGAATAGATACGTATAAATAAATTAAATAAATAAATAAATAGAGTAAAAAAATATGTACAAACATATATACATATATACAGGTGCTGTGGGGAAGGGAGGGAGGTAAGATGGGGGGATGGAGAGGGGGAAGAGGGGGAGAGGAAGGAAGGGGCTCAGTCTGGGAAGGCCTCCTGGAGGACGTGAGCTCTCAGCAGGGCCTAGAAGGGAGGAAGAGAGCTAGCTTGGTGGATGGGCAGAGGGAGGACATTCCAGGCCCGGGGGATGACGTGAGCCGGGGGTCGATGGTGGGACAGGCGAGAGCGAGGTACGGTGAGGAGATCAGCGGTGGAGGAGCGGAGGGTGCAGACTGGGCTGTAGAAGGAGAGAAGGGAGGTGAGGTAGGAGGGGGCGAGGTGATGGACAGCCTTGAAGCCCAGGGTGAGGAGTTTCTGCCTGATGCGCAGATTGATTGGTAGCCACTGGAGATTTTTGAGGAGGGGAGTGATATGCCCAGAGCGTTTCTGGACAAAGATAATCCAGGCAGCAGCATGAAGTATGGATTGAAGTGGAGAGAGACACGAGGGTGGGAGATCAGAGAGAAGGCTGATGCAGTAGTCCAGACGGGATAGGATGAGAGCTTGAATGAGCAGGGTAGCGGTTGGGATGGAGAGGAAAGGGCAGATCTTGGCAATGTTGTGGAGCTGAGACTGGCAGGTTTTGGTCACGGCTTGGATGTGATATGTACATAAGTGGTGTGGGGCTGGCAGCAGGGATGAGTAAAGGGAGCAAGTCAGTGCGATGCACAGGGAGTGGGAGATGAGGAAAAGTGGGGTTTAGTTTGGAAAGGCCTCTTGGAGGAGATGGGCCTTCAATAAGGCTTTGAAGGGGAGGAGAGTTATTGTCCGTCGGATTTGAGGAGGGAGAGCATTCCAGGCCAGAGACAGGATGTGGGCCAGAGGTCGGCAGTGAGACAGGTGAGCTGGAGGCCCAATGAGAAGGTTAATATTAGAGGAGCGGAGTGTGTTTGCTGGGATGTAGAAGGAGAGTAGCGAGGTGAGGAAGAGGGGGCAAGGTGATGGACTGCTCTAAAACCAATGGTGAGGAGTTTTTGTTTGATACAGAGGTAGATGGGCAACTACTGGATTTTTTTTGAGGAGAGGGGTGACACTTCCTGAATGTTTTTGTAGAAAGATAATCTGGGCAGCAGAGTGGAGTGTGGACTGGGTGGGGAGAAAGAGGAGGCTGGGAGGTCAGCAAGGAGGCTGATGCAGTCATCCAGGGGGGATAGAATGAGTGACTGTACTAATGTGGTAGCAGTTTGGATGGAGGGGAAAAGGCTGATTTTAGTGATGTTGGGAAGGTGGGACTGACTGGATTTGGTGATGGGTTGAATTTGTGGGTTGAATGAGAGAGAGGAGTCAAGAATGACACCAAGGTTACAGGCTTGTGAGGCAGGAAGTATGGTGGTGGCTCCTACTACAACCCAGCCCACTATGCTAACCTTCTCACTGTAACTCAGTCTCATCTATCTCACCACCGATGCAGAGTGGCTCAGTGGAAAGAGCACGGGCTTTGGAGCCAGAGATCATGGGTTCAAATCCCAGCTCCGCCAGTTGTCAGCTGTATGACTTTGGGCAAGTCACTTAACTTCTCTGTGCCTCAGTTCCCACATCTGTAAAATGAGGATTAAGACTGTGAGCCCCCCATGGGACAACCTGATCACCTTGTAACCTCCCCAGTGCTTAGAACAGTGCTTTGCACATGGTAAGCGCTTAATAAATGCCATCATTATTATTATCCTGCCTCTAGCCTGGAACATCTTCCCTTATATCCTCCAGACAATTACTCTCCTTCCCTTCAAAGCCCTATTGAAAGCCCATCTCCTCCAAGAGGCCTTCCCTGACTAAGCCCTCCTTCCTCTTCTCCCACTCCCTTCTGCGTCAAATTGACTTGCTCTCTTTATTAGTTTCCCTTCCCTATCCCACAGTACTTATGTACAGATCTGTCATTTATTTATTTATCTTAAGTATAATGTAAAGAAACAATCAATCAATCAATCAATCGTATTTATTGAGCACTTACTATGTGCAGAGCACTGTACTAAGCACTTGGGAAGTACAAATTGGCAACACATAGAGACAGTCCCTACCCAACAGTGGGCTCACAGTCTAAAAGGGGGAGACACAGAACAGAACCAAACATACCAACAAAATAAAATAGATAGGATAGAAATGTACAAGTAAAATAAATAAATAAATAGAGTAATAAATATGTACAACCATATATACATATATACAGGTGCTGTGGGGAAGGGAAGGAGGTAAGATGGGGGAATGGAGAGGGGGACGAGGGGGAGAGGAAGGAAGGGGCTCAGTCTGGGAAGGCCTCCTGGAGGAGGTGAGCTCTCAGCAGGGCCTTGAAGGGAGGAAGAGAGCTAGCTTGGCGGAGGGGCAGAGGGAGGGCATTCCAGGCCCGGGGGATGACGTGGGCCGGGGGTCGATGGCGGGACAGGCGAGAATGAGGTACAGTGAGGAGATTAGCAGTGGAGAAGCGGAGGGTGCGGGCTGGGCAGTAGAAGGAGAGAAGGGAGGTGAGGGAGGAGGGGGTGAGGTGATGGAGAGCCTTGAAGCCCAGGGTGAGGAGTTTCTGCCTGATGCGCAGATTGATTGGTAGCCACTGGAGATTTTTGAGGAGGGGAGCAATATGCCCAGAGCTTTTCTGGACAAAGATAATCCGGGCAGCAGCATGAAGTATTGATTGAAGTGGAGAGAGACACGAGGATGGGAGATCAGAGAGAAGGCTGGTGCAGTAGTCCAGACGGGATAGGATGAGAGCTTGAATGAGCAGGGTAGCAGTTTGGATGGAGAGGAAAGGGTGGATCTTGGCAATGTTGCGGAGCTGAGACCGGCAGGTTTTGGTGACGGCTTGGATGTGAGGGGTGAATGAGAGAGCGGAGTCGAGGATGACACCAAAGTTGCGGGCTTGTGAGACGGGAAGGATGGTAGTGCCGTCAACAGAGACGGGAAAGTCAGGGAGAGGACAAGGTTTGGAAGGGAAGACAAGGAGCTCAGCCTTCGACATGTTGAGCTTTAGGTGGCGGGCGGACATCCAGATGGAGATGTCCTGAAGGCAGGAGGAGATGCGAGCCTGGAGGGAGGGGGGAGAGAGCAGGGGCAGAGATGGAGATCTGGGTGTCATCAGCGTAGAGATGATAGTTGAAGCCGTGGGAGCGAATGAGGTCACCAAGGGAGTGAGTGTAGATTGAGAACAGAAGGGGACCAAGCACTGAACCTTGGGGAACCCCCACAGTAAGGGGATGGGAGGGGGAGGAGGAGCCTGCAAAAGAGACTGAGAAAGAACGACCGGAGAGATAAGAGGAGAAGCAGGAGAGGACGGAGTCTGTGAAGCCAAGGTCAGATAGCGTGTTGAGGAGAAGGGGGTGGTCCACAGTGTCAAAGGCAGCTGAGAGGTCGAGGAGGATTAGGACAGAATATGAGCCGTTGGATTTGGCAAGCAGGAGGTCATTGGTGACCTTTGAGAGGGCAGTTTCCGTGGAATGAAGGGGACGGAAGCCAGACTGGAGGGGGTCGAGGAGAGAGTTGTTGTTGAGGAATTCTAGGCAGCGCGTGTAGACAACTCGTTCAAGGAGTTTGGAAAGGAATGGCAGGAGGGATATGGGACGATAACTAGAAGGTGAGGTGGGGTCAAGAGAGGGTTTTTTTAGGATGGGAGAGACATGGGCATGTTTGAAGGCAGAGGGGAAGGAACCAGTGGAGAGTGAGCGGTTGAAGATGGAAGTTAAGGAGGGGAGAAGGGATGGAGCTAGAGATTTCATAAAATGAGAGGGAATGGGGTCAGAAGCACAGGTGGCCAGAGTAGCACTTGAGAGGAGGGAGGAGAGCTCCTCTGAGGATACCACTGGGAAGGATGGGAGAGTAGCAGAGAGTGTTGAGAGCCGGGGGGTTGGAGAAAGGGGGGAAGGAGAAACAATGTGGACTAGTGGATAGAGCAAGGGCCTGGGAGTCAGAAGGACCTGGGTTTTAATCCTGGTTCTGCCACATGTCTGCTGTGTGACCTTGGGTAAGTCACTTCACTTCTCTGGGCCTCAGTTACCTCATCTGTAAAATGGAGACCCCATATGGGACAAGGGACACAGACAACCTGATTGTTTTACCTCAGAGCATAGAACAGTGCAGAGTGAGCACTTAAAAAATACCATCATCGTTATTAATATTATCATTATTATTAATAATAATGTCTATTTTCCCCCTAGACTTTATACTTACTATGGGCGGGGGATGTGTTTGTTTATTGTTATATTGTACTCTCAATCAATCAATCAATCAATCAATCGTATTTATTGAGTGCTTACTGTGTGCAGAGCACTGTACTAAGTGCTTGGGAAGTACAAGTTGGCAACATATAGAGACAGTCCCTACCCAACAGTGGGCTCACAGTCTAAAAGCACTCTCCCGAGTGCTTAGTACAGTACTCTGCACACAGTAAGAGCTCAATAAATATGATTGACTGACTGAATGACTGACTGGCCATAATAATAATAATGACATTTATTAAGCACTTATTATGTGCAAAGCACTGTGCAGGTTACAAAGTGATCAGGTTGTCCCATGGGGGGCTCGCAGTCTTCATCCCCATTTTACAGATGAGGTAACTGAAGCACAGAGAAGTTAAGAGACTTGTCCAAAGTCACACAGCTGACAAGTGGCGGAGCTGGGATTTGAACCTATGACTCTGACTCCAAAGCCCGGGCTCTTTCCATTGAGCCACACTGGTCATCTGTTGATAAGGAAGGGGGAGGAAGCTCCAGACCAGAGGCAGGGTGTGGGCGAGAGGACGGTGGTGAGATAGAAGAGCTCAGGGTACAGTGAGAAGGTTGGCATTAGAAGAGCAAACTGTGCGGTCTGGGTTATTGGAGGAGAGTAGCCAGGTGAGGTAGGAGGGGGTAAGGGGATTGAGCACTTTAAAGCTGATGGTAAGGAGTTTCCATTTGTTGTGGAGGTCAATGGGTAACCACTGGAGGTTCTTGAGGAGTTAGGAAACATGGTCTAAACATTTTTGTAGAAAAATGATCCAGGTAGCAAACTGAAGCAGAGAATGGAATGGGGAGAGACAGGAGGCAGGGAGGTCAGCAAGGAGGCTGACACAATAATCAAGGTGGGATAGGATAAATGCTTGGGTTAACATGGTAGCAGTTTGGATAGAGAGAAGGCCGGGGGGGATTAGTGATGTTGTGAAGGTTGAAATAACAGGATTTGGTGACAGATTGAATATGTGGGTTGAATGAAGGAGATGAGTTGAGGATAACGCCATGTTTACGGGTTTGCGAGGCAGGGAGGATGGTGATGTTGTCTACAGTGATGGAAAATTTAGAGGAGGACAGGGTTTGGATGGGAAGGTGAGGCGTTCTGTTTTGGACAGGTTTAGTTTGAAGAGTCGGCAGGGCATCCACGTAGAGATGTCTTGAAGGCAGGAGGTTATGTGAGATGGCACAGAATGAGAGAGATCAGGACTGGAGAGTTCGATTTGAGAATCATCCATATAGAGATGGTAGTTGAAGGTAGGGGAATGAATGAGTTCTCCAAGGGAGTGGGTGTCGTTGGAGAATAGAAGGAGACTCAGATCTGAGCCTCGAGAGACTCCCGCAGTTAGGGGGTGGGAGGCAATAGAGGGGCCGGAGAAAGAGATGAGAAGGAGCAGCCAGAGAGATAGGAGGAGAACCAGGACATTGTCAGTGAAACTGAGGATGGATAATATTTCCAGGAGAAGGGGGTGGTCCACATATCTAAGCCAGATGAGAGAGAGCTTGAGGAAGATTAGAATGGAGTAGAGGTCTTTGTATTTAGCAGGAAGAAGGCTAATGGAGATTTTAGAAAGGACAGTTTCCATGGAGTGAAGGGGATGGAAATTGGAGGGAGGGCGGGATGAAGGAGAGAATTGGAGGAGAGGAATTTGAGACAGCAGGTGTAGACAACTGGATTGAGGAGTTTGGAGAGGAATAATAATAATAATAATAATAGCATTTATTAAGAGCTTACTATGTGCAAAGCACTGTTCTAAGCACTGGGGAGGTTACAAGGTGATCAGGTTGTCCCAAGGTGGGCTCACAGTGTTAATCCCCATTTTACAGATGAGGGAACTGAGGCCCAGAGAAGTTAAGTGACTTGTCCAAAGTCACACAGCTGACAATTGGAAGAGCCGGGATTTGAACCTATGTCCTTTGACTTCTAAGCCCGTGCTCTTTCTGCTGAGCCACACTGCTTCTCCGAATGGTAGGTGGGAGGTAGGGCGATAACTGGAGGAAGCCGTGGTGTGAAGGGAGGGGTTTTGTTTTGGATGGGGAGACATGGGCATGTTTGGAAGCACTGGGGAATCAATCAATCAATCAATCAATCGTATTTATTGAGCGCTTACTATGTGCAGAGCACTGTACTAAGCGCTTGGGAAGTACAAGTTGGCAACACATAGAGACAGTCCCTACCCAACAGTGGGCTCACAGTCTAAAAGGGGGAGACAGAGAATAGAACCAAACATACCAACAAAATAAAATAAATAGGATAGAAATATACAAGTAAAATAAATAAATAAATAAATAAATAGAGCAATAAATATGTACAACCATATATACATATATACTGGTGCTGTGGGGAAGGGAAGGAGGTAAGATGGGGGGAAGGAGAGGGGGACGAGGGGGAGAGGAAGGAAGGGGCTCAGTCTGGGAAGGCCTCCTGGAGGAGGTGAGCTCTCAGCAGGGCCTTGGAGGGAGGAAGAGAGCTAGCTTGGCGGAGGGGCAGAGGGAGGGCATTCCAGGCCCGGGGGATGATGTGGACCATCCCCATGGAGAAGAAGCCATTGGAGAGCAAACAGGTGAAGATGGCTGTCAGGGTCTGTTTCCCCCCTTCTAGATTGTGAGCCTGTTGGGGCTCTATTTGTTGCCAAATTGTACTTTCCAAGCGCTTAGTATAGTGCTCTGCACACAGTAAGTGCTTAATCTCTGCCCCTGCTCTCTCCCCCTCTCTCCAGGCTTGCATCTCCTCCTGCCTTCAGGACATCTCCATTTGGATGTCTGCCCGCCACCTAAAGCTCAACATGTCGAAGACTGAACTCCTTGTCTTCCCTCCCAAACCCTGCCCTCTCCCTGACTTTCCCATCTCTGTTGATGGCACTACCATCCTTCCCATCTCACAAGCCCGCAACCTTGGTGTCAGCCTCGACTCCACTCTCTCATTCACCCCTCACATCCAAGCCATGACCAAAACCTTCCAGTCTCAGCTCCACAACATTGCCAAGATCCTCCCTTTCCTCTCCATCCATACCTCTACCCTGCTCATTCAAGCTCTCATCCTATCCCGTCTGGACTACTGCATCAGCCTTCTCTCTGATCTCCCATCCTCGTGTCTCTCTCCACTTCAATCCATACTTCATGCTGCTGCCCGGATTATCTTTGTCCAGAAACGCTCTGGGTATATCACTCCCCTCCTCAAAAATCTCCAGTGGCTACCAATCAATCTGCGCATCAGGCAGAAACTCCTCACCCTGGGCTTCAAGGCTGTCCCTCACCTCGCCCCCTCCTACCTCACCTCCCTTCTGTCCTTCTTCAGCCCAGCCCGCACCCTCCGCTCCTCTGCCACTAATCTCCTCACCGTACCTCGCTCTCGCCTGTCCCGCCATCGACCCCCGGCCCACGTCATCCCGCGGGCCTGGAATGCCCTCCCTCTGCCCATCTGCCAAGCTAGCTCTCTTCCTCCCTTCAAGGCCCTGCTGAGAGCTCACCTCCTCCAGGAGGCCTTCCCAGACTAAGCCCCTTCCTTCCTCTCCCCCTCGTCCCCCTCTCCATCCCCCCCATCTTACCTCCTTCCCTTCCCCACAGCACCTGTATATATGTATATATGTTTGTACATATTTATTACTCTATTTATTTATTTATTTTATTTGTACATATCTATTTTATTTATTTTATTTTGTTGGTATGTTTGGTTCTATTCTCTGTCTCCCCCTTTTAGACTGTGAGCCCACTGTTGGGTAGGGATTGTCTCTATATGTTGCCAATTTTTACTTCCCAAGCGCTTAGTACAGTGCTGTGCACATAGTAAGCGCTCAATAAATACGATTGATGATGATGATGATAATAAATATGATTGAATGAATGAATGAATGAATGAATGAGTGAATGAAGAGGGCAAGTGTTTTGATGAGGTGTGAAGTTCTTGGCTGGGATGCCCAGATGGAAGGAGTGGATTTTGAGAGAAGGCAGGATCTCTTCATTCTCCATTCCTTACAGAGATTCATTTTCTTAGATTGATATCTTTTTGTGTTAAATGAACTGGGCCACCTAAGTATTATATCTTATTTCATATCGTTTTTATTTTTAATCATTTTATTTTTCCTTCTCTCATCACCGTGATGAATTATTTTACACTGATGTTTGACATGGGTTTTATGAATGTCCCACTCCGTCTCAAGCTTTAAATGAACTGGATGTTTAGGTATTCAATTTTGTTTCATTTTTCATCATTTTTATTTTAAATCCTTTCATTATTCATTCTCCTCTCATCGCAGCAATTAATTTCCTTATGTTGATATTTTAGGTGGAATTTATAAATGTTCCAGTCAGGATAATAAACCTGCAATTTTCCACTCAAAACTTTAAGCCAACTCCAATTTCTCAGTTCCTCAGCAGACCTGCCCCCACGCTCTCATCCCCTTCAAACAGAATTGATTACACTGAAGAAGAGAAAGCCTCTGTTAAGGAGATAATTGCTTAGACAAAACGCCTGAGTGTGTGTGCAAAGCACTGTACTAAGCGCTTGGAAAGTGCAATTCGGCAACAACTACACTCAGTCAGTCAATTGCATTTATTGAGTACTTACTGTGTACAGAGCACTATACAAAGCTCTTGAGAAGCAGCGTGGCTCTGGAAAGAGTACAGGCATTGGAGTCAGAGGTCATGGGTTCAAATCCCAGCTCTGCCAATTGTCAGCTGTGTGACTTTGGGCAAGTCACTTAACTTCTCTGTGCCTCAGTTCCCTCATCTGTAAAGTGGGGAGTAAGACTGTGAGCCCCATGTGGGACAGCTTGATCACCTTGTATCCCCCCCGCAGCACTTAGAACAGTGCTTTGCACATAGTAAGTGCTTAACAAATACCATTATTATTATTATTACAGTATAATAACATACAGACACATTCCCTGCCCACAACAAGCTTAGAGTCTAGAAGGGGGAGACAGACTTTAATAGAAATAAGTAAAATTACAGATGTGCAAGTAAGTGCTATGGGGTTTGGAGGGGGGAATGAATAAAAGGAGCAAGTCAAGGCGGCACAGAAGGGAGTGGGAGAAGGGGAAAGGAGGGTTTAGTCAGGGAAGGCCTCTTAGAGGAGATGGGCCTTCAGGAAGTAGCATGACTATTAAGACAAGTGAAGGAGATGGTAAATACAGAAAAGGAAGAGGGAAGAGGGGCAGGCAGTAACCCAAGTGCAAATAAAATAGTGTTGCCAGGCAGGATGGGGAGGAGTGTTATAACTGTGGTATCTGTTAAATGTTTACTAGGTGCTAAGCGCTGGACTAAGAGCTGGGAACTGTCTCTATATGTTGCCAACTTGTACTTCCCAAGCGCTTAGTACAGTGCTCTGCACACAGTAAGCGCTCTATAAATACGATTGATTGATTGACTGATTGATTGATAATAAGGTCAGTCCCAGTCTCTGACCCACATGGGGCTCACAGTCAAAGTAAGAGGGAACAGAAGTATTGAAATTCTCATTTTACAGGTGAGGAAAGTGAGGCACAGGAAGTTAAGCGATTTGCCCTAGGTCACACAGCAGGCGAGTAGCAGAGCCAGAATTAGAACCCGGGTCCTCTTATTCCCAGACCTGTCGTAGTGATAGTAGCAGTAGTGGTAGTCGTAGTAGTAGTAATGATAGCAATAGTAACAAGTAGTAACAATTTGAGAAGCATCATGGCTTTGAGGCAAGAGCCCAGGTTTGGGAGTCAGAAGGTCATGGGTTCTAATCCCGGCTCTGCCACTCGTCTGCTGTGACCTTGGGCAAGTCACTTCACTTCTCTGTGCCTCATTTACCTCATCTGTAAAACGGGGATTAAGACTGTGAGCCCCACATGGGACAACCTGATCACCTTGTTACCTCCCCAGCACTTAGAACAGTGCTTGGCACATAGTAAGCGCTTAACAAATACCACCATTATTATTAACAATAATAGTAGTAATGGTAGAAGTAACAGTAACAGCGTGGCCTAGTGGATAGAGCCCGGGCCTGGGAGTCAGAAGGTCATGGGTTCTAATCCCGGCTCCGCCACTTGTCTGCTGTGTGACCTTGGGCAAGTCACTTAACTTCTCTGGGCCTCCGTTCCGTCATCTGTAAAATGGGGATGAAGACTGTGAGCCCCACGTGGAACAGAAAATGTGTCCAACCCAATTATCTTGTGATAATAATAATAATAATGATGGCATTTATTAAGCACTTATTATGTGCAAAGCACTGTTCTAAGCACCGACCTGAGCACTTAGAAAAGGGTCTGGCACGTAGTTAGCACTTGCCAAGTACCACGATTAGTAATAGCAATATAGTAGTAACAGTAGTAGTGGCAAAAATAGTAAATAGTTAGGTAATTACTGTAGGTAATAGTAAAAATAGTAGTAAAAGTAGTAGTAGCAGTAGTAATAATAGTAATAGTAGTAGTAGCAATAGTAACAACAGCAGTAGTAGCAGTATTCATTATGTTGCCAACTTGTACTTCCCAAGCGCTTAGTACAGTGCTCTGCACACAGTAAGCACTCAATAAATGTGATTGAATGAATGAATTCAATTGTATTTATTGAGCGCTTACTGTGTGCAGAGCACTGTACTAAGCGCTTGGAAAGTACAATTTGGCAACAGAGACAATCCCTACCCAACAACGAGCTCACAGTCCAGAAGGGGAGAGACAGACATCAAAACAAGTAAACAGGCATCGATAGCATCAATATAAATAGAATTATATACACATCAGTAATAGAAAATATGGAACGCTTCACGAATTTGCATGTCAGTAGTAGCAGGAGTAGTAACAGGAGTAGTAGTAATAACAGTAGTAGTAGTAGCAGTGGTAGTAGTAGAAGTAATTAGAACAGTGCTCAGGGCTTAGAACAATGCTTGGCACACAGTAAGCGCTTAACAAATACCATCATCATTATTAATAATATAATAACAATAATTATAATAATAATTAATAATAACAATAACAATAATAATAATTAATAATAACAATAATAAGTGCTCAATGGTATATGAAGGGATCATGTCTACCATCTGTTGTATTGTCCTCTCCCAAGCCCTTAGTACAGTGCTCTGCCCCCAACAAGTGCTCAATAAATACGACTGATCAATTGATCAGCCACTGTGTGCAATGCATTGTTCTAAGCGCTTTCAGAAATAAGAGATGCTTCTTTTGTCTAGCTCTAAAGGGGGAGGTGAGAGGGAAGCTCCAGAGTACAGATCAGGAGAAAGAGAAGGAGGAAGAGAAAGAGAAGAAGAAACAAAAGAAGGAGAAGAAGGAAGAAGACAGGTCTTCACACGTCTGCCTTTGTGAGCCAGGTACGTGAGAGTATATTGGGGTGAAACTCCAGAGATTGTGAAATGATGTTTGCTCTGCACACAGTAAGTGCTCAATAAATACGATTGATTGATTGATTGCTGTCACACAGGGGCAGTGGCTGGGACTGACCTGGTTAATAATAATGATGATGATGGTATTTGTTAAGCACTTACTATGTGCCAGGCACTGTACTAAGTGCTGGGGTGGATGCAAGCACATCAGGTTGGACAAAGTCCCTGTCCCCTGTGGGGCTCACAGTCTCAATCCCCATTTTACAGATGAGGGAACTGAGGCCCAGAAAAGTGAAGTAATATAATAATAATAATGATGGCATTTATTAAGCGCTTACTATGTGCAAAGCACTGTTCTAACCACTGGGGAGTTTACAAGGTGATCAGGTTGTTCCACGGGGGGCTCACAGTCAATCCCCATTTTACAGATGAGGTTATTGAGGTGCAGAGAAGTTAAGTGACTTGTCCGAAAGTCAAACAGCAGACAAGTGGCGAAGTCGGGATTAGAACCCGTGACCTTTTGGCTCTGAGGCCCATGCTCTATCCACTATACCATGCTGCTTCTCAGAGAATGGATGCCAACAGGAGATCCATACACTTGCCATGTCCACAGCTGAAATAGGAAATAGGCAAACCCAAAGCCAGGAGGTCAGACGAAGCATTTTTAGGACAAATTCAGACAATGCCTTGGACAATCAATCATTCAATCATATTTAATCAGAGCTTACTGTGTGCAGACCACTTTACAAAGCACTTGGGGGAGTACAATAAAACAGAGTTGGTAGACACAGTCCCTGCCCACATCCAGTTTACAGTTTAGAGGGGGGAGACAGACATGAATATAAATAAATAAATTACAGGTATAGACCTGTACTAAGCGCTTAGTACAGTGCTCTGCACACAGTAAGCGCTCAATAAATATGATTGATGATGATGACCTAAAGACTGTGGGGCTGAAGGAAGGGTGAATAAAGGGAGCAAATCCTAGTGCACAGGTGATAGAAGGGGATGGGAGAAGAGTGGGAGGGAGTGAAGCATTGTGGCTAAGTGGAAAGAGCACAGGTTTGGAAGTCAGAAGATGTGGGTTCTAATCCCGGCTCTGCCACTTATGTGCTGTGTGGCCTTGGGCAAGTCACTTCACTTCCCTGGGCCTCAGTTACCTCATCTGTAAAATGGAGATTAAGACTCTGAGCCCCATGTGGGACAACTTGACCACCTTCTATCCCTCCCAGCACTTAGAACAGTGCTTGGCACATAGTAAGCGCTTAACAAATGCCATTATTATTATTACTATTATTATTATTATTATTAATAAGTGGCAGTGAGGACTTAAGTCAGGGAAGGCCTCTTGGACAAATCTGCATCTTGGCTGAAAACCGGGGTCTAATGCCTGAGGCCAAAAAAGGAGCAAAACCTTCCTAAAACTTGTGTTTTAATCCTGACTCTGCCCCTCACCTGCTGTGTGACCTTGGGCAAGTCACACCAACTTCTCTGGACCTCAGATTCCTCATCTGTAAAATGGGGATTTCAATACCCACACTCCTCCTTAGACTGTGAGCCCTGTGTGGGACAGGGTCGGATTCCAACCTGATGGTCTGGTATCACCCTCAGTGCTTAGTACAGTGCTCCAACCATAGTAAGTACTTGACAATACCATTATAAATCACTGGCCTGGGAGGCAACTTGCTTAAATAATAATAATAATAATAATAATAATAATGATGGTATTCATTAAGGGTTTACTATGTGCCAAGCACTGTTCTAAGCACCAGGGTAGATAGAAGGTCATCAGGTTGTCCACGTGGGGCTCACAGTCTTAATCCCCATTTTACAAATGAGGTACCTGAGGCACAGAGAAGTTAAGTGTCTTGCCTAAGGTCACACGGCAGACAAATAGCAGAGTCAGGATTAGAACCCCTGTCCTCTGACTCCCAAGCCCTTGTTCCTGCCACTAAGCCACGCTGCTTAAATCTTGGGGATTTCAGTTTCCTCACCTATAAAACAGGGAACAGTTTTCATCTAATGAAAATCCAACTTGAGGACTTTGATTTATTTTCTATCCATCAAAAGGTGGAGAGGTAAAAGGGAAGGACAGTTGGAATAGCTAGAAAGGAATGGAGAGAGTGAGCTTTTCCTGTGTGAGAGCTAGCTCCCTTTTTTTTTCTTTTTGTGGTATTTCTGAAGCCCTTCTTCTGTGCTGAGCACTGTTTTAAGCGCTGGGGTAGAGAAGCAGCGTGGCTCAGTGGAAAGAACATGGACTTTGGAGTCAGAGTTTGTGGGTTCATATCCCGGCTCCGCCACTTGTCTGCTGTGTGACTTTGGGTAAGTCACTTAACTTCTCTGGGTCTCAGTTACCCCATCTGTAAAATGAGGATGAAGACTGTGAGCCCCACGTGGGCGAACCTGATCACCCTGTATCTATCCCAGTGCTTAGAGCAGTGCTCAGCACAAAGTAAGTGCCATTATAAATGCATATTATTAATATGACATGTTATAAATGCCATTATTATTATTATTACAAGCTCATCAAGTTGAACACAGTCCCTGTCCCACATGGGGCTCACAGTCTTAATTCCCATTTTATAGATGCAGTAACTGAGGCCTAGGGAAGTGAAATGACTTGCTCAAGGTCACACAGAAGACAAGTGACAGAACGGGATTAGTACCCATGACCTTCCAACTCCCAGGCCTGGGCTCTATCTACTGGCTCATATTTGATTTTAAGACTCTCATTCAACTTGCCCTGTCGTCATCATCATCGGTAGTATTTATTGAGCGCTTTCTGTGTGCAGAGCACTGTACTACACTCTTGGGAGAGTACGACAGAACAATAAACAGACACAGTCCCTGCCCACAAAGAGCTTACAGTCTAGACGGGCGAGTACATATCCATTCTCTTGTCTCATTGCTCCCTAGTTTTTAGATTGCGAAGGCCCTGACGGACAAAACACTTTCCAATTCCCACCTATATATTTTTTATGTGCGTTTGCTATGTGTCAAACACTGTACTAAGCGCTGAGTTAGATACAGGTGAATTAGATTAGACACAGCCCCTCACGGTCCAAGCAGGAGGGAGAACAGGAATACTGAGGCACTGAGATGACAAATTACTTGCCCAAGGTCACACAGCAAGCATTTGGGAGAGCTGGGCTTGGAACCTAGATCCTCTGACTCATTCATTCAATCATATTTACTAAGCGCTTACTGTGTGCAGAACACTGTACTAAGCGCTTGGGAAGTACAATTCAGCCACAGAGACAATCCCAGCCCACAACGGGTTCACAGTCTAGAAGAGGGGAGACAGACATCAAAACAAGTGAATAGGCATCAGTAGCATAATTATAAATGAATAGAATCATGGATATAAACACATCATTAATAAAAATAAATAGAATTATAATTATAAATATGTACCTATGTACACAAGTGCTGTGGGGTGGGGAGGGGGTTAGAGCAGAGGGAAGGAGTCGGAGCGATGGGGAGGGAAGGGGAAGCATTCATTCATTCATTCATTCATTCAATCGTATTTATTGAGCGCTTACTGTGTGCAGAGCACTGTACTAAGCGCTTGGGAAGTACAAGTTGGCCACAACAACAACAGCAGAGGAAAAGAGGGGCTTTGTCTGAGACTCTCAGGCCTGTGTTCTTTCCACTAAGCCACACGGCTTCTCTCCAATCCGTAGTCTCTCCGAGCACTCAGTACGGAGCTCACATACAGTAGGCACTTAATAAATACTATTACTCCCTGTGGCACTCTCTCCATCCCTTTCTAGCTATTCTAACTGCCCCTCACTTTTGCCTCTCCACCTTTCGATGGATAGAAAATTAATCAAAGTCCTGAAGTTGGATTTTCACTAGATGAGAACTTGAGGGTTGGCTGCAAATCAAAAGGCTTAAAATAAGACTTCACCCCCTCGGGCTTCTTGCTTTCCCATCCAAACATCTGCCACATGAACCGGTACTAAGTTGGGACTGGTCTCTAGGTTTTCACTGGGGAAAGATGCGATTAACAGGAAGCTTCCATTTGGAAGTTGATCGCCTAATTCTGCTGCATTTCTTCCTTTTGCTATTTCTGATTTTTTTTCCTGGCCTTCGGGAGAGGGGCCTGGTAGAGTCATGAAGGCCTTTATTTATAGTTGATCGAAGAGAAATGGAGTTATTTTTACAAATCCTAGCAATGAGGAGAGCACTCTCCTCTTTAACCTTTTGCCTGTAGCCTTCGTGCGTACATTTTTCTCTACGATGCCATCTGAATTAAGAACGTTTGCTTCTGAAAGTGAAAACTGAGGCCAGAGAAATCATCAGGGAGAGGAGGACTTCTCGATCTGCAGAATGTTGGAAATTTGTTTCTGAGGCTGGGTGCGTAGTGGTAGCAGTGTCCGTGGCTGTGGCTGGAATAATGATAATGACGATGGTATTGTTAAGTGCTTACTATAGGCCAAGCATTGTCCTAAACGCTGGGGTGGATACAAGATTATCAGGTTGGTTGCAGTCCCTGTCCCTCACGGAGTCACAGTCTTCATCCCCATTTTACAGACAAGGCCACCGAAGCCCAGAGAAGTGAAGTGACTTGCCTAAAGTCATACAGCAGAGACGTGGCGGAGCCGGGATTAGAACCCAGGTCCTTCTAGCTCCCAGGCCCATGCTGTGGTTTGGCTGAGGCTCGGGTTGAGGCTCTAATAACAATTCTGGTATTTGTTAAATGCTTATTTTGTGCCAGGCACTGTACCAAGCTCTGGGGTGGATACAAGCAAATCGGGTTGGACACCTTCTCTGTCAATCAATCGTATTTATTGAGCGCTTACTGTGTGCAGAGCACTGTACTAAGTGCTTGGGAAATACAAGTTGGCAACATATAGAGACAGTCCCTATCCAACAGTGGGCTCACAGTCTAAAAGGGGGAGACAGAGAGCAAAACCGAACATACTAACAAAATAAAATAAATAGAATAGATATGTACAAGTAAAATAAATAAATAAATAAATAAATAGAGTAATAAATATGTACAAACATATATACATATATACAGGTGCTGTGGGGAAAGGAAGGAGGTAAGATGGAGGGATGGAGAGCAGGACGAGGGGGAGAGGAAGGAAGGAGCTCAGTGCGGGAAGGCCTCCTGGAGGAGGTGAACTCTCAGTAGGGTCTTGAAGGGAGGAAGAGAGCTAGCTTGGTGGATGGGCAGAGGGAGGGCATTCCAGGCCGGCTCACAGTCTTCATCTCCATATTACAGAAGAGGCAACTGAGGCCCAGAGAAGTGAAGCGACTTGCCCAAGGTCACACAGCAGATAAATGTCAGAGACGGGATTAGAACCCACAACTTTCTGATTCCCACACCTTTGAGGCTGTCTGGGGCTGGGTCTAAGGCTGAGGCTGACCTTGTGTCTGAAATATTACCTTGAGTTCATGCACACTAAGGCATAAGAGTTGAAAACTGGGCATGAGGAGGGAGAAATTTCTGGTCTGGCTGGGCCTGGAAAACTGGTAGAGTACATGCCTCAGAAGGTCATGAGTTCAAATCCTGGCCCTGCTACTTGTCTGCTGTGTGACCTTGGGCAAGACACTTCACTTCTCTGTGCCTCAGTTCCCCCATCTGTAAAATGGGGATTGAGACCATGAGCCCCACGTGGGACAAAGACTGTGTCCAACTCAATTAGCTTGTATCCACCCAAGAGCTTAGTATAGTGCCTGGCACATAGTAAGTGCTTAACTAATACCAATTATTAATTATTAGAAATATTATTTACTGAATTGTGTCTGTCCAGCTCAGTCCTTTGTAGACTCCTGAAGGAGACGTATGAAGGCGCTTAACTTTGGCTCCAATCTTACTCATCTCTTCCCTCACTCAAGATCTCTCTATCTCACCTTTTAATCCTCCTAAGCTCATCGCCCAACTGTACCCACATTTAACTATCCCACCTGTGATCCTTCCTTTATGCTGTTTTCCTAGTTTGGGATTTCTTTCTTCCCACAATCCTTCCCTGACTAATTATCAGCAACCCCAGTTTAAACCATCCATCAGCTGCCTTAGGGAGCTGGATAATAGTGAAAATAGTAACTGCGGTATTGTTAAGTGCTTATTCTATGCCAGGCATCAATAATAATAAATATGATGGCATTTATTAAGCACTTACTATGTGCAAAGCACTGTTCTAAGCGCTGGGGAGGTTACAAGGTGATCAGGTTGTCCCACGGGGGGCTCACAGTCTCAATCCCCATTTTCCAGATGAGGCAACTGAGGCCCAGAGAAGTTAAGTGACTTGCCCAAAGTCGCACAGCTGACAGTTGGCAGAGCTGGGATTTGAACCCATGACCTCTGACTACGAAGCCCGTGCTCTTTCCACTGAGCCATGCATGCTGCTTCTCTGTTCTAAGCACTGGGGTAGGTACAAAATCATTGGGTTGGACACAGTCCCACATGGGGCTCACAGTCTTAATCTCCATTTTACACATGAGGGAACTGAGGCCCAGAGAAGTGAAGTGACTTGACCAAGGTCACACAGCAGACAAGTGGTGGAGCCGGGATTCGAACCCAGGTCCTTCCATCTCTTAGGCCTGGACTCTATCTACTAGTCTTCACTGCTTCTAAAATAATAATAATAAGAAGAATGATGGTATTTCTTCATTCATTCATTCGATAGTATTTATTGAGCGCTTACTGTGAGCAGAGCACTGTATTAAGTGCTTGGGGAGTACAAGTCAGCAACATGTAGAGACGGTCACTACCCAACAACGGGCTATTTGTTAAGTGCTTACTATGTGCCAAGCACTGTTCTAAGCACTGGGGTAGATACAAGTTAATCAGGTTGTCCCACGTGGGGCTCACAGTCTTAATCCCCATTTTACAGATGAGGTAACTGAGGTACAGAGGAGTGAAGTGACTTGCCTAAGTTCACGCAACTGAGAAATGGTGGAGTGAGGATTAGAACCCATTACCTCCTCCAGGAGGCCTTCCCAGACTGAGCCCCTTCCTTCCTCTCCCCCTCGTCCCCCTCTCCATCCCCCTCATCTTACCTCCTTCCCTTCCCCACAGCACCTGTATATATGGATATATGTTTGTACATATTTATTACTCTATTTATTTATTTATTTAATTTACTTGTACATATCTATTCTATTTATTTTATTTTGTTAGTATGTTTGGTTTTCTTCTCTGTCTCCCCCTTTTAGACTGTGAGCCCACTGTTGGGTAGGGACTGTCTCTATTGCCAATTTGTACTTCCCAAGCACTTAGTACAGTGCTCTGCACATAGTAAGCGCTCAATAAATACGATTGATGATGATGATGATGATGATGATGATGACCTCTGACTCCCTTGCCCGGGCTCTTTCTACTAAGCCACGCTGCTTCTCTAAGCCATGCTGCGTCCATCCTAATTGTCACTAAGCAGGTCCAAGCACTTGTCATTTCTTGCATCGATGACTGCCTCAGCCTCCTCGCTGACCTCCCTGCCTCCTGTCTCTCCCCTTCCATTGTTAGTTCAGTCTCGTACTCAGGTCATTTTTCTGAAAAATCTTTCTGCATCCATTTCCCCACTCCCCAGACACCTGCAATGGTTGTCCAACCAGCGTCTCATTAGGAAGAAGCTTCCAGGCCCTCAATCACCTTTCCCCCTTCTACTATACCACTCTGATTTCCTATTTCAACCCAGCCCACACCCTTCACTCTTCTAACATCAATCTACTCAGCATGGCTCAGTGGAAAGAGAATGGGCTTTGGAGTCAGAGGTCATGGGTTCAAATCCCCACTCCGCCAATTGTCAGCTGTGTGACTTTAGGCAAGTCACTTCACTTCTCTGAGCCTCAGTTCCCTCATCTGGAAAATGGGGATGAAAACTGTGAGCCCCTCGTGGGACAAACTGAGCACTTTGTAGCGCCCCCCCCAGCGCTTAGAACAGTGCTTTGCACATAGTAAGCGCTTAACAAATGCCAACATTATTATTATTATTAAAATGGGAATGAAGACTGTGAGCCCCCCGTGGGACAACCTGATCACCTTGTAACCTCCCCAGTGCTTAGAACAGTGCTTTGCACATAGTAAGTGCTTAATAAATGCCATTATTATTATTATTATTATTATTATTATTATTATTATTATTATTACTTACTAAACCTCGATCTTGTCCATTTCACTGTTGACCAAGCAGCATGGCTCAGTGGAAAGAACACGGGCTGGAGAGCCAGAGGTCATGGGTTCTAATCCCGGCTCCGCCACTTGTCAGCTGTGTGACCTTGGGCAAGCCGTTTAACTTCTCTGGGTCTCAGTTCCCTCATCTGTAAAATGGGGATGAAGACTGTGAGCCCCATGTGGGATAACCTGATTACTTTGTATCTACCCCAGTGCTTAGAACAGTGCTTGGTACATAGTAAGTGCTTAACAAATACCAACATTATTATTATTATTATTATTAATAATAGCCTGGAACTCTCTCCCCATTGATGTTAAACAGACTTCAAAACCCTCCTAAAATTACATCTGTTCTAGAAAACCTTCTCTCACTGACCTTTCATTTCTTTTGTGTGGTATTTTTAAAAACTTTGGAACATGCCAGACATCATTCTAAGCTCTAAGGTAGATACAAAATAGTCGGCCTGGACACAGTCCATGTCCCACATGGGGCTCACGGTCTTAATTCCCATTTTACAGATGAGATGTGAGACACAGGGAATCAATCAATTGTATTTATTGAGCCCTTACTTATTGCAGAGCACTGTACTAAGAGAAGCAGTATGGCTCCGTGGAAAGAGCCCGTGCTTGGGAGTCAGAGGTCATGGGTTTTAATCCCAGCTCCACCACATGTCTGCTGTGTGACCTTGGGCAAGTCACTTAGCTTCTCTGAGCCTCAGTTCCCTCATCTGTAAAATGGGGATTAAGACTGTGAGCCCCACGTGGTACAACCTGATCACTTTGTATCCCTCCCAGCACTTAGAGTGCTTTGCACATAGTAAGCGCTTAACAAATGCCATCATTATTATTATTACTAAGCACTTGGGAGAGTAAAACACAACGATATAACAGACACATTCCCTGCCCACGATGAGCTTTCAGACTAGAGGGGGAGACAGACATTAATATAAATAAATGAATTATGGATAGGGACATAAGTGCTGTGGGGCTGGGAGTGGGGATGAATAAAGGGAGCGAGTCAGGGCGATGCAGAAGGGAGTGGAAGAAAAGGAAAAGGTTTAGTCGGAGAAAGTTTATTGGCATCTCTGATAAGGCTTCGAAATGGGGGAGAGTAATTTTCTGTCGGATATGAGGAGAGAGGGCAGATTGTGGGCAAGAGGTTGGTGGTGAGATAGATGAAATCAAGGTATCATGAGAAGGTTGGCATTAGAGGGGTGACATATATAGGCTGGGTTGTACCGAGTAGTGAGGTGACATAGGAGGAGATAAGGTGGAGGACTGCTTTAAAGCCGATGGTGAGGAGTTTCTGTTTGATGCAGAGGTGGATGGGCAATCAATGGAGGTTCTTGAGTGGGCAACCACTGGAGAGGAAACATGTCCTGAACATTTCTGTAGAAAAATGATCGGGGCAGCAGAGCGAAACATGGACTGGAATGGGGAGAGACAGGAGGAGGGGAGGTCAGCAAAGAGGCTGATGCAGTCATCCAGGCGGAATAAGATGAGTGATTGGATTAACATGGTAGCATTTTGTATGGAGAAGAAAGGGTGGATTTTAGTGATGTTGTGAAGATGTGACTGAAAAAATTTAGTGAATTAATAAATACCATAATTATTATTATTATGAACTGAGCCTCCTTTTTCCTCTCTTCTTCCCCATTGCCCCCCTGCCCTACCTCCTTCCTCCCCCCTGGCAGCACTTGTATATATTTGTACGTATTTATTACTCTATTTTACTTGTACATATTTACTACTCTATTTATTTTATTAATGATGTGCATATAGCTATAATTCTATTTATTCTGATGGTTTTGACACCTGTCTACATGTTTTGTTTTGTTGTCTGTCTCCCCCTTCTAGACTGTGAGCCTGTTGTTGGGTAGGGACTGTTTCTATATGTTGCTAACTTGTACTTCCCAAGCACTTAGTGCAGTGCTCTGCACACAGTAAGTGCTCAATAAATATGAATGAATGAATGGATGAATGAATGACTATGGGTTGAATGAGAGAGAGAAGACAAGATTAATGCCAAGGTCATGGGCTTGTAAGACAGGAAGGATGGGAAAATCAGGGGATAGACAGGGTTTGGGTGGAAAGATAAGAAGTTCTGTTTTGGACAGGTTAAGTTTGAGGTGACAGGAGGATATCCAAATAGAGATGTCTTGAAGGCAGGAGGAAATGTGAGACTGCAGAGAGGGAGAGAGATCAGGGCTGAAGATGTAGATTTGGGAATCATCCACAAAGTGGTGGCAGTTGAAGCCATGGGAGTGAGTGAGGTCTCCAAGGGAGTGGGTGTAGATGAAGAATTAGAAGGGGACTCAGACCTGAAATTTTGAGGGACCCCCGCAGTTAGAGGGTGGGAGGCAGAGGAGGAGTCCGCGAAAGAGACTGAGGATTAGCCCCAGAGAGTTAGGAGGAGAAGCAGGAGAGGACAGTGTCAGTGAAGCCAAAGTTGGATAATGTTTCCAAGAGAAAGAGGTAGTCGACAGTATCGAAGGCATGCCCTCCCTCCGCACATCTGCCATACTAGCTCTCTTCCTCCCTTCAAAGCCCTACTGAGAGCTCACCTCCTCCAGGAGGCCTTCCCACACTGAGCCCCCTCCTTCCTCTCCCCCTCCTCCCCCTCCCCACCCCCCTGCCTTACCTCCTTCCCCTCCCCACTGCACTGTATATATGTATATACGTTTGTACATATTTATTACTCTATTTATTTTACTTGTGCATGTTTATTCTATTTATTTTATTTTGTTAATATGTCTTGTTGTCTGTCTCCCTCTTCTAGACTGTGAGCCTGCTGTTGGGTAGGGACCGTCTCTATATGTTGCCAACTTGTAATTCCCAAGTGCTTAGTACAGTGCTCTGCACACAGTAAGCGCTCAATAAATACGCTTGATAATGATGATGAATAAATATGATTGAATGAATGAATGAAGGCAGCTGAGAGGTCGAGGAGGTTTAGGAATGAGTAGAGACCTTTGGATTTGGCAAGAAGGAGGTCATTGGTAACCTCTGAGAGGATGGTTTCTGTAGACTAAAGGGGACAGAAGCCAGATTGGAAGGGGTCAAGGAGAAAATAGGAGGAGAGGAACTTGGGATGTTCAGGACATGTTTTCCCCACTCCTCAGAAAACTCCAGTGGTTGCCCATCCACTCTGCATCAAACAAAAACTCCTCAAACTAGCTTCAAAGCCCTCAATCACCTTGTCCCCTCATACCTCACATTGCTACTCTCCTTCTACAACCCAGCCCACACACTTCTTTCCTCTAGTGCTAACCTTCTCACTGGACCTCCATCTTGTCTAGTTTGCTGCCGACGCAGACTAGCTCCCCTGTTTTCCTTTTCTCCCACTCCCCTCTGCATCACCCTGACTTGCTCCCCTTGTTTTTTCCCCCTCCCTTCCCACAGCATTTATGTACACATCTGTCATTTATTTATTTATATTAATGTCTGTCTCCCCCCTCTAGACTGTAAGCTTGTTGTGGACAGGGAATATGTCTGTTTATTCTTGTATTGTACTCTCCCAAGCGCTTAGTACAGAGCTCTGAGCTCTGAACACCATAAGAACTCAATAAATAGGATAGAATGAATGAATGAGACAGCACATGTAGACAATGTGCTCAAGGAATTTGGAGACTCCCCCTCCTCCTCCTTCCTCTCCCCCTCCTCCCCCTCCCCATCATCATCATCATCATCAATCGTATTTATTGAGCGCTTACTGTGTGCAGGGCACTGTACTAAGCGCTTGGGAAGTACAAGTTGGCAACATATAGAGACAGTCCCTACCCAACAGTGGGCTCACAGTCCCCCCAGCCTTACCTCCTTCCCCTCCCTACAACACCTGTGTATATGTATATATGTTTGTACATATTTATTACTCTATTTATTTATTTATTTTACTTGTACATATTTATTCTATTTATTTGGTTTATATGTTTTGTTTTGTTGTCTGTCTCCCCCTTCTAGACTGTGAGCCCACTGTTGGGTAGGGACCATCTCTATATGTTGCAAACTTGTACTTCCCAAGCGCTTAGTACAGTGCTATGCACACAGTAAGCGTTCAATAAATACGATTGATTGAATGATGATTGAATGAATGAGAGGGAGGGTAGGAGGGAGTTGGGGCGATAACTGAAGAGCTGTGGGGTCAAGGGAGGGTTTTTTTTTTTTAGGATGGGGAGACATGAACATGTTTCAAAGCAGTGGGGAAGAAGCCTTTGGAGAGCAAACAGTTGAACATGGTGGTTAGTATAGTGTTCTGCTCTCAGTAGACTGTAAGATCTTATCTACTTATAGTACTTATCTACTTATAGTACAGTGCTCTGCACACAGTAAGTGCTCAATAAATATGATTGAATGAATATTATTGTGGTACTTAGTAAGCACTTACTATGTGCCAAGCCCTGTTCTAAGCCCTGGAGTAGATACAAGTTAATCAGGTTGGACACAGTCCATGTGACCTTGGGAAAGTTACTTCACTTCTCTGGGCCTCAGTTCCCTCATCTATAAAATGGGGATTAAGACTGTGAGCCCCACATGGGACAACCTGATCACCTTGTATCTACCCCAGCACTTTGAACAGTGTTTGGCACATAGTAAACGCTTAACAAGTACCATCATTATTAGTATTATTATTCTGCGCTCTCAGTATTAAGGATATGAGCACCATGTGGGACAGGGACTGTGTCTAACCTGATTGACTTGCATCTAAGCCAGTGTTTAGAACAGGGCTTGGCTCATAGTAAGCGCTTAACAAGCACCATAATTATTATTATTACAGAAGAAGCACTCAATTAATGCCATTGATTGACTGAGAAGCAGCAAGGCTTAGTGGATAGAGCACAGGGCTGGGAGTCAGAAGAATCTGGGTACTAGTCGCAGATCCACCACATGTCTGCTGTGTGACCTTGGGCAAGTCACTTATCTTCTCTGTGCCTCAGTTCCCTCATCTGTAAAACGGGGATTAAGACTGTGAGCCCCACGAGGGACAGTGACTGTGTCTAACCTGATTAACTCATATCTACCTCAACACTCAGAACAGTGCTTGGCACATAGTAAGTGCTTAGGAAGTACCATGATTACGACAGACACCCATCTTCAGCACTTGTGTCTCTGTACAAATATATATTCAATTGAACATCCACTTTATTCATTTCTATTCCTCTGTTTGTAAATATTTTTATGTCAGTGTCGCTCATTGAAGTGAAAGTTCTCTGTGGGCAGAGAAGGTTCCACGCAGTTTCGTATTATTTTCCCATATACTAAGCCAACCCCTGGTGCTGCATAAATTCTGTCTCTGCTCCTACTACTTTCTCCATGCAAACAGGCACAGAGGAAGAGCTCCAACCATGGACTTATCCCTGAATGACACAGAAGAGGAAGAGCTCTTCAAATCTGGTCTAGACAGTCGCTATTTTTTATAACAATGACAATAAAATAATAATAATGGTATTTGATAAGTGCTTACTATGTTCCAGGCACTGTACTAAGCACTGGGGTGGATACAAGCAAATCAGGTTGGACACAGTCCCTGTCCCACATGGGGCTCACAGTCTCAATTCCCATTTTACAGATGACGGAAATGAGGCACAGAAAACCTTGTCGTTTACCTCAAATACATGCATTCGTCTAATCATATTTATCGAGGGTTTACCATATGCAGAGCACTGTACTAAGCACTTGGTAGAGTGCAATACAACAATAGCATGGTGCAGGGGCTAGGAAGGCCTGGGTCATGGGTTCTAATCCCAGCACCACAACTTGTCTGCTGTGTGACCTTGGGCAAGTCAATTCATTTCTCTGGATCTCAGTTACCTCAGCTGTAAAATGGGGATTGAGATTGTGAGCCCCACGTGGGACAGGGAAGGTGTCCAACCCGATTTGCTCGTATCCACCCCAGTGCTTAGTACAGTGTCTGGCACATAGTAAGGGCTTAAGAAATACCATGATAATAATATTAATAATAACAATCCACAGACACATTCCCTGCCCACAGTGAGTGTACAGTCCAAAATCATTCATTCATTCAATCATTTATTGAGCACTTACCATGCACTGTATTAAGTGCTTGGGAGAGCTTAATACAACAATCAACAGACACGTTCCCTGCCCGCAGTGAGCTTACAGTCCAAATTAATTCATTCATTCAATCATATTTATTGAATGCTTCCTGTGTGCAGAGCACTGTACTAAGCCCTTGGGAGAGCCCAATCCAACAGTTGACAGACACTTTCCCTGCCCACAGTGAGCATACAGACTAGAGAAGCAGTGTGGCTCAGTGGAAAGAGCACGGGCTTTGGAGTCAGAGGTCATGGGTTCAAATCCCGGCTCCACCAACTGTCAGCTGTGTGACTTTGGGCAAGTCACTTAACTTCTCTGGGCCTCAGTTACCTCATCTGTAAAATGGGGATTAAAACTGGGCCTCGCGTGGGACAACCTGATCACCTTGTAACCTCCCCAGCGCTTAGAACAGTGCTTTGCATATAATACACGCTTAACAAATCCCATCATTATTATTATTTATCATTATTATTATTAGAGGGGGCTTACAGCCAAACGAGCGGGGATGAGAAATTACTGAGTGGAGCTGTGAGGATTTCACCATGTCTGGGCTATTACCCGTGGCCCCTGTATCTTCCCCCGAACCCCAAGTTCTCCTGGCTTTGGCTGAAGCCCCAGACCGTTGAACCTGTCTGGAAGAAGAGCTGCTGACCTTCCCAATCGTTTCCCACCACCTCCAGACGCCCCCTCCATCAGCCCCTGGAGCCAGGCCAGCCTTTAACTCTTTAAGGGATCTGAGCGGTGTTCGCTTCCCCCTCATCCCAAGAGACTCAAAACAATTTTGAAAGGAGGTCTGAACAAGGGAAGGGCCCGGGCTGTGTTTGTGAGGTGGGCCGGGAGCCAGCTTTAAAATAAAATGACATCTGATTCTGGCTATTTTCATTCGTGGGAATAGCGGGGTTAACGGGAAGACCACATGTGAATTCTGCTTGTCACAGGCAGGCTGGCATGGAAACAACCCAATGTCAGCAATATTGTCTTTAAAGGCCAAGGACACCTCTGTTCCCTCGCTCTTCTCCCCCCAGACCATATGGGCACTCTGAGTGTGTGTGTGTGTACTTGAGCACACAGAGAGACTCACACATAATTAAAAATGTTGGCTGAAACATCTCCTCTACCGTACGGTATTTCAAACTTGAAATGAATCAATTCAAATTCTGTGGCGGCTGTAATTTTATGTAGGTCTCACCGAGTTTTTTTTCCCCTGGTGCTTTACAGGGTCACTAAATTTTCAATGCTTGGGGCGAGCACTTACCCTCTCCTCTCTCTGGGAAGCTCTCCATGACGTCAATGGAAGCCTCCTGGCTCCACAAGCTGGAGAATATTTTTAAACCACAAAGGTGAATCACGAATATCTTGGATCAGATTTTTTTTTTTTTCTTTCTGAAACGAACCACTCCACAGTTTTGGTTCTATTTAAGGAATGCTGCCCAGATCTCAATTTGGAGTGACTTATACCCAGGAGTCGTGGGGGAGTATTCTGGCCAGCAATGTGAAAAGGGTGTGTGTATGTAGGGGGAGAGAGAGAGAGAGAGAGAGAGAGTAAGGATGAAGTTGGGGGGGAGAGATGGAGGAGAGGCAGAGGGAAAGATGGGGGAGAGAGAGAGGAAGAGACAGAGAGACAAAGAGCTACAGAGGAGAAACAGAGATAGAGAGAGGCAAGAGAGGGAGGGAGAGGGGGGAGAGACAAATAGAATTAGATGGAGACACAGAAAGAAGAGAGACAAAGAGAAAGAGAAAGACAGAGAGAGGGAGGGAGAGAGAAAAACACAGAGAGAGTTTTGTTGTCTATCTCCCCCCTCTAATGATGATGATGATGGCATTTATTAAGCACTTACTATGTGCAAAATACTGTTCCAAGCACTGGGGAGGTTACAAGGCTATCAGGTTGTCCCACAGAGGTCTCACAGTCTTAATCCCCATTTTACAGATGAGGTCACTGGGGCACAGAGAAGTTAAGTGACTTGCCCAATGTCTCACAACCGACAGTTGGCGGACCCGGGATTTGAACCCCTGACCTCTGACTCCAAAGCCTGGGCTCTTTCCACTGAGCCACGCTGCTTCTCATATTCTCATAGACTGTAAACCCATTGTGGGCAAGGATTAAATCTGTTTATTGCTATAATGTACTTTCCAAGTGCTTAGTACAAGTGCTCTGCACACAGAAAGCACTTGACAAATATGATTTACGATAAATACGATGCATGAATGAATGACAAACAGAGAGACAGAGATAGAAACAGAGAGAGGGTGGGTGAGAGAGAAGCACAGAGGGACAGAAAAATAGAAAGAGACAAAGAGGTGTAAAGAGGAGAGAGAAAGAAAAACACCAAGAGAAAGAGAAAGGAAATAGAGAGGGAGGACAGAGAGACACATAGAGAGTGGGAGTGAGAGACTCAGAGAGGCAGAGGAAGGAGTGAGAGAAAGAGAGAGGCAGAGCTAGAGAGAGACACAGGAGGGAGAGAGAGGCACAGAGAGACAAAGAGAAGAGAGAGAGAGAGAGGGAGACAGAGAGGGAGAGACAGCTAGAGACAGAGAGAAGAAGAGAGAGAGGCACAGAGAGACAGAGAAGAGATAGAGAGAGAGGGAGAAAGAAAGGGAGAGACAGCTAGAGAGAGAGACAGAGAGAAGGAGGGAGAGAGCCCCAGAGAGACAGAAAGAGAAGAGGTGTAGAGAGAGGGATGACAGAGAGAAGGAGGGAGAGAAACCCAGAAAGACAGAAAGAGAAGAGATGGAGAGGGAGGGATGACAAAGAGGGAGAGACAGAGAGAGACAAAGAGAGAAGGAGGGAAAGAGAGGCACAGAGAGATAAAGTGAAGAGATGGAGAGAGAGAGGGAGACAGAGAGGGAGAGACAGCTAGAGAGAGACACAGAGAGGAGGGGGGAGAGAGACCCAAAGAGACAGAGAGAGAAGAGATGTAGAGAGAGGGATGACAGAGAGGGAGAGACAGTTAGAGAGAGACACAGAGAGAAGGAGGGAGAGAGACAGAGAGAGAAGATATAGAGAAAAAGTGAGATAAACTTGGAAAGATAGAGGGGAGGGAGAGAGACAGCTAGAGAGAGGCACAGAGAGAGGGAGGGGGAGGGAGACAGAGAGACACAGGGATACAGAGGTTGTAGAGAGAGACAGACAGAGAGATGCAGAGAGAGAGGCAGAGAGACAGAGAAATGCAGAGAGAAAGGCAGAGAGACAGAGAGGGAAAGACAGCCGGAGACACAGAGAGAGGGAGGGAGAGGAAGAGAGAAAGACACAGAGAGACAGAGAGGAGGGAGAGAGACAGAGACACTGAGAGAAGAGATAGAGACAGAGAGAGGGAGAGACAGAGAGACCCTCAGAGGGAGGGAGAGAGAGACAGAGGAAGAGACAGCAAGAGAGACACACAGTGGGGGGGGAGAGACACAGAGAGACAGAGAGGAAAGAGAGAGACCCATAGAGAGAGGAAGAGAGACAGCAGACTCTCTTTTTTCTCTCTTTTTGGAGCAGTCCTACGGATATGAATGCAAGCTTAGGTTTTAGCCTTGAAACATAATATGAACCTTCTCCTTCATTTGTGGGTTATGCGCTGCATAATAAAGTCATTGTACTATTTTCTCCAAGTGGAATGGAGTAGAATCCGAGTCTCCGTGCCTGCATATTGGCGGAGTCGAACCCCTGAAGCCCACGCCCACGGTAAGGCTTATTTATTCATTCAATTGTATTTATCGAGACCTTAGCTGTGTGCAGAGCCCTGTATTAAGCACTTGGGATTGTACAACACAACAATAAACAGTGACATTCTCTGCTCATATTGAGCTTACAATCTATAGGTGGGGAGACAGCCATCCCACCCCAACACTTGGCATTTATTACTCCCAACTCCTGGACCTTTTCTTTTTGTTATTATTATTATTATTTTTCTTTCTAGTAAGAGCAACAATCCTATTCATTTGGGGCCCACTGGACCCTTCACACTGTATTAAGGGCTTGGGAAATTTAAAAAAAAAAGAAGTTGACACATTCCCTGAGCAAAAGGAGCTTACATTCTCGTGGAGGGACAGAGGCATAAAAATCTATATAAGCAGAGTAAGCAGAAGGAACACCTGACTGTGAAACTGAATAAACAGTCGAAAGTGCTGAGGATGAGGATAAGTAGGCGGTTGGTCTTCCGATGAGTTTGCTGATAGACGCCAATCCTTTCACAGGTCCTCTGGGTCTGCTCTGTCACATTGTCACTGTCTATTAGACTGGAAGCGCTCTGAGGGGAAGAATCATGTCCATTTATTCATTCAATCATGTTTACTGAGCGCTTACTGTGTGCAGAGCACCGTACTAAATGTTTAGGAGAGCACAATACAACAATAAACAGGTACATTCTCTGCCCGCAATGAGCTCACAGTCTAGATGGCGGGGGTGACAGACATCAATACAAAAAAACAAAATAACAGATATGGACATAAGTGCTGTGAGGCTGGGAGACGGGAAAAGCAAAGGGAACAAGTCAGGGTGACGCAGAAGGGAGTGGGAGAAGAGAAATGTAGGGCTCAGTCAGGGAAGGCCTCTTGGAGGAGATGTGCCTTCAACAAGGCTTTGAATTGGGGAAGAGTCATTGTCTGGTGGATTTGAGGAGGGAGGGCGTTACAGACCAGAGACAAGTCGTGGGCCTGGGGTCATTGGCGAGACAGGAGACATGGAGGCCCAGTGAGAAGGTTAGCAGCAGCAGAGAAGCGGAGGGTGTGGGCTGGGCTGGAGAAGGAGAGAAGCCAGGTGAGGTAGGAGGGGGCAAGAGGATGGACAGCTTTGAAAGCCAATGGTGAGGGGTTTTTGTTTGATGCAGAGATGGATGGGCAACCATTGAAGTTTGGAGTGGGTAACGTGTTCTGAACGTTTTTGTAGAGAAATGATCCGAACAGCAGAGTGAAGTATTGGCAAGCAGCGTGGCTCAGTGGAAAGAGCCCGGGCTTGGGAGTCAGAGGTCGTGGGTTCTAATTCCGGCTCCGCCACTTGTCTGCTGTGTGACCTCGGGCAAGCCACTTCACTTCTCTGGGCCTCAGTTACCTCATCTTTAAAATGTGGATTGAGACTATGAGCTCCACGGGGGACAACCTGATGGCCTTGTATCTATCCCAGCGGATAGAACTCAGCACATAGTATATGTTGCCAACTTGTACTTCCCAAGTGCTTAGTACACTGCTCTGCACAAAGTAAGCACTCAATAAATACAATTGAATGAATGAATGAATGAATAGTAAGCACTTAACAAATACCATAATTATTATTATTATTATTCATTCATCCACTCAATTATATTTATTGAGGATTTACTGTATGCAAAGCACTGATCTAAGCACTTGGGAGAAGACAATAGAATAACAAATTAGACACATTCCTGCCTACAGTGAGCTCACAGTCTAGAGGGTGAGGCAGGCATTAATATAAATAAACAAATTGATAAATAAATAAATATATTACAGATATATACAGATATATACATATGTGCTGTAGGGAGGGGAGGGAGGAAGAATTGACAGAGCAAGTAAGAATGGCTCAGAAGAGAGTGGGAGAAGAGGAGAGAAAGGCTTAGTCAGGGAAGGCTTCTTGGAGGAGATGTGTTATTTGTTAAGCACTTCAACAGTGCCAGGCACTGTTGTAAGCACTGGGGTGGATACAAGCAAATAGGGGTGGACATAGTCCCTTGTCCCATTTTACAAATGAGGTAACTGAGGCCCAGATAATAATAATAATAATAATGATGATGGCATTTATTAAGCACTTACTATGTGCAAAGCACTGTTCTAAGTGCTGGGGAGGTTACAAGGTGATCAAGTTGTCCCACATGGGCCTCACAGTCTTAATCCCCATTTTACAGATGAGGTAACTGAGGTACAGAGAAGTTAAGTGACTTGCCCAAACTCACACAGCTGACAAGTGGTGGAGCCGGGATTTGAGCCCATGACCTCTGCCTCCCAAGCCCGGGCTCTTTCCATTGAGTGACACTGCTTCTCTTAGTCCTCTCCTCCTTCTCTTAGTCCTCTCTTAGTCCTCTCCTTTGTCCTCTCCCAGTATTAACGTGGTAGTGGTTTGGATGGAGAGGAAAGGGTGGATTTTAGCGATGTTGGGAAGGTGGGACTGACAGGATTTAGTGATGGTTTGAATATGTGGGTTGAATGAGAGAGAAGAGACAAGGATAACGCCAAGGTTGCTGGCTTGTGAGATGGGAAGGATGGTGGTGCCATCTACAGTGTTGGGAAAATCAGAGGGAGGACAGGGTTTGGGTGAGAAGAGAAGGAGCTTAGTTTTGGACATGTTAAGTTTGAGGTGACGGAAGGACATCCAAATAGAGCTGTCTTGAAGGCAGGAGGAAATGTGAGATGAGAGAGAGGGAGAGAGATCAGGGCTGGAGATGGAGATTTGGGTGTCATCTACATTGTACTCTCCCAAGTGCTCAGCACACTCCTCTACACACACTAACTGTAAAATCCTGGGACCTTGTCAACTAACTTGATTGTGCTCTTCCAAGTGCTTAGTACAGTACTCTGCACACAGTAGATTCACTCCTCCCTCAGCCCTGTAGCCCTTATATCCATATCTGTAATTTATTTATTTCTATTAGTGTCAGTCACTTGGTCAGTCATATTTATTGAGTGCTTACTGTGTGCAGAACACTATACTAAGTGCGTAGGAGAGTACAATTTACTTGTTTTGTTGTCTGTCTCCTCACTCTAGACTGTAAGCCCGTTGTGGGTAGGGATTGTCTCTATTGCTGTATTTCACTTTCCAAGCGCTTAGTACAGTGCTCTGCCGACAGTAAACGCTCAATAAATATGATTGAATGAATGAATGAATATAACATATGTTCTGCCCACAGCAAGCTTGAAGTCTAGAGGGGGAGACAGACCTGAATATAAATAAATAAATTATAGATATGTACCTGTCTTCCCCTCTAGACTGTAAGCCCGTGTGGGCAGGGAATGTGTGTACCAACCCTGTTATATCGTACTGTCCCAAGCACTTAGGACAGTGCTCTGCACACAGTAAGCACTCAGTAAATGCCATTGATTGATAGATTGTAAGCTCCTTGGGGACAGGGATCCTATCTACTAAATCTTACTCTCTGCTGTGCTGATAAGTCTGACTCTCAATCTCCTGGTTGTACTGAGGCTTTGAGGAAAGCAGATCTTCTCCTACTTATTAATCTCCATCTACACTCACTACCTTGGTGAACTCATTAGCTCCCACGGATTCAACTATCATCTCTACGCAGATGACACCCAAGTCTAAATCTCATCTCTGTTCTCTCTCCCTCCCTCCAGGCTCGCATCTCCTCCTGCCTTCAGGACATCTCCATCTGGATATCTGCCCGCACCTAAAACTCAACGTGTCCAAGACTGAGCTCCTTATATTCCCTCCCAAGCTTTGTCCTCTCCCTGACTTTCCTGCCACTGTGGACAACACTACCATCCTTCCCGTCTCACAAGCCCGCACCCTTGGTGTCATCCTTGACTCCGCTCTCTCATTCACCCCACACATCCAATCCATCACCAAAACCTGTTGGTCTCACCTCCACAATATTGCCAAGATCTGCCCTTTCCTCTCCATCCAAATGCTACCACATTAGTACAATCTCTCATCCTATCCCAACTGGATGACTGCATCAGCCTCCTTTCTGATCTCTCCCTGCTTCAGTCTATACTTCATTCTGCTGCCCGGATTATCTTTCTACAGAAGCGCACTGGGAATGTCACCCCCCTCCTCAAAAATTTCCAGTGGTTGCCTATCAACCTTCACATGAAGCAAGAACTCCTCTCTGTTGGCTTCAAAGCTGTCCACCACCTCGCCTCCTCCTACCTTACCTCCCTTCTCTCCTTCTCCATCCCAGCCTGTACACCCTACTCCTCTGTTAATAATAATAATGATGGCATTTATTAAGCGCTTACTATGTGCAAAGCACTGTTCTAAGCGCTGGGGAGGTTACAAGGTGATCAGGTTGTCCCACGTGGGGCTCACAGTCTTCATCCCCATTTTACAGATGAGGTAACTGAGGCACAGAGAAGTGAAGTGACTTGCCCAAACTTACACAGCTGACAATTGGCAGAGCTGGGATTTGAACCCATGACCCTAACCTCCTCACTGGGCCTCATTCTCACCTGTTCTGCTGCCATTGACCCCTGGCCCACATCCTACCTCTGTCCTGGGATGCCCTCCCTCTTCACATCCACCAAACTAGCTCTCTTCCCCCCTTCAAAGCCCTACTGAAAGCTCACCTCCTTCAGGAGGCCCTCCTAGACTGAGCCCCCTTTTCCCCTGCTTCTCTTCCCCTCCCCATCACTCTGACTCCCTCCCTCTTCTCTACCCGCTTCCCCACCCCACAGCACTTGTGTATATTTGTACATATTTATTATTCTATTGATTTTATTAATGTTGTGTATAGATCTATAATTCTATTTATCTATTTTGATGCGATTGATGCCTGTCTACTCGTTTTGTTTTGTTGACTGTCACCCCCTTCTAGTCTGTGAGCCCGTTGTTGGGTAGGGATTGTCTCTATCTGTTGCTGAATTGTACTTTCAAAGCGCTTAGTACAGTGCTCTGCACACAGTAAGCGCTCAATAAATGTGATTGAATGAATGAATGTCAAGAACTTTATTAAGCGCTGGGGTATATACAAGATAATCAAGCCAGACACAGTCCCTGTCCCACATGGGGCTCACAGCCTAAGTAGGAGGGAAGACAGTTATTGAATCTCCATTTTATTGTTGAGAAGACTGAGACCCAGAGAGCTCGTTCATTAATTCAATCATACTTATTGAGCACTTACTGTGTGCACTGTACTAAGCACTTGGGAAGTACAAGTCAGACAACAAAACAAAACATGTAGACAGGTGTCAAAACTGTTAGAATAAGTAGAATTATAGCTATATGTATATCATTAATAAAATAGAGTAGTAAATATGTACAAGTAAAATAAATAGAGTAATAAATCATTACAAATATATACAAGTGCTGTGGGGAGGGGATGGAGGTAGGGTGGGGGGGGCAATGGGGAGGAGGAGAGCACTTTGCTGGGCGCTGGGGTGGATGCAGGGTGATTGGATTGGACACAGTCCCTGTCCCTCTAGAGCATGAGCTCATTGCGGGCAGGGAATATTTTACTTGTATATATTTACTATTCTATTTAGTTTGTTAATGATGTGCATCTAGCTTTACTTCTATTTATTCTGATGACTTGTCACCTGTCCACATGTTTTGTTTTGTTATCTGTCTCCCCCTTTTAGACTGTGAGCCCGTTGTTGGGTAGGGACAGTCTTTATATGTTGCCAACTTGTGCTTCCCAAACACTTAGTACAGTGCTCTGCACACAGTAAGTGCTCAATAAATATGATTGAATGAATGAGAGGAAAAAGGGGGCTCAGCTTGGGAAGGCCTCCTGCAGGAGGTGAGCTCTCAGTGGGCTTTGAAGGGAGGAAGAGAGTTAGTTTGGCGGATGTGTGGAGGGAGGGCATTCCAGGCCCCGGGGAGGACGTGGGCCGGGGGTCGACAGTGGGACAGGCAAGAACGAGGCCCAGTGAGGAGGTTAACGGTGGCAGAGGAGTGGAGGGTGCGGGCTGGGCCGGAGAAGGAGAGAAGGGAGATGAGTTAGGAGGGGGCGAGGTGATGGACAGCCTTGAAGCCGAGAGTGAGGAGTTTCTGCTTGATTCGTAGGTTGACAGGCAACCACTGGAGATTTTTGAGGAGGGGAGTAACATGCCCATAGAGTTGCTGCACAGAGATGATCTGGGCAGCAGTGTGAAGTATAGACTGAAGTGGAGAAAGACAGGAGGATGGGAGATCAGAGAAGAGGCTGATGCAGTAATCCAGTTGGGATAAGGTGAAAGGGTGGATCTTGGCAATATTGTGGAGGTTAGACTGGCAGGTTTTGGTGATGGATTGGATGTGAGGGGTGAACGGGAGAGCGGAGTCGAGGATGACACCAAGTTTGCGGGCTTGTGAGACGGGAAGGATGGTAGTGCTGTCTACAGTGATGGGAAAGTCAGGGAGAGGGCAGGGTTTGGGAGGGAAGATAAGGAGTTCAGTCTTGGACATATGACTCTCCCAAGTGCTTAGTATGGTGCTCTTCAATCAATTGATGGGATTTATTGAGTTCTTATCCTATGCAGAGCACTGTGCTTAGCATTTGGGAGAGGAAAATGTAACAGATTTCAAAGATACGTTCTCTACCCATAACACACTTAGAGCATACAGTAAGCGCCATTTACCATGGATTGAATGAAGGCACTATACAAATCCCTAGCCAACACTCGCTGTCGAACATCTTCCAACTGGCATTTGAGCACTTGTGGCTCACCTAAGAACATGGGTTCTGTCATCACTTAGGAACCATAGTGCTTATCTCTGTGCTCTAGTAATCAATCAATCTTATTTATGGAGCACTTATTGTGTGCAGAGCACTGTACTAAGCGCTTGGGTGAGTACAACACAATATAATGGACAGATTCCCTGTCCACAGTGAGCTTAGTGTTTAGAGGTGGAGACTATTACTTCCTCTTCGACAGGATTTATTTGCGTTTCTGTCTTCCCAACGTGACTTTAAGCCCTGAGGGATCGTGTCTACTAATTCTATTGTCCGTTTTCAGTTGGTCAGTACAGTGCTCTGCACATTGAAGACAGACTATAAGTTCTCCCTCCTTCCTCTCCCCCTCCTCCCTCTCCCCATCCCCCCGCCTTACCTCCTTCCCCTCCCCACAGTACCTGTATATATGTATATATGTTTGTACGTATTTATTACTCTATTTATTTATTTATTTTATTTGTACATATTTATTTTATTTTGTTAATATGTCTTGTTTTGTTGTCTGTCTCCCCCTTCTAGACTGTGAGCCCACTGTTGGGTAGGGACCGTCTCTATATGTTGCCAACTTGTACTTCCCAAGCGCTTAGTATAGTGCTCTGCACACAGTAAGCACTCAATAAATACGATTGAATGAATGAATGAAGCTCCTTAAGCATGGGGATCTGTCTACTAACTTCATTGTCCTCTCCCAAGCGTTCAGTACAGTGCTCTGCACACGGTAGACTTGAGGACAGGGTTCATGGCATAGTAGATAGAGCTCGGGCCTGGGAATCAGAAGGTCATGGCTTCTAATCCCAGCTCTGCCAGTTAATGATGATGGTATTTGTTAAACGTTTACTATGTGCCAAGCACTGTTCTAAGCGCTGGGGTAGATACAAGGTAATCATGTGGTCCCATGTGGGACTCACAGTCTTACTCCTCATTTTACAGATGAGGTAACTGAGGCCCAGAGAAGTGAAGTGACTTGCCCAAAGTCACACATCTGACAAGTGGCGGAGCCGGGATTAGAAAACATGATCTCTGACTCCCAAGCCTGGGCTCTTTCCACTGAGCCATGCTGCTTCTCGTATTGTCTGCTGAGTAACCTTGGGCAAGTCACTTCACTTCTCTGGGCCTCAGTTCCCTCATCTGTAAAATGGGGATTGAGACTGTAAGCCCCATGTGGGACAGGGGCTGTGTCCAACCTAATTTGCTTGTATCCACCCCAGCACTTACTACAGTGCCTGACACATAGTAAGCACTTAACAAATACCATTAGTATTAATAATAATAATAATAATAATAATAATGGCATTTGTTAAGCACTTACTATGTGGAAAGCACTGTTCTGTATTATTATTATGTCTACTAACTATTGTCCTTTCCCAACTGTTCAGTAAAATGCTCTGCACGCAGTAGACTATATTCTCCTTCAGGGCAGGCATCATGTCAACTAACTCTATTGGACTCTCCCAAGTGCTCAGTACAGAGCTTTGCACATAGTAGACTGTAAGCTACTTGCAGGCAGGGATCATGCGACTCTATTGCCCTCTCTCAAGGGCTCAGTACAGTGCTTGACAACACAGCAGAGCGGAGGCTCCCCGAGGATAGGGAATTCTGTCTACTAACTCTGTTGTAGTCTCCCAAGTGCGCAACACAGTGTTCTACATGGAGTAGTGACTCAATAAATAGCACTGATTGGTTGCTAATCATTAATATTTCCCCCTCTAGATTGTAAACTTGTTGTGGCCAGGGAATGTATCCGTTAATTGTTATATAGTATTCATTCATTCAATTGTATTTATTGAGTGCTTACTGTGTGCAGAGCACTGTACTAAGTGCTTGGAAAGTACAATACAGCAATAAAGAGAGACAATCCCTGCCCACAATGGGTTTACAGACTAGGGTGGGGGGAGACAGACATCAAAACAAATAAACAGGCATCAATATAAAATAGAATTAAAGATATATACCTGTATACATAACTGTGCTTAGTACAGTGCCCTGCACATAGTAAGTGCTCAACAAATGCGATTGACCGACTGAATGACTATCATCGGACTCATTGGTATCATTCCGGTCTGTGAGCCCGTTGTAGGGTAGGGATTGTCTCTGTTGCCAAATTGTACTTTCCAAGTGCTTAGTTTAGTGCTCTGCACATAGTAAGTGCTCAATAAATGCGACTGAATGAATTCTAGTCAAAGCATCGTAAATCCGTGGCAGGTCGGGCTTACAGACACCACCCTCCCCTGCCCATTTCTCTTTCGCAGGTGAAAAGAAAGGGCTAAATGGGCAGTCATCTTCCCCAAACCTCTCTCTCTTCTGAGAGTGAGCATCCATTTGTGTTTGTTCTTTGAGTCAGATTGCTTGGAGGGATCTTTTCTTTTGCAGCTAGATACCTGTCATCTGTGGTTATGAGAGACAAGATTCCCGATCGTCTTTGGGGAATTCCACGTCTCTTGGTATTAAGCCTATCACAGATCTTCCCCTGTTGTGCCCTGAGAAATGTCTTTCTCCCCTGAGAATCGGGGGAGAATGCGTCAGTAAAATTGAGACGGAAGTACCTCTTATGCAGGGTTTACAAACCGAGCTCTTTAAATAATGTGGATGCTAATGATTGTGCAATTTATTAAGCACTTATTATAAGCTGAGTCCTGGGGTAGTTGTAAGCTGATCGGATTGGACACTATTTCACACGGGACACACAATTTAAGAGGGATGGTGAATCAGTGTCATGGGCTAGTGGATAGAACCCAGGGCTGGGAGTCAGGAGGTCATGGGTTCTAACCCTGGCTCTGCCCATTGTCTGCTGTGTGACCTTGAACAAGTCACTTCACTTCTCTGGACCTCAGTTCCCTCATCTGCAAAATGGGGATGGAGACTGTAGCCCCATGTGGGCCGGGGGCTGTGTCCAACCCGATTTGCTTGTCTCCACCCCAGTGCTAAGTACAATGCCTGGCACACGGTAAGTGCTTAACAAATACCACAATTATTATTATTAGGTGTCTTATCTCTATTTGGGAAGCGGTGTGGCCTAGTGGAAAGAGCCCGGGTCTGGGAGTTAGAGGACCTCGGTTCTAATCCCTGCTCTGCCACTTGTCAGCTGTGTGACTTTGGGCAAGTCATTTCACTTCTCTGGGCCTCAGCCTCTTCATCTGTAAAATGGGGATTAAGACTGTGAGCCCCATGTGGGACAACCTGATAACCTTGTATCTATCCCAGGGCTTAGAACAGTGCTTGGCACATAGTAAGCACTTAACAAATATCATCATTATTATTATTACTATTATTATTAATCCCGGCTCTGCCAATTGCTTACTATGGGACCTTGGGCAAGTCACTTCACTTCGCTGGGCCTCAGTTTCCTCATCTGTAAAATGGGGATTAAGACCGTGAGCCCTATTTGGGACTTTTAGACTGTGAGCCCACTCTTTTAGACTGTGAACCCACTGTTGGGTAGGGACTGTCTCTATGTGTTGCCAATTTGTACTTCCCAAGCGCTTAGTACAGTGCTCTGCACATAGTAAGCGCTCAATAAATACGATTGATGATGATGATGATGATGACAGGGACTGAATCTAACCCAATTAATTTGTATCTCCTGTGCAGTGCCTGGCACATAGTAAGAGCTTAACAAATGCCAAACAAAAATAAATGTGATATTTGTTAAACCAAACTGTTACCACATTAATCCGATCACTTATTCTGTCTCGCCTGGATGACTCCATCAGCCTCCTCACTGACTTCCCCGCCTCCTGTCTCTCCCCCACTGCAATCGAGAAGCAGCGTGGCTCAGTGGAAAGAGCACAGGCTTTGGAGTCAGAGGTCATGGGTTCAAATCCTGACTCCGCCAATTGTCAGCTGTGTGACTTTGGGCAAGTCACTTCACTTGTCTGGGCCTCAGTTTCCTCATCTGTAAAATGGGGATTAAGACTGTGAGCCCCCCGTGGGACAACCTGATTGCCTTGTAACCTCTCCAGCGCTTAGAACAGTGCTCTGCACATAGTAAGTGCTTAATAAATGCCATCATTATTATTATTATTATTATTATTACTTCACTCTGTGGCCAGCGTCATTTTTCTACAAAAACGTCCAGTCCATTTTTCCTTACTCTTCAAGAACCTCCAGGGGTTGCCCATCCACCTCCGTGTTAAATGGAAACTCCTCACCACCGGCTTTAAAGCCCTCAATGGCCGTTCCCCCTCTGACCTCACCTGGCTACTCTCCTACTACATAAGCGCTTAATACAGTGCTCTGCACACAGTAGCGCTCAATAAATACTATTGAATGAATGACCCAGCCCTCAAACTCCGATCTTCTAATGCCAACTTACTCGCTCTACCTTAATCTCGTCTTTCTCACCTCTGACCTCTCTCCCACATCCTGCCTCTGGCCTGGAATGCCTTCCCTTCTCAAATCCCACAGACAATTCCTCTCTCCCCCTTCAAAGCCTTACTGAAAGCCCATCTCCTCCAAGAGGTCTTCCCTGACTAAGCCCTCATTTCCTCTACTCCCTCTCCCTTCTGCATCACCCTTATACTTGGTTTGCTTTGTCAACTCCACAGTACTTATGTATATATCCTAAATTCATTTATTTATATTATTGTCTCTCTCTCTCTCCAGGCTGTAGACTCCTCTTGGGCAGGGAATGGGACTACCGACTCCCAAGCATCGAATACAGTGCTTTTCACAGAGTAACTGCTCAATAAATACGAATAATTGATTAACATCTTACCGTGGGCCAAGCACCGTACTAAGCTCTGGGGTAGAGCCAAGATAATCAAGTGGGACAAAGTCTGTGTCCCACGTGAGGCTTATAAACTGAGTACTGTGGCCTAGTGGAAAGAGCAAGGGCCTGGGAGTCAGAAGGACCTGGGTTCTAATCCCGGCTCTGCCACTTGCCTGCTGTGTAACTTTGGGTAAGTTGCTTAACTTCTCCCTCATCTGCAAAATGGAGTTTCAGTCCCTGTTCTTCCTGTTTAGACCATGAGCCCTATGTGGGACCTGATGATCTTGTACCTACTTCAGTGCTTAGTATAGTGCTGGTGCTAGTATAGTCTAAACACCATGCCAACCTCATTCACTTCAAGGTTATCCTTTCCTGCCTTAACTCAGCCCTCTCCTCTGCCAGACAAAACTATTTCTCCTCCCTTATTGACACCCATGCCCATCATCCCTGTCAGCTCTTCCATACATTCAACTCCCTTCTCAGGCTGCCGGTTTCTCCCCCTCCTCCTTCCCTCACCCTCAACGATCTGGCCTCCTACTTCATTAATAAAATTAAATCCATCAGGTCTGAGCTCCCCAAAGACACTCCCCCCACTTCTCCAACCCCCTGTCTCTCAACGCTCTCTGCTACTCTCCCATCCTTCCCATCCTTCCCAGCAGTATCCTCAGAGGAGCTCTCCTCCCTCCTCTCAAGTGCTACTCCGGCCACCTGTGCTTCTGACCCCATTCCCTCCCATCTCATGAAATCTCTCGCTCCATCCCTTCTCCCCTCCTTAACTTCCATTTTCAACCACTCACTCTCCACTGGTTCCTTCCCCTCTGCCTTCAAACATGCCCATGTCTCTCCCATCCTAAAAAAAACCCTCTCTTGACCCCACCTCACCTTCTAGTTATCGCCCCATATCCCTCCTACCATTCCTTTCCAAACTCCTTGAACGAGTTGTCTACACGCGCTGCCTAGAATTCCTCAACACCAACTCTCTCCTTGACCCTCTCCAGTCTGGCTTCTGTCCCCTACATTCTACAGAAACTGCCCTCTCAAAGGTTACCAATGACCTCCTGCTTGCCAAATCCAACGGCTCCTACTCCATCCTAATCCTCCTCGACCTCTCAGCTGCCTTCGACACTGTAGACCACCCCCTTCTCCTCAACATGCTATCTGACCTTGGCTTCACAGACTCCGTCCTCTCCTGGTTCTCCTCTTATCTCTCCGGTCATTCATTCACAGTCTCTTTTGCAGGCTCCTCCTCCCCCTCCCATCCCCTTACTGTGGGGGTTCCCCAAGGTTCAGTGCTTGGTCCCCTTCTGTTCTCGATCTACACGCACTCCCTTGGTGACCTCAATAATGGCAGTTATTAAACATGGTGCAGAGCAGGTATTTAATTCCCATTTTCTAGACTTTTTTTAATGGTATATGTTAAGTGCTTACTATGTATTGAGCACTGTTCTAAGTGCAGGGGTCTATATAAAGTTAGCAGTTTGGACACAGTCCCTGTCCTGTGTGGGGCTCATAGTTGAATTAGAAGGGAGTAGGACTTAATTCCTATTTTACAGATGAGGAAACAGGCACAGAGAAGTTAAGGGACTTTTTCAAAGTCACACAGCAGGCAAGTAGCAGAGCCGGAATTAGAACCCAGGTCCTCTGACTCCTAGGCCTGGGTTCTTTATAGAGGGAGCACAGTGCTGGATTCTTATCACCTAGTGAATAGAGTATAGGCCTGGGAATCAAAAGGGTCTCCGCCACTTGTCCGCTGTGTGACCTTGTACAAGTCGCTTCACTTCTCTGTGCCTCAGTTCCCTCAACTATAAAATGGGGATTAAGGCTGGAAGCCCTATGTGGGACAGAAACTGTGTCCAACCTGATTATCTCGTATCTTTCCCAGCGCTTAGAACAGTGCCTGGCACAAAGTAAGCACAAAACAAATACCACAGTTATTCTTATGATTATTATTAGTATTATTATTATTAGATGCCATATGAGAAGCAGTGTTTCCAATGCCAGTAGTTCTAGACAACTGGCAGATCTCTCTCTCTCTCCCTCTAACCAAAGTTTTACCCAACAAGTTTTTTATGGTATTTATTGAGCACTTACTGCTGTGTAGAGCACTATACTGAGCTCTTGGTAGAGTCCAATGCAACAGAGTTGGTAGACACATTCCCTGCATACGAGGAGCTTTTAGTTTGAAGGGGGAGACAGACGTTACTATAATTAGCTCTCTTCCTCCCTTCAAAGCTCTACTGAGAGCTCGACTCCTCCAGGAGGCCTTCCCAGACTGAGCCCCCCTTTTCCTCTCCTCCTCCTCCCCTTCCGATCACCCCCCCACCCTTCCCCCTTCCCCTCCCCACAGCACTTGTGTATATTTGTACATATTTATTACTCTATTTATTTTGTTAATGATGTGCATCTAGCTTTATTTCTATTTATTCTGATGACTTGACACCTGTCCATATGTTTTGTTTTGTTGTCTGTCTCCCCACTTCTAGACTGTGAGCCCACCGTTGGGTAGGGACCGTCTCTATATGTTGCCAATTTGTACTTCCCAAGTGCTTAGTACGGTGCTCTGTACACAGTAAGCACTCACTAAATACAACTGAATGAATGATTACATAAATTACGGATATGTACAAAAATGCTGTGGAGCTGAGGGGCGAATATCAAGTTCTTAAAGAGTAAACTAGTTATGTACTTTGTACTTTTTAAGTACTTACTACACTCCAAGTACTGTTCTAAATCCTGGGGGAGATACAAGTTAATTAATAAAATAATAATAATAATGATATTTGTTAAGCGCTTACTATGTGCCAAGCCCTGTTCTAAGTGCTGAGGTAAATACAAAGTAATCAGATTGTCCCACATGGGGTTCATAGTCTTACTTCCCATTTTACAGATGAGGTAACAGAGAAATGACTTTTCATTCATTCAATCGTATTTATTGAGTGCTTACTGTGTGCAGAGCACTGTACTAAGTGCTTGGAAAGTACAAGTTGGCAACATATAGAGACGGTCCTTACCCAACAACGGGCTCACAGACTAGAAGGGGAAGACAGACAACAAAACGAAACACGTGGACAGGTGTCAAGTCATCAGAATAAATAGAAGTAAAGCTAGATGTACATCATTAACAAAATAAATAGAATAGTAAATATGTACAAATAAAAAAAATAGAGTAATAAATCTGTACAAACATATATACAGGTGCTGTGCAGAGGGGAAGGAGGTAAGGTCGGGGGGATGGGGGGGGGAGAGGAAAAAGGGGGACTTGGACTTGCCCAAGGTAACTTAGTGGACAAGTGGCAGAGCAGAGATTGGAATCCATATCCTCTGACTCCCAAGCCCGTGCTCTTTCCACTAGGCCACGCTGCTTCCCCATCCCACATGGGGCTCACAGTCTAAGTAGGACAGAGTAAGATTTAATCCCCATTTTACAGATGAGGGAACTGAGGCCCAGAGAAGTAAAGTGACTTGCCCAAGGTCACACAGCAGGCGCGTAGGAGAGCCAGGACTAGAACCCAGATCCTCTGATTCCCAGGCCTAGGCTCTTTCCAGCGTGGCTCAGTGGAAAGAGCACGGGCTTTGGAGTCAGAGGTCATGGGTTCAAATCCCGACTCCGCCACATGTCTGCTGTGTGACCTTGGGCAAGTCACTTAACTTCTCTGAGCCTCAGTTACCTCATCTGTAAAATGGGGATTAAGACTGTGAACCCCACATGGGACAACCTGATCACTTTGTATCCCCCCCCAGCGCTTAGAACAGTGCTTTGCACATAGTAAGCGCTTAATAAATGCCAACGTTGTTGTTGTTGTTGTTTCCACTAGGCTCCTCCATCCACTACTCCCAGCCACTTTACAAAATTGAGTTCCTTTTCTAAGAGCCATCGGAATGCCGAAGCTGTGGATGGTGAAATTCTTATCACTTTGGGGGAATCAAAAGCCCAAATTTGGAGAAGGGTGTGCATCGTCTGGAGGCAGGCTAATGACGCTGTAACCAAGAATGTCCCTTAATAGCCTGGAAGAGCTAATGAGAAGAATTTACAAAGCAGCCAGGCCAAGAGTGACCTCACCACCCATTTTACTGGTCCACACTGCCACCCGTGTTATCTGTCAAATTCCAGATCATCGCTCACGATAGCCGTAGCCACAGTCGCCTGCTTTCGGCAGGCTTTTTCAGATTCCGGCCATGCCGACAGTCATATGGGTAAGACCAAGGAGAGGAAGAGAATTGGGTGCCTCTTTGACTGTCTCTAGAAAGCTCATTTTCTTCTATCATTCTGGGAAGGGATTTACTCAGGCCTCATTTTCAGTTTTCTGTAATTTTCAATTAATCCATCCAGGGTATTTATTGAGCGCTTACTGTGTACAGAGGACTGGACTAAGCAGTTGAAAGAGTGGATAAATATATATATATATATATGTGTATATATGTATACATGTATGTATATATATATATATATATATATACGTATATATGTATACGTATATGTATATGTATATGTATACTGTATATATGTATATATGGTTGTACATATTTATTATTCTATTTATTTATTTATTTATTTATTTTACTTGTACATTTCTGTCCTATTTATTTTATTTTGTTGGTATGTTTGGTTCTGTTCTCTGTCTCCCCCTTTTAGACTGTGAGCCCACTGTTGGGTAGGGTCTGTCTCTACGTGTTGCCAATTTGTACTTCCCAAGCGCTTAGTACAGTGCTCTGCACATAGTAAGCGCTCAATAAATACGATTGATTGATTGATTGATTGATTGATAAATGTTGGTAGAGGAGCTAGAATAACTATCTTACTTACAGTGCCATAATATAATAATAATAATAATAATAATGATGATAACGGTATTATTTGTTAAGCGCTTCCTATGTGCCGGGCACTGGGGAGGATACAAGGAAATCAGGTTGGACACAGTCCCTGTCCCACATGGGGCTCACAATCTTAATCCCCATTTACCAGATGAGGTAACTGAGGCTTAGAGAAGTGAAGCGCCCTTCCCAAGGTCACACAGCAAAACAAGTGGCAGAGCTGGGACTAGAACCCATGTCCTTCTGACTCTCATCTATCTCTCCACTCACTCTTTTCCCACATCATCCCCCTAGCCTGGAGCTCCCCTCCCCCTCCACAGACCCCAGACCCCCACTCTCTCCACCTTCATAGCATTATTAATGAAACATCTCCTCTAAGAGTCCTTTCCTGATTAAGCTCTGTTTCCTCCACTTCCCCCTCCTTCTGTATCATCTATGCACTTGGATCTGTGACCTTTGGGCATTTGGTATTTTTCCCACCCTCAACCCAGCATGGCTCAGAAGAAAGAGTACGGGCTTTGGAGTCAGAGGTCATGGGTTCAAATTCCACCTCTGCCACGTGTCAGCTATGTGACTTTGGGCAAGTCACTTCACTTCTCTGTGCCTCAGTTCCCTCATCTGTAAAATGGGGATGAAGACTGTGAGCCCCACGTGGGACAACCTGATCACCTTGTAACCTCCCCAGCGCTTAGAACAGTGCTTTCCACATAGTAAACGCTTAATAAATGCCATTATTATTATTACTACTTATGCGCATTGCTTTAAATTATACATTATGCATTATTTATGTATATTAATGTCTATCTCCCCTTCTAGATTGTAAGTTCATTATGGGTGGGCAATATGTGTGCTAACTCTGTTGTATTTGTACTTTCCCAAATGCTTAGTATGTGCTCTGTGCGTGGTAAATGCTACCGATGATGATTATGTGATCCTTACCCATTAGGAGCTCACAGTCTAGAGGGAGAAACAGATGTTGAAACATTAAAATCAATTAAAGATGAATTATTTTAAATTTTTTTCTGGAATTTGTTAAGTACTTACTATGTGCCAGGCACTATACTGAGCACTGATGTAGATTCAGGCTAATCAGGTTGGGCAGAGTCCCTGTCCCACATGGGGCTCACATCTTAATCCCCATTTTACAGATGAGGGAACTGAGGCCCAGAGAAGTGAGGTGACTTGCCCAAGATACACAGAAGACATGTGGCAGAGCTGGGATTAGAACTCAGGTCCTTCTGAGTCCCAGGCCTGTGCTTTATTCTCTAGGCCACACTGCTTCTCCATGTACATAGGTGCTGTGGGGTTGGGGTGAAAATCCAAGGGTTTAAGGAATACAAACCCAAGTGCAGAGGCAATGCAGAAAGAAGCAAAAATATCAGAAATGAGGACTTAGGGAAGGCCTCTTGGAGGAGATGTCATTTTAGGATGCTTTTAAAAGTGGGGGAGTCATGGCCGGTTGGGCAGGAAGTGGGAGGGAGTTTCAGGCCAGAAGAAGGATGTGGGTGAGGGGTTGTCCGTGAGAGAGACGAAATGGAGGTACAGTGAGACAGTTGGTATTAGAGGATTCATTCATTCATTCAATCATATTTATATAGCATTTACCGTGTGCAGAGTACTGTACTAAGTGCTTGTAAAGTACAATACAGAAATAAAGAGAGACAATCCCTGCCCACAATGGGCTTACAGTTCAGAGGAGTGAAGAGGGCAATTTGGCTTGCAGAAGGAAATCAGGGAAATAAGGTAGGAGGGGGCGAGGTGATTCAGTGCTTTAAAGCCAATAGTGAGGAGTTTATGTTAGATACAGTGGTAGATGGGCAACCACTGGACGTTCTTGAGGAGGGGGGAAACATGGACTGAATTTTTTTTTAGAAGAATCATCTGAGAAATGTACCGTATTAACATCTGTCTTCCTCCCAACCCCCCAGACTGTAAGCTCATGTGGGCAGGGAATGTCCCTGTTTATTGTTATACTGTACCTTCCCAAGTGCTTAATATAGTGCTCTGCACACAGTAAGTGCTCAATAGATATGACTGAATGAATGAATGAAGTATGGAATGCAGAGGGGAGAGACCAGAGGCAGGGAGGTCAGCGAATAGGGTGATGCATTATTATCTATTTATTTATTTATTTGTATTAATGTCTGACTCCACCTCTAGACTGTGAGCTCATTATGGGCAGGGAATATGTCTGTTTATTTTTGTACTGTATTCTCCCACGTGTTCAGTACAGTGCTTTGCACACAGTAAGCGCTCAATAAATACAATCCACTGGCTGACTGAGTGACATTGGTGATGATAGTCAAGGTGGGATAGGATAAGTGCTTGTAACTTGTACTTCCCAAGCACTTAGAACAGTGCTTTGCACACAGTAAGTGCTTAATAAATGCTATTATTATTATTAATAATAATAAATATGATTGAATGAATGGTTTAAAGTAGTAGCAGTTTGAATGGAAAGGAAAGGGTAGATTTTAGCAATGTGGTGAAGGTGGAACCTAAAGGATTAGTTAACTGAATATCAAGCACTTGGTACAGTGTTCAGCACACAGTAAGTGCTTAATAAATACAATTGAATGAATAATGATAATAATAATTAATAGTAATGATGGTATTTGTTAAGTGCTTAGTATGTGCCAGGCACTGTACTAAGCACTGGAGTAGATACAAGCAAATCAGGTTGGACCCCGTCCCTGTCCCGCATAGGGCTCACAGTCCTAAGCCCCATTTTGCAGATGAGGTAACTGAGGCCCAGAGAAGTGAAGTGACTTACCCGAGGTCACACAGCAGACAAGTGGCAGAGACAGGATTAGAACCCATGACCTTCTGACTCCCAGTTCTGTGCTCTAGCCGCTATGCCATGAATGAATGAATGTGGGTTGCATGAGAGAGATGAGATGAAGATAACACTGAGGTTACGGGCTTGTGAGACAAGGAGAATGGGTGGTGCTTAATACAGTGCTCTGCACACGGTAAGTGCTCAATAAATACAACTGAATGAATGGTGCGGGCTGAGCTGTGGTAGGAGAGTGGGAAGGTAAGGCAAGAAGGGGAGAGCTGATTGAGTGCCTTAAAGTTGATAGAAGTTTCTGTTTGATGTGGAGGTAGATGGGCAACCGCTGGAGGGTCTTGAGGAGGGGGGAAACGAGTCCTGAACATTTTTGTAGAAAAGCAATCCGGGCAGCCGGTGAGGAATTCCATTTTGGACAGATTTAGTTTGAGGTGTCAGCATCCAAGTAGGGTTGCCCTGAAGGCAGGAGGAGATGAGAGACAGCAGAGAAGGAGAGAAGTTGAGGTTGGAGATGGAGATTTAGGATCAGCAAGCTTCCCCTCTAGACTGTAAGCACAGTGTAGGCTGGAAAAATGACTACCAACTCAGCTGTACACTGTTCTAAGCGCTGGGGGGATACAAGGTAATCAGGTTGTCCCACGGGGGGCTCACAATCTTAATCCTTATTTTACAGAGGAGGGAACTGAGGCACAGAGAAGTTAAGTGACTTGCCTAGAGTCACACAGCTGACACTTGGCGGAGCCGGGATTTGAACCCATGACCTCTGACTCCAAAGCCTGAGCTCTTTCCATTGAGCCACGCTGCTTCTCTACTCCTGTACTCATTGTACTCTTCCAATCGCTTAGTACAGTACTTTGTGCACAGTAAGTGCCCTCCACTGATTAACTAATTGATCCTGATGATCTTGTATCTACCCCAACACGTAGTACAGGGCTTGGGACCCTTAATGGATGAAGGAAGGAAGGAGACACGTGTCCTACTGGGACAAACTGGTGCTGTAGGAGAACGTCCCCAGTCCCTCTGTCGTGTTCTATCCAAACTGTGTAGTGCAAACATACTTTCTACCAGGGCAGAATGGTGCTGTGGGGAAAATATTCTGCATTTTTCCAGAGTACTCTAACCAGAAGATGAAAAGAAAATGCACGTTATAGCAAAATGGGGTATAGCATAATGAATAAGAAACAACTCTCTTTAAGAACAAGGCATCATTCATAATACGCTGCTCAAGAAACTTCTTTTAACATTGAATTTGCTCATAAGGAATGCAATTTATCTCATAAATTACCCACCATTTTAGATCAATGTTGAATTAAAAATTGGGAAAAATATAAATGATATTTTAATGCTCCATATATATCTTTACAGTGAAGTCTAAATCTATCTTCTTTAATGTTCTGCCAAAATAATTGTTCTGCCAGTTTTGTGAACTCAATTGGCTGACAACTAAAATGAATTCCTTATGTCCACTCATTATTAATAAAGACTCTGGGATCTGAAAATATGCATTTTGAAAAGGGAATCTGCCTGATGAAGATAGATAGAGAACTTGGGTTTCACATACTGATTCAGTATTTGCTGAGAGGCTTCTCCTCTCCATCCAAACATATTTTGCTAATATGATAACGGAGATGGCAAGATTGTATTTGCTCAATCATTCATTTTAATATGGCATTTGTTTAGTGCTTACTATATGTCAGGCACTGTTCTAAGCGCTGGGGTAAATCCAAGGTCATCAGGTTGGAAGCAGTCCCTGTCCCTCATGGGGCTCACAGTTTTAATTCACATTTTACAGATGAGGGAACTGAGGCACAGAGAAATGAAGTGACTTGCCCAAGGTCACATGGCGGACAAGTGGCAGAGCCAGGATTAGAAGACAGGTCCTCTGACGCCAAGGCTCGGGCTCTTTCCACTGGGCCATGCTGCTTCATTTTAATCAATCACTCAGTCAATCAATCAATCAATCAGTCAACTTTTCATTCATTCATTCAATCGTATTTATTGAGCGCTTACTGTGTGCAGAGCACTGTACTGAGCACTTGGAGAGTACAATTCAGCAATAAACAGACACATTCCCTGCCTACAAGGAGCTCAGGCATGTTTGCTGCTCATAACAAGCTTACAGTATAAAGGGGAGACAGATCATAATAGAAATAATAGTGGATAGAGCCCAGGCCTGGGAATCAGAAGGTCATGGGTTCTAATCCCGGCTCGCCCGCTTGTCTGCAGGGTGATCTCGGGCAAGTCACTTCACTTCTCTGGGCCTCAGTTACCTCGGATGTAAAATGGGGATTGAGACTGTGAGCCCCACGTGGGACAGAGACTGTGTCCCAACAGATCTGCTTGTATCCACCCCAGCGCTTAGTACTGTGCCTGGCACATAGTTAAGTGATTAACAAATACCACCATTACTATTATTATTAATCAATAAATGATTTGCTGATACCATCATCAATGGTATTTATTAAACACTTACTGTGTGTAGAGCACTGTACCAAGAGCTTGGGAGAGTACAATACTACAGAGCTGGTAGATACTGTCCCTGCCCACAGGGAGTTTTACTGTCTAGAAGATCTATATATATATAATAACAACTGTGGTATTCGTTAAGTGGGAGGATGGGGTTTAGAACTCAGATCCTCTGACTCCCAGTCCCGTTTTCTTTCCACTAGACCCCACTGTTTCTGATGATGGTTAATACCATTATCATCACCACTTTATTATAAATATTATTGCAGTATGGCCTAGTGGATAGTGCCCGGACCTGGGACTCAGAAGAACCTGGGTTCTAATCCCGGCTCTGCCGCTTGTCTGCTGTGTGACCTTGGGCAAGTCGCTTCACTTCCCTGTGCCCCAGTTATCTCATCGGTGAAATGGAGGTTAAGACTGGGAGCCTCATATGGGACAGGGCTGTGTCCAACTTGAACAGCTTCTATCTACACCAGTGCTTACTAAAGTGCTTGACACAGAATAAGTGCTTAACAAATATCATTGTTATTATTGTTATCAGTCTCATTTGATTTCCTTTAGGCCTAATTAAATTTCTAGTTTCACTTCACTTGTTCGCAATACCATTATCATCACATATCTGTCTCCCCCCTTCTAATCCATGAGCCCTTTGTGGGTAGGGATCGTCTCTGTTTGTTACTGAATTGTACTTTCCAAGAGCTTAATTCAGTGCTCTGCACACAGTAAGTGCTCAATAAATACAATTCAATGAATGAATGAATCACTTTATTATAAATATTATTACAGTATGGTCTACTGGATAGAGCCCGGGTCTGGGAGTTAGAAGGACCTGGGTTCTAATTCCAGTTCTGCCACTTGTCTGCTCTGTGACCTTGGATAAGTCACTTACCTTCTCTGTGCCTCAGTTACCTCATCTGTAAAATGGGAATTAAGTCTGCGAGCCCCATATGGGACAGGAGTTGGGTCCATTCTGATTTTCTTGTATCTACCCCAGCACTGAGAGCAGTACTTGACACATAGTAAGCACTTAAAAAATACCATCATTAATTAATTCAGGAGACACCACTGTTGGGTGGGTTTGCTCACACAAAAAAGGTTGTCCTTTTGTGCTGGCAGTTAGTCAGCTAATTGTACTTATTGAGTACTTACTCTAAAATAAATAAAATAAATAATGGCATTTGTTAAGCACTTACTATGTGCAAAGCACTGTTCTAAGCACTGGGGGGATACAAGGTGAACAGGTTGTCCCACGTGGGGCTCACAGTCTTAATCCTCATTTTACAGATGAGGTAACTGAGGGTCAGAGAAGTGAAGTGACTTGCCCAAGGTCACACAGCAGACATGTGGTGGAGCCAGGATTCGAACCCATGACCTCTGACTCCAAAGCCCATGCTCTTTCCACTGAGCCACGCTGAACTAATACTTGTGGGATTTGTTAAGAGCTTATTATGTGTCAGGCACTGAACTAAGTGCTGGGATGGATACAAGCAAATCAGGTAATTTACAGTCGCTGTCCCACCTGGGGCTCATGGTCTCAATCCCCATTTTACAGATGAGGTAACTGAAGCCCAGAGAAGCAAAGTGACTTGCCCAAGGTCACATAGTAGACAAGCGGTGGAACCGGGATCAGAAGCACTGTTGAGCGCTTGGGAGAGTACCATTTAACAGTATAATAAGACACATTCCCTGCCCACAATATTTATTCATTCATTCATTCATTCATTCATTCAATCATATTTATTGAGCACTTACTGTGTGCAGAGCACTGTACTAAGCACTTGGAATGTACAATTCAGCAACAGAAACAATCCCTACCCAACAACAGGCTCTCAGTCTAGAAGGGAGGAGCCAGACAACCAAACAAAACAAATAGACATCAATAGTGTCAATAGCAATAAATAGAATTATAGATATACGCACATCATTAATAAAATAAATAGAATAATAAATATGTACAAATATACACAAGTGCCGTGGGGTGGGGAAATGGGTAGAGCAGAGGGATAATAATAATGTTGGTATTTGATAAGCACTTACTATGTGCCAAGCACTGCTCTAAGCGTTGGGGTAGATACAAAGTTATTAGGTTGTCCCACTTGGGGATCACAGTCTTAATCCCCATTTCACAGATGAGGTAACTGAGGCACAGAGATGTTAAGTGACTTGCCCAAAGTCACACAGCTGACAAGTGGAGGAGCCGGGATTAGAACTCACGACCTCTGACTCCCAAGCCTGGGATCTTGCCACTAAGCCTCGCCGCTTCTCAAGGAGTGGAGGGAGGGAGTAGGGGCCATGGGGAGGGGAGGAGGAGCTGAGGAAAAAGGGGGGCTCAGTCTGGGAAGGCCTCCTGGAGTAGGTGAGCTCTCAGTAGGGATTTGAAGGGGGGAAGTGTGCTAATGAGGGGGGAGACAGACATTAATACAAGTTTGCTGTTTATAGAGCCTCACACTCTTGTCTCGTCTCTCATTCCTTAGAAAGTTTAGACTTAATAGCAACCATTTGCTTTTAACCTTCCACTCATATGACTATACTACTAATAATAGTAATAACGACACTGCTTACGATGTGTCAAGCACTGTTCCAAGAGCTGGGGAAATAACAATTGTGGTATTTGGTAAGTGCTTACTATTCTCTAGACTGTGAGCTCCTTGTGAGCAGGGAATGTGTTTGATGTTATATTGTACTCTCCCAAGCGCTTAGTATGGTGCTTTGCACACAATATGTGCTCAATAAATACGATTGATAATATGTGCCGAAGGCCCTACTGAGAGCTCACCTACTCCAGGAGGCCTTCCCAGACTGAGCCCCTTCCTTCCTCTCCCCCTCGTCCCCCTCTCCATCCCCCCATCTTACCTCCTTCCCTTCCCCACAGCACCTGTATATATGTATATATGTTTGTACATATTTATTACTCTATTTATTTATTTATTTATTTATTTTACTTGTACATATCTATTCTATTTATTTTATTTTGTTAGTATGTTCGGTTTTGTTCTCTGTCTCCCCCTTTTAGACTGTGAGCCCACTGTTGGGTAGGGACTGTCTCTATATGTTGCCAACTTGTACTTCCCAAGCACTTAGTACAGTGCTCTGCACATGGTAAGCGCTCAATAAATACGATTGATGATGATGATGATGATGATGTGCCACACACTGTATGAAGCTCTGTAGCAGAGACAAGCAAATCAGGTTGGACACAGTCCCTGTCCCAAATCAGGCTCACAGCCTTAACCCCCATTTTACAGATGTGGTAACTGCGGCACAGAGAAGTGAATTGATTTGCCCAAGGTCACACAGCTGACAAGTGGCGGAACCAGGATTAGAACCCAGGTCCTTAGGACTCCCGGGCCCGTACTCTATCCACTAATAATAATTTATGGTACTTGTTAAGCATTTACTATGTACCAAGCACTGTTCTAACCCCTGGGATAGATTCAAGTTGATCAGGGTGGGCCCAATCCCTGCCCCACATTGGGCTCACCCTCTTAAACTCCATGTTTTAGAGGTGAGTAACTGAGGCACAGAGAAGTGAAGTGACTTGCCCAAGGTCACACAGCAGACAAGTGGCAGAGGCAGGATTAGAACCCATGACCTTCTGATTCCCAGGCCTGGGCCCCAGCCACTACACCACGCTGCCTCTCTAGGCCAGGCTGCTCCTAGATACAAGATCATCAAGCCAATAGAGCTTACAGTGTAAGTAGGAGAGAGCCCAGGGATTGCACCCCCATTTAGCAGATGAGGAAACTGAGGCCCAGAGAAGTGAAATGACTCACCCAAGGTCACACAGCAGACTAGCCCATTGTTGGGTAGGTATTGTCTAGACTATTTCTATTTACTATACTACACTATAAATATATACTATAATTATATATACAGTATTTCTAGACTGTGAGCCTGTTGTTGGGTAGGGACACACTCTCTCTCTCTCTCTCTTTCTAGAAGCAGCGTGGCTCAGTGGAAAGAACAAGGGCTTTGGAGTCAGAGGTCATGGGTTCAAATCCTGGCTCTGCCAATTGTCAGCTGTGTGACTTTGGGCAAGTCACATCACTTCTCTGGGCCTTAGTTCCCTCATCTGTAAAATGGGGATTAAAACTGTGAGCTCCCTGTGGGCCAACCCCATCACCTTGTAACCTCTCCAGCGCTTAGAACAGTGCTTTGCACATAGTAAGCGCTTAATAAATACCATTTTATTATTATTATTATTATTATATGTTGCTGAATTGTACTTCCTAAGCACTTAGTGCAGTGCTGTGCACATAATAAACGCTCAATAAATACGATTGAATGAATGAATATTGTCTCTGTTGCCGAATTGTACTTTCCAAATGCTTAGTACAGCGCTCTGCACACAGTAAGTGCTCACTAAATACAAATGAATGAATGAAATGAATGAATGAATAGCGGTGGAACCAGGATTAGAACCCAGGTCCTCTGACTCCTAGGCCCGGGCTCTTCTCGCTAGGCCAAGCTGCTTCTCTAAGAAACCTTCGAATATTTACCTCTCACCCACTTCACATACGCTGACAACACACGCTGACACACCCGGAGCTGTGAATTTCAAATCTATCCCATAAACGCTGCTGTGGGAAGAGACATTTTCAACTGTCATAACAAGATCTGACGCCCGACAGTAGATGGGGACAAAACATGGGGTCCGACTTGACCATTGCTCAAGATGAATATTCCACCCACTTCATTCCATTTCCCCGTTCCCATAGCCGGTCCTAATGACAGATTAAAAATATGAGCGCTTTCTTTGCGTTGGCCAAATTGCAATTCAAAAAGACATAGTTTCCTAAGTTATTTTTAAACTCTACTGTTTATAGTTCTGTTGGTATGGTTAGATGAAAAAAAGCCTCCTTAAAAATCAAAGTTTAAAGTTTGCCGCTCGGCCATAAATCTGGGATTTTCTTCCTCATAAACAAGGGTGAACTCTCCATCGTAGATGTAGCAACATAAACGGAAATCAAATTAACCCCCAATAAAAAAAGTGCACCCCGAGATGAAATGGTTTCCGTGGCACTGTTTCAGAAAAACAACTTAGTTCCCTCAAGATAGTTTAGAAACTAGATTATGATCCTTGCTAGACTGTAAATTTAAGGGTTGGGATAGTGTCTGCTAATTCTACTGTACTCCTCCAAGCACTTAGTAGAGTATTTGCACAGAGTCAAGACCATTGACGGATTGATTATTTCTTTTTTATGGTGTTTCTTAAGCGTTTACTATGTGTCAAGCACTGTTCTAAGCACAAGGGTAGATAAAAATTAATCAAGTGGACACAGTCTCTGTCCCACATGGGGCCTACAGTCTAAATAGGAATAGGATTTAATCCCCATTTTACAAATGAGGTAACTGAGGCCCAGAAAGGTGAATTGTCTTACTCCAGATCCCTCAGCAGGCATGGAACCGAGCCGGGATTAGAACCCAGCTCCTCTGAATCCCAGGACCATGATCTTTCCACTAACAGAGAACATGCTGCTTCTCATAATAAATGCTACTGACTGTGCTAGAATTACTCTTTGGATATTTCTTTTCAATGCTGCCCGAAGTTTTGAGGCTCAATGCTCTGTAAGGAGTTGAGAAGCAGTGCGGTCTAGTAAAAATAACAATAATAATGATGGTATTTGTTAAGCACTTACCATGTGCAAAGCACTGTTCTAAGCGCTGGGGAGGTTACAAGGCGATCAGGTTGTCCCACGGGGGGCTCACAGTTTTAATCCCCATTTTACAGATGAGGTAACTGAGGCCCAGAGAAGTTAAGTGACTTGCCCAAAGTCACACAGCTGACAGTTGGCAGAGCTGGGATTTGAGCCCATGACCTCTGACTCCAAAGCCCGGGCTCTTTCCACTAAGCCACGCTGCTTCTCAGCGTGTACTCTAGAGTACAGGGCTGGGAGGCAGAATGACTTAATAATAATAACTGCAGTATTTGTTATCATCATCATCATCAATCGTATTTATTGAGCGCTTACTATGTGCAGAGCACTGTACGAAGCACTTGGGAAGTACAAATTGGCAACATATAGAGACAGTCCCTACCCAACAGTGGGTTATGTGCTTACTTTGTGCAGTAAGGAGTGGGAGATGAGGAAAGAAGAGAAGCAGTGTGGCTCAGTGGAACGAGCATGGGCTTGGGAGTCAGAGGTCGTGGGTTCAAATCCTGGCTCCGCCACTTGTCAGCTGTGTGACCTTGGGCAAGTCATTTAACTTCTCTCAGCCTCAGTTCCCTCATCTGTAAAATGGGGACTAAGACTGTGAGCCCCACGTGGGACAACCTTGATCATCTTGTATCGCCCCCAGCACTTAGAGCAGTGCTTGGCTCATAGTAAGCACTTAACAAATACCACCATTATTATTATTATTATGGGGAGTAGTCAGGGAAGACCTCTTGGAGGAGATGGGCCTTCAATAAGGCTTTGAAGCTGGGGGGAGTTGGATATGACGAGGGAGGGCATTCCAGGCCAGAGGCAGGAATGTGGGGGAGAGGTCGGCGATGAGATAGACGAGATAGAGGCCCAATGAGAAGGTTGGCATCAGAGGAGCAAAGTGGGCGGGATGGGTTGGAGTAGGAGAGTAGCGAGGAGAGATAGGAGGAGGTGAGGGGATTGAGAGGGAGAGCAATAGGAGGGGGAGGAGGGATTGAATCCCCGTTCTGCAGGTGAGGTAACTGAGGCACAGAGAAGTGAAGTGACTTGTCCAAGGTCATTCAGCAGACAAGAAGCAGAACCAGGATTAGAACTCCAGGTTCTCTGACACCAAGGCCCGGGGTCTTTCTACTGGGCCATGCTGCTTCCCCTCCCTTGGATATTCAGTAATTTCTTTCTCCATTCCCAGATATTTGAATGTGAATTTGCTCCCTATATAAGAAAACCTGTGGCTAAGTAACTCTAGAAGAACCAAAAATGCTGTCTAATAATAATAATAATAATAATAGGCATTTGTTAAGCACTTACTATGTGCAAAGCACTGTTCTAAGCGCTGGGGAGGATATAGGGTGATCAGGTTGTCCCACGTGGGGCTCACAGTCTTCATCCCCATTTTACAGATGAGGTAACTGAGACCCAGAGAAGTTAAGTGACTTGCCCAAGATCGCTCAGCAGACATGTGGCGGAGTCGGAATTCGAACCCATGACTTCTGACTCCAAAGCCCGGGCTCTTTCCACTGAGCCACGCTGCTTCTCTAATGAAGTCATTCAGTAATTCACTAATATTCATCAAGCATGTTCTGAATATTTGCTCCTAAGATCGCTGAACACGATGTATTAGATCCCTTTATAGACACTGCTAAAAGCCTAATTAGCATTCTAAACTGGCTCCATGAAAACAGGGTGTTAACGGATGAGTTCTAAGTACAATTTAATACAAGAAACAATGTAAAGTGCATTAATCTGTTCCAAGATCCTAAAGGTTGACCAGAGCAGTATAAATATATTGAAAAGACAGGATAATCTAATATAGTTGCATGGCCAAATAGCACTATAGATGTGCAAAACGAAAGAAAGATTTTCAAATGAGTGTTCTGGGGGTATGTACATGTGTAAATAAAGTACTTTGGTTTCAATCGGTGGCATTTATGGAAGCGGCTTGGCTCAGTGGAAAAGAGGCTTTGGAGTCAGAGGTCATGGGTTCAAATCCCAGCTCTGCCAATTGTCAGCTGTGTGACTTTGGGCAAGTCACTTCACTTCTCTGGGCCTCAGTTCCCTCATCTGTAAAATGGGGATTAAGACTGTGAGCTCCCTGTGGGACAACCTGATCACCTTGTAACCTCCCCAGCGTTTAGAACAGTGCTTTGCACATAGTAAGCGCTTAATAAATGCCATTATTATTATTATTATTATCAAGTACATACTATATCAACTTACACTTGGGAAAGTACAATAGGGTTAGCTGACACAATACCAGGCCTCAAGGAGTTTACGGTCTACTGTGTGCAAAGCACTGTACAGAGCCCTGAGGAGAGAACAGTAGAGTTAGTATACAGTATTCCAGAGCTTAGTACAATACCTGACACATAGTAAGTGCTTAACAAATACCAAAATAAAAAGATCCCTGACCTCAGTGAGCTTAAAATCTACTGGAAGCAGCATGGCTTAGTGGATAGAGCATGGGCTTGGGAATCACAGGACATGGGTTCTAATCCCAGCTCTGCCACTTGTCTGCTGTGTCACCTTGGGCAAGTCTTTAAACTTCTCTGGGCCTCAGTTATCTCATCTGGAAGATGGGGATAAAGGCTGTGAGCCCCACGTGGGACAACCTGATTACCTTGTAACTACTCCAGTGCTTAGAACAGTGTGTGGCACTTAGTAAGTGCTTAACAAATACAATAATAATAATAATAATAATAATAATAATAATAATAATAATGCGTCATGCAGAGCACTGTACTGAGCACTGGGGAGAGTCCAGTTGAGTTGGTATACATGGATCCTTGCCCTCGAGGACTTCCACTCTAGCAGAGGAAACAGATACTAAAACCGGCTATAAAGATACGTATGTAACTACTGTGGGGCTGCGGAGGGGGAGTATCTACCTGCTTGAGGGTACAGACCCAGGGGTTACCTCACCCAGTCAGTGCTCAATAAATATGATTGATTGATTGATTGATGAGATAATAATAATAATGGTGGCATTTGTTAAGCACTTACTATGTGCAAAGCACTGTTCTAAGCGCTGGGAAGGATACAAGTTGATCAGATTGTCCCGCGTGGGGCTCACAGTCTTCATCCCCATTTTACAGATGAGGTAACTGAGGCACAGAGAAGTGAAGTGACTTGCCCGAAGCCACACAGCTGACAATTGGCAGAGCCGGAATTTGAACCCATGACCTCTGACTCCCAAGCCCAGGCTCTTTCCATAAAGCCACGCTGCTTACCTAATGTTAAATTAAAAAGGGTTTTAATCACCCTAATCAAGTCATTCAAGGGTAGAGGAGGAGAGGAAGGGAAGCGTTTAAGCTGAGCCAAACCGTATGACATTAAAGCCAAAAGACGTAGCGCTGAAAGAAAGACCGGCATTAAAATTCAATGGAGCCATCATAAAGAGCGCTAAAAATAGAGTGTTAGAACAGCGGATTGGGGTAGAAGAAAGTCTCTTCTAGTGGGTAGCGTTAGCTTGCTTATAAAGATATTTCGCTGTAACTTGTCAACACAGCCCACTTCACTCCTGGCAAATGGCAGCCTGGTTCTGTAATCTGCGTGTCTGATTTTTGAGTCTGTCCAGAGCTCTCCCAAGCCACCGGGAGCCTGGCTCCTTTGACCACTGTCTTTGGCCTACCGAATTCCATTTATAGTGATGATTTTCTATTCTCTCTCTGGCATCGCCCCGCTGAGGGTTCGTGCCCAGTTCTGGCTCCCTGCCTGACTTCAGCTTAAGTTCCTGGCTAGGATCACTCATTCTATTAATATTTATTAAGCACCCACAGAGAGAGCGGTACAGAGCTGAATCTTTTTCTCCTGGAATGGAGGTCATTCATTCATTCATTCAATCGTATTTATTGAGCACTTACCATGCGCAGAGCACTGTATGAAGTGCTTGGGAGAGGAAGATATAATGATATAACAGAGTTGGAAGATACATTCCCTGCCCACAATGAGCTTGCAGTCTAGAGGGGGAGGCAGATATGAAGTGACAGATATGGACATAAGTGATGTGGGGCTGAGTGTGGGGATGAATAAAGGGAGCAAATCAGGGTGACGCAGAAGGGAGTGGGAGAAAAGGAAATGAGGGCTCAGTCAGGGAAGGCCTCTTGGTGGAGATGGGCCTTCAATAAGTCTTTGAAGATGGGGAGAGTCATTGTTTGTCAGATAAGAAGAGGGAGGGTAGGCCAGGCCAGAGGCAGGATGTGGAGACTTCTCTGTGCCTCAGTTCCCTCATCTATAGAATGCAAGTTCAATCCCTGTTCTCCCTCTTTCTAAACTGCAAGGCCCATGTGGGATCTGATTTTCTTGTGTCTACCCCAGTGCTTAGCCCAATGGTAGGCACACAGTAAACACCTAAAAATACCCCAATTATTCTACTGATGGGGAAAATGAGAGATGGAGAAGATGCGAGGTTTGCAAAGTCCAATTGGCATTGCTTACTGAGGTCAATGACTCCAGCTAGCCTTATGCTCTGTTGTTTGGACAGAGTCCTAAATAGTCAGGAAATCAACTCACAAAGGATTCATGGGATAGAAAAAGTGAATCAAACCACTGCCTGTAAGTCCCAAATATCAATCAATCGATCAATGAATCATATTTACTGAATGCTTACTGTGTGAAGAGCTCTGTACTGAGCCCTTGGGAGAATACAACAGAGTTGGAAGACTTGTTCTTCTAATACAAAGGTCAACAATCTCTCATCTCTCGTTCAGTACATCCACTTGGTTAGAGGCCCAGTAAATTTCCCACAAGTTGCATGCTATTTTGTATCTCATTTGTGGCATCCTTTCTGAAAGCAGAAACCATGGCTATTTGCTGAAGAGATACGTTCTCTTTCTAAGCATATTAGACTATGGGATGGAACTGAGTTTTAATGCTCTTGTTCAGTACATCCACTTGGTTAGAGTCCCAGTAAATTTCCCACAAGTTGCATGCTATTTTGTATCTCATTTGTGGCATCCTTTCTGAAAGCAGAAACCATGGCTATTTGCTGAAGAGATACGTTCTCTTTCTAAGCATATTAGACTCTAGGATGGGATGGAACTGAGTTTGAATGCTCTGGTTCAGTACATCCACTTGGTTAGAGGCCCAGTAAATTTCCCACAAGTTGCATGCTATTTTGTATCTCATTTGTGGCATCCTTTCTGAAAGCAGAAACCATGGCTATAGTATCAAAAGATTGAGACCAAATGTTATCTTGGGTGCTGCTTTTGTATTCACCATCACAGTATCCTCTTCCTCCCCCCCTTTTAGACTGTGAGCCCACTGTTGGTTAGGGACCGTCTCTATATGTTGCCAACTTGTACTTCCCAAGCGCTTAGTACAGTGCTCTGCACACAGTAAGTGCTCAATATATACGATTGATTGATTGATTGATTGAATTCCATAGCCTTAATTTCTGGGTTTTTGTTACGTTGCTAGTACTAGATTCTGTTGCTAAATGCTCCGGACTTCAGTTTTTCCATCAATAGTTTAGAACTCAAAATTCAAGCCTACTTCAGAGTGGAGTATTTAGGTTAAACACTGGGGAAATTTGCTACTTCAAGTGATTATATATATTATATATACTGTATATATGTATATATGTTTGTACATATTTATTACTCTATTTTGCTTGTACATATCTATTCTATTTATTTTATTTTGTTAGTATGTTTGTTATTATATGCATATATGTTTGTACATATTTATTACTCTACTTTACTTGTACATATCTATCCTATCTATTTTATTTTGTTAGTATGTTCGGTTTTGTTCTCTGTCTCCTCGTTTTAGACTGTGAGCCCACTGTTGGGTAGGGACCGTCTCTATATGTTGCCAACTTGGACTTCCCAAGCGCTTAGTACAGTGCTCTGCACACAGTAAGCGCTCAATAAATACGATTGATTGATTGATTGATCTCCTCATACTCTTTTCCCCACTACTGGATCACCTATGCAGTTTAGTCCATAAACTACCCATTCCATTCCTAGCTTGGACAGTGGTTAGCGAATGGAAGGCAATCATCATCATCATCATCATCATCAATCATATTTATTGAGCACTTACTGTGTGCAGAGCACTCTACTAAGCGCTTGGGAAGTACAAGTTGGCAATCTGCTACAAGTCAATACTCCCCTGTGCTGGGCAGCAGTGGTATGGGAGAGAGTCGAGGGAGGAGACTCAAGTTGACTGGGCAGAAGGAGGCAATGGTAAAGCACTTAGTATGGTGCTCTGCACATGGATAAATACGATTTAATGAATAAACCACTTCGGGATTTTTCCCAAGAAAACTCTACAGATCCACCACCAGAATGATGGCAGATGGAGGTGGGACATTCTGGGAGAGATGTGTCCATGGCATCACTATGGGTCTGAGACAACTTGATGGCATAAAACAAGAAGACCTGTAATTTATTTTTACTATCCATCTCCCCTGCTACCCATCCCTCAAGGAGCTTACAATCGGCCAACTATTACACTCTCTCAAGAGCTTAGTAGAATGTCAGTCAGTCAGTCAGTAGAATTTATTGAGTGCTTACTGTGTGCAGAGCCCTGTACTAAACACTTGGGAGAGGACAATACTACAATAAATGGGCATATTCCAGGCCCAAATAGCCATTGCTCCATAATTATTGTTGACTGATAGAGATAGACTCCCACATTCAACTCTCATGGATGGAAATAAAAACAATCAATCACTCAATGTGTGTAGAGCACTGTACAGAGCGTTTGGAAGGATACAACACACAGAACTGGTAGATAATTTCCCTGCTCACAGCAAGCTTACAGTATAGAGGGGGAGACAGATATTAATATAAATGACTAATTTAATCTGTATAAATAATTTGTAGATAATTATATAGGTGCAGTGGGGCTGAGGGTGGGGTGATTATCAAATGCTCAAAGGTCACAGATACAAGTGATAGACCAATCAATCAATCAATCAATTGTGTTTATTGAGCATTTACTGTGTGCACAGCACTGTACTAAGCACTTTGGAAGTACAAGTTGGCAACATATAGAGACAGTCCCTACCCAACAGTGGGCTCACAGTCTGACACAGAGGGAGCCGAGGCAATCATGGGTTCTTGTCCCAGCTCTGCCACGTGTCTGCTGTGTGATCTTGGGCAAGTCACTTCACTTATCTGGGCCTCAGTTCCCTCATCTGTAAAATGGGGATCGAGACTGTGAGCCCCACATGGGACAGAGACTGTAATCAACTCGATTTGCTTATATTCACCCCAATGCTTAGTACAGTGCCTGGAACATATTAAGCACTTAACAAATACCATTATTATTGTTATTATTTTTTAATCAGGAAAACCTGAGAATCTCCGTTTCTTCATCTTCTTCTTTTACTTCTCCTTCTTCTCCTTCTTTTTCTTCTTCTTCTTCTCCTTCTACTCCTTCTTCTCCTCCTTTTTCTTCTTCTCCTTCTCCTTCTTCTTCTTCTTTTTTCTTCTCCTTCTCCTTCTCCTTCTTCTTCTTCTTCTTCTTCTTCTTCTTCTTCTTCTTCTTCTTCTTCTCCTTCTCCTTCTTCTTTCTTCTTCTTCTTCTTCTTCTTCTTCTTCTTCCTCTTCTTCTTCTTCTTCTCCTCCTCCTCCTCCTCCTCCTTCTTCTTCTTTCTTCTTCTCCTTCTCCTTCTCCTTCTTCTTCTTCTTCTTCTTCTTCTTCTTCTTCTTCTTCTTCTTCTTCTCCTTCTTCTTATATTTGTTAAGTATTTCCTATGTTTCAAGCACTGTTCTAAACACTGGGGTAGATACAGGTCAATGAGATTGGTCACAGTCCCTGTCCTACATGGGACTCAAAGTTTGAGTAGGAGGGAGGAGGATTTAATTTCCCACCCCACAGCACTTATATTAATATCTATAATAATGGCATTTGTTAAGCGTTTACTATGTGCAAAGCACTGTTCTAAGCACTGGGGGGGGATACAAGGTCATCAGGTTGTCTCACGTGAGGCTCACAGTCTTAATCCCCATTTGACAGATGAGGTAACTGAGGCTCAGAGAAGTTAAATGACTTGCCCAAAGTCACACAGCTGACAGATGGCAGAGCTGGGATTAGAACCCATGACCTCTGACTCCCAAGCCCATGCTCTTTCCACAGAGCCATGCTGCTTCTCGTGCAAATAAATCTGTAATTTATTTATTTATATTCATGTCTGTCTCTCCCTCTGGACTGTAAGTTCATTCTTGGCAGGGAATGTGCCTGATTATTGTTATACTGTACTCTCTCAAGCACTTAGTACAGTGCTCTGCACACAGTAAGTGCTCAATAAAAACGACTGAATAAATGAAGGAACGAATGAAGGAATGAATTTATTCCCCATTTTAAAGTTGAGAAAGCTGATGCACAGAGAAGTAAGTGATTTGCCCAAGGTCTTACAGCATATAAGCACAGCACTTGTGTCCCCACAGCACTTGGGTATATATGTACATATTTATTAGCATATTTTATTAATTATTTGAATAGATCTATAATTCTATTTATTTATATTGATGCTATCGATGCCTGTCTACTTGTGTTGTTTTGTTGTCTGTCACCCTCCTTCTAGGCTGTGAGCCCATTGTTGGTTAGGGATTGTCTCTGTTGCTGAATTGTACTTTCCAAGCGCTTGTACAGTGCTCTGCACACAGTAAGAGCTCAATAAATACGATTGAATAAATGAATGAAATAAGTGAGCAAGCCAGGATTAGAACTCAGATCCTCTGACTCTCAGGGACTCTGTCCACTAGGCCACATTGCCTTTTTACTGCCAAATAATTATTTTGTGTCTTTTCCATGACAAAAACAAATCAACTCTTGTTTTGCACTGTACAGGAGAAGCATCCTTGTGCTGACCTGCCTCTGGTGGGACGTATTTGCTGGAAATCCCTAGTGATTTTTCCAGAGTAAGCCCAGAAGGGGAATGCTGCATAACTTAAGGTGTGCAGGGATTGCCTGAATGGGTGAGTTTGAAGGGAGATCTAGGGCGATCGGCTGAGCGGGAATTGAAATTGCACTACCCCTCAGTCAGTCCTATGTATTAGACACCTATTTTGTGATGATAATTATCTTGGGCTGAGAATGAAGCCTCAGGGCTGAGCAGTTGGCATGAAGACACCGTGTTGAGGAGTTGATTCTAGTGCTGGTGGCTGGATCAGTGTCACTGGGGCTCTCTGGGCCCTGTTTGGCGTGTTCCCACTGGGGCTGGAGTGTAATGAGCGAGCGGGTAGGAGGGACGCTACGCATGGCGGAGGAGTTTGATTGGGCCCAGGCCCCGCTGAGGGGCTCAGTGCCCGTGGCCTAGGGCCAAAGGAAATGTATTACTAAGATGTGAGATTTTTGCCTAGTGACCCAACTGCTATGAACAGGGCCAGTTTTCCAGATTGAAAGCCATGTATTCTCTCTCACTTGCCCGTGGTAGGGATGTGTCTCAGCCCTCTGATCATTCCCAGAGGGACTGTCTCATTTCCTCCTCGTCCTTTGTCCCTGGGGCTCACATGCTTTCTGTCTGTGTCACACACACACACACACACACACACACACACACACATACACACACACTTCACTGACCTTCCACCCACATCTATCTCTTCTTCCCTTATCTCTTATTCCCTTCTACTTCTTCCTCTTCCAAATTCTTCCCTCAGGGATCGGTACCGTTTATCGGACGCCTCCTTTGAACTCAGTGTTGGACTAAGTGCTTGGGAGAGTAAAACAGACTTAGTCGACATGATCCCTGTCTTTTAGGAGCTTACAGCCTACTGTGTATAGAACTCTGTACTGAATACTTTTATTACTCTGTTTTATTATTAATATTATTAATAATCATAATAATGACATTTATTAAGTGCTTGCTATGTGCAAAGCACTGTTCTAAGTGCTTATTAATGATGTGTACATAGCTATAATTCTATTTATCTATTCTGATGGTACTGACACCTGTCGGGCTTGGGAGTCAGAGGTCATGGGTTCAAGTCCCGGCTCCGCCACTTGTCAGCTGTGTGACTTTGGGCAAGTCACTTCTCTGTGCCTCAGTTACCTCATCTGGAAAATGGGAATTAAGACTGTGAACCCCCCCATGGGACAACCTGATCATCTTGTATCCTCCCCAGCACTAGAACAGTGCTTTGCGCATAGTAAGTGCTTAACAAATACCAAGATTATTATTATTCTTATTACTTGTTTTGTTTTGTTGTCTGTCTCCCCATTCTAGACCGCGAGCCCGTTGTTGGGTAAGGACCACCTCTATCTGTTGCCGATTTGTACTTTCCAAGTGCTTAGTACAGTGCTCTGCACAGAGTAAGCACTCAATAAATATGATTAAATGAATGAATGAACACTTGGGAGAGTACAAAAGGATTAACAAAGTGCCTGTACTCAAAGAGTTTATACTATACTCTGTGCAGAGCACTGTAATGAGTTCTTGGGGCCGTACAATAGCATTAGAAGCAATTGAAAAAAATAACACCATATGATATTTGTTAAGAACTTTCTATGAGCCAAGTACCTGTCTAAAGGGGAGGGAAAACAGGCGTTGAATCCGTTTTTCACAGATGAGAAAACCGAGGTGCAGAAAAAGTGCAGTGATTTACTCAAGTGCCCACAGGAGGAGAATAGTGGAGCTGGGAAATAACACAGTGGGAAGCAGCTTGGCATAGTGGATAGAACATGGTCCTGGGAGTCGGAAGGTTGTGGGTTCTAATTCCGGCTCCACCACTTGTCTGCTGTGTGACCTTGAGCAAGTCACTTCACTTCTCTGTGCCTCAGTTACCTCATCTGTAAAATGGGGATTGAGAGTGGGAGCCCCGTGTGGGACAGGGACTGTGTCCAACCTGATTTGCTTGTATCCACCCCAGTGCTTAGTACAGTGTCTGGCACACAGTAATCACTAAACAAATACCACATTTGTTACTATTAGGTCCTCAGACTCCCAGGACCAGGATCTTACTCTGTGGCCACACTGCTCTCCACAGAAAACAACAGTTTAGTAGGGGAGGCACTGCTAAGATACTTTACAAATAGAAGAGATTATTTATTATTGGCATTTTCCTCATCTCGTCTCTTATTCAACTCCCATATTCAATCTGTCACCAAACCCCTTCGGCTTAAACTTCACGTTGCGAAATTCCTCCCTTTCCTCTCCATCCAAACTGCTACTAGGCTGATCCAAGTGCTTATTCTTTTCCAGCCTTGGTTATTATTATTACTGTTAATAATAATAATACCAATGATAGTAATGATATTTGCTAATCACTTACTATGTGCCAGGCACTGTACTAAACACTGGGGTGGGTACAGGCAAATCAGGTTGGACACAGTTCCTGTCCGACGTGGGGTCACAGCCTCAATCCCCATTTTACAGATGAGGTCACTAAAGCCCATAGAAGTGAAATGACTTTCCCAGAGTCACACAGCAGACACGTGGCAGAGCCGGAATTAGAACCCATGACCGGGTTTTATTCATTCATTCAATCATATTTGTTGAGCACTTCCTGTGTGCAGAGCACTGTACTAAGCGCTTGGGAAGCACAAGTTGGCAACATATAGAGACGGTCCCTACCTAACAGTAGGCTCACCATGCTGTTTCCTACATCAGCTTCCTCACTGACCTCCCTGCCTCCTGTTTCTCCTGTTTAGGCCTTAGTTCACTCTGCTGCCCGGATCATTTATTTAAAAAAGCTGTCCGATCTATGTCTTCCCACTATAACAGAACGTGTTTGTTATACTGTACTCTCTCAAGCGCTTAGTACAATGCTTTGCATATTCTAAGAGCTCAATAGATTAATTCATTCAATCGTATTTTTTGAGCACTTACTGTGTGCAGAGCACTGTAGTAAGCGACTGATTCCTACTCAGACTGTGAGCCCCCAAGCAGAACAAGGACTTAGCAGAAAGAGTCTAGGCTTGGGAGTCAGAGGATGTGAGTTCTAATCCTGCTCCTCCACTTGTCTGCTGTGTGACCCTAGGCAAGTCATTTCACTTCTCTGTGCCTCAATTACCTCATCTATAAAGTGGGGAGTAAGACTGAGCCCACGTGGGACAACCTGATGACCTTGTATCTATCCTGGCACTTAGAACAGTGCTTGGCACATAGTAAGTGCTTAACAAATACCATTATTATTATTACTAATTAACTTGTACCTTTCCAAGTGCTTACAACAGTGTTTGATATGTCTTGTCTTGTCTTATCCTAGCAACTCCATGGACACATCTCTCCTAGAATGCCCCACTCTCCATCTACAATCGCTCTGGTAGCGTATCCATAGAGTTTTCTTGCAAGTGCTTATCAAATTCAATTTTTTTTATAAAAAGAAATAAAGAAGAGTCTCAGAGTCTTGGAGGGAATGGAGGAATCTAAGAATCCAGAAGAGCAGTTTTTGTGTCCAGCCCAATTTACATCCATGCTGGGATGTAAACATGCAGTCAATCGATATTAAATGAGGTTTTGCCTCCATCATCAGCATGCTTATCATTTGTTGGGCATCTTCTGAGTAGGAAGCACTGATTGTGGGAAGCACTGATTGTACTAAACGCTTGGGAGAGAACAAGACAGGTAGCAGGCAAGACCCCTGCCCCAAGAAGCGTCCTAAGCTCTTTTTTATGGTACTTGTTAAGTGCTTACGGTGTATCAGGCACTGTATTAAGTGCTGAGGTGGATACAAACTCTTGGGATATCATAGAATTAGTAGATAAAATCTCAGCCCTTGAGGAGCTTACAGTCTACTGGGTGCAGAGCACTGTACTGACCTCTCGGGAGAGGACAATAGAGTTAGTGGACACCATCCCAGTCCTGGAGAAGCTTACAGTCGACTGTCATTGTGGGCAGAGAATGTGTCTATCGTTATATTGTCTTCTCCCAAGCACTTAGTACAGTGCTCGGCACACAGTAAGCACTCGATAAATAGGATTAAATGAATTGAATGAATGAAAGGATAATAGAGTTAAATACTATCCTTACCCTCAAAGAACTTACCACTCAGCTGTGTTCAGGGCACTGGACTAAATTCATTCAATCGTATTTATTGAGCAATTACTGTGTGCAGAGCACTGTACTAAGCACTTGGGAAGTACAAACTGACAACATATAGAGATGGTCCCTACCCAACAACAGGCTCACAGTCTAGAAATGCTTGAGAGAGAGCAATTAGAAGTGCAATCCCCGCTAACAAGAAGCTTTTAATCTTCACTATCAGGTGTTAAATCCTCCACAGCTGGGAGGAAAAAAAGAGATGCAACTGAATAAGGGACAAAAGAAGGCAAAGACAGATGATTGAATAGATTTTTGCTTGAACCCATTCATTCGTTTGAGCACTTACTGTGTGCAAAACACTGTACTAAGCCCTTGGGAGAGGACAACATCCATTGTGAATTGATTTCATTCATTCATTCAATCATATTTATTGAGTGCTTACTGTGTGTAGAGCACTACACTAAGCAGTTGAAAAGTAAAATTCAGCAACAGATAAAGACAATCCCTACCCAACAACGGGCTCACAGTCTAGAAGGGGGGAGACAGACATCAAAACGAGTAAACAGGCATCAATAGCATCAATATAAATAAATAGAATTAAGGATCTATATACATCATTAATAAAATAAATAGAATAATAAATATGTATATATATGCAAAAGTGCTGTGAGGTGGGGAGGGGGAATTGATGTGTTAATGTGTGCTGTAGGACTCTAAAAACAGAGTGCTGAGTGGGTATCTGATAAGGAATTACTGCTAGGAAGACAATGAGTCAAAGAGGGCCGCCAAGAGGAGGTGGGATTTCTGGATTTCTCCATGTGCAATTCGCTGTGCAAGACACTTGGGAAGTACAGAATTAAAGAAGTGGTACTTTCCCTGCCCACAAGGAGCTTCCACCCAATGGGGGAGTCAAATATAGCAATATTTGCAGATATTGAGGTCAGAATTAAATAATGGAGCAGACTATTCTGCTAGAATTGCTTTATTGCTTCCTCAACTGGAGTCCTTGACATAAAAGCTGAATTATTATTGAAGAACAACAAATCATTCCGGACATATTTAGGTTAAAGTTTCATGTTTTTTGTTTCTGGTTAATTATATTTTCTCCAGAGGCAGCCACATTTGGTCCCACTGTGTTTCTTTAAAAGCTCTTCAAGCAAGACCACAAAAACGGAAACTAAATTGCTCCGGGTCAAATTGCCAACCTGGTGGCAGAAGAGAATGCTGAGCTCTGGAAAAAGCTGAGCTCTGGAGAGATGTGGGCTCTGGAGTGGGGAGGATTCTGGAGAGAGATAGGTTCCGGAGAAAGGTGGGATCCGGACAGAGATGGACTCTGGAGAAGGGTAGACTGGAGAGAGATGGGTTCTAGAGAAGGGTGGAATCTGGAGAGAGATAGGTTCTGGAGAATCCTGGGATCTGGAGAAGGTAGGCTCTGGAGAGACGTAAGCTCTGGAGAGGGGCAAGCTCGGCAAGAGGGATAGGCTAGGGAGAATGCTGCACTCTGGTGAGAGGAGGCCACATACTTCAGCAACAGAATTGAAACCATCAGACGTGATCTTACTGAATCTTCCTCGCTTCTCTCCAATCCTCCCACCCTCCTCTGCCCTCTTCAACTCTTCCTATATTTCCTGCAGTACCTTAAGAAGTGACCTCTGAATCAACTATATTTTTTGAGCACCTACTGTGTGCAGAGCACTGTCTCGCCTTCTCGCTAAACCTATCCCCTCCACCTATGCTTGTCTCCCCCTTTTAGACTGTGAGCCCACTGTTGGGTAGGGACTGTCTCTATATGTTGCCAATTTGTACTCCCCAAGTGCTTAGTACAGTGCTCTGCACATAGTAAGCGCTTAATAAATACGATTGATGATGATGATGATGATGATCCCATCCTTTCACATCTTTTAAAAACCCATGCCCTTTATCTTCTTCTCTCTCTAGCTGCCATCTTCACCTGTTTACTTCCTAACAGCTTCTTCCCCATGGCTTTCAAGCATGCTCGTGTCCCCTCTCTTAAAAAAAACCTCCCTTGACCCCATGACTCCCTCCAGTAATCGCCCCATCTCCCTCCTACCATTCCTCACCAAACTTCTTGAGAAAGTTGTTTACACCCATAGTCTCCACTTCTTCTCCTCCAATTCTTTCCTTGATTCCCTCCAATCTGGCTTCCACCCTGCCTCACTTCACAGAACCAACTCTCTCTACAATAACCAGTGACCTTCTTCTAGCTAAATCTGATGGCCTCTACTCATCCTAATTCTCCTAGATTTCTCAGTTGCCTTCGACACTTTAGACCACCCCCTTCTCCTGGAAACGTTACCCAACCTCCGCTTCACTGATTCTATCCTCTCCTAGGTCATTCATTCATTCAATTGTATTTATTGTTTCCTCCCCAGTGCTTAGAACCGTGCTTTGCACATAGTAAGCACTTAATAAATGCCATTATTATTATTATTATTATTATTGAGTGCATACTGTGTGCAGAACACTGTACTAAGTGCTTGGGAGAGTACACTAAACAATAAACGGACACATTCCCTGCCCACAATGGGCTTAGAATCTAGAGGCAGGGAGACAGACATCAATACAAATAAATAAAATGAAAGATATGAACATAAGTGCAGTAGGGTAGGGAGGGAGGAAGAACAAAGGGAGGTTGTCATGGTGATGCAGAAGGGAGTGGGAGATGAGGAAAGGAGAGACTTAGTCTGGGAAGGCCTCTTGGAGGAGATGGGCCTTCAGTGAGGCTTTAAAGTGAGGAAGAGTCATTGTCTGTTGGATTTGAGGAGGGAGGACGTTCCAGGCCAGAGGCAGGATGGGGGCCGGGGTCAACATGGGACAGGTGAGAACGTGGCCCATTGAGGAGGTGAGCGGCAGCAGAGGAGCGGAGGGTGCAGGCTGGGCTGGAGAAGGACAGAAGGGAGGTGAGGTAGGAGGGGGTGAGGTAGTGGACTGTTTTAAAGCCGATGGTGAGGAGCTTTTGTTTGATGTGGAAGTGGATGGGCAACCAGTGGGCAAACTAAGCACTTGGGAGAGTCTGTAAGCTCGTTGTGGAAAGGGACTGCGACTGCTGTTACATTGTACTCTCCCAAGCTCTTAGTACAGTGCTTTGCAGTAAGTGCTCAATAAAGATGATTGAATATGACTGAATGCCTTATAAAAATCTAACAGACACACTCCCTGCCCACAATGAGTTTATAGTCTAGAGGGGGAGGCCAGGCACTGCTTGGGGTAGTTACAAGATAATCGGATTGGACACAGTCCCTGTCCCATGTAAGGTTCACATGGTACATGTAGGGTTCACATGGGTCTTAATCCCCATTTTATAGTTGAGGTAATTTAGACACAGAAAAGTTGCCCGAGATTGTATTGCAGACAAGTGGAAGATCTGGGCTAAGAACCCAGGTCCTTCTGCCACCCAGGCCTGTGCTCTATCCACTAGTCCATGCCTTTCTCATGTACATGAGGTGTTTAGTACAGTGCTCTGCACTTAGTAAGCTCTCAATAAATATGACTGACCAGGGCTGGGCAGTGAACAATCCCAGGTTCCCTTGCAGCGTGTCAGCTGGATGTGGCGATCTAATATTCATTCATTCATTCAGTCGTATTTATTTATTATTTATTTTACAGTGCAGAGCACTGTACTAAGCACTTAGGAAGTACAGGTTGGCAAGGAAGGCTTGCCAGGAATAGGAAGACTGTCAGAACCATAGAGCTCTGGAGGAGATTTTGATCCATTCCAACTTAGAACAGTGCTTTGCACATAGTAAGCGCTTAAAAAATGCCATCATCATTATTATTATTATGAGCAGATTTCATTATTCATTTTTTATCCTGCTCTGGAAGCAGCATGGCTTAGTGAATAGGTCACGGGCCCGGGAGTCAGAAGGACCTGGGTTCTAATCACAGTACTGCCACTTGTCTGTTGTGTAACTTTGGGCAAGCAGTGTGGCTCAGTGGAAAGAGCCTGGACTTTGGAGTCAGAGAGCATGGGTTCAAATCCTGTCTCTGCCAATTGTCAGCTGTGTGACTTTGGGTAAGTCACTTCACTTCTCTGGACCTCAGTTCCCTCATCTGTAAAATGGGGATTAAGACTGTGAGCTCCCCGTGGGACAACCTGATCACCTTGTAACCTCCCCAGCGCTTAGTGTTTTGCACATAGTAAGCACTTAATAAATGCCATCTTTATTATTATTATTGTCACTTCATTTTTCTGGGCCTCAATTCCCTCATCTGTAAAATGGGGATTAAGACTATGAGCCCCTTGCGGGACAAGGACTGTATCTAACCTGATTATCTTGTATCTACCCCAGCACTAAGAATAGTGCCTGGCACATAGTAAGTGCCTAACAGATACCATTAGAAAAAAAAAAGGACTGTGATCAAACTGATAGCCTTGTATCTACCCCAGCACTCAGAACTTGGTTTGAGTTTGTACATAGTTCAAACTTGGCTTGGTTTGTACTTAGTAAGTGCTTACAAATACCATATAAAAAACCCCAAAACAAATAACCCATCCCCTGCCCCTCGCAAAAACCGAAACAGATTTATTCTCTCTACAGAATCACCAACGAAACCAGTCTCCTAGCTCAGACACTGGGCTCCTCTCAGCACATCTGAGCTGGGTGGGATGTGAGAGGTGAATGGATGACAGCAGGAGGCCTAAACAGTCCGTTTTGTGTGGTAAACTGAAATGCGGGAAGCAAAAGCAGGGAGAGCAGAACAACATTGCCTCAAAACACGCCTTGGCCTGGCTGAAACCTGGCTGAGACCAAGGCAGAGGACAGACCAGCATCCCAAACTGCGTCAAGAACAGAGAGTGACTTAGTGGAAAGAGCCCGGGATCGGGAGTCGGAGATCGTGGGCTCTAATCCCGACTCCGCCACTTGTCAGCTGTGTGACTTTGGGCAAGTTACTTCACTTAATAACAGTAATAATAATAATGATGGTATTTGTTCATTCATTCATTCATTCAGTCGTTTTTATTGAGCGTTTACTGTGTGCACAGCACTGTACTAAGTGCTTGGGAAGTACAAGTTGGCAGTCCGTTCCAGCTTTTAATAATAATAATGGCATTTGTTAAGCACTTACTATGTGCCAAGCACTGTTCTAAACGCTGGGACAGATACAAGGTAACCAGGTTGTCCCACGTGGGGCTTACAGTCTTAATCCCCACTTTACAGATGAGGTCACTGAGGCACAGAGAAGTGAAGTGACTTGCCCAAGGTCACACAGCAGGCACGTGGCGGAGCCGGAATTAGAACCCATGACCTTTTGACTCCCAGCCCACGCTCTATCCACTAAGCCATGCTCTGGGCCTCAGTTCCCTCATCTGTAAAATGGAGATTAAGACTGTGAGCCCAGGGTGGGACAACCTGACTACCTTGTATCTCTCCCAGTGCTTAGAACAGTGCTTGGCACATAGTAAGCGCTTAACAAATACCATCATTATTATTGTTATTAGAAAAGAAAACAGTCCTGGGCACGGCAAACCTTAAGCGTGATGATACAATAATAAGGATGTGTCTGTTTATCGTTGCATTGTACTCTCCAAGCACTTAGTACACTGCTCTGCACCCCTTTAGTGCGCAATAAATATGATTGAATGAATGAATGAATGGTTTTTGTCAAGCTCTTACTATGTGTTAAGCACTGGGGTTAAGCACTGTGTTAAGTACAGTGCCTGAGAGAAGCAGCATGGCTCAGTGGAAAGAGCACGGGCTTGGGAGTCGGCGGTCATAGGTTCGAATCCCGGATCTGCCACTTGTCAGCTGTGTGACCTCGGGCAAGCCACTCAACTTCTCTGGGCCTCAGTTCCCTCATCTGTAAAATGGAGATTAAGACTGTGAGCCCCACGTGGGACAACCTGATTACTTTGTATCCCCCAAGCACTTAGAACAGTGCTTTGCACTTAGTAAGCGCTTAACAAATACCATCATTATTATTATTAACAAATATTATTATTATTATTATTATTATTCTAAGCTCTGCAGCAGATAGAAGCTAATCAGGTTGGACACAGTTCAACATGACCCTCAAAGTCAATTTCTCACCTGTAAAATGGGGATTGTGAGCCCCAGCCTGATTAGCTTGTATCTATCCCAGCGCTTAGTACAGTGCCTGGCACATAGTAAGCGCTTAACAAATACCATGAACAAAACAGAAAAAATGACAACAACAGGAACTGTACCCAACCTGATTAATTTATGTCTACCCCAGTGCTTAGAATTATAATAATAATGATGATGGTATTTGGTAAGTGTTTACTATGTGCCGGGCACAGTACTAAGCGCTGGGGTGGATACAAGCAGATCTAGTTGGCTGCAGTCCCTGTCTCACATGGGGCTCGTGGTCTCAATCCCCATTTTACAGATGAGGGAACTGAGGCACAGAGAAGTTCACTTGCCCGAGGTCACACCGCAGACAAGTAGCGGAACAGGATTAGAACCCACGGCCTTCTGATTCCCTGGCCCGTGATCTATCACAGTGCTCGGCACATAGTAAGCACTTAACAAGAACCATTATCATTATTATTATTATAATTATATATTTATATCCTTTTTCAAAAACGTGTGGTTTAAGTCCTTAATAAGTGTCAGACACTGAGTTAGGTTTTAGGCTTCAGATTCCTTCTTGAGAGAATTACAGGCCCTGGACAGGGGCCTGGGGGTAAAATGTAAAATAATCCACTCAGACATAGCTCATTTCCCTCCAGGGGCTATCAGTCTAAGAGGGAGGGAGACCAGATATCATCCCCATCTTACAGATGAGGAAATTGAGGCCCAGAGAGGTTAGGTGACTTGTTCTGGGGCAGAAACTCAAGGCTCTTACCACTAGGCATCACTACTTTCCTATTAATCATCTTCCAAATCTATTTGTGGCTCAAGTCTACCGACCATGTGTTTATCCTCGGTTGAGGGAATTTCCCAGGGGAAGAAAATTTTCCAAGCCTTCTGAGTTTTCTCCATTTTATTTTTTTTTATGATAGTTGTTAAGTGCTTACTATGTGTCCAACATTGTTCTAAGCGCTGGGGTAGATAAAAGTGAATTAGGTTTAATGAGCTCGTTATGGGCAGAGAATATGTCTGTTTATTGTTGTATAGTACTCTTCCAAGAGCTTAGTACAGTGCTCTGCACACAGTAAGCACTCAATAAATACGATTGAATGAATGAATGGGGATTAAGACTCTGAACCCCATGTGGGATTGGGACTGTGTCCAACCTGAAAAACCTTATCTCTACTCCAGGCTTTAGTAGAGTGCCTGCCACATAGTAATAATAATAATAATGATGATGATAATAATAATAATAATGATGATGATGATATTTGTTAAATGCTTACTATGTGCAAAGCACTGTTCTAAGCACTGGGGGTTACAAGGTGATCAGGTTGTCCCATGTGGGGCTCACAGTCTTAATCCCCATTTTACAGATGAGGGAACTGAGGCACACAGAAGTTAAGTGACTTGCCCAAAGTCACACAGCTGACATTTGGACTTTTGTACTTTGACTTTTGGACATTTGTACTTCCCAAGCACTTGTACTTCCCAAGCACTTAATACAGTGCTCTGCACACAGTAAGCACTCAATAAATACGATTGAATGAATTAATTTGGCGGAGCTGGGATTTGAACCCATGACCACTGACTCCAAAGCCTGTGCTCTTTCCACTGAGCCACGCTGCTTCTTAGTAAGCGCTAAGAGAATACCACTTAAAAAAAAAAGGGGGGGGGACTGTGATCAAACTCACAATCTTGTACCTTACCCTGCCCACAGAACAGTGCTTACTTGGTACACAGTAAGCGCTTAAAAAATACCATAAAGAAAAAAATAAATAACCCACCCCCACCAAAGAAAAACACCCCAAAACCCAAAACAACTTTTGTTTAGCAGAAAATACAGAAATGATTAGGACCATTTCCTGAACTTTGCTGTGGAATACTAATAATAATAATTATGGTGTTTTTTAAGCACTTATTATGCACCAAGCCCTGTTCTAAGCGCTAGGGAGAAGCATCGTGGCTCAGTGGAAAAAGCCTGGGCTTTGGAGTCAGAGGTCATGGGTTCAAATCCCAGCTCTGCCACTTGTCAATTGTGTGACTTTGGGCAAGTCACTTCACTTCTCTGCGCCTCAGTTACCTCATCTGTAAAATGGGGATGAAGACTGAGCCCCATGAGGGACAACCTGATCACCTTGTAACCTCCCCAGCACTTAGAACAGTGCTTTGCACATAGTAAGCGCTTAACAAATGCCATCATTATTATTATTATAGGGTAGATACAAAGAAATCAGATTGTCCACGTGGGGCTCTCGGTCTTATTCCCCATTTTTACAGATGAGGCACAGCACAGTTAAGTGACTTGTCCAAGGTCACGCAGCAGACAGGTGGAAGAGACAGGATTAGAACCCACATTCTCTGACTCACAAGCCTGTGCTCTTTCTACTAAGCCATGCTACTTCTGGAATTCTCTCTCTCTCCCTCTCTCTCTCATTCTCTCTCTTATCCAAATCCTGCTATTACTCAATGCCACAGGATGCCAGGATTCTACTCAATTTGGGGAAAGAGTGAACATGTCCTTCACTGTTCGCTACTCCCCTGCTCTCTTGTTGCACTCCGGCCCCAGAAGGAGCACAGCACGTAGGGACCAGAGAGCAAGGGTGGGAACGAGCAAGCCATTGGTACTAGAATCCACTCCACTGCTCTGAATTGGAACCCAGCAGAAAATAAACAGAGTATAGGCCCCTTAGATTTTCCAGCTTTGCCTATGTCCAGTGCCTGGCACACAGTAAGTGCTTAACACATACCAGAATAATAATAATAATAATTATATGTAATATATAATAATTACATAATAATTATATATTACACATCACACATCACACATATTACATATAATATATATTATTATATAATAATATAATTATTATTATATAATTATAATTATTATTATATGTTGCCAACTTGTACTTCCCAAGCGCTTAGTACAGTGCTCTGCACACAGTAAGCGCTCAATAGATATGATTGATTGATTGATTGATTATTCTTAGGTGATGAGGGAAGCAGTAGTATGAATGATAATTGTGACGTTTGTTAACTGCTTATTGTGTGGCAAGTGCTGTTTTAAGAGCAGGGGTAGACCCAAGATAATCAGGCTGGAAACAGTCCCTGACCCACATGGGGCTTACAATCTTAGTCCCCATTTTATAGATGAGGTAACTGAGGCAGAGAGAAGTTAAGTGATTTTCCCAAGCAGTCACACAGCAGATAGGTGGTAGAGCCGGAATTAGAACCCACATCCTCGGAGTCCCAGTAATGGTATTTCTAGAGTGCCCTCTGGGTATCTCTACTCGGATGTCCTCCCGTCACTTAAAACTCAACACGTCCAAGACAGAACTCCTTTATCTTCCCCCTTCCAAACCCTATCCTCTCCCTGACTTTCCCGTCACTGTTGACGGCACTACCATCCTTCCCATCTCACAGGCCCGTATCCTTGGTGTCCTCCTCGACTCCGCTCTCTCGTTCACCCCACACATCCAATCCGTCACCAAAACCTGTCGGTCTCACCTTTGCAACATTGCCAAGATCCGCCCTTTCCTCTGCATTCAAACCGCTACCACATTAGTACAATCACTCATAACAATAATAATAATAATGATGGTATTTGTTAAGTGCTTACTATGTGCCAACGCTGTTCTAAACGCTGGGGTAAACATAAGATAATCAGGTTGCTCCATGTGGGGCTCACAGTCTTAATCCCCATTTTACAGATGAGGTAACTGAGGCACAGAGAAGTGAAGTGACGTCCCAAGTCACACAGCTAAGTGCTGAATTGTAATTTCCAAGCGCTTAGTACAGTGCTCAGCACACAGTAAGTGCTCAATAAATACAATTGAATGAATGAATGAATAATAATAATAATAGTAATGATGGCATTTGTTAAGCGCTTACTATGTGCAAAGCACTGTTCTACGCGTGAATGAATGGAGGCAGGATCTGAACCCATGATCTCTGACTCCCAATGCCATGCTGTTTCCACTAAACTACGCTGCTTCCTATCCTGACTGGATTACTGCATTAGCCTCCTCCCTGACCTCTCAACCTCCTGCCTCTCCCCACTTCAGTCCATACTTCACCCTGCTGCCCGGATTATCTTTGTACAGAAACGTTCTGGGCATGTCACTCCCCTCCTCAAAAATCTCCAGTGGTCGCCTATCATCCTTCGCATGAAGCAAAAACTCCTCACTGTTGGCTTCAAAAATCTCCATCCCCTCACCCCCTCCTACCTCACCTCCCTTCTCTCCTTCTCCACCCTAGCCCGCACACTCCGCTCCTCTGCTGCCACTAACCTTCTCACGAGGCCTCGATCTTGCCCATCTCACCGCCGACTCCTGGCCCACATCCTGCCCCTGGCCTGGAATGCCCTCCGTCCTCAAATCCACCAGACAATGACTCTTCCCCCCCTTCAAAGCCTTATTGAAGGCACATCTCCTCCAAGAGGCCTTCCCAGACTAAGCCTCCTTTTCCTCAGCGCCTCCTCTCTTCCCCATCACCTCGACTCTCTCCCTTTGCTCTTCCCCCTCCTTCGCCCCACAGCACTTGTGTATATATCTATAATTCTATTTATTTATATTAATGTCTATTTACTTCATCATCAATCGTATTTATTCATTCATTCATTCATTCATTCATTCATATTTATTGAGTGCTTACTCTGTGCAGAGCACTGTACTAAGCGCTTGGGAAGTACAAGTTAGCAACATACAGACGGCCCCTACCCACCAATGGGCTCACAGTCTAGAAGGGGGAGACAGAACAAAACATTAACAAAACAAGCAGAATTATTTACAAGTTGGAGTAATAAGTACGTACAAACATATATACAGGTGTTATGGGGAAGGGAAGGAGGTTAGGCAGGGGGAATAGAGAGGGGGAAGTTGAGCCCTTGATACAGGAAATACATGTGGCTCTCATGAAAGGGCCTATAGGAGTGATATGTATAGTTGGGATTCTCCTAGAACACATGGAGATTGCAATATTCTTACTCTCCAATGCCATTCCTAAAGTAATACACACAATAAAACCATTATCGGCGGGCATAGGAGGGTCTAATATTAAACGCTGATCAGGAACATGCATCTTTTTTTGAACACGGTACTTACTAACCGAAAAAAGGCCGCTGAAACAGCACAACAGCTCGATTAATGAGGACGTGGGTGGCTCTTAAAAGAGCCTTTGGTGGTGTTTTGGATGCTGCAAGCAGGAAGAGAGATTCAAGCCCTCTCTCCGCGGATGCGGCGGGCTATTGAGCGTTTACTATGTGCAGAGCACTGTACTAAGCGCTTGGGAAGTACAAATTGGCAACATATAGAGACAGTCCCTACCCAACAGTGGGCTCACAGTCTAAAAGACTGTAAATGTCAATGACAAGTAAATGTCTATTTGCTTGTTTTGTTGTCTATCTCCCTCCCTCTCCCCCCAAAATGTAAGCCCATTGTGGGCAGGGATTGCCTCTCTTTATTGCTGTATTATACTTTCCAAGGGAAGCAGCGTGGCTCAGTGGAAAGAGCCCGGGCTTTGGAGTCAGAGGTCATGGGTTCAAATCCTGACTCCGCCACTTGTCGGCTGTGTGACTTTGGGCAAGTCACTTCACTTCTCTGGGCCTCAGTTCCCTCATCCGGAAAATGGGGATTAAGACTGTGAGCCCCCCGTGGGACAACCTGATCACCTTGTAAATTCCCCAGCGCTTAGAACAGTGCTTTGCACATAGTAAGCGCTTAATAAATGCCATTATTATTATTATTATTATTATTATTAAGTGCTTAGTACAGTGCTCTGCACACAGTAAGCACTCAATAAATACAATTGAATGAATGAATGAATGAATGAATGAATGAATGAATGGGTACTCTGCCCTGTATTAAGTGTTTCAGATACAGAAATAGGAAGTGGGAAGTAATGTGTCCTAATGGGTAGACTACGAGCCTGGGAGTCAGAAGGATATGGGTTCCAATCCTGCCTCCTCCACTTGACTGCTGGATGACCTTAGAGAAGCAGCATGGCTCAGTGGAAAGAGCAGGGGCTTTGGAGTCAGTGGTCATGGGTTCAAATCCCAGCTCCGCCAATTGTCAGCTGTGTGACTTTGGGCAAGTCACTTAACTTCTCTGTGCCTCAGTTACCTCATCTGTAAAATGGGGATTGACTGTGAGCCCCCGCCGTGGGACAACCTGATCACCTTGTAACCTCCCCAGCGCTTAGAACGGTGCTTTGCACATAGTAAGTGCTTAATAAACACCATCATTATTTCACTTCTCTGGAGCTCAGTTATCTCCTCTGTAAAATGGGGATTAAGTCCATGTGGGGCATGGACTGAGTTTGTGTGTTTTGTTTTGTGTGTTTTGTTTCTGTGTGATAAACACTGTTCTAAGTGCTGAGGCAGATACAAGTCAAATAGATTGGACACAGTCCCTATCCTGCATGGGGCTCACAGTCAAAATAAGCAGCATGGTGTAATGTTTAGAGCACAGGCCTAGAAGTCAGAAGGTCATGGGTTCTAATCCCAATTCCTCCATTTTTCTGCTATATGACTTTGGGCAAGTCATTTCACTTAGTACTTCAGTTATCTTACCTGTAAAATGGGAATTGAGACTGTGAGCCCCACGTGGGACAGGGACTGTGTCCATCCCAATTTACTTGTTTCCACCCCAGTGCTTAGTACAGTTCCTGGCACTCAGTAAGAAGTTAACGAATACCAATACCAGAACAGGAAAACAGAGGCACAGAGAAATGAAGTGATTTGCCCAAGATGACCCTGCAAGCATTTGGCAGAGCTGAGATTAGAACCCAGATCCTCTGACACCCAGGCCCACCCTCTTTCCACTAATACGTTATCTTCTGGCTCTTAATCCAATGTTCTGCTCCCATTAAGTGCACAATAAATAGAATTACTACTGACCTATCCACAAAGAACTTCCAACCTAATGGTAGAGGACAGACAGGAAAATATTTACAAATAGAGTAATTTACACAATAAATAGAATTACAGCTAACCTACCCACAAAGAACCTCCAATCTAATGGTGGAGGACAGACAGGAAAATATTTAATAATAATAATAATAATGATGGTATTTGTTAAGGGCTTACTATGTGCAGAGCACTGTTCTAAGCGCTGGGGAGGTTACAGGGTGATCAGGTTGTCCCACGGGGGGCTCACAGTTTTAATCCCCATTTTACAGATGAGGTAACTGAGGCATGGAGAAGTGAAGCGACTTGCCCAAAGTCACACAGCTGACAGTTGGTGGAGCCGGGATATGAACCCATGACCTCTGACTCCAAAGCCCTTGCTCTTTACACTGGGCCACACTGCTTCTCCAAATAGATTAGAATAGAGTACAAATGGAGCTAATCAGAGGAAGTCGTTGAATAGCATATAGACAAAAATCCTCTAGAGTTTGTTATGGGCAGGACATCTGTCTACCAACGTTGCTATTTTACTCTCTCAAGGGCTTAGTAGTGGAAAGAGCCCGGGCTTGGGAATCAAAAGACGTGGGTTCTAATTCTGGCTCCGCCACTTGTATGATGTGCAACCTTGGGCAAGCCATCTAACTTCTCTGGACCTGGGTCGGTTTCCTCATCTGTAAAATGTGGATTAAGACTTTGAGTCCCACTTGGGACAACGCGATTACTTTGTTTCTACCCCAGCACTTAAAACAGTGCTTGGCACTTAGGAAGTGCTTAACAAATGCCATAATAATTATTATTTATTCTCTGCACACAGTAAGTGCTCAATAAATTTGATTGCTTGATTGAATTAATATGAACAATGACAAGCTCACTGTGGGTAGGGATTTTGTCTGTTACGTTGTCCTGTCCCAAGAGCTTAGTATGGTTCTCTACATGCAGTAATTACTCAATAAATATGATTGATCAATTGAGTGTAAGTTCTTTTTGGGCAGGAATCGTGTTCACCAACTGTATTTATTGGACTCTCCCAAGCACTTAATACAGTGCTCTGCACACAGTAAGTGCTCAATAAATACAATTAAATGAATGAATGATGGGTCGATTAATTGATGGCTCAAGGAGTGTCTAAGAGTTGAAGATTTTGGGGGGGGGTTAGGTTTCATTCATTCATTCATATTTATTGAGTGTTTACTGTGTGCAGAGCACTGTACTAAGCACTGGGGTAGATACAGGGTTATCAGGTTGTCCCACATGGGGGTCACAGTTTTAATACCCATTTTCCGGATGAGGTAACTGAGGCACAGGGAAATGAAGTGACTTGCCCAAGGTCACACAGCAAAGTAGCAGAGCCGGGATTAGCACCCATGTACTTGTACATATCTATTCTATTTATTTTATTTTGTTACTATGTTTGGTTTTGTACTCTATCTCCCCCTTCTAGACTGTGAGCCTGCTGTTGGGTAGGGACTTTCTCTATGTGCTGCTGACTTGTACTTCCCAAGCGCTTAGTACAGTGCTCGGCACACAGTAAGTGCTCAATAAATACGATTGATTGATTGATTGATTGAATCCCAAGCCTGTGCTCTGAGTGGGTGAGATTTTTTGGAGGGCTTTGAATATGGGGAGGGCTATGGTCTGGTGGATTCAAAGAGGGAGAGAGTTCCAAATAAGGAAGGAAAGACATGGGGGAAGGAATGAAGGTGAGAGATGTGAGAAGGAGGGACAATTAGATGATGATCTTGGCTTCTAATCCCAACTCTGCCACTTGTCTGCTATGTGACCTTGGGCACGTCACTTCACTTCTCTGGGCCTCAGTGACCTCATCTGTAAAATGGGGATGAAGACTGTGAGCCCCACTTGTGACAGGGGCTGTGTCCAACCCAATTTGCTTGTATCCATCCCAGTGCTTAGTACACTGCTTGGCACATAATAAGCACTTAACAAATACCATTATTATTATTATTATTATTATTATTAACTTTATTTTTAGATGAGAGGAGAATGCAAGTCGGGAAGGAATAGGTGAAGAGGGTGTGGAAAGCCGAATCAGCGTTGCTCTTCCAAAGAAGCAGCGTGGCTTAGTGGATAGAGCACGGGAGTCAGAAAGACCTGGGTTCTAATCACAGCTCCACCACGTGCCTTCTGTGTGACCCTGGGCAAGTCACCTAACTTCCCTGGGTCTCAGTTTCCTCATCTGTGAAATGGAGATTCAGTCTGTGAATCCCATGTGGGTCAGGGACTGTGTCCAACTTGATTAACTTGAGATTATCCAGTGTTTAGAACAGTGCTTGACATGTAGTAAGGGCTTAACAGCGTGGCTCAGTGGAAAGAGCACGGGCTTTGGAGTCAGAGGTCATGGTTTCAAATTCCGGCTCTGCCACATGTCTGCTGTTTGACTTTGGGCAAGTCACTTAACTTCTCTGAGCCTCAGTTACTTCATCTGTAAAATGAGGATTAAGACTGTGAGCCCCACGTGGGACAACCTGATCACCTTGTATCCCCCCCCAGAGCTTAAAACAGTGCTTTGCACATAGTAAGCACTTAACAAATGCCATTAGTTTTATTATTATTATTAACAGATACCATAATCATTACTATTATTAGATAAAAGTGTGAACAAAGATGAGAATGCTGGAATACTTGTCTTCTTTGAGGACCAACACAAGTTTATTTGGAGACGGTCCTATCCTGCTTCCTGAGACGTCATTACCCTGATGATTTATCCCACGCTTAATTTATGCCGAAAGAAAAACCAGAGTTGGTGTAGACTGATTATCATGGGACGTGTGGAGCAGCACTTGGAATTTGAATTGGCTCGGCATTTAGATTTTCACTTGGGTGCCTGAGTGGGAAAGTTTGCTGGGAAGGAGCTTGTAGCTATAATTGTATAATGAATTAGCTATTAGAAGTGTTACAATTAAGGTCTCCTATTTATAGCTCACACAGACATACAGATAAATCTGTCCCCTGCTTGTTTCTATTCCCACTTATGTCCATATTTATCATTTATTTATTTATAGTAATGCCTGTCTCCCCCTTTAGACTGTCATCTCCTGGTGGGCAAGGAATATTCATTCATTCATTCAATCGTATTTATTGAGTGCTTACTGTGTGCAGAGCACTGTACTAAGTGCTTGGGAAGTACAAGTTGGCAACTCTGTACTATTGGCCTCTCCCAAGGATTTAGTGCAGTGCTCTGCACACAGTAAGTGCTCAATAAACATCAATGATTGGTGGATATCTATAATTTATTTTTATTAATATCCTTCTGCCTTTTGGCCGTAAGCTTACTGTGGGCAGGGAATGTTTTAATCAGCTGTTGTACTGTACTCTCCCGAGTGCTTTGGACAGTGCTCTGCACACAGTGAGTTCTCAATAAATATCATCGATTGGTTGATTGATTGAAGACTTGGAGGATGGGGTTACAATGTGCCAAGCACTGTTCTAAGCACTGGGGGAGATACAAGTTTATCAGGTTGTCCCAAGGATGGAGGATTGAAGATTGGAGGTTGTATAGAAGCAGCTATCAGGACTCCACACAGAGATGGGAGTTGAAGCCATGTAAGCGAACAACTTCTCCAAGAGGATGGGTACAGATGGAGCTCTATCTCGTCTTTTTCTCCGCCGACCTCTGGCCCACATCCTGCCTCTGGCCTGGAATGCCCCCCTCTCTTCAAACTGACAGACCATGACTCTTACTCTCTCTTCAAAGCCTTATTGAAGGTACATCTCCAATAGGTCTTTCCTTACTTAACCCTCCTTTCCTTTTCATTCATTCATTCATTCATTCATTCGTATTTATTGAGCACTTACTGTGTGCAGTGTGCTGTACTAAGTGCTTGGGAGAACAGACACATTCCCTGCCCACAACAAGTTCACAGTCTAGATGGGGAGACAGACATTAAAAGAAATAAATAACAACTATATACAGCTAATATACATATATGCGGTGCTCTTCTCCCGCTCCCTTCTGCATTGCCCTGACTTGCTCCATTTATTCATCCCTCCACCCAGCCTCATGGCCACGTATGTCCAGATCTGTAATCTTATTTATTTATATTAAATAAGTGCCAGTCACTGTACTAAGTGCTGGGATAGATATAAGCCAATCAAGTTGGGCACAGTCCCTGTCCACATGGGGCTCACAGTCTTAATTCCCATTTCACAGATGAGGAAACTGTTCATTTACTCTATTTATTTATTTATTTATTTATTTTACTTGTACATATCTATTCTATTTATTTTATTCTGTTAGTATGTTTGGTTATGTTCTCTGTCTCCCCCTTCTAGACTGTGAGCCCACTGTTGGGTAGGGACTGTCTCTATATGTTGCCAACTTGTACTGCCCAAGTGCTTAGTACAGTGCTCTGCACACAGTAAGCGCTCAATAAATACAATTGATTGATTGATTGATTGATTAATGTCTGTGTCCCCCTCTAGACTGTAAGCTCGTTGTGAGCAGAGAATGTATTTATTTTTATATTGTGCTCCCCCAAGTCCTTAGTAATAATAATAATAATAATAATAATAATAATAATAATAATGACATTTATTAAGCACTTACTATGTGCAAAGCACTGTTCTAAGTGCTGGGAAGGTTACAGGGTGATAAGGTTGTCTCATGTGAGGCTCACAGTCTTAATCCCCATTTTACAGATGAGGTAACTGAGGCCCAGAGAAGTTAAGTGACTTGCCCAAAGTCACACAGCTGACAAGTGTCAGAGCCGGGATTTGAACCCATGACCTCTGACTCCAAAGCCCATGCAAGCACTGACTCTCAGGCCCAAGTTCTATCCACTTCACCATGCTGCTATCAGCAACACAGTCCTTATGTCCATCTGTAATGTTATGCTCTACTATCTCTCCTCTCTGTAATTTATTCTAATGTCTCTCTTCCCCTCAGACTATAAGATCCTTTTTTAAAAAATAGCATTTGTTAAGCTCTTTCTAAAAGCCAAGCACTGTCCTAAACACTGGGCTAGAGAAGCAGCACGGCTTAGAGGAAAGAGCACGGGGTTGGGAGTCAGAGGTCTTGGGTTCTACTCCCGGCTCTGCAACTTATCAGCTGGGTGACTTTGGGTAAGTCACTCAACTTCTCTATGCCTCAGTTACCTCATCTGTGAAATGGGGATTAAGACTGTGAGCCCCACTTGGGACAACCTGATAAACTTGTATCTCCCTCAGTGCTTAGAACAGTGCTCGGCACATTGCAAGTGCTAAACAAATACCGTTGCTATTATTATTATTATACTTATACAAGATAATGGCACATTGTAAGTGCTAAACAAATACCATTACTATTATTATTATTATTATTATTATACAAGATAATCAGGGTGGACATAGTACCCTGTTGCACATGCGGTTTGCAGTCTTAATCCCCTTTTGCATATGAGAGAACTGAGGCACAGAGAAGTTAAGTGACTTGCCCAGGGTCACATAGCAGGCAAGTGGCAGAGTCTGGATTATTATTATTATTATTAATAATAATAATAATAATTTTGGCATTTGTTAAGCATTTACTATGTGCCAAGCACTTTTCTAAGTGCTGGGGGAGTTGCAAGGTAATCAGGTTGTCCCACATGGGGCTCACAGTCTTAACCCCCATTTTCCAGATGAGATAACTGAGGCACAGAGAAGTTAAGTGACTTTCCCAGAGTCACACAGCTGATAAAGTGGTGGAGCCAGGATTAGAACTCAGATCCTCCAACTCCCGGGTCCAGGCTCTTTCCACTAGGCCACACTGCTTCTCCGGGGGGAGGGCGGCGGGGGTCACGTCTCACCGACTTTGCTGTATTGTGCTCACCCAGGCACTTTGAACAGTGTTCTGCATATAGTATGAACTCCGTACACACTATTGATTGATTGATTGATTGATTGGGGGTTTATGTATTTTGGAATGTAAGTAAAGTAGGAACACAGGGGCTGTGGGAGTTTATGAGTTGACCAGAAGATGGCACAATAATGCTAGAACGCGGGCAGGAAACATGCCTTCCAACTCTGTTCTACTCTCCCAAGCGCTTAGTACAGTGCTCTGCACACAGAAAGTGCTCAGTAAATACCATTAATCTATTGATTGATTGATTGGAGTAGCAGAAGGTAATATGACCCGGGAAGAGAAGAGCTTTTTTGGGTGCTGGAACTCCCTAGATAATAATGTTGGTATGTGTTAAGCGCTTACTATGTGCAAAGTGCTGTTCTAAGCACTGGGGAGGTTACAAGGTGATCAGGCTGTCCCACGGGAGGCTCACAGTCTTCATCCCCATTTTACAGATGAGGTCACTGAGGCACAGAGAAGTGAAGTGACTTGCCCAAAGTCACACAGCTGACAATTGGTGGAGCCGGGATTTGAATCAATCAATCAATCAATCAATCGTATTTATTGAGCGCTTACTTTGTGCAGAGCACTGTACTAAGCATTTGGGAAGTACAAGTTGGCAACATATAGAGACAGTCCCTACCCAACAGTGGGCTGAACCCATGACCTTTGACTCTGAAGCCCGGGCTCTTTCCACTGAGCCACGCTGCTTCTCTAGATGAAAGACAGATGGTTATTTCATTTCCCGTTGTGCTCAGAAATGATTTTCCAAGATAAATTTGGGGAATATGGAAACTGCAAGGGCTGCCGGGATTTGATTCAACCCATTAAAATTGAGCACCTACTAAGACCAATGTCCTGTACTCAACTCCTGAGAAAGTACAAATGGAGAGCAAAACACATACTTCAAAACTAAAGCATAAAACATGAATTAGGGTGAAGTTCATATTAGGGGAAATGTGAATCAAGGACTCCGGACATCTAAAAGAGTCTTTCTAATTAAGCTGATTGAGGTTCAGAAGACCTGTTTTTTAATCCCAGCTCCACCACTTGCCTGCTGTGTGACCTTGAGCTAGTCACTTCACCACTCTGTGCCTCAATGTCCTCGTTGATAAAATTGGGGTTTAAATTACTGTTCTCACTCCCTTTTAGACTGGGACGGGGACTGTGTCTTGGCTGAATATCTCATATCTACTGCGGCTCTTAGTACAGTGCTTGGCACCTAGTAAGCGTTTAACAAATATATATAATCAAACTTTAATTAATTCATTCAATCATATTTATTGAGCGCTTACTGTGTGCAGAGCACTGTACTGAGTGCTTGGGAAGTACAAGTTTAATAAATTAGTACTTGTATTGCTAATGCACTAAATTTGGACTTGTAACTTTGCCTATAGTAAATGCTTAACAAATACTAAAAATAAGTGCCAGGCACAAAGTAAGTGCCTAACAGAGCACCATCAATAATCATGATAATGATAATAATAATAATAACAACAATCAATCATATTTATTGAGTACTTACTATGTGAAGAACATTCATTCATTCATTCAATCGTATGTATTGAGTGCTTACTGTGTGAAGAGCACTGTACTAAGTTCTTGGAAGAATACAAGAATTAGCAGACACATTCCCTGCCCAGAACAAGCACAAAGTCTAGAGGGGGGAGACAGACATTAATATGCATTAATGAGTAATGTATGATACATAATTTAAAGATGTGTACGTAAGTGCTGTGGGGTTCAGGGTGGGGAGAATATCAAGTGTTCAAAGGTCACAGATTGAGATGCATAATCAACGCAGAAATAGCATGGCTCAGTGGAAAGAGTACGGGCTTGGGAATCAGTGGTCATGGGTTCGAATCCTGGCTCTGCTACTTGTCAGCTGGGCGACCTTGGGCAAGCCACTTAACTTCTCTGGGCCTCAGTTCCCTCATCTGTACAATGGGGATTAAGACTGTGAGCCCCAAGTGGGACAACCTGATTACTTTGTATCCCCTAAATTCTTAGAACAGTGATTTGCACATAGTAAGTGCTTAACAAATACCATCATTATTATTCTTCTAGATTGTGAGCCTGCTGTTGGGTAGAGACTGTCTCTATATGTTGCCAACTTGTACTTCCCAAGCAGTTAATACAGTGCTCTGCACACAGTAAGTGCTCAATAAATATGATTGAATGAATGAATGAATGAACGCAGAAGGGAGAGGAAGCCGGGGGGACAGGGGCTAAATCTGGGAAGAACTCTTGGAGGAGATGTGATCTTAATAATGCTTTGAAGGTGGAAAGAGGGGTGGTCTGGCATCTATGGAGGGGGAGGGAATGTGAGGGTGGTGGGGGGGATTTATTACTCTATTTTCCTTGTACATATTCTATTTATTTTATTTTGTTAATATGCTTTGTTTTGTTCTCTGTCTCCTCCTTCTAGACTGTGAGCCCGCTGTTGGGTAGGGACCGTCTCTAGATGTTGCCAACTTGGACTTCCCAAGTGCTTAGTACAGTGCTCTGCACACAGTAAGCGCTCAATAAATACGATTGAATGAATGAATGAAAAGGAAAGGGGTCAGTGATGAGAAAGATGAGATCAGGGCACAGTAAGTAAACTGGCACTAGAGGAGCAGAATGTGCTCCTCTAATAATAATAATGTAACGATAATAATAATAGTAATAATGTCACTTGAAGAGGGGAATAATAATAATAATGATGGCATTTGTTAAGCGCTTACTATGTACAAAGCACTGTTCTAAGCGCCGGGGAGGATACAAGGTGATCAGGTTGTCCCACGTGGGGCTCACAGTCTTCATCCCCATTTTACAGATGAGGTAACTGAGGCAAAGAGAAGTTAAGTGACTTGCCCAAGATCACACAGCTGACAATTGGTGGAGCCGGGATTTGAACCCATGACCTCTGACTCCCAAGCCCGAGATCTTTCCATTGAGCCACGCTGCTTCTCACCCCTCCATCATCTGTAGCCTTATAAGTGTCCATCGGCCAGTGCCATGAGTAGCTCCTCCTCTAGACCGTAAGCTTGCTGTGGGCAGGGAAGGTGTTTGCTGTATTGTTATACTGTACTCTCCCAGACCTTAGTCCAGTGCCCTTCTCACAGTAAGTGCTAAAACAGCCCAGGCCTAGGAGTCAGAAGGACCTGGTTCTCATCCCAGCTCCGCCACTTGTCTGCTATGTGACTCTGGGCAAGTCACTTCACTTCTCTGGGCCTCAGTTACCTCATCTGTAAAATGGGGATTAAGACTGGGAGTCCCATGAGGGACAGGGACTGTGTCCAACCCGATTAGTGTTATCTACCCCAGTGCTTAGAACAGGTCCTGGCACACCAGTCTGTAGTTCACCCTGCTGTCCAGATCGTTTTTCTACAGAAACGTTCAGGACATGTCACCTGCTCCTCAAAATACTCCAGTGGTTGCCCATTCACCTCTGCATCAAACAAAATTCTTCACCATTGGTTTTAAAGCAGTCCACCACCTTGCCTCTTCCTACCTCACCTCTCTTCTCTCCTTCTACAACTCAGCCTACACACTTTGCTCCTCCAGTGCCTCCACCTCACCTGTCTTGCCACCAACCCCTGGCCCACGTCCTGCCTCTGGCCTGGAATGCCCTCCCACCTCTAATCCCACAGACAGTAACTCCCCCAGCCCGACTTCAAAGCCTCATTGAAGGCCCATCTCCTCCAAGAGGCCTTCCCTGACTAAGCCCCACGTTTCCTCATCTCCTACTCCCTTCTGCATTGCCCTGACTTGCTCCCTTTATTCAACCCTCCTCCCAGCCCCAAACCACTAATGTCCATTGCTATCATTTTATTTATTTCTATTTCTGTCTGTCTCCCTCACTCTAGACCATAAACCCACTGTGGGCAAGGAATGTGACTATTGCTGTACTGTACACTCCCAAGGGCTTAGTACAGTGCTCTGCACACAATAAGAGAAGCGGCGTGGCTCAGTGCAAAGAGCACGGGTTTGGAGTCAGAGGCCATGGGTTCAAACCCCACCAATTGTCAGCTGTGTGACTTTGGGCAAGTCACTTAACTTCTCTGTGCCTTAGTTACCTTATCTGGAAAATGGGTATTAAGACTGTGAGCCCCCCGTGGGACAGCCTGATCACCTTGTAACCTCCCCAGCACATAGAACAGTGCTTTGCAAATAGTAAGCGCTTAATAAATGCCATTATTATTATTATTATTATTATTAATAAGCACTCAGTAAATACAATTGAATGAATGAACAAACATAGCAAGCACGTAACAAAGGCCATTAAAAAAAAACTAGAAAGATTTCCAGCACCTGACCCACCTGAAGCTGCCCACTCTGTTCCGGCCAGTGCTTGTGTCCCACATCTGTAAGCAACTTCGGGCTTTACGTGAAGTTGCTTCCTTCCACCTCAGCCCAGCACCCTAGGCTCCGTCTCCGCATGGCTGAGGGAGCAACATCTGGTGGGCCCCCTCCCCCTACAGCCTCCCACCGAAGATCGGCTTCGTATCGATGCCAGAATCTAGAGCGAGCCTCTCGAGCGGAGAACATCCCCTTTAATGGTGGCTGTTTTTCTCTCCCTGGGCCTTAGATCAAATGATGCAAAGGCTGGGATATTTTTGCCGGTTCACCCCAAATTTGGAAAAACAATCAGTGTACCTTATTGACTTGAGGACAGACACCCGACCACTTCATCCCTCAATTCCTAGGCCTCGATCTTGCCTGTCTCATCACCCACCCCCTGGTCCACAGCCTACCTCTGGCCTGGACCGCCCTCCCTCCTCAAATCCCGCAGACAACTACCCTCCCCACCTTCAAAGCCTTATTCAAATCAAATCTCCTTCAAGAGGCTTTCCCAGACTAAGCCCCACTTTTCCTCACCTCCCACTCTCTTCTGTGTCCCTCTGACTTACTCCCTTTGCTCTTCCCCCCCTCCCCGCCCCACAGCACTTATGTATATATCTGTAATTTTATCTATTTATATCGATTTGTGTTTATTTGCATTGATGTCTCTTTCCCCCCCAGACTGTGAGCTCCTGGTGAGCAGGGATTGTAACTATTGCTGTATTGTACTCTTCCAAGCACTTAGTACAGTGCTCTGCACAGAGTAAATGCTCAATAAATACAATTGAAATGAAATCCCCTCCCAACCCTGCTCTCTCTCCAATCCCATCCTCCACCCAGTTTTCCTCCCAGCATTGTGGGATTTAGGGGATATGAATCTCCCTGCATGTCACTTGAATACTTACGTTTGCATACCCCTTTCCAAGCATCCAGCAGGGGAAAGAGAAACCAGCAGAAGGATAATAGAAATGGAGACAATGTAACTGTGAGAACGCTGCCAATGTTAAACAGCTGAAGGAGGTCCGGGCCCCCGGACTTAGCCAGATGTAGTCGTGGATTTTTTTCCAATCTCTCCCACACATCTTTCGCTGCCTCACCAGAGAGAACTCTCTCACGATGACGTCTGAGAAGCAGCCCAGTCACCCGTGAAAAGTGCTCCGGGTTTGTTCTAATAACATTAGGCTCTAATGAACCAGGATGGGAAGATATGCGAATCAGGGTTTTGATAACGAGTGGCGATGGCCTGGTTCACTGAGAGTCGAGTAGCTCACCAGGGAATGAGCCCACCAACTCTCTTATATTGTTCTCTCTCAAGCGCTTAGTAATCATAAGAATAATTGTGGTTTTTGCTAAGCGTTTACTATGTGCCAGGCACTGTCCTAAGCGCTGGGATAGATGCAAGGTAATAATAATAATAATGATGGTATTTGTTAAGCACTTACTAGGTTCATTCATTCACCCGTTCTTTCAATCGTATTTATTGAGCAATTACTATGTGCAGAGCACCATACTAAGTGCTTGGAAAGTACAATTTGGAAACAGATTGAGACAATCCCTACCCAACATCGAGCTCACAGTCCAGAAGTGGGGAGATGGACAACAAAACAAAACAAGTAGACAGGCATCAATAGCATTAATATAAATAAATAGAATTATAGCTATATACACATCATTAATAAAATGAACAGAATAATAAATATGTACACATATACACAAGTGTTGTGGGGTGGAAAGGGAGGTAGAGCAGAGGGAGGGAGTCGGGGTGATGGGGAGGGGAGGAGGAGCAGAGGAAAAGGATGGACTCAGCCTGGGACGGCCTCCTGGAGAAGGTGAGCTTTCAGTAGGGCTTTGAAGGGGGGGAAAGTGAGCTAGTTTGGTGGATGTGAGAAAGGAAGGCATTCCAGGCCAGAGGTAGGACGTGGGCCAGGGGTCAATGGCAGGACAGACAAGATGGAAGCCCAGTGAGGAGGTTAGCGGCACCAGAGGAGCGGATTGTGCAGGCTGGGATGGAGAAGGAGAGAAGGGAGGTGAGGTAGGAAGGGCAAGGTTGTGGAGAACTTTGAAGTCAATAGTGAGGAGTTTTTGCTTCACGTGAAGGTTGATAGGCAACCACTGGAGATTTTTGAGGAGGGGGGGTGACCTACCCAGAGCATTTCTGTAGAAGATAATCTGGGCAGCAGAGTGAAGTATAGACTGAAGTGGGGAGAGACAGGAGGTTGGGAGATCAGCAAGGAGGCTGATGCAGTAATCTAGTCAGGATAGGATGAGAGATTGAACCAACAAGGTAGCAGTTTGGAAGGAGAGGAAAGGGCGGATCTTGGTGATGTTGTAAAGGTGAGACTGGCAGGTTTTGGTGACAGATTGGATGTGAAGGGTTAACAAGAGAGTGGAGTTGAGGATGACACCAAGGTTGTGGGCTTGTGAGATGGGAAGGATGGTAGTGCCATCTTCAGTGAAGGGAAAGTCAGAGAGAGTACAGGGTTTGGGAGGGAACATAAGTTGCTCAGTCTTGGACATGTTGAGTTTTAGATGGCGGGCGGACACCCAGGTGGAGATGTCCTGAAGGCAAGAGTTGATGTGAGCCTGGAGGGAGGGAGAGAGAACAGGGAGGAGATGGAGATTTGGGTGTCATCTGCGTAGAGAAGATAGTTGAAGCCATGGGAGCAAATGAGTTCACCAAGGGAGTGAGTATAGATGGAGATCAGAAGGAGACCTAGAACTGACCCTTGAGGAACCCCTACAATTAGGGGATGGGAGGGGGAGGAGGAGCCTGTGAAGGAGACTGAGAATGAACAGCCAGAGAGATAAGAGGAGAACCAGGAGAGGATAAAGTCTGTGAAGCAAGGTTGGGTAGCATGTTGAGGAGAAGCGGGTTGTCCACAGTGCCAAAAGCTGAGAGGTTGAGGAGGATCAGGATAGAGTAGGAGTCATTGGATTTGGCAAGAAGGAGGTCATTGGTGACATTTGAGAGGGCAGTTAAGTTGAAGTGGAGGGGTAGATACAAGGTAATCAGGTTGTCCCACTTGGGGCTCACAGTCTTAATCCCCATTTTACAGATGAGGTAACTGAGGCACAAAGGAGTTAAATGACTTGCCCAAAGTCACACGGCTGACAAATGGAGGAGCCAGGATTAGAACCCATGACCTTTGACTCCCAAACCCATGCTCTTTCCACTAAGCCTGTTGGACACCGTCCATATCCCACACAGGGCTCACCATCTTAATCCCCATTTTACAGATAAGGTAACTGAGGCACAGAGAAGTGAAATGACTTGCACAGGGTTACACAGCAGACACATGGTGGAGTGGTAATTAGAACCCAGCTCCTTCTGACTCCCAAGCCCATGGTCTATCGACTGGGCCACAGTGCTGAGCAACAGGAAATGTTTCACAAATAAAATTAATTGATTGATTTGTTTTTTTAAAAAAATAGTATTTGTTAAGCATTTACTACATGCCAGGCACTCTACTAAATGCTGGGGTAAATGCAAGCTAATCAGGTTGGACACAGTCCATGTCCCACATGGGGCTCGTAATCTTAATCCCCATTTGACAGATGAAGGAACAGAGGTTGAGAGAAATGAAACGACTTGCCCAAGATCACACAGAAGGCAAGTAAGAAGTCAGAGGTTTTAATCCTATTCTGCCATTTGTCCTCTGTGTGACCTTGGGCAAAGCCACTTCACTTCTCTGGGCCTCAGTTACCTCATCTGGAAAATGAGGATTAAGACTGTGAGCCCCACGTGGGACAGGGACTGTGTTCAACTTGATAACCTTGTATCTACCCAGCGCTTAGGACAATGTTTGGCACATAGTCCTTAACAAGTACCAAAAAAAATGCCAGAACCTTGGTCTTCCTCCTCCCAGGCCCATGCTCTTTCCACTAGGCTACGCTGCTTCTCTGTCTGCTCTGGAGATTTGTTCTTTAAAGTTCTGGTTGGGAAGGAAAAGTTTTAGGGGAGGGCTCAGAAGGAGAAGTTTTGGTACTAGTGCTTACTAAGCTCCCTCTCAGGGTCACATCTGGAGAGTTTCCAGTCCTCTACCAGTCTCGACTCCGGGAGGGAGAGTGAGGCAGAGGCTTGTCCGTGCCATTCCTAGCTTGGCCAGTGGCTAGCGAGTGGGAGGCCATCTGCTACAAGGCAAAACTCACCTGTGCTGGGCAGCAGCGGCATGGGAGAGAATCAAAGGCGAAGACGCAGATTTGCTTCACGGAAGGAGGCGATGGTAAACTACTTCCATATTTTTTCCAAGAAAACTGTAGAATCAATCAATCAATCAATCGTATTTATTGAGTGCTTACTGTGTGCAGAGTACTGTACTAAGCTCTTGGGAAGTACAAATTGGCAATATATAGAGACAGTCCCTACCCAACAGTGGGCTCACAATCTAGAAGGGGGAGACAAAACCAAACATACTAACAAAATAAAATAAATAGAATAGATATGTACAAGTAAAATAAATAAATAAATAGAGTAATAAATATGTACAAACGTATATACATATATACAGCTGCTGTGGGGAAGGGAAGGAGGTGAGATGGGGGGGATGCAGAGGGGGACGAGGGGGAGAGGAAGGAAGGTGCTCAGTCTGGGAAGGCCTCCTGGAGGAGGTGAGCTCTCAGTAGGGCCTTGAAGGGAGGAAGAGAGCTAGCTTGGTGGATGGGCAGAGGGAGCAGGGCATTCCAGGCCCGGGGGATGACGTGGGCCGGGGGTCGAGGGCGGGACAGACGAGAACGAGGTATGGTGAGGAGATTAGCAACAGAGGAGGGGAGGGTGCGGGCTGGGCTGTAGAAGGAGAGAAGAGGGGTGAGGTAGGAGGGGGCGAGGTGATGGACAGCCTTGAAGCCCGGGGTGAGGAGTTTCTGCCTGATGTGCAGATTGATTGGTAGCCACTAGAGACTTTTGAGGAGGGGAGTAATATGCCCAGAGCGTTTCTGGACAAAGATAATCCGGGCAGCAGCATGAAGCATGGACTGCAGATGGAGGTGGGGCGTTCTGGGAGAGCCGTGTCTATGGTGTCGCTATGGGACTAAGATGACTCGACGGCATAAAACAAGAATTACAAAGCACTTACTCTGTGCCAACCACTGTACTCAGCACTGGGGTGGATCCAACATAATCAGGATGAACACGGTCTTCGTCCCACCTGGGGCTCCCAATCTAACTAGGAGGTAGTATTTAATTCCCATTTTCAGATGAAGAAACTGAGGTACAGAGAAGTGAAGTGACCTGCCCGAGGTCATACAGCAGGCAATTGGCAGAGTCGGGATTAGAACTCAGATCCTTTGATGCCCATACCCTTATTTTTTCCACAAGTCACGTTGCTTCCTGTATCCAGTGAGCTACAATGATCATTTCCACTATGCCAAACTACCAACTGAAATCACCATGTGACAAAATTCAGTCGCATTTGGTCAGTTATACTCTTCAATAATCAATCCAGGAGTACACTATCTGTATCTAGAGAAACAGCATGGCTTAGTGGAAAATGGGAGTCAGAGGACGTTGATTCTAATCCCGGCTCTGCCACTTACCTGCTTGGGCAAGTCGCTTAACTTCTCTGTGCCTCAGTTACCTCATCTGTAAAATGGGGTTGAAGACTGTGAGCCCCATGTGGGACAACCTGATTACCTTGTATCTACCCCAGCACTTAGAATAGTGCTCAGCACATAGTAAGCACTTAACAGATATCATTATTATGTAGCATGATATCTGGATTTATCTCTATGTCTAGACCAACTTAGATATTGAGATCTATTTAATAATAATACTATTAATTATGGTATTTGTTAAGTGCTTACTATGTGCAGAACACTGTACTAAGCGCTGGAGTGGGTACAAGCAAATCAGGTTGGACACAGTCCCTGATCCATACGGGACTCACAGTCTTAATCCCCATTTTACAGATGAGGGAATTGAGACCCAGAGGAGGGAAGTGACTTGCTCAAGTTCACATAGCAGACATGTGGCAGAGCCAGGATTAGAACCCATGTCTTAAGACTTCCAGGCCTGTGCTCTTTCCACTAGGCCACACTGATTCTATCCTCTATGTCTATTACTACCATATACCAATCCATATATAGACTTATATATACATATATCTTCTAGATACAAGACAGAAGCAGCGTGGCTTAGCGGAAAGAGCCCGGGTTTGGGAGTCAGAGGTCGTGGGTTCTAATCCCAGCTCTGCCGCTTGTCAGCTGTGTACTTCTCTTTGCCTCAGTTACCTCATCTGTAAAATGGGGATGGAGACTGTGAGTCCCACGTAGGACAACCTGAATACCTTGTATCTACTCCAGCGCTTAGAATAGTAATAATAATAATGATGGCATTTGTTAAGTGCTTACTATGTACAAAGCACTGTTCTAAGTGCTGGGAAGGGTGCAAGGTGATCAGGTTGTTCCACGTGGGGCTCCCAGTCTTCATCTCCATTTTACAGATGAAGTAACTGAGGCACAGAGAAGTGAAGTGACTTGCCCAAAGTCACACAGCTGACAAATGGCAGAGCCGGGATTAGAACCCATGACCTCTGACTCCCAAGCCCGTGCTCTTTCCACTGAGCCACACGGTGAAACAGTGTGCTTGGCACATAGCACTTAACAAATACTGTAATTATTATTATTATTAATTATTAAGACAGCTCCTCAAGGGTGGTCTGGGTTGATCTCCTTCCCTGAATAAGTCCTCTTTTCCTTTTCTGCCACTCCCTCCTGGGTCACGCTGACTTGCTCCCTTTATTCATCCCCCCCCCACCCCACCCCACCCCACCCCAGCCCCACAGCACTTTTGTCTTATCTGTAATTTATTTATTTATATTAATATCTATCTTTCCCTCTAGTCTGTAAACTCACTGTGGGCAGGGAATGTGTCTGTTTATTGTTCTATTGTACTCTCCCAAGCAGTTAGTATAGTGCTTTCCACACAATAAATGCTCACTAAATATGATTGACTGACTGACTCCTTTCCGAGCCAGATTTAGACAAGCAGAAAAAGGATAGCAGGAGAGGTGGATTATCTCCTCCAGGAGGCCTTCCCTGACTAAGCCCTCCTTTCCAGCATGGCTCAGTGGAAAGAGCCCGGGCTTTGGAGTCAGAGGTAATGATTCAAATCCCAGCTCTGCCACTTGTCAGCTGTGTGACTTTGGGCAAGTACTTCACTTCTCTGGGCCTCAGTTCCCTCATCTGTAAAATGGGGATGGAGACTGTGAGCCTCCCGTGGGAGAACCTCATCACCTTGTAACCTCTCCAGAGCTTAGAACAGTGTTTTGCACATAGTAAGTGCTTAATAATTGCTATCATTATTATTATTTCCTCTTCCCCCATTCCCTTTTGCATCACCATGACTTGCTCCCTTTGCTCGTTCCCCCTCCCCACCACTTATGTCCCTAGCCACCATTTACTTATTTATATTAATGTCTGTCTCCCCTCTAGACTGTAAGTTTGTAGTGGGCGGGGAATGTGCCTGTTTATTGTTGCATTGTAATCTCCCAAGTGCTTAGTACAGTGCTCTGCACACAGTAAGTGCTTAATAAATATGATTGAGTGATTGATTGACTTGGGAGAAAATGGATATCCCCCCAAAGTCTTGGAGACACTGAATCTGGATCGATTAATTAAGAAGTAAGACTCAATCATTCAATCAATGATATTTATTGAGTGCTTACTGTGTTCAGAGCACTATTCAGAAATGTCAGCTCGTCAATGTAGTGACGTTCTCGTGTTTTCACCAGTCTAATGATCAGCACTACCTCTGACGACTTGACACCTGTCCACATGTTTTGTTTTGTTGTCTGTCTCCCCCTTCTAGACTGTGAACCCGTTGTTGGGTAGGGACCGTCTCTATATGTTGCCAACTTGTATTTTCTAAACGCTTAGTAAGCACTCAATAAATATGATTGAATGAATAGTAAGTACTCAATAAATAGGATTGAATGAATGGATGAACATATGTCTGTATCCGAGGCTTTGAAGGGGCGGAGAGTAATTGTCTGTCAGATATGAAGAGGGAGGGCCATCCAGGCCAGAGGCAGGACGTGGGTGAGAAGTCAGTCGCAAGATAGACAAGAGCGAGTTACAGGGAGAAGGTTAGCATTAGAGGAGCGAAATATGTGGGCTGGGCTGTAGTAGGAGAGTAGCAAGATGAGGTAGGAGGGGGCAAGGTGGTGGACTGCTTTAAAGTCGACGGTGAGGAGTTTCTGTTTGATGCAGAGGTAGATGGGCAACCCCTCCCCACCCCCCCCTGCCTTACCTCCTTCCCCTCCCCACAGCACTTGTATATATGTGTATATGTTTGTACGGATTTATTACTCTATTTATTTACTTATTTTATTTGTACATATTTATTCTATTTATTTTATTTTGTTGATATGTTTTGTTTTGTTGTCTGTCACCCCCTTCTAGACTGTGAGCCTGCTGTTGGGTGGGGACCATCTCTATATTTTGCCAACTTGTACTTCCCAAGCACTTAGTACAGTGCTCTGCACACAGTAAGCGCTCAATAAATATGATTGATTGAATGAATGAATGAATGTTTCACAACCTTTGGTGTTCTTACAAAGATCACTGGAAAATCTGTGTCAGAAAATGACCTTTGTTGAGGCCAACCCAAGAAAGCAGGTTTAAGGAATTCTTTGCCATAAAAAACCCCAATGTCCGCCAATGCTTTTATTCCACTTAGAAATCCTTCCTTGTCTGGTTCTCCAGTTGAAGTGGATGTTCAGGTGTGGATAGAGAATGTCTCCTGTTTTTCTCTTGTGGTTTTCTATGGGAGGCACGGAAGCTTAGTGGAAAGAGCATGGACTTAGAAGTCAGGACACGGAGAATAATAATGATGATGTTGATAACAACTAATGATAATAATACCCATCAAGCACTTACTATGTGCCAAGTGCTAATAAAAGCACTGGGGTAAATACAAGATCATCGGGTTGGACCCAGCTCCTGTCCTATGTGGGGCTCACGGTCTAACTTCTGAATTCTTGAGTTCTCATTGGATCTCCAGAGAATCTGGTCCATTCTATTCCAAGCCTTTCCAGGGAAGAAGCATGGCCTAGTGGAAAGAGCATGTACCTAGGAGTCAGTAGGGCCTGAGTTCTAATCCTACCTCTGCCATTTGTCTGCTGTGTGACCTTGGGCAAGTTATATCACTTCCCTGTGTCTCATTAACCTCATCTGTAAAATGGGGATTAAGACTGTGAGCCCCACGTGGGTCAGGGACTGTGTCCAACTTAATTACCTTGCATTTACCATTTGCCTGTCACATAGAAAGTGCTTAGCAAGTGCCACAATTATTATTATTATTCTGAAGAGAAAAATGGTTGTTTATCCTTGTCCCTCATTGGCTTCAATCCACGCCTCTATCCATCAAAAGTGGAACATGACAGTGGAAAGAGCACGGGCTTGGGAGTCAGAGGTCGTGGGTTCTAATTCCGACTCTGCCACTTGTCTGCTAGGTTCCCCAAGGTTCAGTGCTTGGTCCCCTTCTGTTCTCGATCTACACGCACTCCCTTGGTGACCTCATTCGCTCCCACGGCTTCAACTATCATCTCTACGCTGATGACCCCCAGATCTCCATCTCTGCCCCTGCTCTCTCCCCCTCTCTCCAGGCTCGCATCTCCTCCTGCTTTCAGGACATCTCCATCTGGATGTCTGCCCGCCACCTAAAACTCAACATGTCCAAGACTGAACTCCTTGTCTTTCCTCCCAAACCCTGCCCTCTCCCTGACTTTCTCATCTCTGTTGACGGCACTACCATACTTCCCGTTTCACAAGCCCGCAACCTTGGTGTCATCCTCGACTCCGCTCCCTCATTCACCCCTCACATCCAAGCCGTCACCAAAACCTGCCGGTCTCAGCTCTGCAACATTGCCAAGATCTGCCTTTTCCTCTCCATCCATACCGCCACCCTGCTCGTTCAAGCTCTCATCCTATCCCATCTGGACTACTGCATCAGCCTTCTCTCTGATCTCCCATCCTCGTGTCTCTCCCCACTTCAATCCATACTTCATGCTGCTGCCCGGATTGTCTTTGTCCAGAAACGCTCTGGGCATGTTACTCCCCTCCTCAAAAATCTCCAGTGGCTGCCAATCAATCTGCGCATCAGGCAGAAACTTCTTACCCTGGGCTTCAAGGCTGTCCATCACCTCACTCCCTCCTACCTCACCTCCCTTCTCTCCTTCTCCAGCCCAGCCTGCACCCTCCACTCCTCTGCCGCTAATCTCCTCACCGTACCTCGTTCTCGCCTGTCCCGCCATCGACCCCCGGCCCATATCATCTCCAGGGCCTGGAATGCCCTCCCTCTGCCCATCCGCCAAGCTAGCTCTCTTCCTCCCTTCAAGGCCCTGCTGAGAGCTCGCCTCCTCCAGGAGGCCTTCCCAGACTGAGCCCCTTCCTTCCTCTCCCCCTCGTCCCCCTCTCCATCCCCCCCATCTTACCTCCTTCCCTTCCCCACGGCACCTGTATATATGTATATATGTTTGTACATATTTGTTACTCTATTTATTTATTTATTTATTTTACTTGTACATATCTATTCTATTTATTTTATTTTGTTAGCATGTTTGGTTTTGTTCTCTGTCTCCCCCTTTTAGACTGTGAGCCCACTGTTGGGTAGGGACTGTCTCTATGTGTTGCCAACTTGTACTTCCCAAGCGCTTAGTACAGTGCTCTGCACACAGTAAGCATTCAATAAATACGATTGATTCATTGATTGATTCTCTGTGCCTCAGTTACCTCTTCTGTAAAATGGGGATGAAAAACTGTGAGTCCCCCAGTGGGACAACCTGATCACCTCGTAACCTCCCCAGAGCTTAGAACAGTGCTTTGCACATAGTAAACGCTTAACAAATACCATCTAAAAAAAACCAACCTCACAGTGAAAACGTGGGGGAGACAGACATCAATACAAATAAAGGTACAGATATGACATAAATGCTGTGGTTCTAATTTAGATGCACCAAATATATGAGCAATATCATTTTTTAATTATGGCTTTTATCAAGCACTTACTATGTGCAAAATTCTGGAGTAGATACAAGATTATTCACTCATTCAATCATATGTATTGAGTGCTTACTGTGTGCAGGGCACTGTACTAAGTGCTTACAATACAACAATAAACAGACACAATCCCTGCCCACAGTGATCTTACAGTCTACAGGGTGAGACAGAAATCAGTATAAAGAAATGACAGACATGGACATAAGTGCCATAGGGCTGGGAGCTGAGATGAATAAAGGGGGCAAGTCAAGAAGAGGCAGAAGGGAGTGGGGAGAAAGGAAAGGAGGGCTTAGTCAGGGAAGGCCTCTTGGAGGAGATGGGTTTTCAATAAGGCTTTGAACTGGGGAAGCAGCGTGGCTCAGTGGAAAGAGCATGGGCTTTGGAGTCAGAGGCCACGGGTTCAAATCCCAGCCCCGCCACTTGTCAGCTGTGTGACTTTGGGCAAGTCACTTCACTTCTCTGGGCCTCAGTTCCCTCATCTGTCAAATGGGGATGAAGACTGTGAGCCCCTCGTGGGACAACTTGATTACCTTGTATCTACCCCAGGGCTTAGAACAGTGCTTTGTACATAGTAAGCGCTTAACAAATACCAACATTATTATTATTAATGGGGGAAGAGTCATTGTCTGTGGGATTTGAGTAGGGAGGGCGTTCCGGGCTAGAGGCAGAATGATGGTGAGGGTTTGGCAGCGAGTTAGACGAGATAGAGGTACAGTGAGAAGGTTGGCATTAGAGGAGCAAAATGGGCAGGCTGGGTTGCAGTAGATTATCACATCAGACGCCATCCATGACCAAAACGGGGGCTCACAATCGACATTATCCCCATTTTACAGAGGGGGAAACTGAGCCGGAGAGTGTCCAAGGTCAGAGAAGCAGCGTGGCTTAGTGGAAAGAGCCCGGGCTTGGGAGTCAGAGGTCATGGGTTCTAATCCCGGCTCCACCGCTTGTCAGCTGTGTGACTTTGGGCAAGTCACTTAACTTCTCTGGGCCTCAGTTACCTCACCTGTAAAATGGGGATTAATTAATTCATTCATTCAATCACATTTATTGAGTGCCTACTGTGTGCAGAGCACTGTACTAAGTGCTTGGGAAGTACAAGTTGGCAACATACAGAGACAGTCCCTACCCAGCAACGGGCTCACAGTCTAGAAGGGGGAGACAGATAACAAAACAAAACACATTAACAAAATAAAATAAATAGAATAGTAAATATGTACAAGATTAAGACTGTGGTCCCCACGTGGGACAACCTGATAATCTTGTATCTACCCCAGCGCTTAGAACTGTGCTTGGCACATAGTAAGTGCTTAACAAATACCATCATTATTATTATTCTAGAACAGGACAGTGGCTGAATCTGAGCTAGAACCCTGACTTACATGACTCCTCATTCCAGGCTCTTTCCATAAGGCGATACTCCCTCCCAGGAGACATAATTCTGAACAAACAACCAGATGCTTTCCTCAGGGTTGACAACAGTCCAAGTTTCTCGGCCGTAAAGATCAGCTGGCTGTCTCGGATGTGATAATCTCTCCGGTTCCCCCAAGCCCACACTTGCCAGTGACGCAGTTTCAAGAAACACAAACACTCCAGAAAACCAGTTGCACAGAGATAGATTTTGGGCAAGAGGCGGTCAGGAAGCAGGTCTACCGACTCTGTTATGTTGGATGCTCTCAAGCGCTTAATACAGTGCTCTAAACACAGCCAGAACTCAATAAGCAATAACACCCTCCTGATTTCCTAATATTGGCTCTATCCAAGAAGCAGTGTGACTAGAGAAGCAGCGTGGTTTAGTGGAAAGAGCATGGGTTTGGGAGTCAGAGGTCGTGGGTTTTAATCCCGGCTCCACCACTTATCAGCTGGGTGACTTTGGGCAAGTCACTTCACTTCTCTAGGCCTCACTTACCTCATCTGTAAAATGAGGATTAAGATTGTGAGCCACATGTGGGACAACCTGATTCCATTGTATCTACCCCAGTGCTTAGAACAGTGCTTGGCACATTCATTCATTCTTCAATCGTATTTATTGAGCACTTACTAAGCACTTGGGAAGTACAAGTTGGCAACATATAGAGATGGTCCCTACCCAACAATGGGCTCACAGTCTAGAAGGGGGAGACAGACAACAAAACAAAACATATTAACAAAATAAAATAAATAGAATAGTGAATATGTACAAGTAAAATTGAGTAATAAATCTGTACAAACATATATACAGGTGCTGTGGGGAGGGGAAGGAGGTAGGGTGGGGGGATGGGGAGGGGGCTCAGTCTGGGAGGGCCTCCTGGAAGAGGTGAGCTCTCAGTAGGGCTTTGAAGGGAGGAAGAGAGCTAGCTTGGCGGATGTGTGGAGGGAGAGCATTCCAGGCCAGGGGAAGGACGTGGGCCAGGGCTCGATGGCAGGACAGGCAAGAATGAGGCACAGTGAGGAGGTTAGCAGCAGAGGAGTGAAGGGTGCAGGCTGGGCTGTAGAAGGAAAGAAGGGAGGTGAGTTAGAAGGGAGGTGAGGTAGGAGGGGTCGAGGTGATGGAGAGCCTTGAAGCCGAGAATGAGGAGTTTTTGCCTGATGCGTAGGTTGACTGGTAGCCAGTGGAGATTTTTGAGGAGGGGAGTAACATGCCCAGAGCTTTCCTGCATAAAGATGATCCGGGCAGCGGCGTGAAGTATAGACTGAAGTGGGGAGAGACAGGAGGATGGGAGATCAGAGAGGAGGCTGATGCAGTAATCCAGTCGGGATAGAATAAGAGATTGAACCATCAGGGTCCAATAGTAGGCACTTAGCACTGTCTTGTCCTACTGAGAGCTCACCTCCTCCAGGAGGCCTTCCCAGACTGAGCCCCCTTTTTCCTCTCCTCCTCCCCATCCCCCCTGCCCTACCTCTTTCCCCTCACCACAGCACTTGTTTATATTTGTACAGATTTATTACTCTATTTATTTTACTTGTACATATTTACTATTCTATTTATTTTGTTAATGATGTGCATATAGCTTTAATTCTATTTGTTCTGATGATTTTGGCACCTGTCTACATGTTTCGTTTGGTTGTCTGTCTCCCCCTTCTAGACTGTGAGCCCGTTGTTGGGTAGGGACTGTCTCTATATGTTGCTGACTTGTACTTCTCAAATGCTAAGTATAGTGCTCTGCACACAGTAAGTGCTCAATAAATACAATTGAATGAATGAATGAACAAATACCATTATTATTATTATTATTATTATTATCAGAGAGTCACTCTCTGGATATGGTGATCGAGGCACCAATGTGCCTGGATTATTATTATTTATGACTATTATTATTTAACATTTATCGTTGTACACACTAATAAATCAATAAATAACTAATGATGGTATTTGTCAAATGCTTACTGTGTGCAAAGCACTGTTCTAAGCACTGGGGTTACAAGGTGATCAGGTTGTCCCACGGGGGCTCACAGTCTTCATCCCCCCTTTACAGATGAGGCAACTGAGGCACAAAGAAGTTGTGACTTGCCCAAAATCACGCAGCTGACAATTGGTGGAGCTGGGATTTGAACTGAACCCATGAACTCTGACTCCGAAGCCCGTGCTCTTTCCGCTAAACCATGCTGCTTCATTAATTGAGGTCAGGAACTATGTCCACTAAGCAGCATGGCTTAATGGATAAAGTAGGGGTCTGGGGGACAGAAGGATCTGGGTTCTAATTCCAGTTCCCGCACTTCTCTATTGTGCAATGTTGGACAAGTCACTTCACTTCTCTGTGCCTCAGTTCCCTCATCTGTACAATCAGGATTAAGACTGATTAAATACAGTGCCAGGCACACAGTAAGTGCTTAACAAATACCACAATTCTTCTTCTTCTTCTTATGGTTTGCCTTTCTGGTCCCTCGCTCTTTCAACCATCTGTGCCTACCTTTCTCCCTCATTAGAATACAAGCTCCTTGAGGGCAGGGAACTCTCCCAACTGCTTAGTGCTGGGCATATCACTCAGTAGTAACAATAATTGGATATTTAAGATATTACAACATGTTAAAGGCTGATGGAAACAAAAGACACTCAATAAACACCACTGATTGATTAGATGAAAATTAATATGGAGATGACGACCATTACTCAAATCTCTTTGCATGCTAAATGTTCTTCAAGGATGTTGATTTGCCAACTTGTACTTCCCAAGTGCTTAGTACAGTGCTCTGCACCCAGTAAGCGCTCAATAAATACGATTGATTGATTGATTGATTTGGTAAATGCTACTTTTGCAAGATGTTTATGAACATCAAATCTGTTGTGACACACATCCAACATCATGCAATGCAGAGAAATTTACCTCCTGAATTGCTTTGCTTTTCCATGTGGCGTTATGCTTCTCTTGGCTTGGCTATAGCATTTATGAAACACTCACTATGTGCTAAATAATATGCACCATGTAGGGTGAATACAAGAAGAATAATTCAGACACAATCGCTGTCCCAACTGGAGCTCACAAACTAGGCTAGGAAGGGCAGATACTTAGACAATCACTCAATCAATCATATTTATTGAACGCTTACTGTGTGCAGAGCAATGTACTAAGGTCTAGGAAAAGCACAATATAACAGAAATGGTAGCACTGTTGCCTGCCCACAATGAGCTTACAGTCTAGAGGGGGAGATGGGCATTAAAAGAAGCAACTAAAATAAATACCTAAAATAAATATGAACAAAAGTGCTGTGGAGCTGAAGGAGGGGTGAATAAAGGGAGCAAATCTAGTGTAAGGATGACCCAGCAGGGAGTGGGAGAAGAGGAAATGAGGCTTTAGTCAGGGCTTAAGTCAGACAAGAGAAATAAATCACAGTTTTCTCACTGGAAGCCACAAGGCTTACTAGAAAAAGCCAGGGGACCTGGGTTCCAATCCTTGCTGCCACTTGCCTTCTATGTGACCTTCTTTATGCCTCAGTTTCCTCATCTGTACCGTCAATCAGTGGCATTCATTGAGTGTTCAAAGCACTGTACTAAGCACTAGGAAGAGTACAATACAGCAGAGCAGCACGGTGTAATAGATAGAGCTTGGACCTGAGAGTCAGAGGTCATGGGTTCTAATCCCATCTCTGCCATTTGTCTGCTGTGTGACCTTAGGCAAGTCATTTCACTTCTCTGGGCCTCAGTTACCTCATCTGGAAAATGGGGATTGGGACTGCGAGTCCCCCAAAATGGGGACTGAGACTGTGAGCACGTGGGATAGGGAATGTATCTAACCTGATTTGCTTGTATCCACCCCAGCGCTTAGTACAGTACCTGGCCCATAGTAAGGATTTAACAAACACCACTACTATTATTATTATTGATAATAATCAATCAATCATATTCATTAAGCACTTACTCTGTGCAGAACACTGCACTAAGTGCATAGCAGATACATTCTCTGCTCATAACAAGCTTACAGTGGTAGACATGTTTCTTGCCTACAGGAAGCTTATAGTTTAAAGGTTGCACTAGAGATTAAATACCTTTTCTCTGTCATCCTGACACTGAAACCCATGTGGGAGAGGAAATGTGTCTGACCTGATTAGCTTTTATCTACCCCAGCTCTGAGTACAATACTTGACACATACTAAGTACCTTAAAACTTCCATCATCATCCTCCTCGGCAGTATTTGTTGAGCATTTACTATGTACAAAGTGCTTGGGAGACAGGTTCACTACCCACAGCGAGCTTACAGTCTAGAGGTGGAGACAGGCATTATTCATTCATTCATTCAATTGTATTTATTGAGCGCTTACTATGTACACAGCAATGTAGTAAGCACTTGGGAAGTACAAATTGGCAACATAAAGAGATGGCCCCTACCCAACAATGGGCTCACAGTCTAGAAGGGGGAGACAGCCAACAAAACAAAACATGTAGACAGGTGTCAAGTCATCAGAACAAATAGAATTAAAGCTAAATGCACATCATTAACATATTGAATTGGTACAAATATGTATTTTATAACGTTTATTTTTAAAGATTTGTACTTAAGTGCCATAGGGTTGAGGCTGAGGCAAATATCAAAATGCCCAAAGGTCACAGATCCAAGTGCATAGGTGAGGCCGAAGGGAGAGGGAGCTGGGAGAAAGAGGGTTAAATCTGGGAAGGCCTCTTAGAGGAGATGTGAACTTAATAATGCTTCTAATAATAATAATAATAATAATAATAATGGCATTTATTAAGTGCTTAGTATGTGCAAAGCACTGTTTTAAGCGCTGGGGAGGCTACAAGGTGATCAGGTTGTCCCACAGGGGGCTCACAGTCTTAATTCCCATTTTACAGATAAGGGAACTGAGGCCCAGGGAAGTTAAGTGACTTGCTCAAAGTCACACAGCTGACAATCGGTGGAGCCGGGATTTGAACACATGACCTCTGACTCCAAAGCCTATGCTCTTTCCACTGAGCCACGCTGCTTCTCTTTGAAGGTGGAGAGAGTGGTGGTCTGGCTTATATGGAGGGGGGAGGGAGTTCCAGACTAGGGGACGATGTAGGAAAGGGGTCAGTGGTAAAATAGAGGAGATTGGGGCACAGCTAGTAAACTGGTGCTAGAGGAGGAGGGTGGGCAGACTGGGTTGCACTAGGAGATTAGTGAGGCAAAGTATAAGGGGGAAAGCTGACTGAGTGATTTAAAGCTGATGGTAAGGAGTTTCTGTTTGATGCGGAAGTAGATGGGCAATGCTGACGATTCTTAAGAAGGGGAAACAGAAGGAGCGTGGCTCAATGGAAAAAGCCCAGGCTTGGGAGTCAGGGGTCATGGGTTCTAATCCTGGCTCTACCAATTGTCAGCTGTGTGACCTTGGGCAAGTCACTTCACTTCTCTGGGCCTTGGTTACCTCATCTGTAAAATGGGGGTTAAGACTGTGAGTCCTACGTGGGACAACCTGATCACCTTGTATCCTCCCCAGTTCTTAGAACAGTGCTTTGCACATAGTAAGCACTTAACAAATGCCAGTATTATTATTATTATTAGACTGAACATTTTTCTAGGAAAATGAAAGTGAAATATGGACTGGAATGGGGAGAGACAGGAGGCTGGGAGGTCAGAGAGGAGGCTGATGCAGTAATCCAGGAGGGATGGGATGAGTGATTGTATTAATGTGGTAGCAGCTTGGATGGAAGGAAAGGGTGGATTTTATCATTGTCGTAAAGGCTGAACTGACAGGATTTGATGACAGATTGAATATGTGGGTTGAATGAAAGAGAGGAGCCAGGTACAATACCAAGGTTATAGGCTTGTGAGACACGGAGGATAGTGGTGCTGTGTACAGTAATGGGAAAATCAGAGGGAGGACAAGGTGTAGGTGGGGAGATAAGGAGGTCTGTTTTGGCGTGTTAAGTTTGAGGTGTCGGCGGGACGTCCACATAGAGATATCCTGAAGGTGGGAGGAAATGCAAGCCTGAAGAGAAGGAGAGAGATCAGGGATGGAGGTGGAGATTTGGGAATCAATCACATAGAAGTGATAGTTGAAGCCAGAGGAGTGAATGAGTTTTCCAAGGGAGTGGGTGTAGATGGAGAATAGAATGGGACCCAGAACTGAACCTTAAGAAACTCCCACCGTTACGGGTGGGAGTTGGAGGAGGAGTCCGCAAAAAAGACTGAGAATGAGCAGCCAGAGAGATAGGAGGAGAACCAGGAGAGGAATGAGTCAGTAAAGTCGAGCTTCGATAATGTTTCCAGGAGAAGGGGGTAGTTGACAGTGTCAGAGGCAGTTGAGAAGTTGAGAAGGATTAGGATGGAGTAGAGGCCATCAGATTTGGCAAGAAGGTCATTGTTGACCTTTGAGAGGGAGGCTTCTGTGGAGTGAAGGGGACAAAAGCCAGATTGGAGGGGGTCAAGGAGAGTATTGGAGGAGAGGAAGTGGAGACAGCAGGTGTAGACAACTCACTCTTGGACTTTGGAGAGGAGGGAGTTAGGTTGATAACTGGAGAGAGCTGTGGGATTGCGGGAGGATTTTTTTAGGATAAGGGAGACATGAACATGATTGAAAGCAGTGGGGAAGAAATCATTGGGAAGTGAGTGGTTGAAGATGTCAGCCAGGGAGGGGAGAAGGGAGGGGTCAAGTAAAGCAGCATTGTCTAGTGGAAAGAACATGGGCCTGGAGGTTGGAGTACTTGTCCGCTGGATTACCTTGGGTGAGTCACCAACATTTTCTGTGCCTCAGCGACCCCATCTGTAAAATGGGAATTAACACTGTGAGTCTTCTGTGGGGCAGGGACCAGGCCCATCCTTTCATTCTTTCACTCATTAAATCCTATTTATTGAGCACTTTCAGTGTGTAGAGCACTGTACTAAGTGCTTGGGAGAGTACTATGCAACAATAAACAGACACAACAAGAGTGCTTAGTACAGTGCCTGGCACTTAGTAAGTGTTCAGCGAATGCCATTAAAAAAAAAACAATTTTACAATTTGTAGAATCCATGTAAACTGCTAGCACATTAATCCAAGCACTTATAGTATCCCACCTTGAGTTCTAGATCAGCCTCCTCTTTGACCTCCCTGCCTCCTGTCTCTCCTCACTCCAGTCCCTACCTCACTCTGCTGCCTGGATCATTTTTCTACAAAAACGTTCAGTCTGTGTTCCCCCACTCCTCAAGACCCTCCAGTGGTTGCCCATCCATCTCTGCAACAAACAGAAACTCCTTTCCATCGGCTTTGAAGCCCTCAATCACTTTGCCCCCTTACTACCTCATTCAATCTTATTTATTGAGCACTTACTGTGTGCAGATCACTGTACTAAGCACTTACCTCGTCTTGCTGGTCTCCTACTCCAACCCAGCCCACACACTTCACTCCTTTAAGGCTAGCCTGCTCATTGTGCTTCCATCTCATCTAGCTCACCGCTGACCTCTCTCCTATGTCCTGCCTCTCGCCTGGGACACCCTCCCTCTTCATAGCCACCAAACAATGACTTTCCAAGGCTTCAAAGCCTTATTGAGGGCACATCATCTCCAAGAGGACTTCCCCAACTAAGCCCTCTTTTCCTTTTCTTCCACTCCCTTCCATGACATCCTAACTTGCTCCCTTTATTCTTCTCCCCTCCCAGCCCCCAGCACTTGGGTATATATCCATTATTCATTTATTTATATCACTACTCATTTTCATTCAGTAGTATTTATTGAGTGCTTACTGTGTGCAGAGCACTTTACTAAGTGCTTGGAAAGTACAATGCAGTAATAGAGACAATCAATCCCTGCCCACACTGGGCTTGCAGTCTAAAGAAGGGGGGACAGACATCGATACAAATAAATAGGCACCAATGTAAATAATAATAATAATAATAATGATGGTATTTGTTAAGTGCTTACTGTGTGCAAAGCACTGTTCTAAGCACTTGGGGGATATAAGGTGATCAGGTTTTCCCACGTGGGGCTCACAGTCTTAATCCCCATTTTACAGATGAGGTAACTGAGGCACAGAGGATTTAAGTGGCTTGCCCAAGGTCACACAGCTGACAAGTGGTGGAGCCGGGATTCAAACCTGTGTCCTTTGACTCCCAAGCCTGTGCTCTTTCATTCTTTCCACTGAGCCACGATAGAATTATAGATATATAAATATATAAAGAAGTGCTGTGGAATGGTGGGGAGAGCAAAGGGAGCGAGTGGAGGTGACACAGAAGGGAAGGGGAGCTGAGGAAAAGGGATGCTTAGTCTGGGAAGGCCTCTTGGAGGAGGCGTGCCTTCAATAGGGCTTTGAAGGGGGGGAAACTGATTTGTGGATTTGAGGAGGGAGGGTGTTCCAAGCCAGAGGTAGGACGTGGGCCAGGGGTCGGTGGCAAGCCCGGTGAGATGGAGGCCCAGTGAGAAGATTAGCACCAGAGGAGCGGATATCTGTCTCCCCCTCTAAACTGTAAGCTAGTTGTGGGCAGGGATCGTGTCTGTTATATTGCTCTATTGTACCATTTAGTAGATACTCAACTGACAATAATTATGGTATTTATGGTATTTTCTGAAGTGCTTATAATTTTTCAAACAGGGTTCTAAGCACTGGAATAGATACAAATTTATCAGGTTGAATGCAGTCGCTGTCCTACATGGGGCTCACTGTCAAAGTCAGAAGTAGAATAGGCATTGAATCCCCATTTTATCATTGAGGACACTGAGACATAGAGAAGTGAAGTGACTTGCCCAGTGTCACTCAGCAGGTAGGTGGTGGAGCCAGGATTAGAACCCAGGTCCTCTGACTCCCAGGACCGGGCTTTTCCCACCAACTCTTTCTAGACTGTAAAATCCTCATGGGCAAGGAACTTGACTACCAGCTCTGTTATACTGTACTCTCCCAAGTGCTTAGTACAGTACTGTCCACAAAGTAAGCCCTCAATAAACACGACTGCTTGCTTGCCTGAATCCACACTGCTTCCTGATAGCTTGTCTCCACCTGGCTCTTTATAATGGCATTTATTAAGCCCTTACTATGTGCAAAGCACTGTTCTAAGCACTGGGGAGGTTACAAGGTGATCAGGTTGTCCCACGTGGGGCTCACAGTCTTAATCCCCAGTTTACAGATGAGGTAACTGAGGCACAGAGAAGTTAAGTGATTTGCCCAAAGTCACACAGCTGACAACTGGCTGAGCCGGAATTCAAACCTATGACCTCTGACTCCAAAGCCCAGGCTCTTTCCCCAGAGCCACGCTGCTTCTCTGCCCTTCTGCTTCTTGTTCTGTTAACTATCTGATCCCTGTCTAAGTCCCCCGGACAGTCAGGAATTTATGGGACGAGAGGAAAGAGACCCCTTTTTTCCCCTCCATTCTCTGTGGGGAAGCTATGCCTGTAAAAACTGGGTCAAGTGGCAATGGTTTGTAAATCGTGAAAAGGAGAAGCTACCATGTCCCTCAGAGCCTCTTGTTAGACCTTTCTTCACATGGGCTGGGGGACAGGAGGAGAGGGGGTGTTGGGAGGGGGCAGAGAAGGGGAAGGGAGGGTTGAGAGGCAGCAGAGAAAGATGGTTACATGTTTTGTCTCTCTTTCCAGCCCCAGGTTAAACAAACAGATGAATTTCATGCTTCTTTGCACTCCCAGCCCAACTCTCCCACTCATTTCATTAAGCATCCCTTGGTCTCTTTCTTTTCTCCTGCTTCTTTTAAGTGACTGCCTTCAAGGTTCTGCTTAGGATTTCTCCTTCCATTCTTATTTTCTTTTCCAGTGGCCAGTCTCCTGATGAATATTTAAACATCAGCGCACTGCTTACATAACCCAAAGTGAGGAGCTTCCTTGTGTGTGTGTGTGTTGGGGGTAGCGGGGGGACAGTATTACATCAGAACAAAAGAGTTATTGCCATGGCGATTTACCCAGAGGACCCAACCTATATGAATGCCGCAGAAATAAATTTCATTCAACATTCTGATTGCCTTGTTCCAAGCTAATATGTCTACCCATTGTACACACTGTGTAATAGAAAGACACAATTTTGGCATTCATAAAAAATTTCCTATTAGAATGTTACCGAGTAAATCTGGAAATTATTTCTCTTCCTACATCCATAGTATTATTAACAGTTACAGAATACATTAAACATTCCCTATGCATTGTCAATTCATAGAGAAGCAGCATGGCTCAGTGGAAAGAGCCCGGGCTTGGGAGTCAGAGGTCATGGGTTTGAATCCCAGCTCTGCCACTTGTCAGCTGTATGACCTTGGGCAAGCCACTTAATTTCTCTGTGCCTCAGATACCTCATCTGTAAAATGGGGATTAAGACTGTGAGCCCCATGTGGGACAACCTGATCACCTTGTATCCCTCCAGCTCCTAGAACAGTGCTTCGCACATACTAAGTGCTTAAAAAATACCATTATTATTGTGGGACAACCTGATCACCTTGTATCCCTCCAGCTCCTAGAACAGTGCTTCGCACATACTAAGTGCTTAAAAAATACCATTATTATTGTTATTATTATTCATTCAATCATATTTATTGAGCACTTATTGCACACAGAGCACTGTACTAAATGCTTGGAAGAGTACAGTATATCAATAAACAGACCTATTCCTTGCCCATGCTGAGTTTACAGACTTGATGGGGAAAGTCCTGGGCTAATCCCTGGGGTAATTCCAGATGATAGGTGAACCCCTCATCTTCCCTCCCCAATCCACTCCTCCATCTAACTTTGCCATTTCAATTGGCAAAGTCACCACCCTACACGCCTCTCAAGCATGGAGTGAGGCCTAGTGGATAGAGTTTGGTCCTGGGAGTCACAAGGATCTTGGTTCTAATTCCAGCTCTGCCACTTGTCTGCTGTGTGAACTTGGGTGAGTCTCTTAACTTCCCTGTGCCTCAAATGGGGGTTGAGCCTGAGAGCCCCATGTGGGACAGGGAATGCATCTCATCTAATGATCTTATGTCTAACCCAGCTCTTAGTACAGTACCTGGCATATATTAAATACTTAAAAAATGCCATTAAAAAATAGCATTGTCCTTGACTGTCAGCTCCTCATGGCCAGGGATATGTGTGTGTTTATTGTTGCATTGTAATCTCCCAAGCACTTAGTACAATGCTCTGTGCACAGTAAGCGCTCAATAAATAATAATAATAATGTTAGCATTTATTAAACTCTTACTGTGTGCAAAGCACTGTTCAAAGCACTGGGGGGGATACAGGGTGATCAGGTTGTCCCATATGGGGCTCACAGTCTTCATCCCCATTTTACAGATGAGGGAAATGAGGCACAGAGAAGTGAAGTGACTTGCCCAAGGTCGCACAGCTGACAAGCGGTGGAGCCAGGATTTGAACCCATGATCTCTGACTCCCAAGCCCGGGCTCTTTCCACTGAGCCATGCTGCTTCTCCATTAATACAGATTAGCGCTTAGTGCATTAAGCGCTTAGTACAGTGCTCTGCACAAAGTAAGCGCTCAATAAATACAATTGATTGATTGATAATACAACTGAATAAATGAATGGTGCATAGGGAATGAGTAACAGATTCTGTAACTGCTAATAATATTATGGATGTAAGAAGAGAAATAATTTCCAGTTACTCTTGGTAACATTCTAATTGGAAATTTTTAATGGATGCCAAAATTGTGTCTTTCTGTTACACAGTGTGTGCAGTGGATAGACATATTAGCTTGGAACAAGACAGAATGTTGAATGGAATTTATTTCTGCAGCATTCATATAGGTTGGGTCCTCTGAGTAAATCACCATGGTAATAACTCTTTTGTTCTGATGTAATACTGTCTGCTCCCCTCAAGGAAAATGCAATTGACTGACTGGCTTGACTCTTTGCTGTCTTTGTAACTCCACGTTCCATCCGTTTCCCAATTCTATCTGCTCTTTCTCCCAACATTTGTGGAGTTCACCCCTCCTCTCCATTCAAGCAGTCATCAAATTGGTTCGGGCTGGAATCATAGCCCTACTCCCTTGCTGACCTCCCTGCCTCCTTTCTCTTCTCTCTCCAGTCCACACTTCATTCTGCTGCCCAAATCATTTTCCTAAAATGTCCCTCGCACGTCTCCTCAAAACCCTTCCATGTTTGCTTGATCCTCTCTGCGCGAAGCAGAATATTCTTACCAACAGTTTCAAGGCATGCAATCAGGTCTCCTCCACCTATTCACACTTCTCTATCACCTACAACCTAGCTACCCTCATCTTTCTATTCAAACTAACCTCCTCATCATACATCATTCTCATCTCTCTCCCTCTAGACTGTCAGCTTGTTGTGGGCAGGGAATGTGTCCAGTCATTGTTATTTTGTACAATCCCAAGCGCTTAGTCCAGGCTCTGAACACAGTAAGTGGTCAGTAAATTTGATTGAACGAATGTCCCTGGTTGAAATCAAGACACCAGATTAGCCTTGTGCATCTCAAATTCGTCCTCTCCTGGTTTAATTCTGCCCTTCCACTGCCTATCAACAAAACTTCTCCATTCTTACTGACTCTCATGAGAAAGCTATTTCAGACTTTTAACTCAATCAATCAATAGTATTTATTCATTTCCCATACTCCCTCTTCCTTATGTATTACCATGACACTTGGATCTGTACTCTTTAAGCAATCAATCAATTGTATTTATTGAACATTTACTGTGTGCGGAGCCCTGTACTAAGCACTTGGGACAGTACAATGCATTAGTATAAGAGATACATTCCTCGCCCACAATGTGCTTGCCATTTAGATGGGGAGATCCATTTTAATGGAAATTAATAAATTACAGATGTGGACATAAGTGCTGTGGGACTGGGAGGGGTGATAATAATAATCATCATAATAATGATATTTGTTAAGTGCTATGTGCCAAGCACTGCTCTAAGCACTGGGGTAGATACAAGGTAATCAGGTTGTCCCATGTGGGGCTCAAAGTTTTCATCCCCATTTTACAGATGAGGTAACTGAGGCACAGAGAAATTAAGTGACTTGCCTAAAGTCACACAGCTGACACGTGGCAGAGATAGGATTAGAACTCTGGACCTCTGACTCCCAAGCCTGTGCTCGCACCATTAAGCCATGGGGAGGATGAATTAAGAGAGCAAGTCAGGGTGATGTAGAAGGGAGTGGGAGAAAAGAAGGTTAGTCAGGAAGGCACTTAATAATAATAATGATGGCATTTATTAAGTGCTTACTATGTGCGAAGCACTGTACTAAGTGCTGGGGAGGTTACAAGGTGATCAGGTTGTCCCATGGGGGGTCTCACATTCTTAATCCCCATTTTACAGATGCGGTAACCAAGGCCCAGAGAAGTGAAGTGACTTGCCCAAAGTCACACAACTGGTGGAGCTGGGATTTGAACCCATGACCTCTGACTCCAAAGCTCTAGCTCTTTCCACTGCGCCACGCTGCTTGATATTCACCCCACCCCAACTTCAGCCTCCACAGTATAATAATAATAATGGTAATTATGGTATTTGTTAAGCGCTATGTGCCAAGCACTGTTCTAAGTGCTGGGGTAGATACAAGGTAATTAAATTGCCCCACATTGGACTCACAGTCTTAATCCTCATTCAATCATATTTATTAAGTGCTTACTGTGTGCAGAGCACTGTACTAAGTGCTTGAACAGATGAGGGAACTGAAGCACAGAGAAGTTAAATGGCTTGCCCAAGGTCATACAGCAGACTAGCGGTGGAGCCAGGATTAGAACCCAAGTCCTATGACTCCCAAGCCCATGCTCTTTCCACTTGGAGAAGCAGCATGGCTCGGTGGAAAGAGCACTGGCTCTGGAGTCAGAGGTCATGGGTTCAAATCCCTACTCCGCCAATTAGCTGTGTGACTTTGGGCAAGTCACTTCACTTCTCTGGGCCTCAGTTACCTCATCTGTAAAATGGGGATTAAGACTGTGAACCCCCTGTGGGACAACCTGATCACCTTGTAACCTCCCCAGCACTTAGAACAGTGCTTTGCACATAGTAAGCGCTTAATAAATGCCATCATTATACTTAGCCATGCTGCTTCTCTTACTTATCTGTAATTTAGTGTAATGTCTGTTTCCCCCTCAAGATTGAAAGCACCTTGTGGGCAGGGAACATGCCTAGCAACTCTGTTGTAATGAACTCTCCAAAGCACTTAGTATAGTGCTCTGTACACAACAAGCAATCAATAAATATTCTGATTGATTGACTTATAATAATAATTTTGGTACTTGTTAAGCGCTTACTACGTGCCAAGCACTGTTCTAAGCGCTGGGGAAGATACAAGGTAATCAGGTTGTCCCACGTGGGGCTCACAGTCTTAATCCCCATTTTACAGATGAGAGAACTGAGGCACAGAGAAGTTAAGTGATTTGCCCAAAGTCACACAGCTGATAAGTGATGGAGGAAGGATTAGAACCCACGACCTCTGACTCCTAAGCCCACACCCTTTCCACTGAGCCATGCTGCTTCTCTATCCTCAAACCCCCTATCTTCTGCTTCTCATCTCCTGTCCCTAATGTCCTGGATGGACGTACTCCATTGATCAAAATGAAACCATCCCTAAAACCTCCTCTGCTTCACTTCTCTCCATCCCACGTTTCTCCCGTTCCACCTTGGACTCTCCCATTTTTCCCAGCAATATCTCAAGAGGAGATTTCCCACCTCCTCTCAAAATCTACCCCTTCCACCTTCATCTCTGATACCCAAACTTTAGCCCTTCATCAAAGTACCCACAACCCCTTCCTTTTTTCCCTCCCTTCCTGCAATCTTCAACCATTCAATTTCCAATGGCTCCTTCCCCACTGCTTTTACACATCCCCAGGTAACTTCTACCCTAAAAAAAAACCCCAAACACTCCCTTTTCCCCAAGGCTCCCTCTAGTTATCATCCCTCTCCCTCCTACCATCCCTCTCCAAACTCCTTGAGAGAGTTGTTTACTCCCGCTGCATCAATTTCCTCTCCTTCAATCATCTCCTTGCCCCCCTCCAATCTGGTTTCTGCCCCCCGAGCCCCATGATATGACCCTCTGTGATCACCGATAGCCTCCTTCTTGCCAAATCTTACTCTATCCTATTCCTCCTCGACCTCTTAGCTGCCTTTTACTCTAAATGGGGCATGATGAGTTGAGAAAATTGGATGGGGTCAAAAGATTGGAGGTCTCTGTGGGGGAACAGTAGAGATTTACCGGGAGGAGGGCTGTGGAAGAGAAGACAAGTGAGGAGGTTGTGATCCGAAGGAGGGGTTTCAGAGTTGGTGAGGGTAGAGATTGTGCAGTGGCTAGAGATGATGAGATGGAGTGTGTGTCCAAATTTGTGAGTGGTTGAGGTGAGGTGGATCAGGAGGTCAGTGGAGTTGAGGAGTGATTCATTCAGTTGTATTTACTGAGCACTTACTGTGTGCAGAGCACCGTACTAAACACTTTGAAGGCAGACAGTAGAAGGGTCATCAGGAACACCTTTGTGAATATTGAAGTCCCCAAGGAGCAATGTAGGAATAGAGAAAGAGAGAAGGAATGTGAGAAAGGGATCAAAATGGTTAAAGGAGTTGGATCTCCTGGCTCTCCTCCTATCTCTCTGAGCGCTCATTCTCAATCTCTTTCATGGGCTCCTCCTCTGCCTCCCACCTCCTAACTGTGGGGGTCCCTCAAGGTTCAGTTCTGGGTCCCCTTCTATTCTCCATCTATGATCACTCCCTTAGAGAACTCATTTGCTTTGATGGCTTCAACTACCACCGCTACACAGATGACCCCCAAATCTATGTCACCAGCCCCGATATCTTTCCCTCTCTGCAGCCTCACATTTCCTCTTTCCTTCAAGACATCTCTACTTGGATGTCCTCCCATCACCTCAAACTTAATATGGCTAAAACTGAACTTTTTATCTTCCCACCCAGACCCTGTCCTCCCACTCACTTTCCCATCACTGTGGACAGCACCGCCATCCTTCCCGTCTCACAAGCCCATAATCTTGCTGTTATCCTTAATTCCTCTCCATCATTTTAATAATAACAATAATAATAATCGTATTTGTTAAGCACTTACTATGTGCAAAGCATTGTTCTAAGCACTGGGGGATACAAGGTGATCAGGTTGTCCCACGTGGGGCTCACAGTCTTAATCCCCATTTTACAAATGAGGTAACGGAGGCTCAGAGAAGTTAAGTGACTTGCCCAAAGTCACACAGCTGACAATTGGCGGAGCCGGGATTTGAACCCATGACCTCTGGCTCCAATGCCTGAGCTCTTTCCACTGAGCCACACTGCTTCTCTAATTTACCCACATATTCAAGCCATCACTAAATCCTGTCAGTCCCACATTGACAACATCACTAAAATCTGACCTTTCTTCTCCGTCCAAACTGTGACCATGTTAATACAAGCACTTATCCTATCCCACCTTGATTACCATATCAGCCTCCCTGCTGACCTCCCGGACTCCTGTCTCTCCCCACTCCAGTCCATACTTCACTCTGCTGCCCGGATCTTTTCCTACAAAAACATTCAGACCATGTTTCACCACTCATCAAAAACCTCCAGTGGTTGCCAACTACCTGAGCATCAAACAAAAACTCCTCACCATTGGCCTTAAAGCACAAAATCACCTTGCTCCCGCCTGCCTCACCTCGCTACTCTCCTTCTACAACCCAGCCCACATATTTCTTTTCTCTAATGCCAACCTTCTCACTGTATCTTCATCTCGTCTATCTCACCACAGACCTCTCACCCACATCCTGCCTCTGCTCTGGAGTGCCCTCCCTCCTCATATCCGAGAGACAATTACTCTCCATCCTTTCAAAGTCTCATTGAAGGCACAAGTCCTTCCAGAAGACTTCCCTGACTAAGCCCTCCTCTCTTCTTTTCCCATTCCTTCTGCATCACCCTGACTTGATCCCTTCATTCATTCCCCCTCCCAGCCCCACGGCTCTTATGCATATATCTGTTATTTATTTATTAATTTATATTAATGTCTGTCTTCTCCTGTAGACTGTAAGCTTGCTGTGGGCAGCGAACCTGTCTGTTCATATTGTACTCTCCCAAGTGCTTAGTATCGTGCTTTGCACACAGTAAGTGTTCAATAAATATGATTGAATGAATGAATCAATGAACCATCCCCTTTCTTCTGAAATCATTATCCACCTCCGCTTCATTGACAATGTCCTCTCTTGGTTCCCCTATGTCTCTGGCTTCTCTTTCTCATTCTCTTTCATTCAATCTTATTTATTGAGTACTTACTCTTTCGCAGGTCCCTCCTCTTTCTCCCACCCCCCAAGCTTGGGGGGTCCCTGAAGCTTCAGTTCTAGGCCAAGTTCCCTTCTATCCTCCAACTACACCCACTCTCTTAGAGAACTCATTTACTTCTGCGGCTTTCTCTACCATCTCTACAGCATCTAGACCATCTCTACACTCCTTTGGAGAACTCATTCACTGACATGCCTTCGACTATCACCTCTATGCAAATGATAACTAAATCGACATAGCAAACCCTGATCTCTCTCCCTCTCTGCAGTCTCGGATTTCCTCCTGCCTTTAAGGCATCTCTACTTGGATGTCCTCCCATCACCTCAAGCTTAATATGTCCAAAACAGAGCCCCTCATCTTCCCACCCAAACCCTGTCCTCCCCCTGACTTTCCCATCAGTGACTTTCCCTCCATCCTTCCTGTCTCACAAGCCTGTAACCTTGACGTTATCCTTGACTCCTCTGACTCATTCAACTCATGTATTCAATCCATCATTAAGTCCTGCCGCTTTGACCTTCACAACACTGCTAAAATCCCCTCTTCATCCAAACTACTACTATGTCTATCCAGGCACTTATCCTATCCCACCTGGATTACTGTACCAGCCCTCTTGCTGACCTCCCAGCCTCCTGTCTCTCCCCACTCCAGTGCATACTTCCACTCTGCTGCCCAGATCATTTTCCTACAAAAACATTCAGGACACATTTCACCACTTCTCAAAATATTCCAGTGGCTGCCCACCCTCCTCTGCATCAAACAAAAACTCCTTAGCATTGGCTTAAAAAAATAAAATAAATAATAATGGTATCTGTTAAGCGCTTACTATGTGCCAAGCATGGTTCTAAGCACTGGGGTAGACACAAGGTAATCAGATTGTCCCATGTGGGGCTCACAGTCTTCATCCCCATTTTACAGATGAGGTAACTGAGGCACAGAGAAGTTAAGTGGGTTGCCCAAGGTCACACAGCAGACAGGTGGTAGAGCTGGGATTAAAACCCATGTTCTCTGACTCTCAAGCCCGTGCTCTTGCCACTAAGCCACACTGCTTCCCTAAAGCCGTCCAACCCCTTGCCCCCTCCTATGTACTACTACTACCTATTACACCCCACTACTCTCCTATTACAACCCATCTTACACACTTCCCTCCTCTAACATCAATTTTCCCATAACTAAATAAGGACCCAGCTACTATGTCCAGTAGAACTGACTGTCCATTCTTTGTTATCAAATCTTCTCACTATTCATTCAGTCATATTTATTGAGTGCTTAGCTTCCTGTGTGCAGAGCACTTTACTAAGGACCTTGAAGGTACAATTCGGCAACAGATAGAGACAATCCCTACCCAACAATGGGCTCACATTCATTCATTCATTCATTCATTCATATTTGTTGAGCGCTTACTATGTGCAGAGCACTGTACTAAGTGCTTTGGAAGTACAAGTTGGCAACATATAGAGATGGTCCCTACCCAGTAATGGGCTCACAGTCTAGAATGGGGAGACAGAAAACAAAACAAAACATGTGGACAAGTATTGTCATCAGAACAAATAGAATTAAAGTTAAATGCACATCATTAACAAAATAAATGGAATCGTAAATATGTACAAGTAAAATAAATAGAGTGATAAATCTGTACAAACATATATACAGGTGCTGTGGGGAGGGGAAGGAGGTAGGGCGGGGGGATGGGGAGGAGGAAAGGAAAAAGGGGTCTCAGTCTGGAAGGCCTCTTGGAGGAGGTGATCTCTCAGTAGGGCTTTGAAGGGAGGAAGAGAGCTAGCTTGCCGGATGTGTGGAGAGAGAGCATTCCAGGCCAGGGGGAGGATCTGAGCTGGGGGTTGACAGTGGGACAGCCGAGAATGAGGTACATTGAGGAGGCTAGCCATGGCAGAGGATCAGAGGGTGTGGGCTGGGCTGGAGAAGGACAGAAGGGAGGTGAGGTAGGAGGGGATGAGGTGATGGACAGCCTTGAGACCGAGAGTGAGGAGTTTTTGCTTGATGTGTAGGTTGACAGGCAGCCACTGGAGATTTTTGAGGAGGGGAGTAACATGCCCAGAGAGTTTCTGCACAGATTCAATAGAGACAATCTCTACCCAACAACAGGCTCACAATCTAGAAAGGGAAAACAGACAACAAAGCAAAACAAGTAGACAGGCACTAATCCTAGTGGTGGATTTACTGAGTTCCCATTAGTTGTTCTGCATTGTATTAAACCAATAATTCTGTCTCTGCCCATGAGAATAATAATTATAGTGAGCGTTAAACCCTTGCTACAACCCAAGCACTGTAGTAAGTGCTGAGGTAGTTATGACATACGTAGATCAGACTCAGTCCCTATCCTGCCTGGGACTCAGAGACTATATATCAATGGTATTTTCATCACTGGTATTTATTGAACACTTACTGTGCGCAGTGCACTGTACTAAGCACTTGGGTGAGTAGTATATGACAGAGTTGGTAGATGCATTCCCTGACCACAATGAGACCACTTTTAGACTGTGAGCCCACTGTTGGGTAGGGACTGTCTCTATATGTTGCCAACTTGTACTTCCCAAGTGCTTAATACAGTGCTCTGCACACAGTAAGCACTCAATAAATACGATTGATTGATTGATTGATTGATTGATTGATTGATGAGCCAAGGAGTTGAGAAACCAGTTATTGAATCCCTAGGCTAAGGATGTCCCCTCTCAGGGTGACAACTGGAGAGTTTCCAGCCCTCTACCAGTCTCGGCTATAGTAGGGAGAGTGAAGCTGAGGACTGTCCATTCCATTCCCAGCTTGGCCAGTGGCTAGTGAGTGGCAGACCACCTGCTATAAAGGCAAAACTCCCCCGTGCTGGGTAGCAGCAGAGTCCAGGGTGGAGACTCAAGGTTACTGGGCAGAAGGTGACAATGGTCAATCGCTTCCAGATTTTTCCCAAGAAAACTCTGTGGATCCACCACCAGAATGATTGCAAATGGAGAGCGGGATGTTCTGCGAAAATGTGTCCGTGGTGTCACTATGGGTTGGAGACGACTCGACAGAATAAGACAATGCAAGACAAGGCTACAGGTGAGGAAGCTGAGGCCCAGAGAAGTTAAGTGACTTACCCAAGCAGGGAAGTGGCTCAGCCAAGATTATCCTTCATCATTTCTCTCTCATCTCATCCCTCGCCATTCACTCAATAAATATTGTCAACTCTGTCATTTTTGGAATAGTATTTTAAGGGACTGATCACCCTCTCATGTCTCCCTTTTCCTATGAACTGTTCAGGCCAATACCAGATGGGAGACAATCCACATTAATTGTCTACATTAGTAAGAGTAAGAACTTTGCCATCATATTAATAATTGTCCTCCCTGTTCTCTTAGCTTGTTCAACCCTTTCACAGATGCTCTTTGTTGTCAGCACCAAGGGAAAATATCCCCTCTTTATCATCCCTCTCCCCCTTCCCTCTTTTCCCCTGCTTGACCAGCTGGGAACATTCTTTGGTCTTAATTTAATAGAGTTCCTTTCAGTTTGGATCCGTCAAGGGGTCCGGCCAAGATAGGATCGCGACTTGGAGCCGACGTCATAAATCTCACCCTTCACGGCGTTGGCCCAGCCACTGAGTTGATTAGGCAGGTATAAATTCAGGGAAAATCTGTTTCGAATCTGTAATGCGGTTCTGCTTCAGCCTTGATTTTCCCCCGACAGCTGTAACCCATTAAGCCCACATGCAAATGGACAGAAATACAACACATTGAGGATGGGTGAACGCAATCCTATCCCTTTTATTCATTCATTCAATCGTATCAAGCACTTAGTACAGTGCCAAGCACTTAGTACAGTGCTGTGCACACAATAAACGTTCAATAAATATGATTGAATGAATGAATTTATTGAGTGCCTACCCTGAGTAGAGCACTGTGTTAAGCAAATAGGAGAAGAACACATAACAATAAGTGTTTACATTCCCTGCCCACAATGAGCTTACAGTTTAGAGGGGGAGACAGATTATATGACTGAATAAATTAATGAATAAAGATATGTTTCAGCTGTGTATATAAGTGCTAGGGGGCTGGGGTGGGGGATAATAATAATAATAATGATGGTATTTATTAAATGCTTACTATGTGCAAAGCACTGTTCTAAGCACTGGGGGTTTACAGGGTGATCAGATTGTCCCACGTGGGGCTCACAGACTTAATCCCCATTTTACAGATGAGGGAACTGAGGCACAGAGAAGTTAAGTGACTTGCCCAAAGTCACACAGCTGACAATTGACAGAGCCGGGATTTGAACCCCTGACCTCTGACTCCAAAGCCCATGCTCTTTCCACTGAGCCATACTGAGGGAGCAAGTCAGGGTGACAGGGAAGGGAGTGGAAGAAAGGGAAATGGGAGCTTAGGGAAGGACTTTTGGAGGAGATGGGCCTTTGATAAGGCTTTGAAGCTGGGGAGAATCATTGTCTGTCAGATTTGAGGAGGGAGAGTATTCCAGGCCAGAGGCAGGACGTGGGCGAGAGATTCCTCCTGGGGTTTTATGAAAATATTTAGAGCCTGATTCAAAAGGCCTTCATTAACCTCCAACCATTAGAATTAGAGTGGTCTAGTGGAAAGACCATGGGCTTGGGAGTCAGAGGAACCATTTACCCTTTGCATGATTTGGTCAAGTCACTTCATTTCTCTGTGCCTCAGTTCCCTCTTCTGTAAAATAAGGATTCATCAATTGTTCTCTCCCTTTTTTTATGGTATTTCTTAAGCACTTACTATGGTGGCGGGTACCATACTAAGCACCAGGTAGATACAATTGGACACAGATTGGACTCAGTCCATGTCTCCATGAGGTAACTGAGGCCCTGAGGAGTGAAGTGACTTTCCCAAGTTCACACAACAGACAAGTGGCTGAGCCAGGATTAGAACCCATGTCCTTCTAACTCTCAGGCCCAGGCTTTATGGGTTTGTGAGAAAGGTATGTACAGATATGCACATATGTGCTGTGGGGCTGAGGACGGGGTGAATAATTTACAGTGCTCTGCACACAGTAAGCGCTCAATAAATACGACTGAATGAATGAAAGAATAAATGCTGCACGTAACAGTGATTAAATGAATGTACAATGTACTAAACATTTATAGATAAATGCTGGGCATGCATGCATGCATAAGTGGATGTGCTAGAATAATAATAATAATAATAATATTCTTATATATGATAATACATATATAATCATATATACTTATAATTATATATATAATTATTATTATTATTAGAGAAGCGGTGCAGCTCAGTAGAGAAGCGGTGCGGCTCAGTGGAAAGAGCCCCGGCTTTGGAGTCAGAGGTCACAGGTTTGAATCCCGCCTCCGCCACGTGCCTGCGGTGTGACCTTGGGCGAGTCACTTCACTTCTCTGGGCCTCAGTTCCCTCATCTGGAAAATGGGGATTAAGACTGTGAGCCCCGTGTGGACAACTTGATCACCTTGTATTCCCCCCCAGCACTTAGAACAGTGCTCTGCACATAGTAAGCGCTTAACAAACACCATCATTAAGAGCTGAGATAAGGTAGATTCAGAGAGGGAGAAATTTTAGACCTGAGGAGCAGTAGGAGAGACGAGAGCAGCATGCAGTTAGAAATAGTTCTGATGGTAGTTAGAAATATGGTTGTCCTTTTTTTTTTCTTTTTACTGGTATTCATTAAGCACGTACTATATGCCAAGCACTGGAAAAAAGGGCTGGGGTAGATGGAGGATAATTAGGTTAGAATCAGTCCCTGTCCCATGTGGGGCTCACAGTTGTAATTCATATTTTACAGACGGGGTAACTGAGACCCAGAGGAGCTAAGTGACTTGCCCAAGGTCACACGGTCTTTTTTATTCCTTAAAGGTTTTTATTCTTTCATCCTTCTTTGTGGGTTTGTGGCCCATTCCCCCTCCATTATTCTTAGATTGTGAAACCCTGCAGGGGGACCGTGTCTAATTTTCACCTGTGTATTTTTTCCCCAGTGTTTTGTCCAGTGTACTGCACTCAATAAGTACTTCAAAAATAGTATTACTACTCTTACTACTGTTACTTTTACTACTACTACTACCATTACTACTACTACCACGCCTACTACTACAGCGTGGCTTAGTGGAAAGAGCCTGGGCTTGGGAGTCAGAGGTCATGGGTTCTAATTCCGCTTCTGCCACTTGTCAGCTGCATGACTTTGGGCAAGTCACTTAACTTCTCCGGGTGTCAGTTCCCTCATCTGTAAAATGGGGATGAAGTCTGTGAGCCCTACTTGGGACACCCTGATTAACTTGTATCTCCCCCGGTGCTTAGAACAGTGCTTTGCACATAGTAAGCACTTAACAAATGCCATAACTATTTTTACTAGTCTTACTAGTCACTAAACTTCTCTGTCCCTCAGTTTCTTCAACTATAAAACAATAATTCAATACCTGAGCTCTCTCCTGCTATGTGAGACAGGGACTGTGCCTGATCTGATTAATATTTATCTACCCCAGTGTTTAGAACAGTGTTTGACACAGAAGAAGTGTTAAAGAAATACTATATGTGACCTTAGGCAAGTCATTTCACTTCTCTGTGCCTCAGTTACCTCATCTGTAAAATGGGGACTGTGAGCTCTAGGTGGGACAGGGACTCAACCCAATTTTCTTGTATCTACTCTAGCTTCAGTGCAGTGCCTGACACATAATAAGCACTTCTTGTCTTGTCTTATGCCATCGAGTCGTGCCCGGCCCATAGCGACATCATGGACACATTTCTCGCAGAATGCCCCGCTCTCCATCTGCAATCGTTCTGGTAGTATACCAAGAGAAGCAGCGTGGCTTAGTGGAAAGAGCCTGGGCTTGGGAGTCAGAGGTCATGGGTTCTAATCCTGGCTCAGCCACTTGTCAGCTGTGTGACTTTGGGAAAGTCACTTCACTTCTCTGTGCCTCAATTCCCTCATCTGGAAAATAGGGATTAAGACTGTGAGGCCCCCCGTGGGACAACCTGATTATCTTGTATCTCCTCCAGGACTTAGAGCAGTGCATGGCACGTAGTAAGCACTTAACAAATACCGTTATTATTATTATATCCACAGAGTTTTCTTGGTAAAAATGCAGAAGTGGTTTACCATTGCCTTCTTCCACGCAGAAAACCTGAAAGCCTCCGCCCTGGACTCTCTCCTGGGCCACTGCTGCCCAGCATGGGGGAGTTTTGCCTTGTAGCAGATGGCCTGACACTCGCTAGCCACTGGCCACGCTTGGAATGGAATGGACATTTTCCCTCCCACAGCTGAGACTGGTAGAGGGCTGGAAACTCTCCAGATGTGACCCTGAGAAGAGAGTAAGTGCTTAGCAAATACCATTAAAAAAGCAGTATTTTAGAGCATAGTCACCTGTTCTGGGGTGGGTTCTGGGGCCCTAGGGCCTCCAGTCTAATCGGTCCCCAAAGTGGTTGGTATCAAAGCTAAGTAAACCCAGTCCCTTCTTTGATTCTGGAAGGCAGAGGCAAAGGATTTGTGACTTATCTAGAGTTTATATTTCACTTGTTTCAACAGGGAATGTGTTAAAGGCCTATTGTTATTCTCAGAGAGGATTGATGATCCTGCCAACCTGTCTTATGTCATTCTTTATGGCTGCAATAGGCTGGGAAACTTGTTATCTGACAAGGGTGGGTAGTGATAATGGTTTTTACATGGATATAACCTATCAGGTTGTTACAGCCCAATTAGGAGAATTTATTGAACTCTCCTTAGCAACCAAGGTAAGTTATCTTTAAATACTTCAAAGTGAAGGGCAGTGGGGAATTTGACTGGAAAATCACATGTTTGACCTGTGGGATAGCCTCTCCTGCGTACTTCAAAATTCTAATCTTCTGTTTGTTTGACAAAAGTCTCCTCCTCTTTGTATGTTTTGGTCTGTAACCCCATATCACTTAATCAGTCTTACTAGCTCAGAGGAGTTCAGATCTGTTGGAAGGCAACCCCAAACCCTCTCAGCGGGAGATTAAACTTCTAAACTATTTATCAATCTGAGATTTTCTGATTGAGGGAAAAAGCGGAAGAAAGGCATGTTCTCAGCAGTGAGGCTGGTAGTGCTTTATCATAGGTACACCAGGAAGAATGGTTTCAGACTCAAGAATCCAAATATTTATACATTTGGATGTTTCTTAAGCCATTGAGTGGGTATTTAGTTTGGATGGATGGGGGCAGAGAGAGAGAGAGAGAATTCCAAGAGCTGAGAGGATCTTTCCTTATTTTTTTTAATGGTATTTGTTAAGCACTTCCTATGTGCCAGGCACTTTACTAAGCTCTGCGACAGAAACAAGATAATCGTGTTGGACACAGTCCCTGCCCCATATGGGGTTCACAGTCTTAATCCCCATTTTATGGATGCGGTAATTGAGGCATGGAGAAATTAAGCGAGTTTCCCAAGGTCAAACAGCAGACAAGTGGCGGAGTCAGGATTAGAACCCACATCCACTGGCTCCCAGAGTCCACTGGTTCAAGCCTTCCCTCGTGTCTGCTGAATGGCAGCAGAAGGAGCCTGGCCTAGTGGAAAGAGTATGGGCCTTGAGTCAGAGGACCTGGGTTCTAATCCCAGCTCTGTCAATTGCTTAGTGTGACCCTGGGCAAGTCACTTGACTTCTCCACATCTCAGTTTCCTCATCTGTAAAATGGGGATTCAATACTTGTTTTCCCTCTTACTTAGACTGTGAGCCTCATACGGGACGGCGACTGTGTCCATCCTAATTGACCTGTACCTACAGCTTAGTACAGTGCTGTACACACAGTAAGTGTTCAATAAATGCGACTGAATGAACGAATACCCCAGGGCTTAGAACAGTGTTTGACACATAGTAAGTGCTTAACAAATACCATAAAAAAAAGCAAATTGGACACATTCGGTCCCAGTCTTGGGAAGCTCTTTGTGGCCAGGGAATATACCACCTCATAAAAGCTGCTGTTACCTTGTTACTCTCTTACTACAACCCAGTCCACACGCTTCGCTCCTCTAATGGTAACCTTCTCACTGTACCTCGATCTCCTCTAACTCGCCCATGTCCTGACCTCCCTCCTCATATCTGACAGACAATTACTCTCCCCCACTTCAAAGCCTCATTGAAGGCACATTTCCTCTGAGAGGCCTTCCCTAACTAAGGCTTTTCTTTCATTTCCTTCTGTTTTGCCCTGACTTCCCACCTTTATTATCCCCTCCTCCCAGATCCACAGCACTTATGTCCATATCTGTAATTCCTTTATTTCTATTAATGTCTGTGTCCCCCTCTAGACTGTAAGCTCATTGAGGGTGGGCAATGTGTCTTCCCTTCCCTTTTCTTCCCTTCCCTCCCTTTCCCTACAGAAAAAACACTCTTCTCCTCTACAAAGCCCCAATATAATCCCATCTCCTCCGGGATGCCTTCCTGGAGGCATAAATCCCATTAATGGATGAACCTCTAAGAATCCTGGGAACTGGTCTTGCTCATGATGGATACTGAAAGAGCTATGGAGAGTTCAAATGTAGAGTAACGGGTCAAGAACCTAGTAAAATGCTTAAGCACTTCTCAGAGTACTCTGCACACATTAAGACCTCATTAATTCATTCATTCAATCAATCATATCTATTGAGCACTTACTGTGTGCAGAGCACTGTACCAAGTGCTTGGAAAGTACAATTGGCAACAGAGAAAATCCCTACCCAACAACAGGCTCACAGTCTCATGGATTTATTGATCCTTTAGACTGCAAGCTCCTTGTGGGCAGGGAGCATGTTTAATTCTGTTATACTCTCCCAAGTGCTTAGTGCAGTGCTCTGCTCACAGCAAATGCTCAGCTAAAACCATTGATTGAAAGATTGATCGATTGAATCTCAGACAAATGGGAGCGCCCCCCCCCCCCCCCGCCCCCCCCCGCCCCTGGCAGACTAAGCAGAGGTGGAGAAAGATCTCCGCTATCAATCAGCGGCCAAAGTGGTAAGCATAAAGCCCTCAATCCCCTTGCCCCTCTACATAATTTTGCTACTCTCTTACTCCAATCCAGCCCACACACTTCGCTCCACCAATGCCAACCTTCTCACTGCACCTCGATCTCATCTATCTCGCTGCCAACCTCTTGCCCAAGTCCTACCTCAGGCCTGGAATGCCCCCCCTCCTCACATCCCACAGACAATAACTCTCCCCACCTTCATAGCCTTATTACAGGCCCATCTCCTAAATGGTCTTCCCTGACTGAGCCCTCCTTTCCTCTTCCCCCACTCCCTTCTGCTTCACCCTGACTTGCTCCCTTTATTGATCCTCTCTCCCAACCCCACACCACTCATGTCCATATCTAACATTTATTTATTCATTTATATTAATGTCTATCTCCCCCTCTAGACTGTAAGCTCGTTGTGGGCAGGGAATGTGTCTGTTTATTGTTCTATTTTACTCTCCCAAACACTTGCTGCAGTGCTCTGCACACAGTAAGCACTCAATAAACACAACTGACTCACTGGTCTAGTGGTAAGCATATGGGTCTAGCATTCAGAAGCAGCATGGACTTGTGGAAGAGCACAGTCTTGGGAGTCAGGAGGACCTGGGTTCTAATCCTGGCTCTGTCACTTGTCTGCTGGGTGACCTCGGGCAAGGCACTTCACTTCTCTGGGCCTCAGTTCCCTCATCTGTAAAATGGGGATAAGACTGTGACTCCCATGTGGGATGGGGACTGCGTCCAACCTGATTACCTTGCATCTGTTCCAGTGCTTAGAACAGTGCTTGATGCATAATAATCACATAACAAACACCATCATTATTATAATAATAATAAATATAATTGGCTGATGGATGAATCGATCTTTCCTCACACAAATTGGAGAACCACTCCACAGACTGAGCAAAAGAGGGGAAAGAACTTGGCCACCAGCCAATCAGGACAGGGAATGGATCTATTTTTATATTGGACCCTCCCAAGAGCTTAGTACAGTGCTTGCATACAGTAAGTGCTGAAAAAAAATGATTGACTGACTGGTCTTGTGGTAGGCATATGGGTCTTGACATGACACTATGGCTTAGTGGAAAGAGCCCAGGCTTGGGAGTCAGCGATCGTGGGTTCTAACCCTGGCTCCACCACTTATCAGCTGTGTGACTCTGGGCAAATCACTTAACTTCTCTGTTCCTCTGTTACCTTTAAAATGGGGATTAAGACTGTGAGCTCCTCATGGGACAACCTGATATTCTTGAATCTACCCCAGCTCTTAGAATAGTGCTTGGCACATAGTAAGCATTTAACAAATGCCATTATTATTATTATTATTGTTATGAGTTTTCCTTTAAGTAAGAGTAGACACTAGAAGTAAAGTTTTGGGGCTTCTTTGAGGAAATCTCCTTTTAATTCTTACCACAGTAAGTCAGTGAAGAAGGCACAGATGAGACCTATTTGTGCCAAGATAATCTTCTAGACTGTGAGCCCACTGCTGGGTAGGGACCGTCTCTATATGTTGCCAACTTGTACTTCCCAAGCGCTTAGTACAGTGCTCTGCACACAGTAAGTGCTCAATAAATATGATTGAATGAATAATGATAATTATGGTACTTGTTAAGCACTTACTTTGTGCCAGGCACCGTACTAAGCACTGGGGTAGATACAAGCAAATTGGGTTGGACACAGTCCCTGTCCCACATGCGGCTCACAGTCTTAATCCTCAATTTACAAATGAGGTCACTGAGGCCCAGAGAAGTAAAGTGATTTACCCCAGGTCACACAGCAGATAGGCAGAGGAATTGGGATTAGAACCCATGACCTGCAGACTCCCAGGCCTGGGTTCTATCCACTATGCCAGGCTGCTTCTCAGCAACAAAATCCAGCTGCATAGACATCCAGATGTGCACAGGCGAATCAAGGGAGCAGACGCCGATGGGGAGGATTAGAGAGTTAAGACCCAAGTGAGAAGTGAGGCCTTGCCAGCCGGGTTGCTATTGGAGACCCAATGGCTGATGTAGATGGCGAAAGAGTTAGGTTCCCCAGTGAGGTTGGCAGAGGCGCCGTGTGGCCCTTTAAGAGGAGGCACAGGTTCAATATTCATCATGGAAAACGGCCGAGAGAGGAAGCAGAGCCTCGTAACATGGGCTAAGCTTCCACTCATTACGATGAGGGATCCCAAATGTCCATTCTCTTGGACATTTTTCCCAGCATACCTGGAATCAGTTAACGCTGAATGGGGAAACCAGGAATCTTGAGCGCGTGGAAAGAGATGTGGTTGGAAGAAGGCTTTCCAAGATTCAATGGCTTGGGGTAGATTAACCTTATCACATCATGGGTTGAGGGTCAGGTGTGGGAGAGAGAACATCCACTATACATCTGGACTCGGGGGGAGAGAGAGGACAGGCCGTGATGGCTAGTGTTGACCCTATGCTCTTTTCTTTTCATGGAAATCCTGGGCAGCTCTCATCTCTAGACTGTGAGCTCGCTGTGGGCAGGGAACATGTTGCATTTTAATAATAATCATTATAGTACTTTCATTCATTCAATCGTATTTATTGAGCGCTTAGTCTATCGTACTCTCCCAAACGTGTAGTATGGTGCTCTTCGCAGCATAACTACTCATTAAAAACTAATAGTGACAATAATAATTAGGTATTTGTTAAGCACTTACTATATGCCAAGCACTGTACTAAGCGCCAGATACAAGATAACCAAGATAACCAAGTCCCACATGAGACATAGTCTACATAGGGAGAACATGTGTAGAAACACCCTTTTTCAGGTAAGGTAAATGAGGCACAGAAGAGTGAAGTGACTGGCCCAAGGTAATCCAACAGGCCCCTGGCAGAGCTTGGGATTAGAACCCAGGTCCTCAAACTCCCAGGTTTAGGCTCTTTCCACTACACCATGTTACTTCCCTATCAATTGATTAATACAGTCAGATCCTCTGGCACTATATCTCTCTACCAAAAGCAGACAAAATAACCCAGGCCAAGCGCTTCCCAAGCGCTTCCCAAGACTTGTAGAACATTTTCACTAGAGAAACTTAACCATCTGGCAAAAGGATGTTCATAATGATATAATGAGCGCATTAGCTGGTTTATGAATCAGTATTCTAATGTGTACAATCTGTGGGATGGGAACTGCTTTGTGATCAGATGAACAATTTTTTTCTGGCTGCCTGAATTCTCCCTTCCCGCTCCCTTCCCACTCCCTTCTAAACCTAAACTCATTTTCTCCAGGGTTTGAAAAAGAAGATTTTAGGTTTCTAAATCCTCAGGGTTGAGAAGTGAATTCAGCACAGACAGATAGAAATGTCCTTTTTGCTGTCACACTGGTCCCATATCCCAATTTGGCTATGTGTGTGTTGGTGTGTGTGTATATATACATATATATATATATGCATAAGCCTATATACATGTACACATGCACACACACACACACACATATATATATATGTATATATGCATACATATATGCATAGCAATATATCTGTTTAACACTATGAGCTCTATATGGGACAGGGACGGTGTCCAACACAATTATCTTGTATCTACACCGGTGCTTAGAACAGTGCCTGACACATAGTAAGCACTTACATACCATAATAATAATGATGATGATGATGATGATGATGATGATTAAGGGCCACAGAGTTCGAGTGGCTTGCCTAAGGGCTCATGCCAAATTAATAATGATAATAATGTTGGTATTTGTTAAGTGCTTACTATGTGCCAAGCACTGTTCTAAGTACTGGGGAGATACAAGGTGATCAGGTTGTCCTACCGGGGGCTCACAGTCTTAATCCCCATTTAACAGATGAGGTCACTGAGGCACCAAGAAGTTAAGTGACTAGCCCAAAGTCACACAGCTGACAAGTGGCACAGCCAGGATTAGAACACACAACCTCCGACTCCTAAGCACGGGCTCTTTCCAGTAAGCCATGCTGCTTCTCTAGTAGTGATGGAGCTTCTTTTGGGCAGGAAATGTGTCTGTTTATTGTTTTATTGTACTCTGCCAAGTGCTTAGTACAGCACTCTGCACATAGTAAGCACTCAATAAATACGATTGAATTGAATGAATGAAAGTGTGCAGTCTCTCAATCCCAAACATATCTCCATGGGCCACAGTACCTTGATTAGGCCCTCTTTTTTTTTTCTTTTCTCTTTTCTTTCCTTTTCTTTTCTTTTCTTTTCTCTTTTCTTTTCTTTTCCTTTCTTTTCTCTTTTCCTTTCCTTTTTCTTTTCTTTTCTTTTCTTTTCTTTTCTTTTCTTTTCTTTTCTTTTCTTCTCTTCTCTTTTCTTTTCTTTTCTTCTTTTTTCTTTTCTTCCATTCCCTTCTGCATCACTGGACTTGTTCCCTTTATTCATATATAGCTTTAATTCTATTTTCATTCATTCACGCAATCGCATTTATTGAGCAATTACTGTGTGCAGAGCAGTGTACTAAGCACTTGGGAAGTACAAGTCAGCAACATATAGTGACTGTCCCTGCCCAACAACGGCTTGCAGTCTAGAAGGTACCGTCACTACCTGTCTACATGTTTTGTTGTCTGTCTCCCCCTTCTAGACTATGAGCCCATTGTTGGGTAGGGACTGTCTCTATATGTTGCCAACTTGCACTTCCCAAGCGCTTAGTACAGTGCTCTGCACACAGTAAGCGCTCAATAAATATGATTGAATGAATGAATTCATCCCCCCTCCCAGCCCCACAGCGCTTATGTCCAAATCTGTCATTTTATTTATTTCTATCCATGTCTGTCTCCCTCTCTAGACCGTGAGCTCATTGTGTGCGGGGAATATGTCTGTGATTCTGCTATACTATATTCTTCCAAGCGCTTAGTACAGTGCTCTGCACACAGTTAGCACTCAATAAATACAGCTGACTGACTGACAATGACTCTTACCCCACTTCAAAGCTGTATTGAAGGCCCACCTCTTCCAAGGGACCTTCCCTGACTAAGCCCTCCTTTCCTCTTCTCCCACTCCGTTTTGCATCACCCTGACTTTCTCCCTTCAATCCTCCTCCCACCCAGCCCCACGGTGGTGCTTTCAGAGAAGCAGCGTGGCTCAGTGGAAAGAGCACGGGCTTTGGAGTCAGAGGTCATGGGTTCAAATCCCGGCTCCGACAATTGTCAGCTTTGGGCAAGTCACTTAACTTCTCTGTGCCTCAGTTACCTCATCTGTAAAATGAGGATTAAGACTGTGAGCCCCCTATGGGACAACCTGATCACCTTGTAACCTCCCCAACGTTTAGAACAGTGCTTTGCACATAGTAAGCGCTTAATAAATGCCATTATTCAGCGCTTAGAACTGTGCTTTGCACATAGTAAGCGCTTAATAAATGCCATTATTATCGTTATTATTATCTATATCTGAAACTTTATTTATTCATATTAATGTCTGTCCCTCTAGACTATAAGCTCATTGTGGGAAGGTAATGTGTCTGTTATAGTGTTCCATTGTCCTTCCCCAAGAGCTTAGTACAGTGCTCTGCACACAGTAGGAGCTTAATGAATATGATTGAATAATGGATTGAGTGGCCCCCTAGAGAGAGGGGAGGGAGAAATCCAGAAAACTATCAGCTGTGGCAGAGAGCGTCCTGTATTCGCTTTGAGCTGGGCTGTTCTTCCTGCTCAAGGCCTTGGGCAAGCAATCCCAGAGAGGGCTGAGTTTTGGGGGAAGGTGTCAAGCACACTCGCTTTTTCCAGAAAGCAGAATGGCTCTAACTATTCTCCCTATCACTTGACTTTTGGAGAGGAGCACGTTTGACAGCCGGCAGGAAGTGAAGATGGATTTATCCGTCCAAACCTTTCAGGGTTTGAGCCCAGAGAAAGGAATCAACCCCCTTCACCTTCCTGGAGCCGAGACCCGGTCTTCCACGGTGGATCCCTCAGCCGATAAGAAGGCAGACACGGGAATCCATCGCCCGGCCCTATGGGAAGGTTTTAATAATGATGATGGTATTTGTTAAGTGCTAACTATTTGCCAAGCACTCTTCTAAGCTCTGGGGTAGATACCAGGTAATCAGGTTGTCCCACATGGGGCTCGCAGTCTTAATCCCCATTTTACAGATGAGGTTACTGAGGCACAGAGAATTTAAGTGGCTTGCCCAAGGTCACACAGCAGACAAGGGGCAGAGCTGGGGTTAGAACCCACATCCTCTGATTCCCAAGCCCGTGCTCTTAACAATAAACCACACTGCTTCATAGGTTTTATAGAGAGCAGTGTGGCCTATTGGAAAGAGCACGGATCTGGAAGTTAGAGGACGTGGGTTCTAATCCTGACTCTGCCACTTATCTGCTCTGTAACTTTGGTTAAGTTGCTTAACTCATTCAGTCGCATTTATTGGGCACTCACTGCCTGCAGAGCACTGTACTAAGCACTTGGAAGAGAATAATAATAATGATGGCATTTATTAAGCGCTTAGTATGTGCAAAGCACTGTTCTAAGCGCTGGGGAGGTTACGAGGTGATCAGGTTGTCCCACGTGGGGCTCACAGTCTTCATCCCCATTTTCCAGATGAGGTAACTGAGGCACAGTGAAGTTAAGTGATTTGCCCAAAGTCACAAAGCTGACAATTGGCAGAGTTGGGATTTGAACCCATGACTTCTGACTCCAAAGCCTGGGTTCTTTCCACTGAGCTACACGCTTCTCTAAAATGTAAAAATAAACAGACACATTCCCTGCCCACAAAGAGTTTGCTTCTCTGTGTTTCAGATCCCTCATCTGTAAGATGGAGATGAAGACTGTGAACCCTGGGTGGGACAGGGATCGTGTCTGACCTGATTAGTTTCCATCTAACTCAGAGCTTAGAACAGTGTTTGGCACAAGATAAGCACTTAAATACAGTTTTCGGTTTTTTGGCACATTGTAAGCACTTAACAAATACCAACATTACTATTATTATTATGAAATACCACAATTATTACTATTATTATTAGTATCGGCCTTCCCTGCATGCCCCTACTCTCTCTCCCTCCCTCCAGGCTCATATCTCCTCCTGCCTTCAGGACATCTCCATCTGGATGTCTGCCCACCATCTAAAACTCAACATGTCCAAGACTGAAGTCCTTATCTTCCCTCCCAAACCCTGCCCTCTCCCTGACTTTCCCATCACTGTTGACGGCACTACCATCCTTCCCATCTCACAAGCCCGCAACCTTGGTGTCATCCTCGACTTCACTCTCTCGTTCACCCCTCACATCCAATCTGTCACCAAATCCTGCCGGTCTCACCTCCACAACATCACCAAGATCCTCCCTTTCCTCTCCATCCAAACCACTACCGTACTTGTTCATTCTCTCATCCTAGCCTGACTGGATTACTGCATCAGCCTCCTCTCCGATCTCCCATCCGCCTGTCTCTCCCCACTTCAAACCATACTTCATGCTGCTGCCCGGATCGTCTTTGTGCAGAAATGCTCTGGACATGTTACTCCCCTCCTCAAAAATCTCCAGTGGCTACCAATCAACCTACGCATCAGGCAAAAACTCCTCACCCTCGGCTTCAAGGCTGTCCATCACCTCGCCCCCTCCTACCTCACCTCCCTTCTCTCCTTCTCCAGCCCAGCCCGCACCCTCCGCTCCTCTGCCGCTAATCTCCTCACTGTACCTCGTTCTCGCTTGTCCCGCCATCGACCCCCGGCCCACGTCATCCCCCGGGCCTGGAATGCCCTCCCTCTGCCCCTCCGCCAAGCTAACTCTCTTCCTCCCTTCAAGGCCCTACTGAGAGCTCACCTCCTGCAGGAGGCCTTCCCAGACTGAGCCCCCTCCTTCCTCTTCCCCTCCTCCCTCTCCTCACCCCCCCGCCTTACCTCCTTCCCCTCCCCACAGCACCTGTATATATGTATATATGTTTGCACATATTTATTACTCTATTTATTTATTTTCCTTGTACATATTTATTCTATTTATTTTTTTGGTTTATATGTTTTGTTTTGTTGTCTGTCTCCCCCTTCTAGACTGTGAGCCCGCTGTTGGGTAGGGACCATCTCTATATGTTGCAAACTTGTACTTCCCAAGCACTTAGTACAGTGCTCTGAACACAGTAAGTGCTCAATAAATACGATTGTATGAATGAATGAATGAATGAAAAGCAGCATGATATATGAGAAGCAGCATGGTGTAATGAATAGAGCATGGCCTGGGAGGTCAGGGGTTCTAATCCTGACTCCACCATTTGTCTGCTGTTTGACATTGGGGAGGTCACTTCACTTCTCTATACCTCAGTTACCTTATCTGTAAAATGGGGATTGAGACTGTGTTCGACTAAATTTTTTTGGATCCACCCCAGTGCTTAGTTGAGTGCCTAGCACCTAGTAAGTGCTTAATAAACACTATTATTATTATTATTATTCCCCGGTCTGAGGGAGAGGTGTAGTGGGAGAGGGTTGGCGAATTTCAGTGAACAACTCTGCTTAACACGTTTCTCGTTGCCCTCAGAGATGAAGGGAAATCAAGTGGAGGAATTCTTAGGGCTCTGTGGGAGGTCAGCTAACACAGGCCATGGTGATGAGGAGGGCTTGGGCAACAGGCAAAACCAGAGAAGCAGAGCTTGGCCGAACCAGGCAGAGTCATTCACTCTGATTCCTCTTCCTGCACATCCCACAACTCCCCTCACCCTCCCAGAAGATTCCCCGAAGCCAGACACGCGTGACAGACTGGGGAGTGTGGCACGCGCTAGAATTTTTTTTTATGGTATTTGTTAAGCGTTAATGTTAGAACTAGGTGCCTGGCACTGTACTAAGCCCTGGAGTAGATACAAACTAATCAGGTTGGACGCAGTCCAAATCCCACACAGGGTTTACAGATTTAACCCCCATTTTGCAGACGAAATAACCGAGGCACAGAAAAGTGAAGTGACTTACCCAAGGTCCCACAGTAGATAGGTGGTAGAGCCGGGGTTAGAACCCAGATCCTTCTGACTCCCAGATCTGTGCTCTATCCACTAGGCCACGCTTCTTATTGTCACATGATAAGCCCTGATTATAGAAGGGGCACGTTTGTTTTTAGGGGTAGAGCAGATTAACCCCAGAATAGATCTGTCCCCCCGTCTAGATTAGTCTCGATCCCCATTTTATAGATAAGGTAACTGAGGTACAGAGAATCAATCTAGACCGTAGATGATGGTAATAATAATAATAGACGCCCCTTTAGACCGTAAGCTCATTGTGGGTAGGGAATATGGGCTGGGAATGAGAAGCAGTGTGGCTCAGTGGAAAGATCCCGGGTTTAGGAATCAGAGGTTGTGGGTTTTCATCCCAGCTCGGACACTTGTCAGTTGCATGACTTTGGGCAAGTCAGCTTCTCTCTGTCTCAGTTACCTCATCTGTAAAATGCAGATTAAGTAATGTAATTATTATTAATTATTAGTATTGCTGTATTAAGAGCTTGGGAGAGTACCATGTAAAATGTAACAGACACATTAATAATAATAATAATAATAATGATGGCATTTGTTAAGTGCTTACTAGGTGCCAAGCACTGTTCTAAGCAATGGGGTAGATACAAGGTAAACAGGTTGTCCCACACGGGGCTAACAGTCTTAATCCCCATTTTACAGATGAGGTAACTGAGGCAAAGAGAGTAATAATAATGATGGTATTAAGCGCTGACTATGTATCAAGCACTGTTCTAAACTCTGGGGTGGATACAAGTCAATCTGGTTGGACCCAGTCCTTGTCCCCCGTGGGGCTCATGCTCTTAATCCGCATTTTACAGATAAGGTCACTGAGGCCCAGATAAGTGAAATGACTTGCCCAAGGTCACACAGCAGACATGTGGCAGAGCCGGGATTAGAACCCAGGTCCCTCTGACACCCAGGCCCTCCTCTGCACCCAGGAAGCACTTGATAAGTACATAGTACATAGCACGTAGCACATAGTAAGCGCTCAATAAATACGATTGATGATGATAAGTACAAATGACTGACTGACCCTGGATTACTTGTCTCCATAGGCTCTCCAGTGGTCTCCCTTCACTCCCCTTCTCCCACCTCTGCCCTCCCCCAGTGCCAGAGTGGTTCTTTGAGATCATTGAGATCTGATTATTGCCCCATTCCCCCTGGACATTCAGTCTTTTTCACTTCTGTTTCCTCTTATTGCCATTATTATTATTATTATTATTGGCAGATGATTTCAAATAGGAGAGTAATTAATTAATTAATTAGGTTGGATTTATTGAGCACTTGCTGTATGCTGAGCATGGTACAGAGCACTTGGGAAAGTAGAATACAATAAACAGACACATTCCCTGCCCACAATGAGCTTACAGTTGAGAAAGGGGAGACATGAGTAGAAATAAATAAATGACAGATCTGGACATGAGTGCTGTGGGGCGGGGAGTGGGGAAGAACAAAGGGAGCAAGTCAGGGAGACACAGAAGGGAGTGGGAGAAGAGGAAAGTGGGGGCCTAATATGGGAAGGCCTCTTGGAGGAGATGGACCTTCAAAAAGGTTTTGAAGAGGGCAAGGTTGATTGTTGGATATGCCGAACATTTCAAGGAGTAAGGGAAACTTTGTGGGGATCAGCCACCCTCTCTTCTCTCAAGACCACATCATACGTTCATTCACTCATATTTATTGAGCATTTACTGTGTACAGAGCACTGTACTAAGCTCTTAGGAAAGTAATATACAACAAAAAACAGTGACATTCATAGGAGCTCAAAGCTGGGTGGGAGACAGAGAATGATTCATTCATTCATTCAATCGTATTTATTGAGTGCTTACTGTGTTCAGAGCACTGTACTAAGCACTTGGGAAATACAAGTTGGCAATATGATGATCATAATTATCAGTCTTTCTGTCAGGCTAACAATTAACGTGATCATTAGCTGTTCCATGGTGGCAGCTTCCAGCTGGGTTTGGGGGATTTGGGGACCCCAAGTGGACCCCCAGTGGACATCATGGCTGGCAGAGGTCAGAAGGACCTGAGTTCTAATCTCCACTCCATCCCTTGTCTGCTGTGTGATCTTGGGCAAGTCGCTTTCACATCTCTGTGCCTCAGCTGCCTCATCTGAGAAGCCCGTGTGGGACAGGGAATGTGACCAACCTGATTAGCATATTCATTCATTCATTCATTCATTCAATCATATTTATTGAACGCTTACTGTGTGCAGAGCACTGTACCAATCGTTTGGGAAGTACAAGTCGGCACCATATAAAGACGGTCCCTACCCCACAGTGGGCACACAGTCTAGAAGGGGGAGACAGACAACAAAACAAAACATGTGGACAGGTGTCAAGTCATCAGAACAAATAGAATTAAAGCTAAATGCACATCATTAACAAAATAAATAGAATAGTAAATATGTACCAGTGAAATAAAGTAATAAATCTGTACAAAGATATATATATATATGGGTGCTGTGGGGAGGGGAAGGAGGTAGGGCGGGGGGTGATGGGGAGGAGGACAGGAAAAAGTGTAATTACCCCAGCACTTTGTAATCTACCCCAGTGCTTAGTACAATTTCTGGCACATAGTAAGCGCTTAAAAAATACCATGAAAGAAAAGAAAAGTGGGTCGGTGGGAGGATTCTGAAAAAATAAAAACAGGGAACACCACTTCTTCCGCCTCCTTTCCCCATACCAGTGCCAAGGGGAGCTGTTGAAAGCGGCACTAATTCTCAGCTTGGAAAGTTCCCTCCTCAGAGGTCAGGAGGTCAGCTGCAGCCCAGTGTGTGAAAAACTCCTCCAGTAAACTGTCCACCCCTGATGACAGAACTTGCATTTTTCCCACTGTTACACTCTCCCAAGGGCTTAGGACAGACTCTGCGTGAAGTTAGACGCTCAATAAATACCCACGAATGATGGATGATAGCATAAGCGCCTTCACTCGGTTGTCAATTCCTAAAATCCCTATTGTGAACCTTTACTACAGAGTTCAGCACACAAGAAATGCTCAGACAATGGTTGCAGCCTGGCCTAGAGGAAACAGTACAGGCCTTTTTTAAAAAATAGCATTTGTTAAGTGCTTACTATGTGCGACACACTGTTCTAAGCGCTGGGGGGATACAAGGTGATCACATTGTCCCATGTGGGGCTTACAGTCTCAGTCCCCATTTTACAGATGAGGGAACTGATGTACAGAGAAGTTAAGTGGCTTGCCCAAGGTCATACAGATGACAAGTGGCTGAGCTGGGATTTGAACCCATGACCTCTGACTCCCAAGCCCACACTCTTTCCACTGAACCACGCTGCTTCTTGAAGTCAGAGGACCTGGATCAGGCATTTCCTTTTGTGTTACCTTCGCCAAGTCACTCGAGTTACCTGTGCCTCAGTTTCCTCATCTGTAAAATGAAGATTAAATGTGTGTTCCCACTCCCTTTTAGACTGTAAGGTGTATGTAAGACTGGAGATTATCTTATATCACGTCATATCTTATATCATATCATATCTCATAGAGAAACAGCATGGCTCAATGGAAAGAGTCTGGGCTCGGGAGTCAGAGGATGTGGGTTCTAATCCTGGCTCTGCCACTTATAATGATGGCATTTGTTAAGCGCTTACTATGTGCAAAGCACTGTTCTAAGCGCGGGGGGATACAAGTTGATCAGGTAGTCCCGTTTGGGGCTCACAGTCATCATCTCCATTTTACAGATGAGGTAACTGAGGCTCTGAGAAGTTAAATGACTTGCCCAAGGTCACACGGCAGACATGTGGCGGAGCTGGGATTCGAACCCATGACCTCTGACTCCAAAGCCAGTGCTCTTTCCACTAAGCCACGCTGCTTCTCATTTAACATTATTATCATTAACAATGATATTTATTAAGGGCTCTGCCCACAGTAAGTGCTCAATAGATATGATTGAATGAATGAATGAATGAATAATACCCAAATCTACACCTCCCTCTTTTCCTCTCCACAGCCTCACATTTCCTGCTGCCTTCAAGACATGGCTACTTGGATGTCCTTCTGTCACCTACAATATTATTATTATTACCTCAAACTTAACATGTCTTAAACGTAAGTCCTTATCAACCCACCCAACCTTATTCTTCTCCTGACTTTCCCATCATTGGCTTTTCCACCATTCTTCCTGCCTTACAAACCCCTAACCTTAATGTTATCTGTAACTCCTCTCTCTCTCTCTCTCTCTCTCTCTCTCTCATTCAACCCACACATTTAATCCATTACTATGTCCTGTGGATTCAACCTTCACAACATTGCTAAAATCCTCCCTTTACTCTCCATCTAAACTGCTACCACATTAGTCCAGGAATTTATCCTATCCCACCTGGATTACTGTATCAGCCTCCTTGCTTACTTCCTTGCCTCCTGTCTCTCCCCACTCCAGTTCACACTTCACTTGGCTGCCCCGATCATTTTTCTACAAAAACATTCAGGCCATGTCTCCCCACTCCTCAAGAAAATCAGCAGTTGCTCATCCACCTCCACATCAAAGAGAAACTCCTCAATATTAGCTTTTAAAGCAGTCAATCCCCTTGCCTCCTCCTACCTCACCTCACTACACTCCTACTACATCCCAGCCCACCCACTTCACTCCTCTAAATCCAAAGCTTGTATATGAGCAGGGAATGTGTCTGCTTATTTTTATATTGTACTCTCCCAAGTGCTTAGTACAGTGCTCTGCACACAGTAAGTGCTCGGTAAGTACGACTGAATGAATGGAACTTCTCACTGTACCTCAATCTCATCTATCTCACAGCCAACTTCTCGATCACGTCCTCACTCTGGCCTAGAATGCACTTCCTCTTCATATTCAACAGACTATTACTCTCTCCACTACAAGGTCTTACTGAAGGCCCATCTCCTCCAGGAGGCCTTCCCAGACTAAGCCCTCTTTTCCTCATCTCTTACTCCCTTCGTGTTGCTGTGACTTGCTCCCTTTACTTATCCCTTTACTGTCTCTATATGTTGCCAACTTGTCCTTCCCAAGCGCTTAGTACAGTGCTCTGCACACAGTAAGCGCTCAATAAATACGATTGATGATGATGATGATCCCCTCTCCCAGCCCCACGGCACTTACGTCCCTATCTGTAATTTTATTTATTTATATTAATATCTGTGTACCCCTCTAAACTGTAAGCTCATTATGGGCAGGGAATGTGTCTGTTATAGTCTTCATTCATTAATTAATTCATTCAATGGTATTTACTGAGCACTTCCTGTGTGCACAGCACTGCTCTAAGTGTTTGGGAGTGTGCAACGATAAGCAGACACTTTACCTGCCCACAACAAACTCACATTCTAGAGGGGGAGACAGACATTAATATAAATGAATAAATAAATAAATAAATTACAGACATAGTTGTAAATGTCATGGGGCTGCGAGGGGGACTGATTGACTACACACAACTATTGATTACACATAGTAAGTGCTCAATGAATACCTTTGACTGGTTGATTACAATACAAAAGCAGATAATTATTATGATTAATTATTATGGCATTTGTTAAGCACTTTCTATGTGCCAAGCACTGTTCTAGGCATTGGGGAAGATACACGGTATTCAGTTGTCCCTCGTGGGGCTCATGGTCTTAATCACCATTTTACAGATGAGGTAACTGAGGCCCAGAGAAATGAAGTGACTTGCTCATGGTCACACTGCAGACAAGTGGAGGAGACAAGTTCCCTGCCCTCGATGAGCTTGCCCCCATTTTACAGATTATGAAACTGAGGCACAGAGAGGTTAAGTGACTCACCCAAGGTGACTGCCTCTGCCATCCTTGGCTCCATTTATCTGATGTGGAAGCTGACACAGTGGATAAGTGGTTTGTCCAGCTCGGAATTGGACCAGGAGAAAGGTCAGAATCAGACACTGGCTCTCCAAGCCTGCCAGACCATTCATAATAATAATAATAACAATTATGGTATTTGTTAAGCACTTACTATGTGCCAGGCACTGTAGTAAATATGGTATTTAGTAATAATAATAATGATGGCATTTGTTAAGCGCTTACTATGTGCAAAGCACTGTTCTAAGCTCTGGGGGGGATACAAGGTGATCAAGTTGTCCCACGTGGGGCTCACAGTCTTAATCCCCATTTTACAGATGAGGTAACTGAGGCCCAGAGAAGTTAAGTGACTTGCCCAAGGCCACACAGTAGACATGTGGCAGAGCCGGAATTCGAACCCATGACCTCTTATTCCAAAGTCCGGGCTCTTTCCACTGAGTCACGCTGCTTCTCTAAGCATTTACTGTGCGCCAAGCACTGTTCTAAGCACTGGGGTAGATGCAAGGTAGTGAGGTTGGACACAGTCCCTTGTCCCTCATGGAACTCACGGTCTCAATCCCCATTTGACAAATGCGGTAACTGAGGTCAAGAGAAGTGAAGCGACTTGCCCAACATCACACAGCAGACAAGCGGCGGAGCCAGGATTAGAACCCAGGTCCTCCGATTCCCAGGCCCGTGCTCTTGCCACTAGGGCACACTGTTTCTAGACCCTTCTGCATCTTTCTTTAGGAGAAGCAGCATGGCTTAGTGGAAAGAGCCCGGGCTTGGGGGTCAGAGGTCATGAGTTCCAATCCCAACTCTGCCACTTATCAACTGTGTGACTTTGAGCAAGTCACTTCACTTCTCTGTGCCTCAGTTACCTCATCTGTGAAAAGGGGATAAAGACTGTGAGCCCCACGTGGGACAACCTGATTACCTTGTATCTCCCTCAGTGCTGAGAACAGTACGTGGCACATAGTAAGTGCTTAACAAATACCATCATCATCACTTCTTTATGAAGGTGCCAAGGGACTCCTGGAGGAATCTAGACAGGATGGAAAGAGCAGCTCTCCCACCCGCGGATTTCTAGTGACGTAGCGCAATCCTCCCCAGATCCAATGTCCTGGGGCTGTCCATCGCAAAGACGCAACACACCAGGAGGGAAACCAGAACGGTTCTTTTCCGCCTCCAGATTTATCGCTGACATTTCTACTGTTCACATCCAGGGGAAAAACAGGAAATAAAAAGGAGTTTGAGTGGGACTTGGATTGGAGAATAAGAAAACAACTCTGAATTCCACTCTTCCTTGTGTAGACAAAACATTTGGCTTTTAATAACATCTTCTCGAGATTATTTACATAGTCTATTTGACATTCCCCATATCAGTTGGTGCCCTTTGTGTGTTTTAGATAACATTGTGGTGTTTCCTTTGACTTAACAAGATGTGAACTGGCTGGGGTGGAAGATCAACAGGACCTTCTCTTTCCAACAAAAGTCATTTCTTCAGTGGCAAATATTTTTTAAATTAGTTTATCAAAAATTTCAGTCTCCTGTGTTGGAACTTCACCTCTTACCCTTTGCTGATGACTACCTCCCCTGCTAAATAGTAAACTCCTTGAGGGCAGGAATTGTATCCCACTAACTGTATTTTACCTCCCAGACACTAGTATCTCCCAGACACCTATTTTATCTCCCAGAAAGGAGAAGCAGCGTGGCTCAGTGGAAAAGAGCCCGGATTTTGGAGTCAGAGGTCATGGGTTCAAATCCCTGCTCTGCCAATTGTCAGCTGTGTGACTTTGGGCAAGTCACTTCACTTCTCTGGGCCTCAGTTACCTCATCTGTAAAATGGGGAATAAGACTGTGAACCCCCCGTGGGACAACCTGATCACCTTGTAACCTCCCCAGCGCTTAGAACAGTGCTTTGCACATAGTAAGCGCTTAATAAATGCCATTATTATTATTATAGTATAGTGCTCTGCCCACAGTAAACACTCAGTCAATATTACCGATAGATTGCTTAATCAAAACTGCAATTCAGAGAAAATAGAAGGATGGAGGCCAAAGAAGAGAGAGAAGCAGCATTGCCTAGTGGATAGAGCATGGGCTTGAGAGTCGGAAGGACCTGGGTTCTAATCCTGGATCCCCCATTTGTCTGCTGTGTGACCTTGGGCAAGTCACTTCACTTCTCTGGGCTTCAGTTCCCTCACTGGTAAAATGGGGATTAAGACTAGGAACCCCAGGTGGGAAAAGGAATGTGTCCAATCTGACTAGCTTGTATCTAGCCCAGCACTTCGTTCAATGCCTGGCACATAGGAAGTGCTTAATAAATGCCATGCCAAAAGAGATAGAGAGTGAGAGAGAGAGTGAGAGAGAGAGAGAGAGAGAGAGAGAGAGAGAGAGAGAGAGAGAGAGAGAGAGAGAGAGAGAGAGAGAGAGAGAGAGAGGAGGGTAGAAGAGACATGAACTGAGCCTTGAGGGACTTCCACAGTTATTCACTCATTCATTCATTCAATTGTATTTATTGTATTTATTTGTTAGTGTCAAAGGCAGCTGAGAGGTTGAGGATGGAGTAAAGGCCGCTGGATTTGGCAAGAAGGAGATAACTGGTGACCTCTGAGGGGGCAGTTTCTGTGGAGTGAAGGGCGTGAAATCAGGCAAATAAATACTTGTGGCATTTGTTAAGCACTTTCTTTGTGCCAAGCACTGTACTAAGCATTGGGGTAGATACAAACAAATTAGGTTGGACCCAGTCCCTGTCCCATGTGGGGCTCACAGTCTCAATACCCATTTTACAGATGAGGTAACTGAGGCACAGAGAAGTGAAGCGACTTGCCCAAGGTCACCCAGCAGACATGTGGCAGAACCGGGATTATCACCCATGCCCTTTTGACTCTCAGGCCCGTGCTCTATCCACTATGCCATGGTATTTATGGAACACTTACTGTGTGCAGAGCACTGTACTAAGCTCTTGGGAGAGTACAATACAATTGAGTTGGTAGACAAGCCACGTTCCCTGTCCATAGGGAACTTAGACGGGAAGAGATGGGAGGAGAGGAAATGGAATCCGTGTAGACAACTCACTCAAGTAGCTTGGAGAGGAATGGTAGGAGGGAGATGGGGTGATAATTAGAGGGAGTCTTGGGGTCATGGGAGTGTTTTTTTTTTAGGTTAGGGGGACGTGAACATGTTTGAAAGCAGTTGAGAAGGAGTTAGAGAGGGAAAAGTTGAAGAGGGAAAAGTTGAAGATGGTGCTCAGGGAGGGAAGAAGGGAGAGGGCAAGTATAAAGGGATTCATTCATTTATTCAATCATATTTATTAAGCATTCACTGTGTGCAGAGCACTGTACTAAGCACTTGGGAAAGTACAAAACAACAATAAACAGTGACAATCCCTGCCCACCACGAGCTTATGGTCTAGAGCTGGGGAGACAGACACCAATACAAATAAATAAAATTACAGACCTTCTGCATTGCCAAGATTTGTTCCCCTTGCTCTTTCCCGCTCCCAGCCCCACAGCACTTTGGTCCACATCTGTCATTTTCTTTATTTGCATTGACATCTGCCTCCCCAGCTCTAGACAGCCAAAATGACAGATATGGACGTAAGTGCTACGGGGCTGGGACGGGGGGATTAGATAAAGGGAGCAAGTCAGGGTGACTTCCATTACCAGAACCATGGGAGATGGAGAGTGGGGCATTTTGGGAGAGACGTGTCCGTGGTGTCGCTATGGGTCGGAGACGACTCGACGGCATAAGAGAAGACAATCTTTTAGACTGTGAGCCCACTGTTGGGTAGGGACTGTCTCTATATGTTGCCAATTTGTACTTCCCAAGCGCTTAGTACAGTGCTCTGCACATAGTAAGCGCTCAATAAATACGATTGATGATGATGAAGACAAGTAGTAATAATAGTAGCAGTAGCAGTAGTAATAGTAATAGTAGTAGTATAATAGTAGTAATAGTAGTAGCAGTAGTAGAGAAGCAGCATGGCTGAGTGGAAAGAGCATGGGCTTTGGAGTCATAGGTCATGGGTTCAAATCCCGGTTCTGCCAATTGTCAGCTGTGTGACTTTGGGCAAGTCACTTAACTTCTCTGTACCTCAGTTCCCTCATCTGTAAAATGGGGATTAAGACTGTGAGCCCCCCGTGGGACAACCTGATCACCTTGTAACTTCCCCAGAGCTTAGAACAGTGCTTTGCACATAGTAAGCACTTAATAAATGCCATTATCATAATTATTATTAGTAGTAGTAGTAGAAATATTAGTAGTAATAACAGTAACACTAGTAGAAGTGGTAATAGTGAGCCCACTGTTGGGTAGGGACCACCTCTATATGTTGCCAACTTGTACTTCCCAAGCGCTTAGTACAGTGCTCTGCCCACAGTAAGTGCTCAATAAATACGATTGAATGAATGAATGAATAAGTACGATTGAATGAATGAATGAATGAATAGTATCTATTGAGCACCTATTGAGCACCTAAGGCACTGTTTTCAGTGCTTGAAAAAGTTCGAGGCAAGAGCCTAATACTTATAACAACTGTGGTATTTCTTAAACTCTTACTAGGGGCCAAGCACTGTGCTTAATGCTATGCTAGATACCAGATAATCAGTTCGGACACAGTTCCTGTCCTACATGGGGCTCACAGTCAAAGTAGGAGGGTGAACAGGCATTTAAAAACAATAATAATAGTAATTATGGTATTTGTTAAGCGCTTACTAAGTGCCAAGCACTGTTCTAAGCACTGGACTAAGTGCTGGGGTGGATACAAGAAACTCGGGTTCATTCATTCATTCAATCATCTTTATTGAGTGCTTACTGTATGCAGAGCACTGTACTAAGCGCCCGGAAAGTACAAGGGTTGGATACGGTCCCTGTCCCACCTGGGGCTCACAGTCTCAATCCCCATTTACAGGCCAAACTGAGACACGAAAAGGTGAAGTGATTTGTTCAAGGTCACGCAAGAAAGTGTCATTGCACTCAATGACTAAGCGCTCAATAAATACGATTGAATGAATGAATGAATGAATACGATTGAATGAATGAATGAATCCCCTCCCTCCCTCCCTCATTCATTCATCCCCCCGCCTCACCTCCTTCCCCTCCCCACAGCCCCTGCATATATATGTGTGTACAGACTTATTACTCAATTTAGTTTACTTGTACATATTTATTCTATTTATTTTATTTGGTTAATATGTTTTGTTTTGTTGTCTGTCTCCCCCTTCTTGACTGCGAGCCTGCTGTTGGGTAGGGACCGTCTCTATATGTTGCCAACTTGTACTTCCCAAGCGCTTAGTACAGTGCTCTGCACATAGGAAGCGTTCAATAAATATGATTGAATGAATGAATGAATGAATGAATTGCAGGGATTAGAACCCAGGTTCTCTGATTCTCAGGCCTGGGCTCTTCCCACTGGACTAGGTAGCTTTCCCCTAGAACTCTCTCCCACTCCACAAGGAGCTCGCTTTCTAATGGGGGAGACAGATATCAAGATATTTAAGAACGGTGGACTCAGAATGAATGACTGAATATCCACATATACCTAAGCACTGCACACAGTAAACACTCAACAGATACCACTGAGCGGCTGATTTGATTATCCATCAACACATATGTATGTAAAGTGATTGTCGGGCAGTAGCCACTTGGAAGATGGGAGTTAATAATAATAATAATGATGGTGTTTGTTAAGCACTTACTACGTGCCAGGCACTGTACTAAGAGTTGGATACAAGTAACACGAGTTGGACACAGTCCCTGTCCGAAGTGGGGCTCACAGTCTTAATCCCCATTTTACAGATGAGGTCGCTGAGGCCCAGAGAAGTGAAGTAACTTGCCCAAGGTCATACAGCAAAGGGGCAGGATAAGAACCCATCCACTACACCACACTGCTTCTCTTCATCAGCGAAGACTTGTTAGAGAATCTAAGATCATTATACTCCCCTTCGAAAGGTGTTCCATTTTGTGAAACTTCTCAGTACGTCTGAAATGAGACCTTTGGGGAATTTGTGACATAGCAGGTGGGAAATCTCCCCCTCATTTCTTCTGGCCGAAACCCAGAATCTTACCAGAAGCATTTTTCTTCATGTCTCTCTTTCTCTGTAACATGCCTGAAAACATATGGTGTCTGTTAGAATTCCACACCTCCCAACACTTTTTAGTTGTATGAACTTCAGTCATTTGTAATACTGTCTGCCAGAAAGTTAATGTAGCAGATGTAGCAGAAACCCTCAAATCGATGCTTGACATTTATACCTGAAGAAATATGTAACTCTTAGACATCTGGGAGAACACTGTTCTCATCGGCCTCCTTGCTGACCTTCCTGCTTCCTGCCTCTCCCTTCTCCAGTCTATACTTCTGCCCGGATCATTTTTCTACAAAACATTCAGTTCACGTCTCCCCACTCCTCAAGAACCTCCAGGGGTTGCCCACCCACATCTATATCAATCAATGATTCAATCAGTAGTGTTTATTGAGTGCTTACTATGTGCAGAGCACTGTACTAAGTGCTTGGGGACATCCGGCAGAAAGAAGTCAGCCAGTTCTCCCTCTCCTATCTCACCTCCATAAATTCCTACTCCAATCCAGTCGCTACTCTAATGCCAACTTATTCACCGTACCGCGATCTTGTCTATCTCACCACCTATCCCTCTCCCAAATTCACTTATTCATTCATTCAATCGTATTTATTGAGTGCTTACTGTGTGCAGAGCACTGTACAAAGTGCTTGGGTAAATATAACACAGCCTTCCTCTTCATACTCAACAGACCACCACTCTCCCCACCTTCCAAGTTTTATTCAAACCACTGTTTTTCAAGCGTACTTGTTAAGCCCTTATTATATGCCAAGTACTCCCCTCAGCGCTAGGGTAGACACAAGATATTCAGGACGGACACAGTCCCTGTCCCTCATGGGGCTTGCACAGACTTCCCAGACTGAGCCCCCTCTTTCCTCTCCCCCTCCTCATCCTCCCCATCCCCCCACTTACCTCCTTCCCCTCCCCAAAGCACCTGTATATATGTTTGTACATATTTACTACTCTATTTATTTTACTTATACATATTTACTATTCTATTTATTTTATTTTGTTAATATGCCTTGTTTTGTTGTCAGTCTTCCCCTTCTAGACTGTGAGCCCGCTGTTGGATAGGGACCGTCTCTATATGTTGTCAACTTGTACTCCCCAAGCACTTACTACAGTGCTCAATAAATACGATTGAATGAATGAATGAACTTATGTTTCCTCCAAGAGGTTTTCTTTGATTAAAGCCCTCATTTCCCTTACTTTTCCTTCCTTCTGTACCTGTAGCAGGCAAGTCACTTCATTTCTCTGGGCCTAAGTTCCCTCATCTATAAAATTGGGATTTGAGACAGTAAGCCCCATGGCAGATAGGGGCTGTGTCCTACCTGATTTGCTTGTTTCACCCCAGCATTTAATACAGTATCTTGCACAGAGTAAGCCTTTCAGAAATAGTATTATCATTGTTATTATTATTATTGTTATTATTGTTATTATTATTATTATTATTACTTTGATTTTGACCCCCCCCCAACCCCTCAAGACCTATGAACATATCCATCTATAATTTCTTTTAAAGAGTATCTTCCCCTATAGTCTCAAAGAACAGTGCTTGGCACATAGTAAATGCTTAACAAATACCATTATTATTATTATTATTAAAATTCCTTGTGGACAGGGATCATCTATAACTACTCTTTTGTATTGAGAAGAAACATGGCCTAATAGAGTCAGAACCTGGGAGTCAAAAGGACCTGGGTTCTAACCTCGACTCTGCCACTTGTCTGCTCTGTGACCTTGGGCAAGTCACTTCACTTCTTTGGGCCTCAATTACCTCACCTGTAAAATGGGCAATGAGACTGTGAGCCTCGGACTGGGTCCAACCTATGGGCTTGTATCTAGTACAATGCCTGGCACGTAATAAGCACTTGACAAAGACTATTAAAAAACAAAACAAAAAAACCAAAATAACCCTTTCTGGGAGATTTGTACTGTGCTCTGCAGACAGTAAGTGCTCAACAAGTGCTCAGTAGAGAAGCAGCATGGTAGAGAAGTAGCATGGTCTAGTGGATAGAGCCCAGGCCTGGGAGTCGGAAGGTCATGGGTTCTAATCCCGGCTCCACCAGTTGTCTGCTGTGTGACCATGGACAAGTCACTTCACTTCTCTGGGCCTCAGTTCCCTCATCTGTAAAATAGGGATTGAGACTGTGAGCTTCAAATGAGCCAGGGTCTTTGTCCAACTCCATTTGCTTGTTTTCACCCCAGCACTTAGTACAGTGCCTGGCACTGTAAGCGTTTAACAAATACCACAATTGTTATTATTATAAATAAAATTCAATGATTGATTGATGGATCCTGTATGGTTTTTGTCTTTCTCTGTTTTCATCAGGTCAGGAAAGTAACAGAAAAAAATTCTGCCCTTTCCGTTAGACAGGATGTACTTGGTCTCCTGGCCTTCACATGAGTTAAAGACTTTGGATAAACAATGAGCATCCCAAACTGTTTTCCTACCAATGCTTAAAAGGCTGCTCAGGACTTGATGTTTCTCTCCTGTTTCGGATCAAGGCGGCTCTGATCAGTTGTATCATCATTCATTCAATTGTATTTATCTGGTGCTTACTGTGTGCAGAGCACTGTACTAATAACAATAACAACAATGTTGGCATTTGTTAAGCGCTTACTATGTGCAAAGCACTGTTCTAAGTGCTGGAGGGGATACAAAGTGATCAGGTTGTCCCATGTGGGGTTCACAATCTTAATCCCCATTTTACAGATGAGGTAACTGAGGCCCAGAGAAATTAAGTGACTTGCCCAAGGTCACACAGCAGACATGTGGTGGAGTCGGGATTCGAACCCATGATCTCTGACTCCAAAGCCCGTGCTCTTTCCACTGAGCCACGCTGCTTTTCGCTGCTACTAATCCCTTGGGAGAGTACAATACAGCACAAAATGGACATATTCCCTACCCACAACAAGTTCACAGTCTAGAGGGGGAGAGAGACATTAATATACATTAATAAATAGGGAAGCAGTGTGGCTCACTGGAAAGAGCCCAGGCTTTGAAGTCAGAGGTCATGGGTTCAAATCCCAGCTCTGCCAATTGTCAGCTGTGTGACTTTGGGCAAGTCACTTAACTTCTCTGGGCCTCAGTTCCCTCATCTGTAAAGTGGGGATTAAGACTGTGAGCCCCCCACGGGACAACCTGATCACCTTGTAACCTCCACAGAGCTTAGAACAGAGCTTTGCACATAGTAAACACTTAATAAATGGCATTATTATTATTATTATTATTATAAATAAACACAGTATGCGCTCAATAAATATGATTGAACGAATGAAGGAATGAATGAAAAAATACCATTGATTTACTGACTGATTAAGAATGGTGAACAAATGTCCTGATTGTTGGGATAGTCTCAAAATGTCAAGAGAAGCAGCATGGCCTAGTGGATAGAGCCTGGGCCTGGATGTCGGAAGGGCCTGGGTTCTAATCCTGGTTCCACCCCTTGTCTGCTGTGTGACCTTGGGCTAGTCACTTCACTTCTCTGGACTTCATTTCCCTCATCTGTAAAATGGAGATTAAGGCTGTGAGCCCCATGTGGGACATGAAATGTGTCCAACCTACCTAACCTAGGGTTTAGAAGAGTGTCTGGTGCATAGTAAGAGCTTAACAAATTCCGTAAAAAAAAAAAAAAATCCACTTATGTGCTGGCTTCTGCCTGTTGTAAGGAAAAGTTTATGTCTCCAAAAACCTGGCGTAGTAATAGTAGAAATACTGTGTTTATTGATAGCTCACTTGGTGTGGGGTGCTGTACTAGATGCTTGGGAAGTACAGAATAGTGAAGTGTCACATTCCCTGCCCACAAAGTGCTTATACTCTGATTGGGCAGTCAAATCTTAAAATGTTTGCAACTAGAGGTCAAAATTTATTGAGTGGTTGCAGCTATTATATTGTGTTCTCTCGAACACTTAGTACAGTACTCTGCACACAGTAAAGGCTCAATAAATATGATTGATTGATTGATATGCATGAGGTATGCATAAGTTCAAATGTGAAAAGTACATTGATATGGCTCAGGGTGTTGGGGTGATTAATTAATCAGGGAAGTTTTGTTGGAAGAAGTTGGATTTAAGGAGAGATTGATCAGTGCTTAGAACAGTACTCGGCACATAGTAAATGCTTTAACAAATGCCATCATAATTATCATCATCATGTTCTGGGTGCTAACATTGAGGGCTATAGGTTGGAAGGGAGAGAGTCAGGAGGCTAGTACACCAATGAGGAAACTGCTGCAATAGTCTAGTGAGATAGCAAATTGGGGAATAGCCACAGAAGAGATTAATAATAATAATTTGTTAAGCACTTACTATGCGTCAAGCACAGTTCTAAGCACTGGGGTAGATTCAAGCTAATCTGGTTGGACACAGTCCCTGTCCCGATATGGGGCTCACAGTCTTAATCCCCATTTTACAGATGAGGTAACTGAGGCCCAGAAAAGTTAAGTGACTTGCCCAAGGTCACACAGCAGATGAATGGCAGAGCCGGCATTAGAACGCACATCCTTCGGACTCCTAAGCCCAGGCCCTATCCACTAAGGCATGCTGCTTCTGCTAAACAGGGAATGTGAGAGCAGTTACCATTTATTGGGAAAAGCAAGGAAGGCTTTACTGAGCTACAAACATAAGAAATGGAAATATATTTTAAATGTTCCAAACCGTGCTTTGCCAGCTGTTTGACTTTAGGCAAATCATCATCATCATCATCATCAATCATATTTATTGAGCGCTTACTATGTGCAGAGCACTGTACTAAGCGCTTGGGAAGTACAAATTGGCAACATATAGAGACAGTCCCTACCCAACAGTGGGCTCACAGTCTAAAAGGGGGAGACAGAGAACAAAACCAAACATACTAACAAAATAAAATAAATAGGATAGATATGTACAAGTAAAATAAATAAATAAATAAATAGAGTAATAAATATGTACAACTATACATATATACACTTAAACTACCAGTCAATCAATCAGTGGTATTTCTCAAGCACTTAATGTGTACAGAGAACTGTACTAAGCACTTGGGAGAGTATAATACAACAGAGTTGGTGACACGATCCCTGCCTATAAGAGGCTTACAGTCTAGGGGAGGTGCTTACAGTCTAGAAGAGGAGTTTACAGCTTAGAGGAGGAGCTTGTAGTCTAGAATATTAACTTATTTGTGCCTCAGTTTCCTCATCTGTAAAATGGGGATTCAATAAGTGCTCAGATTTTTGCTTAGATTGTGAGCCCCTTGTGGAGCAGGGACTCTACCTGGCCTGTTTATATTATTATTATTAATAATAATAATGATGATGATGATGGCATTTATTAAGTGCTTACTATGTGCAAAGCACTGTTCTAAGTGCTGGGGATGTTACAATGTGATCAGGTTGTCCCACGGGGGGATCGCAGTTTTAATCACCATTTTTACAGATGAGGTAACTGAGGCACAGAGAAGTGAAGTGACTTGCCCAAAGTCACACAGCTGACAAGTGGCAGAGCTGGGATTTGAACCCATGACCTCTGACCCCAAAGCCCAAAGTATTGTATCTACTCCAGTGCTTAGCCCACAGTGATCTCATAAGAAATACCACAAATATTCTTCTTATTAAATGCCATAGATTTTTCATTTCATTCAATCATATCATTGAGCCTGAACTAAGCACTAAGCACGTCTTTGTCCTCTAAGAATTCACCTTCTAACGGTCAAACTGATGACTCTAATGGTACTCGGGAGATTTTTTTGTAGTGCGTTTCTTCCTCAGAATAGAAATGGCATTTGCAGAATTCACCTTTTTTAACATTTCTGTTGTGTAATGCTGCAGGACCAAATGGAGAGCAGAAGGCATGAGTTGGGTGCGAGAGGCGGGAATTGATGTTCTATTCCCAGTTCTGTCATTTGCCTGTTGTGACCCAGGACCAGTTGTTGACCCACTTTGTGCCTCAGTCTCCTCATCAGCAAGATAGAAATAATAATCCCTCATTCACCCTATTTCTCCGAGAGCATGGGAGCGGAACATGAGCTCGCTTACGTGGAAAAGAAAATTGTTCTACCACTTCAAGGTGGAATTATGATTACCCATAAACCCAAATGGTTCGAATTGTACTTCCTCCTGAAAGGAGAAAGTCTGGAAGTGAATTAAAAAGGGAAAGACAAAATGCTTCCTGAGAGACTCTTAAATCCAGCCACGCATTGTGAGGGAGCAAGGGGAAGGAGATAAGGGTTATCTCGAGTTAAGGTTCTCAGGCTATTTAGATGATGACAAGTTAAGGGTATTCATTCATCAATTTCAGGACATAATAACCATTCAGTCCTTATTCACACCACTCCCATTTCCTGCATCTTTTCAGCTGGGCAAGAGGCTATCTGAATTGTTCATCCCTGCTGTTCCGGATATTTCCGATCACAGCCCGGAACCTGAACAATTTGGGCAGTCCCTGCTTGGAATTATTCCCATTTCCTAGACATTTCTCACTATTTTCCTTCTTATAAAGACACAGGGTGTTTTGAGAAGTTGGGTCCAGAGAGCCTTTATGGCATATGTAGTTCATTAACTTAACAGAAGCAGTGTGGCTCAGTGGAAAGAGCATGGACTTTGGAGTCAGTGGTCATGGATTCAAATCCTGGCTCTGCCAATTGTCAGCTGTGTGACTTTAGGCAAGTCACTTCACTTCTCTGTGCCTCAGTTACCTCATCTGTAATATGGGGATTGACTGTGAGCCCCATGGGACAACCTGATCACCTTGTATCCCCCCAGGGCTTAGAACAGTGCTTTGCACATAGAAAGTGCTTAATAAATGTCATTATTATTATTATTAACTATTAAGCAGTAGAAACAGTAGTATTAAGTAGTAGTAGTAATGGTATTTATTAAGCACTTACTATGTGCAAGGCACTGTACTTATTGTTCTATTGTTCTATTAAGAGAAGCAGCGTGGCTCAGTGGAAAGAGCCCGGGCTTTGTAGTCAGAGGTCAGGGGTTCAAATCCCGGCTCTGCCACATGTCAGCTGTGTGACTTTGGGCAAGTCACTTTACTTCTCTGGGCCTCAGTTCCCTCATCTGTAAAATGGGGATTAAGACTGTGAGCCCCCCGTGGGACAACCTGATCAGCTTGTCACCTCCCCAGAGCTTAGAACAGTGCTTGGCACATAGTAAGCGCTTAATAAATGCTATCATTATTGTTATTATTATTACTGTACTCTTCCAAGCACTCAGTCCAGTGCTAATAATAATAATAATAGTATTTCTATGTCCCACATGGAGCTCACAGTAAATCCCCATTTTACAGATGAGGGAACTGAGGTAACAGGCACAGAGAAGTGTAGTGGTTTGCCCAAAGTCACACAGCAGACAAGTGGCGAGGCGGTATTAGAACCCACATCCTCTGACTCCCAAACCCGGGCTCTTTCCACTAAGCCAAGTAAGTACTCAATAAATACAACTGACTGACTGACTGTACTAAGTGTTGGGGTGATCTCCCTAAGTTCCCAATCAATGAATCAATCAATCCCTGTGCTCTTTCCCCCTCTAGATTGCAAGCTAGTTATGGGCAGGGAAGATGTCTGCTATTTCTTCTGCGTTGTACTCTCCCAAGTGCTTAGTGCAATGCTCTGCACACAGTAAACACTCAGCGGAAAGAGCACTGGCTTTGGAGTCAGAGGTCATGGGTTCAAATTCCGGTTCCGACAGTTGTCAGCTGTGTGACTTTGGGCAAGTCACTTAACTTCTCTGTGCCTCAGTTACCTCATCTGTAAAATGGGGATTAAGATTGTGAGCCCCACATGGGACAACCTGATCACCTCGTATCCCCCCAGCACTTAGAACAGTGCTTTGCACATAGTAAGTGCTTAACAAATACCATCATTGTTATACAGTACAATCGACTGATTGATTGATTGATTGATTGGAGAGAATATACAGGTGGGAATTAGACATGGTGCCTTTCCTTTAGAGGGCCTAAGTAGTTACTATGAGCCATATGCTGAGGTAGACACAGCATCTGTTCCTCGTTGGAATAGCAGTTTAAGAGGAAGGGATAGCAGGAGTCTTATTCCTGATTTGTTGTTTTTGTCTTATGCTGTCGAGTCATGTCCTAGCCATAGCGATGCCATGGACCCATCTCTCCCGCAACGCCCCACCTCCATCTGCAATCCTTCTGGTAGTGGATCCAAAGAGTTTTCTTGGTAAAAATATGGAAGCGGTTTAGCATTACCTCCTCCTTTGCAGTAAACCTGAGTCTCCACCCTTGACTCTCTCCCATGCTGCTGCTGCCCAACACGGGTGAGTTTTCACTTGTAGCAAATGGCCTGCCACTCGCTAGCCACTGGCCAAGCTAGGAATGGAATGGGTAGGCCTCTTCATGACTCCCCGCCACAGTTGAGACTGGTAGAGGACAGGAAACTTTCCAGGTCCTACCCTGAGAAGTGTATCCCTATTTTATGAGGAAACTGAGGTCCATTGTTGTCAAGTCACTTGTCCAAGGTCACACCACAAGTCAGTGGCAGATCTGAGACTAGAACCCAGCTCCCAGTCTCCTACTCTCTCTGTGACTGTATCAGCCTCCTCTCTGATCTCCCATCCTCCTGTCTCTCCCCACTTCAATCCATACTTCATGCTGCTGCCCGGATTGTCTTTGTCCAGAAACACTTTGGGCATGTTACTCCCCTCCTCAAAGATCTCCAGTGGCTACCAATCAACCTACGCATCAGGTAAAAACTCCTCACCCTCGGCTTCAAGGCTGTCCATCACCTCTTCCCCTCCTACCTCACCTCCCTTCTCTCCTTCTACAGCCCAGCCCGCACCCTCCGCTCCTCTGCCGCTAATCTCCTCACTGTGCCTCGTTCTCTCCTGTCCCGGCGTTGACTCCCAGCCCACGTCATCCCCCTGGCCTGGAATGCCCTCCCTCTGCCCATTCGCCAAGCCAGCTCTCTTCCTCCCTTCAAGGCACTACTGAGAGCTCACCTCCTCCAGGAGGCCTTTCCAGACTGAGCCCCCTCCTTCTTCTCCCCCTCCTCCCGCTCTCCATCCCCCCGCCTTACCTCTTTCCCTTCCCCACAACACCTGTATAAATGTATATATGTTTGTACGTATTTATTACTGTATTTACTGATTTATTTTACTTGTACATATTTATTCTATTTATTTTATTCTGTTAATATGTTTTGTTTTGTTCTCTGTCTCCCCCTTCTATACTGTGAGCCCACTGTTGGGTAGGGACCGTCTCTATATGTTGCCAACTTGTACTTCCCAAGCGCTTAGTAAAGTGCTCTGCACACAGTAAGCGCTCAATAAATATGATTGAATGAATGAATGAATTCATGTGACACCATGCTGTCTCCTTTAAGTTTATTTTCTGCTTTTAACAATTTTTACAATCCAACAACCAGTGGTTTGGATTGAGCACTGACTGTATGCAGAGAGCCTGTATTGAGCACCTGGGAGAGTACAGTAGTGTTGGTAGCTATGATCTCTGCCCTCAAGGAGCCTACAGTCTGGGAGGGGAGACAGACATTAAATTCCCAATAGGGGAAGGGGCAGAGTATAAGTGTGATATAGAACCCAAGTGCTCTGTCCCACGTGGGGCTCACAGTCCAAGCAGGAGGGATACTATTGATTCCTGTTTACTTGTTTTGATGTCTGTCTCCCCTCTTCTATACTGTGAGCCCATTGTGGGCAAGGATTGTCTCTCTTTATTGCTATACTGTACTTTCCAAGCACTCAGTACAGTGCTCTGTACACAGTAAGTGCTCAATAAATACAATTGAATGAATAATAATAATAATAATGGAATTTATTAAGCGCTTACTATGTGCAAAGCACTGTTCTAAGTGCGGGGGAGGTTACAAGGTGATCAGATTGTCCCACGTGGGGCTCACAGTCTTAATCCCCATTTTACAGATGAGGGAACTGAGGCACAGAGAAGTTAAATGACTTGCTCAAAGTCACACAGCTGACAATTGGCAGAGCCAGAATTTGAACCCATGACCTCTGACTCCAAAGCCGTGCTCTTTCCGCTGAGCCACGCTGCTTCTCTGAATGAGAATGAGAATGGGAACTGAATCCCCATTTTATAGAATAGGAAACTGAGGCATGGAGAAGTTAAGTGACTTGTCTAAGGTTACTCAGCAGGATGGTAGCGACCATGGATTAGAGCCCAGGCGTCCTAGTCTGTACAAATGCTAACCTTCTCACTGTTCCTCAATCTCGTTTATCTCACCACCTACCTCTCTTCCACATGATGATGACGATGATGGCATTTGTTAAGCGCTTACTATGCGCAAAGCACTGTTCTAAGCGCTGAGGAGGTTACAAGGTGATCAGGTTGTCCCACGGAGGGCTCACAGTCATCATTCCCATTTTACAGATGAGGGAACTGAGGCACAGAGAAGTTAAGTGACTCACCCAAAGTCACATAGCTGACATTTGGTGGAGTCAGGATTCGAACCCATGACCTCTGACTCCAAAGCCCGTGCTCTTTCCACTGAGCCATGCTTCTTCTGTATTCTGCTTCCACATCCTGCCTCTGGCCTGGAACTCCCTCCCTCCTCATATCTGACAGACAATGACTCTCCCCTACGTCAAAGCTTTATTGAAGGCTCATCTCCTCCAAGAGGCCTTCCCCGACTTAGCCCTATTTTCCTTTTCTTCCACCCCTTTCTGAGTCTCCCTGACTTGTTGCCTTTATTCATCGCCCCCTTCCCAGCCCCACACCACCTATATCCATAATTAATTTATTTATATTAATGTCTGTCTCCCCCTTTATACTATAAGCTCATTGTGGGAAGGGACTGTGTCTGTTATACTGTTCATTCATTCATTCAATTATATTTATTGAGCACTTACTGTGGGCAAAGCACTGTACTAAGCACTTGGGAGAGTACAATATTATAATCAACAGGCATTATATTATTACACTGTACTCTCCCAAGCGCTTAGTAAGGTGCTCTGCACAAAGTAAGCACTCAGTAAGGAAGATTGACTGACTGAATAAAGATATTCCTTGGAAGGAGAGTTCTAATCCCAGTTATAAAGCCTGCTGACCATCTCAAAACTACTGCAAATGATGTGCATATAGCTATAATTATATTTGTTCTGACGATTTTGACACCTTTTTACGTGTTTTGTTTTGTTGTCTGTCTCCCACTTCTAGACTGTGAGCCCGCTGTTGTGTAGGGACCGTCTCTGTATGTTGCCGATTTGTACTTCCCAAGCGCCTAGTACAGTGCTCTGCCCACAGAAAGCTCTCAATAAATATGATTGAATGACTGAATGAATGCAAATCAAACAATTTTATTCCAAAGAGGGTCTTATTTTCCTTCCCCTGGCCCCCAGGCCCCCCATTTTCAAATTCCAAATTAATCAATCAATAGTATTTTTTGAGCACATAATAGGCACAGAGCACTTTATTAAGTACTTGGGAAAGTACAGTAAGGTGGTATCCATAGCCAGTTGGCAATTACTATAGAAGTCTCACTTAAAAAGGAAAAGAAGTATTTTTTAAACAATGTCTTTGACTTTGAAGGACAATGATAGGCATGCAAATATATGCTTTAAAAAATTATGACTCGATGGGGAGAGAATCAACATGGATTTAGAAGACCATGAGAAGCAGTGTGGCCTAGAGCATAAAACCCATTCTTGGGAGTCAGGGGACCTGGGTTCTAATCTCAGATTCACCTCTTGTCTGCTGTGTGACCTTAAGCAAGTCACTTCATTTCTCTGGGCCTCAGTTCCTTTATCTATGAAATGGGGATTAGTACTGTGAGCCCCATGTGGGACAGGGACTGTGGGCAATCTGATACTGTCGTATTTACCCTGGCGCTTAGTACAGTGGCTGGCATGCGGTAAACATTTAATAAGTACCGTAAAACAAACGGACCAGGAAATTTTGTTTTTTCAGGCTAATGTTTGATTGTGGCAGCACTTTGACACTCTCATCAAAGTCGATAAATCTGCCTGACTTCTTTGTTTTTCAGAGTTCAAGGGCCCAGAAAGTCCACAAGGAGGCAGTTTTTGCAGATCGGGGTTGAGGTAATGCCAGCGTCCCATTGTGTCTACCTCGTGGACGAGAAGCCATTTCATCTCATGGTGCCAATGCCCAGAGATTTCAGAGAGTTTGAATTTATATGCTTTTTGTTGGCAGAGTTTGGAATTTGTTCTTTGTGGTGCAATGGATGGTAATAGTTTCCAGATAGATTTTTTTTCCCCAAATACTCTCAGACCCTGGGACATGGCTGGTTGTGTTCCTGAGTGATTGCTTGTGGCCTTAAAAAAACAAAAACGCTTCAAGCATATCTGTTCTTGCTGGTTCTTGCTGGGGTAATTACCTGATTCCTGGTCAGTTTGACCTCCAGAGAAGAATGGGTCATTTTCGGTGACCGCCTTCTCCAGTTCTTGCCAAGAGGCTCTTTGTTCCAAGGACATCCATGTCAAAAATCCACTGTAATGCTCTGATCATCACAGCCAATTTTTTTTTAATGCTGTTTGTTAAGCTCTGACTATGTGTCAGGCACTGTACTAAGCACTGGGGTTGATACAACCTAATTTGGTTGGACACAATCCCACATGCAGCTCACAGTCTAAGTTGAAGGAAGACCAGGGATTGAATCCCCATTTCACAGGTGAGGAAACTGAGGCACAAAGTGATACAAGTTAATTCATTCATTCATTCAATAGTATTTATGGAGTGCTTACTGTGTGCAGAGCACTGTACTAAGTGCTTGGGAAGTACAAGTCGGCAACATATAGAGACGGTCCCTACCCAACAGCAGGCTCACAGTCTGGAAGGGGGAGATAGACAACAGAACAAATCATGTAGACAGGTGTCAAAATCGTCGGGACAAATAGAATTAAAGCTATATGCACATCACTAACAAAATAAATATAGTAAATATTTACAAGTAAAATAGAGTAGTAAATCAGTACAAATATATACAAGTGCTGTGGGGATGTGGAGGAGGAGAGGAAAAAGGAGGCTTAGTCTGGGAAGGCCTCCTGGAGGAGTTGAGCTCTCAGTAGGGCTTTGAAGGGAGGAAGAGAGCTAGCTTGGCGGATGTGAGGAGGAGGGAGGGCATTCCAGGCCAGGGGAAGGACGTTGGCGAGGGGTCGACGACAGGACAGGCAAGAACGAGGTATAGTGAGGAGGTTAGCGGCAGAGGAGTGGAGGGTGTGGGCTGGGCTGGAGAAGGAGAGAAGGGAGGTGAGGTAGGAGGGGGCGAGGTGATGGACAGCCTTGAAGCCGAGGGTGAGGAGTTTTTGCCTGATGTGTAGTCTGATTGTTAGCCACTGGAGATTTTTGAAGAGGGGAGTAATATGCCCAGAGCGTTTCTGCACAAAGACGATCTGGGCAGCAGCGTGAAGTATGGATTGAAGTGGGGAGAGACAGGAGGATGGGAGATTGGAGAGAAGGCTGATGCAGTAATCCAGTTGGGATAGGATGAGAGATTGAACGAGTAGGGTAGTGGTTTGGATGGAGAGGAAAGGGCGGATCTTGGTGATGTTGCAGAGGTGAGACCGGCAGGATTTGGTGACGGATTGGATGTGTGGGGTGAATAAGAGAGCGGAGTTGAGGATGACATCAAGGTTGTGTGCTTGTGAGACGGGAAGGATGGTAGTGCCGTCAACAGTGATGGGAAAGTCAGGGAGAGGACAGGATTTGGGAGGGAAGATAAGGAGCTCAGTCAGGAATTAATCAAGTTGAACACAGTCCCTGTCCCACATGGGGCTCACAGTCTTAATCCCCATTTTACAGATGGTGAGCTGAGGCACAGAGAAGGGAAATGACTTGCCCAAGGTCACAGAGCTGACAAGTGGTGGAGCCGGAATCAGAACCCAGGTTCTTCTGACTCCCAGGCCTGGGCTCTTTCCACTAGGCCACGCTGCTTCCCTAATTGGAAAACTGGAAAAGGGTATAAATCACAACCACCAATGCGGGCTGGACAGTCCTCGGATATGACCTCGGAGAAGTTTGGCAAAAACAAAATAGGAAATGGCTTTTGGAATGGGCTGCCAATAACATTCTTGAAGTTGCACTGATTATCCTGTCATCTACTGAGAAGCAATCCATCCATCCTTCATATTTATTAAGTGTTTTCTGTGAGTAGAGTACTGTACTAAGTGCTTGGGAGAGTCTAATACAGCAGAGTTTGTAGACACATTTCCTGCTCATGACGAATTTACCATGTAGAAGCAGCATGGCCTAGTTCCCGGGCTTGGCAGAACTGGGTTCTAATCTCACCTCTGTCTATTACCTGCTGTGTTGTCTTGGGCAAGTCACTTAGCTTCTCTATACCTCAGTTTCTTCATCTGTAAAATGGGACTCAAGCCCTGTTCTCCCACCCTCTTTGACTGTGATCCATAATAAGGGACATGGACTGTGTCCTGCTGATTATCTTATATGTACTTCAGTGGCTTGATACATAGTAAGTGCATAACTCATTATTATTATTGTTATCTTAATTATTGCTACCCTAGCATTTAGTAAGGTACTTGGCACGTAGTAAGTGCTTAACGAATACTATTATTATTATTACCCCAGCATTTAATAAGGTACTTTTCACTTAAGAAAGATTATTATCATTATTATTATTGTTATTATTGTACCACTCTACTATGTGTCTTCAAGGATGTTCTCAAAGCCTCTGCTTCTCTCTTTCCTCCTCTCCAAAACAGGAATATGCAAGATTCCTAATTTCTCCAAAACAGGAATACTCAAGATTCCAAATTTCATTGATACCTTCCATGGCAGGGGCAAAACTGTCCAAGTTCCAGGATCACATGGGATTAACATGGAATGGCTCTCAGCTCATAGGAATCCTTCAGAATTCATTTTTAATATAAATTTATTTGCTTACATTAATGTCTGTCTCCCCCTCTGGAGTGTAAGCTCCTTGTGGGCAGGGGATGTGTCTACCCACTCTGTTGCAGTGTTCTCTCTGAAGAGCTTATTACAGTGCTCTACACACAGTAAGTGCTCAATAAATTTGACTGGAAAAAAGAAAAAAATGTATCTGGTATGTAAAGCACACAATAATAACAATAATAATAATTTCGGTATTTGTTAAGAGCTTACCATGTGCTGTTCTAAGCACTGGGGAGGATACAAGGTGATCAGGTTGTCCCATGTGGAGCTCACAATCTTAATCCTCATTTTACAGATGGGGTAACTGAGGCCCAGAGAAGTGAAGTGACTTGCCCAAAGTCACACAGCTGACAAGAGGCGGATCCGGGATTTGAACCCATGACCTCTGACTCCAAAGCCCGGGCTCTTTCCACTGAGTCACGCTGCAGGAAAATAACACGCAAGTAGCGACTGCCAATGTCCTCTACTCTTGATGTCCACCATGAAGAGTTTGCCCATGAGAGACACATGTAGGGAAGCCACATGGCATAGTGGATACAGCACGAACCTGGGAGTCAGAAGATCATGGGTTCTAATCCCGGCACCGCCACTTGTCTACTGTGTGATCTTGGGCAAGTCACTTCACTTCTCTGGGCCTCAGTTACCTCATCTGGAAAATGGGGATTCAGACTGTGAGCCCCATGTGGAACAAGGACTCTGTCCAACTCCACCCTAATTCCCTTGTATCTACCCCAGCGCTTAGAACAGTGCTTGATATATAGTAATCACTGTACCAATACCATCATTATTATTATCATTATTACAGGTGAAAGCAAAACTACAAATTCTCTGCAGAGCAGAAGGCAAATTCCTATTGACATTGTCATCATCACAATCATCATCATCCTGAAACTGAGAGTTGAACGAGAAATTCCAGATTGGGGAATATCTGGGAATAAATCTTAGGGGCAGATTTTTAAAATTTGACGTGTATTCGGGTTAAAATGTTTTGTTAACAAGCCCACAGGAACCATTCATTCATTCAATCAATCGTATTTATTGAGCGCTTACTGTGTGCAGAGCACTGTACTAAGTGCTTGGGAAGTACAAGTTGGCAACATATAGAGACAGTCCCTACCCAATAGCGGGCTCACAGTCTAGAAGGGGGAGACAGACCACAAAATAAAACATATTAACAAAATAAAATAAATAGAATAAATATGTACAAATAAAATAAATAGAGTAATAAATATGTACAAACATATATACATATATACAGGTGGTGTGGGAAGGGGAAGGAGTTAAGGCGGGGGGGATGAGGAAGAGGAAGAGGGGAAGAGGAAGGAGGGGGCTCAGTCTGGGAAGGCCTCCTGGAGGAGGTGAGCTTTCAGTAGGGCTTTGAAGGGAGGAAGAGAGTTCGGAGAGGGCTTGAGGGGAGAGTGGGGGGGAATGGGGAGCCCCAGGGGCCTCCCGCTTATTCTACAGCTCTCATGTCTCTTCACCATGCCAGACTAGAGTCAAGCTCAACAGGGTCTTCTTTCCCCGCTGATTCCACCAAGCCCGTTCCCTTGGCTGTGGTTTCGCTAGATAGTAGGTTGGGACAGTGGGAATCTCGTTCATCCATTCATGCACGCCACTAATTAGATGATGAGGCATTTGGTTACCTTAAGAGAGTCATAGTTACTCCCGCCGTTTACCCACGCTTCATTGAATTTCTTCACTTTGACATTCAGGGAACTGGGCAGAAATCATATCGCGTCAACACCCGCCGCGGGCCTTCGCAAACCTGCACATTAGGGGAATTGAGAAGCAGGGTGGCCTAGTGGAAACACCACAGGTCTGGGAGTCAGGGGACTTGAGTTCAAATCTCAACACCCCCATGGGTCTGCTACGTGACCTTGGGCAAGTCACGTCACTTCTCTGTGCTTCAGTTACCTCAGCAGCAGAATGGGGATTCAAGACCTGTTCTCCTTCCAGTTTAGACAGTGAGCCCCATGTGGGATAGGGACCATGTCCAACCTGATTATCTTGTATCAACCCTGATGCTTAGAAGAGTGCTTAGCACATAGTAAGTACTGAACAAGTACCACAATAATAATGAGAACACACATTATCATCCACACCCTATTAAAACACAGGGTCACTCTTTTAAAAAGCTATAACTTACAGCCCTATTCTTGGGAAGACAGATTTTCTTTTAATTGTGTCTGAGCAATTCACTGACTGCTCAAGATTACTTAAACTTCTCCCTCCCCGCCTCCTCCCTTAACTTCTCTAGATTTCATCGTATATTTATTGGGATTCCAAAAACTGGATCTTTTTTGCCAATTCCTCTAGGAATGTCTAGGGATGATGAAAATCAGCCAAAAATGCATAAAAGGAAACTTTTAGTATGATCGTCATGAGCATTTTTTTGTGGGCTGGATGGATATCGCTAGAATGTCAGAGGATTGTCATAAAATTATGTGTAATAATAATAATAATTATGGTATTTGTTAATTCGCTTACTGTGTGCTAGGCACTATATTTAGCACTGGGGTGGATACAAGCAAATCAGGTTGGACACAGTCCCCTGTATAATGTAAGGCTCAGAGTCTTAATTCCCATTTTCAAGATAAGGAAACTGGAACTGTATCTAAAGAACACTATAGAATATCATCCAATATACCACGGATTAAAGGATATTTTTGAATGGTATTTGTTAAGCACGTACTATGTTCCAGGCACTGTACTAAACACTGGGGAAGATGATGATGATAATAATAATAATAATAACTGTGGCATTTGTTAAGCATTTACTATGTGCCAAGCACTGTACTAAGTGCTGGGGTGACTTCAAGCATATTGGGTTGGACACTGTCCCTTTCCCATATGGGGCTCACAGTCTCAATCCCCATTTTACAGATGAAGTAACTGAGGCCCCCAAAAGGGAAGTGAGCTGCCCAAGGTCACACAGCAGACAAATGGCAGAGTTGAAATTAGACCTCAGGTCCTTCTGATTCCTTATCCTCTCTATCCTCTAGGCCACACTACAATGCTTCTCCATGCCTCAGTTTCTTCATCGGAAAGCAGGATCTTGTGATAAACCTTCCAGCACTCGCAAGGCAACCTGCCTCAAGCCTTCTGAAGTATGCTGAACTCTCGTGAAGACACACACCTGGCTAAACGATCATGTTATATGCTGGGAAATCATAGTCCAAGTGCTTAGTACAGTGCTCTGCACACAGTAAGCACTTAATGAATATGATTGAATGGATGAATGCTCCAATATAAGATGAAGGGGAAAAAAATAATGTAACTGTGTGGAACACATGGAGGAGAAATGGTGTTCCTAGGGAAGATAAGTTTAAACCTATTATGATCCAGGCCAGGCATAGCATGAGAAGCAGAGTTGCATAGTGGAAAGAGTACGGGCCTGAGAGTCACCTGTTCCTAATCCTGGCTCCACCATTTGTCTGCTGCGTGACCTTGGACAAGTCACTTCACTTCTCTGTGGCTCATTTTGTCTTGTCCTATGCCGTTGAGTCATTTCCGACCCATAGTGACACCATGGACACATCTCTCCCAAAACGCCCTGCTCTCCATCTGCAAGCCTTCTGGTAGTGGATCCACAGTTTTCTTGGAAAAGTCTGGAATTGGTCTAATATTGCTGCCTTCCACGCAGTAAACTCAAGTTTCTGACCTTAACTCTCTCCCGGACCGCTGCTGCCCAGCACGGAGGAGTTTTGCCTTGTAGCCGATGGCCGGCCACTTGCTAGCCACTGGCCAAGCTAGGAATGGCATGGACAGGCCTCGGCTTCACTCTCCCTCCTGGAGCCGAGACTGGTAGAGGACTGGAAACTCTCCAGGTGCCACTCTGAGAGGGGGACCTTGTATCTACTCCAGCAGTTAATGCAGTACCAGGCTCATAGTAAGCACTTAACAAATACCATTCAAAAAACCAAAACTAAACAAAAGGAATAGCAACGTGGTCATTGTTCTGAACAGGTAATTGATTAAAAGGTCTTTTTACATGAAGTAAGCATTAATTTCTACCGTTGATAAATGGGAAATCACCCGGAGTTTCCCACCTCTCCCATCGTGCCTATCGCCACCACTGAGAAACGAAGGCGGAGCTCTTTAGAAGTCCCAAATCATAAGACAATGGAATTGGCGCCCAGGACCTCCTGACATCTGACTCCATCAGATTACCCTGACCCGGACTGTGAACTAGAACGTGGAGTGCACCTCAGTGGGTAAGAAAGTCAGGAGAAAAAAAAAAAAAGGATCGTTTCGGTGCCACTGACATCGGAAAATCAAATGAAACATACTGACCTAACTCTGTCTCAGATCAGAGGCGCTATGCGGTTTGCTGACAAGTGAATGAGTTGGAAGTTGGTCTTTCCATCCCTGCCTCCAGTTTCTCCCGCTCTGATCTCGACTCTGCCCTGCTGCCGACAGATGATGGCTCTCCCCGCTTTCAAAGCCTTACTAAATCATAATAATAATGATGGCATTTGTTAAATTCTTACTGTGTGCCAAGGACTGTTCTAATAATCATAATTTTAATAATTTTGGTATTTATTAAGCACTTACCATGTGGCAAGCACTGTTCTAAGTGCGGGGGAGGGGGAGATACAAGGTAATTAGGTTGTCCCACATGGGGCTCACAGTCTTAATCCCCATTTTCCAGATGAGGTAACTGAGGCAAAGAGAAATTAAGTGCATTGCACAAAGTCACACAACTGATCAGTGGCAGAGCCGGGTTTAGAGCCCATGACCTCTGACTCCCAAGCCCACGCTTTTTCCACTGAGCCACACTGCTTCTAAGAGCTGGGGGGATACGAAGTAATCAGATTGTCCCACATGGGGCTCACAGTCTTAATTTCCATTTTACAGATGCGGTAACTGAGGCACAGAGAAGTGAAGTGACTTGCGCAAAGTCACATAGCAGACAAGTGGTGGAGCCGGGATTAGTACCCATGACCTCTGACTCCCAAGCCTGTGCTCTGTCCACTGAGCTCCGCTGCTTCTCTAGACACACCTCCCCCGATAAACCTTCCTTGACTAAGCCCCTCCTTTCCCCTTCTCCCACTTCCTTCTGCGTCACCCTGACTTGCTCCCTTTATTCCCCCGCCCTTTCCAGTCCCACAGCACTTATATATGTATCTATAACCTTATTTATCTATATTGATGTCTGTCTCCCCCTCTAGACTGTAAACTCATTGTGGGCAGGGACTATATCCCTTTATTGAGAAGCAGCCTGGCTTAGTGGAAAAAGCCCGGGTTTGGAAGTCAGAGGTCATGGTTCTAATGATGGCTCCACCATTTATCAGCTGTGTGAGTTTGGGCAAGTCTCTTAACTTCTCTGTGCCTCCGTTACCTCATCTGTAAAATGGGGATGAAGACTGTGAGCCCCATGTGAGACAATTTGATTACCTTGCATCTACCACAGCACTTAGAACAGTACTTGACACATAGTAAGCGTTTAACAAATACTATCATTATTATTACTACTCCAATAATGAGTGTGATATTTGTTACCCTAGAGGAGATACAGTTCAATCAGATCAGACACAATTGCTCACCCACCCAGGCCTGATAGTCTAAGGGGAAGGGAAGATGTTTTACAGATGAAGAAAGTGAGGTGCAGAGAGAGGTTAAGTGACTTACCCAAGGTCCTACAGCTGGCAAGTAGTAGAGCCAGGTTTAGAACCCAGGTCTCCTGATTCCCAAGCCCAGACTCCTTCCACTAGGACACACTGCTTCCTCTGGGCAAGGCTTACCTGCTAGGCTGTTTCCATCTCATAAATTATCATTGCTGAAGTTAGGATTGAGTCACAATCCATCTCCAGCCTGGAAACACTGTCATCATCATCATCGTCATCATCATCAATCATAGAGAAACAGCATGGCTCAGTGGAAAGAGCACGGGCTTTGGAGTTAGAGGTCATGGGTTCAAATCCCAGTTCTGCCAATTACCAGCTGTGTGACTTTGGGCAAGTCACTTAACTTCCCTGTGCCTCAGTTACCTCATCTGTAAAATGGGGATTAAGACTGTGAGCCCCCTGAGGGACAACCTAATCACCTTGTGTCCTTCCCAGCACTTAGAACAGTGCTTTGCACATAGTAAGTGCTTAATAAATGCTATCATTATTATTATTATCAATCACTCAATCAATGGTATTTATTGAGTGCTTACCATGTGAAGAGCACTGCATTAAGTATTTGGGAGAATACGACCGAGCTGGCAGACACGTTCCCTGATGAATACCACTAATATCAATAAATAAATTATGGATAGGGATGTAAATAATATGGGGATGAGAGTGAGGTGGATATCTAGTGCACAAAGGTCACAGATCCAAGTGCTTTGATGATGCAGGAGGAAGAGGGAGCCAGGGAAAAGGGGTCTTAATTGAGGAAGGCCTCTTGGAGGAGGTGTGATATCACTAAGGCATGAAACTTGAAACAGCCCTTCTGTGTCATGATGACACCTCTGCTATAATGATAGATGGACCAGCCTCAGGTCGGAGACTTTCACATCAATAATCAGTTAGAAGGACCTGGGTTCTAATCCCAGATCCACCACTCATCTGCTGTATGACCTTGGGCAAGTCACTTCACTTCTCTGGGCCTCTGTTACCTCATCCATAAAATGGGGATTAAGATTGTGAGCCCCAGGTGGGACAAGGGAGTGTCCAAAGCGATTTGCTTGTATGTATCCCAGTAATTCATACATTGTTGTCTTACACTGTCGAGTCGTGTCCGACCCATAGCGATGCCATAGACACATCTCTCCCTGAATGCCCCGCTTCCATCTACAATCATTCTGGTAACATATCCATAGAGTTTTCTTGGGAAAAATCCGCAAGTGGTTTATCACTGTCTCCTTTCACGCAGTAAACGAGTCCCTGTTGTTGACTGTCTCCGGTGCCGCTGCTGCCCAGCACAGGGGAGTTTTTACTTGTAGTAGATAGCCTGACACTCGCTAGCCACTGGCCAAGCTAGGAAATACGAAATACGAAATAGGAAATACGATTGATGATGAGGAATGGCATGGGTAGGCCTCTGCTTGACTCTCCATCCTGTAGTCATTCATTCATTCATTCAATCATATTTATTGAGCACTTACTCTGTGCAGAGCACTGTACTAAGCACTTGGGAAGTACAAGTTGGCAACTTATAGAGACAGTCCCTACCCAACAGTGGGTTCACAGTCTAGAAGGGGGAGATAGAGAACAAAACAAAACGTATTAACAGAATAAAATCAATCAATCAATCAATCAATCATATTTATTGAGCGCTTACTGTGTGCAGAGCACTGTACTAAGTGCTTCGGAAGTACAAGTCGGCAACATATAGAGACAGTCCCTACCCAACAACGGGCTCACAGTCTAGTCTTACACAATATTATGGATGGATGGCTTATCCAGATCAAGGGCTAGTGGAAGATGTTGTTGGCCTACTTTTCAAATAGGAAAATTTATAATTCACTTGGGACATAGATAGAGAAAGCATATTTTCTCAGGAATTAAGGAAGGTCTTTATCCTCTAAAACACAAAATATCTTGAGGGTTTCTCCAAAGATCAGTCTGCTAAATATGGGAAGCAGCATTTCCTCGTGAAAAGAGCAGAGGTCTTAAATAAATAGAATAAATATGTACAAGTAAAATAAATAAAAAAATAGAGTAATAAATACATACAAACATATATACATATGTACAGGTGCTGTGGGGAAGGGAAGGAGGTAAGACGGCGGGGATGGAGGGGGTAGGAGGGGAAGGGAAAGGAGGGGGCTCAGTCTGGGAAGGCCTCCTGGAGGAGGTGAGCTCTCAGTAGGGCCTTGAAGGTAGGAAGAGAGCTAGCTTGGCGGATGTGGGGAGGGAGGGCATTCCAAGCCGGGGGGATGACGTGGGCTGGCGATGGTAGACAGCGGGACAGGCGATGGTAGACTGGTAGAGGACTGGGAACTCCCCAGGTGCCACCCTGAGAGGAATTCGTACATACTAAGCACTTAAAAAATACCATAAAAAATAATCTGCCCAGAGGAAATAATTCTAGAATTGTGGCTTTCTCAGTGCCACTGAAACTCTGAGAAGTCAAGAGTGAGAATTCCACTGCATCAGAGTTCACACTCCTCACTCCTCTCACCCCAAACTTCTCCTGTCTGCAAATTATTTTATGACTGTTTCCCCAACTAAATGGAAAGCTCCATGAAGGCAAGGATTGTGTCTACCAACTCTATTGTCCTCTCCCAATCACTCAGTACAGTGCTCTGCACACAGTAGACTGGAAGCTCATTGAGGGTAGGGGTTGGGTCTACTAACTCTATTTTCCTCACCCCAGTGCTCAGTACAGTGCTCTGCACAGTAGATTGGAAGCTTTTTCAGGGCGGGGTCCATGTCTACTAACTCTGTCATCCTCTCCCAAGTGTTCAGTACAGAACTTTGTATGCAGTAGACTGTAAACCCCTCAAGGATGGAGATTATGTCCACTAACTCTGTTGTCTTGTATTCAGTCATTCATTCAATTGTATTTATTGAGTATTTCCTGTGTGCAGAGCACTGTACTAAATGCTTGGGAAGTATAAGTCAGCAACATATAGAGACAGTCCTTAACCAACAACGGGCTCACAGTCTAGTCTTACACAATACTATGGATGGATGGCTTATCCAGATCAAGGGTTAGTGGAAGATGTTGTTGGTCTACATTTCAAATATGAAAATTTATAATTCACTTGGGACATAGATAGAGAAAGCGTATTTTCTCAGGAATTAAGGAAGGTCTTTATCCTCTAAAACACAAAATATCCTGACGCTTTCTCCAAAGATCAGTCTGCTAAATATGGGAAGCAGCGTTTCCTCGTGAAAAGAGCAGGGGTCCGGGAGTCAGAAGGACCTGGGTTCTGATCCCGGCTCTGCCACCTGTCTGCTGTGTGACCTTGGGCAAGTCGCTTCACTTCTCTGGGCCTCAGTTACCTCATCTGTATAATGGGGAGTAAGACTGTGAGCCCCACGTGGGACATGGGGCTTCAAGACATATCTACTTGGATGTCCTCCCATCATCTCCTCAAACTTGTCCAAAACAGCTCCTTATCTTTCCACTCAAGCCCTGTCCTCTCCCTGACGTTCCCATCACTGTAGAAGCCCCTAACTCTATATCATTCAACCCACATATCCAATCCGTCGCCAAATCCTGTCAGTCCCACCTTCACAACATCACCAGAATCCACGCTTTCCACTCTATCCAGACCACTACCACGTTAATACAATCACTCATCCTCTCCTGCCTGGATGACTACATCAGCCTCCTTGCTGACCTCCCAGACTCCTGTTTCTCCCCACTTCAATCCATACTTCACTCTGCTGCCTGGATAATATTTCTACAGAAACATTCTGGACATGTCACCCCGCTCCTCAAAAAACTCCAGTAGTTGCCCATCCACCTCCATATCAAACAAAAACTCCTGTCCATTGGCTTTAAAGCAGCCCACCAATACCCCATCTTACCTCACCTTACTTCTCTACTTCTCCAGCCCACACACTTCACTCCTCTAGTGCCTCTAACCTTCTCACTGGGCCTCCATCCCACCTGTCTCACCCCAAGCCCCTTGCTCCCTTCCTACCTCTGGCCTGAAATAGCTTCTCTTCTCAAATTTGACAGATAATGACTCTCCCCCATTTAAAGCTTTACTGAAGGCCCATCTCCTCCAAGAGGCCTTCCCACACTAAGGCCCACTTTTCCTCATCTCTAAATTCCTTCTGCATCGCCCTGACTTGCTCTCTTGGCTCTTCCTCCTTCCCAGCCCCAAAGCATTTATGTCTATATCTTTAATTTCATTTATTTGTATTGATGTCTGTCTCCCCCCCACCCACCCCTGCCCTCCAGACTGCCCCCACCCCAGCATCCAGACTGTAAGCTCATCATGGGCAAGGAATTTCACTGTTTCTGTTGTACTGCACTTTCCCAAATGCTTAGTACAGTGCTCTGCACACAGTAAGTGCTCAATAAATATGGTTGAATGGATGAATGAATGACATGGACTATCTCCAACCTGATTACCTTGTATCCATCCCAGCGCTTAATACAGTGCCTAGCACACAGGAGGCACTTCACAATTACCACAAAAAAGATACTAAGCAACAACAGAAATAATCTCCAATGATCACTCCCTGGCATGCCTACTTATAATAATTGTATTCATTCATTCAGTCAGTCATATTTATTGAGCTCTTACTGTGTGCAGAGCACTGTACTAAGCACTTGGGAAGTACAAGTCGGCAACATATAGAGATAGTCCCTACCCAACAATATGTTCACAGTCTAGAAGGGGGAGACAGACAACAAGACAAAACATATAGACAGGTTTCAAAACCGTCAGAATAAATAGAATTATAGCTATATGCATATTATTAATAAAATAGAGTAGTAAATATGTACAAGTAAAATAGAGTAATAAATATGTACAAATACATATTCGTTAGGTGTATACTAAAAGCTTACCAAGAAGCACCATTGCTTAGTGGGTAAAGCACAGGCCTGGGTGTCAGAAGGACATGAGTTCTAATCTTGGCTCCACCACTTGTCTGCTATGTGACCTTGGGCAAGTCATTCCCCCTTCTAGACTGTGAGCCCACTGTTGGGTAGGGACTGTCTCTATATGTTGCAAACTTGTACTTCCCAAGTGATTAGTACAGTGCTCTGCACACAGTAAGTGCTCAATAAATACGATTGATTGATTGATTGATTTCATTTCTCTGGGCCTCAGTTACCTCATCCGTCAAATGGGAATTAAGAACGTGAACCCCATTTGGGACAGGGATTGGGTCCAACCTGATTAACTTATATCTACCCCTGTGCTTAGAACAGTGTTTAGCACATAGTAGCATTTAACAAGTACTATAATTATTATTATTGTTATTATTATTATTACTATGCTCTGGGGTAGATACAAGGGAATCAGTTCAGGCAAGAGTCCTGGCCCCCCAAGGGGTTCAAGGTCTAAAGGAGAGTACCTTGTGAATCTCCATTTTACAGATGAGGATACAAAGCACAGAGAAATCTAGTGACTTACCCAAGGTCACCCAGCAGTCAAGTGGCAGAGGTGGGGTTAGAACTCAGGTCCTCTGCCCCCCAAGCCTATGTTCTTTCCACTAGGTCACGCTGCCTAGTGAACAAAGCAGAGGCATTCTAAACACGATGTTTTCAAGGGCTGCCACCATGCTTAATTCATGCTTTCCAGAAGTGAATTAAATTATTCAGGAGGAAAATCTCTGTGTGCTTACTGGCAGAAGAAGCTGCACTCTCAGACCCAAACCCTCTCACTGGATGCTGACCGGGCCTTGGAGTCAAAAAGGACCTGGGTTCTAATCCAGTTCCACCAAATGTCTGCTGTGTGACCCTGGGCAAGTCACTTCAGTTCTCTGGACCTCAGTTTCCTCACCTGTAAAATAGGGCTTAAGAGTGTAAGCTCCATATGGGACACAGACAGACTTTGTCCACCTGATTAACCCCAGCATTCATAACAGTGCTTGGCACACAGTAAGCACTTAACAACTGCCATAATTATTATTAATTGCTATTATTACCTGCTGGACACGGTCTACAAACAGCAGGAGGATGAATTTGACTGAAGCTCAACAAAAACCTTACCTGGATATTTTCTTTGCAGTGAACTGATTTTCTCCTAATAACTCTTGCCTTAAGTATAATTAATCATATGAATTAAGTCTCAGTAACCTACATAAACCTCTTCTGACAGTTTCTTGTTCCAGCTCAGGGGACAAGAAGAAATCTCATCTGCTACCTCATGGTAAACAAGATGAACTAAATATTGGCTTGGAGATTTTGACATTGAGCGGAGAGGCAGATCAGAAGTGATCTTGCTGAACCAAAGATCAACAACAATCGATTTAAAATTCATTTAGTCACAGCTTTTGAGTGCTTATTGTAGGCAGAGCTTATTTCAACCTGAAGATTAGAAGAGAAAGCAATTTGAAAATGCCAACAGAAAAACGGTCACATTTGTTATTGGTAGTTTGTGACAAGCCCCCACCTGGCTCTATATTTAAGGAAAACATTCTACATCTCCAATAAAAGGAAGGTAGTTACCATGGTGACATAGACAACTATCTAGCAGGAGACCCAAGCAACCCACCGTATGGGGAACTGGGAGGGGAGGAGAAGGGATACAAACAGGATACACAATCAGCTGTCATATGGATAACCAGAATTTATGTTTTATGCTAAAAGCCAATGAAGTAACCACCTTTTTCCCTTAGGCTCTGGAGCATACTTATAATTTCTGTGCAATAGGGTGTACAATCTGACACCAACCAGGTTGGAAACCAAGACTAGGCACAAAGCACTGCGCTAAGCTCTTGGAGGAGTACAATAGAACAGACTTAAGCACTTCGGCAAGACTGCTTGTTTTCATTGCGCATTTTGGTCAGAGGCTAATAAGGATTGACAGACTGTCCTCCTGACCACCAACCCCATCACACTTATGTCCTCTTCCTTATATTCTATTACTTCTCCTACCTGAAATTTATTTTAATATCTGTATCCCCCTTAAATTGTAAAGTCCTCTAATCCCAGCTCTGTACTTACCTACTCTATGACCTTGGACAACTCTCTTAACTTCTCTCAGCCCTAGTTTCCTCATCTGCAAAATGGGGATTCAATATCTGTACTCCTTCCTACTTAGACTGTGAGCCCCCCAGTGGGAAAGGGATTTTGATTATCTTGTATACAGTCCAGAGCATAATACTGTGCTTTTCATTTTTTGTTTCATTTGTTAAGTACTTACTATGTGCCAAGCACTGTTCTAACCCCTAGGCTAGATGCAAGGTATTCAGGTTCATTCATTCAATCATATTTGTTGAGCACTTACTGTGTGCAGAGCACTGTACTAAGCACTTGGGAAGTACAAGTTGGCAACATATAGAGACGGTCCCTACCCAACATCGGGCTCACAGTCTCCATGTCCCACATGGGGCTCACAGTCCATTCATTCATTCAAACATAATTACAGAGTACATATTGTGTTCAGAGCACTGTACTAAGCAATTGGGAGAGTACAAAATAACAATGAACCACCACACTACCTCCCCATAATGAGCTTACAATCCAGAGGGGAAGACAGACATTAATATAAATCATTAAATGACAGATATGTATAAAAGTGGTGTGGGGCTGGAAAGGGAGATGAACAAAGGGAGCAAGTCAGGGAAATGCAGAGGGGAGTGGGAGAAGAGGAAAGGAGGGCTTAGTCAGGGAAGGTCTCTTGGAGGAGATGTGTCTTCATTAAGGCTTTAAATGGGGGAAGAGTAACTGTTTGTCAGATATGAAGAGAGAAGGTGTCCTAAGCCAGAGGCTGGACATGGGAAAAGGGTCATCGGTGAGATAGACAAGAATGAGGTACAGTGAAAAGGTTAGCATTAGAGGGAATGAAGTGTGAGGGCTGGGTTAGAGTACCAGAGTAGTGAGGTGAGGTAGGAGGGGGCAAGGTGATTGTGTGCTTTGAAGCCAAAGGTGAGGAGTTTTTGTTTGATGTGGAGGTGGATGGGCAACCACTGGAGTTTCTTGAGGAGTGGGGAAACACGTCCTGAGCATTTTTGGGGATAAATGATCTGGGCAGCAGAGTGAAGTTTGGACTGGAGTGGGGAGAGACAGGATGCTGGGAGGTCAGCAAGGAGGCTGATATGGTAATCGAGGAGGGATTGGATAAGTGCTTGCATTAACATAGTATAAATTTGATGGGGGAGACCCACAAATCTAGTGAGGTAGACTGACAAAAATTATTTTCAGCTGTAGAAAGAATAAGGATTGAGTAGGAAGAGGTAGAAACACAGCAGGACCGAACAGCTGAAGCTATAACTGAATAATAATAATAATAATGGCATTTATTAAATGCTTACTATGTGCAGAGCACTGTTCTAAGCACTGGGGAATTTACAAGGTGATCAGGTTGTCCCACGTGGGGCTCACAGTCTTCATCCCCATTTTACAGATGAGGGAACTGAGGCCCAGAGAAGTTAAGTGACTTGCCCAAAGTCACACAGTTGACAAGTGGTGGAGCCAGAATTTGAACCCATGACCTCTGACTCCAAAGCCTGTGCTTTTTCCACTGAGCCATGCTGAATGACAGATAAACACATTAATATAGGACTATATGCACAGGTATGGGAAGTCCTTCTGATTTATGTACCCATATGTCTTGTTCTTTCTCATTTACCACAGGGTTACATTTATTATTACAGTATCAATTCCCATTTTACAGATAACTGAGGCACAGGGAAGTGAAGTGACTTGCCGAAGGTCACACAGCAGACAGATGGCAGAGGCTGGATTAGAACCCAGGTCCTATTGTTTAATTGACAGATCTTGTATATCCTTAAAGAAGCATTCTTCTTTTCCCCTATCACTATATGTAGGCAGTTTCTGTGCTCCTTTTCACTGTTGCCAATTCAGTTCCTTCATAATAATAATTGTAGTATTTGTTAAGCACTTACTCTGTGCCAGACAGTGTTCCAAGCACTGAGATAGATACAAGCTAATCAGGTTGGATGCAGCCCCTGTCCCATGTGAGGCTTGCAGTCTTCATCCCCATTTTCCAGATGAAGGCATTGAGGCACAGAGAAGTGAAGTGACTTGCTCAAGGTCACACAGCAGACACGTGGCAGAGGTGGGATTAGAACCCATGACCTTCTGTCTTCCCAGTCCATGCTCTGTCCACTATGCCATGCTGTTTCTCTTTAGTAACTGGTTCAGCAACCTACCAAATTTGTTTTCAGGGCTAATTCTGCCCTTCCCTTTAAGGGCTAGCGAGAGGGAGGAAGAGAGAGAGAGAGATTTAGTAATAGGCAGGGAAAGGAGGGGGATCTTGGCATCAGTAAATAGGATTTCAATTCCATTATCCAGGACGTCACCTAGCCTTTGCTGTTTACGTAAGGATCTTTGGGGATCAGTTATTTCCAGGGTGACTTTTGATTCCTTCGTTGTTCACTGGGTCGCTAAGCTGGTAAAAAGCTTTCATTGATTTGTTACTGTGTTCAATTACTTCCACTTCACTTAATCATCCAATAGAGATTATGGTGAAATCCTCTTAAGGCGTTTTCCAAAGAAAATGTTATATCCGTGAAAATGTGTGTGTATTAAAACAGGTCATTTAAAGCCTCAAAATAAGCATGCATTTAGGAAGAGATGATTTATGCTGGGGGATGTGTGAGGCTGAGGGTGAATATCATGAAACACAACCCGGATGTAGCTTTGGACAATTACAGGAGAGAGCAGATAATTCCATAATAGCCGGAGAACTGGGTTCTGTGAAATTCGGTGTTTACAAGACATCTTTATGAATTAAAATCTTGGACTTTTACCTTACAATGTCAGGGCAGGGAAAATGCTATATAGTACCAATTAAATTGAATCCCTGGGATTCCTATTCCAGGAAGCACCATGGCTTACTAGAAAGAGCACAGTCAATCAATCGTATTTATTGAGTGCTTACTGTGTGCACAGCACTGTACTAAGCACTTGGGAAGTACAAGTTGGCAACAGTCCCGAGAGTCAAAGGACCTGGGTTCTAATCCTGGCTCTTCACATAGTAAGTGGTTAACAAATACCAACATTATTATTATTATTATTATTATTAACTTGGGCAACTCAACTTCTCTGTGCCTCAGTCCCCTCACTCGCAAAATGGGGATTCAATACCTGCTCTCCCTCCTACTTGGATGGTGAGCCCCATGTGGGACCTGATTATTTTGTATCTACCCCACTGCTTAGTATACAATGCTTGGCACATAGTAAGCTCTTAACAAATACTACAATAGAAATCCCCTGAACATCTATCCTTTATAAGGTGGAACGATCAGGTACAAAGGTACTACCTGAAATCTAATTCCCCCAACACTGAACAGCCTCCCACTCTCTCTTGACCCACTGGATGCTGAGAGCTCTTTTTTATTTAAAAATCCATCAATATCAATCAATCAATGTTATTTATTGAGGGCTTACTATGTGCAGAGCACAGTACTAAGCCTTTGGGGGAGTACAGTTCAATAGAGTTGGTAACATTCCCTGCCCACAACGAGCTTTCAGTCTAGAGGGGGAGAAGGATGCTAAAGTATGGATATAATAATTGTGGTATTTGTTAATAATAAAAAACAATAATAATAATTATGGTATTTGTTAAGCACTTACTGTGTGCCAAGCACTGTTCTAAGTGCTGGGGTAGATATAAGGTAAGCAGGTTGTCCCACGTGGGGCTCACAGTTTTAATCACCATTATACAGATGAGGTAACTGAGGCACAGAGAAGTGACTTGCCCAAAGTCTTACAGCAGACAAGTGACTGAGCTGGGATTAGAACGCACGACCTCTGACTCCCAAGCCTGGGCTCTTTCCACTAAGCCATGCTGCTTCTGTTAAGTGCTTACTATGTGCCAGGCACCGTACTAAGTGCTGGACACATAGATAAGTCATTTGGGGATGAAAGTGGAGTGAATATCAAGCACTTAGAGGGTTCAAATCTAAGGGCCTAGGAGACAAAAGGAAGAGGAAGTGGGGGAAAAGAGGGTTTAGCTGCCTTGGTTACTCTATCAACTTCTCTGTTGACCACCCAGCCTCTCGTCGGTCCCCACTCTAGTCCATAATTCACTCTGCTGCCTGGATCATTTTTCTGTAAAAACATTCAGGACATGTCTCCCCAACTTCAAGAACCTCCAACCACCTCTGCATCAAACTCCACGCCAATGGCTTATGAAAAGCAGCAAGGTACAGTGGATAGACCCCGGGCCTAGGAGTCAGAAGGTCATAAATTCTAATCCCGGTACTGGTACTTGTCTGCTATGTGACCTTGGGCAAGTCACTTAACTTCTCTGAGCCTCAGTTACCTCATCTGTAAAATGGGGATTGAAACTGTAAGCCCCGCATGGGACAGGAACTGTGTCCAACCCAATTTGCTTGTATCCACAGCAGTGCTTAATACATTACCTGGCACATAGTAAAGACTTAACAAATACCACATTATTATTATTATTATTACTTAAAGCACTCAATCCTCTTGCCCCCTCCTACCTCACCTCGCTGCTCTCCTAATTCAACCCAGCTTGCACACTTGGTAGAGTACACTACAACAGAATTGGCAGATCCAGTCCCTGACCATAACATGCTTCCTATTGGTTCTACCAGTTCTGAGGCGAAGGGATTGAACTACGATCCAACATGGTGCCACTTCCTTCAGTTATAGGACAAAATTGGATAGGGTCTGGTGCCCGCCCCTCTTCTGCGGTCCTGCCTGATTGGACAGTGGCTGTGGCCTTCCCTCATCTGAGGGTCGCCCCCACCTCGGACTCCCGCTAGCTCCGAGGCATTTATTTTTTGTCATTTTTTTTTAAATAAAAAGAAAACAAAACAAGCCTTCTGATTTCATCTCCTGTGCTCACCTCAGGGCCAGGGCCAGAGGGGCAGGCAAGTGCTTCTCTACTTCCAATGCTGCTCACTTGTACTTCCCAAGTGCTTAGTACAGTGCTCTGTACACAGTAAGCGCTCAATAAATACGATTGATTGATTCCCCACTCCCCAGCCCCTCCCAAACCTCTCTAAGTAATAATAATTATAACAAGAATAATAAGTAGTATTTGTTAAGCACTTGCTATGTGCTAGACACTGTACTAAAAACTGGAGTGGATACAAGCTAATAAGGTTGGACACAGTCCCTGTCCCATGTGGGACTCACAATCTCCTTCCCCATTTTACAGATGAGGAAACTCAGGCACAGACAAGGGAAGTGATTTGCCCAAGGCCACACAGCAGACAAGTGGCCTCTAGACCATGAGCTCGATGTAGGCAGGAATATGTCCGTTTCTTGTTATAGTATACTCTTCCAAGTGCTTAGTACAGTGCTTTGCACACAGTACGTGCTCACTAAATTCAATTGAATGAATGAATGAAGTGGTGGAGCTAGAATTAGAACCCATGACCTTCTGACTCCCAGCAGGCTCTAGCCACTACGATTGCAGAGTCTAAGTGATTCTTATGTGTCAAGCACTGAACTAAGCACTGGGGCTAGATACAAGGCAAACAGGTCCCTGTTCCTGTCCCACACGGGGCTCACAGTATGTGGGGAGAGAAAGAGAGACAGATATTTAATCCCCATTCTACAGATGAGGAAGCCGAGGCTCAGAGAAGTGAAATGACTTCCCTAGCCCATGCTAACCCGCAACAGAATCCCATTCTCCAGGGCGTAAGCAGGGCAGAGGTCTTCTAGAAGCCTCTGTGGTTGGGTGACAATTGACACGTCAAGTTGAAATACATTTGAATGTTCATTCATTCATCCATTCAATCATATTTATTGAGTGCTTACTGTGTGCAGAGCACTGTACTAAGCGGCTGGGAGAGTACAATACTACAATAAACAGACATATTCCCTGCCCACAACAAGCTCACAGTCTAGAGTATAACCTGAGCAGAAAAGAAACTGAAAAGAAAAGAAACCTTAACAGAAAAGAAACTCAAGCATCTATTTATTCATTCATTCAATCGTATTTATTGAACGCTTACTGTGTGTAGAGCACTGTACTAAGCGCTTGGGAAGTACAAGTCAGCAACATATAGAGATGGACCCTACCCAACCATGGGCTCACAGTCTAGAAGGGGGAGACAGACAACAAAACAAAACATGGAGACAGGTGTCAAAACCATCAGAATAAATAGAATTATAGCTAAATGCACATCATTAATAAAATATAGAGTAGTAAATGTGTACAAGTAAAATAAATATAGTAATAAATCTGTACAAATATATACAAGTGCTGTGGGGTGGGGAAGGGGGTAGCACAGGGGGCATGGGGAGGAGGAGAGGAATAAGGGGGCTCAGTTTGGGAAAAGGGGGCTCAGTCTGGGTGAGCGCTATTACAGTGTGATGGTTCAAAGGAGACAATATCCCCGCATGACTCTCAAAACATGCACCCACACAATCACACCAGTGGGCTATATTGTTATATTGTCCTCTCCCAAGTGCTTAGTACAATGCTCTGCAAACGGTAAGTGCTCAATAAATACAACTGTCTGACTGTACTAAAATGGTATATCTGGAAAATTCAAAGAATCTTTGATCATGAATGCCTATTTTTAAACCGCATTGCTTTCAGGAAGAAGCACTTAAAATGGAGTATTAGAATAAAGAGGCCTTGAAAGTTTAGTAAAATCATCTCAAATAGGACAAGCCCCAGTGGAAAAAGAAATGCATCATTTACTCTATTCTTCAGATTATGAGTGGCTGTTGGTCTAGATGGCTTAGTGAGGCAGCACACTTTTTACCTCACTAATTTATTTTAAAATAACTTGTCTACAGGTGGAAAGACATCTGACAGGGAGTCTAGAGACCTAGCTTCTAATCGCCGCTCTGCCCCTGGCCTGCTGTGTGCCCTTGGGAAAGTGACTTAGCCTCTCTGGGCCTCCATTTCCTCATCTGTGAAACAGGGTTAAGAAACCACCCCACTCTCCCTCAGACTGAGAGCTCCATGTGGGAAAATGGTTGTGTCCAATAAAACAATAAGCAGACGCATTTCCTGCTCGCAGTGAACTAACAGTCTAGAGGGAGAGACAGATATTAATATAAATAAACAAATTGCAGATATGTATATAAGCACCATGGGGCTGGACGGGAGGATGCATAAAGGGAGCACGTCAGGGCAATGCAGAAGGAGTGGGAGAAGAGGAAAGGAGGGCTTAGGGAAGATCTCCTGGAGAAGGTGGGCCTTCAATAAAGTTTTTAAGTGGGGAAGAGTCATTGTCTGCCAAATATGAGGAAGGAGGATGTCCCAGGTCAGAGGATGTTGGGTAGTGGTAGGGGATGAAATAGACGAGATGGAGGTAAAGTCAGAAGGTTAACATATTGAGGAATGAAGCGTGTGGGCTGGGTTGGAGTAGGAGAGTAGTGAGGTGAGGTAGGAGGGGGCAAGGTGATGGACTGTTTTAAGCTAATAATAATAATCATGGTACTTGTTAATAACAATAATAATAATAACAATGGTATTTGTTAAGCACTTACTATATGCCAAGTACTGTTCTAAGCACTGGGAAAGACACAAGGTTATCAGAGTGTTCCTCTTGGGGCTTACAGTCTTCATCCCCATCCTACAAATGAGGCAACTGAGGCACACAGAAGTTAAGTAACTTGCCCAAAGTCACACAGCTGACAAGTGGCGGAGCGAGGATTAGAACCCACGACTTCTGACTTCCAAACCTGGGCTCTTGCCACTAAGCCACCCTGCTTCTCTTACAAGCACTGAACTAAGCCCTGAAGTAGATACGAGATAATTAGGTTCTTACTACCGGCTTTAAAGCATTCTATCACCTTCCCCTTTCCTATCTTATCTCTCTGATTTCCTGCTACAACTCAGAAAACTCAATTCACTCCTCTAATGCCAGCTTACTCACTGTCCCTCAATCTCATCTATCTCGCTACCAACCTCTCGTCCATGTCCTGCCTCTGGCCTGGGATGCCTATTCCTCGTCATATACGACAATCACTCTCCCCACCTTCAAAGCCTCACTAAAACCATATCTTCTCCCAGAGGACTTCCCCCCCCAAACTCTCCTTTCCCCTATTTCCTCTCCCTTCAACTGTCACCATTGTACTTGAATTTGTACCATTTATTTACCCCACTCTCAGTCCCAAAGCGTAACGTCTGTATCCGTAATTTATTCATTTAAATTAATGTCTGTGTCCTCCTTTAGACTATAGGCTCTTTGTAGGCAGGGAACAAGTCTACCAACTCTTCCAAGCGCTAAGTAATGAGCTGTGCAAACACTAAGCAGTCGATAAATATGAGTGACTGATTAATTCATTTCCACTAAGCCACACTGTCTTCTGTGATAATAATAATTATAATAATTGTGGTATTTGTTAAGTGTTTACTATGGGCCAGACACTGCGCTAAGTGCTGGGGTAGATACAAGCAAATCGGATTAGACACAGTTACTGTCTCATGTGAGGCACACAGTCTTGATCCCCATTTTACAGATGAGGCAACTGAGGCACAGAGAAGTGAAGTGACTTGCCCAAGGTCACATAGCAGACAAGGGGCAGAGCTGGGATTAGAACCCAGACTTTTTGACCCCACAGGCCCATGCTCTATCCACTACGCCATGTCACCTTTAATGTTTGAAGTTAACATATAACATGAGAAGCAGCGTGGCTTAGTGGAAAGAGCCTGGGCTTTGGAGTCAGAGGTCATAGATTCAAATCCCGGCTCCGCCAGTTGTCAGCTGTGTGACTTAGGGCAAGTCACTTAGCTTCTCTGGTCCTCAGTTCCCTCATCTGTAAAATGGGGATGAAGACTGTGAACCCCATGTGGGACAACCTGATCACCTTGTATCCTCCCCAGCGCTTAGAAAAGTGCTTTGCACATAGTAAGCACTTAATAAATGCCATCATTATTATTATTATGTATCAACAATAGGCAATGGAATAGCTGGCTCATTTACCTAGAGCAGAATATCATCAATTAATCTTTTAAAAGTATTGCTTAAGTATCTATTGTGCTCAGAGCACTGACTGAGCATTTAGGAGAGTCAGTCAGTCATTCGGTCAATTGTATTTATTGAGCACTCACTGTGTGCAAAGCACTATACTAAGCGCTTGGGAGAGTACAACACAATAAACAGACACATTCCCTGTCCACAACAAGAGAATACCATAGTGCTAGTAGATACAATCCCTAATAACACTAAGGAAAATGTCTGGTGCCACAGTCCTGATGGGATAAAAGTGCCTTCAAGTTCTCATTTTCTCTTTTCTCACTCCCGTCTGTGTTCCCCTTGCTCTTGGATTTGCACTCTTTATTCACCCCTCCCTCAGCCCCACAGCACTTATTTACATGTCCATCATTTTTAAAATTTATATTAATGTCTGCCTTACTCTGTAGACTTTAAGCTCATTATGGGCAGCGAACGTTTCTACCAACTCTTTTATAATCGCACTCTTCCAAGCGATGAGCGTACTGCTCTGCACACAGTAAGTACTCAATAAATATGATAGATTGATTGATTGGCGTACAAGGAAGGGAAGAAATCAATTCTGTAAGACCAGACTGTAATGCTGTTAGATTGCAAACTACCTGATCACCTTGTATCCCCCCAGTGTTTAGAACAGTGCTTGGCACATAGTAGGCACTTAACAAATGCCAACATTATTATTATTATTATTATTATTATTATTATTATTACTTGAGAAGAGGCACTGGTCCAGTAGACGGAGCAGAGGATTGAGATTTTTGAGACCTGGGTTCTAATCCCACATCTTTCACTTGCCTGGTGGGTCACCTTGGGGAAATCATTTATCTTTTCTGTTCTTTGGTTTCCTCATCTGTAAAATAATGATGAGACTTGTTAAGCACTTATTATATGTAAAGCGCCCTTCTAAGCCCCAGGGTAGATACAAGCTAATCAGATCAGACAGAGAAGCATCATGTTCTAGTGGATTGAGCATAGGCCTGGAAGACAGACGGACCTGGGTTCTAATCCCGGCTCTGCCACTTGTCTTCTGTGTGACCTTGGGCGAGTCACTTTACTTCTCTGTGCCTCAGTTCCCTCATCTGCAAAATGGGGATTGAAACTGTGAGCCTCATGTGAGACAGGGACCGTGTCCAACCCGATTTGCGCATCCCCACCCCAGCGCATAGTACAGTGCCTGACACGTAGTAAGTGCTTAACAAATACCACAGTTATTATTATTATTGTTATTGTTACACAGTCCCTGTCTCATATGGGGCTCACAGTCTGAGTAAGAAGGAAAACAGGAATTGAATCCCTATTTTACCAGTGCTTTGCACACAGTAAGTGCTCAATAAATAGGACAAAGAATGAGATTTTACACTTGTGGACACTGTGGCCCAGAGAAATGAAGTGTGACTTGCTCACGGTCACATAGCAGACAGGTGGCAGAGCAGGGATTAGAACCCAGGTCCTCTGACTCCCAGGGCCATGTTTCATTCATTCATTCATTCAATCGTATTTATTGAGCGCTTACTATGTGCAGAGCACTGTACTAAGCACTTAGTACACTGCTCTGCACACAGTAAGCGCTCAATAAATACGATTGATTGATTGATTGATTGGGAAGTACAAGTTGACAACATATAGAGACGGTCCCTACCCAACAGTGGGCTCACAGTCTAGTGTTTTATACACTAGGCCCTGCTGCTTCTCCTTTACAATATTTTATTTCAATTCCCATGTTCCTTTCTGCTTTGACTGGTAGTCTCATGTGGGACAGGGACTATGTCTGACCTGATTCTCTTGTATCTGCCCCAGCGCTTAGAACAGCGCTGGAAAGCAGCATGGTGTAGTGGATAGAGCACAGGCCTGGGCATTGGAAGGACCTGGGTTCTAATTCCGGCTCCGCCACTTCATTCATTCAATTATTGAGCTCTTACTGTGTGCAGAGCACTGTCTGCTGTGTGACCTTGGGTGAGTCACATCACTTCTCTGGGCCTCAGTTACCTCATCCGTCAAATGGGGACTAAGGCCGTGAGCCCCATGTGGGACAGGGACTGTGTCCAACCCGATTAGCTTGTATCTACCCCAGCACTTAGAACAGTGCTTGACACATAGTAAGTGCTTAAGAAATATTATATTATCATTATTATTATTACAGTTCTTGACACATCACAAATGTTAAACAAATACCACAGATATTAATAAAAGGCCCCTTTACTTCACTGGAAAAAAATGATGGAGGCAGGTTGAGGATATTTAAAGGTTTGCAAGACACTTTAAGGATATAGGAATGATTTATTTTCCTTCACCTCTAAATGTTAGGATTAGTATGTTACAGGGACAGTCCAGAGATGAATGTTGTTTATGAAAGAAGGGACACAGTAAAATGCAGCCAGTTGTAATGCTGTGTTTACTTATGATGTCAAATCAAGATCAACATTTTTCACTGGTGTGTTGGGCGGACTGCGAATGGGTTGGAAATAAGAAAATGGATTGATAATTGAATACTGAAGAAAGGAATTCTTTAAAAATACCTAAAAGAATTTTCACATGTGAATTCCTGATGGGGCATGAGTTGGCTTTCATTTGCTAATTAGGTAGTTAGCAAAAGGAAAATTGTTTTAAGGCCAATGGTGTCAGATCAAACAAGAAACTGTGGGCTTGGGTCTCATCAGGAATGTTCTCCTTAGGACTATAGGAAGCATGACTCATTCATAATTCCCTTCTTGGGAAGATCCCAAAAGGCCTGAGAAAAGAATGAGTGGGTCCAAACTTCCTCTGGGGGGATTTTGCTGATTTTACCGACTCAAATGGCTTCTTCGGTTCAGTTAGTCAACCAAATCACTCTTCCCAACTTCAAACCCTTATTGAAGGCACATCTCCTCCAAGAAGCCTTCCATTCATTCAGTGGTATTTATCGAGCTCTTACTGTATGCAGAGCATTGTACTAAGAGATTGGAAAGTACACTTCAGCAATAAAGAGAGACAATCCGTGCCCACACCAGGCTTAAGCCCAAATTTCCTTTACTCCCTCTCCCTTCTGCGTCACCCTTGCCCTTGGATTTGCTCCCTTTATTCACCCTTCCTTCAGCCTCACAGCCCTTATGTACAGATCTGTAACATTTATTTTTATCAGTGCCTGTCTCCCCCTCTAGACCTAAGCTCATTGTTGACAGGGAATTTATCTTCTAACTCTATTAATTATAATAATAATAATAATAATGGTATTTGTTAAGCACTTTGTGCAAATCACTGTTCTAAGCACTGGGGGGATACAAGGTGATCAGGTTGTTCCACATGGGGCTCACAGTAATACCCATTTTACAGATGAGGTAACAGACACACAGAAGTGAAGTGACTCTCCCAAAGTCACACAGCTAACAACCATCAGAGCTGGGATTAGAACCCATGACCTCTGACTCCCCAGGCCCAGCTCTTTTCTATAAAGCCACATCTCAACTAATAATAATAACAATAATAATGGCATTTATTAAGTGCTTACTATGTGCAAAACCCTGTTCTAAGTACTGGGGAGGTTACAAGGTGATCCCGAGCCCACTGAGCCAGTGGGTTTTGTTTACAGTCTTCATCCCCATTTTACAGATGAGGTAACGGAGGCACAGTGAAGTGATTTGCCCAAAGTCACACAGCTGACAAGTGGCGGAGCCAGGATTAGAAACCACAACCTCTGACTCCCCAGGCCAAGCTCTTTTCACTAAAGCCACATCTCAGATAACAATAATAATAGTAATAATAATAATAATAATGGCATTTATTAAGCACTTACTATGTTCAAAGCACTGTTCTAAGCACTGGGGAGGTTACAAGGTGATCAAGTTGTCCCACAGGTAGCTCACAGTCTTAATCCCCATTTTACAGATGAGATAACTGAGGCACAGAGAAATTAAGTGACTTGTCCAAAGTCACACAGCTCACAATTGGCAGAGCAGGGATTTGAACCCATGACCTCTGACTCCAAAGCCCATGCTCTTTCCACTGAGTATTCTAAATTCTACCTTCTGATCCTGAGATCTTGCAATCAATCTATCCATAGTAATTTTTATTGAGTGCAGTCCTCTGCAGAAAGTAAGTGCCTAATAAATACTAATAATGAATTGATTGTTTACTCTATGCAGGGCACTATACTAAATGCTTGGGAAAATACAACAGAGTCAATAAACATGATTGGCTCTGTCACGTCTGCTGTGTGACCTTGGATAAGTCACTTAACTTCTATGTGCATCAGTTACCTCATACACAGCATGTGCCAAACACCGTTCTAAGTGCTGGGGTGGAAATGAGCTAATCAGGTTTGACACAGTCCCAAATGAGGCTCACAGTCTTCATCCCCATTTTACAGCTGCGGTAACTGAGGCACAGAGAAGTTAAGTGACTAGGTGTTTGGGAAGTAAAGAATTATGAAATAGTATGTTCTGTTTCTAGATATGGAGATAGACATCAAACTAAATTATGATTTCATTATCGGTGGTATTTAATGAATAAGGAAAGTTCACCTTCTCCAGGAGGCCTTCCCAGACTGAGCTCCTCTTTACCTCTGCTCCTTCTCCCCTCCCCTCGCCCCAACTCCCTCCCTTTGTTCTTCCCCCTTCCTGCCCCACAGATCATGTATATATATATATATATATATATATATATATATATATATATATATATATACATATATATATTTATTATTCTATTTATTTTATTAATGATTTATCTACACTTCTATCTATTTATATTGATTCTATTGATGCCTGTCTACTTGTTTAGTTTTGTTGTCTGCCTCTCCCCTTCTAGACTGGGAGCCCATTGTTGGGTAGGGATTGTCTTTGTTGCCAAATTGTACTTTCCAAGTGTTTAGTACAGTGCTCTGCACACAATAAGTGCTCAATAAATATGATTGATTGAATGAATGAGGGAATAATGAATGCTTACTGTTTGCAGGACACTGAACTAAGCATTTGGGAGAAGACAATACAACAGAACGATGATGATGATTGAGGTTTCTGTTAGCACTGGTATTTGCATCAGCTCCAGCACTTAATACATACCACTGATGATGAAATCATAATTTAGCTTAATGTCTGACTCCACACCTAGGAAGTGAACATACCATTTCATTCGTTCATTCATATTTATCGAACCCTTATTGTTTGCAGAGAACTGTACTAAGCACTTGGGAGAGTAATACAACAATATAACACATTCCCTGCCCAAAATGAGTTTACAGCCTGGAGGGGTTCCTCAAGGATAAGTTCTTGGTCCCCTTCTGTTCTCTATCTATACTCACTCCCTCGGTGAACTCATTCGCTCCCACGGCTTCAACTATCATCTCTACACGGATGACACCCAAATCTACATCTCTGCCCCTGCTCTCTCTCCCTCCCTCCAGGCTCATATCTCCTCCTGCCTTCAGGACATCTCCATCTGGATATCTGCCCACCATCTAAAACTCAATATGTCCAAGACTGAACTCCTTATCTTCCCTCCCAAACCCTGTCCTCTCCACGACTTTCCCGTCACTGTAGCCATCTACACTACCATCTTACCCATCGCACAAGCCCGCAACCTTGGTGTCATCCTCGACTCTGCTATCTCATTCACCCCACACATCCAATCCGCCGGTCTCATTTCCACAACATCACCAAGATCCGCCCTTTCCTCTCCATCCAAACCGCTACCTTGATGGTTCAATCTCTCATCCTATCCCGACTGAATTACTGCATCAGCCTCCTCTCTGATCTCCCATCCTCCTGCCTCTCCCTGCTTCAGTCTATACTTCACTCTGCTGCCCAGATTATCTTTGTACAGAAATGCTCTGGGCATGTCACTCCCCTCCTCAAAAATCTCCAGTGGTTGCCTGTCAACCTACGAATCAAGCAAACACTCCTCACTCTTGGCTTCAGACTTTCCATCCCCTATCCCCCTCCTACCTCATCTCCCTACTCTCCTTTTCCAGCCTACCCCACACCATCTGCTCCTCTGCCGCTGCTAACCTCCTCACTGGGCCTTGTTCTCACCTATCCCACCGTCAACACCTGGCCCACCTCCTGCCTTTGGCCTGGAATGTCCTCCCTCCTCACATCTGCCAAACTAGCTCTCTTCCTCCCTTCAAAGCCTACTGAGAGCTTACCTCCTCCAGGAGGCCTCCCCAGACTGAGCCCCCCCTTATCCTTTCCTCCTCCTCCTCTCTCCATCACCCCCACTCCCTCCCTCTGCCCTATCCCCTTCCCCTCCCCACAGCACTTGTGTATATATCTACAATTCTATTTATTTTGATGGTATTGACACCTGTCTGTTCTGTTTCGCTGTCTGTCTCCCCCTTCTAGACTGTGAGCCCATTGTTGGGTAGAGACTGTCTCTATATGTTGCTGAATTGTACTTTCCAAGTGCTTAGTACATTGCTCTGCACACAGTAACCTTTCAATAAATATGATTGAATGAATGAATGAATGAAAGTAGAGCTGTCTTAAAGGCGGAGGAAATGTGAGACTGCAGAGAAGAGACATCAGGGCTGGAGATTTAGATTTGGGGATCATCTGCATAGCGGTGATTGTTGAAGCCATGGGAGTAAATGTGTTCTTCATTCATTCATTCAATCATATTTATTGAGCACTTACTGTGTGCAGAGCACTGTACTAAGTCCTTGGAAAGTACAGTACAGTGATAAAGAGAGACAATCCCTGCCCACAATGGTCTTAAAGTCTGGGGGTGGAAGGTGGGGGTGTAGATAGAGAATAGAAATGAACCTTAAGGGATCCCCAAAGTTCGGGGGTAGGAGGGGGAGGAGGAGCCTGCCAAGGAGACTGAGAATGAGCGGCCAGAGAGATTAGAGGAGAACCAGGAGAGGACGGAGTCTGTGAAGACAAGGTTGGGTAACGTTCTGAGGCGAAGGGGATGGTCCACAGTGTCGAAGGCAGTGGAGAGGTCGAGGAGGATTAGGATGGAGCAGAGGCCAATGGATCTGGCAAAAAGAAGATCACTGATGACCTCTGAGAGGGCGGTTTCAGTGGAATGAAGGGGATGGGTGCCAGATTGGAAAGGGTCCAGGAGAGAATCAGAGGTGAGGAATTTGAGACAATGGGTGTAGACGACTCGCTCAAGGAGTTTGGAGAGGAAGGGGAGGAGGGAGATGGAGCGATAACTCGGGGGAGCCATGGGGTCAAGGGAGAGTTTTTTTAAGATAGGGAAGTCATGCACATGTTCTCATCTGCAAAATGGAGATTAATAATAATAATAATAATGGCATTTATTAAGCACTTACTATGTGCAAAGCACTGCTCTAAGCACTGGGGAGGTTACAAGGTGATCAGGTTGTCCCACGGGGGGCTCACAGTCTCAATCCCCATTTTCCAGATGAGGTAACTGAGGCCCAGAGAAGTTAAGTGACTTGCCCAAAGTCACACAGCTGACAATTGGCAGAGCCAGAATTTGAACCCATGACCTCTGACTCCAAAGCCCGGGCTCTTTCCACTGAGCCACGCTGAGCCCCGCATGGGAGAACCTGATAACCTTGTATCTACCCCAATGCTTAGAACAGTACTTGGCACATAGTAAGTGCATCACAAACACTATTATTATTATTATTATTATTATGTTTGAAAGCAGTTGAAAAGAGGCCATTGGAGAGTGAGCGGTTGAAGATGGCTGTTAGGGAGGGCAGAAGGGAGTGGTGGCGAGAGTTTTGATAAGGTACAAAGGAATTATAATAATAATAATAATGGCATTTATTAAGTGCTTACTATGTGCGAAGCACTGTTCTAAGCTCTGGGGAGGTTACCGTTCATTCATTCATTCAGTTGTATTTATTGAGTGCTTACTGTGTGCAGAGCACTGTACTAAGCACTTGGAAATTACAAGTCGGCAATATATAGAGACAGTCCCTACCCAACAACTGGCTCACAGTCTACCAGGTGATCAGGTTGTCCCACGGGGGGCTCACAGCCTTCATCCCCATTTTACAGATGAGGTAACTGAGGCACAGAGAAGTTAAGTGACTTGCCCAAAGTCACACAGCTGACAATTGGCAGAGCTGGGATTTGAACCCCTGACTTCTGACTCCAAAGCCCGGCCCATTCCACTGAGCCACGCTGCTTCTCTGAGAATGGGAATGGGAATGGGATCGGATGCACAGGTGGAGGGGGAGAATTTTGAGAGGAGTCAGAAGGACCCGGGTACTAATCCCGGCTCCTCCACTTGTCTGTTGTGTGACCTTGGGCCAGTCACTTCACTTCCCTGGACCTCAGTTCCCTCATCTGTAAAATGGGGATTAGGACTGTGAGCCCCAGGTGGGACAGGGCCTGTGTCCAACCTGATTAGCTTGTGTCTACATCAGCACTTAGTACAGAACCTAGAACATAGCAAGTGCTTAATGAAAACTATTAAAAAAAACCTGGCCCATAGTCTGCCCATAGCACAGAAGCTGATGAAATACTTTAATGAATTTCTGGAGGGAGAGTTGAAGTCTGATGTTTTTACAAACTCTGAAAAGATAAAGGAAGCCGCCGACATTATTCAAAAGTTTCACCTGATTGCACAGGAGTTACGTTTCGATAGATTTTCAGATGTGAAATCCAAAATAGCAAGTAAATACCATGATTTAGAATGCCAGCTGATTCAGGAGTTTACCAGTGCTCAAAGGAGGTCTGAAATCTCCCGAATGAGAGAAGTAGCAGCAGTTTTGCTCCACTTCAAAGGTTATTCCCACTGTGTTGATGTCTATATAAAGCAGTGTCAGGAGGGTGCCTACCTGAGTAATGATATATTTGAAGATGCAGCAGTACTTTGTCAGCATGTGAACAAGCAAGTGGGTGAGATCTTTAGTAGTCCAGAAGCTGTACTGGCCAAACTTATGCAAAATGTGTTTGAAATCAAACTTCAGACTTTTGTGTAGGACCAGTTGGAAGGCTGTAGGACGTCTGATGCAGAGCAGTACCTCAAAAATCTCTATGATCTGTACATGAGAACGACCAACCTTTCCTGCAAGTTGATGGAGTTTAATTTAGGAACAGATAAGCAGACTTTCTTATCGAAGCTTATCAAATCCATTTTCCTGTCCTACCTGGATAATTATGTCGAGGTGGAAACCGGTTATTTGAAAAGCCGAAGCGCGATGATCCTGCAGCACTGTTACGATTCCAAAAACCATCAGAAGAGATCTATCGGTGCAGGCGGTATTCAAGATCTAAAGGAGAGAATTAGACAGCGTACAAATTTACCCCTGGGACCAAGCATCGACACCCACGGTGAAACCTTTTTGTCCCAAGAAGTGGTGGTTAATCTCCTAAAAGAAACGAAGCAAGCCTTTGAAAGGTGTCACAGGATTTTTCAAATAAGAAAACTGGAAGGGACTTCCAAATCATCCCCTGAGTGATTTCCTCCTTCCTTCAATGATAAGTAGCGGTATTGCTCATCTCCACAGACACATGGAGCAAGAGCTCTATTACTCTATTTATTTATTTTATTTGTACATATTCTATTTATTTTATGTTGTAAATATGTTTTGTTTTGTTCTCTGTCTCCCCCTTCTAGACTGTGAGCCCACTGTTGGGTAGGGACCGTCTCTATATGTTGCCAACTTGTACTTCCCAAGCACTTAGTACAGTGCTCTGCACACAGTAAGTGCTCAATAAATACAATTGAATGAATGAATGAATGAATGGATTATTTCTTTTCTCTTAATCTCATCACTCCAAATTGCCCTACTCCATGTTCCACAGAATTTCTCCAGAGTCCTTAACTTTTTAGCCATCTTGTCTTTTTAATAAAATTTGAATACCCAATTTTAGACAATTTTATCATGGGGAAAGTCTGGTTTACCTGGAACCCTAAACTTACACAAAGAAAATGAGTCGGAGCCATTAAATGGCTATTTCAAGAACCTCCAAGTACCATCCCACTCTTTGTCAGTTATTTCCATAGAGATTGGGTAAATATTTGGAATGGTTTTCAGAGTCAAACTTTTTATATAAATTTTGAGTCTTTTCAGGATATTTAAACCCGGACATCAAAAAGAACGCAATTACATCTTAGATTTTATTCCACTTTGCAGATACTTAGATCTTGGTTTACACATTTGGAAGACTTATTCTTGTTTCAGAGTGCTCTGTTTGAATTGCATGTGACAATTCTTCCCAACTTCAGATTTTAAAATTGATGGTTTGTTTCTATTGAGTCGGTAGTCTCTGGGCATTTGGATGGCCTATATTTGCAAAACTGTACTTTTTATGGAAAGCTGATAGTATCGCTGCTGAACTATGCAGGATTCGTCCTTTGGAATATCATCAAGCGTGACATTGGATTAAAATCAATCAATCGTATTTATTGAGCGCTTACTATGTGCAGAGCACTGTACTAAGCACTTGGGAAGTACAAATTGGCATCACATAGAGACAGTCCCTACCCAACAGTGGGCTCACAGTCTAAAAGGGGGAAAATGCCAGGGATGGGGAACATGGTCTGGAAGATTTGAAGGGGAGAGTGTTTCAGGAAGAAGGAAAAGTGTAAACTGGGAGGCTCTCCGTGCCTTAGATGGGCAGAAACCCCTGTCTCTAGCTTATCGTAATTCATTCATTCATTTATTCAATCGTGTTTACTGAGCACTTACTGTGTGCAGAGCACTGTACTAAGCGCTTGGGAAGTACAAGTTGGCAACATATAGAGACGGTCGTTACCCAACAGCGGGCTCACAGTCTAGAAGGGGGAGACAGACCACGAAACAAAACATATTAACAAAATAAAATAAATAGAATAAATATGTACAAATAAAATAAATAAATAAATAGAGTAATAAATATGTACAAACATATATACATATATACAGGTCCTGTGGGGAGGGGAAGGAGGTAAGGTGGGGGGATGGGGAAGGGGAAGGGGGGAGAGGAAGGAGGGGGCTCAGTCTGGGAAGGCGTCCTGGAAGAGGTGAGCTCTCAGTAAGGACTTAAAGGAAGGAAGAGAGCTAGCTTGGCGGATGTGAGGAGGGAGAGCATTCCAGGCCAGGGGGATGACGTGGGTCGGGGGTCGACGGCGGGATAGGTGAGAACGAGGCACGGTGAGGAGATTAGTGGCAGAGGAGCGGAGGGTGCGGGCTGGGCTGGAGAAGGAGAGAAGGGAGGTGAGGTAGGAGGGGGCGAGGTGATGGACAGCCTTGAAGCCAAGGGTGAGGAGTTTTTGCCTGATGCGTAGGTTGATTGGTAGTCACTGGAGATTTTTGAGGAGGGGAGTAGCATGCCCAGAGCGTTTCTGGACAAAGACGATCCGGGCAGTGGTGTGAAGTGTGGATTAAAGCGGGAGAGACAGGAGGATGGGAGATCGGAGAGGAGGCTGATGCAATATGATTGATTCATTCAATCATACAATCATATTTACCGAGCACTTACCGTTTGCAGAGTGTTGTACTAAGCGCTTGGGAGAGTACAATTCAACAATAAACAGACACATTCCCTGACCACAACGAGCTTACAGTCTGGGGGGCAGCTAGAGGACGATCATTTTGGGTATGTTTATGTGTATGTATAACCAGACACCCATTACACCTATGCTAAGTCCTCCTTTCCTCTTCTCCCGCTCCCTTCTGTATCACCCTGACTTGCTCCCTTTATTCATCCACCTCCCAGCCCCACAGCACTTATGTCCATATCTGTCATTTATTTATTTCTATTAATGTCCATCTCCCCCTCTAGACTGTAAGCTCATTGTGGGCAGGGAATATGTCTGCTTTTTGTTGTATCGTGCTCTCCCAAGCACATCATACAGTGCTGAATACACAGTAAACGCTCAATAAATACGATCGACTAAGTCCTCTTGTCCTCTTTTCCCACTCCCATCTGCATCGCCCCTCCAGCCCCACACCACTTATGTCTATACCTGTAATTCACTGATTCATATGAATGTCTGTCTTCCCACCTAGACTGTAAACTCATTGTGAGCAGGGAATATCTCTGTAATATTGTCATACTGTACTCTCCCAAGCGCTTAGCATTCATTCATTTATTCCATCACATTTATTGAACGCTTACTGTGTACAGAGCACTGTACTAAGCGCTTGGGAAGTACAAGTTGGCAACATATAGAGACGGTCCCTACCCAACAGTGGGCTCACAGTCTAGAGGGGGGAGACAAACAACAAAACAAAACAAGTGGACAGGTGTCTATACCATCAGAATAAATAGAATTATAGCTACACAGACATCTTTAATACATCATCATTAGTACAGTGCTCTGCACACAGTAAGCACTCAATAAATATGATTGATGATGATTAATAAAATAAATAGACTAGTATAAAGTAAATAGAATAATAAATATGTACAAGAATAAATATGTACAAGAGTAAATATGTACAAGAGTAAATATGTACAAGGATGTGGTGGCCCCTAGAGCCATGATGTGCTGGCGGGCTCTCCTCCTTTCTCATCCAGCTCTGCTCTCTGACAAGGCCTGAGAATTATCAGTCAGGGCTAAAAAAGATCCAAAATGGCAGCTCTCTGGTTGTTTTCTCTTGGAAGTCTCTCCCCTCCCACTCCTTTTCGCCTCAAAAATTCCCACCCCGCTTTGAGGTCTCTCTCCGAAATGAAAAGTTGGCTCATATCTATGCATATATGTATGTGTGTGGGGGGGTGTTGGGGGAGGGAGACAGAGAGGGGCATCTCCATTTTTGTCTCATCTGCTGTATGACTTTGGGCAAAATCACTTTGCTTCTCTGTGCCTCAGTTTCCCTCATCTGTAAAATAGGGATTGAGACTGTAAGCCCCAAGTGGGACAAGTACCATATCCAATCCTATTTGCTTGTTTCCACCCCAGCGCTTAGTACAGTGACTGGCACATAGTAAGTGTTTAACAAATACCACAATTATTATTATTATTATTTCTTAACCTGTGATAATTTGCCTGAAAAACAGTCTTGGGAAGTACTGCGTGGCTATCATATATTCACCTGTCAGTATATACACCATAGGTGATCAATCAATCGTATTTATTAAGTGCTTACTGTATGCAGAGCACTGCACTAAGCGCTTGGGAAGTACAAGTTGGCAACATATAGAGACAGTCCCTACCCAACAGTGGGCTCACAGTCTAAAAGATGATATACTATATAATCGATCAGTAGGATTTACTGTGACCCTGCTGGGCACTGATTTGGTCCAACATATAATAATAGTGATTATGGTATTTGTTAAGTGTTTCTTGTGTGCCACCGTATTAAGCACTCGGGGAGATATCAGATAATTGGTTTGAACACAGGCCCTGTATCACATGGGGCTCACAGTCTGAATCCCCATTTTACAGATGAGAAATTGAGGTACAGATAAGTTAAGTGACTTGCCCGAGGACACCCAGCAGACAAGTGGCGGAGTCAGGATTGGGCCCCAGGTCATCTGACTCCCAGGCCTGAATTTCAGCATTAATCTATCAAGCAATGGTATTTATTGAACATTTATATTAAGCACTTGGGAGAGTACAATACAACAGAGTTGGTAGACATATTCCCTGCCTTCAAGGAACTTATAGTCTAGAGAGGAGCTTACAGTCTGGAGCAAGTCTTCTTCAAGTCTGGGAAGCAACATGATCTAGGAGATAGAGCCTGGGCCTGGGAATTGTGAAGACTAGGATTCTAACCTGCATTCTGCCACATGACTGCTGAATGATCTTGGGCAAGTCACTTGACTTCTCTGTGCCTCAATTTCCTCAAATGTAAAATGGACTTTAAATCCTACTCCTTCCTAATTAGACTGTGAGCCCCATATGGGACAGGCATTGCATTCAACCTGATTCTCCTCTAGCAACCCAGTGCTTGGTACAATGCTTGGCACAAAATAAGCACTTAACAAGTACCCATAAAAAGCTCTGACGTTTGACTTCATATATCATCAATCGTATTTATTGAGCGCTTACTGTGTGCAGAGCACTGTACTAAGCGCTTGGGAAGTACAAATTGGCAACATATAGAGACAGTCCCTGCCCAACAGTGGACTCACAGTCTAAAAATATATGTACATACATAGAGGGAGGAAGAGAGAGAGAAAGAAATATATATAGAGACAGAAGATAAACTGCATGGCCCAGAGGATAGAGACTGGGAATCAGAAGGTCCTAGTTTCTAATCCCGGCTCCATCGCTTGTCTTCTGTGTGACTTTGGACAAGTCATTTCACTTCTCTGGGCCTCGGTTCTCTAAATCTGTAAAATTGTGATTAAGACTGTGAGCCCCATGTGGGACAGGGACTGTGTCCAACCCGATTTGCTTGCGCTCACTCCAGCACTTAGTATAGTGCTTTGCACATAGTAAGTGCTTAACAAATACCATTATCATTATTATTAGATGGAAAAATAATAATGATAATGGTGGTATTTGTTAAGCTCTTACTATATGCAAAGCACTGTTCTAAGTGCTGGGGGGATACAAGGTGATCAGGTTGTCCCACATGGGGCTCACAGTTTTAATCCCCATTTTTCTGATGAGGTAACCGAGGCCCAGTGAAGTTAAGTGACTTGCCCAAAGTCACACACCTAACAACCAGCAGAGCTGGGATTAGAACCCATGACCTCTGATTCCCAAGCCCGGGCTCTTTCCTCTGAGCCACGCTGCTTCTCAATCAATCAATCAATCAATCAATCATATTTATTGAGCACTTACTGTGTGCAGAGCACTGTACTACACGCTTGGGAAGTACAAGTTGGCAACATATAGAGACAGTCCCTACCCAACAGTGGGCTCACAGTCTCGAAGATATAATCTAGATATTCTCTAGATATACACTGGCATATATGTCTATGTGCAACTATATTTGAAGATACATTCAACAAGCGCTTAGTACAGTGCTTTGCACACAGTAAGAGCTCAATAAATGTGATTGAAAGAATGAACAAGCCTAAGGAGGTAGGTATGTATAAAACAGATTCCATAAGCAGCTCACAGCTCTAGTTTACTACAGGGTGTGCTACTTGCTGAGTCTGTTTTTCAACAAATGATCTTGGGCTGGGAAATGCATTTGGAAAGGCCTCGTAGGGCAGGTGGCCAATGTCTTGAATCCACCCAGCTGGATTTGAGGGATTCAGCTCTGAACCAATTCCTTGCGGAGATTGGGAGGGGTAGGGTCAGAAAAATGAACGGAAGGGTCATTCATTCATTCATTCATTCAATCGCATCTGTTGAGCGCTTACTGTGCACACGACTATGTCTCCAAGATGAGGCCCAGCCCTCCCAAACCTCGGTTCAGTCAGGAGCTTCTTGGAAGTTCACTGAACCTCTAAAATTTAAGTAGGAGGCAGTATGGCCTCATAGATAAAGCACGGATCTGGGAATCAGAAGGACCTAGGTTCTAATAAATAATTTTGGTACTTGTTAAGCGCTTCCTATCTGCCAAGCACTGTTCTAAGTGCTGGATCCCAGCTCCACCACTTGTCTGCTGTGTGACCTTGGGTAAGTCACTTCTCTGTGCCTCTGTTACCACATCTGGAAAATGGAGATTAAGACTTTGAGCCCCATATAGGACATGAACTGCGGTCAACCTGATTAACTCTAGATTGTGAACTCATAATGAGCGAGTATTATACGATCATACTTAATAAATATGATTGAATGAATGAATGCAAGGGAACGTGTCTATTTATTGTTATATTGTACTCTCCCAAGCACTTAGTAGGGTACTTTGCATTCAGTAAGTGCTCAATAAATACGACTGAGTGAATTAGCTTTTTTATAGTATTTGTTAAGCACTTACTATGTGCCAAACACTATTCTAAGCGCTGGAGTAGATATAAAATAATCAAGTTGTCCCACGTGGGGCTCACAGTCTTCATCCCACTTTCCAGATGAGGTAACTGAGGCACAGTGAAATGAAGTGGCTTGCCCAAGGTCACTCAGCTGACAAGCGGCGGAGCCGGGATTAGAACCCATGTCCTCTGACTCCCAAGCTTGTGTCTACCCCAGCGCTCAGTACAGTGCCTGGCACATATTAAGCGCATGGCTCAGTGGAAAGAGCATGGGCTTGAGAGTCAGAGGTCATGGGTTCTAATCCCAGCTCTGTCACTTCTCAGCTGTGTGACTTTAGGCAAGTCACTTAACTTCTCTGTGCCTCAGTTTCCTCATCTGAAAAATGGGGATTAAAGACTGTGAGCCCCATGTGGGACAACCTAATTACCTTGTATCTCCCCCAGTGCTTAGAACAGGGCTTAGCACATAGTAAGCACTTAACAAATACCAAAATTATTATTATTATTATTTTAAAAAACGGCCACTGTGATTTGCTAAATCTCATTTTCCTTTGGGGAAGACTACTTCAACGTTTGAAAATCTTTTCAGAGTTTGATCCATTGGGCATATCTTAATGTCTAGGGAAGCATCGTGGCCTAGTGGAAAGAGCATGGATCTGAAACTCAGAAACTCTAATATTGGCTCTACCACACACTGACTGTATAATATTAATGGCTTTTTACTTATTTTGAAATATATATATATACATATATATATATATATATATATACATATATATATCTAAGGCAACCACTTGCCTGCTGTGTGACCTTGAGTAAGTAACTCAACTTCCCTGTGCCTCAGTTTCCTCATCTGACAAGTGGGGATTAGGGCTGTGAGCCCCATGTGGGACACGGACTTTGCCCAACCTGATTATTTTGTATCTACCCCTAAACTTAATATAACTAAGAAGCACTTAAATGCCATTGAAATTCATGCATTCATTCAATCGTATTTATTGAATGCTTACTATGTGCAGAGCACTTAGCTAAGCGCCTGAGAGAGTGCAATACAACAATAAACAGATATATTCCCTGTCCACAACAAGCTTGAAAGAAGGCTCAGTGGAAAGAGTGCAGGCTTTGGAGTCAGAGGTCATGGGTTCAAATCCTGGCTCCACCAATTGTCAGCTGTGTGACTTTGGGCAAGTCACTTAACTTCTCTGGACCTCAGTTACCTCATCTGTAAAATGGGATGAAGACTGTGAGCCCCCCGTGGGACAACCTGATCACCTTGAAACCTCCCCAGTGCTTAGAACAGTGCTTTGCACATAGTAAGCCCTTAATAAATGCTATTATTATTATTATCACCAAGAGTGATATTGTTATTATTGTAATTATTATAATTACCTCTCCTTCTGCATTGCCTATGTACTTACTGTCACCTTTGGGCATTTCGTACATATCTTTAAATTATATATTATAAATTATTTATTCAATTTGTTATTAATGCCGTCGAGTCTTATGTCAATGTCTTATGCCGTTGAGTCGTCTATGACCCGTAGTGATGCCATGGGCACATCTCTCCCAGAATGCCCCGCTCTCGTTCTGCAATCGTTCTGGTAGTGGAGCCGTAGAATTTTCTTGGTAAAAACATGGAAGTGGTTGAAAACTGCCTTCTTCCAAGCAGTAAACTTGTGTCTCCATCCTATCCCATCTGGACTACTGCATCAGCCTTCTCTCTGATCTCCCATCCTCGTGTCTCTCCCCACTTCAATCCATACTTCATGCTGCTGCCCGGATTATCTTTGTCCAGAAACGCTCTGGGCATATTACTCCCCTCCTCAAAAATCTCCAGTGGCTACCAATCAATCTGCACATCAGGCAGAAACTCCTCACCCTAGGTTTCAAGGCTGTCCATCACCTCGCCCCCTCTTACCTCACCTCCCTTCTCTCCTTCTACAGCCCAGCCCACCCCCTCCGCTCCTCTGCCGCTAATCTCCTCACCGTACCTCGTTCTCGCCTGTCCCGCAATCGACCCCCGACCCACGTCATCCCCCGGGCCTGGAATGCCCTCCCTCTGCCCATCCGCCATGCTAGCTCTCTTCCTCCCTTCAAGGCCCTGCTGAGAGCTCACCTCCTCCAGGAGGCCTTCCCAGACTGAGCGCCTGCCTTCCTCTCCCCCTCGTCCCCCTCTCCATCCCCCCCATCTTACCTCCTTCCCTTCCCCACAGCACCTGTATATATGTATATATGTTTGTACATATTTATTACTCCATTTATTTATTTATTTTACTTGTACATATCTATTCTATTTATTTTATTTTGTTAGTATGTTTGGTTTTGTCTCCCCCTTTTAGACTGTGAGCCCACTGTTGGGTAGGAACTGTCTCTATATGTTGCCAATTTGTACTTCCCAAGTGCTTAGTACAGTGCTCTGCACACAGTAAGCGCTCAATAAATACGATTGATGATGACTCTCTCCCATGCTGTTCCTGACCAGCACAGGTGAGTTTTGACTTGTAGCAGATTGTCTTCTACTCACTAGCCACTGCCCAAGGTAGGAATAGAATGGACAGGCCTCTACTTGACTCTTACCTCCCATAGTGAAGACTGGTAGAGGACTGGAAACTCTCTAGGTGCTACCCCGAGAGGGGTCTTTAGGGGCCATCTCTAATGAATCTGACATTGCTCAAATGGAACAGAAATAAGGTTAGGTTTCAACTCACAATTTCCCCTTCAGAGTCTATTCTCTAGCTCTGTTCATTCTCCAGCTTCTTCATCTTTAGGGTTTTCAGGGGAAACATATATGATCTACAGGAAAGACCCATTGTTTTACAAGACTTTAGGTCCATGAATGAGCAGATAGAAAGTTCATGCTTTGCTTGCTAATCCCCTTTCTATTAAACTTCTTAGTACTTTTATATTCAGGGAACCATGGGTACAAAGAGTCAGTAATTGCTGCAAATAATCCAGCTTTATGTTGCAGCTGCAAAATATAAAATTGTCTTTTCTTTTCTGGACGGTTCTAAATAAAAGAAGATCTGTAATACTGCCAGATGGCTCAATGTTGTATTCCTGGAGAGGAAAGGAGTCTGTAAGAGGAAGAAACACTTCCCATAAACCATGAAGATTATGACTAAGGTGAGATATATCATCTGTTGTGGTCTGCTCTGGTGAACGGTTTAAATTGTGACTGAGTAGCAGTAATGGTATTTATTGAGCACCCACTAGGTACAATGCACAGTACTAAGCATGTGGGAAAATGCAACAATTAATCAATCAATAAACCAACCAAAGGGGGAGGATTCAGCCTTCTTCTTGCTAATAATAATAATGATAGTAATGATGGTATTCATTAAGCGCTTACTATGTGCCAAGCACCGTTCTAAACATTGGGGTAGATACAAGGTAATCAGGTTGTCCCACATAAGGCTCACAGTTTTAATCCCCATTTTGCAGATGAGGTAACTGAGGCACAGAGAAGTTAAGTGATTTGCCCAATGTCATACACCTTACAAGTGGCATAAATAAATCATATTCATAAATACAATTGAATGAATGAATGAATAAATGGTGTTTATTGAGCACTTACTGCGTGCAGAGCCTGTTTTAAGCACTTGTCTTATGCCGTCGAGTCGTTTCCAATCCAGAGTGACACCACAGACACATCTCTCCCAGAACGCCCCGCTCTCCATCTGCAATCGTTCCGGTAGTGGATACACGGAGTTTTCTTGGGAAAAATCCAGAAGTGGTTTACCATCGCCGCCTTCTGTGCAGTAAACCCAAGTCTCTGCCTTCAACTCTCTCCCGTGTCGCTGCTGCCCAGCATGGGGGAGTTTTGGCTTGTAGCAGATGGCCGGCCACTCACTAGCCACTGACCAAGCTAGGAATGGAATGGACAGGCCTCTGCTTCACTCTCCCTCCTGTAGTCGAGACTGGTAGAGGGCTGGAAACTCTCCAGGTGCCACCCTGAGAAGGGTCTAAGCACTTAGGAGAGGATAATGTAACAGAGTCGGTAGAAAAATTCCCTGACCACAGCGAGCCTACACATCCCACCTCACCCATTCTCCTCTTCCCCTTCCTTTAGTTAGTCATTCAATTGTAATTATTTAATAATAATAATGATAATAATAATAGTAGTGGTACTTGTTAAGCACTTACTATGTACCAGGCACTGTATTCATTTATTCATTCAACCATATTTATTGAGCACTTACTGTGTGTAGAGCACTGTACTAAATGCTTGCAAAGGTACAATACAGCAATAAAGAGGGACAATCCCTGCCCACAATGAGCTCACAGTCTAGATGGGGGGAGACAGACATCAGTACAAGTAAACAGACATCAGTAGAAATAAATGAAATGACAGATCTACATATAAGTGCTGTGGGGTCGAGAAAAGGGGGGACAGTAAAGGGAGCGAGTCAGGGTGACACAGAAGGGAGTGGGAGATGAGGAAAAGTGGGGCTTAGTCTGGGAAGGCCTCTTGAAGGAGGTATGCCTTCGATTAGTCTTTGAAGGTGCGGAGGGTAATAGTCAATAGTAATTGTAATAGAAATAATCCACTAAATGCTGGGGTGGATAAAAGCAAATTGAATTGGACACAGTCCCTGTTCCATGTGGGGCTCATAGTTTCAATCCCCATTTTAAAGATGAGGTAACTGAGGCCCAGAGAAATGAAGTGACTTGCCCAAGGTCAAACAGCAGACCTGTGGCAGAGCTGGGATTAGGACCCATGACCTTCTGACTCCCAAGCCTGTGCTCTATCCATTATGTCATTTAGTGCTTACTGTGTGGAGAGCACTGTACTAAGGACTTGGAAGAGTACAGTATAATCAATCAATCAATCAATCAATCATATTTATTGAGCGCTTACTGTGTGCAGAGCACTGTACTAAGCAGTTGGGAAGTACAAGTTGGCAACATATAGAGATAGTCCCTACCCAACAGTGGGCTCACAGTATATAATCATAAACAGACACATTCCCTGCCCACACCGAGTTTACAGTCTAGAGGGAGATCTTACAGTCCATATCACCTGTCAACCACTCCAAAAGCTAGTCATCATTATCTATCTCCCACACCCTCCCTCCCCCCAGGCCCCATCTCTGATTTTTAATCATTTTGATGGCTTTATTGCCTTGCTTCTCTCCTTCTCCACACATTCGATGACCCGCAGGGACTCCACATTCCTGACCAACATCCAGACACCCGCTTCCTCTCCCTCCCCAACTCTGCTGACCTCCTGATCCAGCCCACCTCAGTCATTCCCTGTCTAGGACACATGTTCGATTTCATTACAGCTATCTCTTTGGGAAGTAGAATGACATAGTGAGTAGAGCACAGGCCTAGGAGTCAGAAGGTCATGGTTTCTAATTCCAGCTCCACCGCTTTTCTGCTGTGTGACCTTAGGCAATTCACTTCACTTCTCTGTGCCTTAGTTCCCTCATCTGTCAAATGGGGAATAAGACTGCAAGTCCCATATGGGACAGATACTGTGTCCAACCCGATTTGCTAGTATCCACCTTTAGTGCTTAGTATGGTGCCTGGCACATAGTAAACACTTAACAAGTACTATAATAATAAATATCATAATAATAATACTCACTGTACAAGTCTAACCTCACCAACTCTGAAATATTATTTGTAATATAGTTATTGTTATTATTGTTATATTGTACTCTCCCAAGCGCTTAATGCAGTGCTCTGCACATAGTAAGTGCTCAGTAAATACAATTGACTGACGGATTGACTGAAATCACACTTCCTAAACTGGCTCCCCTCCCAAACACCCCTTTCCCACAAAACTTGTCTTGTCTTCCCTCAGTGACCTTCAGCCAATGATGCCCTCCACCTATCCCAGGCCTTTTTGCCCTATTTTCTCACTTTACCCAACATGAGGGAAACAGCATGGTGTAGTGGTTCATTCATTTATTCAATCATATTTATTGAGTGTTTATTGTGTGCAGAGCATTGTACTAAGTGCTTAGTGGTTAGCATGGGGCTGGGAGACAGAAGGTCATGGGTTCTAATCCAGGCCCCGCCTCTTGTCTGCTCTGTGACCTTGGGCAAGTTACTTTACTTCTCTGTGCCTCCGGTTACCTCATCTATTCATTCATTCATACATTCAATCATATTAATTGAGCACTCACTATGTGCAGAGCACTGTACTAAGCGCTTGGGAAGTACAAGTTGGCAACATATAGAAATGGTCTCTACCCAACAACAGGCTCACAGTCTAGAAGGGGGAGACAGAAAACAGAACAAAACATATTAACAAAATAAAATCAGTAGAATAGTAAATATGTATGTACAAGTAAAATAAATAGAGTAATAAATCTATGAAATAAGGATTGAGATTGTGAGCCACTCGGGGGACAGGTCCTGTGTCCAGCTCAATTTGCTTGTATCCATCCCACCATTTAGTACAGTGCCTGGCGCATAGTAAGTGCTTAACAAATGCCATCATTATTATTATTATTATTATTAGTAGTAGTAGTAGTAGTAGTAGTAGACACGATCCCTGCTCTAAAAGGGCTTACAGTGTAGTAGAGGAGACAAATGTTACAATAAATTACAGCTATGGGAAGTGACAGGATGAAGGATATTTACAAAATGGCTGAGGCTCTGGGGGTGGGGTGAGTTTCAAAGGGCTTATGGGATACAGTGCTCTGCGCAATCAATCAATCAATCAATCATATTTATTGAGCGCTTACTTTGTGCAGAGCACTGTACTAAGCACTTGGGAAGTACAAGTCCGCTCAATAAATATGATTGAATGAATGAATACAGACTCAAGGGCACAAGCAACACAGAAGGGAGAGGAGGGAAGGAAAATCAGGGATTAGTTGGGGAAGGCCTCTTGAAGAAGATGTGATTTTAAGAGAGCTTTTTGAAGATGGGGAGAGTGGTGATCTGTCAGACATTAAAGGAAAGAAATTGCAGGCCAGAGGGAGAACATGAAGAAGGGATCAATGCAGACACAGGCAATATCGAGGTGCAGGGAATAGGTTAGGATTAGAGGAGCGAATGTGTGAGTTGGGTTGTAATAGGAAAATAGCAAGGTATGATAGGAAGGAGAGGGCTGAATGAATGCCTTAAAGCCGGCAGTGAGGAGTTTCTGGTTGATGAAGAGGTGGGCCAAAGAATCAGTGGTATTCATTGATCATTTACTGTGTGCAGAGCACCGTACTAAGCACTTGGGAGAGTAATAATAATAATATTAATTGTGGTATTTGTTAAACGCTAATTTATTGTAATGTTAGTCTCCTCCACTACACTGTAAGCCTCTTTAGGGCAGGGATCATGTCTATTATTATTACTACTAATAATGATGGTATTTGTTAAGTACTTACTATGTGCCAGGCACTGTTCTAATTGCTGGGGAAGATACAGAATACTCTGGTTCATTCATTCATTCATTTAATCGTATTTATTGAGTGCTTACTGTGTGTAGAGCACTGTACTAAGCACTTGGGAAGTACAAGTTGGCAATATATAGAGAGGGTCCCTACCCAACAACGGGTTCACAGTCTAGAAGGGGGAGACCGACAACAAAACAAAACATGTAAACAGGTGTCAAATCATCAGAAAAAATATGATTAACAAAATAGAATAATAAATATGTACAAGTAAAAGAAATAGAGTAATAAGTCTGTACAAACATATATACAGGTGCTGTGAGGAGGGGAAGGAGGTAGGGTGGGGGGGATGGGGAGGAGGAGAGGAAAAAGGGGGCTCAGTCTGGAAGGCCTCTTGGTGAAGGTGGGATTTTCACCAAGGATTTTAGTAGGGCTTTGAGGAATGGGAAAACGTGGCCCGAACTTTTTTTGTAGAAAAATGATCTGGAAAGCAGAGTGAAGTAGGGGCTGGGATGGGGAGAGTTGGGAAGCAGGGAGGTCAGCAAGGAGGCTGATGCAGTGATCAAGGCAGGATAGGTTAAATGCTCCGATCAGCACGGCAGCAGTTTGGTTGGAGGAGAGAGGGGTCTTGGAGGTGGAACTGACATAGCACGATTGGTGACAGATCGAATATGCAGGTGGAATGAGACCTATAAGTTGAGGACTGTAAGACAGGGAGAATGGTGCTGTTTTCTACAGTGATGGTAAATAACTGTGGTGTTTGTTAAATAATAACGATGGTGTTTGTTAATCACTTACTACATGCAAAGCACTGTACTAAGCACTGGGGAGGTTACAAGGAGATCAGGTTGTCCCACGGGGGGCTCACAGTCTTCATCCCCATTTTCCAGATGAGGTAACTGAGGCCCAGAGAAGTGAAGTGACTTGCCCAAAGTCACACAGCTGACAGTTGGCAGAGCCAGGATTTGAACCCATGACCTCTGATGCTGCTTTTCTAGTTAAATGCTTACTATCCAGCACTTAGTAATAATAATTTTGGTATTTGTTAAACACTTACTATGTGCCAAGCACTGTTCTATGCACCGGACAGTGCCTGGCACATAGTAAACACTTAACAAATACCATAATTATTATTATATGCTGAGCACTGTGTTAAGCGCACATCTCCTCCAAGAAGCCTTCCCTGACTAAGCCCTCCTGTCTTCTTCTCACACTTCCTTCTGCATCACCATGACTTGCTCTTTTCATTCACCCTCCCTCCCATCCCCTCATCACATATATATATATATATATATATATATATATATATATATGTATATCTGTATTTATTTATTTATGTACATTAATGTCTGTCTCCTCCTGTGGACTAAGCTCACTGTGGGCAGGTTATATGTCTGTTTGTTGTTGTATTGTACTCCCCCAAGCATTTAGTAAAGTGCTTTGTGCACAGTAATCACTCAACAAATGCAATTGAATGAATGAAAGAAGGAATGAATGAATAAACAGGGTAGAAACCTGGGTAGAAACAGGATAATCAATTCCCTCATGGGACTCACAGTCTAAGTAGGAGGGAGAGCAGGGATTGAATCTACATTTTGCTGATGAGGAAACTGAGGCACAGAAAAGTGAAGTGACTTGCCCAAAGTCAGGCAGCAGGAAAATGGCAAAGCTGGAATTAGAACCCAGGTCCTCTGACTCCTAAGACTGTGCTCTTTCCACTAGGCCATGCTGCTTCCCTAAAGTTGAGGCTTCATTGGGACATCCAAGTAGAGATGTCCTGAAGGCAGAATTGGAGTGGAGAGAGACAGGAGGCCGGGAGATCAGCGAAGATGCTGATGCAATACTCAAGGAGGGCTAGAGTAGGTGCATGTACCATGCTTATCCAAATCTAAATAACATGGTCCAAATCTACATCTCTGCCCCTGCTCGCTCTCCCTCCCTTCAGGCTTGTGTCTTCTCCTGCCTTCAGGACATCGCCATCTGGATGTCTGCCCACCATCTCAAATTCAATATGTCCAAGAATGATCTCCTTATCTTCCCTCCCAAACCCTGCCCTCTCCCTGACTTTCCCGTCACTGTAGATGGCACTACCATCCTTCCCGTCTCACAAGCCCTCAACCTTGGTGTCATCCTCGATTCCACTTTCTCGTTCATGCCTCACATCCAATCCGTCACCAAAACCTGCCGGTCTCACCTCCACAACATCGCCAACATCTGCCCTTTCCTCTCCATCCAAACCGCTACCTCGCTATTTCAATATCTCATCCTATCCCAACTGGATTACTGCATCAGCCTCCTCTCTGATCTCCCATCCTCCTGTCTCTCCCCACTTCAGTCTATACTTCACACTGCTGCCCTGATCATCTATGTGCAGAAACGCTCTGGGCATGTTACTCCCCTCCTCAAAACTCTCCAGTGGCTGCCTGTCAACCTATGCATCAAACAAAAACTCCTCTCTCGGCTTCAAGGCTCTCCATCACCTCGCCCCCTCCTACCTCACCTCCCATCTCTCCTTCTCCAGCCCAGCCCGCACCCTCCACTCCTCTGCCACTATCCTCCTCACTGTTGTTCTCGCCCATCCCACCGTCGACCCCCTGCCCACGTCCTCCCCCTGGCCTGGAATGCCCTCCCTCCACACATCCACCAAGCTAGCTCTCTTCCTCCCTTCAAAGCCCTACTGAGAGCTCACCTTCTCCAGGAGGCCTTCCCAGACTGAGTCTCCTTTTTCCTCTCCTCCTCCCCATCCCCCATGCCCTACCTCCTTCCCCTCCCCACATTACCTGTATACATGTTTGTACAGATTTATTACTCTATTTATTTTACTTGTACATATTTACTATTCTATTTATTTTGTTAATGATGTGCATCGAACTTTAATTCTATTTGTTCTGACAACTTGACACCTGTCCACATGTTTTGCTTTGTTGTCTGTCTCCCCCTTCTAGACTATGAGCCCATTGTTGGGTAGGGGATATCTCTATATGTTGCCAATTTGTACTTCCCAAGTGCTTAGTACAGTGCTCTGCACACAGTAAGTGCTCAATAAATACGATTGAATGAATGAATGAATGAACGAATGGTAGCGGTTTGCCTGGAGAGGAAAGGGCGAAATTTTAGCAATGGTATTGACAGGATTTGGTGGCATTGAAATATGCATCTGGAAAGAGAGAAGATCATTCATTCATTCATTCAATCAATCATATTTATTGAGCACTTACTATGTGCTGAGCACTGTACTAAGCACTTAAGTGAAGTGGAGGACAATGCCAGGGTTACTGGCTTGTGAAGTAGGGAGGATGATGGTGTTGCCTACAGTGATGAAAAAGACAGAGGCAGGACAGAGTTTGGGTGGGAAGATAAGGAATTCAATTTTGGACATGTTTATATTGAGGTGTCAGCAGGGTATCCAAGTAGAGATGTCAATCAGTCAATGCTATTTATTGAGTGCTGTGTGCAGAGCACTTTACTGATTGCAAGGGAGAGTATAATGCAACAGTGTTGGTAGACACATTCCCTGTCCACAAGAAGCTTGCAGTTTGGAGGGGAAGACAAGCTTTAAAATAATTTATGGATATATACACAGGTGCTGTGGGGCTGAGGGTGGTGTAAATATCAAGTGCTTAAAATATACAGATCCAAGTGCAGGGCAATGAAGAAGAGAGAGAGAGGGGAGGGGAAATCAAGGCTTGTGATTTTAATGCAGCTCTGAAGGAGGGGAATGTGACAACCCTGTTTCTTTTAAAAACTTGATACACACCTCACTCTCAGCCCCACAGCACTTCCATATATATCTGTAATTTATTTATTATTTTAATGTCTGTCTCCCCTCTAGACTATATTCATTCATCCATTCAACCATATTTATTGAGAGTTTACTGTGTAAAAAGCACTGTACTAAGTGCTTGGAAGAGTACAATATAGCAATAAACAGACACATTCCCTGCCCACAGTGAGCTTACAGTCTGCATGGCCCAGTGGATAGAGCATGGGCCTGGGAGGGGAACGTAAATGAAAGGGGATGGACTTCCATGACAGAGGGAAGGCATTCATTCAATCATATTTATTGAGTGCTTACTGTGTGCAGAGCACTGTACTAAACGCTTAAGTCATGGTCAAGGGGTTGGTGGTGAGATAAATGGACTTTAGATACAGTGAGTAGGTGGGTGTGATGGGAGTGAAAAATGTGGAGTGCTGTTTTACTAGAAAATCGGCCAGGTAAAAATGAGCAGATGAGCACCTTAAACCTGGCAGTAAAGGAATTTCTGTTCGAAACAGAGGTGGGGGGGCAACCACTGGAGGTTCTTGAAGACTGGGGAGATGTGAACTGAAAGGATGTTTTTAGGAAAATGATCAGAGCAGGAGAGTACAAACTGAAGTGGGGAGAGACAGCAGGGAAGGAGAGCAACAAGCAGGCTGATGCAGTAATCATGGTAGAGTAGGATAAGTGCTTGCATCAGCATGGTCCCAGTTCAGATAGAGAGGAACAGAAGGATTTTAGCAATGTTGGGAAGGTAAAACCTAAAGGATTTGGAGACTGATTGAATATGTGCGTTGAATGAGTGAGATGAATTGAAGATAATGCCAAGGTTATGGGATTTGTGGGGCAGAGAGGATGGTGAAGCTATTCATAGTGATGGGAAATTCAGGGGGCAGGACAGGGTATGTGTGGGTGGGAAGATGAGGAGTTCTGTTTTTGGATACATGAAGTTTGAAGTGTCAGTGGGACATCCAAGGAGAGCTGTCCTCAATCAATCAATCAATGGCATTAATTAAGCACTTATTATGTGCAGAGCACTGCATTAAGTGCTGGGGAGAGTACAGTGCCATTGAATTAACAGACACATTCTCTGTCCAAATCAAGCTTACAGGCTGGAGTCTGAAAGTAGAAGGAAATATGAGACTGTAGTGAAGGAGAGAGATCAGGGTTGGAGATGTAGATTTGGGAATCATCCACGTAGAGATGGTAGTTGAAGCCGTGGGAGAAAATGAGTTCTCCAAGGGAGTGCATGAAGAGGGAGAATAGAAGGGGACCCAGAACTAAGTTGGACGATGGAATGCAGAGTAGGAGCCCAAGAAAGAGACTGAGAATTAGCGGTCAGAGAGATATCGATCAATCAATCAATCAGTATTTACCGAGCTCCTACTGTGTACTAAGCATTTGAGAAAGTACAATATAACAACATAAGTTTTTTTAATGGCATTTATTAAGCGCTTACTATGTGCAAAGCACTGTTCTAAGCACTGGGTAGGTTACAAGGTGATCAGGTTGTCCCACGGGGGGCTCACAGTCTTCATCCCCATTTTCCAGATGAGGTAACTGAGGAACAGAGAAGTTAAGTGACTTGCCTGAAGTCACACAGCTGACAATTGGTAGAGCCGGGGTTTGAACCCATGACCTCCGACTCCAAAGCCCGTGCTCTTTCCGCTAAGCCACGCTGCTTCTCTAGAGTTGGTAGACATATTCCCGGCTCACAATTAGCTTGCAGTCTAGAGGGGGAGATAGACACTGATATAAATAAATTAATGTTGGACATGGGCATAAGTGTTGTGGGGCTGAGCGAGGGGTGAATAGAGCAAACCATGGCAATGCAGAAGGAAGTGGGAGAAGAGGAAGTGAGGGTTTAGACAGAGAAAACCTCTTGAAGGAGATGTGCTTTCAGTAAGGCTATGAAGATGGGGAGAGTTGTTGTCTGTCAGATATAAGGAGGGAGGGCGTTCCATGCCAGAGACAGGACATGGGCCAGAGTTCGGCACTGAAATAGACGAGATGGAGATACAGTGAGTAGGTTGGCATTAAAGGAGCAAAGTTTATGGGCTGGGTGGTAAGAGGAGAACAGCAAGGTGAGATAGGAGTGTTGGGATTGAACGTTTTTGTAAGAAGATGGTCCGGATAGCAGAGTGACTATCAATCAAAAACGTCTCACCTTTGGCTTTAAAGAAGTCCATCACCTTGCCCCCTCCTACCTCACATTGCTTCTCTCCTTAATAATAATTGTAATAATGGCATTTATTAAGCGCTTACTATGTGCAAAGCACTGTTCTAAGGGCTGGGGAGGTTACAAGGTGATCAGGCTGTCCCACGGGGGGCTCACAGTCTTAATCCCCATTTTCCAGATGAAGTAACTGAGGCCCAGAAAAGTGAAGTGACTTGCCCAAAGTCACACAGCGGACAATTGGCGGAGTCAGGATTTGAATCCATGACCTCTGACTCCAAAGCCCATGCTTTTTCCCCAAGGTTCAGTGCTTGGTCCCCTTCTGTTCTCAATCGACACTCACTCCCTTGGTGACCTCATTCGCTGCCACAGCTTCAACTATCATCTCTACGCTGATGACACCCAAATCTACATCTCTGCCTCTGCTCTCTCCCCCTCTCTCCAGGCTCGCATCTCCTCCTGCCTTCAGGACATCTCCATCTGGATGTCTGCCCACCACCTAAAACTCAACATGTCCAAGACTGAACTCCTTGTCTTCCCTCCCAAACCCTGCCCTCTCCCTGACTTTCCCATCTCTGTTGATGGCACTACCATCCTTCCCGTCTCACAAGCCCACAGCCTTGGTGTCATCCTCAACTCCGCTCTCTCATTGACCCCTCACATCCAAGCCGTCACCAAAACCTGCCGGTCTCAGCTCCGCAACATTGCCAAGATCCGCCCTTTCCTCTCCATCCAAACCACTACCCTGCTCGTTCAAGCTCTCATCCTATCCCGTCTGGACTATTGTATCAGCCTTCTCTCTGATCTCCCATCCTCGTGTCTCTCCCCACTTTAATCCATACTTCATGCTGCTGCCCAGATTGTCTTTGCCCAGAAATGCTCTGGGCATGTTACTCCCCTCCTCAAAAATCTCCAGTGGCTACCAATCAATCTGCGCATCAGGCAGAAACTCCTCACCCTGTGCTTCAAGGCTGTCCATCACCTTGCCTCCCTACTACTTCACCTCCCTTCTCTCCTTCTACAGCCCAACCTGCACCCTCCTCTCCTCTGCCACTAATCTCCTCACCGTACCTCGTTCTCGCCTGTCCCGCCATCGACCCCCGGCCCACGTCATCCCCTGCGCCTGGAATGCCCTCCCTCTGCCCATCCGCCAAGCTCGCTCTCTTCCTCCCTTCAAGGCCCTACTGAGAGCTCACTTCCTCCAGGAGGCCTTCCCAGACTGAGCCCCTTCGTTCCTCTCCCCCTCATCCCCCTCTCCATCCCCCCCATCTTACCTCCTTCCCTTCCCCACAGCACCTGTATATATATATGTATATGTATATATATATATATATATATATATGTACATATTTATTACTCTATTTATTTATTTATTTTACTTGTACATATCAATTCTATTTATTTTATTTTGATAGTATGTTTGGTTTTGTTCTCTGTCTCCCCCTTTTAGACTGTGAGCCCACTGTTGGGAAGGGACTGTCTCTATATGTTGCCAACTTGTACTTCCCAAGCACTTAGTACAGTGCTCTGCACACAGTAAGCGCTCAATAAATACGATTGATTGATTGATTGATTTCCACTGAGCCACACTCGTTCTACAACCCAGACCACACATTTTGCTCCTCTGGTGCCGCCAACCTTCTCACTGGGCCTCCATCTCGCCTGTCTCGCCGCCGATTCTTGGCCCAAGTCCTGCCTCTGGCCTGGAATGCCCTCCCTCCTCAAATCCCACAAGCAATGACTCTCCCCCACTTCAAAGCCTTACTGAAGGCCCATCTCCTCCAAGAGGCCTTCGCAGACTAAGCCCCACTTTTCCTCATTTCCCACTCACTTCTGGGTCACCCTGACTCACTCCCTTTGCTCTTCTCCCCTCTCCCAGCCCCACAGCACTTATGTATATATTTGTAATAATATTTATTTGCATCGATGTCAGTTTATTGTACTGATGTCTGTCTCCCTCCTCTAGACTGTGAGCTCGTTGCGGGCAGGGATTGTCAGTCTTTATTGTTGTATTGTACTTTCCCAAGTGCCTAGTACAGTGATCTGCACAGAGTAGTTGCATAATAAATGCAATTGAATGAATGAAAGAATCAATGAACGTCTGGACTGAGTGGAGAGAGATAGGAGGCAGGGAGGTCAGCAAGGAGGCTGTTACAATAATCAAGGCAGGATAGGATGAGTGATTGTATTAATGTGGTAGTAATTTGGGTGGAGAGGAAAGGGTGGATTTTAGCAATGATGTGAAAGTTGAACTGACAAGATTTAGTGATAGGAGGAGAACCAGGAGAAGACAGTGTCAGTGAAGTTAAGATTAGATAAGTCTCCTAGAAAGGAAGGATCAACAGTCTCAAAAGCAGCTGAGAGGTCAGAGGTCAAGGAGGATTAGGATGAAGTAGAGGCCATTGGATTTGGCAAGGAGGAGATCTTTAGTGATATGTGTGAGGTCATTCATTCATTCATTCAGTAGTATTTGTTGAGTGCTTACTGTGTGCAAAGCACCGTACTAAGCGCTTACAAAGTACAGCTCAGCAACAGATAGAGGCAATCCCTACCCAACAATGGGTTCACAATCAGTTTCCTTGGACTGAAGGGTGCGGAAGCCAGATTGGAGGGAATCAAGGAGAGAACTGGAGGAGAGGAACTTGAGACAGAGGATGTAGACGACTCACTCAAGGAGTTTGGAGAGGAACGGTAGGAGGGAGATGGGGTGGTAACTGGAGGGAGCCATGGAGTCGAGGGAGGGATTGTTTACATGAGTATGTCTGAAAGCAGTGGAGAAGAAGCCGTTGGAGAGCAAACACTTGAAAATGGTAGTCAAGGAGGGAAGAAGAAATGGAGCAAGAGCTTTGATGAGGTGCAAAGAGATGGGGTTGAATGCCCAGGTGGGGGGAGTGGATACAAAAGAGAGGAGGGAGAAGATCTCTTGAGACACTGCTGAGAAAGATGTGACCATCAAAGATGCAACAGAAGCAAGGTGCTTCCTCGCCCAAGCTGTTACTCGCTGCCTGAAAAGGAAGGGTTCTAAACACTATCGTTCAGTTTGAATTTCTCTAGGGGACAGGCCAGGCGTTTAAACTGTAAGCTCCTTGTGGGCAGGAAATATGTCTACCAACTCCATTGCATTGTCCTCTTCCAAGTGCTCAGTGCTCTGCCCACATTAAGCCTTCGATAAATACCATTTATCGATTGACGGGTTGTCCATCCACCTCCGCACCAAACAGAAACTCTTTACCGTGAGGTTTAAAGCGATCAGTTGGCTTACCCCGCCCCACTGACTTCCCCTCATCTCCTATTCCAACCCAGCCCAAACACTCCACTCCTTTATTGCCTGCCTTCTTACAGTGCTTTGGGTCTCCTCTCTGGTGTACTGGATAGAGCACGGGACTGGGAGTAAGAAGGTCATGGGTTCTAATCCCAGATCTGCCCCTTGTCTGCTGCATGACCTTGGGCAAGTCACTCCACTTCTCTGGGCCTCAATTACCTCATCCGTAAAATGGGGATTAAGACTGTGAGCCCCACATGGGACAACCTGATTACCTTGTATCTATCCCAGCGCTTAGAACAGTGCTTGGCATATTGTCTCTTCCTCCCTTCAAGGCCCTACTGAGAGCTCACCTCCTCAAGGAGTCCTTCCCAAACTGAGCCCCCTCCTTCCTCTCCCCCTCCTCCCCCTCTCCATCCCCCCGCCTTACCTCCTTCCCCTCCCCACAGCACCTGTATATATGTTTGTATGTATTTATTACTCTTTATTCATTTATTTGTACATATTTATTCTATTTATTTTATTTCATTAATATGTTTTGTTTTGTTCTCTGTCTCCCCCTTCTAGACTGTGAGCCCACTGTTTGGTAGCGACCGCCTCTATATGTTGCCAACTTGTACTTCCCAAGCGCTTAGTACAGTGCTCTGCACACAGTAAGTGCTCAATAAATACGATTGAATGAATGAATGAATGAATGACTATTGTAAGAGCTAAACAAGTACCATAATTATTACTATTGTAGTAATAGTACTACATAGTAATACTACATAATATACTACATAATATGGTGTATTATACTACATTATGCATTATACTACATAATAATAACAATACATAATAATCATATTACATAATAATAATAGTGCTATTGTACAGAGAAGCAGTGTGGCTCAGTGGAAAGAGCATGGGCTTTGGAATCAGAGGTCATGGGTTCAAATCTCCACTCCACCACTTGTGAGCTGTGTGACTTTGGGCAAGTCACTTAACTTCTCACCACTTCTCTGGACCTCAGTTCCCTCATCTGTAAAATGGGGATTAAGACTCTGAGCCCCCTGTGGGACAACCCGATCACCTTGTAACCTCCCCAGGTCTTAGAAAAGTGCTTTGCATATAGTAAGCGCTTAATAAATGCCATTATTATTATTATTATTGTTATTTTGCTGCCCACCGCTCACTCCAGGTGCATGCTCTGAGATGATCTGCCAGTCCATCTGACTATCACTTCCTCTGCAGTTTGCTGTCTGAGCAGCTGTGGAGGGATGTTTGTTGTTGCATTGTACTCTCCCAAGCCCTTAGTACAATGCTTTGCACACAGTAAGCACTCAATAAATATGATTGAATGAATGGATGGAGAAACACTAAAGCAAAAAGTTTTCTCTGTCACCTAGGAGACAAACTGGACTCTGAACTTTGCCTTCTATGTTGTTTTAATGATCTATATTACCCTACCTTCTCCATTGTGCCTGTTCATTCATTCATTCTTTCAATCTTATTTATTGAGCGCTTACTGTGTGCAGAGCACTGGACTAAGCGCTTGGGAAGTACAAGTTGGCAACATAGAGGCGGTCCCTACCCAACAACAGGCTCACAGTCTAGAAGGGGGAGACAGACAACAAAACAAAACATGTGGACAGGTGTCAAGTCATCAGAATAAATAGAAGTAAAGCTAGATGCACATCATTAACAAAATAAATAGAATAGTAAATATGTACAAGTAAAATAAATAGAGTAATAAACCTGTACAAACATATATACAGGTGCTATGGGGAGGGGAAGGAGGTAAAGCAAGGGGGATGCAGAGGGGGAGAGGAAAGAGGGTTTCAGCCTGTTGTCAAACCCCTCCCTGCTTTATTCTTAAACAGGGATTGTGTCTAACTCCTATGGGTTTATTATTTTTCCCAGCCCTTAGTATAGTGTTCTGCACACAGCAGGTTTTTAATAAATATTATAACTATTATTATTATTACCATTATTATGGAATTTGTTAAGTGCTTACTATCTTCCAGGCACCATACTATGTACTGGGGTGGATTTAAGCAAATCGGGTTGGACACAGTCCCTGTCCCACGTGGGGCTCACAGGCTCAATCCCCATTATGCAGATGAGGTAATTGAGGCACAGAGAATTGAAGTGACTAGCCCAAGGTCACGCAGCAGGTAAGTGGTAGAGACGGGATTAGAGACCAGGCTCTTCTGACTCCCAGGCTCTATCCACTAGGCCACTTTGCTTAAATGCCCATGTCCTCCCCAAGACTGTAAGCTCACTGTAGACAGGCCACGTGTCCGTTATATTGTTGTGCTGTATTCTCCCAAGAGCTCAGTACAGTGCCGGCACACAGTAAGTGTTCAATAAGTACAACTGATTGATTGATTAATGGATTGAAATCGCTTTATATTTCTGTGCCTCATTTTCCTCAGCCATAGAAAAGGGATACAGTACCATATGGGACAGGGACTGTGCTGACCTGATTATTTTCTTTCAACCTCAGCACTCAGCACAGCACATAGAACATAGTAAGCACTTTGCACATACCACAGTTATTAGGATTATTATCCAGTTTTGAGCTTCTAGTAGAAACCCCAAAAGCTGAAGTGTGTCTGTGTGAACATTCCAGCTAAGGGGAGAATCGTCCTGAAAAACTGAGAAAGATTTTAGTGATTTTTCCATTTGGATTGGGAGCAGAGGATAGGGTCATGATGACCAAACCATATCCATAAATGCCTGCATAAAATATGTGTGGTTGGGAAGAAAAGGGAAAAGAAAACTGACTGTGATTATGCTCATGGGTTTACCGATTTAATGTGGTTATCCGTTATATTTTCGTTCTGTGCAAGCCAGCTCTTATTATACATTATGAGTTTAGTCTTTCTTGCCGCAGATGATATGCAAGAAGGAAAATAGCTGAAAAACAAAACCAGCTTATAGCAATGAGAAAAAGTTTAGCAGTTTGGAACATGACCCTAGAAATTTCCCAGGGAGAATTGTTAATTCTGGTTATGTAATTGTTTGAGCCTCTATAGTACGTCCGCAGACGTCTGACTGGCTGGATTTTTGCCAGAATTTAAAAGCCAGAACTCACAAGAGTGTCAATCTAGATGTCTCTTTAGCAAGGGAAGAGGTTTTTTTTTTTCTTTTTTTGCTTTGTTTTGGTTTCAATGCTATTTGTTAAGCTCTTGCTATGTGACAAGCCCTGTTCTAACCACTGAGTTAGACACAAATTAATTAGTACGGATACAGTGCCTGTCCTATGTGGGGCTCACAGTCTAAGTAGGAGGGAGAATAGGTACTGAATCCTCATTTTACAGATAAAGAAACTGTGGTACAGAAGAATGAAGTGACCAGCCCAAGGCCACACAGCAGCCAAGTGGAGGAGCGGGGATTTGAACCCGGGTCCTCGGACTCCCTGGCTCTTGCTCTCTCCATTAGGTTTAGCCAGTCAATCAATCAGTGGTATTTATTAAATGCTTACTATGTGCAGACCACTGTAACTAAGCACTTGGGAGAATGAGAAACAGTGTGGCCTAGTGGAAAGAGTCCCGGCCTGGGTGTTGGATGACCTGGGTTCTAATCCTGCCTCCACCACCATTCTTCTCTGTGACTTTGGGCAAGTCATTTAACTTCTCTGTGCCTCAGTTACCTCATCTGTAGAATAGGGATTAAGACTGTGAGCCCTTTGTGGGACAGGGACCGTGTCAAACCTGATTATCTTGTATCTACCCTAGCGTTTAGTACAGTGTCTGGCACATAGTAAGTGCTAAGCAAATTATAATTATATTATTATGGCTTTTGTTAAGTGCTTATTATGTGTGAGCCCGTTGTTAGGTAGGGACCATCTCTATATGTTGCCAACTTGTACTTCCCAAGTGCTTAGTACAGTGCTCTGCACACAGTAAGCGCTCAATAAATCATCATAATAATGGCATTTATTAAGCACTTACTATGTGCAAAGCACTGTTCTAAGTGCTAGGGAAGTTACAAGGTGATCAGCTTGTCCCGGGTGGGCTCACAGTCTTCATCCCCATTTTACAGATGAGGTAACTGAGGCCCAGAGAAGTGACTTGCCCAAGGTCACACAGCTGACAATTGGTGGAGCGGGATTTGAACCCAGGACCTCTGACTCCAAAGCCCATGCTTTTTCCACTGAGCCACACTGCTTCAATAAATACAATTGAATGAATGAATGAATGAATGCCAAGCATTGTTTTAAGTGCTGGGGTAGATACAAGGTAATGAGGGTGTCCCCTGTGGGGCTCACAGTCTTCATCCCCATTTTACTAATGAGATAACTGAGGCACAGAGATGTGAAGTGTTTGCCCAAGGTCACACAGCAGACAAGTGGCAGGGCCAGGTTGAGAACCCACATCCTCTGACTCCCAAGCCCATGTTCTTTCCACTAAGCCACACTGCTTCTCAGATAGCTTTATTATTATTATATTATTATTATCTGTTCTTTTTCTCTAAATGGATTTAGACTGTAAACTCATGGAGGGCAGGGATGGGGTACTGCTTTGTCTACATGTTCAATACTGAGCCAACAAATGCTACATAGGTTTTGTGGTCTAGTGGAAAGTACTCAGGAAGGGCAATCACTAGACCCACCTCCTGTCTGCTGTGTGACCTTCACAGCAGTCACTTCACTTCTCTGGGCCTCAGTTACCTCATCTGTAAAATGGGGATTGAAACTGTAGGCACCGCGTGGGACAGGAACTCTGTCTAACCCAATTTGCTTGTGTCTATCCCGGTGTGTGCCTGGCAAACAGTAAGTGCTTAAAAAATATCACAATTATTATTACTCCCAACTCTGCCCCTGGATGACTTTGGGCAATTCATTCAAATTTTCTGGGCCTCAGTTTCCTCCTCTGTAAAATGGACATAAACTAGATTGTGAGCCCCTTGTGGACTGCACCGAATGTAATCACTTTATATCCACTCCAGCGCTGAGCACGTACTGTTTCATAAATATTATAATCATTATCCCACCTTTACTACCCAAGTGCTTAGTACAGTGCTCTGCACACAGTAAGCGCTCAATAAATACGATTCAATGAATGAATGAATGGAGAAGCAGCATGGCTCACTGGAAAGAGCCCGGGCTTGGGAGTCAGGGGTTGTGGGTTTTAATCCCGGCTCTGCGCTTGTCAGCTGTGTGACTTTGGGCAAGTCACGTGGCTTCTCTGTGCTTCAGTTCCCTCATCTGTAAAATGGGGACTAAGACTGTGAGCCCCACGTGGGACAACATGATTACCTCATAACCACCCCAGTGCTTAGAACAGTGCTTCGCACATAGTAAGCGCTTAACAAATGCCATCATTATTAGTAGTAGTATTATCATTATTGTTTGGAATGGATGTAAAATGCAGCAGGAAGCAGCGTGGCCTAGAGGATAAAGTTCAACCCGATTTTCTTGTATTCGCCCCAGGGCTTATAGTACAGTGTCTGGCACATAGTAAGCGCTTAACAAATACCACAATTATTATATGGTGGATGGAGGGCTTTGCGGAGGTGTTAGCAGTGGAGGGGGAGAATTGATCAATTGGAGAGAAGCAGAGGCAGGATAAAAAGGCCAGTGGGAGCCATGGACCAGGGGACCATAAACTCATTGTGGGCAGGGTAGTGTCCATTTATTTTTGCTTTGTCTTCTCCCAAGCACTCAGTAGAGTGCTCTGCACACAGTAAGCACTCAGTAAATGCAATTAACTGGCTGACTGACCCAGGAGCTAATGGGCCTGACACTGAAAAGCCCCAAATCCTACTAAGTAGCCTAGCAACTCTTCTGTATCGTCTCTCCCTGAGCATCTACGTGATGTTTCTAGGGTGTGGGAGAAGCAGCATGGATAGAGCACCGGCTTAGGAGTCAGAGGGTCATGAGTTCTAATCCCTGCTCTGCCACTTGTCTGCTGGGCGACCTTGGGCAAGTCACGTAAACTTCTCTGGGCCTCAGTTACCTCATCTGTAAAACGGGGATCGGGTGTGTGAGCCCCACGTGGGACAGAGACTGTGCCCAACCTGATTTACTTGTATCCACCCCAGCGCTTAGAATAGTGCATGGCACATAGTAAGTGCTTAACAAATATCATAATTACCATTAGTATTATTATTGTTATTATTATAATCCCCACCAAAAGAATCCCCGTACTGACTGTAGGAGCTCTCTATTGGCAGGGAGTGTGTCTGTTTATTGTTGTATTGTGCTCTCCCAAGGGCTTAGTACAGTGCTCTGCACACAGTAAGTGCTCAATAAATACAACTGAATGGTTGTATGAATGAGCATCCTGACCCCGGGCAACCTCTGCTGGGTCCTAAAACCCTTCAAGATCTCTCTCTCTTCTCGAGCAGGGTTTGGAGGAACCTACTCATTGCTTCCCAAGTCTCTGCACCCCTCTTTTTGCCACAACTGTATGGCTGAAGCCCAGGCATCTCACGGAAGGCGGGGAGATCACTGGAGACTCACTGATGCCCCCGCCCATCCTCCCCAAACCTCGAGGCCTCCTGCAGGAAACCAGCATTCATTAATTCTTTCAATCGTATTTATTAAGCGCTTACTGTGTGCAGAGCACTGTACTAAGTACTTGGGAAAGTGCAATACAACAATAAACAGTTAAATTTCCGGCCCACAATGAGCTTACAGTCTACAGAGACTTAGAGTCTTACAGTCTTAGAGAAGCAGCGTGGCTCAGTAGAAAGAGCCCGGGCTTTGGAGTCAGAGGTCATGAGTTCAAATCCCGGCTCCGCTAACTGTCAGCTGTGTGACTTTGGGCAAGTCACTTAACTTCTCTGGGCCTCAGTTCCCTCATCTGTAAAATGGGGATTAATACTGTGAGCCCCTTGTGGGACAACCTGATCACCTTGTAACCTCCTTAGCGCTTAGAACAGTCCTTTGCACATAGTAAGCGCTTAATAAATGCCATCATTATCATTATTATTATTACAGGTCGGGAGACCGACATCAACACAAATTAATAAAATGACAGATGTGTACATAAGTGCTGTGGGGCTGGGAGGGGGGAAGAGCCAAGAGAGCAAGTCAGGGTGATGCAGAAGGGAGTGGGAGATGAGGAAAAGTGGGGTTTAGTGTGGGAAGGCCTCTGGGAGGACAGGGGGCCTTCAATAAAGCACTGAAATGGTGGAGGAGAGTAATTGTTTATCAGATTTGAGGAGGGAGGGCATTCCAGGCCAGAGGCAGGACTTGGGGCAGGGGTTGGCAGTGAGACAAGCGAGATGGAGGCCCAGTGAGAAGGTTAATGATACTAGAGGAGTGAAGTGTGTGGGCTGGATTGCAGAAGGAGAGAAGCAAGGTGAGGTAGCAGGGGGCAAGGTGGTGGACTGCTTTAAAGCCAATGGTGAGAAATTGTTGTTTGATATGGTGTTTGATTCAGCAGACAAAGTGCTCCCCAACCCCTGGCTCCCCAGGTCATGTGACTCTCCAGGTTACATAATATTAATAATAATAATATTAATAATTATAATTATGATACCTTCTGCATCACCCTGACTTGTTCCCTTTGCTTTTCCCTTCTCCCAGCCCTACAGCACTTATGTCCATATCTGTCATCTGCATTCGTGTCTGTCTCTTCCCCTCTAAACTTGTAAGCTTTTCGTGGGCAGGAATGTATCTGTTTATTGTTGTATTGTAATAATAATAATAATAATGGCATTTGTTAAGTGCTATGTGCAAAGCACTGTTCTAAACACTGGGGGGGATACAAGGTGATCAGGTTGTCCCACATGGGGCTCACAGTCTTAATCCCCATTTTACATATGAGGGAACTGAGGCTCAGAGAAGTTAAGTGACTTGCCTAAGGATGTACAACAGACATGTGGCAGAACTGGGATTAGAACCCATGACCTCTGGCTCCCAAGCCCATGCTCTTTCCACTGAGCCATGCTGCTTCTCTACCCTCCTAAGCACTTAAGTACAGTGATCTGCACACAAAAAGTGCTCAATAAATACAATTGACTGAATGAATGACTGAATTTTACAGATGACGTAACTAGGGCACAGAGAAGTTAAGTGACTTGCCCAACCAAGGGCCCATGGCAGCAAGTGATGGGGCAGGATTAGAACCAAGATCCTCTGAATCCCAGGCCTGTGCCCTTTCCATTAAGCCATGCTACCCTCCTTGCTCCCTCCTCCAAGGCTGGGGCCAGTGGAACTGATGAATACAGCCTAGTACAGTGCTCACCACACAGTAAGTGCTCAATAAATATCCTTGAGTGATCAACTGATCAAGGGTTGTTGGCGACCTTAGTGATACCATAAATTGAGGTAGTGATGCTCGGAATTTGACTCTCTCTCTCCTCCCTGGGTACTGTAAAAACCCATCCCCATAACCATCCAGGAACCAGCCTACCTCCTCTCCTGGGGAACCATCAGCACTTGACACGGTTCTCGGCCTTCAATAGGGACTCAGTAAGTAATAGAGGAGCATTGTGGCCTAGTGGAAAGAGCACAGGCCTGGACATGAATTCTGATTACCTGAATTCTAATCCTGGCTCCACCGCTTGTCTGCTGTGTGACCTTGGGCAAATCACTTTGCTTCTCTGTGCCTCAGTTATCTCATCTGTAAAGTGGGGACTAAGACTGTGAGCTTCATGTGGGACATGGACTGTATCCAACCTGAGCAGTTTGTATCTAACCCAGAATACAGTACAGAGTCTGGCATCCAGTAAGAACTTAACAAATACCAAAAAAAATACTATTAATTGATCGATTGGTTCAGGGAGGAGGCAGATAGAAATTGGACCAGGCAGCTATATCCCAAGGCAGTCTCCCAGAGACCCCAGTCAACAGAAGACTGGTCATCCTTTCATATTTACTTTCCCTTCTCCACACCTTCTGCCCCAGTTGCGGTATCCTAAACAAATCCTTCCTGGATTCAGGTGTGTGAAAATTTAGCCTTGTATTTGCTTCCAGTGTAATGCTGGAAAACTGGAGACATTCCTTTTAAACAGTCACATTACCAGACTGAATTCTTGGATTGGCAGACCACAGAGAGTTCCCAGTGAACACTGTAAGGGGAGCGATTGGGTAAGCAACCCTTTTCCCACCCAATCTGGTCATTCCTCAGATCTCGTTCCGCCCACGCTCATGGTCCGGAAGCTCGATTCTTCCCACAGAAGTGGCCCTGGACTTGGGGAGGGCTGGATCGATGATGATGTAAACCACTTGAGTTGGGGAGAAAGAGAAGAAGAAAAAAAAACCATGGAGAGGCAGGGTGGCGGGGAAATCAGCACAGCAAGATGAAGGAAACATTTCCTGTGTGTTTGTAGCTGCCGCTCCTTTCATTTGTTCCAATTCCGCGGTCTGGGTCAAGGGCACGTCCAGGATGGGTTTTGAGGGATGTGAAATTCCACTCGAGGGCCAGCTCTGTGTGTGTGTGTGTGTGTGTGTGTGTGTGTGTGTGTGTGTGTGTGTCCATCCTCACCATCAGCCAACAGCGTTGTGTTTTAAAGCCAAGACTTCCATGCCAAAATGAATAGACGCATTCAAAGAGGAAGTGTGGTCCAAGATCACGAAGAGTGTGGCGTTCCCAGTGCTGGCGGAGAGCAGCTTGGCTTCCCAGAGCACAGCAGGACAAGATCGAGCACTGAGCTATTAATAAATATTTACTAGGTGACTTTGGGGTTTCAAGCCTGTTGTTGGGAGAAAGGGAATCTATTCTCATAGGGCAGGGAAGAGAATTCCTCAAAAATGGAATGACACTACAAAACAGGAAAGAATAATTTATGCCCTCCCTCTCACCCTCCTCTTCTTCCCGCTTCTCTGGTTCTGTCAGTCTTCTCTCCCCTTTCTCCATCCCCCTTTTTTCTTTACTCTGTTTCCTGTGGGCAGAAGATAACTGGTCTCCAGCTCACTCACCACGCCCCCCAACTTCTGAATCACGTCTGGGCAAAAAGAACTATTTGGTCCAGACAGGCTCCTCAGGGCCCCACAAGCTCTACACTATCCTTCCTGAAATGCTACAACCAGAATTTTTGTTTTATGGTATTTGTTAAGTGCTTACCATGTGCCAAGCATTGTACTAAGCCCTGGGGTAGACACAAGGTAATCAGGCTGGACATAGTCCACGTCGTATGTGGGGCTCCCAGACTTAATCCCCATTTTACAGATGAGGGAACTGAAGTCCTGAGAAGTGAAGTGACTTTCCCAAGGTCACACAAGTGGCAGAGCCTGGATTAGAATCCAGTTCCTTCTGACCCACAGGCCCAGGCTCCTTCCACTAGGCAACACTGCTTCTCTCTCTGGAGCCAAATGGCTGAGTACAGAGCTCCACACACAGTAAGTGCTCAATCAATACGACTGAATGAAGGAAATGTAGTCCTGCATGCTCTCGTCCCTCCTCAACATGATCATCTTTCAGAAGAGAAGAGAGAGGTCATTCCCGGCCAGAGGCAGGATGTGGGCAAGAGGTCAACTGCGAGATAGATGAGATGGAGGTCCAGTGAGTAGGTTGGCATTGTAGGAGTGAAGTGTGCCAGCTGGGTTGGAGCAGGAGGTGGGGAAGGAAGGGGCAAGATGATTGAGGGCTTTAAAGCTGTTGGTGAAGAATTTCTGTTTGATGCAGAGGTGGGCAGTCAGCTACTGGAGGTTCTTGATGATGTGAAGCATGGGCCGAATGTTTCTATAGAAAAATGATCCAGGCAGTGGAGCGAAGTATGATCTGGAATGGGGAAAGACAAGAGGCTGGGGGGTCAGCAAGAAGACTGATGCAGTAATCAAATCAGGATAGGATAAGTGCTTTGATCAACGTGGTAGCAGTTTGGATAGAGAAGAAAGGGTAGATTTAGTCATTCATTCCATCATATTTATTGAGCGCTTACTGTGTGCAAAGCACTGTATTAAGCGCTTGAGAGAGTACAATATAACAACAGGCACATTCGTGCCCACAACAAGCTCACAGTCTAGAGGGGGAGACAGATATTAATATGAATAAATAAATAGATAAATAAATAGATTTTAGTGATGTGAAGGTTGAACCGACAGAATTTGGTGACAGATTGAATATATGGGTTGAATGAGAGAGATGAGTTGAGGATAACAATAAGGTTACGGGCTTGTGAGATGGGGAGAATGGCGATGTCTACAGTGATGTGAAAGTCACGAGGAGGACAGGGTTTGGGTGGGAAGATACAGAGTTCTGCTTTGGATATATTAATTTTGAGGTGTTGGCTGGACATCCAGGTAGAGATGTCTCGAAGGCAGGAGAAATGTGAGACTGACGAGAAGGAAATGGTCAGGGCTGGATGGAGATGTAGATAGGGAATTATCCCCATAGAGATGGTAGTTGAAGCCATGGGAGCGAATGGATTTTCCAAGGGAGTGGGTGGGTGTTGATGGAGAATAGGCGGGGACCCAGAAATGAACCTTGAGGGACCCCCACAGTTAGGGGATGGGATGGGGAGGAGGAGTCTGCAAAGGAGACTGAGAATGAACAGCCAGAGAGATAAGAGGAGAACCAGGAGAGGATGGAGTCAGTGAAGCCAAAGTTGGAAAGCATTACCAGCAGAAGGGAATGGTCGACAGTATCAAAAGATTAGGATGGAGTAGAGGCCATTGAATTTGGCAACAAGGAGGTCACTGGGGTCAGAAGACCTGCATGTTTCAGTTCAAGCTCTGCTGTTGGCCTCCCGATTGCTCTTGGGCTTTTCACTTAACCTCTCGACCTCAGTTTCCTCATCTGTAAAATGAGACTAAGATATTGACTCTTCCCACCTATCAGAGAGTGAGCCCTGAGTAGGACAGGTTATGTAACAGGCACTGTACTAAGCACCGGGGTCGATCCAAGGCTATTAGATTGATCACAGGCCCCATCCTGCATGGGTCTCGCAGTCTTAATCCTCATTTTACAGATGAAATAGCTGAGGCCAAACACATGTTCTCTGCCCTGGGTGTGAGGGTCACCGTTGTAAATTATCCTGGGAGTGAGCGATTTTCATCCCAACAGAGATGTTGAGGTCATTTGCCACGGTCAATCAGTATCTTGGCGCCCTTCTGGAAGGGTGATGTAGCTTTCAGCTGGATCTCTTGAGGGTTCCCACTAAATTCTGAAGGCTGGATGGAATCAAGGGTAACTAGTTTCCTAAAATCTCTCTGGCAGAAATCAAAAGTATTGAGTTTGACTAATAAATATATCAGGATCCTAAAACCAAAATACTAATCCTTTATCCAAAAGGAACTGGCTGCTTTTGGATTTTCATTTGCTTCTGAGTTGACCTTTTGAGGAGGCAGCCTGTTGTTTAGAATTTGGGTATGTCTCATTGTTTCTGTCTTTTAAAATGCACGTGTGTGTGCGCACGCGCACACACACTCACACACACATGTGTGGAAACATAAATTATCACACGAAAGGGAACCAATTCCTTGGTGAAGTTTGTTTCCTGTGGGAATGAAAGATATCGGCCCCTCCCAGGAATCTGGATTGAGCCAAAAACAAACCAAAGTAAGTAAAGGCATGTGGGAGAGATCAGAATTTGGACACCCCGCATCTGTTCGTCTGGTACAGTCCAAGTGGGGAAATATGAACTGATTCAAACTCTTTTTTCTCTGAGTTTTTTTTACTGAACTCAAGCCATACTGTTTCCAGTTGGAAACTCTCGTGGTTCGGGATGACAAGGAGAGCACTGGAGACCCAAAAACAGCTCTTGGATGAGATAGTACTTCCTCCCACTTCACACTCAGTTCTCCTTTAATACTGGAGTTATGATCCTGTTAAGGAGAATTTTTGCAACAAGCAAACTTCTCTCCGTAGCCATACTAAAATCAGGAGGAATGGGAAGTCTTCCTCGACCAACCTCTCATCTCTCCTAATCCTATTTCCGTCCCTTCTGAGGCACCTAGGCACTTCATTCATTCATTCAACTGCATTTACTGAGTGCTTACTGTCTGCAGAGCACTGTACTAAGCAGTGGGGAAAGTAAAATAGAACAATAAACAGACCCATTCCCTGCCCACAACAAGCTTACAGTCTATTTGCTTGTGGTCCAGTGAAGCAGCGTGGCTCAGTGGAAAGAACCTGGGCTTGGGAGTCAGAGGTCGTGGGTTCTAATTCTGGCTCCGCCACTTGTCTGCTGTGTGATCTCAGGCAAGTCACTTCATTTCTTGGGCCTCAGTTCCCTCATCTGTAAAATGTGGATTAAGACTGTGAGCCCTACGTGGGACAACCTGATTACCTTGTATCCACCCCCCCCCTCCCACAGTGCTTAGAACAGTGCTTGGCACATAGTATGCACTTAAGTACCAACATTATTATTAGTAGTAATAATGTACAGTAGTAGTATCTGAATCTACACTTGAGTCTGTACCCCCAGGTTTTTTATGATAACTTGTAAAGTGCCAGGGAATTCAAAGCCTGTTCCCCCCTCTACTTAGAGGGTGAGCCCCATGGGGGTCAGGAATTATATCCGATCTGATTAACTTGTATAATAATGATGGTATTTGTTAAGCAGGTTGTTTAACCTGTGCCTGCTTACAAGGTAAGCAGGTTGTCCCACGTGGGGCTCACAGTCTTAATCCCCATTTTAAAGATGAGGGAACTGAGGCACAGAGAAGTTAAGTGACTTGCCCAAAGTCACACAGTTGACAAGTGGCAGAGCCGGGATTAGAACCCACAACCTCTGACTCCCAAGCCCGTGCTCTTTCCACTAAGCCACACTGCTTCTACCCTAGTCTGTCAATCATATTTGTTGAGGGCTTACTGTGTGCAAAGCACTGTACTAAGAGCTTGGGAGAGTACAGTAGAAAAATAGAACACACACATTCCCTGCCCATAACCCAGTCGATCACAGAGAATGACACCTCCATTCTCCCCACCCCAGATACTCCAACCCGAAGGCTCTCATTCCCCAGTATATCCCCCAGAATCCTCAAATCCAACCGGAGAGTTCAACTGCTCTCCAGCTCTTTTCCCTCGCCCCCTCCCAAACTCCCAACTATCTTCCTGGAAAATGGCCAACACAAAAGATAATTTTGACCCAAGCGAGGAGCCGTGGAATGGGCTAGTGTCCTGCCGAACGCTCTTGGGGCTGGAAACTAGGCCGCTTGGCCATGGGCATGTAATGCATAAATGGATTCCTCCAGCTGGGAAGCATTCGTGAGTGGGGGTTTGCTTCCTCACCACGTGTGAGCAAGGCATAAGCCAATTCCTCCAGAGTGGGAAACGTTCAAGGGCAGGATCTAGGTGTTTTGCCATGCACAAGTAACACATGAGTATATTCCTCGAGATAGGGAAGCTCTATTGTCATTAAATAATCATATTCCTTCTGAAAGGGGTCTCTGGAAAGGGAAGTTCAATTCACCACTTGCAAAATGATTATATAACTATATCCTTCTTGAAAGAGAAATTCAATTCACCTTGCGGAATAAATTTAGTATAATCTGTGCCTTTCTGCCCCAATCTTTCTCTGTCTCTCTCGCTTTCTCTCACAGTGCCGATTCCTGAACGAACTGGTCTCTGGGCGACAGGTGACATAAGTCACCTGCCTCTTCAACAACCTCCAGGGGTTGCCTATCCACTTCTGTATCAAACAAAAATTCCTCACCATTGGCTTTAAAGCTGTCCATCCCTTTGCCCACTCCTACCTCACCTCCCTTCTCTCCTCAAACCTAGCCAGCACATTCCGCTCCTCTGGCCCAGAATGCCCTCCCTCCTCAAATCTTCCAGACAATCACTCTTTCCCCCTTCAGATCTCTACTGAAGGCTCACCACCTCCAAGAGGCCTTCCCAGACTAAGCCCCGCTTTTCCTCAGCTCCCTCTCCCTTCTGTGTCACCTTGACTCTCTCCCTTTGCTCTTCCCCCCCTCCCTGCCCCACAGCACTTAAATAGATACGTATATATCCAAAATTATATTTATATTGATGCCTGTTTACTTGTACTGATGTCTGTCTCCCTGCCCTCTGGACCATGAGCCCATTGTGGGTAGGGATTGTCTCTATTGCTGTATTGTACTTTCCAGGCACTTTGTACAGTGCTCTGCACGCAGTAAGTGCTCAGTAAATACGATTGAATGAATGAATGACATAAATATATCTTAAAACAATGTATTTGATGCAGAGCAGGGGCTTTAAAAAGTACCACAGTAAAAATAATAGACTGTAAAGTCTTTGAAAGCAGGGGTCAAGTCTACTGACTCTTTTGTACTCTCCCAGAAACTTGGTACTGTACTGTGTAGTCAGTCAGTCAATCATACTTATTGAGCACTTACTGTGTACAGAGCACTGTACTAAGCACTTGTGAGAGAATGGTAGAACAACAGACATATTCCCTGTTCACAATGAGTTTGCAGTCTGGGGAATATTTTGTACCGAATAGGAGATCAATTCCACTGATTGACACCATTCCCCAGTTGCCCACAGGAGTGAAAATAACAATATGGAAGATTTTGTGCAGCCTTAAAATATTTAATCTGTTCTTCTTTCCTGTCTCCCTCTCCCCCACCCCAATCCCGCTCATCCAACAGACTCCTCTGGAAGTTTTCCTATCTCTGTTTTTTCTTTTTAATGGTATTTGTTGAGCACTTACTATGCGCCAGGCATTGTACTAAGCACTGGGGTAGATACCAGCTAATGAGGTTGGTTACAGTCCCTGTCCCATATGGGTTTTACAGTCTTAATCCCACTTTCAGATAGGGAACTGTAATATGAAGATTAGGATTGTCAGCCCCATATGGGACAGGGACTGTGTCCATCCTGATTACCTTGTATTTACCCCAGCGCTTAGAACAGGGCCTGGCACATAGTAAAAGCTTAAAAAATACCATATTTATTATTATTATTACTATCAATCAACCCATCAATGGTATTTGAGTGCTTACTGTCTGCAGAGCACTGTACTACTACAACTATTATTACTGTAGTAGTAATAATACAATAATAATAGTATTTATTGTATTAGCACCACTACAACTAATAATAATAATTATGGTACTTATTAAGCACTTACTATGTGCCAGGCACTGTTCTAAGCACTGGGGTAGATACTAGCAAATCAGGTTGGACACATTCCCTGTCCCACTTAGGGCTCCCAGTCATTATCCCCATTTATGGATCAGGGAACTGAGGCCCAGAGAAGTGAAGTGACTTGCCCAAAGCAGATAAGGGGCAGATCCAAGATTAGAACCCATGACCTTCTGACTCTCAAGCCTGGGCTGTAGACACGAGGCCACACTGCTTTTCTCCTGCACCCCGAGGGCTTCCTTAATGAGGTCACATCACAAGGAACAGAGTTTTGATGTTGGTTGCAAACTATTTTCATGGACTGCGTTGCTTGTAGAAGTAGTGAGAAGAACCACCTTGTTTACATTGTTAGATTGTACTTGCTCAGGGAAGTAGCAAGGCGTAGTGTCTAGTGCCTGGGCTTGGGAGTCGGAAGGTCATGGGTTCTAATCTTGGATCTGCCCCTTGTCTGCTTTGGGCAAGTCACTTCACTTCTTCCCTGATCTGTAAAATGGGGATAATGACTGGGAGCCCTAAGTGGGACAGGGAATGTGTCCAACCCGATTCTATAATGGCATTTATTAAGCGCTTACTATGTGCAAAGCACTGTTCTAAGCACTGGGGAGGTTACAAGGTGATCAGGTTGTCCTACAGGGGGCTCACATTCTTAATCCCCATTTTACAGATGAGGTAACTGAGGCACAGAGAAGTGAAGTGATTTACCCAAAGTCACACAGCTGGCAATTGGCAGAGCAGGGATTTGAATCCATGACCTCTGACTCCAAAGCCCATGCTTTTTTCCACTGATCCACGCTGCTTCCCTATTCCCTATTTCCCTATTTCCCTTCCCTATTTCCCTATTTCCCAATTTGCTAGTATCTACCCCAGCACTTAGAACAGTGCCTGGCACATAGTAAGTAATGATAATAATAATTTGTATTAAGCACTTACTATGTGCAAAGCACTGTTCTAAGCTCTGGGGAGGTTACAAGGTGATCAGGTTGTCCCACGGGGGGCTCACAGTCTTAATCCCCATTTTACAGATGAGGTAACTGAGGCCCAGAGAAGTTAAGTGACTTGCCCAGAGTCACACAGCTGACAATTGGCAGAGCCAGGATTTGAACCCATGACCTCTGACTCCAAAGCCCGGCTCTTTTCCACTGAGCCACGCTGCTTCTCTAAGTAAGTGCTTAATAAGTACCATAATTATTATTATTAGTTGTAGTAGTACAGTGCTCTGCAGACAGTAAGCACTCAAATACCATTGATGGGTTGATTGATAGTAATAATAATAATAATAATAATTATGGTATTTTTTTAAGCTTTTACTATGTGCCAGGCCCTGTTCTAAGCACTGGGGTAAATACAAGGTAATCAGGATGGACACAGTCCCTGTCCCATATGAGGCTGACAATCCTAATCTTCATATTACAGACAAGCGCTTAGTACAGTGCTCTGCGCACAGTAAGCGTGCAACAGATACGATTGAATGAATGAATCAGTGAGGTAACTGAGGCCCAGAGAAGTGACGTGTCCAGGGTCACACAGCAGACAAGTGGCAGAGCAGGAATTAGAACCCATGACCTCTGATTCCCAGGCCCCGGCTCTTGCTAGGCCAGGCTGCTTCTAGGTCCCGCTTGATGACTCGTAGCTGCACAGATAATTAGTCAAAAACCATTAGTGTGCTCTCCCTCTAGACTTGTAGCGTCTTCAAAGCTGGGATCGTGTCTGCGATAGTAGACGCTCCCAAGTGCTTAGTTCAACGCTCTGCAGGGAATGTTGGGTAGGGACTGTCTCTATATGTTGCCAATTTGTACTTCCCAAACGCTTAGTACAGTGCTCTGCACATAGTAAGCGCTCAATAAATATGATTGATGATGATTGGCTGATAAGCAGCATGGCCTAGTGGATAGAGCTTGGGCCTAGGACTCAGAAGAAACTGGGTTCCAGTCCAGCTCTATCACTTATCTGCTTTGTAACTTTGGCCAAGTCACCACTTCTCCGTTGATGCTGCCGGTGCCTGTTTACTTGTTTTGATGCGTGTCTTCCCCCTTCTAGACTGCGAGGTCACGATACTCTGTCATGTTGTAATCAATCAGTCATATTTACTGAGCACTTACTCTCTGCAGAGCATTAAACTAAGCACTTTGAAGAGCGCAATGCAACAGAATTAGCAGACTTTACAGTCTAGAGGGGGAGAAAGACGTTAATATGAATAATTTATAATATATAATTTAAAGGTAGGCACGTAAGTGCCGTAGGGCTGGGAGTGGGAAGAATAACAAGTGTCCAAATGTCACAGATTGAAATGCACAGACAACACAGAGAGGAGAGAAAAGCTGGGGGAAAAAAAGGGTTTCATAAGGGAAGCACTTACAAGAGCTTAGTACAATGCTCTGCACACAGTAAACACTCACTACTATTGATTAATTAACTCTATTGTATTTGCTCAATTGCTAAGTACAGTGTTCTGAACACATGACCATAAGCTCCTTGAGAAGTGGTATTGGATCTACTAACTCTAGTATACTTTCTCAAGTGCCCAGTTCAGGGCTGTTTGCATAGAGTACTTGCCCATTTGATTCATTCATTCAATTTTTTCAATCATATTTATTGAGCTCTTACTGTGTGCAGAACACTGTACTGTGAGCTTGGGAAAGTACAATGCAACCATAAATGGTGACATTCCCTGCTCACAATGTATTTACAGTCTTGAATAGGTTGGGGGGGAATCCATTAAGTGATTATTTTATCTTGTCCTCAGCACTTACAGAAGCTCATTAATTCATTCATTCAATCAATCGTATTTATTGAGTGCTTACTATGTGCAGAGCACTGTACTAAGTGCTTGGAAAGTACAATTCAGCAACAAAGAGACAATCCCTAACCAACAACGGGCTTAATATAGTAGTAATGAAGCAAACTTGCAAAGCAGCATTGAGCTCTGGGAAAAAATAGAGGCATGAGAATTAGACAGGAACTCAGTGTAATTACTATATGCAGAGCACTATACTAAGCACTTTGAAGAGCACAATACAACAGAATTAGCAGACTAAGAAGCAAACCATTTAATCAATAGTATTTATTGAATGCTAACTTTGTGCAGAGCACAGTTCTAAAGTGCTTAGGGGAGTCCAATAAAGCTGGTTGAGAAGCAGTGTGGCCTAGTGGATAGAACACGGTTCTGGAGGTCACAAGGACCTGGGTTCTAATTCTGACTCCAGCACTTGTCTGCTGTGAGACCTTGAGCAAGTCATTTAACTTCTCTGTGCCTCAGGTACTTCATCTGCAAAATGATGATTAGGACTGAGAGCCCCAGGTGGGACATGAATTATGTCTAACCCAATTAGCTTGGATTTATGCCAGCATTTAGGACAGTGGCTGGTACATAGTAAGCACCTAACAAATACCATAAAAACGAAAGTTAGCTGTCAGGCTCCCTGCCCTAAAGGAGCCTACAGCCTGCTGTGTGCAAAGCACTGTTCAAAACACTTGGGAGAGGATAATGGAATAAGTAGAAAAGACCCCTACCCTCAAGAAGCTTTTACAGTCTAGCAGGATACATAGGAACATGTTTGTATATTTCTATATTGTTTCATTCAATCATTTATTGAGCGCTTACTGTGTGCAAAGCACTGTACTAAGACCTTGCACTGTACTAAGAGCTTATTCTATTTTTTATTCAGCTATTTCACCTCATCGTGTTTATACCACTGCCTGCTATCATCTTATGTTCCCCTGGGCTCACATCATTTGTATATGGTTTCCATCCATCTGTCTGTAAATTCCTTGAGAACAGGGAGTGGGTGCCATTTTTACTCTCTCAAAAATTTAGGGCAGGGCTCTGGCCTTGGGAAACTCCCAATAAATATCATCAATCAAAGTTGCCAGTCAATCTGATAATCACCTCCCACATCCCTTGGACTTGTTTTGTTTTGGGTTCTTTTGTTTTTGTTTTTCTGGGCAGTTTCTCAACTCCCTCAAAGGAGAATCGGGCTATGAATGGCTCAACCCCAGCAATAGCAGGCTGATTTTCTGATATCCCGTCAACAGCAACATGAACACCTTAAACTCTGTTACAGATGTTATCGCTTTCTTAAAAGCGTTTCATTCACAAGGAAAAAAAACTGTCTTCAGAATGCTATGTGAGACAAAACCAAATCACCTGAGAAAACAATTGCTTTACCCATTTCTGGTAGCAAATGAGAAACCCCTGTGCTTTTATTTCATGAAATACCTTGGACTGCATGACTTTGTCAATAACCCGAGCAAATATTATGCCTCAGATGGCTTAAAAGAACAACTCCCAAAACAAGCAAAGAAACAATGCCCAGCAAATCTTTCTTGGGGTAAAAAAGAAAAAAAAAAGAGCCAATCAATTGTCCTCCGGGGAATGATGGATGGCCATTTTTAAGCATTTTACAAAAACAAGAAGTGCCGTTTCTGTAAGATTTTTATGCTGGAGAAGAATGCTCTCGCACAGTAGCATAAACGGATATGCCCCTCTGGGCCGTGAACACAGTGTAAGAATATCCTTAGCAAAACAACAGGCAATTTTCTCAGCCCCACTGTGCCTAAGAACCGTGGAAACCCAGGAATTTCACATGAAATACAGATGTCCTGGCTTTGAGTAGGCTCTCTGCTGGTGTAGTTTTCCTTCTAGGAGTTCAGTAGGCGATGAGGTAAGGCATTCCGCGATGAAATGATTGCAGGAACACGAGCTCCGCCCAGCCGAATGTAATAATAATAATAATGATAATATTTGTTAAGTCCTTATGATGTGCCAGGCACTGTACTAAGTGCTGGGGTGGATACAAGCTAGTCGGATCGGACACAGTCCCTGTCCCACGTGGAGCTCACAGTCTCAATCCCCCTGGCCCTTCAATGCCCTCCCTCCGCACATCTGCCAAGCTAGCTCTCTTCCTCCCTTCAAGGCCCTACTGAGAGCTCATCTCCTCCAGGAGGCCTTCCCAGACTGATCCCCCTCCTTCCTCTCCCCCTCCTATTCCTCTCCATCCCCCCGCCTTACCTCCTTCCCCTCCCCACAGCACCTGTATATATGCATATATGTTTCTACGTATTTATTACTCTATTTTATTTGTACATATTTATTCTATTTATTTTATTTTGTTGATATGTTTTGTTCTGTTCTCTGTCTCACCCTTCTAGACTGTGAGCCCACTGTTGGGTAGGGACCGTTTCTATATGTTGCTAACTTGTACTTCCCAAGCGCTTAGTACAGTGTTCTGCACACAGTAAGCGCTCCATAAATACGACTGAATGAATTGAATGAATTTTACAGATGAGGTAGCTGAGGCCCAAAGCAGTGAAGTGACTTGCCCAAGGTCACACAGAGGACAAGTGGAGGAGGTGGGATTAGAACCCAGGTCCTTCCCACTCCCAGGCCCGGGCTCTATCCACTACGCCATGTGGCTTCTCGAAGAAGAATGAACAGGGTACCCAAGGAACTGCCACCTGGGACTGGAAAGTATAGGCCAAGCCAGTTGGGCAGGACTAGATAATCTTAAGGCATGGTAAAATCTAGCATCCAGAGCAGAGATGAAGCACAGGACTGTGGGAACGGTCCCAACCACACCCGACAGACCAGCCCGGGGAAAGGGACCATGAACCGAAGAGGAGTTTCCGAGAAAGCACTTATCCTACTCTGCCTTATTGTATCAGCCTCCTTGAGGACCTCCCTGCCTCCTGTCTCTCCCCACTCCAATCCACACTTTATTGTTCTGCCCAACTCATTTTCCTTCAAAAGCATTCAGAACATCTTCCCCCACTCCTCAAGACCCTCCAGTGGTTACTCATCCACCTCGGCATCAAACAGAAACTACTCACTATCGACTTTAAAACCCTCAATCACCTTGTCCCCTCCTACCTCACCTTGCTACTTTCCTTCCACAACCCAGCCCACACACCTAGTTTCCTTAAGGCCCACCTTCTCCACCGCGATCTCACCACCGATCTCTCGCCCACATCCTCCTCATATAAAACAGATAACTGCTCTCCTCCACTTCAAAACCTTACTGAAGGACCATCTCCTCCAAGAAGCCTTCCTTGACTAAGCCCACTCACCTCTCCTCCTACTGCATCTGTGCCACTCTTACTTGCTCCCTCCCATCCCCACCTCATATAGCTATATATCGGTATATCTTGAATACATTTATTTATCTATTTACTCATTTATATTAATGTCTGCCTCCCCCTCTAGACTGTGAGCTCATTTTGGGCAGGGAATGTTTCTGTTTGTTATACTGTACTCTCCCAAGCACTTGGTACAATTCATTCATTCATTCATTCAATCGTATTTATTGAGCGCTTACTGTGTGCAGAGCACTGTACTAAGCACTTGGGAAGTACAAGTTGGCAACATCTAGAGACGGTCCCTACCCAACAGCGGGCTCACAGTCTAGAAGGGGGAGACAGGCAACAAAACAGAACGTATTAACGAAATAAAATAAACAGAATAGTAAATATGTACAAGTAAAATAAATAGAGTAATAAATATGTGCAAACATATATACAGGTGTTGGGAGGGGAAGGAGGTAAGGATGGAGGGATGGGGAGGGGGAGGAATGTTTTGCACACAGTAAGCACTCAATAAATACATTTGAATACATGAATTATTGATGGCTTGGGGGAGACTGGAGTGCGGGGAGGTGGATTTGGAAACAGTATGTGCCTGGGAGTCAGAGGATGTGGGTTCTAATCCTGGCTCTGCCACATGTCTGCTGTGTGGCCTTAGGCAAATCACTTAACTTCTCTGTGCTTCAGTTACCTCATCTGTAAAATGGGGATTAAAAGTGTGAGCCCCACATGGGACAACCTGATTACCCTGTATCTACCCCACTGCTTGGCACATAGTAAGCACTTAACAAATACCTTCATAATTATTATTGCAAATAATAATAATAAAAACTGAAGGTGGCCAGCATGGCATCACGCTGGTAACATAAGAAGGAAAGAATATTGGGAAGGGGTGCCCAACCCATAGCAGTGATCCCTGTCAAATTCACATACGTGGAAAGGACCTGACCCTCACATGTGTGGGAAAGATCTAACCCTCAAACATGTGAATATGACCACTCTCTCATAGGTGTGGATAGAACCTCACATTTCCACACAAGGAAGGAACTCTCCATTGTATCTGTGGATGATGATGGTGATAATAATAATACTAATAATGACATTTATTAAGCGCTTACTATGTGCAAAGCAGTGTTCTAAGTGCTGGGGAGGTTGCAAGGTGATCAGGTTGTCCCTCGGGGGGCTCACAATAAGAATAATAATAATAATAATAATGGTATTTGTTAGGCCCTTAATATGTGCCAAAAACCGTTCTAAGTGCTGGGGGGGGCGGTGGATACAAGGCGATCAGGTTGTCCCGCATGGGGCTCACAGTCTTAATCCCCATTTTACAGATGAGGTAACTGACGCACAGAGAAGTGAAGTGACTTGCCCAAGGTCATACAGGATGCACATGGTGGAGCCGGGATTAGAACCCATGACCTTCTGACTCCCAGGCCTGGGCGCTAGCCATTAGGCCATGCTGCTGCTCACCTTCACCCTCACACATGGGAACAGAAGCCCCCTGCCACACACACACACACACACACACACACACACACACACGAACAGAGCCCCAGATTCACCCATGTGGATGAATCTAGACTGTGAGCCCACTGTTGGGCAGGGACTGTCTCTATATGTTGCCAATTTGTACTTCCCAAGCGCTTAGTACACTGCTCTGCACATAGTAAGCGCTCAATAAATACGATTGATGATGATGATGATGATAGGATTTCACTTTTGCCGCCTTCATCTTTCTAGATGGTATTTCTGTGTATGTATGAATATCCTTAAGCATACATATGCATAGATGTATATCCTTATGCAGCAGCGTGCCTTAGTGGAAAGAGCCTGGGCTCGGGAGTCAGAGTTTCATTCATTCATTCATTCAACCGTATTTATTGAGTGCTTACTGTGTGCAGAGTACTGTACTAAGTGCTTGGGAAGTACAAGTTGGCAACACAGAGAGACGGTCCCTACCCAACAACGGGCTCACAGTCTAGAAGGGGGAGACAGACAACAAAACAAAACATGTGGACAGGTGTCAAGTCATCAGAATAAATAGAGATAAAGCTAGATGCACATTAACAAAATAAATAGAATAGAAATATGTACAAGTAAAATAAATAGAGTCACAAATCTTTACAAACATATATACAGGTGCTGTGGGGAGGGGAAGGAGGTAGGGCAGGGGGGAAGGCGAGGGGGAGAGGAAAGAGGGGGCTCAGTCTGGGAAGGCCTCCTGGAGGAGGTGAGCTCTCAGTAGGGCTTTGAAGGGAGGAAGAGAGCTAGCTTGGCGGGTGTGAGGAGGGAGGGCATTCCAGGCCAGGGGGAGGACATGGGCCGGGGTCGACAGCGGGACAGGCGAGAACAAGGCACAATGAGGATGTTAGCGGCCGAGGAGCAGAGGCTGTGGACTGGGTTATAGAAGGAAAGAAGGGTGGTGAGGTAGGAGGGGGCGAGGTGATGGACAGCCTTGAAGCCGAGAGTGAGGCATTTTTGCCTGATCCGTAGGAGGTTGTGGGTTCTAATCCTGATCCCCTACTTATCATCATCATCATCAATCGTATTTATTGAGCGCTTACTGTGTGCAGAGCACTGTACTAAGCACTTGGGAAGTACAAGTTGGTAACATATAGAGACAGTCCCTACCCATCAGTGGGCTCTTATCAGCTGTGTGACTTTGGGCAAGTCACTTCCCTTCTCTGGGCCTCAGTTACCTCTTCTGTAAAATGGGGAGTAAGACTGTGAGCCCCACGTGGGACAACCTGATCAGCTTGTAACCCCCCCAGCACTTAGAACAGTGCTTTGCACATAGTAAGCACTTAACAAATGCCATTATTATTGTTATTAGAACAGTGCTTGACACATAGTAAGTGCTTAACAAATACCAAAGTTATTATTATTATTACCCCAGTGCTTAGAACAGTGCTTGGCACATAGTAAGTGCTTAACAAATTTGATAATTAATATGTGTACATCCATAAATGTGCAGTGATGCACACACATATATTCACATGCTTCAATGTATACCCACAAGGGCAGGGACTGTGACCGTTTATTGTTATATTGTACCCTCCAAAGCACTTAATACAGTGCTTGTATTGAATGAATGAATGAATGAAAGAATTTAGGCATCCACACATATCCATAAACACCCACCGACATCATCATCACCGTCATCAGTGGTAATTATTGAGCAGTTACTGTGTGCAGAGTACTGGAGAAGTCCTTGGGCAAGTACAATATCAGTATGGCTTAGTGGATAGAACACGGGCCTGGGAGTAAGAAGGTCATGAGTTCTAATCCTTGCTCCACCACTTGTCAGTTGTGTGACCTTGGGCAAGTCGCTTCACTTCTCTGGGACTCAGTTCCCTCATCTGTAAAATGGGGATGAAGACTGTGAGCCCCACGTGGGACAGGAACTGTGTCCCTGATTTGCTTGTCTCCACCCCCGCGCTTAGTACAGTGCCTGGCACATAGTAAGTGCTTAAAGATCATAATAATAATAGTTCTTATTATTATTAGACACATTCCCAACCTCTGACAAGTTTGCAGTCTAGAGGAGGAGGCAGACATTAATAAAAATAACTAATTTACTTCAGAATATATAAAAGTAAGGGAGTTGCTAGTGAGTTGTCTATCCTGAGAATTTTATTTCAGCTCATTAAATTCCCCTTGACGTTTCTCTCCCAGGCCGATTTCAGCTAAAGGAGCAAAAGAAAGACGACAGGAGAGTTTCCCATCTGCTGCATGATTTCTCCAATGACAATGCAATCCAAGTGCTTGGCACAGTGCTCTGCACATGGTAAGCACTCAAAAAAGACAATTGATGAACTCCCAGGGGCCCCTTTCCACTGGGCGGGAAATCACCACCCCAAAAAGTCAGCCCCAGAATGAGTCAGGCCTCCCAGGCTAACCTACTAGTGTGGTTTAGGGGATAGAGCATGGGCCTGGGAGTGAATCAATCAATCAATCGTATTTATTGATCAATCAATCAATCGTATTTATTGAGCGCTTACTGTGTGCAGAGCACTGTACAAAGCTCTTTTGAAGCATAAGTTGGCAACATATAGAGACAGCCCTACTGTGTGCAGAGCACTGTACTAAGCGCTTGGGAAGTACAAGAGTCAGAAGGATCTGGGTTCTAATCCAGACTCCCTCACTTCTCTGCGTGTAACCTTGGGCAAGTCACTTCACTTCTCTGGACCCCAGTTACTTCTTCTGGAAAATGTGGATGAAAAGTGTGAGTCCCAGGTGGGAAAGGGACTGTGTCCAACCTGATTAACTTGAATCTAACCCAGCGCTTAGAACGGTTCTTGAGACATAGTAAGCACCTCACAAAGACTGTTGTTATTATTGATAACATTATTATGATTATCATCATTATTATTATTAACTCGATCTCATCTATTTCATCGCCGACCACTTGCCCACTTCCTCTTCATATCCGGCAGACAATCGCTCTCCCCACATTCAAAGTCAGGAGCAGGGAGGATTAGAACCCAGGTCCTCTGATTCTTAACTTGGTGCTCTTTCTGCTAAACCATTCTGCTTCCTGTCCCTCGGGGACTCACGGTGAAAAACGCATTCATTAATTCATATTTATTGAGCGCTTACTGTGTACAGAGCACTGTACTAAGCGCTTGGAAAGTACAATTTGGCAACAGATAGAGACAATCCCTACCCAACAACGAGCTCACAGTCTAGAACCGGGGGAGACAGACAACAAAAGAAGCAGCGTGAGAAGCGTGAGAAACCGTGAGGCTCAGTGAGCCCAGGCTTGGAAGTCAGAGGATGTGTGTTCTAATCCCGGCTCCGCCACTTGTCAGCTGTGTGACTTTGGGCAAGTCACTTAACTTCTCTGTGCCTCAGTTATCTCATCTGTAAAATGGGGATTAAGACTGTGAGCCCCCCGAGGGGCAACCTGATCACCTTGTAACCTCCCCAGCACTTAGAACAGTGCTTTGCACATAGTAAGTACTTAATAAATGCCATTATTATTATTATTATTCTCTGTGCCTCAATTACCTCATCTGTAAAGTGGGGATTAAGACTGTGAGCCCCATGTGGGACAACCTGATCACCTTGTATCCACCCTGGTGCTTAGAACAGTACTCTGCACATAGTAAGTGCTTAACAAATGCCATCAATTATTATTATTAAAACAAAACAAAGCAAGTAAACAGGTATCAATAGCATCAAAATAGATAAATAGAATTATAGATATATTTATAGGAAAACACACTTTTTGGGCTTGTACTAGCCCCTGCCTCTCTGCACCCCCACAGTAGGAAGAATCAGGAGAGCAAGGCAAGCAAAACAACCCCGGAAAAGTGTCCATGATCACCTCCTCCTGTCGGAATAGGTCACCGGTGATCATGAGGTCCCCACCCTCGCTCACCATTTGGACAGCGGGAATTAGGAATTATTATTAATAATCTAGACTGTGAACTCGTTATGGGGTAGGGATTATCTCTATTTGTTTCTGAATTGTACTTTCCAAGCACTTAGTACAGTGCTCTGCACACAGTAAGTGCTCAATAAATACAACTGAATGAATGAATGAATAATAATAATAATAATAACAATTGTGGCATTTGTTAAGCACTTACTATGTGCCAGGCACTGTACTAAGCACTGGGCTAGATACAAGGTGATTGGATTGGACATGGGGGCTCACAGTCTTAATCCACCTTTTACAGATGAGGTAGTTGAGGCACAGAGTACTGAAGCAACTTGCCCGAGGTCACACAGCAGACAAGTGATGGAGCCGGGATTCAAACCCAGGCCCTTCTGACTCCCAAGCCCGTGCTTTATCCACTGAGCCATGCTGCTCTAGGGGCTCCCTGATACAAGTCCCTCGGGGACACTCATTGATCAATCAATCAATCAATCAATCCACCAATCAATCCAAGATCTGGCCCACAAAACCAATGACACCTTTCCCAAAGCCAACCACTTTCCATGGTAGCCTAATGGCCTATTTCTTTATCTATTTACTTATCTATATTAACATGTGTCTCCCGCTCTAGACTGTGAGCTCATTGTGGGCAGGGAATGTCTCTACTTGTGGTTGAATTGTACTCTCCCGATCGCTTAGTACGGAGCTTTGCACACAGTAAGCGTTCAATAAATACAACTGAATGAATGACTGAATGAACGAACGAAAGGGACGGGCTCTGGGAAACACAGGATCCTGGTTCGACTCCAAGCCTGCTGGGCGACCTTGGACGAGTCACTGAAGCTCTCTGGGCCTCAGTTTCTCAGTGGTAAAATGGGGATAAGATCCCGGGTCTCCCTCCTTGGAACCTGTGGGGAGGATTGAGTCCGATCTGAGGGTGTCTTATCGAGCTTGGCGCTCAGCATAGTGCTCGGCTCCTAGGGAGAGCTTGATAAATACCATCCTTTTGCTGATTTTGTGCCTCGTTGTGGGCAGAGAACCGGCCTACCAACTCTGTTCTATTGGATCTCCCAAGGACTCAGTACAGAGCTCTGCACACAGTATGTGCTCAAGGAATACCTTTGATTGATTGATTGACCCAAGCTTGGCAGGAGCATGAGGCTTGTGGGGGTAGTGGGTGGGGAGAGGATGGGCACGTGGGCCAGTTGGAGAGAAATAATAATAATAATGATGGTATGTGTTAAGCACTTACTATGTGCAAAGCACTGTTCTAAGCGCTGAGGAGGATACAAGGTGATCAGGTTGTCCCACGTAGGGCTCACAGCCTTAATCCCCATTTTACAGATGAGGTAACAGGCCCAGAGAAGTTAAGTGACTTGCCCAAAGTCACCCAGTTGACAATTGGCGGAGCTGGGATTTGAACACATGACCTCTGACTCCCGAGCCCGAGCTCTTTCTACTGAGCCATGGTCACAGGGAGAAATTAGAAGCAGCATTGCCTTGTGGAAAGAGCCTGGGCTTGGGAGTTGGAGGATGTGGGTTCTAATCCTTGCTCCACCACTTGTCTGCTGTGTGACTTTGGGCAAGTCATAACTTCTCTGTGCCTCAGTTACCTCACCTGGAAAATGGGGATTAAGACTATGAGCCCCACCTGGGACAACCTGATTATCTTGTATCTATCCCAGAGTTTAGAACAGTGCTTGGCATATAATAAGTGCATAGCAAATATTATTATTATTATTATCATTAAGCAGCATGGCCCAGTGGAAAGAACCTGTGCCTAGGAGTCAGAGGACCTGGGTTCTAATCCCATTCCATCACTTAATAATAATAATAATAATACTTATCTGCTCTATGACCTTGCACAAGTCACTTCACTTCTCTGTGACTCAGTTACCTTCTCGGTAAAATGGGAAGTATATCCTCCGCCCTCCGACTTGGACTGAGAGCCCCATGTGGGATAGGGACTGTGTCCACCCTGATAAACTTCTAAGTTCCTCAGTGCTTAGAACAGTGCTAATCACATAGTAAGAGCTGAACAAATACCATAAAAAACCTAATACTCTCCCATATGATCAGTGCAGTACTCTGCATCCAATAAGTAGACAGTCAGCTCCTTGATGGTAGAAAGCGTGTCTACTAACCCTATTTCCCCCTCCCAAGTACTAAACACAGTGCTCTGCACAGAGTGGGTGCTCAATGAATGCTCTTTTTTGATCGATGGATTGATTGACAGGAGCAAGAATGCAAAGATGGCTAGAGGAATGAAACCGGGCTTCACGAGAGGAGTGAGGGTGAACATAGATGGATCCAGAATCAATCAATCAGTTGTATTCATTCATTCAATCGTATTTATTGAGTGCTTACTGTGCACAGAGCACTGTACTAAGCACTTGGGAAGTACACGTTGGCCACATATAGAGATGGTCCCTACCCAACAATGGGCTACAGTCTGGAAGGGGGAGAACACTTTTTCTGAACACTTACTGTGTACAGAGCACTGTACTCAGAACTTGGGAGGGTACACTATAACAGAGTTGGTAATAATAATGATAATAATAATTGTGGTATTTGTCAAGAGCTTACCATGTGCCAGGCACTGTACTAAGCACTGGGGTGGATATGAGAAAATCGGGTGTTTATTCTATTCTATTCTATATTTATTTTACTTTGTTAATATGTTTTGTTTTGTTCTCTGTCTCCCCCTTCTAGACTGTGAGCCCACTGTTGGGTAGGGACCGTCTCTATATGTTGCCAACTTGTACTTCCCAAGTGCTTAGTACAGTGCTGTGCACACAGTAAGCGCTCAATAAATACGATTGAATGAATGAATGGGTGGAACACAGTCCTTGTGTTAAGGCCCTACTGAGAGCTCACCTCCTCCAGGAGGCCTTTCCAGACTGAGCCCCCTCCTTCCTCTCCCCCTCGTCGCCCTCTCCATCCCCCCATCTTATCTCCTTCCCTTCCCCACAGCACCTGTATATATGTATATATGTTTGTATATATTTATCACTCTATTTATTTTACTTGTACCTATCTATTCTATTTATTTTATTTTGTTAATATGTTTGGTTTTGTTCTCTGTCTCCCCCTTCTAGACTGTGAGCCCACAGTTGGGTAGGGACTATCTCTATATGTTGCCAACTTGTACTTCTCAAGTGCTTAGTACGGTGCTCTGCACACAGTAAGCGCTCAATAAATACGATTGATTGATTGATTGATTATCCCATATGGGGCTCACGGTCTCCATCCCCATTTTACAGATGAGGGAAATGAGGCCCAGAGAAGTGAAGCGACTTGCCCAGGGTCACACAGCAGACAAGTGGCAGCCTTAGGCAAGTCACTTCGCTTTTCCCAAGGTTCCTGACCACGGTGAGCTTATAATCTAGAGGGAGAGAAGTACTGTGTGGCTGAGCTAGACCAGAGAGGGGAACAGGGGGCAGGAAGTCTGGGGCCTCCATCTTGGGGTGACAGCAGCATGGCATAATGGTCAGAACACAGGCCTGGTGTCGCAAGCTCCCACTGCCTACCAACCAGGACCTTCCTGGACTGAGGGAGCCTCAGTGACATGTAGTAGAAGTCAAACCACACCTCTTATCACCAAGGTTACTGTGAAAAGTTTTTTACGTAGCCTTACCAACGTGCAAGGGAGTGACACATAAAGCGTGGCTCAGTGGAAAGAGCACAGGCTTTGGAGTCAGAGGTCATGGGTTCAAATCCCAGCTCCCCCACTTGTCATCTGTGTGACTTTCTCTGAGCCTCAGTTACCACATCTGTAAAATGGGGATGAAGACTGTGAGCCCCCCGCGGGGTAACCTAATCAATCAATCAATCAATCGTATTTATTGAGCACTTACTGTGTGCAGAGCACTGTACTAAGTTGGCAACATATAGAGACAGTCCCTACCCAACAGTGGGCTCACAGTCTAAAAGGGGGAGACAGAGAACAAAACCAAACATACTAACAAAATAAATGGAATAGATATGCACAAATAAAATGAATAAATAGCGTAATAAATATGTACAAACATATATACATATGTACAGGTGCTGTGGGGAAGGGAAGGAGGTAAGATGGGGAGGATGGAGAGGGGGATGAGGAGGAGAGGAAGGAAGGGGCTCAGTCTGGGAAGGCCTCCTGGAGGAGGTGAGTTCTCAATAGGGCCTTGCAGGGAGGAAGAGAGCTAGCTTGGTGGATGGGCAGAGGGAGGGCATTACAGGCCCCGGGGATGAACCTAATCATCTTGTAACCTCCCCAGAGCTTAGAACAGTGCTTTGCACATAGTAAGCGCTTAATAAATGCTATCATTATTATTATACACTCACTCACTCACTCACTCCACCAAAGGTTCAGTACCAGCCTGTGGTCAAAGGAGCCAGTAGTTCTGCCAATGCTTCTTCTTTCTGCTTCTGATTGTTGCTTTCCAGAGCTGCTCTCCTGCTTCACTGATTGCTTCCTTCTCTGTGTGCTCTACTTCAGGTGCTCAGCTTGCCCTTTGCATGTGCTTCTTCATGATTCAAAAGAGCACCTTTTATCTACCTTAGGCCTGGCAGCTGTGGCGTGGCAGCTGTGGCAGATATTGATGGGCCCAGGCCCATTACTGGATAGAACATTATGGTATTTGTTAAGCGCTTGCTATGTGCCAGGCAACACACATAGGGGGTGGATGGATACAAGCAAACTGGGTTGGACACAGTCCATGTCCCCCATGGGGCTCACGGTCTCCCAGACCTCCCAACCCGGAGTTTCTTCCTCAGGAGAGCAGAGGGGCAATTAGACGATGCCCGCAGCCCGTCTCTGAGGCGGAAGGTCTTCCCACGGTATTTTGGGAAGGGCCGGGCCGGGCCTGTTCTCATCGCCAGGCGATGTAGTTCCAACCGCTTCCCATGAGAGCCAGTGTCACAGTCGGGAGGATCTCACTGTCCAAGAATGCTTGCTGACCTCTGACCCCCAGGCCCCGGCCAGCCCCGGGCCTTGGCTAGAAGAGGACCACTGCGATGAGCAATGGAGGGGAGTTCTCTCCTCGCTGTCCGCAGTGGGAAAAGCAGCGGTTGTCAGGATTTTTTTTTAAATATTTACATATATATATATATATATATAATGGCATTTATTAAGCACTTACTATGTGCAAAGCACTGTTCTAAGCGCTGGGGAGGTTACAAGGTGATCAGGTTGTCCCACAGGGGGCTCACAGTCTTAATCCCCATTTTACAGATGAGGTAACTGAGGCCAGAGAAGTTAAGTGACTTGCCCAAAGTCACACAGCTGACAATTGCGAGAGCCGGGATTTGAACCCATGACCTCTGACTCCAAAGCTCGTGCTCTTCCCACTGAGCCACGCTGCTTATGGTATCGTTTAAGTGCTTACTATGTGCCAGGCACTGTTCTAAGCTCTGGGGTAGATTCAAGATAAACAGTTTGGACCCAGCCACCTAATAAAAATAATAACAGTGATGGTATCTGTTAAGCGTTTATTATGTGCCAAGCACTGTTCTAAGCACTGGGGCAGATACAAGGTAATCAGGTTGTCCCTTGTGGGGCTCACAGTCTTAATCTCCATTTTGCAGATGAGGTAACTGAGGCACGGAGAAGTTAAGTGGCTTGCCCAAGGTCACACTGCAGACAAATGGCAGTGCCAGGCTTATTAGTATTAATAATAATAATTATGGTATCTGTTAAGCGTTTACTATGTGCCAAACACCATTCTAAGTGCTAGATACAAGGTAATCAAGTTGTCCCACGTGAGGCTCACAAGTCTTAATCCTGATTTTACAGATGAGGTAACTGAGGCACAGAGAAGTCAAGTGGCTTGCCCAGCAGTCGAGTGGCAGAGCCGGGATTAGAACTCACGTCCTCTGACTCCCAAGCCCATTCTCTTGCCACTGAGCCACACTGTTTCTCAGAACCCAGGTCCTTCTGGCTTCCAGGCCCAGGTTTTATACCACACTGCTCCACTACTTGGGGCTCATAGTCTTAATCCCTATTTCATGGTTGAGGTAACTGAGGCCCAGAGAAGTGAAGTGACTTGTCCAAGGTCACATAGCAGATAAGTGGAAGAGCCGGGAATAGAACCCAGGTCCTTCTGACTTCCGGGCCTATGATCTTTCATTCATTCATTCAATCATATTTATTGAGCGCTTACTGTGTGCAGAGCACTGTACTAAGCGCTTGGGAAGCACAAATTGGCAACATATAGACTGTATGATAGAACATTTAGACTGTGAGCCCACTGTTGGGTAGGGACTGTTTCTATATGTTGCCAACTTGTAGTTCCCAAGCGCTTAGTACAGTGCTCTGCACACAGTAAGTGCTCAATAAATACGATTGATGATGATGATGAACATATAGAGACGGTCCCTACCCAACAGCGGGCTCACAGTCTAGAAGCGGGAGACAGACAGCAAAACAAAACATATTAACAAAATAAACCACTAGGCCAAGCCGCTTCTGGATTATTCCCTGCCCATAATGATCTTACAGTCTAGGGGAGAACGTGGAAAAGCTATGTAAAGAGAGACAACAAGGTAGGAGAGAAAACAGCCCCAGAAGTCACAAACACTAAGCAGAGCATCATCATCATCATCAATTGTATTTATTGAGCGCTTACTGTGTGTAGAGCACTGTATTAAGCTCTTGGGAAGTACAAGTTGGAGCAACCAGTAAGGGACAGCTTTTGGGGCGCCCAGTGGGAGCCGGACTGTGAATCCCACATAACTAAACTTTTCCACCACTGGTAGGTTACCTGTCCTGTCAGTGCTGTCTTCTTTTAGCACAAGAAAAACTTGACTGATCGATTGATTACACCGTAGCTATTAAGTTATCAAGGGGGCAGTTCTTACTCCACCCCATGAAAACTGGCTTCTATTTTCCCACTTTTCAGTTTTCTTTTTGTGCATATAGCTATAATTCTATTTGTTCTGACGATTTTGACACCTGTCTACATGTTTTGTTTTGTTGTCTGTCTCCCCCTTCTAGACTGTGAGCCTGTTGTTGGGTAGGGACCGTCTCTATATGTTGCCGACTTGTACTTCCCAAGCACTTAGTATGGTGCTCTGCACACAGTAAGTGCTCAATAAATACGATTGCAAGAATGAATCCCAACTCTACCACTTGCCTACTGGGTGACCTTAGGCAAGTCACTTCATTTCTCTGTGCCTCAGTTACCTCATCTGTAAAATGGGGAATAAGATTGTGAGCCCCATGTGGGACATGGACTGGATCAAACTGAGTAGTTTGTATCTCCTCCAGCACTTAATACAATGGCTGGTACAGAAGTAAGCGCTTAACAAATACCGCAAAAAAAGTGGCGGAGGCAGGATTAGAACGCAGGTCCTGCTGACTCCGAGTCTCATACTCTCTCCACTGGGCCACGCTTCTTACACTATCACAGTGTTTGGCACCAGTACATACTGAATAGAGTCTGTAATTATTATCATTACTTACGATTCATTTCATTTACTTATTGTGGTATTTATTAAGTGCTTAATTATGTGCCAAGCACCGTTCTAAGCACTGGGGTAGATATAAATTGATCAGGTTGGACACAGTCCCTGTCCCACATTGAGCTCACAATCCAAGTAGGAGTGAAAATGGTTATTCAATCCTCATCCTCAGCTGAGGAAACTGAGGCACAGAGAGATTAACTGACTTGCCCAAGGTCACACAACAGGCAAATCAGAGAGCCAGGATTAGAACCGAGATCCTCTGACTCCCAAGCCCAGGCCTTTTCCAGGCAGTCGTGCTGTTTCCCACATACATAACACTGTTGGACGTTTTCAAACACGTCACTTTACTGTAATATACCAGATATTTCCTGAATTGCACATTCTGCTTGCTAAATTAATTATTCTGTATTTATCTTCTCAGGCTGCTTAAATGGATAGCTCGGAACTTGAAGATGATCCAATGATCTTTCCCTAAGAAGATGATCTTAGAGAAGCAGTGTGGCTCAGTGGAAAGAGAACAGGCTTGGGAGTCAAAGGTCAAGTGTTCAAATCCCGGCTCCGCCACTTATCTGCTGTGTGACCTTGGGCAAGCCACTTAACTTCTTTGTGCCTCACTTACCTCATCTGTAAAATGGGGATGAAGACTGTGAGCCCCTCACGGGACAACCTGATTACCTTGTATCCCCCCAGTGTTTAGAACAGTGCTTTGCACATAGTAAGCGCTTAACAAATGCCATTATTATTATTATTATCTTTCCTCAAGATGATGCTCTGTTTATAGCAGCGGGGCCTAATTGGAAGACCGTAGCTCTGGGAGTCAGAGGTCCCGGGTTCTAATCCTGGATCCGTCACCTGCCTGCTGTGTGACCTTGGGCAAGTCACTTCATGTCCTTGTGCCTCAGTTTCCTCATCTTCAAAGGGGGAATTGAACATCCGTCTACCCTCCTAAACTGTGAGAGTCATGTGTGCATTTAGACTGTAAGCTCACTGCAGGCAGGGAATTCATTCATTCAATCGTATTTATTGAGTGCTTACTGTGTACAGAGCACCGTACTAAGCACTTGCACTGTACTAAGTGCTTAGGGAATGTGTCTGTTTATTGCTATATTGTACTCTCCCAAGCCCTTAGTACGATGCTCTGCACACAGTAAGCACTCGATAAATATGATTGAATGAATGAATGTGGAATGGGGTCTGTGTCTGCCCTGGTTAATCTATGTCTACCCGAGCTCTTAGCACAATACCTGGCACTGTGTAAGCAATTAATAAATATCATCATTATCATTATCATCAGTAGAACAGTTGGAAGCTGTTTCCCCAGTGAGCAATCATCAATTCATCTTCCTGCAGAAGACAACGGCTCCTCTGAATCAGCTAAGCTTTATCGTGTGAGAATGAATTCCTATTTTGTTACCCCTCCCCCTGTTGTGTAAATATTTCTCACTGAATATCACACCCAGACCATAATATCAATTAATACAAGAAACAAATATTTGTGCCGTTCGGAACTGGCAGGTTCCAAACCAGATGGGATGACAGCGGCTAAGCAGATGGACTCCTCTAGACCTTAAGCTTGGAGTGGACAGGGAACGTGCCTGCTAATTCTGTTGGATTGCACTCTCCCCAGCACTCACGACAGTGCTCTCTGCACACAGAAAGTGCTCAGTAAATTCCATATTGTTGGATGGACTCAAAAAAGACTTAGGAATCAATGTCGGCATTGCACCGATACAGGTCCCTGAGATACGTCTGATGAATTTTTTTGATTTCCAGTCATTCCAAATTGAGAACAATAGTCCCTGCGTTCAGACTTTTCTGTCATTGAGAAAAAAGTCTTCATTATTATTATTACTACTACTGATGTAGTGGATAGAGCCTGGGCCTGGGAATCAGAAGGTCATGGGTTCTAATCCCGGCTCTGCCAATTTTCTGCTATGTGGCCTTGGGCAGATCACTTAAACTTCTCTGTGCCTCAGTTCTCTCATCTGCGAAATGGGGATTGAGACTGTGAGTCCCACATGGGACAGGGTCTGTGTCCAACCCAATTTACTTGTATCCACCCCAGCGCTTAGTACAGGGCCTGGAACATGGTAAGCGCTTAACAAATCCCATTATTATTATTATTATTATAACAATAATAGTGGTGGTATTTGTTAAGTGCTTTTTAAGGGCTAAGAGGGCACTTAGCATTGGGGTAGATACAATATAATGCAGTACAATCTACAGTATTCATTCACTCATTCAATAGGATTTTGACCTAGTGGAAAGAGCCCGGGCTTGGGAGTCAGAGGTCATGGGTTCTAATCCCAGCTCCGCGACTTGTCAGCTATGTGACTTTGGGCAAGTCACTTAACTTCTCTGAGCCTCAGTAACCTCATCTGTAAAATGGGGATTACATTACATTGAGCCCCGTGGCGGACAACCTGATTACCTCGTATCTACCCCAGGGCTTAGAACAATGCTTGACACATAGTCAGTGCTTAACAAATACTATTATTATTATTATTATTATTATTATTATTATTATTAAGCACTTACTGTGTGCACAGCACTGTACTGAGCACTTGGGAGAGGACAATATAACCATAAAAAAAGACACATTCCCTGCCCACAAGGAGCTAACAGTCCAGAATCTGCACTACAATGCAACATAATTCCTGTCCCACATGGGGCTCAAAGTCTAAGGTGGAGGGGGAACAGGTATTGAATCCCCATTTTACAGATGGGGAACCTGAGGCAATTAGAAGTTAGATAATAATAATGGTATTTGTTAAGTGTTTACTATGTGCCAGACACTGTACTAAGCACTGGCATGGATACAAGCAAACCCGGGGTCACCAGCAGATTAGTGGTGGAGCCCGAATTAGAACTCAGTTCTCTTGATACAAAGTTCCCTGCTCTTCCTCCTAGAGCATGCTGTACTTAAGTGCTTAGCAGTGTACTAAGCGCTGGGGTAAACAATACAATATAATCTGCAATACAGTAGTACAGTGAGCCAGACTGAGGCCCCCTTTTTCCTCTCCTCCTCCCCATCCCCCCACCCTACCTCCTTCCCCTCCCCACAGCACCTGCATATATGTTTGTACAGATTTATTACTCTATTTTACTTGTACATATTTCTATTCTATTTATTTTGTTAATAATGTGTATCTAGCTTTATTTCTATTTATTCTGATGACTTGACAAATGTGTATCTACCTTTATTTCTATTTCTTCTGATGACCTGACACCTGTCTACATATTTTGTTTTGTTGTCTGTCTCCCCCTTCTAGATTGTGAGCCCTTTGTTGGGTTGGGACCGTCTCTTTGTTGGGTAAGGACTGTCTCCATATGTTGCCAACTTGTACTTCCCAAGCGCTTAGTACAGTGCTCTGCACACAGTAAGCACTCAATAAATACAATGAATGAATGAATGAATACAGTGCTTTGCATACAGTAAGCGCTCAATAAATACAATTGAATGAATAGAGTACAGTCCCTGCCCCATTTGGGGCTCACAGTTGAAGGGAGAGAGAGTGCAAGTATTGAATCCCCCTTTCACATTTAAGGAAAATAAAGCATAGGAAGAGAAGTTAGGTGACTTGCCCAAGGTCATACGAACCCAGGTCTTCTAAGGTCACACTCTTCTCTTTGACTCCTGCCTGAATTACCATCTCTTTTAGCCGCATGTGACTTTTCTTTTTAAAGAGGAAGAATTTCTAAAACATTCCCCATCACCTAACATAGGAGTCAAACAGCAGAACATGCTTAGCCAACTCATATTTAATGGGCCAGTTATTCCAGGTTAGATATGCTCTTGGTGGCCAAAGAGAGGCAATAAGTAAGAAGCACAGTAGCCCTGGGTAGAAGCAGTATGGCTTAGTAGACAGAGCCCGGGCCTGAGAGTCAGAAGGACGTGGGTTCAAATTCCAACTCCGCTACTTGTCTGCTGTGTGACCGTGGGCAAGCCGCTTTACTTCTCTGTGCCTCAGTTCCCTCACCCGTAAAGTGGGCATTAAGACTGTGAGCCCCACGTTGTACTTGGATGGCGTCCAATCTGATTCATCTGTAACTACCCCAGCACTTAGTACAGCACCTTAATAAACGCTTAACCTATACCATTAAAAAAAAAAAGCTAGTCCGTGCAATCAGTAGACAGTGGATTTGTTCACTGTGCGGACTTGGGATGCCTTGACAAATAATCATGATAATAATGATAATGATAATAATAGAGAAGCAGCGTGGCTCAGTAGGAAAGAGCCTGGGCTTTGGAGTCAGAGGTCATGGGTTCGAATCCCGGCTCCGCCACGTCTGCTGTGTGACCTTGGGCAAGTCACTTAACTTCTCTGAGCCTCAGTTATCGCATCTGTAAACGGGGACTGACTGTGAGCCCCACGTGGGACAACCTGATCATGTTATATCCCCCCAGCGCTTAGAACAGTGCTTTGCACATAGTAAGCGCTTAAAAAATGCCATCATTATTATTATTAATAGTAACAATAGGACTTGCTATGTGCCTACCATGTGTTAAGCACTGTTCTAAGCACTGGGGTAGGTACTCCCACTCCCTTCTGAGTCACCCTGATTTGCTTACTTTTTTCTTCCCTCCCTTCCAGCCCCACGACACTTATGTCCGTATCTGTCACTTATTTATTTCTATTGATATCTGTCTCCCCGCCTCTAGACTGTCAGCTCACTGTGGGCAGGGAGTGTATCTGTTAATTGTTATGGTGAACTCTCCCAAGTGCTTAGTACGGTGCTCTGTACACAGTGAATGCTCAATAAATACAACTGAATGAATGAAAGTTGATCAGGTTGGACAGAGTCCCTGTCCCTCATGGGGCTCACACTCTTAATCCCCACTTTACAGATGAGGTCACCGAGGCCCAGAGAAGTGAAGCGACTTGCTCAATGTCACACGGTGGGTGAGTAGAGTTGGTGGGACTAGAACCCAGGTCCTTCTGTCTCCCAGGCCCAGGCTCTAACCCCTAAGCCACGCTGTTTTTTTGGGAACCCCCCCTTGCAGAGTGTTTTTCTGCGGCAGACAGCAGCAGCCTTGTTTCTTCTCCTTCGGGGCCCCTCCCCGACTGTCCGTCCGCAGCGCTGGGCTCTGAGGGCCAAGAGCTCATGAATCCCCATTTTGTCTTTTGCTGATAGGATGTGATGGTTTAACCCTGCGAGCTCTGTGCCTGTTGGTCTTGGCGGGAGGCCCAAGACTGGCCTGGGCTTCACAAAGGCCACACTGTCAGCTGGCCTCCACCCCCCGAGGAAATAAACCGCCCTATCTTTTGGCCTCTCTCCTTATGACATTATAACATTTCCCCTCGCCTCCTTCAAAAGTAGGCTCTGTGTGTCTGTGTGTGTGTTTGTGAGGGGGTTGTGGGTGTGTCTTGTGTGGGGAAGGGTTGTGCACACTTGCCAGGGACAACCTCCACACTGGGGACCCATCGGATATTAATAATAATAATAATAATGATGGTATTGTTAAGGGCTTACTATGTTCCAAGCACTGTTCTAAGTGCTGGGGGGGATACAAGGTGACCAGGTTGTCCCACGTGAGGCTCACGATCTTAATCCCCATTTTACAGATGAGGTCACTGAGGCACAGAGAAGTTAAGTGACTTGTCCAAAGTCTCACAGCTGACAAGTGGTGGAGCGGGGATTAGAACCCATGACCTCTGACTCCCAAGCCTGAGCTCTTTCCACTGAGCCACGCTGCTTCTCTGGGTAGATATCTATAATTACCTATAATCTATAATAATCTATATTCTATTTATTTATAACGATGCTACTGATGCTATCGATGCCTGTCAACTTATTTTGTTTTGTTGTCTGTCTCCCCCTTCTAGACTGTGAGGCCGTTGTTGGGTAGGGACCGTCTCTATATGTTGCCGACTTGTACTTCCCAAGCGCTTAGTACAGTGCTCTGCACACAGTAAGCACTCAATCAATACAACTGAATGAATGAAAATGATGCCTGTTAACTTGTTTTAATAATAATAATAATAATAATAATAATGGCATTTAAGCACTTACCATGTGCAAAGCACTGTTCTAAGCATTGGGGAGGATACAAGGTGAGACTGTGAGCCCCATGTGGGACAATCTGATCACCTTGTATCCTCCCCAGCACTTAGAACAGAGCTTTGCACATAGTGAGCACTTAACAAATGCCATTATTATTATTATTATTATTATTATCATTATTATTATAGACTGTGAGCCCATTGTGGGCAGGGATTGTCTCTACTTAGCGTGGTTCAGGGAAAAGAGCCTGGGCTTGGGAGTCAGAGGTCATGGGTTCTAATCCCAGCTCTGCCACTGATCAGCTGTATGACTTTGGGCAAGTCACTTCACTTCTCTGGGCCTCGGTTACCTCATCTCTCAAATGGGGATTGACTGTGAGCCCCACGTGGGACATCTTGATTACCTTGCATCTACCCCAGCGCTTAGAACAGTGTTTGGCACATAGTAAGCACTTAACAAATGCCATTATTATTATTCGTTGCTGAATTGTACTTCCCAAGCACTTAGTACAGTGCTCTGCACTCAGTAAGCATTCAGTAAATGTGAATGAATGAAATACAGTTAAATGAGTGAATGAATATTCTCTCTTCTTTGAGAAGTGGGTATTTATAAGGACACCTAATAATATAGCAATAATCATCATCATCATCAATCGTATTTATTGAGCGCTTACTATGTGCAGAGCACTGTACTAAGCGCTTGGGAAGTACAAATTGGCAACATATAGAGACAGTCCCTACCCAACAGTGGGCTCACAGTCTAAAAGGGGGAGACAGAGAACAAAACCAAACATACTAACAAAATAAAATAAATAGAATAGATATGGACAAATAAAATAAATAAATAAATAAATAGAGTAAAAAATATGTACAAACATATGTACAGGTGCTGTGGGGAAGGGAAGGAGGTAAGATGGGGGGATGGAGAGGGGGACAAGGGGGAGAGGAAGGAAGGGGCTCAGTCTGGGAAGGCCTCCTGGAGGAGGTGAGCTCTCAGCAGGGCCTTCAAGGGAGGAAGAGAGCTAGCTCGGTGGATGGGCAGAGGGAGGGCATTCCAGGCCCAGGGGATGACGTGGGCCGGGGTTCGATGGCGGGACAGGCGAGAGCGAGGTACGGTTAGGAGATCAGCGGTGGAGGAGCGGAGGGTGCGGACTGGGCAGTAGAAGGAGAGAAGGGAGGTGAGGTAGGAGGGGGCGAGGTGATGGACAGTCTTGAAGCCCAGGGTGAGGAGTTTCTGCCTGATGCGCAGATTGATTGGTAGCCATTGGAGATTTTTGAGGGGGGGAGTGATATGCCCAGAGCATTTCTGGACAAAGATAATCCGGGCAGCAGCATGAAGTATGGATTGAAGTGGAGAGAGACACGAGGATGGGAGATCAGAGAGAAGGCTGATGCAGTAGTCCAGATGGGATAGGATGAGAGCTTGAATGAGCAGGGTAGCGGTTGGGATGGAGAGGAAAGGGCGGATCTTGGCAATGTTGTGGAGCTGAGACCGGCAGGTTTTGGTGACGGCTTGGATGTGAGGGGTGAATGAGAGAGCGGAGTCGAGGATGACACCAAGGTTGCGGGCTTGTGAGACGGGAAGGATGGTAGTGCCGTCAACAGAGATGGGAAAGTCAGGGAGAGGGCAAGGTTTGGGAGGGAAGACAAGGAGTTCAGTCTTCGACATGTTGAGCTTTAGGTGGCGGGCGGACATCCAGATGGAGATGTCCTGAAGGCAGGAGGAGATGCGAGCCTGGAGGGAGGGGGAGAGAGCAGGGGCAGAGATGGAGATCTGGGTGTCATCAGCGTAGAGATGATAGTTGAAGCCGTGGGAGCGAATGAGGTCACCAAGGGAGTGCGTGTAGATCGAGAACAGAAGGGGGAATAATGACAATTGTAATAATTGTATTTGGTAAGTGTTTACTGTGTGACAGGCAGCATGGTGTAGTGGATAAAGCATGGACTTGGGAGTCAGAAGGTCATGGGTTTTAATCCCGGCTCTGCCGCTTGCCTGCTGTGTGACCTTGGGCAAGTCACTTCACTTCTCTCTGCCTTCTTCCTCATCTATAAAATGGGGATTAGACTGTGAGCCCCAGGTAGGACAGGGACTGTGTCCAACCTGATCAGCTTGTATCTACCCCAACGCTTAAAACAGTTCTCGGCACGTAGTAAACACTTAACAAGTACCATAAATTACTATTATCACTATTATTATTATTATTATTATTATTATTATTATTATTATTACTGAGCTCTGGGGTGGATACAAGCAAATCAAGTTGGACACTGTCCCTCTCCCATGTGGGGCTCACAGTTTCAATCACCATTTTCCAGACGAGGTAACTGAGGCCCAGAGAAGAGAAGTGACTTGCCCAAGGGCACACAGCAGACAAAGGGCAGAGGCAGGATTAGAACCCAGGTTCTCCTGTCTCCCAGGCCCAGGGTCTATCCAATAGTGTTTGTGTTAATGGAGAAGCACCATGACCTAATGGAAAGAGTCCAGGTCTGGGAATCAGAATACCTGGGTTCTAATCCCAACTCTATCAATTGCAGAGAAGCAGCATGGCTCAGTGGAAAGGGCATGGGCTTTGGAGTCAGAGGTCATGGGTTCAAATCCCAGTTCCACCAATTGCCAGCTTTGTGACTTTGGGCAAGTCACAACTTCTCTGTACCTCAGTTACCTCATCTGTAAAATGGGGATTAAGACTGTGAGCACCCTGTGGGACAACCTGATAACCTTGTAACCTCCCTAGCACTTAGAACAGTGCTTTGCACACGGTAAGCGCTTAATAAATGCTATCATTATTATTGTTATTATTACTGTGTGACATCGGGCAAATGACTTAACTTCTCTTTGCATCAATTCTTCTGTTCTCCCTCTTCATAGATGGTGATCCCCATATGAGGGACAGGGACTGTGTCCAATCTAATTGACTTGTATCTACTCCAGAGCTTAGAACAGAGTTTGACACATAGTAAGTATTCATTCATTCATTCGATCATATGTATTGAGTGCTTACTGAGTGCAGAGCACTGTACTAAGTGCTTGGGAAAGTAAAATACAACAATAAACAGTGACATTCCCTGCCCACAATGAGCTCACAGTCTAGAGGGGGGAAGGCAGACGTCAATACAAATAAATGAAATTACAGATATTGACACAAGCATATAATAAATACCTTGAAACAAACATTACATTTCAATATCACAATGTGCCATGTAGCTTATGTCTTCTGCTACTGCCTCTCCAGTACTTATTCTTCCTTCCTCTAAAACCAACCTAGCCACTCTATCTTGATCCTATTATTATCATTATTCTTATTATTATACTGGAAATCAAGATATTATATGGAGTTGTCCTTCATATTTGAAGAGGACATCACTGACAAGGAAGCAGAATAGCTTAGTGGAGAAAGCCCAGGCCTGGGAATCGGAGAACCTGGGTTCCAGTCTTGACCCGGACATTTCACCTGCTTTGTGAATTTCAGTCATTCAGTCATACTGATTGAGCTCTTAACCGTGTGCAGATCGCTGTACTAAGCACTTGGGAAGTACAATTTAGCAATAAATAGAGACAATCCCCGCCCACAACGGGCTTACAGTATAGAAATTTCAGCAAGTCACTTAACTTCTATGTACTTGTCACCTCATTCATAAAATTAAGATTAAATCCTCCACTCTTCAACTTGGACTGTGAGCCCCGTGTGGGACAGGGACTATGTCCAACCTGATTATCTTGTATTCATTCATTCATTCAATTATATTTATTGTGCTCTTACTGTCTGCAGAGCACTGTACTAAGCGCTTGGGAAGTACCAATTCCAGTGTGTAGTACAACGTAGTAGCACATAGTAAGAGCTTAACAACTACCATAAAGAAGAAGGAAATAATTTTTGTCTGTTTGTTTTTATGGGATTTGTTATGTGCTTACTACATGCCAGGTACTGTTCTAAGCGCTGGGGTAGATAACAAGGTAATCAGGTTGTCCCTCATGAGGCTCACAGTCTCAATCCTCATTTTACAGCTGAGGTAATCAAGGCCCAGAGGAGTGAAGTTACTTGCCCAAGGCCACACAGCAGACAAAAGCGGCAGAGCTGAAATTAGGATACAGGTCCTTCTGACTTCCAGTCTCCGGCTCTATTCACTGCTTTCCCAAGTTCACTTAGGAGTATTGTTTGTGCCTGAAGGTTATTTGGGGGATTGTGAGATCTTCCCAGACTGAGCCCCTTCCTTTCTCTCCCCCTCCTCCCCCTCTCCATCCCCCGCATCTTACCTCCTTCCCTTCCCCACAGCACCTGTATATATGTATGTATGTTTGTACATATTTATTGCTCTATTTATTTATTTATTTATTTTACTTGTACCTATCTATTCTATTTATTTTATTTTGTTAGTATGTTTGGTTTTGTTCTCTGTCTCTCCCTTCTAGACTATGAGCCCACTGTTGGGTACGGACTGTCTCTATATGTTGCCAGCTTGTACTTCCCAAGCGCTTAGTACAGTGTTCTGCACCCAGTAAGCACTCAATAAATATGATTGATTGATTGATTGATTGAGGTGACTTTTACATAAAATTCTGGCTGGAGTCACCTTAGCTAAGCCTGGAGACTCGTCGCCTCTCCTGAGGCCTAAAGCCCTCCCTCTCAATCAATCCATCAGATTGATTGAACACTTATAGTGTGCTGAGCACTGTACTGAGCACTTGAGAGAGTACAACAGACTCATTCCCTGCCCGCAACAAGCTTACATTCTAGAGGATTCTTCTGTCCTCCCTACTCGAACCCAGACTGCACACTTTGTTCTCCTAACACCAGCCTACTCACTGGGCCTCGATCTCGTCTAACTGGCCGTCGACCTGATGGTGATGATGATGATGGTATTTGTTAAACGCTCACTACGTGTCAAGCACTGCCTGAGCACTGTTCAATATCTGTTCTCTCTCCCCCAAAGACGGAGACTGTGCCTGACCTGATTATCTTGTAACTACCCTGGCGCTTAGTACAGTGCTTGCCACAAAGGAAGTGCTTAACGGAAATCACCATGATGGTTGTTATGGTAACTGAGGACTGTGCTAAGCACTGTGAGGCACTCCAGAGGGGCTGGAGAAGGGCCAGAGAAGGACAACCAAGAGGCTGAGGAGTATGGAGTAGGTTCCACACAGAAACAGAACTTCGTGGTGAACCGCAGAATTAGCACTCATTCAATTGTATTTATTGAGCACTTACTGTGTGCAGAGCACTGTACTAAACGCTTGCCGTCAGGGGTTGCCACCAGACTTGGGGGAGACACCAGGCAAGCTCCAAGATCTATCAATCCATCAGTAATATGAATGCAGTGTGGCCTAGTGGAAAAAGCCTGGGCCTAAGAGTCAGAAGAACCTGGTTCCAATCCCCCCTCCACCTCTTGTCTGCTGTGTGACCTTGGGCAAGTCGCTTCACTTCTCTGGGCCTCAGTTACCCCATATGGAAAATTGGGATTAAAACTGTGAGCCCCATGTGGGTCAGGGACTGCATCCAGCCTGATTCTCTTGTGTCCACCTTAGTGCTTAGAACAGTGCTTGACACATAATAAGTGCTTAGCAAATACCATTATCATTATTATTATTATTATTATTACTATCAATAACATTAAGAGAAGCAGCATGGCTCAGTGGAAAAAGCATGGGCTTTGGAGTTAGAGGTCATGGGTTGAAATCCTGGTCTGCTAATTGTCAGCTGTGTGACTTTGGGCAAGTCACTTCACTTCTCTGGGCCTCAGTTACCTCATCTGTAAAATGGGGATGAAGACTGTGAGACCCTGTGGGACAACCTGATCACCTTGTAACCTCCCCATCACTTAGAACAGTGCTTTGCACATAGTAAGCACTTAATTATTTCCTATAGTCCTACTGAGAGCTTGGGAGACTGGAGTAGGGAAAGTAGACACGATCCCTCCCTTCAAAGAGTTTACAGTCTACCGTGGACAGAGCATTGTACTGCTCACTTGGCAGAGGACAAATGGAGTTCGTAGGCCTGATCCAATCTTACAGTCTACCTTGTGCAGAGCACTGTACTGAGCACTTAAGAGAGGACAATAGGGTGAGTAGACACAATCTCTGCCCTCAAGGAGCTGGCAGTCCACTTTGTGCAGAACACTGTACTGAGCACTCGAAAGAGGACAATGGAGTTAGTAGATACGATCCGTAACCTCAGAGCACTGTATTGGTTGCTAGGGAAAGGATAATAGTAATAATAATAATAATGATGACATTTGTTAAGCGCTTACTATGTGTGAAGCACTGTTCTAAGCACTGAGGGGGATACAAGGTGATCAGGTTGTCCCACGTGGGGCAAACAGTCTTAATCCCCATTTTACAGATGAGGTAACTGAAGCCCAGAGAAGTTAAGTGACTTGCCCAAAGTCACACAGCTGACAAGTGGTGGAGCTGAGATTAGAACTCATGACCTATGGCTCCCAAGCCCGGGCTCTTTCCACTGAGCCATGATGCTTCGCTGAATAGAATTATAGAATAGAATAATATAATTAATAACAATAATAATAATAATAATAATGGCATTTATTAAGCGCTTACTATGTGCAAAGCACTGTTCTAAGCAAGGGGAGGTTACCAGGAGATCAGGTTGTCCCACCGGGGGCTCACAGGCTTAATCCCCATTTTACAGATGAGGGAACTGGGGCACAGAGAAGTTAAATGACTTGCCCAAAGTCACACAGCTGACAATTGGCAGAGCCAGAATTTGAACCCATGACCTCTGACTTCAAAGCCCAGGCTCTTTCCACTGAACCACGCTGTTTCTTCGAGAAGAATTGTAGAATTAGTACAAACATCTCTGCCCTGCTAAAAACTGGAGTAGATCCAAAATCATCAGCCTAGACACACTCTCTGTCCCATATGGGGATCATCATCTATATAAGAGATTAAGTTATTTATTCATTTATTTATTGATATTAATGTCTATCTCCTCCTCTAGACTGTGAACTCATTGTGGGCAGGGAATGTGCCTGTTTGTTGTTAGATCATACTCTCCCAAGTGCTTAGTACAGCGCTCTGCATATGGTAAGCGCTCAATAAATACGAGTGAGTCAAAATGGAATTGAACCGGGAGAGAACGGAGAACAACACTACCATTTTACAGATGAGGAAAATGAGGCCCAGGGAGGTTAAGTGACCTGCCCAAGGTCACATAGTCTCCCAGTGACAGAGCTGACATTAAAAATATGTTCTCCTGATTAACAATCCCTTCGTATTTCCACTGGGACATGCTGTATTTTTCAAAAATACCGACACCTTTATAGCAGGCTTGGTATTCTCCAGGTTACAAAGAAATTTTTAATTCAGAAAATTGGCACGCCAAATCCCAAACTTCAAATATCCCTCACACCTCTGCTAATAAAAACTATTCCAAGGTTAATGTTTTTTATAGGTTTCATGAAAATGCTAGGTACTGGGCATTCTAACTGCATGTGGCCAACTATCTCAGAGGCCTAAACTTCAATGTTGCCTAAGAAATTATGATTTTATTGGTATGTAACTTTAAACTTGTAATTATAGGCCAAAGGTTGTGGAAAATTTATTTAGTGCAGCTTGCATGCAACAACCAGTATCTGTTGTGATTAATGGGAGAGAGACAGAGTCCTACCTGTCTTGTGAGGTTATCTCAATTTGGAAAAGAGAGATCCTTTGGAGATTGAATTTACTGGGCTCTTTGGGGAAAAAATGTCATCTTTATATTTGCTACCATTGTGGGTAGGTGCCACGTTAATTTTAAAACGCTGTGCCGAATAGAAGATATTTGCTGCAAATCAACCCTTTCATTGAGGTAATGATGGAAAATTCCAAAGGTTGTCAAAAGCCCCAGCGTTTTGGTCTTTTTTTTTAATCCCATACGATCAAAGCAGAAAGGAGGCATCCTGCAAAAATTGCAAAAAAATCTGCTTTTAGATAAAATAATAATAATAATGTTTGTTAAGCGCTTACTATGTGCAAAGCACTGTTCTAAGTGCTGGGGGTATACAAAGTGTTCAGTTTGTCCCATGTGGGGCTCACAGTCTTAATCCCCATTTTACAGAAGAGGGAACTGAGGCCCAGAGAAGTTAAGTGACTTGCCCAAAGTCACCCAGCTGACAATTGGCGGAGCTGGGATTTGAACCCATGACCTCTGACTCCAAAGCCTGTGCTCTTTCCACTGAGCCACGCTGCTTCTCTAAAACAAAAAACTGTGAAATCTGCCCCAGAAGTGTCCTCGAATATCTGGCCCCTTTGCCTTGTTTATACGTGGTTTCAGAGATAATTTTACCTCTTTTTAATTTCATTCTTTAAGGTATTTGTGAAGCGCTTACTATGTTCTAGGCACTGTACTGACCGCTGGGGTAGATACAAGGTAATCAAGTTGGACACGGTACCTGTCCCACCATCTTAATCCCTGTTTTACAGGTGAGGGAACTGAGGCCCAGAGAAGCAAAGTGACTTGCCCAAGGTCACACAGCAAACAAGTGGTGGAGCCGGGATCAGAACTCAGGTTCTTCTGAATCCTAGGCCCGGGCTCTAGCCATTAGGCCATGCTGCCTCTTCATTGTCTGCAGATATTGGGTTTTATCCTAAGGACTTTCAGATCAATTGTCTCATTTTATCCTCACAATGATCCTGTGATGATTTATTGAAGTATCCGGGTTCCTGCTGTTAGATTTGTAAATTCCTTGTGACTTTTGTGACTCTGTCGTGCTGTCTTCTTCCAAGTACTCAATACAGTGCTCTGCACAGCAATCACACACTCAATAAATAGCAATGATTGCTAGATTAAACTCCTTGAGGGCAGTCAATCAATTGTATTTCTTGAGCTCTTACTGTTTGCAGAGTGCTTTACTATACTCTTGGGAGAGGATAATGTAAAAATAAAGACATATTCCCTGCCCACAGTGAGCTTACAGTCCAGAGGGGGGAGACAGATATGAATATAACTAAATAAAATGACAGATGTGGATGTAAGTAGTGTGGGGCTGGGAGGGGGGATGAATAAAGGGAGAGAGTCCAGGCGATGCAGCAGGGAGCGGGAGAAGAGGAAAAGAAGGCTTAGTGAAGGAGGGCAGGGATCATGTCTACTCACTCAGCAACACTTGGTGGATAGAGCCTAGACTTGGGTTCTAATTCCAGATCCGCCATTTGTCAGCTGTGTGACTTTGGGCAAGTCACTTCACTTCTCTGTGCCTCAATTACCTTATCCGTAAAATGGGGATTGACACTGTGAGCCCCACATGGGACATTTGGGTAGGGATTATCTCTGTTGTCGAATTGTACTTTCCAATCATTTAGTACAGTGTCTGTACACAGTAAGCGCTCAATAAATACAATTGAATGAATGAATGAATGAATGAATGAATAACAGAAACTGTGTCCAACCCGATTGCTTGTAATAATAATAGTAATGGTATTTGTTAAGCGCTTACTATGTGCCAAGCACTGTTCTAAGTGCTGGGGTAAATGCAAGGTAATCAGGTTGTCCCACGTGGGGCTCACAGTCTTAATCCCCATTTTACAGATGAAGTAACTGAGGCACAGAGAAGTGAAGTGACTTGCCCAAAGTTACACAGCTGACAAATGGCAGATCTGGAATTAGAACCCACAATCTCTGACTCCCAAGTCCAGGCTCTATCCACTGAGTCTTGCTGAGTGAGTAGTAAGTGAGTAGTCAATTCACTTCTCTGGGCCTCAGTTACCTCATCTGTAAAATGGGGATTAAGACTGTGAACCCCACGTGGGACAACCTGATTACCTTGTATCTACCCCAGTGCTTAGAACAGTGCTTGGCACATAGTAAGTGCTTAACAAATACCATTACTATTATTATTACAAGCAATCGGGTTGTACCCAGTTTATGTTATTCATTCATTCATTTGTATTTATTGAGCGCTTACTATATGCAGACACTGTACTAAACGCTTGGAGAGTACAATTCGGCAACAAATAGAGATACTCCCTATCCAAATGTCCCATGTGGGGCTCACAGTGTCAATCCTCATTTTACAGATAAGGTACCTGAGGCCCAGAGAAGTGAAGTGACTTGCCCCAGAGTCTCATAGCTAAGTGGCAGAGCCAGAATTAGAACCCACAACCTCTGACTCCCAAGCCCAGGCTTTTCCACTAAGCCTCACCACTTCTCCACATCAGTGCTTAGTACAGTGCCAGGCACATAGTACGTGCTTAATAAATGCCATAATAATGATAATAACAGTTATTACTATTATTATTATTACTCTCCCAAGCACTCAGTCTGGGGCTCTATACATAATAGTAATTGCATCAGCCTCGTCTCTGATCTCCCATCTTCCTGTCTCTCCCCAGTTCAGTCTATACTTCACTCTGCTGCCTGGATTATCTTTCTACAGAAATGCTCTGGGCATGTCACTCCCCTCCTCAAACATCTCCAGTTGTTGCCTATCAACCGCTGTATCGAACAAAAACGCCTCACCCTGGGCTTCAAAGCTGTCCATCCCCTTGCCCCCTCCTACCTCACCTCCCTTCCCTCCTTCTCCAGCCCAGCCCACATCCTCCGCTCCTCTGTTGCCACTCACCTCCTCCCTGAGCCTCATTCTCACCTGTCCCGCCATCAACCCATGGCTCACATCCTACCCCTGGCCTGGAATGCCCTCCCTCCTCACATCTGCCAAAATAGCTCTCTTCCCCCCTTCAAAGCCTTACAGAAGACTCACCTCCTCCAGGAGGCCTTCCCAAACTAAGCCCCCCTTTTCCTCAGCTCCCCCTCCCCCCACCTCACCCCAATTCCCTCCCTTAGCTCTACCCCACCACCCCACAGCACTTGTGTATACATGTATGTATCTATAACTCTATATTAATGCCTGTTTTACTTGTTCTGATGTTGTATATATCTCTATTTCTATTTATTTATATTGCTGCTATTGGTGCCTGTTTACTTGTTTTGATGTCTGTCTCCCCCTTTGTGAGCCTGTCATGGGCAGGGATTGCCCCTCTTTGTTGCTGTACTTTCCAAGTATTTGGTACAGTGCTCTGCGCAGAGTAAGCGCTCAATAAATATGATTGAATGAATGAATTCTATTTATACTATTGATTTGGAATGACCTAGGCATCCACCTTCCCTCTTTCCCCCAATTTCCAGTACACATCACGCCTTTCTGATCTCATCTCTTTCAAATCTATTTAGTGCAGTGCCATCGTAAGCACTCAGGAAATATGACCGACTTATTGAAATCTCTGTGGGGGCAGAGATATGAGGAAGGGAAAACCTGAAGTGGGAGGTTGGGAATTGGGGATGGGGTGGTGCAGGAGGTTGAAAGAATTTGAAAATACAAAAATGGGCTGGACAGGAGAGGGAATGGGACAGAAATTGGTGGGCAAGAGCAAGATGGTTTCAGGGAAGCTGAAGATGGAGGATGTGGTCAGTGGGGGTGGGAAAGGGGCAAGGAGAAAATGAAATAACCCAAAGTAAAACTGCTTTCGTGTGTGTCAGGTGCAGGGAATTGGAGGTGTCCACTGTGTTAGTCAGTCATTCATTCATTCAGTTGTATTTATTGAACACTTACTGTGTGCAAAGCACTGTACTAAGTGCTTGTCAGTGACAGGAAGCCAGTACAGCATGGGTCTTGGTCCCTTTTTCCCCTCTCCTTCCCCTCCCTGCAACTATTTTCTCTGCCGAAGTTGGTGGTGGGGTGAGGGGGTTGTTTTCTTCTCCTGAGTCTCTGACCGGAATGTTGTGAGACGGTTCCCCTGGTGAAATTTGTAAATTCGATGGTGAAGGTTTCCCTGCATTCTTCACACAGTTCCCAGCTAAAACGTCATAATAATCTCTATAAAATCTGAACCAAAACTTTTGTTTAACTTTGTAGAGTCCCCCGGCCAAGAATTTTCAATACAATTGCTATCAGTTGTGTATTAAGTTTCCTTTAAAATTGTTTTTTTCTTCCCAGTGGGGTTTTTCAAACAATAGGGAGTTTTTCTAAGGGAGGAAACGAAAAATCACAGGCCTGACTATACGTTGCTATAAATCAATTTTAGACATAGAACATCCTGTAGACAGGCAACTCAAGAGAACCTTTTCGATTTCCCGTGACAAATGCGTGGAATGATTTTGACACAAGGAAATAATGCTTTGGTCCCACATAACATCTCTGTGTGTGTGAAACCTAAGAAGCCTAACTGTTGTACGTGTTAAGCTTTTACTATGTTCCAAGCACTGTGCTAAACGCTGGAGTAGATCCAAGATAATAGGGTCAGACTCAGTCTCTATCCCACAAGGAGCTCATAGTATAAGGAGAAGGGAGAACAGATATAAGATCTCCATTTGACAGATGAGGAAATTGAGGCCCAGAGAGGGGAACCATAACAATAATAATAATAATGGTGATGATGATGGTATTTATTAAGCACTTACTATGTGCCAGGCACTGTACTAAGTGTTGGGATGGATACAAGCTAATTGGTTTGGACATAGTTCCTGTCCCGTGTGGGGCTCACAATCTCAATCCTCATTTTCCAGATGGGGGAATCGAGGCCCAGAGAAGGGAAGTGACTTGTCCAAGGTCACCCAGCTGGCAGGTGACAGAGCCGGGACTAGAACTTGGGCCCCTGACTCACAGGCCTGGGCCCTTTTTGAAAAAAATATAGTATTTATTAAGCACTTACTATGTGCCAGCCACTGTACTAAACTCTGGGGTTGATAAAAGCTAATCAGATTGGACACAGTCCCTGGCCCACATAGGGCTCAGTTCTTAATCAGAGAAGCAGCGTGGCTCAGTGGAAAGAGCCCGGGCTTGGGAACCAGAGGTCATGAGTTCTAATTCCGACTCCACCACTTGTCAGCTGTGTGACTTTGGGCAAGTCACTTAACTTCTCTGTGCCTCAGTTACCTCATCCGTAAAATGGGGATTAAGACTGTGAGCCCCCCGTGGGACAACCTGATCACCTGGCATCTCCCCCACCAGTGCTTAGAACAGTGCTCCGCCCATAGTAAGCGCTTAACAAATGCCATCATTATTGTTATTAATCCTGATTTTGCAGCTGAGGTAACTGAATCACAGAGAAGTGAAGTGACTTGCCCAAGGTCATACAGAGCACAAGTGGAGGAGTCAGGATTAGAACCCAGGTCCTTCTGACACCCAGGTCTGGGCTCTATCCACAAGGCTGTGCTGCTTCCCTGTGCACTAAATCTCCCCGGTGTCGTAATTGAGGATGAGACCCTTGAAGCCCACCCAGGGCCCGGCTCCTGAGTCCCAGATTGGGTCCGACTTTCCCCAGGATTTTCAGTGTCTGTTCCCCTGACTAAGCGGCCCCCTTTCCTCTTCTCCCACTCCCTTCTGCGTCGCCCTGATTTGCTCCCTTAATTCATCCCCCCTTAACCCACAGCACTTATGTCCTTATCAGTCATTCATTTATTTACATTAATGTCTGTCTTCCCTTCTAGAATGAAAACTCATATATTCATTTAATCATATTTATTCATTCATTCATTCATCAATCGTATTTATGGAGCACTTACTGTGTGCTGAGCAGTGTACTAAGCTCTTGGAAAGTACAGTTTGGCAACAGATAGCTTGGAAAGTACGCAACAGATAGAGACAATCCCTACTCAACACCGGCCTCACAGTCTAGAAGGGGGTGACAGACAACAAAACAAAACAAGTAGACAGGCGTCAATAGCATCAAAATAGTATTGAGCGCTTGTGTGCAGAATCAATCAACCAATCAATCATATTTATTGAGCGCTTACTGTGTGCAGAGCACTGTACTAAGCGCTTGGGAAGTACAAGTTGGCAACATATAGAGACAGTCCCTACCCAACAGTGGGCTCACAGTCTGAAAGAACCCTGTACTAAGCGCTTGGGAGAGGACAATACAACAATAAACAGACATGTTGCCTGCCCACAATGAGATTACAGTCTAGAGGCAGGGACACAGACGTTAATATAAATAAATTACAGATGAGTCCATAAATGGTGTGAGGCTGGAAGGTGGGGTGAACAAACGGAGCAAGTCAAGGTGGTGCAGAAGGGAGTGGGAGAAGGATAAAGGGGGAGCCTAGTCAGGGAAGACCTCTTGGAGGAGACGGGCCTTCAATAAGGCTTTGAAATGGAGAAGAATTGTAGGCAAGGAATGTGTCTGTTTATTGTTATATTGTACTCTCCCAAGCGACTAGTACAGTAGGCACTCCCTCATTTCATTTTTCATTTAATCATATTTATTGAGTGCTTACTGAGTGCAGAGCACTGTACTAAGAGCTTGGAAAGTACAAGCCAGCAACATATAGAGACGGTCCCCACCCAACAACGGGCTCACAGTCTCGTCCCCCTCTCCATCCCCCTTCATCTTACCTCCTTCCCTTCCCCACAACACCTGTATATATTTATGTATGTTTGTACATACTTATTACTCTATTTATTTATTTATTTATTTTACTTGTACATATCCATTCTATTTATTTTATTTTGTTAGTATGTTTGGTTTTGTTCTCTGTCTCCCCGTTTTAGACTGTGAGCCCACTGTTGGGTAAGGACTGTCTCTATATGTTGCCAACTTGTACTTCCCAAGCACTTAGTACAGTGCTCTGCACCCAGTAAGTGCTCAATAAATATGATTGATTGATTGATAGAGGGGGGAGACAGACAACAAAACAAAACATGTAGACAGGTGTCAAAATCGTCAGAACAAATAGAATTATAGCTATATGAATGAATATGTGAATATATTCATCTTCATACCTTCATATGTATGAAGGTATGAAGTTGGAATTTGAAGATGCCAGCTTCCAACTGCCACCACTCCTCCCAAACCTCACATTTTACCCAAATCAGGCAGCAGCGTGAATATTCATCATACGAGTGGCAGACAGTAAAGTAGACATTTAGCAGACGTGTGCCTCGGGCAATCAAAAACTGGACAGGAACTCAGCACTCAGCCATTCACCTAGACAATGTTTGCTGGGATTCTAGAAACACTTTAACTTACTAAGCAGACCAATTATTGTGAGAACTTTATTTATTTTACTTGTACGTATCTACTCTATTTTATTTTGTTAATATGTTTGGTTTTGTTCTCTGTCTCCCCCTTCTAGACTGTGAGCCCACGGTTGGGTAGGGACCGTCTCTATATGTTGCCAACTTGTACTTCCCAAGCACTTAGTACAGTGCTCTGCACACAGTAAGCACTCAATAAATACGATTGATTGATTGATTGAACTTTGAGCAAAAGATAGCTACCTCAAAGGAAATCTAAGCAATCTAATTGCAAATTTCAAACTCCATCACCAAGCTACCTCTTACCTCACCTAGCTGCTCTTCTACATAGCCTAATGGGTGTGACACTATTGTACATATCTATTCTATTTATTTTATTTTGTTAGTATGTTTGGTCTTGTTCTCTGTCTCCCCCTTTTAGACTGTGAGCCCACTGTTGGGTAGGGACTTTCTCTATATGTTGCCAACTTGTACTTCCCAAGCACTTAGTACAGTGCTCTGCACACAGTAAGCGCTCAATAAATACAATTGATGATGATGATGATGATGATGACACGAGCTTGGGTGTCAGAAGGACCTGAGTTCTAATCCCGGCTCCTCCACTTGTCTACTATGTGACCTTGGACACGTCATTTCACTTCTCTGGGCCTCGGTCACTTTCATCTGTAAAATGGAGATTATGACTGTGTCCCATGTTGGACAGGGATTGTATCCAACCTGATTAGCTTGAATCTACCCCAGTGCTTAGAACAGTGCTGGACACATAGTAAGTGCTTAACAAATACCATTATTATTATTATTATTATTATTATTATTATTATTATTATTATTATCATTTGTTCATTCATTCATTCAATCATGTTTATTAAGTGCTTACTGTGTGCAAAGTGCTGTACTAAGCTCTTGGAAGAATATGATATGACCACAGACACATTCCCTGCCCCCAGTGAGCTCACAGTCTGGAAGTGGAAACGGACATTAATATAAATAAATACACAAAGAAACAAACACACACATAAATAAATAAATTACAGATATATCTGCATATGTGCTGTGGGGATGGGAGGGAGGATGAATGAAGAGACCAGGTCAGGGCAATACATTATTATTAGTATTATTACTACAACCCAGCCCATCTCCTCCAAGAGGCCTTCCCTGACTAAGCCCCACTTTTCCTGATCTCCTACTCCCTTCTGTGTCACCCTGACTTGCTCTCTTTGTTCTTTCCTGCTCCTAGCCCCACAGCACTCATAATAATAATAATGTTGATATTTGTTAAGCGCTTACTATGTGCCAAGCACTGTTCTAAGCGCTGGGGTAAAGACAAAGTAATCAGGTTGTCCCACGTGGGTCTCACAGTCTTCATTCGCATTTTACAGATGAGTTAACTGAGGCACAGAGAAGTTAAGTGACTTACCCAAGGTCACACAGCTGACACGTGGCAGAGCCGGGATTAGAACCCACGACCTCTGACTCCCAAGCCCATGTTCTTCCCACTAAGCCATGCTGCTTCTGTAAATATCTGCCATTTATTTATTTATATTAACGTCTGTCTCCCCACTCTAGACGGTAAGCTCTTTGTGGGCAGGGAAAGTGTCTTTTTATTGTTGTGTCATATGTGGGACAACCTGATCTCTTCGTATCCACCCCAGCACTTAGAACAGTGCTTCGCACATAGTAAGTGCTTAACAAATGCCATCATTATTATTATTATTATTCTGCCAAGCTCTTAGTACAGTGCTCTGCATACAGTAAATGCTCAATAAATGTGATTTAACAATGGAACAAAGTCACTTAACTTCTCTGGGCCTCAGTTCCCTCATTTGTAAAATGAGGATTAAGACTGTGAGCCCTGTGTGGGGCAAGGACGGTGTCCAACCTGATTAGCTTGTATCTACCCCATCGCTTATTACAGTGCTTGATGCATAGTCAGTCCCCATCCCCCCGCCCCCCTCCCCATCCCCCCGCCTTACCTCCTTCCCCTCCCCACAGCACCTGTATATATGTTTACATGTATTTATTACTCTATTTATTTATTTATTTTATTTGTACATATTTATTCTATTTATTTTATTTTGTTAATATGTCTTGTTTTGTTGTCTGTCTCCCCCTTCTAGACTGTGAGTCCGCTGTTGGGTAGGGACCGTCTCTATATGTTGCCAACTTGTACTTCCCAAGTGCTTAGTACAGTGCTCTGCACACAGTAAGCACTCAATAAATACGATTGAATGAAAGAATGAATGAAAATACCAGCATCATAATAATAATGGCATTCATTAAGCACTTACTATGTGCAAAGCACTGTTCTAAGCACTGGGGAGGTTACAAGGTGATCAAGTTGTCCCACTGGGGGCTCACAGTCTTAATACTCATTTTACAGATGAGGTAACTGAGGCCCAGAGAAGCTAAGTGACTTGCCCAACATCACACAGCTGACAATTGGCGGAGGAGGGATTTGAACCCATGACCTCTGACTCCAAAGCCCGTGCTCGTTCCACTGAGCCATGCTTCATCATCATCCCGCTGTTGGGCAGGGACCGTCTCTATATGTTGTCAACTTGAACTTCCCAAGCGCTTAGTACAGTGCTCTGCACACAGTAAGCGCTCAATTAATACGATTGAATGAATCATCATTGTGGGCAGGGAATGTGTCTGCCAATTCTGTTGCATTGTACGCTCCCGTGCGCTTAGTATGGTGCTCCGCACATAATAAGCGCTCAATAAATACTGTTGATTGATTGACCGATTGATTTCAGTGGTCCATTGAAGGACCACTTATTACAGTGGTAATATATGTATATATGTTTGTACATATTTATTACTCTATTTATTTATTTTACCTGTACATATCTATTCTATTCTATTTATTCTATTTATTTTATTCTGTTACTATGTTTGGTTTTGTTCTCTGTCTCCCCCTTTTAGACTGTGAGCCCACTGTTGGGTAGGGACTGTCTCTATATGGTGCCAATTTGTACTTCCCAAGCGCTTAGTACAGTGCTCTGCACACAGTAAGCGCTCAATAAATACGATTGATGATGATGATGATGATGATGATGACTGGCCCGGTATCGTTTAGAACAGTGCTTTGCACATAGTAAGCGCTTAATAAATGCCATTATTATTATTATTATTATTATTATTATTATTATTATCGTTAGCTGGCTTGAACAGCTGAGTGTCCACATTTCCGTCCTGGAGGTGGAAGTTCAGGGTGGAGGATGGGGGTTAGGGTGGAGGTGGTGGGGAAGATGATTTCAGAGGGGTAACACCTCACCGAAAATGGGCCAGGAGCAGAATCAATCAATCAATCAATCGTATTTATTGAGCGCTTACTATGTGCAGAGCACTGTACTAAGCGCTTGGGAAGTACAAATTGGCATCACATAGAGACAGTCCCTACCCAACAGTGGGCTCACAGTCTAAAAGGGGGAGACAGAGAACAGAACCAAACATACCAACAAAATAAAATAAGTAGGATAGAAATGTACAAGTAAAATAAATAAATAAATAAATAAATAGAGTAATAAATATGTACAACCATATATACATATATACAGGTGCTGTGGGTGAGCAGAGCAACTCTGAAAACTTGCACCCGTTCCCCCGCCCTCTCTCTGCCACAAAAGTCCCTTGGAAACAATCTCTGCCTTAAACCTCATTTCCAATTCCGAATTTGCATTTGCATAATGCACAAAGTTAATTAGCAGACCTCCCTGCGGGAGATGAAGTGCCGTGGGACACTGTTCACCTTATTTTCTACTAGAGGATGCTGAGGGAAATGGAGTCATCCCCATTGATTGAGAGAGAAGCGGCATGGCCTAGTGGACAGAGCAAGGGGCTGGCCCGGGAGACCTGAGTTCTAATCCCGGCTCCACCGTTACCCTTCTGTACGACCTTGGGGAGGATCACTTAATAATAATAATGATGGCATTTATTAAGCACTTACTATGTTCAAAGCACTGTTCTAACCGCTGGGGAGTTTATAAGGTGATCAGGTTGTCCCACGGGGGGCTCACAGTCTTAATCCCCATTTTACAGATGAGGGAACTGAGGCCCAGAGAAGTGAAGTGACTTGCCCGAAGTCACACAGCTGACAAGTGGCGGGGCCGGGATTTGAACCGATGACCTCTGACTCCAAAGCCCGGGCTCTTTCCACTGAGCCACGCTGCTTCCCGAGCCACGCTGCTTCACTTAACGGCTGTGTGCCTCAGTTATCATATCCGTAAAGTGGGCATAAAATCCCATCCCCTATAAACTCTGCTGAGAAGCAGCATGGCTTAGTGGCAAGAGCACGGGCATGAGAGTCAGAGGTCGTGGGTTCAAATCCCGGCTCTGCCAGTTGTCAGCTGTGTGACTTTGGGCAAGTCACTTAATTTTTCTGTGCCTCAGTTACCTCATCTGTAAAATGGGGATCAAGTCACTTAACTTCTCTGTGCCTCAGTTCCCTTATCTGTAAAATGGGGATCAAGACTGTGAGCCCCGCCTGGGACAACCTGATAACCTTGTATCTCCCTCACTGCTTAGAACAGTGCTTTGCACATAGTAAGTGCTTAACAAATACCATCACCATTATTATTATCATCATCATCATCAATCGTATTTATTGAGCGCTTACTATGTGCAGAGCACTGTACTAAGCGCTTGGGAAGTACAAATTGGCAACATATAGAGACAGTCCCTACCCAACAGTGGGCTCACAGTCTAAAAGGGGGAGAGAAATATAATTTATATTATTAAATATAATAATAATATTATTATTATTAATAAACTCTTTGGTTGTCCCCAGGGAATAAAGGGATATTTATTGATTACTTACTGTGCACAGAGCACTGTACTAAGCATTTCTGAGAATACAATAGGCTTGGTAGTTACGATGCCTGCCAATCAGGAGCTTACAGTCTAGCTGGGGAGACAGATATTAAAAGAGAAAATGAGTAGGGGAAATAGTAGCGTCTAAGGCTATGGATGGAAGGGCTGTGATGAAGCATAAGCATAAGAGAAGCAGCATGCCTCAGTGGAAGAGCACGGATTTGGGAGTCAGAGGTCATGGGTTCCAATCCCGGCTCCGCCACGTGTCTGCTGTGTGCCCTTGGACAAGTCACTTCTCTGAGCCTCAGTTACCTCATCTGTCAAATGAGGATTAAGACTGTGAGCCCCACGTGGGACAACCTGATCAATCAATCAATCAATCAATCGTATTTATTGAGCGCTTACTATGTGCAGAGCACTGTACTAAGCGCTTGGGGAGTACAAATTGGCAACACATAGAGACAGTCCCTACCCAACAGTGGGCTCACAGTCTAAAAAGGGAAACCTAATCACTTTGTATCCCCCCCCCAGTGCTTAGAACAGTGCTTCGTACATAGTAAGTGCTTAACAAATGCCATTATTATTATTATTATTAGCTCAATGCGGGGAGACTGACCCTGATGGTTTGGGGAGTCCTCAAAGAACAAATCTGTGGCTATGTGGGATGCAGCCCTGCCCTAGATGGTGGGCACTCCATGGAATGCTCTTCACTCATTCATTCATCCATTCAATCATATTTATTGAGCAGCAGCGTGGCTCAGTGGGAAGAGCACGGGAGTCAGAGGTCATGGGTTCGAATCCTGTCTCTGGCCATTGTCAGCTGTGTGACTTTGGGCAAGTCACTTAACTTCTCTGTGCCTCAGTTATCTCATCTGTAAAATGGGGATTAAGACTGTGAGCCCTGCTGTGGAACAACCTTATCATCTTGTAACCTCCCCTGTGTTTAGAACAGTGCTTTGCACATAGTAAGTGCTTAATAAATGTCATTATTATTATTATTATTTATTGTGTGCTTACCGTGTGCAGAGCACTGTACTAAGCACTTGGAAACTACAATTCAGCAACAGATAGAGTCAATCCTTACCCAACAATGGGCTTACAATTATGGCATTTGTTAAGAGCTTACTATGTGCCAGGCACTGTTCTAAGCGCTGGGGGAGATACAAGGTAGTCAGGTTGTCCCACATGGAGCTCTCAGTCTTCTTCATCCCCATTTTACGGGGGGGGGCGGCGGGGGAACTGAGGCCCAGAGAAGTGAAGTGACTTGCCCAAGGTCACGCAGCAGAAAAGTGGCGGAGCCAGGATTAGAACCCATGACCTTCTGATTCCCAGGCCCGGGCTCTATCCAATATGCCATGCTGCTTCTTCCACCTGTCTCTCCCTCCCTCCCTTCCTCCCTCATTCTCTTCCCTTCCTTCTGCCCTGTGGAGCCTTTGGGGTCCATACATACTATATTTGTCTGTGTTGCGTTTTCATCAATCAATCAGTGAGTGCTATTCATTGAGCGCTTACTGTGTGCAGAGCTCTTGGGAGAATACAATAGAACTGTTGGTCAACACATTCCCTGCCCACAGTGAGCTTATAATAATTAATAATGGAGGTATTTGTTAAGCACTTACTATGTGCCCGGCACTGTTCTAAGCACTTGGGTAGATACAAGTTAATCAATTGGACACAGTCCCTGTCTAACGTGGGGCTCACAATCTTAATCCCCATTTTGCAGATGAGGAAACTGAGGCCCAGAGAAGTGAAGCGACTTGCCCAAGGTCCCACAGCAGGCAAGTGGTAGAGCAAGGATTAGAACCCACGACCTTCTGACTCCCAGGCCTGCAATCTTCTAGACTGTGAGCCCACTGTTGGGTAGGGACTGTCTCTATATGTTGCCAACTTACTTTCCAAGCGCTTAGTACAGTGCTCTGCACACAGTAAGTGCTCAATAAATATGATTGATTAATTGATCTAAGCATTAGGCCACACTGCTCATCTCATGCTGCTTATGTTTCATCACAGCCTCTATGTCCATATCCTTCTACTCTATTATTTCCCCTACTTGTCATTTATTTTAATATCCAGTATCTCTGACTTTAATAGGAGTCAGAGGTCATGGGTTCTAATCCCAGCTCTGCCACTTGTCAACTGTATGACTTTGGGTAAGTCACTCAGCTTCTCGGTTTCTCGGTTACCTCATCTGTAAAATGGGGATTAAGACTGTGATCCCCATGTGGGACAAACTGATTACCCTGTATCTACCCCAGTGCTTAGAACAGTGCTCGGCACATAGTAAGCGCTTAACAAATTGTGAGCACACTGTTGGGTAGGGACTGTCTCTATATGTTGCCAACTTGTACTTCCCAAGCGCTTAGTACAGTGCTCTGCACACAGTAAGCGCTCAATAAATACGATTGATGATGATGATGAACAAATACCAGCATCCTTATTATTACCTGTCTCCCCCGCTGGAGTTTAAGCTTCTGGTGGGCGGACAACGTAACTACCAAGTCAATCATATTGTATTCTCACAAATGCTTAATACAGGGCTCTGCATACAGGAAGTAATCAATAAATACCACTGATTGATTGACTGGTCATTCTTGACATGCCTGTCTCCAGTCCCTTCTTTCCAATAATACCCTTAGGTTGGGAATCCCTAAAGAACAGAGTATGCGTTGAAAACTACTGCTACTGCTACTACTACTACTATAGCTATTACTATTAATCAATCAATCAATCAATCATATTCATTGAGTGCTTACTGTGTGCAGAGCACTGTACTAAGCGCTTGGGAAGTACAAGATGGCAACATATATAGTCCCTACCCAACAGTGGGCTCACAGTCTAAAAGAAGTAGTATTACTACTACTATTACTATTACTACTGCTACTACAACTACTAGTACTATTACTACTACTACTACTGCAACTAATAATAATGATAGTAATTATGGTATTTGTTAAGCGCTTACTATGTGCCAAGCACTGTTCTAAGTGCTGGGGTAGATTGTGAGCCCATTGTTGGGTAGGGACCGTCTCTATATGTTGCCAACTTGTACTTCCCAAGCGCTTAGTAGAGTGCTCTGCACACAGTAAGCACTCAATAAATACGATTGAATGAATGAATGAATGAATACAAGGTAAGCAGGTCATCCCACGCACAAATAAGGTAACTGAGGCACAGAGAAGCTAAGCGACTTGCCCAAAGTCACCCAGCTGACAAGCGGTGGAGCCGGGATTAGGACTCACGACTTTTGACTCCCAAACCCGGGTTCTCTCCACTAAGCCACATTGCTGCTACTAATAATATTCTTGTTAATACTAGTACTGCTTCCCCTTCTAGCAATACTACTTCCCCTTGTAGACTGTAAGCTTGATGTGGGCAGGGGTTGTCTCTATTGCTGAATTGTACTTTCCAAGTGCTTAGTACAGTGCTCTCCACATAGTAAGCTTTCAATAAATACGATAGAGAAGCAGCATGGCTCATATTTATTGAGCAGCAGCGTGGCTCAGTGGAAACAGCATGAGCTTTGGAGTCAGAGGTCATGGGTTCAAATCCTGGCTCTGCCACTTGTCAGCTGTGTGATTTTGGGCAAGTCACTCAACTTCTCTGGGCCTCAGTTCCCTCATCTGTAAAATGGGGATTAAGACTGTGAGCCCCCTGTGGAATAACATGATCACCTTGTAACCTCCCCAGTGCTTAGAACAGTGCTTTGCACATAGTAAGCACTTAATAACTGCCATCATTATTATTATTATTGAATGAATGAATACTGCTACTACTACTATTGCTACTACTATTAGTACTATCACTGCTACTACTATTACTACTATTGCTAATATTTCTATTGCTACTAATACTATTGCTACTGCTACTACTACTACTGCTACTACTATCAATCATATTTATTGTACTGCATCAGCCTCCTCTCTGATCTCCCATCTTCCTGTCTCTCTCCACTTCAATCCATACTTCACGCTGCTGCCCAGATTGTCTTTGTCCAGAAATGCTCTGGGCATGTTACTCCCCTCCTCAAAAATCTCCAGTGGCTACCAATCAACCTACGCATCAGGCAGAAACTCCTCACCCTGGGCTTCAAGGCTGTCCATCACCTCGCCCCCTCCTACCTTACCTCCCTTCTCTCCTTCTCCAGCCCAGCCCACACCCTCCACTCCTCTGCCACTAATCTCCTCACTGTGCCTCATTCTCACCTGTTCCGCCCTTGACCCCTGGCCCACGTCATCCCCCAGGCCTGGAATGCCCTCCCTCCACACATCCGCCAAGCTAGCTCTCTTCCTCCCTTCAAGGCCTTACTGAGAGCTCACCTCTTCCAGGAGGCCTTCCCAAACTGAGCCACCTCCTTCCTCTCCCCCTCCTCCCCCTCCCCATCCCTCCCGCCTTACCTCCTTCCCCTCCCCACAGCACCTGTATATATGTATATATGTTTGTACGTATTTATTACTCTATATTTATTTATTTTATTTGTACATGTTTATTCTATTTATTTTATTTTGTTAGTATGTTTTGTTTTGTTCTCTGTCTCCCCCTTCTAGACTGTGAGCCCACTATTGGGTAGAGACCGTCTCTATATGTTGCCAACTTGTACTTCCCAAGCGCTTAGTACAGTGCTCTGCACACAGTAAGTGCTCAATAAATACGATTGAATGAATGAATGAATGAATTTATTGAGCACTTACTGTGTGAAGAGCACTATATTAAGCACTGGGGGTGAGTACAATATAACAGAGTAGGTAGAAGGTTCTCTTCCCACAGTGAGCTTAAAGTCATGAGGGGAAGACAGACATTAAAATAAATTAATAAATAAGTGGACATAAGTGCTGTGGGACTGAGGGAGGGGTGAAAACAGGGAGCAAGTCCAAGTGCAATGGGGACTCAGAAGGGAGTGGGAGAAGAGGGAATGTTGATTTAGTCAGGGAAGTCTTCTTGGGGGAGGTGTGCCTTTAAAAAGGCTTTGAAGGTGGGGAGAGTCATTGTTGGATATGGAAAAAAAGGATGTTCCAGGACAAAGGCAGGACGTGGGTGAGGGGTCAGTGGTGAGATAGGCGAGATCAAGGAACAGTGAGAAGGTTAGAATGTGAGTGGGTAGGGACCATCTCTATATGTTGCTGACTTGTACTTCCCAAGTGCTTACTGTGGTCTGCACACAGTAAGTGCTCAATAAATACGATAGAATGAATGAATGAAGTAGAGGAATGGAGTGTGAGGGGTTGGTTTTTTTTATGGTATTTGCTAAGCACTTACTCTGTGCCAGAAACTGTTCTGAGAGCTGGAGTAGATTCAAATTAATCAGATTGGACACAGTCCATGTTCCACTTGGGGCTCACAGTCTTAATCCCTATTTTACAGATGAGGTAACTGAGGCCCAGAGAAGCGCAGTAATAATAGTAATAATAATAATGGCATTTGTTAAGTGCTTACTTGTGCAAAGCACTGTTCTAAGTGCGGGAGAGGATACAAGGTGATCAGGTTGTCCCACGTGGGGCTCACAGTCTTAATCCCCATTTTACAGATGAGGTAACTGAGGCCCAGAGAAGTTAAGTGACTTGTCCAAAGTCACACAGCTGACAATTGGCGGAGCCTGGATTTGAACCCGTGACCTCTGACTCCCAAGCCCGTGCTCTTGCCACTAAGCCACGCTGCTTCTCTAAGTGATCATGGGCAGTGACTTGCCCATGATCACCCAGCAGACAAGAGGTGGAGCTGGGATTAGAACCCAGGTCCTTCTGACTCCTAAACCCAGCTCTTTCCAGTAGGCCAAACTGCTTCTCTAGTAGCCGTTGTCGTAGGAGACCAGTGAGGTGATGTAGGAGGGAGCAGGGGGATGGATGCTTTAAAGCCGATGGTAAGGAGTTTCTGCCTAATGCAGTGGTGGATGGGCAACCCCTGGAGGTTCTTGAAGATGGAGGGAAACATGGACTGAACACTTCTGTAGAAAAATGATCCAGTCAGCATAGTGAAGTATGGACTCGTGTGGGGAGAGACAGGAGGCAGGGAGGTCAGCAAGGAGGCTGAAGGCAGAATAATCAATCAATCAATCAATCAATCGTATTTATTGAGCTCTTACTGTGTGCAGAGCACTGTACTAAGCGCTTGGGAAGTACAAGTTGGCAACATATAGAGACGGTCCCTACCCAACAATGGGCTCACAGTCTAGACGGGGGAGACAGAGAACAAAATAAAACATATTAACAAAATAAAATAAATACAATAAATATGTACAAGTAAAATAAATAGAGTAATAAATACGTACAAACATATGTACATATATACAGGTGCTGTGGGGAAGGGAAGGAGGTAAGGCAGGGGGGATGGAGAGGGGGAGGAGAGATGAGTCAAAGATAATCGCCAAGGATACAGACTTGTGAGAGAGGGAGGATGGTGGCACTGTCTACAGTGATTTGAAAGTCGTGCGGTGGTTAGGCAGGGTTTAAGTGAAGCAGCATGGCTCTGTGGAAAGAGCCCGGGCTTTGGAGTCAGAGGTCATGGGTTCAAATTTGGGCTCCGCCAATTGTCAGCTGTGTGGGTAAGTCACTTAACTTCTCTGGGCCTCAGTTTCCTCATCTGTAAAATGGGGATCAAGACTGTGAGCCCCCTGTGGGACAACATGATCACCTTGTAACCTCCGCAGCACTTAGAACTGTGCTTTGCACATAGTAAGTGCTTAATAAATGCCATTATTATTATTATTATTATTATTATTATTATGTGGGAAGTCAAGAACCTCTGTTTTGGACATGTTAAGTTTCAGGTGTTGGTGGGACATCCAAGTAGAGATGTCCTGAGGCAGGAGGAAATGCAGACAGCAGAGAAGAGAGATCAGGGTGGAAGATGTAGATTTGAGAATCATCCAAGGAACTGTGGATAATTGTGGTAATTGTTAAGCACTTCATTCATTCATTCAATCGTATTGAGTGCTTACTGTGTACAGAACACTGTACTAAGCTCTTGGGAAGTACAAGTCAGCAACAGAGATGGTCCCTACTCAACAATGGGCTTACAGTCTAGAAACTTACTGCATGACAAACACTACCAAATGCTGGAATAGACAAATGATAAGTTGAACACAGTCCATGTCCCATGTGGGGATCATGGGTTGTTAGGAGGAAAAACAAGTATGACCTATTAGAAAGACCATGAGCCTGGGATTCAGAGGACTGGGGTTCTTTGTCCCGGCTCTGGCATTTACCTGCTGTGTGACCATGGGCAAGTCACTTAACTAACCCTCATCTGCAAAATGGGGATTCAATAACTGTTCTCCCTCCTACTAAGCTGTGGAGCTTTTAATGATTTTGTATCTACCCCAGCGCTTAGTACATTGCTGACACACAGTAAGCGCTTAACAAATATCAAAATTACTATCATTATTATTATTGAGTAATAATAACAAGTATTGCATCCCCATTTCACAGATGTGGCAACTGAGGCAGAGAGACAGTAAGGGATTTCCCCAGGTACACACAGTGGGTTGTGGCAGAGCCAGGATTTCATCATCATCATCAATCGTATTTATTGAGCACTTACTGTGTGCAGAGCACTGTACTAAGTGCTTGGGAAGTACAATTTGGCAACATATAGAGACAGTCCCTACCCAACAGTGGGCTCACAGTCTAAAAGGGGGAGACAGAGAAGAAAACCAAACATACTAACAAAATAAAATAAATAGAATAGATATGTACAAGTAAAATAAATAAATAAATAGAGTAATAAATATGTACAAACATATATACATATATTCAGGTGCTGTGGGGAAGGGAAGGAGGTAAGATGGGAGAAGGAGGTAAGATTTGAACCCAGGTCCTTCAATTCCCAGGCCTGGGATCTTTCTCCCGGATCACGTTGCTTGTGAGGAACTAAAAGATTCAAGTGGTTGAGAGTGGATGAAGAAAGGTGATATATAAATTGGAGAGAGGTTACAGACAGTCTTGTAATCTACCTTAAGTTGTAATTGCTGAGCTAAGCACTTAGTACAGTGCTCTGCACACAGTAAGTGCTCACTAAATTTGATTAAATGAATAATAGTATCAATCAATCAATCAATTGCATTTATTGAGTACTTACTGTGTTCTGAGCATTGTAATAAGTGCTTGGGAGAGTCCAATATGACAGAATTGACAGTATCATGTTCCCTCCCTACAATGAGCTCACAGCCTAGAGGGGGAGACGGACATTAATATCAATGAATAAATGGTGGATTTGGACATAAGTGCTGTGGGGCTGAGGGGGTGGGTAGAATAAAGGGGGCAAATCCAAGTGTAAGGGTGATTCCCCAGAAGGGAATGGGAGAAGAGGAAATAGGAGTTTAGTCAGTCTACTTGTTTTGTTTTGTTGTCCGTCTCCCCCTTCTTGACTGTGAGCCTGTTGTTGGGTAGGGACTGTCGCTATATGCTGTCGATTTGTATAATAATAATAATGATAGCATTTATTACGTGCTTACTGTGTGTAAAGCACTGTTCTAAGCGCTGGGGAGTTTACAAGGTGATCAGGTTGTCCCACAGGGGGACTCACAGTCATAATCCCCATTTTCCAGATGAGGGAACTGAGGCGCAGAGAAGTGAAGTGACTTGCCCAAAGTCACACAGCTGGCAACTGGCAGAGCTGGGATTTGAACCCTTGACTCGGACTCCTAAGCCCATGCTCTTTCCACTGAGCCATGCTGCTTCACTTCCCAAGCGCTTAGTACAGTGCTCTGCACACAGTTAAGTGCTCAATAAATATGATTGAATGAATGAATGGAAGGCCTCTTGGAGGAGATGTGCTTTGCAATAATAGTAATAATAATTATGGTATTTATTAAGTGCTTACTATGTGTCAGGCATTGTTCTAAATGCTGGGGTGGATACAAGATATGGGGGCTGGACACAGTTCCTGTCCCACATAGGGATCAACACTGTTAATCCCCATTTTACAAATGAGGGAACTGAGGCCCAGAGAAGTGAAGTGACTTGCCCAAAGCCACACAGCAGACAAGTGGCGGGAGTTGGAATTAGAACCCATGTCCTTTTGACTCCCAAGCCTGGGCTCTATCCAGTAGGCCAGGCCACTTCTCTAATAAAGCTTTGATGGTGGGGAGAGAGATCAGCTGTTGGGTATGAAGAGAGAGGGTGATCCAGGCCAGAGGCAGGATGTGGGCAAGAAGTTGGTGGAAAGATAGATAAGATCAAGGTAGAGAAGCAGTGTGGCTCAATGGAAAGAGCATGGGGTTTGGAATCAGAGGTCATGGGTTCAAATCCTGGCTCTGCCAATTGTCAGCTGTGTGACTTTGGGCAAGTCACTTAACTTCTCTGGGCCTCAGTTACCTCATCTGTAAAACGGGGATGAAGACTGTGAGCCCCCCATGGGACAACCTGATCACCTTGTAACCTCCTCAATGCTTAGAACAGTACTTTGCACATAGTAAGCACTTAATAAATGTCATTATTATTGTTGTTATTATTAGCAGTATTAATAGTATTAGCAGAAGCATTTCTTAAGCATTCATTTTGTGTGATGCAGGCACTTTTTAAAATGGTATTTCTTAGGCACTTAGTGTATGAAATTAGTATACGATCACTCTCCTATCCTGCCTGGCTTACTGCATTGACCTCCTTGCTGACCTCCCAGCCTCCTGTGGGCCTGTGGGTTCAAATTTCACAACATCACTGAAATCCACCTTCCTTCTCCATTCAAACTGCTATCACATTAATACAATCACTCATCCTATTCTGCCTTGATTACTGTATCAGCCTCCTTGCTGACCTCCCTGACTCCTGTCTCTCCCCACTCCAGTCCATACTTCACTCTGCTGCCTGGGTCATTTTTCTACAAAAATGTTCAGGACATGTCACCCCGCTCCTCAGTAGACTCCAGTGGTTGCCCAACCACCTCTGCATCAAACAAAAACTTCTCACCATTGGCTTTGAAGCTGTCCACCACCTTGCTCCCCTCCACCTCACTTCCCTACCCTCCTTCTACAACTCAGCCTGCACATTTCGCTCCTCTAGTGCCACTAACCTTCTCACTGGGCCTCCATCTCGCCAGTCTCATCGCTGACCCCTGGCCCTTGTCCTGCTTCTGGCTGGAATTCATTCATTCAATTCATTCAGTTGTATTTATTGAGCACTTACTGTGTGCAGAGCACTGTACTAAGCACTTGGAAAGTACAAGTTGGCAACATATAGAGATGATCCCTACCCAACAGTAGGCTCACAGTCTAGAAGGGAAGGACAGACAACAGAACAACTGACAGACAATGACTCTCCCCACCTTCAAAGCCTTATTGAAAGTCCATCTCCTCCAAGAGGCCTTCCCTGACTAAGCCCCACTTTCCTCTTCTTCCACTCCCTATGCGTCGCCCTGACCTGCTCCCTTAATTTATCCCCCCTCCCAGCCCCACACCACTTATGTACATATCCATCATTTATTTATTTCTATTCATGTCTGTCTCCCCTCTCTGGACTGTAAACTCCAGCTGTTAACTAAGCACTTAGTACAGTACTGCACACAGTAAGTGCTCAATAAATATGATTGAATGAATGAATGAATATGTCAAGCACTGTTCTAAGCGCTGGGGTAGATGCAAGATAATCAGGTTGGACGCAGATCCTGTTCCAGATGGGTTTCACAGTCTAAGTAGGAGGGAGAACAGGGATTGAATCTCCATTTTACAGTTGAGGAAACTGAGGCTGAGAGAAGCGAAATGACTTACTCAAGGTCATGCACCAGATGTCTGCTGTATGACCTTGGGCAAGTCACTTCACTTCTCTGAGCCTCAGTTCCCTCATCTGTAAAATGGGGATGAAGACTGTGAGCCCCCCGTGGAACAACCTGATCACCTTGTAACCCCCCAGTGTTTAGAACAGTGCTTGGCACATAGTAAGCGCTTAACAAATGCCATTATTATTATTATTATTAAGTGGCAGTGGCAGAATTAGAACCCAGGTCCTCTAACTCCCAGGCCCAGGCTTCTACCACTAGGACATACAGCTTCCCACTTGAGAAGTATAAAATAAATAAGTGGCAAATTCCCTGGCCTCAAGGAGCTTACATCTAACAAGGGAGGATTTTTTTGATGTGAAGGGAAACAAGAAGCAATTGGAGGGTTTTACGAAGAGTGGATCAGGGTGGTAACTGATGCTTTAAAAAAAATGGTCCATGCAGCAGCACACAGTGGACACTGGAAGGGAAGAGGCTGGAGGCAAGGAGACCCATGAAGAGGCCAAAACAATTCTCTAGTGTGTAAGCTCATTGCGGGCAGGGAGAATGTCTACCAACTTTGTTGTACTGTAGCTCTCCCAAAGGCTTAGTTCTGTGTTCTGCATACAGTAAGCCCTAAATAAATGCCACTGATGATGACGATGTTGATGATGATGATGATGATGATGATGATAGCCTAATTTTTTTAATGGTATTTGTTAAGCGTTTACTATGTGCCAGGCACTGTACTAAGCACTGGGGTGGATACTAGCTAATCAGATTGGACACAGTCTATCAATCAATCAATCAATCAATCGTATTTATTGAGCACTTACTGTGTGCAGAGCACTGTACTAAGCGCTTGGGAAGTACAAATTGGAGACAGTCCCTACCCAACAGTAGGCTCACAGTCTAAAAGGGGGAGACAGAGAACAAATCCAAACATACTAACAAAATAAAGATTAAGACCGTGGGCCCCATGTGGGACAGAGACTGTGTCCAACCTGATTCATTTCTATTTACCCTAGCGCTTAGTACAGTGCCTGGCACTTAGTAAGCACTTAACAAATACCATTATGAAGAAAAAAGGGTGATTAAGGTATCAGGTTGTAGGGGTCTTAGCCCGGCCTGTCCCCCCGAGGCCCTGGACGCCCCCTTATCCCCCAACCTGTTGACCCAGATGCTCCCATCCAATTCCAGTCCTTCCCAGTCCGCACAGGACGTTCCCCTCTTTCCTAAATGCCCGATCCGGAGTGCCCGCTTGTTACTAGTCTAGTCAGTCAGTCGATCATATTTAGCAAGCACTTACTGTGTGCAGAGCACTGTACTAAGCACTTGGGAGAGGACGATATAAATAGACACATGCCCTGCCTACAACAAGCTTACAGCTTAGATGGTCTTAATCCCCATTTTACACTTGAGGTAACTGAGGCCCAGAGAAGTGAAGTGACTTAACCAAGGTCACAAGCAGTGGAGCTGGGATTCAAATGCAGGTCCTTCTGCCAGGCCCGAGCTCTATTCATTCATTCATTCATTCATTCATTCATTCATTCATTCAATCATATTTATTGAGTGCTTACTGTGTGCAGAGCACTGTACTAAGTGCTTGGGAAGTACAAGTTGGTAACATATAGAGATGGTCCCTACCCAACAACGGGCTCAAAGGCCATGCTTCTTCTTAGTACCTCTCATTATATATATCTCAATACCTCTCATTATATTCTCAATATATTCATAATATTCTCAGTCACCCTATCAATCAATGATACTTACTGTGTGCAGAGCGGTGTACTAAGTGCTTCGAAGAGTACACTGTTACAGAGTTGGTAGGCACATTCCCTGCCCACAGGGAGCTTATGACAAATGGTTGGACCAGGCCTGTAATGGGTGAGAAGGATCGAAGGGGCAGTTTTGGGAAATGGGAAAGGAAACCTGGAGCCTGTAGCACCAACTCTGATGTGAGACGAAGGAGTCGACGATCAGACTGCCATTCATTCTATCTTATTTATTGAGCGCTTACTGTGTGCAGAGCACTGTACTAACCACTTGGGAATACTAATAATTTTGGTATTTGTTAAGCGCTTACTACATGCCAAGCACTGTTCTAAACACTGGGGAGGATACAAGGTGATAAGGTTGTCCCATGTGGGGCTCACGATCTTAATCTCCATTTTACAGGTGAGGTAACTGAGGCTCAGGGAAGTGAAGTGACTTGGCCAAAGTCACACAGTTGACAAGCGGCGGAGCTGGGATTTGAACCCATGACCTCTGACTCCAAAGCCTGGGCTCTTTCCACTGAGCCACGCTGGAAAGTACAATACAGCAATAAAGACAGACAATCCCTGCCCACCATGAGCTCATGGTCTAGCGGAGCTAATAGTCTAGAGGGTGTCAAATATTTGAAACACAAGCCGGTTGTTGAAGCCTTTTCTTGGCTCTACATTTATTCATTCATTCATTCATTCAATCGTATTTATTGAGCACTTACTGTGTGCAGGGCACTGTACTAAGCGCTTGGGAAGTACAAGTTGGCAACATCAAGAATGTGGCTCAATCAGTGATCGTATTTATTGAGTGCTTATTGTGTGCAGGGCATTCATTGTTCTAAGCGGTTTGAAGAGTCCAGAATAACAGAGGTGGTGAACATTCCCCCTGCCCACAAAGAGTTTACAGTGTAGAAGGGGAGAAAGACATTAAAATAAATAAATGAATTACAAAGATGGACATTAGTTTTGTGGGGCTGAGGGTGGTGTGAATAAAGCATGCAAGTTCAAGTGCAAGGGCGAAGCGGAAGGGAGAGGGAGCAGATGAAATGGAGTGGACAAACATAAAGAACTGGATGCTAGACTGTACACTCGTTGCAGGCAGGGAATGTGTCCAGTTATTGTTCTATTGTCCTCTCCCAAGTGCTTAGTATAGTACTTTGCACACAGTAAGCACTCAATAAATACGACTGACTGACTAAAGTGTAATTAAATCAAGTGAATTTAAGAATGGTAAAGATCGCGCCAGAGATTGTACATCGTATTGTTATTATTATTATGGTATTTGTTAAGTGCTTACTATGTGCATTGTAATACTGGGGTAGATACAGGATAATCAGGTTGTCCCACTTGGGGCTCACAGTCTTAATCCCCATTTCACAGATGAGGTAACTGAGGCCCAGGGAAGTGAAGTGACTTCCCCGAAGTCACACAGCTGACAAGTGGTGGAGCAGGGATTAGAACCCACAACCTCTGACTCCCAAGCCCAGGCTCTTTCCACTAAGCCAAGCTGCTTTTCTAAGTTTGCAAGTGGACAAACAGTTTAATCTACATGCCTTCAACAACATTTAGGGTCACACAAAAGATCTGTCTCCCTGACTAGGCAAGAAGAGAGGGGCAAGGGAATAAATCCCCACCAAATTGAGATCTTCCTCCCGCCCATCCATCTTCTATTTGCTAAACTATTCTGAGTTCTGCTTTTCAGTTTACAGTGGATTTCAATTCTGTTCTAACTTAAAACATGCCTCGATTTATTACTGTATGCACCGCTGTCATCCAATATTAAATAGAGATGTCCAATTAGAACTACAATTCAAGGAAAAGGCTTTCTCCGGCTCAGTGTGTTTTGGCCCCAGTGAGCCAGATACACTTAGCCAGATACAATTTCCTTCAGTAAATTATCTTACCTTTTCTGGTCCTTTCTCTCAAACACATCAAGGGCTAACGATAACAGAGTGCTTGGCGTAAGAAAACAATTCTGATTTTCTCCCAAAAGACATTTCTAAGTGGTTACCGCCGGCAAACTTGACCACATGGGCCTGCAACCGGGGAAACGAGCCTGACTATGGTGCCTGGAGAAGGGAATTTGCTGCTTTTCTCTTTCTTCCCAGTTTCACAATAATAATAATAATTATGGAACTTCTTTAACGTGCCCCTTGCCCACCAGTGCCCGTGTCCCTTCAAAGCCCTACTGAGAGCTCACCTCCTCCAGGAGGCCTTCCCAGACTGAGCCCCCTCCTTCTTCTCCCCCTCCCCATCCTCCCCGCCTTATCTCCTTCCCCTCCCCACACCTGTATATATGTATATATGCTATTTATTACTCTATTTTATTTGTACATATTCTATTTATTTTATTTTGTTAATATGTTTTGTATTGTCACCTGTTTCCCCCTTCTAGACTGTCAGCCCACTGTTGGGTAGGGGCCATCTCTATATGTTGCCAACTTGTACTTCCCAAGGGCTTAGTACAGTGCTCTGCACACAGTAAGCGCTCAATAAATACGATTGAATGAATGAATGAAAGCACTTACAATGTGCCAGGCATTCTACTAAGCGCTGGGGTGGATACAAGCAAATCGGGTTGGACACAGTCCCTGTCCCACACAGCGCTCACAGTCTCAATCCCCATGTTACAGATGAGGTAACTGAGGCCCAGAGAAGTGAAGTGACTTGCCCAAGGTCACACAGCAGACAAGTGGCGGAGCCAGGATTAGAACCCACAGCCTTCTGACTCATTACATCATTACATCCATTACATCATGCTTCTTAATGAGGAAACTGCTTTTCAGATCAATCATTCTGTGGTATTTATTGAGCAATTGCTCACTGGGTGTCAAGCCCTGGGCTAAACACTGGGCCAACAGAGGATAATCAGATCAGACACAGTGCTTGTCCCATACAGGGCTCACAGTCTAAGATGGAAGGAGAGCAGAACTAGTTGAATTTAGCTACCTAATCAATCAATTAACAAATAGTATTTATTGGACACTTCTTGAAGAGCACTGTACTAAGCTCTTGGGAGAAGCTACATGGCTTAGTGGCAGGAGCACAGGCCTGAGAGTCAGAAGACGTGGGTTCTAATCCCGGCTCCACCATTTGTCTGCCGTGTGACCTTGGGCAAGTCACTTCACTTCACAGTTCCCTCATTTGTAAAATGGGGATTAAGATTGTGGGCCCCACGGGGGGATAACCTGATTACTTTGTATCTACCCCAGCACTTAGAACAGTGTCTCTAGACTGTAAACCCCTTGTTGGCAGGGATTATCTCTCTTTAGAGAAGCAGCATGGCTCAGTGGAAAGAGCATGGGTTTTGGAGTCAGAGGTCATGGGTTCAAATCCCAGCTCTGCCAATTGTCAGCTGTGTGACTTTGGGTAAGTCACTCAACTTCTCTATGCCTCATTTACCTCATCTGTAAAATGGGGATGAAGACTGTGAGACCCCCGTGGGACAACCTGATCACCTTGTAACCTCCCCAGGGCTTAGAACAGTGCTTTGCACATAGTAAGCACTTAATAAATGTCATTATTATTATTATTATTATTATTAATCTCCACTCTGCCACTTCTCTGCTGTGTGACCTTGGGCAAGTGACTTCACTTCTCTGGGCCTCAGTTCCTTCATCTGTGAAATGGGGATTGAGACTGTGAGCCCTAAGTAGGACAGGGGACTGTGTCCAGCTCAATTTGCTTGTATCCACCCCAGTGCTTATTTAATAAAACCTTTATTATTTCAGCAATAAAGTGCTTAACAAATACCATTATTATTATTATTATTATTATTATTACATTCAAGTTAGCAAACATGTTCCCTGCTCTCAAGGGATTGTATAGTCGTCTGTGTACACAGCATGGTACAAAACTTTACTACAGTGTACTGTACACTGTACTGTACACTACACTGTACACTGTACTACTAGAGAAGCAGCATGGCTCAGTGGAAAGAGCCCGGGCTTGGGAGTCAGAGGTCATGGGTTCTAATCCCGGCTCTGCCACTTGTCTGCTGTGTGACTGGGCAAGTCACTTCACTTCTCTGGGCCTCAGTTCCCTCATCTGGAAAATGGGGATTAAGACTGTGAGCCCCATGTGAGATAACCTGATCACCTTGTATCCCCCCAGCGTTTAGAACAGTGCTTTACACATAATAAGTGCTTAACAAATGCCATTATTATTATTATAATTATAATTATTATTATTATTACAGAGAAGCAGCATGGCTCAGTGGAAAGAGCCCGGCCTTGGGAGTCAGAGGTCATGGGTTCTAATCCCAGCTCTGCCTATTGTCAGCTGTGTGACTTTGAGCAAGTCACTTCACTTCTCTCTGCTTCTGTTCCCTCAACTGTAAAATGGGAATGAAGACTGTGATCCCCCCATGGGACAAAGTGATCACTTTGCAACCTCCCCAGTGCTTAGAACAGTGCTTTGTACATAGTAAGCGCTTACTAAAAGCCATCATTATTATTATTATTACTAAGCACTTGGGAGAGTACAATCAAGTTAGCAGACATGATCCCTGCTGTAGAGGAGCTTACAGTCTACTGCGTGCGGAGCACTGTACTGAAGTCTTGGGAGAGTACAATAGAGTTATTAGACATGGCCCTTGTTCTCAAGAAGCTTACCGCCTACTGTGTGCAGAACACTGCACTAAACTTTTGAGATGAGAGAATCACATTAGTAGACCTGATCCCTACCCTCAAGAAGCTTAAAAAGAAGAAGAAGAAGAAGAAGAAGAAGAAGAAGAAGAAGAAGAAGAAGAAGAAGAAGAAGAAGGAGGAGGAGGAGGAGGAGGAGGAGGAGGAGGAGGAGGAGGAGGAGGAGGAGGAGGAGGAAGAAGAAGAAGAAGAAGAAGAAGAAGAAGAAGAAGAAGAAGAAGAGGAAGAAGAAGAAGAAGAAGAAGAAGAAGATTATAAGGCTAATAATGGTGGCGTGTGTTAAGTGCTTACCATGTGCCAGGCACTGTACTATCAATCAATCAATCAATCAATCAATCGTATTTATTGAGCGCTTACTATGTGCAGAGCACTGTACTAAGCGCTTGGGAAGTACAAATTGGCATCACATAGAGACAGTCCCTACCCAACAGTGGGCTCACAGTCTAAAAGGGGGAGACAGAGAACAGAACCAAACATACCAACAAAATAAAATAAGTAGGATAGAAATGTACAAGTAAAATAAATAAATAGAGTAATAAATATGTATAACCATATATACATATATACAGGTGCTGTGGGGAAGGGAAGGAGGTAAGATGGGGGGATGGAGAGGGGGGACGAGGGGGAGAGGAAAGAAGGGGCTCAGTCTGGGAAGGCCTCCTGGAGGAGGTGAGCTCTCAGCAGGGCCTTGAAGGGAGGAAGAGAGCTAGCTTGGTGGATGGGCAGAGGGAGGGCATTCCAGGCCCGGGGGATGACATGGGTCGGGGGTCGATGGCGGGACAGGCGAGAGCGAGGTACAGTGAGGAGATTAGTGGTGGAGGAGCGGAGGGTGCGGGCTGGGCAGTAGAAGGAGAGAAGGGAGGTGAGGTAGGAGGGGGCGAGGTGATGGACAGCCTTGAAGCCCAGGGTGAGGAGTTTCTGCCTGATGCGCAGATTGATCGGTAGCCATTGGAGGTTTTTGAGGAGGGGAGTAATATGTCCAGAGCGTTTCTGGACAAAGATAATCCGGGCAGCAGCATGAAGTATGGATTGAAGTGGAGAGAGACACGAGGATGGGAGATCAGAGAGAAGGCTAGTGCAGTAGTCCAGACGGGATAGGATGAGAGCTTGAATTAGCAGGGTAGCGGTTTGGATGGAGAGGAAAGGGCGGATCTTGGCAATGTTGCGGAGCTGAGACCGGCAGGTTTTGGTGACGGCTTGGATGTGAGGGGTGAATGAGAGAGCGGAGTCGAGGATGACACCAAGGTTGCGGGCTTGTGAGACGGGAAGGATGGTAGTGCCGTCAACAGAGATGGGAAAGTCAGGGAGAGGACAAGGTTTGGGAGGGAAGACAAGGAGCTCAGTCTTCGACATGTTGAGCTTTAGGTGGCGGGCGGACATCCAGATGGAGATGTCCTGAAGGCAGGAGGAGATGCGAGCCCGGAGGGAGGGGGAGAGAGCAGGGGCAGAGATGTAGATCTGGGTGTCATCAGCGTAGAGATGATAGTTGAAGCCGTGGGAGCGAATGAGGTCACCAAGGGAGTGAGTGTAGATTGAGAACAGAAGGGGACCAAGCACTGAACCTTGGGGAACCCCCACAGTAAGAGGATGGGAGGGGGAGGAGGAGCCTGCAAAAGAGACTGAGAAAGAACGACCGGAGAGATAAGAGGAGAAGCAGGAGAGGACGGAGTCTGTGAAGCCAAGGTCAGATAACGTGTTGAGGAGAAGGGGGTGGTCCACAGTGTCAAAGGCAGCTGAGAGGTCGAGGAGGATTAGGACAGAGTATGAGCCGTTGGATTTGGCAAGCAGGAAGTCATTGGTGACCTTTGAGAGCGCAGTTTCCGTGGAATGAAGGGGACGGAAGCCAGACTGGAGGGGGTCATTATTACTACATAATAATAATAATGATAATGGCATTTATTAAGTGCTTACTATGTGCAAAGCACTGTTCTAAGCTCTGGGGAGGCTACAAGGTGATCAGGTTGTCCCACGGGGGGCTCACAGTTTTAATCCCCATTTTACAGATGAGGTAACTGAGGCACAGAGAAGTTAAGTGACTTGCCCAAAGTCAAACAGCTGACAGTTGGCAGAGCCAAGATTTGAACCCATGACCTCTGACTCCAAAGGCCATGCTCTTTCCACTGAGCCACATGCTCATACTACATGCTAAGGTAGATCCAAGATAATAAGATTGGACCCAGGCTCCGTCCCACACAAGCTCCCATTGTACGACTTGACACCTGTCTATATGTTTTGTTTTGTTGTCTGTCTCCCCCTTCTAGACTGCGAGCCCGTTGTTAGGTAAGGACCATCTCTATATGTTGCCGACTTGTACTTCCCAAGCGCTTAGTACAGTGCTCTGCACACAGTAAGAGCTCAATAAATACGATTGAATGAATGAATGAAAAGGTGGAAGGAGGAGAGGTATTAACCTTCATTTTACAGAGGAGGAAACTGAGTTGGAGAAAAGTTATGTGACTGGCCCAAGGCCACACAGAACGCAGATCTCCTAACTCCCAGGGCTGGGCTCTAAGAATAAGATCATTTCCAGGGTCTGTGTCTAATTTTCACCCATTTGCTTTTCATGGCATTTAGTATGGGCTCTTCCTATTTAGCAAGTGCAGAAGCAGCATGGTTTAATGGATAGCGCCCAGGCCTGGGTGTCAGAAGGACCTGGATTCTAATCCCGGCTCTGCCTTGTGTCTGCTCTGTGACCTTGGGCAAGTCACCTATCTTCCTTGTGCCAAAGATACCTCATCTGTAAAATGGGGATTAAGAGTGCAAGCCCCATGTGGGATAGCAGCGTGGCTCAGTGGAAAGAGCACGGGCTTTGGAGTCAGAGGTCATGGGTTCAAACCCCAGCTCCGCCAATTGTCAGCTGTGTGACTTTGGGCAAGTCACTTAACTTCTCTGGGCCTCAGTTACCTCATCTGTAAAATGGGGATTAAGACTATGAGCCCCCCGTGGGACAACCTCATCACTTTGTAACCTCTCCAGCGCTTAGAACATTGCTTGGCACATAGTAGCGCTTAATAAATGCCATCATCATTATAGGGACTGTGTCTAACATGATTAACTTGTATCTACCCCAGTGCTTCCCCTCTCAGGGTGGCACCTGAAGTGTTTCCAGTCCTCTATCAGTCTCGGCTTTGGAAGTGAGAGTCAAGCAGAGGCCCACCCATTCCATTCCTAGCTTGGCCGGTGGCTAGCGAGTGGCTGGCCATCTGCTACAAGGCAAAACTCCCCCATGCTGGGCAGCAGCGACACAGGACAGAGTCCAGGGCGAAGACTCATGTTTAGGAAGGCATCAATGGTCAACTACTTCCAGAGTTTTCCCAAGAAAACTCTGTGGCTCCACTACCAGAACGACTGCAGATGGAGGAGGAGCAGTCTGGGAGAGATACATCCACGGCGTTGCTATGGGTCGGAGACAACTCGATAGCATAAGACAAGACCCCAGTGCTTAGAACATTGCTTGGTGCATAGTAAGCAGTTATCAAGTACCATTATTAATAAATACTGTCATTAGTATTACTACTAGTAGCAGTTATTGAGTGCCTACTAGGTGGAATACACTTTCTTAGCTCCTCTCCCCCTACTCCCTAACTCACACTCTTCATTCCCTTAACGCCAACCAATGCATTGGGCTTTACTGTTTCACTGCTTTACTGAGAAGCAGTGTGGCTCAGTGGAAAGAGCACGGGCTTTGGAGTCAGAGGTTATGGGTTTAAATCCTGGCTCCGCCAATTGTCAGCTGTGTGACTTTGGGCAAGTCACTTCACTTCTCTGGGCCTCAGTTACCTCATCTGTAAATTGGGGATTAAGACTGTGAGCCCCCCATGGGACAATCTGATCACCTTGTAACCTCCCCAGTGCTTAGAACAGTGCTTTGCACATAGTAAGCACTTAATAAATGCCATCATTATTATTATATTATTATTGCTGTCACGTCTCTCTCCACTGAACTTTTGCTTTCATCCTCCCTCCTGCCAGAAACTTCTTCCCTTTGAAATCCGGCAGACAACCACAATCCCCATCTTCAAGTCAATTCTGAAATCACACCTCCAGAAAGTCTTCCCTGATTAATCTCTCATCTCCCCATCCTATTTTTTTCTTGTATGATATTCGATAAGCACTTACTATATACTAGCCACTGTTCTAAACGTTGGGGGAGATACAAGCTAATCAGGTTGGACAGTCCATGTCCCACCTGGGGCTCACAATTTTAATCCCCATTTTAAGGCACAGAGAGGTTAAGTGACTTACCCAAGGTCACATAACAGACAAGTGGTGGAGCCAGGATTAGAACTCAGATCCTCTGACTCCCAAGACCGTGCTTTAGTCACTAGGCCACCCCCCACCTAGTCCTCAATCTAAGCTCTCCCCATCTTCACCACCATACTGTTTATGTCTGTATCTTCCTCTCTATTGCCTCCTTCTATCAGTAGTTTAGTTTAGTGTCTGCCTCTCTTTCTAGAATCTGAGCTCTTTGAGGGCAAGAATCATGTCTACTGCACTCTCCAAAGAGCTGAGAACAGTGTTCTGAACACTCCCTCAGTGCAGAGATCATGTTTACTAACTTTATTGTACTCTCCCACGACCTTAGTATAGTGCTTGGCAGAGAGTAAGCGCTCAGTAGACCGTCCTGTACATAGAAGGTAGTCAATAAATAGTGCTGACGGATTAAATGAATCCCCCTTGGTCTTCTCTGGTTTCACGGCGAGTCAGTGCACAATAACTGCAAGCCTCTCGGTTAGTCCAAAAGAACTCCCTGGGAGCGTTAACATCAACACTGAAAGTCTTTGAGAATCTATATATCTTTTCATTTTCAGGACTTGGGAAGGTAAATAAGAGAAAGGAAATAGTCTCTAAAGAAATGTGCAAGCTGTCTGTCAAAACTTAGGTAAATATTCCCTTTGATGCAGCCCAGCCTTTCGGCTTTGATTTTTTGGAATCCTGAAATCAATCCAGTTTTGCAGCTCAGCTACGAGGCTTCAGAAATATATTTTCACCACCACGGTGTCTTGGCCGCTCTGATTTGATCCCTTTCAGACTAGCGTCTCTTTCCAGGGCGACAGAACCTTCCATTCACTCCACCTGGCCCCACTTTTTTTTTTTTTTATAATTAAAAATTTCCCTTCCCAAAAGGCTGCAGAAGTTGCCTTGGCCTCTAGGATCAGCGGACAGGAAGCTTTGGCATTGTGGAGATGAGGTTACTACACTCAACTCATAAACCAGGAGTGTGGCCCAAATCTCCGGCCAAAGAAACTTGTGTTTGCCTCTGCAAACCACACAACTGCTCCCGCCCTATCCTGAAATGGGGGTTTGGAGAGCAGTGATATTTTTCAGACGGTGACACAACAGCTCAGATTCAGACCGAGGGCAGTGAAAGAAGAAGTTGTCTTTCAAGAGATAGGCTCTTTTGGAAAACCTCTCTAAGGACCTGCAAAAGGAATAATAATAATAATAATGATAATTGTGATATTTGTTAAGTGCTCACTATGTGCCAGGCACTGTACTAAGCACTGGGGTAGATACAAGTGTCAGATTGGACACAGTCCCTGTCCCGCATGGGGTTCACAGTCTTAATACCCATTTTACAGATGAGGTAACTGAGGCACAGGGAAGGGAAGTGACTCACCCAAGGGACCCAAGCCCTTCTGACTCCCAAGACTGTGCTCTATCCACTTGTCCATGCTGCTTCTCTGTGATAAGGGTGAGACTTACCACTATGTACCAACACAGGGAAGATACAAAATAATCCGGTTGGATACTGTCTCTGTTCCACACTGGATTCCCAATGTACGGCAGAAGAACAGGGATTTAATCCCCATTTTACAGATGAGAAAACTGAGCCACAGAAAGGTTGAGGGACTGACCCAAGGTCACCCAGCAAGCTACTGGCAGAGCTGGGATTAGAACCCAGGGCTCCTGAACTGGCAAAGTACTTATGTACGTATGTCTTATTTTATTTATCCTTTTGCTCTTCTCCCTTCCCAACCCCAAAGCACTTATGTTCATAGCTGTCATTTTATTTATTTGTATTGATGTGTCTCCCAACTCCAGACTGTGAGCTCACTGTGGGCAGGGGATGTCACTGCCGATTGTTGTATTGTACTAAGTGCTTAGTACAGTGCTCTGCAAACAGTAAGAGCTCAATAAATATGATTAGAGAATCAGTGTGGCTCAGTGGAAAGTGCACGGGCTTTGGAGTCAGAGGTCATGGGCTCAAATCCCGGCTCCGCCAATTGTCAGCTGTGTGACTTGGGAAACTAACTTAACTTCTCTGTGCCTCAGTTCCCTCATTTGTAAAATGGGGATTAAGACTGTGAGCCCCACTGTGGGACAACCTGATCACCTTGTAAGCTCCCCAGTGCTTAGAACAGTGCTTTGCACATAGTAAGCACTTAATAAATGCTATTATTATTATTATTATTGAATGATTGAATGAATGACTACCAGCCCAGTAGTATTTCAACCAGGCAGCATTGTGAACACTCAGTCCTTCAGGGGTGAGAAGTCACGGTTCCTTTTCACTCTCTTCTCCATTATTTTTTTAAATGCAATTTGTTAAGCACTAACTAAATTCCAGGCACTGACCTAAGCGCTTGGGTAGATTCTAGACAGTAAGCTCATTGTGGGCAGGGAATGTGTCAGTTTATTGTTGTACTGCACTCTCTGAAATGCCTAGTACAGTGTTCTGTACATGGTAAGCGTCTAATAGATATGATTGAATGAATGAATGAATTCAAGTTAATTAGGTTGGACACAATCCATTTCCCACATGGGGCTCACAGTCTTAATCCCCATTTTACAGATGAGGGAACTGAATTTCCTGTGGCCAGGGATAACCTCTACCAACTCTTGTTCATTCATTCATTCAATCACATTTATTGAGTGCTTACTGTGTACAGAGCACTGTGCTAAGTGCTTGGGTAAGGGGGGAGAAAAATTGCATACATCTACTTACGTGCTTTTCTTAACCCATCCCCTGCACTTTGTTATATGTGATAGTTCAACTGAACAGTCAATTATTTATTTTGATAAAATTGATTTTAACTCTGCCTCTAGAAAGTAAGATCCTTGTGGGCAGGGAATGCACCACTTAATTGTGCTATCAACCATTCAGTAGCATTCATACAGTGCTTACTATGTGCAGAGTACTGACCTAAGCGCTTGGGAGACCACAATATAGCAGAATTAGTGAACGTATTTTCTACCCATAACAAGATTACAGTCTAGAGGGGGAAACAGACATCAATATGCATGAATAACCAATTTATAAGCTCACTGTGCCATGGAAATGCCTAGCACATAGTAAGAACTTAACAAATACCACAATTATTATTAATTATTGCCCCTCAATACCCTATAAATGCTATTACTCCTGCTTTTGCCTTACAATCCTGTAGAGGAAAATAATTAAAAGTGTGTAGCTGGATAATCAATCAATTAATCAATCAATCGTATTTATTGAGCGCTTACTGTGTGCAGAGCACTGTACTAAGCACTTGGGAAGTACAAGTTGGCAACATATAGAGACAGTCCCTACCCAACAGTGGGCTCACAGTCTAGAAGGGGGAGACAGAGAACAAAACAAAACATATTAACAAAATAAAATAAATAGAATAGATATGTACAAGTAAAATAGAGTAATAAATATGTACAAACATATATACATATACACAGGTATATACATATATACAGGATAAACTACCTTACTGCTGCAGGAGGAGAAGCAGTGTGGCCTGATGGAAAGAGACTAGTTCTGAGAGTCAGAGGACCTGGGTTCTAATCCAGTTGTAGAGACCTTGGGCAAATCACGTTTTTATGGTATTTGTTAAGCTCTTATTATGTGCCAGGCACTGTTCTAAGCTCTCGGGTAGACACAAGCTAACCAGGAAGGACACAGTCTGGGTCCCACATAGGGCTCACAGTCTTAATCCCCATTTTACAGATGAGGTCACTGAGGCATAGAGAAGTGAAATTTTTTGTTTTGTTTTGTTTTGTTGTCTGTCTCCCTCTTCTAGGCTGTGAGCCCGTTGTTGGGTAGGGCCCATCTCTATAAGTTGCCAACTTGTACTTCCCAAGCACTAACCCACAGCCCTGGATCACTGCCACTGTCCGCCTCCTTCGCTCTTATGCTTGAGCTGCCGAACGTTGCTGGTGAAAGTCTAAACACCATGCCAACCTCGTTCACTTTAAGTTTATCCTTTCCTGCCTTAACTCAGCCCTCTCCTCTGCCAGACAAAACTATTTCACCTCCCTTATTGACACCCATGCCCATCATCCCCACCAGCTCTTCCGTACATTTAACTCCCTTCTCAGGCCCCCAGTTCCTCCCCCTCCTCTCCTTCCCTCACCCCCAACGATCTGGCCTCCTACTTTATTAACAAAATTAAATCCATCAGGTCCCACCTCCCCAAAGTCACTCCCCCCCCTTATCCAACCCCCCAGCTCTCAACACTCTCTGCTACTCTCCCATCCTTCCCAGCAGTATGCTCAGAGGAGCTCTCCTCCCTCCTCTCAAGTGCTACTCTGGCTACCTGTGCTTCTGACCCTATTCCCTCTCATCTCATGAAATCTCTCGCTCCATTCCTTCTCCCCTCCTTAACTTCCATCTTCAACCGCTCACTCTCCACTGATTCCTTCCCTTCTGCCTTCAAACATGCCCATGTCTCTCCCATCCTAAAAAAACCCTCTCTTGACCCCATCTCACCTTCTAGTTATCGCCCCATATCCCTCCTACCATTCCTTTCCAAACTCCTTGAACGAGTTGTCTACACGCGCTGCCTCGAATTCCTCAACACTACTCTCTCCTCGACCCCCTTCAGTCTGGCTTCTGTCCCCTACATTCCATGGAAACTGCCCCCTCAAAGGTCACCAATGATCTCCTGCTTGCCAAATCCAACGGCTCATACTCTATCCCAATCCTCCTCGACCGCTCAGCTGCCTTCGACACTGTGGACCACCCACTTCTCCTCAACACGCTATCCGACCTTGGCTTCACGGACTCCATCCTCCCCTGGTTCTCCTCTTATCTCTCCGGTCGTTCATTCTCAGTCTCTTTTGCAGGCTCCTCCTCCCCCGCCCGTTCCCTTACTGTGGGGGTTCCACAGGTTCAGTGCTTGGTCCCCTTCTGTTCTCAATCTACACTCACTCCCTTGGTGACCTCTTTCACTCTCACGGCTTCAACTATCATCTCAATGCTAATGACACCCAGATCTACATCTCTGCCCCTGCTCTCTCCCCCTCTCTCCAGGCTCGCATATCCTCCTGCCTTCAGGACATCTCCATCTGGATGTCTGCCCGCCACCTAAATCTCAACATGTCCAAGACTGAACTCCTTGTCTTCCTACCAAAACCCTGCCCTCTCCCTGACTTTCCCATCTCTGTTGACGGCACTACCATCCTTCCCGTCTCACAAGCCTGCAACCTTGGTGTCATCCTCGACTCCGCTCTCTCATTCACCCCTCACATCCAAGCCGTCACCAAAACCTGCTGGTCTCTGCTCCGCAACATTGCCAAGATCCGCCCTTTCCTCTCCATCCAAACCGCTACCCTGCTCGTTCAAGCTCTCATCCTATCCCGTCTGGACTAATCCTCGTGATCTCTCCCCACTTCAATCCATACTTCGTGCTGCTCCCTGGATTGTCTTTGTCCAGAAACACTCTGGGCATGTTACTCCCCTCCTCAAAAATCTCCAGTGGCTACCAATTAATCTGTGCATCAGGCAGAAACTCCTCACTCTCGGCTTCAAGGCTGTCCATCACCTCACCCTCTCCTACCTCACCTCCCCTCTCTCCTTCTACAGCCCACCCTGTACCCTCCACTCTTCTGCTGCTAATCTCCTCACTTTACCTCGTTCTCGCCTGTCCAGCCATCGACCCCCGGCCCATGTCATCCCCCGGGCCTGGAATGCCCTCCCTCTGCCCATCCGCCAAGCTAGCTCTCTTCCTCTCTTCAAGGCCCTACTGAGAGCTCACCTCCTCCAGGAGGCCTTCCCAGACTGAACCCCTTCCTTCCTCTCCCCCTCGTCCCCCTCTCCATCCCCCTCATCTTACCTCCTTCCCTTCCCCACGGCACCTGTATATATGTATATATGTTTGTACATATTTATTACTCTATTTATTTATTTATTTATTTATTTACTTGTACATATCTATTCTATTTATTTTATTTTGTTAGTATGCTTGGTTTTGTTCTCTGTCTCCCCCTTTTAGACTGTGAGCCCACTGTTGGGTAGGGACTGTCTCTATATGTTGCCAACTTGTACTTCCCAAGCACTTAGTACAGTGCTCTGCACACAGTAAGTGCTCAATAAATATGATTGATTGATTGATTGATTAAAACAGTGCTCTGCACACAGTAAGTGCTCAATAAGTATGATTGAATGAATTGAATGAATGAATGAAATGACTGGCCCAAGGTCACATAGAAGAAAAGTGGTGGAGGCAGGATTAGAACCCAGGTCCTTCCGACTCCTGGGCCTGGGATCTATACACTAGGCCATGCTGTTTCTCACATTTAACTTCTCTGTGCTTCAGTTTCCTCATCAGTAAAATGAGGATTCAATCTCTGTTCTCTCTCACCTCCTTTCACTGTGAGCCCCATGTGGGACAAGGAATGAGTCGACCTGCTAATCTTGTATCTACTCCAGCATTTAGTACAGTGCTTAGCACATAGTAAATACTAAAGAAGCATCACAATCCATTTTGTTAGCAACCGTCTGTTTGTGCAAACCCAACTGGACAATGAGATGCAACAACAAGGGCTAAATTAGCATAGGCAGAGTGTCAAAAGCCAGAATCAACCTCGGATGCTCCCAAAATAGACTCCACATGGCTCTCTGAGGTTAAACAGGACACTGTATATACCTCTATCTCAATCAAATGTTATTGGAATTGCAACCTTTAACACCAAGCACGTCCACATGACACCTCTCTAAAAATCTCAATGGACTTCTTTTTGCTTTGTCAGTTCGATTTTATGAAGTAATCAATCAATCAAGAGGCATTGAGCAATAGCAAGTCCCTTCTTCTGAGCTTTTGAGCCCCATGTGGGACAGGGGCAGAGTCTGATCTTCATATATTGATTGTATCTATTCCTCGGCCTAAAAAGCATTTGATAAATATCACAATTATTATGATCAGCGTATATTGAGCACCTACTTTGTTGTTTGGTTTTAAGTAATTCCCAGTGCTTAGAACGGTGCTTTGCAAATAGTAAGTGCTTAATAAATGCCATCATTATTTAGTGCTTATTGTGGCACTGTCCCAAGCACTGGAGTAGAAACAAGATAATTATGTTGGACACAGTCCCTGAACTGAGGGGACTCACTGTCTAAGTAGGAAGCAGAATGGGTTTTGAATCCCCATTTTACAGATGAGGAAACAGAGAAGTTAAGTGACTTGCTCAGCACCACACAGCAGACAAGACCCCTTTGAGAGACAGGGACTGATTAAATTAAATAATAATATTAATTGTGCTATTTGTTAAGCACTTAACATGAGCCAAGCACTGTACTGAACGTTGGGATAGATACAAAATAATCAGGTCCCACATGGGGCTTGCAGACTAAGCAGAAGGGAGAATAGGGATTGAATCCCTATTTCGTAGATGAAGGAACTGAGGCACAGAGAAGTGGAGTGACTTGCCCAAGGACACGTAGCAAGAAACAGCATGGCGTAGTGGACAGAGACCGGGCTTGGGAGTCAGAAGGCCATGGGTCCTAATCCCAGCTCTACCACTGGACTACCGTGTGATACTGGGCAAGTCACTTCACTTCTCTGTGCCTCAGTTACCTCATCTGTAAAATGGGGATTGAGACTGAAAGCCCCATGTGAAACAGGAACTGTGTCCACCCCGAGCTGTTTGTATACCCCCCAGCGCTTAGTACAGTTCCTGGCACATAGTAAATGCTTAACAAATTCCATAATTATTATTATTAGGTACATGGCAGAAACAGGAGTAGAACTCTGACTCATTCATTTAATCGTATTTATTTATTGAGCACTTACTGTTCATTCATTCAATCATATGTATTGAGTGCTTACTGTGTGCAGAGCACTGTATTAAGCGCTTAGGAAGTACAAGTTGGCAACATATAGAGACGGTACCTACCCAACAGTGGGCTCACAGTCTAGAAGGGGGAGACAGAGAACAAAACAAAACATATTAACAAAATAAAATAAATAGAATAAACATGTACAAATAAAATAAATAAATAGAGTAATAAATACGTACAAACATATACATATATACTGTGTGTAGAGTATTGTACTAAGCGCTTGAAGAATAATAATGATGGTTTTTGTAAGCGCTTACTATCTGCCAAGCACTGTTCTAAGCCCTAGGGTAGATACAAGGTAATCAGATTGTCCCACGTGGGGCTCACAGTCTTAATCCCCATTTTAAAGATGAGGGAACTGAGGCCCAGAGAAGTGAAGTAACTTGTCCAAAGTCACACAGCTGACAAGTGGCGGAGGTGGGATTAGAAGCCATGACCTCTGACTCCCAAACCCGTGCTCTTTCCACTAAGCCATGTTGCTTCTCCCAGGCCCAAGCTCTTTCCTCTGGGTGATGCTGCTTGTATCTATCCCAGCGCTTAGTACAGTGCTTGGCACATAGTACCTTACTACGTACATCTCCTCCAAGAAGCCTTCCCTGACTAAACCCTCCTCTCCTCTTCTCCCACTCCCTTCTTTGTCGCCCTGACTTGCTACTTTTCTTCATCCTCCCTCCCATCTGCACAATACATGCATACATATATATCTGTTTTTATTTCTTTATTTATTTCTTTATATTAATGTCTTTCTCCCCCTCTAGACTGTGAGCTCACTGAGGGTAGGGAATGTGTCTGTTTGTTGTTCTTTTATGTTCTCCCAAGAGCTTAGTACAGTGCTCTGCTCACAGTAAGGGCTCAATAAATACGACTGACTGACTGAATGAATGAACTTAGCACACACTTCAAGTATTATTATTATCATTACTAGATCCTCCCTCTTAATGGCAGCAAGAAATTCAGAAATTTCTAAAGAAGGGAAAAAGAAGGAATCCTTTGGCATGGACATGATCCAGACAGCAGATGACAAATGTCTTCACCTTGGTAAGATGGTGATTTAGTCAAAAGGAAGTTCCAAACTCAGTGACATCAACCATGACCCGAAAGCTGAGGGCAAGGGAAGGGTAGAGATGGCTCAGAATTGTAGTTCTGATGCTACCAAGGCTACCCCACGTCTGAGCACTAAAAGATTCAAATAAGTGAAACAAAATGGTCATGGAAATGGAAACAAAAAACTCTGGAATTTAAACAAGAAATACATCCTGAAGTTGCCTTCCTTGGCAGGTCAGAAAATGGCTGCCGCTCCTCAGGACTGGGTGTCGACGAATGATCTGGGTGGGATGAGGAAAAGCGTCAGAAAAGTTTGACGTCTGACTGTGGATTTCTTTCTTGGTGCCAAATTCTCAGCAAAATCCTTCAGAACACCCTCAACTGGGAAGAACAACATTCAGCCGAATGAATTTGCTAAATCTAAAGTTTGGGCCTGGAAGTCAGAAGACCTGGGTTCTAATCCCTGCTCCACGGATTTTCTGTTGTGTGACCTTGGGTGAATCACTTCACTTCTCGTGGCTTAGTGGAAAGAGCACAGGCTTGGGAGTCAGAGGTCGTGGGTCCTAATCCTGGTTCCGCCACTTGTCTGCTGTGTGACCTTGGGCAAGCCACTTATTTCTCTGTGCCTCAGTTACCTCATCTGTTTAAATGGGGGTTAAGACTGTGGGCCCCAGATAGGACAACCTGATTACCTTGTATCTACTCTAGCACTTAGTATAGTGCTTGGAACATAGTGAATGCTTAACAAATACCATTATTATTATTATTATTATTATTATTATTATTCTCATTCTCTGGGCCTCAGTTCCCTCAGCTGTAAACTGGGGATTCCATACTGTGATCCCCATGTGGGACCCAGACTTTGTCTGGTTTCATTAATCTGTACTTACCCCAGAATTTAGAACAGTGATTGGCACATAGTAACTGCTTATCAGTTACCATTAAAAAAGTGGCAGGGCATTTATAATGATAATAATAATGACATTTATTAAGCGCTTACTATGTGCTAAGCACTGTTCTAAGTGCTGGGGAGGTTACAAGGTGGTCAGGTTGTCCCACTGGGGGCTCACAATCTTAATCCCCATTTTACAGATGAGGTAACTGAGGCCCAGAGAAGTGAAGTGACTTTGCCCAAAGTCACACAGCTGACAAGTGGTGGAGCTGGGATTTGAACCCATGACCTCTGACTCCAAAGCCCATGCTCTTTCCACTGAGTCATGCTGCTTCTCCATTTGCAGTATGCATCTGCATTTGACAGATGGAGACACCACCTACTTCAAGGTTGATGGTTCAGGCTCTGCAGAAGAGTCGATTCTAGTACCAGTGGCTTGCTTGGCAACCCTCATGCCCTCTGATTCCTTTGCCTCTATCTGTTGCTAAGTGGTCCTTTCCAAGTGCTTAGGATAGTGCTCTGCACACAGTAAGTGCTCAATAAATACGATCAAATGAATTAATATTGTACTCTCCTGGACACTTAGTACAGTGCTCTGCATGCAGTAAGCACTCAGCAAATATGATTGACCAACTGACTGACCTTCCTTAAAATGCAGAAGCTTAATAATAATGATGGCATTTATTAATAATAATAATAATAATGTTGGTATTTGTAAAGCACTTACTATGTGCAAAGCACTGTTCTAAGCGCTGGTGGGATACAAGGTGATCAGGTTGTCCCATGCGGGGCTCACAGTCTTAATCCCCATTTTACAGATGAGGGAACTGAGGCACAGAGAAGTGAAGTGACTTGCCCAAAGTCACACAGCTGACAATTGGCGGAGCCAGGATTTGAACCCATGACCTCTGACTCTAACGCCCATGCTCTTTTCCACTGAGCCACACTGCTCCTTCCTCAAACAACCTCCTTCCTTAAATAACCTTACATATCCTTGGGAAGAAAAGCAATAGTCTAGGAAAGGCATTTAACTAAGTTTGGTGTCAGGAGAAGGATGACAACACAGATATTTATAGACTACCCAATCATTCAACAGTATTTACAGAGAAGCAGTCGTCTACACGTGCTGCCTCGAATTCCTCAACACCAACTCTCTCCTCGACCCCCTCCAGTCTGGCTTCCGTCCCCTACATTCCACAGAAAAAGCCCTCTCAAAGGTCACCAATGACCTCCTGCTTGCCAAATCCAACTGCTCCTACTCTATCCTAATCCTCCTCAACCTCTCAGCTGCCTTCGACATTGTGGACCACCCCCATCTCCTGAACACGTTATCCAACCTTGGCTTCACAGACTCCGTCCTCTCCCGGTTCTCCTCGTATCTCTCCGGTTGTTCATTCTCAGTCTCTTTAGCGGTCTCCTCCTCCCCCTCCCATCCCCTTACTGTGGGGGATCCTCAAGGTTCAGTTCTTGGTCCCTTTCTGTTCTCCATCTACACTCACTCCCTTGGTGAGGTCATTCACTCCCATGGCTTCAACTATCATCTCTACACTGATGACACCCAAATCTACACCTCTGCCCCTGCTCTCTCCCCCTCTCTCCAGGCTTGCATCTCCTCCTGTCTTCAGGACATCTCCATCTGTATGTCTGACCGCCACCTAAAACTCAACATGTCCAAGACTGTACTCCTTGTCTTCCCTCCCAAACCCTGCCCTCTCCCTGACTTTCCCATCACTGTTGACGGCACTACCATCCTTCCCGTCTCACAGGCCCGCAAACTTGGTGACATCCTCAACTCTGTTCACTGCTCAATAAATATGATTGATGATGATTCACCCCTCACATCCAAGCCGTCACCAAAACCTGTCGGTCTCAGCTCCGCAACATTGCCAAGATCCGCACTTTCCTCTCCATCCAAACTGCTACCCTGTTCGTTCAAGCTCTCATCCTATCCCGTGTGGACTACCGTATCAGCCTCCTCTTTGATCTCCCATCCTCTTGTCTCTCCCCACTTCAATCCATACTTCACGCCGCTACCCGGATTGTCTTTGTCCAGAAACGCTCTGGACATGTTACTCCCCTCCTCAAAAATGTCCAGTGGCTACCAATCAACCTACGCATCAGGCAGAAACTCCTCACCCTGGGCTTCAAGGCTCTCCATCCCCTCGCCCCCTCCTGCCTCACCTCCCTTCTCTCCTTCTCCAGCCCAGCAAGCACCCTCCGCTCCTCTGCCGCTAATCTCCTCACCGTGCCTCGTTCTCACCCATCCCACCGTCAACCCCCGGCCCATGTCATCCCCCTGGCCTGGAATGCTCTCCCTCTGCCCATCCGCCAGGCTAGCTCTCTTCCTCCCTTCAAGGCCCTACTGAGAGCTCACCTCCTCCAGGAGGCCTTCCCAGACTGAGCCCCCTCCTTCCTCTCCCCCTCGTCCCCCTCTCCATCCCGCCTGTCTTACCTCCTTCCCTTCCCCACAGCACCTGTATATATGTATATGTGTTTGTACGTATTTATTACTCTATTTATTTTTTATCTATTTTACTTGTACATATCTATTCTATTTATTTTATTTTGTTAATATGTTTGGTTTTGTTCTCTGTCTCCCCCTTCTAGACTGTGAGCCCACTGTTGGGTAGGGACTGTCTCTATATGTTGCCAGCTTGTACTTCCCAAGGGCTTAGTACAGTGCTCTACACACAGTAAGCGCTCAATAAATGCAATTGATTGATTATTGTATATTCCCACAAGATTTCAAACTCCTGGAGGGCAGAGATAGTGTCTTATAATTCGATTGTATACCTCCAAGTGCATAGTACAGTAGTTTGCACATAGTATAAGCTCAACAAATATCATTGATTCATTCACTAAGTGCTCAGCAAATATATTGTTTGTATTTGATTCTGATTTTACTTGAAATAGAACAAAGGGTTTCATCACCCAACTATCCACAAGCCTACTGTGCTCTCTAAGCACTGTTCAATGTGACTCAGTCATCAATTAGTGGTATTTACTGAGTGCTTATTCTGTGTGGAGCACTTTGCTATGCACTGGAAGAGTAAGTATACCACAACAGAGTTGTTACATGCATTCCCTGCCCACATGGAGCTTACAGTCCAGGGGAGGAGTTGAAAGTCTAGAGGAGGAGTTTGCAGACTAGAAGAGGCACTTTTAGTCTGCATGTAATTCAACCTTGACCTAAAGGATTTTATAAAGATTCCCTAATGACTGAACCCTTCAACAGAAGTTCTCTTTTCTTAATGTCAGATAATAATTGCGGTGTTTGTTAAGCACTTATTTACACCAAACACTATGATATAGTGTTTGAGGAAGCAGCATGGCTCAGTGGAAAGAGCCCGGGCTCTGGAGTCAGAGGTCATGGGTTCATATCCCGACTCCGCCACTTGTCAGCTGTGTGACTTTGGGCAAGTCACTTCACTTCTCTGGGCTTCAGTTCCCTCATCTGGAAAATGGCGATTAAGATTGTGAGCCCCCCGTGGGACCACCTCATCACCTTGTAACCTCCCTAGCGCTTAGAACAGTGCTTTGCACATAGTAAGTGCTTAATAAATGCCATCATTATTATTATTATTATTATTATTATTATATATATCAATCAATCAATCAGTGTTATTTATTGAGTGCTATTTCTGTGCAGAGTACTGTACTAAGCACTTCAGGGAGTACAATATAGTAGGAACAATATCTACCCTCAAGGAGTTTGCAGTCTACTGTGTGCAGAGCACTGGATTGAGGACTTGAGAGAGGACAATACAACAGAGTTGGTAGACACATTCCCTGCCCACAAGGAGCTTAGTTTATAGGGGACCGATATTAGAATTAATTACAGATATGCATCTAAGAACTGTGGGGCTCAGGGTGGGGTGAATGTGAAGTGCTTCAAAGATTGAGATCCAAGTTCCTAGAGTACAATAATAATAATGAGTAATAATGCTATTTATTAAGTGCTTACTATGTGTCAAGCACTGTTTTAAGCCCTGGGGAGATGTAAGGTTATCAGGTTGACCCAGGTGGGGCTCACAGTCTTAATCCCCATTTTACAGATGAGGTAACTGAGGTATAGAGAAGTTAAGTGACTTGCCCAAAGTCACACAGTTGACAAGTGGAGGAGCCAGAATTAGAACCCATGACCTCTGACTCCCAAGTCCATGCTCTTTCCATTAAGCCATGCTGCTACAAAACAAGCATTGCCCCACATGGGACTCATAGTCTAAGGGAGACAGGTATTCAATCAATATTTTACAAATAAGGACACTGAGGCACAGAGAAGTTAACTGACTTTCCCAAAGCCACACAGCAGGCTGGTCACAAACACGAGATTAGAACCCAGGGCCACGAATTCCCAAGCCTGTGCTCTAACTACTAGGCCAAGCTGTTTCTCAGCTTCAAACTTAAATATGGGGCATGTCACCAGTATGTAAATTGGGGATTGATGATGATGATGGTATTTGTTAAGCACTTACTATGTGCAAAGCACTGTTCTAAGAGCTGGGGGGATACAAGGTGATCAGGTTGTCCCATGTGGGGCTCACAGTCTTAATCCCCATTTTACAGATGAAGGAACTGAGTCACAGAGAAGTTAAGTGACTTGCCCAAAGTCACACAGCTGACAAGTGTCTTCTAGACTGTGAGCCCATTGTTGGGTAGGGACCGTCTCTATATGTTGCCAACTTGTACTTCCCCCAAGAGTTTAGTACCGTGCTCTGCACACAGTAAGCGCTCAATAAATACGATTGAATGAATGAATGAATGAATGAATGAAGTGGCAGAGTCGAGATTAGAACCCACGACCTCTGACTCCCAAGCCTGGGTTCTTTCCACTGAGCCACGCTGCTTCTGGGCATGCAGCATGCAGCATGCAGTCTCACAGATTGAGACTGTGAGCCCCATGTGGGACAGGGACTGTGTCCAACCCGATTATGTTGCCAACTTGTACTTCCCAAGCACTTAGTACAGTGCTCTGCACACAGTAAGTGCTCAATTATTATTATTATGGCATTTATTCAGCGCTTACTATGTGCAAAGCACTGTTCTAAGTGCTCAATAAATATGCTTGAATGAATCATCATCAATCATATTTATTAAGCACTTACTATGTGCAAAGCACTGTTCTAAATGCTCAATAAATATGCTTGAATGAATCATCATCAATCGTACTTATTGAGCGCTTACTATGTGCAGAGCACTGTACTAAGCTGATTAGCTTGTATCCACCCCAGTGCTTAGTACAGTGTCAGGCACATAGTAAGTGCTTAAGAAATACCATTATTACCATTATTATTATAGGACTGGGATGAGAAGTAATAATAATAATAATAATGGTATTTCTTAAGCACTTACAATGTTCCAAGCACTATTCTATGCGCTGGGGTGTAAACAAGGTTATCAGGTTGTCCCACGTGGGGCTCAAAGTCTTAATCCTCATTTTACAGATGAGGTAACTGAGGCAGAGAGAAGTTATTACGTTCACAAGTTTCGAGCCATACTTGGAAAGAATGGACTCATCTTCCCAGGAGAGAAGGTCCTCCTTGCATGGTCTGGTGGTCCGTCTTCAAGCTCAATGGTCAGTCAAGTCCAAGAGGGTTTGAGCCGAGAGTCCGCTAAGAGGCTGAGGTTCGTGCCTGGGATCGTCTACGTTGACGGTAGAGTTCGTCCACCTCTGATCTACTTCTCCTGAATGAGACCAGTCTGTGGCCCAGTCTGTGCCGGCAACAGCGCGTGGTTGTTAAAGTGCAGTCGTCATTGTCTCATACAAGAAGTGGTCTTCGTCCCCACCCTTTCCACCCCTCCCCAAATCCCGGCATTCCGGCTGGGTCGGTTGGATCCTACCCCCGCCCCCCCAGGCCCTTAGAAGCAGCAGTGACCGCTAAGGCTTGGTGGTGGGCCCTTGCTGGCCGCCAAGTGAAACCTCTATGTAATCGGTCAGTCAATCAATGGCAGAACACTGTCCTAAGCCCTTGGGAGAGTACGGTACAACAGAGTCGGTAGACATGTTCCCTGTCCACCAGGAGTTTACAGTCTAGAGGGGGAGACGGACATTAAAATCAATTAAGGGTAAAGTTCAAAGTGCGTAAGTGACACAGAAGGGAGAGGGAGGGGGGAGAGAAGATGAAGGCTTAATTGGGTAGCACCTCTTGGTTGAGGATGTGATTTTAAAAAGGCTTTGGAAGTAGGAAGAGTGGGGGTCTGTGCAGATGTACTAATAATCGTATTAATAATTGTGGTATCTGTTAAACGCTTCCCCACAGCACCTGTATATATGTATATATGTACATATTTATTACTCTATTTTACTTATACCTATCTATTCTATTTATTTTATTTTGCTAGTATGTTTGGTTTTGTTCTCTGTCTCCCCCTTTTAGACTGTGAGCCCACTGTTGGGTAGGGACTGCCTCTATATGTTGCCAACTTGTACTTCCCAAGCGCTTAGTACAGTGCTATGCACACAGTAAGCGCTCAATAAATACGATTGATTGATTGATTGATTAAGTGACTTGCCCAAAGTCACACAGCTGACAAGTAGCTGAGCTGGGATTAGAACCCATGACCGTTGACTCCCAAACCCATGCTTTTTCCACTAAGCCATTCTGCTTCTCTGGTAGCACTGCGTAGTGGATAGAGCACAGGTCTGGGAGTTGAAGGACCTGGGTTCTAAACCCAGCTTCACCACTTGTCTGCTGTGTGACCTTGGGTGAGTCACTTCACTTCTCTGTGCCCCAGTTATCTTTAGGCCGTCGAGTCATCTCCGACCCATAGAGACTCCATGGTCACATTTCTCCCAGAACGCCCCACCTCCATCTGCAATCGTTCTGGTAGCGGATCCAATATCTCACCCATAAAATGGGGATTAAGACTATAGGACTCAGAAAATACAATTGGTGGATTAATTAGCCTGTTTATACCTGTCCCAAGGTCAACCGGAGTACCTGCCAGCTCAAGGTCAAACACTATCTCATGGCTGCCTGAGCCAGCAATGCAGAACTCAGAATGTAGAAGCAGCGTGGCTCGGTGGAAAGAGCGTGGGCTTTGGAGTCAGAGGTCATGGGTTCAAATCCCGGCCCTGCCAATTGTCAGCTGTGTGACTTTGGGCAAGTCACTTAACTTCTCTGGGCCTCAGTTACCTCATCTGTAAAATGGGGATTAAGACTGTTAGCCCCCCCCGCCCCCCCACACCGTGGGACAATCTGATCACCTTGTAACCTCCCCAGCGCTTAGAACAGTGCTTTGCACATAGTAAGTGCTTAATAAATCATTAACTCAGAATCACCCCTACCACTGAAAGCCCTAGATAGGCATCCCAGGCCAAGAATATAATGGGGTTGAAGACTGTGAGCCTCACATGGGACAGGGACTGTATCCAATCCGATTTGCTTTTATCTACCCCAGAGCTTAACACAGTGCCTGGCACATAGTAAACAATAAATACCACTATTATTATTACTACATAAGTGTCGTGAAGCTGAGGGTGAAATTGTACAAGTTTTATCAGTTTGGACTCAGTCCCCGTCCCACACCCTGTCTAGGTAGGAAAGAGTAAGATTTAGTCCCCATATTTGCAGATGAGGAAACTGAGGCATAGAGTGGCAAGCGACTTGCCCAAGGTCACTAACCAAACAAGTGGCAGAGCATGGATTAGAACTCAAGAACCCTAACTCCGAAGCCCATGCTCTTTCCACAAGCCATGCTGCTTCTAGGAACATGTCTGCTAACTCTGTTATTTTGTATTCTCCCAAGTGCTTAGTTCAGTGCTTTGCAAATAGTAAGCACTCAATAAATACCACTGATGATATGATAGTAGTAGTAGCAGGAATAGTGAGTTTGGTTGTGATATTAGTAGTAGATTCTGAACTCCAACTAAGGGAATGACAACGTACTGGCTCATTCATTCTTTGTTAGAGAGAAATTAGGGAGGCAGCGTGACTCAGTGGAAAGAGCACGGGCTTTGGAGTCAGAGGTCATGGGTTCGAATCCCGACTCTGCCACATGTCTGCTATGTGACCTTGGGCAAGTCATTTAACTTCTCTGAGCCTTAGTTACCTCATCTGTAAAATGGGGATGAAGACTGTGAGCCCCATGTGGGACAACTTGATCACCTTGTGTCCCCCAGTGCTTAGAACAGTGCTCTGCACACAGTAAGCACTTAATAAATGCCATTATTATTATTATTATTTGTTCACTGTATTGTATTGATTGAGCGCTTACTGTGTGCAGAGTCATGTACGAAGTGCATGGAGAGTACAATTCAGCAATGAAGAGAGAAAATCCCTGCCCACACCAGGCTAACAGTCTAGAAGGAGGGAGAGAGAAATCAAAACAAGGAAAGAAGCATCAATACAAATATATAGAATTATAGATATATACATATATACATAAGTGCTATGGGGTGGGGAGGTGGAAGCAGAGGGAGCAAGTCGAGGTGATGAAGAAGGGAGAGAGAGCTGAGTAAAAGGGGGGCTTAGTCTGGGAAGGCTTCTTGGAGGAGGTGAGCTCTCAGTAGGGCTTTGAAGGGAGGAAGAGAGCTAGTTTGGTGGATGTGAGGAGGGAGGGAATTCCGGGCCAGGGGAAGGACGTGCGCTGGGGTTGACGGCAGGACAGGCAAGAACGAGGCCCGGTGAGGAGGTTAGTGGCAGCAGAGGAGCGGGGTGCATGGGCTGGGATGAAGAAGGAGAGAAGGGAGGTGAGGTAAGAGTGGGCAAGGCGGTGGAGAGCTTTGAAGCCAATAGTGAGGAGTTTTTGTTTGATACGGAGGTTGATAGGCAACCACTGGAGATTTGTGAGGAAGGGGATGACATGCTCAGAACGTTTCTATAGAAAGATAATCCAGGCAGCGGAGTGAAGTATGGACTGAAGTTGGGAGAGGCAGGAGGTTGGGAGGTTAGAAAGGAGGCTGATGCAGGAAGTACAAAACAAAGAAGTGACACATTCCCTGTCCATAAGGTGCTTCCATTCTAACAACAGGGAAGCAGACACGAACATACTTACAAATAGAGAGGTCAAGATCAACAGACGAATGGACATCGGAAGGGACATCAGAAGGAACGTATTTTCCGAGGTGCCGAGAACGGGGATAAAACTCAGAATCGAAAGCTGTTCTGGTCTGGCACCTCCTCAAAGCCACCTGAAAAAGAAAGTTAACCTCTAAGAAGTCTGAAATCCACTATAGGATGTGATTCAGGCAATCCACACCGGAGAGTGTCCACAGATGTCAGGGGGCACAGAGTGAACTCGACACCAGTGGCCGGAAATTCTCTTTCAAATGACTGTGGGCAAAATGTGATCCCGACCACCTATCGCTGACTGGAAAGTCAACCTAATTGCACTCCAGTTGCTTTTATCCCAAATTGTTATTTTCGGTCAAATGCAATTTATTAAGCGTCTCCTGGATAAATGTGGAGTGGAGGAGAGACAGATGTAGCAACTGTCCCAAGGAACGGATACCAGGGCTGAGACTAAGGCTGTATCTCCCTGATTTATTTGATGGAGAAAAATGTGTCTTTTGCTAAGGGTGGATAGAGCTCCTCTTCAGCACTTTTGTATACCTGTTAATTAATAAATAATATTGGTAATTGCATTCATTCAGCCTTATTTATGAGCGCTTACTGTGTGCAGAACACTGGACTAAGCATTTGGAAAATCAATCAATCAATCAATCTTATTTATTGAGCGCTTACTGTGTGCAGAGCACTGTACTAAGCGCTTGGAAAGTACAAGTTGGAAACATATAGAGACAGTCCCTACCCAACAGTGGGCTCACAGTCTAGAAGGGGGAGACAGAGAACAAAACCAAACATATTAACAAAATAAAATAAATAGAATAGATATGTACAAGTCAAATAAATAGAGTAATAAATATGTGCAAACATATATACGTATATACAGGTGAAGTACAATATAACACCAAACAGTGACATTCCCTGCCCAAAGTGAGCTCACAGTCTAAAGGGTACTTGTTAAGTGTTTACTATGTGCCAAGCACTGTTCTAAGCTGGGTAGATACAAGTTAATCAGGCTGGGCACCGTTCTTGTCCCACATGGGGCTCACACTCTTAATCCCCATTTTACAGATAAGGGAACTGAGGCCCAGAGAAATTAAGCGACTTGTCCAAGGTCACACAGAGGGCATGTGGCAGAGCTGGGATTAGAACCCAGGTTCTTCTGACTCCCAAGCCCTGGCTTTACCCACTAAGCCACCCTGCTTCTCTCACGAGCATATTTACTGAGCACTTGCTGTGTGCAGAGCACTGTACTAGGCGCTTGGGAGAGAATAATAAAAATAGAATTGCTAGATGTGAACCCGGCGCACAAGGAGATACAGTCTTCAGGGGGAGGCTCTAGATTAATTATAATAGATTAATGAATAGGGGAAAGGATAGCATATAAAAATATTCACGTAAGTACTGTAGGGCTGGAGTGAGGATCGAAATGCTTAAGGGGTAGAAAACCAAGCACATTGTCAATGCAGAGGGGAGTGTGGATAGGAGAGGTGAAAGGCTTAGTCAGGGAAAGCCTCTTGGAGGAGGTGGAATTTTAGGTGGGCTTTAAAGGTGGGGAGTAGTGTAGTCATCTGTCTAATAATAATAATAATAATAATAATAATGGTATTTTGGTATTTGTTAAGCACTTACTATGTGCAAAGCACTGTTCTAAGTGCTGGGGAGGTTACAAGGTGATCAGGTTGTCCCAACAGGGGCTCACAGTTTTAATCCCCATTTTCCAGATGAGGTAACTGAGGCACAGAGAAGATAAGTGACTTGCCCAAAGTTACACAGCTGACAGTTGGCTGAGCGGGGATTTGAACCCATGACCTCTGACTCCCAAGCCCATGCTCTTTCCACTGAGCCACACTGCTTCCAATGTGAAGGGGGAGAAAATTTCAGGCCAGAAACAGGGGCAAGAGGTCGGCGGACAGGCAGATGAGGTTGAGGTAGAGTGAGCAGGTTGGCGCTAGAAGAGAAGAGTGTGTGAACTGGGTTATAGTTTGAGATCAGCGAGGTGAGGTAAGAGGGGGCGAGCTGATTAAAGCTGATGGCAAGGAATTTTTGTTTTATGCGGAAGTGGAAGGGCTGGAGGGTCTTGAGGAGTGGGGAGATATGGTCTGAACAGTTTTTCAGAAAAATAACCTGGGCAGCAGAGTGAAATAAGGTGTGGAGAGGGGAGATGATGCAGAGGTTAGGGAGCAAGGAAGGGAAGCAAGGAGGCTGAAGCAATAGTCAAGGTGGTATATTCATTCATTCAATCATATTTATTGAGTGCTTACAGTGTGCAGAGCACTGTACTAAGCACTTGGAAAGTACAATTCAGCAACAGAGACGATCCCTACCCAACAACAGGTATTGATATCTGTCTCCCCGGCTCTAGACTGTGAGCTCTTTGTGGGCAGGTAATGTTGTATCGTACTTTCCCAAGCACTTAGTACAGTGCTCTGCACATGGAAGCACTCAATAAATACAAATGAATGAAGGAACATAGATCCTCTGACTCCCAAGCCAGTGCTCTTTCCACTAGACAATACCCAACAGTTCACTTCTCTCCTCACCTTCAAAACCTTCCTGAAATCCCATCCCCTCCAAGAGGCCGTCCCTGACTAAATCCTCATTTCCCCTACTCACTCTCCCTTCTGCATTGCCTATGCATTTGGGTCTAGACCCCTTATCTGCTGTGTGACCTTGGGCACTTCTCTTCTCTGTGCCTCAGTTACCTCATCTTAAAATGGGGATCGCGAATGTGAGCCCCACATGGGACAGGGACCATATCCAACCCGATCTGCTTGTACCTACCCCAGCACTTAGTATAGTGTCTGGCATGTAGTAAGCACTTAACAAGTACCATAATATTATTATTATTATATCCATGCCACCCCCAGCCCCATGGCTCTTATTTCCCTATTCTAATACTCTCCCATTTCCCCTATAATTTATTTTAATATTGGTCTCCCTGTCTAGGGCCTCTCTGGGTCGCACTGGAGAGTTTGCAGTCCTCTACCAGTCTTCACTATGGGAGGGAGAGTGAAGCAGAGGCCTACCCATTCCATTCTTAGTTTGGCCAGTGGCTAGTGCTCTGCACACAGTAAGTGCTCAATAAATATGATTGATTGATAGTGAGTGGTAGGCCTTCTGCTGCAAGTCAAAACTCACCTGTGCTGGGCAGCAGCAGCATGGGAGAGAATCAAAGGCAGAGACTCAAGTTTACTACGTGGAAGGCAGCAATGGTAAACCACTTCCGGATTTTTCCCAAGAAAATCCTATGGATCCACTACCGTTACCAGAATTATTGCAGATGGAGGTGGAGTGTTCTAGGAGAGATGCATCCATGGTAGACAATTTGACAGCATAAGATAAGTACAATACTCCCCCTCTGGACTGTAATCCCTGCATCCGCCAAGCTAGCTCTCTTCCTCCCTTCAAGGCCCTACTGAGAGCTCACCTCCTCCAGGAGGCCTTCCCAGACTGAGCCCCCTCCTTCCTCTCCCCCTCCTCCCCATCTCCATCCCCGCCATCTTACCTCCTTCCCTTCCCCACAGCACCTGTATATATGTATATATGTTTGTACATATTTATTACTCTATTTATTTTACTTGTACATATCTATTCTATTTATTTTATTTTGTTAATATGTTTGGTTTTGTTCCCTGTCTCCCCCTTTTAGACTGTGAGCCCACTGTTGGGTAGGGACTGTCTCTATATGTTGCCAACTTGTACTTCCCAAGTGCTTAGTACAGTGCTCTGCACACAGTAAGCGCTCAATAAATACAATTGATTGATTGATTGATTAATTTCATGATGGGCAGGGAACATGTCTGCCTACACTATGGTATTGTGCTTTCCCAAGCTTTTAGTACAGTTCTCTGCACATAGTAAACCCTCAATAAAAACCATTGATTGACAATTGATTAAAACCAGTGAGCAGGAAATAATAAGAATAATAATGATGGTATTTTTTAAGCACTTACTATGTGCAAAGCACTGTCCTAAGTGGTAGGGAGTTACAAGGTGATCAGGTTGTCCCACGTTGGGCTCACAGTCTTCATCCCCATTTTACAGATGAGGGAACTGAAGCACAGAGAAGTTAAGTGACTTTCCCGAAGTCACACAATTGACAAATGGTGGAACCAGGATTTGAACCCATGACCTCTGACTCCAAAGCCTGTACACTTTCCACTGACCCACGCTGCTTCTCTAAGTAAAATAAATAAATAGTTTAAATAAATTTATTTATTTATACCAGATATTTATCTATAAATTTATAAATTATTTATTTATAATAAATGAATGAATAAATAAATTTAATAAATAAATAAAAGCTACTACTTCTGCAAATATTCCTCAGTTTCTTTACCTGTAAAATGAGGATAACAATACAGCCTCTTCCTCCCTCACAGGACTGTGACAAGGGTAAAATGAGATAATAATAATAATTATGGTACTTAAGTCCTTACTACGTGCCAGGCACTGTACTAAGCACTGGGGTGGATACAAGGAAATCAGGTTAGACATAGTCCCTGGGGTTCACAGTCTTAATCCCCATTTTACAGATGAGGTCACTGAGGCACAGAGAAATGAAGTGACTTGCCCAGAGTCATGCAGCAGAGAGGTGGTGAAGCTGGGATTAGAACTCAGGTCCTTCTAACTCTCATGCCCAGGCTCTGTCCATTAGGCCATGTTATTCTCACTGATCTCTGATGAGAAAGTTTTTGGGGAAATTAAAACCCTAGACAAAAAGAAAGTATGATGACATTTCTTTTGCTTCAGGAACACTGAAAAAAAAGATGACTGTAATCATGAATTTGAAAAGTTTACCAAAAAGCTGAGAAGGAGAGGAAATTACTTATAAAACTATCCTGAGTTAAGATATGAATGGAGGAGGGAAAAAGCAGCATATTGTGAAATCTTCATGACTACATATTTATTACTCTATTTATTTATTTATTTTATTTGTACATATCTATTCTATTTATTTTATTTTGTTAGTATGTTTGGTTTTGTTCTCTGTCTCCCCCTTTTAGACTGTGAGCCCACTGTTGGGTAGGGACTGTCTCTATATGTTGCCAATTTGTACTTCCCAAGCGCTTAGTACAGTGGTCTGCACATAGTAAGCGCTCAATAAATATGATTGATGATGATGATGATGACTGAAGAGCAGAGATGTTTGTAAACTAAATGACATGCTACCCGGGTTGGCCTCAAACAATCAATGACTTTACTGTTTCTATATCCCCCGCCATTCCGAGATTTGTGGGAGTCTTTGGACAACACTTTTTAAAGAATTCTTCCTTCTTTTTTAAAGAAGGACTCTTTTTAAAGAGTCCTTTTAGACTGTGAGCCCACTGTCGGGTAGGGACCGTCTCTATATGTTGCCAGCTTGTACTTCCCAAGCGCTTAGTATAGTGCTCTGCACACAGTAAGCGCTCAATAAATACAATTGAATGAATGAATAAAGAGAACTCTCCTGGAGTAATGGAATCAAATTAAGTCTGAGCTCCCTGCATGACAAGCTATATGCCATAGTGAAGCATCGTCCATGCTAGATGTTTGGAGAGCTTTTCTGAAATTTCTCTCAAAACAGCTATCACTGTGGACTCACACAAACTAGTGATGATCATCATGAGAGAAGCAGAGTGGCCTAATGGAAAGATCTCAGGCCTGGGATTCAGAGGACCTAGGATTTAATCCTGGCTCCATCATTTTCCTGCTGTGCGACCGTGGGCAAGTCACTTGACTTCTCTAAGCCTCAGTTTCATCATCTGTAAAATGGGAATTCAATATCTGTTCTCCCTTCTATTTTGATTGTGAGTTCCCTATGGAACAGGGACTGTTATCAACCTGATTATTTGGTTATCTTGATCTGTGCCCTTGGGGCACTTGATATTCACCCCACCCTTAGCCCCAAAGCACTTACGTCCATATCCTTAATTTATTTATTTATATTAATGTCTTTTTATGGTATCTGTGAAGCACTTACTCTGTACCAGGGTCATTTCTTGGTCCCTTTCTGTTCTCCATTTACACTCACTCCCTTGGTGAACTCATTGGCTCCCATGGCTTCAACTATCATTTCCAGGCTGATGACACCCAAATCTTCATCTCCACCCTTGTTCTCTCTCCCTCCCTCCAGGCTCGTATCTCCTCCTGTCTTCAGTACATTTCCACCCGGATGTCTGCTCGCCATCTAAAACTCATGTCCAAGACTGAGCTCCTTATCTTCCCTCCCAAACCCTGTCCTCTCCCTAACTTTCCCATCTCTGTGGACAGCACTACCATCTGTCCAATCTCACAAGCCCACAACCTTGTTGTCATCCTTGACTCTGCTCTCTCATTCACTCTACATATGCAATCCATCACCAAAACCTGCCAGTCTTACCTTTACAACATCACCAAGATCTGCCCTTTCCCCTCCTTCCAAACCACTACCTTGCTGGTTCAATCTCTCATCCTATCCCAAATGGATTACTGCATCAGCCTCCTCTCTGATCTCCCATCCTCCTGTCTCTCCCCACTTCAGTCTATACTTCACTCTGCTGCCCGGATTATCTTTCTTATAGGAACGCTCTGGGCATGTCACTCCCCTCCTCAAAAATCTCCAGTGGTTGCCTGTCAACCTACAAATCAAGCAAAGACTCCTCACTCTCAGCTTCAAGGCTATCCATTCCCTCGCCGCCTCCTACCTCACCTCCCTACTCTCCTTCTACAGCCCAGCCCACACCCTCTGCTCCTCTGCCGCTAACCTCCTCACTGTGCCTTGTTCTCGCCTGTCCCGCCATCGACCCCTGGCCCACGTCCTCCCCTGGCCTGGAATGCCTTCCCTCTGCACATCCACCAAGCTAGCTCTCTTCCTCCCTTCAAAGCCCTACTGAGAGCTCACCTCCTCCAGGAGGCCTTCCCAGACTGAGCCCCCTTTTTCCTTTCCCCCTCCCCATCCTCCGCCCTATCCCCTGCATTTTTCCTCTCCTCCACCTCCCTTTCCCATCCTCCCATGCTACCCCTTTCCCATCCCCACAGCACTTATGTATATTTGTACATATTTATTACTCTATTTTATTAATGATGTGTATATAGCTGCAATTCTATTTATTCTGATGGTATTGACCCCTGTCTACTTGTTTTATTTTGTTGTCTGTCTCCCCCTTCTAGACTGTGAACCCATTTTTGGGTAGGGATCATCTCTATATGTTGCCTATTTGTAAATAATAAATAAATAAATAAATAATGCTGGTATTTGTTAAACACTTACTATGTGCCAAGCACTGTTCTAAGCACTGGGGAGGATACAAGGTAATCAATGTTGTCCCATGTGGGGCTCACAGTCTTAATCCCCATTTTACAGATGAGGAAACTGAGGCCCAGAGAAGTTAAGTGACTTGCCCAAAGTCACACGGCTGACAATTGGTGGAGTAGAGATTTGAACCCACTACCTCTAACTCCAAAGCCCCTGCTCTTTCCACTGAGCCACACTGCTTCTCAAGTACTTCCCAAGTGCATAGTACAGTGCTCTGCACACAGTAAGTGTTCAATAAATACGATTGAATAAATGAATGGATAATGTCTCCCCCCAAACCAGACTGTGAGCTCATTGTGTGCAGGGAGTGTGTCTGTTTATTGTTGCATTGTACTCTCCCAAGTGCTTAGTACAGGGCTTTGCACCCAGAAAGTGCTCGACAAATATGATTGAATGAAAGAATGAATGATTATTATTACCGTCCAGTTTCTCCCCATACTGGGAAGACCACTTGTTATCTGGGCAGAGCTTCTGCAGGAAATACACTGAGAAGAAATGGCAATTCTCATCCTCTACTTGCTCTCTCATCCTCCCTGTTGGGGGGTTATTTTCATCATCCAACTGGTTTCCTCTGGGCTTTGGCTCCACTAGAGGGGAGCTTCCCAAAATAGCTGTCTCTGCTGTCAGTCTGGTCTGAACTTGGTGACGGGCAATTTTGAGGTACCCCCCCCACTTAACTCACCCTTTTCCTTATTTGGACTGAACATCTTCTTCCTGAAAAGGATTAATCGGATTTCCTCATATAATAATGATAATGATGGTATTTGTTAAGCACTTATTATGTGCAAAGCCCTGTTCTAAGAGCTGAGGGGATACAAGTTGATCAGGTTGTCCCACGTCAGGCTCACAGTCTTAATCTCCATTTTACAGAGGAGGTAACTGAGGCCCAGAGAAGTTAAGTGACTTGCCCAAAGTCACACAGCTGACAGCTGACAATTTGGTGGCGCTGGGATTTGAACCCATGACCTCTGATTCCAAAGCCCGTGCTCTTTACACTGAGCCATGCTGCTTCTCACGAAGTACAGGAAACATCCACTGCCTCTCCAGTGAATAGGCACCATCCTCAAACACAATTTCAGCTTTTATTCATTCATTCATTCATTCATTTAATCATATTTCTTTAGCATTTACTGTGTGCAGAGCACTGTACTAAGCACTTGGGAAGTACAAGTCGGCCACATATAAAGACAGTCCCTACCCACCTACGGGCTCACAGTCTAGAAGGGGGAGACAGACAACAAAACTAAACATGTAGACAGGTGTCAAAGCCATCAGAACAAATATAATTAAAGCTAAATGCACATCATTAACAAAATAGAATAGTAAATATGTACAAGTAAAATAAATATGTACAAACATATATACAGGTGCTATGGGGAGGGCAAGGAGGTAGGGTGGGAGGGATGGGGAGGAGGACAGGAAGGAGGGGGCTCAGTCTGGGAAGGCTTCCTGGAGGAGATGAGCTCTCAGTAGGGCTTTGAAGGGGGGAAGAGAACTATCTTGGCAGATTGGCAGAGGAGGGCATTCCAGGCCTGGGGGATGATGTGGGTTGGGGGTCGACGGTGGGACATCTTTCCTTACGTGTCAGTGGACCTCTTCCCTACATCATCATCATCATCAATCGTATTTATTGAGCGCTTACTATGTGCAGAGCACTGTACTAAGCGCTTGGGAAGTACAAATTGGCAACATATAGAGACAGTCCCTACCCAACATTGGGCTCACAGTCTAAAAGGGGGAGACAGAGAACAAAACCAAACATACTAACAAAATAAAATTAATAGAATAGATATGTACAAGTTAAATAAATAAATAAATAAATAGAGTAATAAATATGTACAAACATATATACATATATACAGGTGCTCTGGGGAAGGGGAGGAGGTAAGATGGGGGGATGGAGAGGGGGACGAGGGGGAGAGGAAGGAAGGGGCTCAGTCTGGGAAGGCCTCCTGGAGGAGGTGAGCTCTCAGCAGGGCCTTGAAGGGAGGAAGAGAGCTAGCTTGGCGGATGGGTAGAGGGAGGGCATTCCAGGCCCGGGGGAGGACGTGGGCCGGGAGTCGATGGCGGGACATCATTGATCACCCCTCACATCCAAGCCATCACCAAAACCTGCCGGTCTCAGCTCCGCAACATTGCCAAGATCCGCCCTTTTCTCTCCATCCATACCGCTACCCTGCTCATTCAAGCTCTCATCCTATCCCGTCTGTACTACTGCACCAGCCTTCTCTCTGATCTCCCATTCTCGTGTCTCTCCCCACTTCAATCCATACCTCATGCTTCTTCCCGGATTGTCTATGTCCAGAAATGCTCTGGGCATGTTACTCCGCTCCTCAAAAATCTCCAATGGCTGACAATCAATCTGCGCATCAGGCAGAAACTCCTCACCCTGGGCTTCAAGGCTGTCCATCACCTCGCCCCGTCCTACCTCACCTCCCTTCTCTCCTTCTCCAGCCCACCCCGCACCCTCTGCTCCTCTGCTGCTAATCTCCTCACCGTACCTCGTTCTCGCCTGTCCTGCCATCGACCCCTGGCCCACGTCCTCCCCCGGGCCTGGAATGCCCTCCCTCTGCCCATCCGCCAAGCTAGCTCTCTTCCTCCCTTCAAGGCCCTAGTGAGAGCTCACCTCCTCCAGGAGGCCTTCCCAGACTGAGCCCCTTCCTTCCTCTCCCCCTTGTCCCCCTCTCCATCCCCCTCATCTTACCTCCTTCCCTTCCCCATGGCACCTGTATATATGTATATATGTTTGGACAAATTTATTACTCTATTTATTGATTGATTGATTTTACTCGTACATATCTATTCTATTTAGTTTATTTTGTTAATATGTTTGGTTTTGTTCTCTGTATCCCCCTTTTAGACTGTGAGCCCACTGTTGGATAGGCACTGTCTCTATATGTTGCCAACTTGTACTTCCCAAGTGCTTAGTACAGTGCTCTGCACACAGTAAGCGCTCAATAAATACGATTGATTGATTGATCATTTAGCCTTCCATTTTGAGCCCTTGGATTATTCGTAATAATAGTTGGGTAGGGATTGTCTCTATACACTGCCAATTTGTACTTCTCAAGTGCTTAGTACAGTGATCTGCACACAGTAAGCCCTCAATAAATACGACTGAATGAATGAATGAATAATAATCATTGTGGCCAGGGAATGTGTCTGTTTATTGCTGTATTGTACTCTCCCAAGTGCTTAGTACAGGGCTTTGCACACAGTAAGCGCTCAATAAATATGATTGATTGAATGAATGAATGAAAGAATAATGATTACGATACTTGTTAAGTGCTTACTACTTGCCAAGCACTGTTCTGAGCCTGGCATAGATACAAGTTAATTAATTAATTAATTCATTCATTCATTCAATCGCATTTATTGAGCACTTACTGTGTGCAGAGCACTGTACTAAGCGCTTGGGAAGTACAAGTCAGCAATATATGGAGACGGTCTCTACCCAACAACAGGCTCAAAGTCTAGAAGGGGGAGACAGACAACAAAACAAAACGTATAGATAGATGTCAAAACCATCAGAATAAATAGAATTATAGCTATAAGCACATCGTTAATAAAATAGAGTAGTAAATATGTACAAGTAAAATAGAGTAATAAATATGTACAAATATATACAAATTATTATTTATTAAGCATTTACTATGTGCTGAGCATTGTTCTAAGCACTGGGGTCATAATAATGATAATAATACTAATAATAGCATTTGTTAAGTGCTTACTATGTGCCGAGCACTGTTCTAAGCACTGGGGAAGAAACAAGATAGGTTGTCCCACGTGGGGTTCAAAGTTTAATCCCCATTTGACAGATAAGGTAACTGAGGTGCAGAGAAGTGAAGTGACTTGCCCAAAGTCATACAGCTGATAAGTGGCGGAGCCAGGATTAGAACCCATGACCTGTGACTCCCAAGCCCGGGCTCTTTCCACACTGCTCCCACAGCCATGATACTCCCACTAAGTAACACTGCTTGGAAGCTAGGGATTGTGTCTAAATCTCACCAAATGATTATTCTCAGCTCTGAGCAGTGTTTTACCACAGTCATTATTACTATTTTTATCATTATTAATGATCTAGGAGCTTAAAATCTAGCAGGGGAGCACAGGGACTGTGGTTATTATTATTTGTATTATAATCAGCATCAAAAATAATGACTACAACTGCCTTGGTTAATGGCAGAGTTGCTCAGCTTACCACAGGGAATTGTGTGTCCTGGCCTCTTGGATCGTTAAAATCAGTTTGAGGGGATAGAGTCAGGGTGTTGGCTGAGTTTCAAGGGAGAGGGCTGACCTACCTGCCTCCTGTCTCTCCCCACTCTAGTCCATCCTTCACTCTGTTGTGCGGATCATTTTTCTGAAAAGATATTCAGTCCACACCTCGCCACTCCTCAAGATTTCCAGCAGTTGCCCATCCAGCATCAAACAGAAACTCCTTACTCTCGGCTTTAAAGCCCTCAATCGGGTCTTCCCGACCTAACTCACCTTCCTGATTTCCAACTCCAACCCAGCCCATACACTCCAATCCTCTAAGGCCAATCTGCTCACTGAAACTGGATCTCATCTATCCCTTGACCACATCCTCCCTCTGGTCTGGAACTTCCTCCCGCTTCACATATGACAGTCGGCTGCTCTCCTCACCTTCATAACCCTCCTAAAAATCACACCTCCTCTGCCCAGATAAAACCTCTTATTTCTCCTTGGCTTCAAGCATGCACTTGGCTGGGCACCTCATAAGCACTTTAATATTCAACCCAGCCACACAATACTTATGAAATTATTCTTGATGATGATGATGATGACGGTATTTGTTAAGCACTTACTATGTGCCAAGCACTGTTCTAAGCAGAGGGGTAGATATAAGGCCGTACTGAGAGCTCACCTCCTCCAGGAGGCCTTCCCAGACTGAGCCCCCTCCTTCCTCTCCCCCTCCTCCCCGTCTCCATCTCCCCTGCCTTACCTCCTTCCCTTCCCCACAGCACCTGTATATATGTATATACGTATTTATTACTCTATTTATTTTACTTGTACATATCTATTCTATTTATTTTATTTTGTTAATATGTTTTGTTTTGTTCTCTGTCTCCCCCTTCTAGACTGTAAACCCACTGCTGGGTAGGGACCATCTCTATATGTTGCCAACTTATACTTCCCAAGCCCTTAGTACAGCGCTCTGCACACAGTAAGCGCTCAATAAATACAATTGATTGATTGATTGATTGGTTGATTGATATAAGGTAATCAGGTTGTCCCAGGTGGGGCTCACAGTATTAATTCCCATTTGACAGATTACGTAACTGAGGCACAGAGAAGTTAAAGTGACTTCCCCAAAGTCGCTCTGGTCATGTCACTCCCTGCCTCAAAAATCTCCAGTGGTTGCCTATCAACCTTCACATAAAGCAAATACTCCTCACTATTGGCTTCAAGGCTGTCCATCCCCTTGCCCCCTCCTACCTCACCTCCCTTCTCTCCTTCTCCATCCCAGCCCACATACTCTGCTCCTCTGTTGCCACTAACGTCCTCATTGGATCTCGTTCACACCTGTCCCACTGTCGATCCCTGGACCACTTCCTTCCCCTAGCCTTGAATGCCCTCGCTCCTCACATCCGCCAAGGTAGCTCTCTTCTTCCCTTCAACACCCTACTGAGAGTTCACCTCCTCCAGAGGACTTCCCAGACTGAGCTCCCCCTTTTCTTCTGCTCCTCCTCCCCTCCCCATTGCCCCTACTCCCTCCCTCTGATCTACCCCCTCCCCCAACAACACTAGTGTATATTTGTACATATTTATTACTCTAATAAATTATGATTAATGATGTGCATATATCTATAATTTTATTTATCTATTTTGATGATATTGATGCTTGTCTACTTGTTTTGTTTTGTTGTCTGTCTCCCCCTTCTAATAATAATGATGGCATATGTTAAGTGTGTACTATGTGCAAAGCACTGTTCTAAACGCTGGGGGGAATACAAGGTGATCAAGTTGTCCCACGTGGGGCTCACAGCCTTAATCCCCATTTTACAGATGAGGTAGCTGAGGCTCAGAGTAGTTAAGTGACTTGCCCAAAGTCACACAGCTGACAATTGGCGGAGCCAGAATTTGTACCCATGACCTCTGACTCCCAAGCCCGTGCTCTTTCCATTGAGCCACGCTGTTTAATAATAATAATGATGATGATGGTATTTGTATTAAGTGCTTACTATGTGCCAAGCACTGTTCTAAGCGCTGGGGTAAATACAAGGTTATCAGGTTGTCCCACGTGGATCTCACAGTCTTAATCCCCATTTTACAGATGAAGTAACTGAGGCACAGAGAAGTTAAGTGACTTGCCCAGAGGTACACAGCTGTTAAGTGGTGGAGCCAGGATTAGAAGCCACGACCTCTGACTCCCAAGCCTGGGCTCTTTCCACTAAGCCATGCTGCTTCTCTGCTGCTTGTTAAGCACTTACTCTGTGCCAAGAATTGAAATAAATTCAGGGTAGATAATCAGGTTGGACACAGTTCCTTCCCCACCTAGGGCTTACAGCCTAAATAGTGGGGTGTAGGATTTAAACTGCATTTTACAGATGAGGTAACCGAGTCACAGAGAAGTGAAGTGATTTATCCAAAGTCACACAACTAACAATTGGTGGAGCTGGTATTAGAACACAAGTTCTCTGACTCCTAGGCCCTGGGCTTTTTCCCCTAGGGTACTTCTCACTCCTCACTCCCTACTCCTCACTTCTCAAGAAACTACAGTGGTTGCCGATTCAGCTCCACATCAAACTCCTTACCGTCGGCTTTAAGCAGCATGGTTCAGTGGAAATAGCCCGGGCTTTGGAGTCAGAGGTCATGGGTTTAAATCCAGGCTCTGACAATTGTCAGCTGTGTGATTTTGGGGAAGTCACTTCACTTCTCTGTGCCTCAGTTCCCTCGTCTGTAAAATGGGAATGAAGACTTTGAGCCCCCCGTGGGACAACCTGATCACCTTGTAACCTCCCCAGCGCTTAGAACAGTGCTTTGCACATAGTAAGCGCTTAATAAATGCCATCATAATTATTATTATTATTTAAAGCAGTCAATCCCCTTGCCCTCTCCTACCTCATCTCGCTACTCTCCTATTCCAACCCAGCCCACACACTTGACTCCTCAAATGCCAACCCACTCACTGTGCCTCCATCTCAACTATCTCACCGCCAACCTTCCCCCCACGTTCTGCCTCTGGCCTGGAGTGCTCTCCCTCCTCATATCTGACAGATGAAGCCCATCTCCTCCAAGAGGCCTTCCCTGACTAAGCCCTCTTTTCTTTATCTTCCACTCCCTTCTGCATCATCCTGACTTTCTCCCTTTAGTCCCCCGCTCCCTCAGCCCCACAGCACTTACGCATATATCCGTAATTTATTTATTTGTATTAATGTCTGTCTCCTCCTCTCTACTGGAAGCTCATGGTTGGCAGAGAATGTGTCTGTTGTATTGCTATCTTACTCTCCCAAGTGCTTCATACAGTGCTCTGAACACAGTAAGAGCTCAATAAATACAATTGATTGATTGATTGGTAGGCCATGCTTATTCTGTAGGCGATGAAGAATTAGCCTCTTCCAACCTCCCCCAGTCTCCACCAATCTTTCCCAGCCTCCGTCCTGTGTTATGTCACAAACTTCTGCCCCAGCCAAATGCACCAGAGCCTTTCTCTTTAGGAGGTCACCTGACTCCAGGGTCGTTCAGATCACCCCTTCATGGCCTAGTGGAAACGCATGTAGCTGGGAGTGAGAAGCCCTGGATTCTAAACCCAGTTCTGCCTCTGGCCTGGTAGGTGACCATAGGAATGACATTTAGCATGAAACAGAAACTCTTCACCATCAGCTTTAAAGCACCCCATCATCTTGCCTCCTTCTCCCTCACCTCGCTACTCTCCTACTACAAAGCAGCCCACACACTCTGCTCCTCTAATGCCGACCTACTCACTATCTCTCAATCTTGCCTATTTCACTGCTGACCTCTCACCCACGTCCTGTCTCTGGCCTGGAACTCCCTCCACGAGCCCGTTATTGGGTAGGGATTGTCTCTGTTACCAAATTGTATTTTCCAAGTGCTTAGTACAGTGCTCTGCACACAGTAAGCACTCAATAAATACGATTGAATGAATTAATGAACATCCTACAGACGATCACTCTCCCCACCTTTTCATTCATTCATTCAATTCATTCAATAGTACTTATTGAGCGCTTACTGTGTGCAGAGCACTGTACTAAGCGCTTGGGAAGGACAAGTTGGCAACATATAGAGACGGTCCCTACCCAACAGTGGGCTCACAGTCTAGAAGGGGGAGACAGACAACAAAACATATTAACAAAATAAAATAAATAGAATAAATATGTACAAATAAAATAGAGTAATAAATACGTACAAACATATTCATTCATTCAATCGTATTTATTGAGCTCTTACTGTGTGCAGAGCGCTGTACTAAGCGCTTGGGAAGGACAAGTTGGCAACATCTAGAGATGGTCCCTACCCACCTTCAAAGCCTTATTTAAGGCCCGTTTCCTCCAAGAGGCCTTCCCAGACTAAGCCTTCATTTCTTCTTCTCCTACTCCCTTCTGCTTCACCCTGACTTACTCCCTTTATTCATCCCCCTTCCTAGCCCACATCACTTATGTATAGATCTGTAATTTATTTTTTTGTATTAATGTCTGTCTTCCCCTCTAGACTGTAAGCTCGTTGTGGGCAGGGAAGTTGTCGACCAATTCTGTTGTACTCTTCCAAGAACTTAGGACAGTGCTCTGCTCACAGGAAGCACTCAATAAAGGCGATAAGATCCTGAATGTCCTTCCCTATCTCCCTCCCTCCGAGACTGTGAGTCATTCATTCATTCAATCATATGTATTGAGCACTTACTTGTGTGCAGAGCACTGTACTAAGTGCTTGGAAAAAAACAGCAATGAAGAGAGATAACCCCTGCCCACAAAGTGCTTACAGACTAGAGCCGGGGAGTCTTGTCTCAGACAGGCATTGGGTCTGATCTGAATATCCTGAATCTGCCCAATTCTTAGCGTCTGGCTTTCAAGCGTAGTAAGTGTTGAATTAATCAATGGTATTGTTTTTAATGGTATTTATTAAGCTCTTACTATGTGGCCGGTATTGTACAAAGCAATGGGGTTGAAACAAGTTAATCAGATTGGACAAAGTACTTAGTAGAGTGCTCTGCACACAGTAAGTACTCAATAAATACCATTGATTGATTAAGTAGGGTAGTGGGTACATCATTTCATCACATTTATTGAACACCTACTGCTTGCAGAGCTCGGTACTAAGTATTTGGGAAAAGACAACTGAGTTAGGAGAGACAATCCATGTCTTCAAATAGTCTGTTCCAAGTATACATTTAAAGTCAACCAAAAGACAAAGAATAAAGAAGTTTAAATAATGCATGCCTCTGCAGAAACCTTTGAAAGAATATGGGAATCAGTGAGGAAGCAGCAAAGAAAAACCCCATCTGAGATTAGAAAGAGGAGGGATTCTAGGCTGATTCATTTTCCTGCAAACCTGCTACTTGCTAGGTTTAAATGGCCTTTCCATCTGGGTGCAGAAAGTCCAGGGATTATTTAGTGTTGCTTTCTAGAACCTTGACTTTCTGGACCTGATGAAGAAGCAGCGTGGCTCATTGGAAAGAGCCTGGGCTTTGGAGTCAGAGGTCGTGGGTTCAAAGCCCGGCTCTGCCAACTGTCAGCTGTGTGACTTTGGGCAAGTCACTTAACTTCTCTGGGCCTCAGTTCCCTCGTCTGTAAAATGGGGATTAAGACTGTGAGCCCTCCTTGGGACAACCTGATCACCTTGGAACCTACCCAGCGCTTAGAACAGTGCTTTGCACATAGTAAGCGCTTAATAAATGCCATTATTATTATTATTATTATTATTATTATTATTACTACCCTGTTTCTTCTCTCGCTGACACATCTGAGGAGAGATTTAGGCAAAAGCAGAAGTGGTTCCCATTACAAGTCATTAAAACATTCATCTTTCTCAGAGAAAAGTTGAAAAGGAGGCCCAACAAAACCTTCAAATCTGTGACATTCCTCTTGGGTCTCCTCTAATAGTTCATTGCCACCTGTCTAATGGCAATTTATAATTTTTTCTCTTTTCCAAGCACTTTGCTAAGCACTGGGAAACATGCAAGAGACTCAGATTGTCCTCAGTCTACGACCCCCTCCCAGGCTCGTTGAAGGTAGGGTTAGGGAGAGTTCTGAGAGAGCTCTGGTGTCCTAGCCCCATTTTACAGATGAGGAAACTGAGGCCCAGAGAAGTAAAGTGACTTGCCCAAGGTCACACATCAGACAAGTAGTGGAGCTTGAACTGGTCTCCTGACTTCCAGTCTCTTGATCTTACCTACTCAGTGAGCTTAGGTCTCATCTCTCTCACTGCTGATTCCCTGGAATTCCCTCCCCTAGTGGAAAGCGCATGGGTAAGGGAGTTGGAGTGCCTACGTTCTAATCCCAGCTCTTCCATTTGTCTGCTGTCACTTGGGCAAATCACTTCACTTCACCGTGCTTCAGTTTCTTTATCTGTAAAGTGGAGATTCAGTACCTGTTCTCCCTTCCCCTTAGATGGTGAGTCCCATGTTGGACAGGGATTGTGTCCAACTTAATTATCTTGTATGTGCCCCAGGGCTTAGTACTGTACTTGGCACATAGTAAGCGCTTAACAAATGCTTAACAGACAACCACTCTCCTCATCTTCAAGGCCCTTGGGGAATCTCTTCAAGGCCCTACTGTCCCTTCAAGGCCCTACTGAGAGCTCACCTCCTCCAGGAGGCCTTCCCAGACTGAGCCCCTTCCTTCCTCTCCCCCTCATCACCCTCTCCATCCCCCCATCTTACCTCCTTCCCTTCCCCACAGCACCTGTATATATGTATATATGTTTGTACATATTTATTACTCTATTTATTTATTTGTTTATTTTACTTGTACATATCTATTCTATTTATTTTATTTTGTTAATATGTTTGGTTTTGTTCTCTGTCTCGCCCTTCTAGACTGTGAGCCCACTGTTGGGTAGGGACTGTCTCTATATGTTGCCAACTTGTACTTCCCAAGTGCTTAGTACAGTGCTCTGCACACAGTAAGCACTCAATAAATATGATTGATTGATTGATTGATAGATTGATCTCTGTCCCTCCAGGAGGTCTTCCCTGATTATTCCTCCGTTCCCCTACCTTATATCACATCTACTGACACTTCAGCAGATTCTGCATCACTTAAACACTTGGGAAGCCCCCCTGACCGCCCCCATCGAAGGGCTTATGTGCATATCTTCCAAGCTAGCTCTCTTCCTCCCTTCAAAGCCCTATTGAGAGCTCACCTCCTCCAGGAAGCCTTCCCAGACGGAGCCCCCTTTTTCCTCTCCTCCTCACCATCCCCCCACCCTACCTCCTTCCCCTCCCCACAGCACTTGAAAATATTTGTACAGATTTATTACTCTATTTATTTTACTTGTACCTATTTACTATTCTATTTATTTTGTTAATGATGTGCATATAGCTATAATTCTATTTATTCTGATGATTTTGACAGCTCTCTACATGCTTTGTTTTGTTGTCTGTCTCCCCCTTCTAGACTGTAAGCCCGTTGTTGGGTAGGGACCGCTCTATCTGCTGCTGACTTGTACTTTCCAAGCGCTTAGTACAGTGCTCTACACACAGTAGGCACTCAATAAATATGGTATTTGTTAAATGCTTACATAGTAAGCGCTTAACAAATCATCATCATTATCATCAATCGTATTTATTGAGCACTTACTGTGTGCAGAGCACTGTACTAAGCACTTGGGAAGTACAAATTGGCAACATATAGAGACAGTCCCTACCCAACAGTGGGCTCACAGTGTAAAAGGGGGAGACAAAACCAAACATACCAACAAAATAAAATAAATAGAATAGATATGTACAAGTAAAATAAATAAATAAATAGAGTAATAAATATGTACAAACATATATATGTATATACAGGTGTTGTGGGGAAGGGAAGAAGGTAAGATGGGGGGATGGCGAGGGGGACGAGGGGGAAAGGAAGGAAGGGGCTCAGTCTGGGAAGGCCTCCTGGAGGAGGTGAGCTCTCAGTAGGGCCTTGAAGGGAGGAAGAGAGCTAGCTTGGCAGATGGGCAGAGGGGGGGCATTCCAGGCCCGGGGGATGACGTGGACCGGGGGTCGATGGCAGGACAGGCGAGAACGAGGTATGGTGAAGAGATTAGTGGCAGAGGAGTGGAGGGTGTGGGCTGGGCTGTAGAAGGAGAGAAGGGAGGTGAGGTAGGAGGGGGCGAGGGGATGGACAGCCTTGAAGCCCAGGGTGAGGAGTTTCTGCCTGATGCGCAGATTGATTGGTAGCCACTGGAGATTTTTGAGGAGGGGAGTAATATGCCCAGAGCGTTTCTGGACAAAGATAATCCGGGCAGCAGCATGAAGTATGGATTGAAGTGGGGAGAGACACGAGGATGGGAGATCAGAGAGAAGGCTGATGCAGTAAGAGAAGGCTGATGCAGTAAATACCATCAAATGCCAACAAATACCATCATCATCATCATCATCATCATTATTATGTGCCAAGCACTATTCTAAGTGCTGGGGTAGATACAAGATAATCTGGTTGTACCACGTGGGGCTCACAGTCTTCATCCCCATTTTCCAGATGAGGTAACTGAGGTACAGAGAAGTTAAGTGACTTGCCCAAACTCATACAGCTGACAAGTGGTGGAGCTGGGATTAGAACCCATGACCTCTGACTCCCAAGTCCATGCTCTTCCCATTAAGCCACGCTGCTTCTTCAGGAGGCCTTCCCTGACTAAGCCTTCATTTGCTCTTCATTTACCCTCCCTTCTGGGTCACATATGGGCTTGGGTCTTGATATTCACCACACCCTCAACTTCACAACACCTATATCCATTTCCTTTCCTCTATCTGTCATTTATTTTAATGTCTGTCTCCCCTTCTAGACTATAAGCTCCTCGATGGCAGGAACAGGGACTACGAACCCTACTGTATACTTCTAACTGCTTTGTCCAGTACTTGGCTCACAGTAACAGCTCAATAAATTCTGCCGATGTGTCAATCGATGTGGTCACAGAAGTACCAGGCCACTGAAGCACCCAGAGAGACTGGTTTGGACTCCAACACCACTCTTTCTTCCTCCTCAAATCCTACAGACAGTTCCTTTCCCCGGCTTCAAAGCCTTATTGAAGGTATATCTCCTCCAAGAGGCCTTCCCTGACTAAGCCTTCCTTTCATCTTCTATTTTCTTCTGCATCACCCTATCTCTCTTTATTCACCCCCTCTCCCAGCTCCGTAGCATTTATGTCCATATCTGGCATTTATTTATTTATACTCATGTCTGTCTCCCCTCTAGACCTTAAGGTCGTTGTGGGCAGGGAATGTGTCTGTTTATTGCTATAATGTCCTTTCCCAAGTGCTTAGTACAGTGCCTTGCATACAGTAAGTACTCAATAAATACAATCAAATGAATGAATAGTCATCTCTACCTCATTTGGCCTCATGGTATCCTCATTCTTGCTCTGCACACAGCAAGTGCTCAATAAATACGATTGAATGATCCCCCAAGGCAATCAAAATTATCAAAATCCCATCTCCTCCAGGAAGCCTTCCTTGACTCATTTAATAATAATGATAATAATGATGGTATTCGTTAAGCACTTACTATCTGTCAGGCACTGTTCTAAGAGCAGGGGTAAATGCAGGGTTATCAGGTTGTCCCACGTGGGGCTCACAGCCTTAATCCCCATTTTACAGATGAGATGACTGAGGCACAGAGAAGTGAAGTGACCTGCCAGTCACACGCTGACAAGTGGCGGAGCCAGTATTAGAACCCAGGTCCTCTGGCTCCCAAACCCATGCTCATTCCACTAAGCCACACTGCTTCTCTCCCACTTTATTTCCCTCTCGACCACATCACTTCGGTACTGGAGTCCTCATCCACTACTAAGTGCTTAGAGGAGCAACGTGATTCAGTGGAAAGATCCTGGGCTTGGGAGCCAAAGGTCTTGGGTTCCAATCCCGGCTCCGCCACTTGTCAGCTGTGTGACTTTGGAAAAGTCACTTAACTTCTCCGGGCCTCAGTTCCCTCATCTGTAAAATGGGGATTAAGACTGTGAGCCCCAAGTGGGACAACCTGATGACCTTGTATCTCCCCCAGTGCTTAGAACAGTGCTCGGAACATAGTAAGCGCTTAACAAATGCCATCATTAATTAATTAATTAAGGTCCTCACCCACACCTCCACAACACAACACTTACAGAAAGCTCCTTATTGCACTTCCCAAGCACTTAGTACAGTGCTCTGCACACAGTAAGTGCTCAATAAATACAATTGAATGAATGAATTCTTAAACTCATTACTGAAACTTCTGTCTTCCCCACTAGACTGTGAGCTCCAGAAGGGCAGGGATTATGTCTACAAACTCTACTGTACTCTCCCAAGTGTTCAGTACAGTGCTTGGCACACAGTAGACTGCATGCTCCTTGAAGGCAGTGGTGGTGTCTACTAACTCTATTGTACTGAGAAGCAGCATGGCTCAGTGGAAAGAGCACGGGCTTGGGAGTCAGAGGTCATGGGTTCGAATCCCGACTCAGCCACTTGCCAGCTGTGTGACCTTGGGCAAGCCACTTAATTTCTCTGTGCCTCAATGACCTCATCTGTAAAATGGGGATTAAGACTGTGAGCCCCACGTGGGACAACCTGATCACCTTGTATCCCCGCAGCACTTAGAATAGTGCTTTGCACAAGAAGCAGCATGGTTAGTGGAAAGAACCCGAACGTGGGAGTCATAGGTCCTGGGTTCTAATCCCGGCTACACCACTTGTCAGCTGTGTGACTTTGGGCAAGTCACTTCACTTCTCTGGGCCTCAGTTACCTCATCTGGAAAATAGGGATTAAGATTGTGAGCCCCACGTGGGACAACCTGATCACCTTGTATCCCCGCAGCGCTTAGAACAGTGTTTGGCACATAGTAAGTGCTTAACAAATACAGTTATTATTATCATTATTATTATTTGCGCATAGTAAGCACTTAACAAATACCATTATTATTATTATTACTCTCCCTCTCACTTAGTAAAGTGCTCCATTAGACTGCTATGGCATGGCTCACTGGAAAGAGCATGGGCTTGGGAGTCAGAGGTCATGGGTTCTAATCCCAGCTCTGCCACATGTCTGCTGTGTGACCTTGGGCAAGTCACTTAACTTCTCTGGGTCTCAGTTCCCTCATCTGTAAAATGGGGATTAAGACTGTGAGCCCCACGTGGGACAACCTAATCACCTTGCATCCCCCCCAGCACTTAGAACAGTGCTTTACACATAGTAAACGCTTAACAAATGCCATCATTATTATTATTATTATTATTATTATTAAATTAGAGTTAGTGCTTTCCAGCGACATGGTGGCTGAAGAAGGTTTCATTCATAAGCATTTTCAACTTTTCATGCCCAACTGCTGTCTGTCGTCAGAGAACAGGACTCCTCCACTACTACATTTGTAAGTCTGTGCATCATGTTGGAAATATCTAGACTTCCAGAAACTAGACTTCGGACTCCCGACACGGCTGATTCAACTCTTTGTTTCCAATGGGAATGCCAGCCCCCCAACCCATGGTCTGCCAAATCCATCGCCTGCCAATTCCACCACATTAGAAGTAGCGTGGCTTAGTAGAAAGAGCACGGGCTTGGGAGTCAGAGGTCTTGGCTTCTAATTCAAGATCTGCCACTTGTCAGCTGTGGGACTTTGGGCAAGTCACTTAACTTCTCTGTGCCTCAGTTACCTCATCTGTAAAATGGGGATTAAGACTGTGAGCCCCACATGGGATAACCTGATTACCTTGTATCTACCCCAGAGCTTAGAATAGTACTTGGCACATAGTAAGTGCTCAACAAGTACCATCATCATCATAGAGAAGCCTCGTGGCTCAGTGGAAAGAGCACGGGCTTGAGAGTCAAAGGTCATGGGTTCTAATCCCAGCTCCGCCACTTATTGGCTGTGTGATTTCGGGAAAGTCAATTAATTTTTCTGTACCTCAGTGACCTCATCTGTAAAATGGAGATTAAGATTGTGAGCCCCAGGTGGGACAACCTGATCACCTTGTATCCCCCCAGCACTTAGAACAGTGCTTTGCACATAGTAAGCGCTTAAACAAATATCATTATTATTATTATTATATCAAAGTCACTACTCATCAATCACGCTACCCACCCAACTTTCCACCTACCAAGTTCACAACTCACCAACTCTCCATTGCCCACCAAATTTTCCACCCACCAAGTTCATCACCCACCAAGTTCACTGCTCACCCACCCCACTGCCCACTAAACTTTCCACCTGCCAAGCCCACTGCCCAAGTCCACCACCCACTAAATTCACTGTTCGCCAACCCTACCACCTCACAAACTTTCCACCCACCAATTCCACCACCTACCAAGTTCACAACTCACCAAATCCCCTGTCCACAAAACTTTCTACCCACTGCCCACTAAGTCCACTGCCCACCCAGCCCACCAGTCACCAACCCCACTGCCCCCCAGCCCATCATTTGCCAGGCCCGCTGCCCCCCAAATCCACTACGTACCAACCCCACTGCTCACCAAATGTTCCACCCACCAATCCTACTGCCCACCGAAAGCGCTGTCCAACAAACCCACTGGCCACTGATCCTACCTGCCACCCACTAAGCCTACCAACGTTTGTATCCTCCGAGCGCTTTAAAATGGTTTTATTGGTTTTCCAGCCCAAATCCTTTGCCAGTACAGGTATGAATCAAGTTACTGAGGTAGTAATCTAAAAAGGCAGTTTGAAGCATCGCCTGTGTGGAGAAGGAAGGGCCATTAGCTCCCTGCCTGAGCTGCCTGAGGTCAGAAATCCATTTTGAATTGAGCACTGTGATACAGTTTAACAGTACACTCACAAATGTGAGGCAGCATAGCCTGGTGGAAAGAGTTTGCTTTGGAGAATCACAAGTCCTGATCCTGGCCTGCTTTATGATCTTGGGCAAGTCACTTGGGTTAATCCTCTAGATTGTATGCTCCTTGTGGGCAGGGACATGCCTACCAACTCTGTTATTTGGAACGCTTTCAAACGCTTATCAGAGTGCTCTGCGCACTGTAACCTTTGAGAAGCAGCATGGCCTAGCGGAGAGAGCGTGGGCTTGGGTATCAGAAGGATCTGGGTTCTAATCCCATCTCCACCACTTGTCAGCTGTGTGACCTTGGGCAAAATCACTATACTTATCTGGGCCTCAGTTCCCTCATCTGTAAAATGGGGATTAAGACTGTAAACCCTATGTGGGTCAGGGACTGTGTCCAACTTTGTCTTGTATCTACCCCAGTGCTTAGAACAGTGCCTAGCACAGAGTAAGTGATTAATAAATACCATTATAATTGATACTATTATTATGATTATTTTACACTCACCAGATATGATGGATTGACTTAAATTCCCTTTCCTTATCATTCTGCTTGCCCTACCTGTAATTTATTGTCTCCCCCTTGGGATAATAATCTCCTTGAGGAAAGGTATTATGTCTACCAATTGTATTATATTATATTTGCCCTAGTGCTTAGGATAGTGCCATGCACACAGTAAGTACTCAGTGAATAGCATTGAGTTGCCAATCAATCAATCAATAGTAGTTATTTAGCAGTGTGGAGCAGCAAGGCCTAGTGGAAAAAGCATGGATCTAGGAGTCAGAGGACCTGGGTTCTAATCCTAGGTCTTGCCTGCTGAGAGACCTTGAGCAAGACACTTAATCTCTGTGCCTCAGTTTCCTCACATGTGAAAAGGGATTCATTGCCTGTTCTCCCTCTTACCTTGGCTGTGAGCTCCATGTGGGACAGGGACTGTACCCAACTTAATTATCTTGTCTCTCCCCTAGCTTGGCACATATTAATAATGATAATAATAATAATGATGGAATTTGTTAAGTGTTTACTATGTGCCAAGCACTGTGCTTAGCGCTGGGGTAGTTACAAGGTAATCAGGTTGTCCCACGTGGGGCTCACAGTCTTAATCCCCATTTTAGAGATGAGATAACTGAGGCACGGAGATGCTAAGTGGCTTGCCCAAGGTCACACAGGAGACAAGTGGCAGAGCCGCTATTAGAATCCTTGTCCTCTGACTCCCAAGCCCGTGGTCTTTCCACTAAGCCATGCTGTTTCTCTATCCCTGCTCCACCAATTGTCAGCTGTGTGACTTTGGGCAAGTCACTTAACTTCTCTGGGCCTCAGTTACCTCATCTGTAAAATGGGGATTAAGACTGTGAGCCCCCCGTGGGAAAACCTGATCACTTTGTAACCTCCCCAGTGCCTAGAACAGTCTTTTAGACTGTGAGCCCACTGTTGGGTAGGGACTGTCTCTATATGTTGCCAACTTGCACTTCTCAAGCGCTTAGTACAGTGCTCTGCACACAGTAAGCGCTCAATAAATATGATTGGTTGATTGATTGATTCGCACATAGTAAGCACTCAATAAATGCCATCATTATTATTATTAAGCGCTCAGCAAGTGCCATAGTTATTATTTTTGCATTTGTTAAGCACTTAAGCACTTTGCATTTATCAAGCACTGTCTAAGAGTTGGGGTAGATACAAAATAATCAGGTCAGAGCAGTACCTGTCACACATGGATCTCACAGTCTTAGGAGTTGGGAGGAAGATTGAATCCCCATTTTGCAGATGAGAAAACTGAGACACAGAGAAGTGAAATGACTTGCCCAAGGTCACATAACAGACAAGTGACAGAAGTGGGGTTAGAATGCAGTTCCCCTGGTTCCCAGACCAGGGTTCTTTTCACTAGGCCACACTGCTTCATAGTTATTATCATTACAAAGTGATGTGTGTGGCTCAGTGGGAAGAGCAGGGGATTTGGAGTCAGAGGTCATGGGTTCAAATCCCAGCTCTGCCAGTTGTCAGCTGTGTGACTTTGGGCAAGTCACTTAACTTCTCTGGGCCTCAGTTCCCACATCTGTAAAATGAGGATTAAGACTGTGAGCCCCACGTGGGACAACCTGATCACCTTGTAACCTCCCCAGTGCTTAGAACAGTGCTTTGCACATAGTAAGCTCTTAATAAATGCCATTATTATTATTATTATTATTATTATTATTATGTGCGCAAAGTGTGCAGAGCTCTTGGGAGAGGACAGTAGACGTAATGGACATGATCCCTACCCTCATAATAATAATGATAGTATTTGTTAAGCACTTACTATGTGCCAAGCACTGTTCTAAGCGCTAGGGAAGATACAAGGTTAGTCATTCATTTTCATTCATTCAGTGAAATGAAATGAATGAATTTTCATTCATTCAATCGTATGTAATGAGCATTTACTGTATGCAGAGCACTGTACTAAGCGTTTGGAAAGTACAATTTGGCAACAGATAGAGATGGTCCCTACCCAACAGTGGGCTCACAGTCAGTTATCAGGTTGTCCCATGTGAGGCTCACGGTCTTAATCCCCATTTTACAGATAAGGTAACTGAGGCACAGAGAAGTTAAGTGACTTGTCCAAAGTCTCACAGCTGACAAGTGGTGGAGCCAGGATTAGAACCCATGACCTCTGACTCATAAGCCTGGGCTCTTGCCACTAATCACGCTGCTTCTCTAGATGCTTCACATCTTCCCCTTCTCTGATTACTCATTCATTTATCCATTCATTCAATCGTATTTATTGAGCACTTCCTGTGTGCAGAGCACTGTACTAAGTGCTTGGAAAGTACAACTCAGCAATAGAGACAATCTCTGCCCACACCAGGCTTAAAGTCTAGGAGTGGGGAGACAGACATCAAAACCAGTAAACAGGCATTAGTAGAAATAAATAGAATTATATGTATACACAACAAAACAAGTAACCAGACATCAATAGAAATAAATAGAATTATAGATTATATACATACGCTGTGGGGTGAGGAGAGGGGAGGTAGAACAAAGATAGCGAGTAGGGCGACGCAGAGGGGTTACGCACTCACAAACACCCTCTGCAATTTTTTCCATTCTTAAGTATTCCTCCCCTCTCTCTGCATATTATTTTTTGCCTGATGTCTCCATGAGATTTTAAACTTCCTGAGGGTAGGGACTGTGCTTTCTACCTCCTCTGTACTTTCCCAGGAGATTGCACAGTGCTCTGCACACTGTAGGTGCTCAATAATTTCAGGCCTATCCCACGTTACGTCCGCAGCCCAAAACATAAAATCCACTGATCCTGCACGAACGTTCCCCAGGACTTCTAAGCCCTACCCCCAAAGCTATGTCTCATTACTGAGGGTAAAATGATGATGATGATGATGATGATGATAATGGCATTTATTAAGCGCTTACTATGTGCAAAGCACTGTTCTAAGCGCTGGGGAAGTTACAAGGTGATCAGGTTGTCCCATGGGGGGCTCATAATCTTAATCCCCATTTTACAGATGAGGTAACTGAGGCACAGAGAAGTGACTTGCCCAAGGTCACCCAGCTGACAATTGGCAGAGCCGGGATTTGAACCCATGACCTCTGACTCCAAAGCCCATGCTCTTTCCACTGAGCCACGCTGCTTCTCCAAAACAAGTCTCTCTACTCCCCCAACCCCAAAGTTATGACCAGTTATTTCTGGCCAAACAAGTCTTGACACCTGTCCACATGTTTTGTTTTGTTGTCTGTCTCCCCCTTCTAGACTGTGAGCCTGTTGGTGGGTAGGGACCGTCTCTCGATGTTGCCAACTTGTATTTCCCAAGCGCTTAGTACAGTGCTCAGTAAGCGCTCAATAAATACTATTGAATGAATGAATGAATGAAAAGTCCCTTCCCAGTCCCCATTCCTCTGTTCAGAGCAATTTTCCTCCCAATTCTTAACCCTGGATTCAACCCATCCCTCTTTTCAGTCCCCTCCCAGTATCCCATGCTGCTACTGTCAGCAAAAGAAGGGCAGAAAAATCTTCACAGGTCCTGGCTGGGACCCTCCAGAAAGCCGGACGCCTGGGTCCTGCCTTGCCTTCTTGCCCCAAGTTGCTCCTTTCTAACCAGCTGTCTTCCCCTTCTGGCCTCTCTCTGTCATTCATTCATTCATTCATTCATTCAATCACATTTATTGAGCGCTTCCTGTGTGCACAGCACTGTACTAAGCGCTTGGGAAGTACAAGTCAGCAACATATAGAGACGGTCCCTACCCAACAACAGGCTCACAGTCTAGAAGGGGGAGACTGACAACAAAACAAAACATGTGGACGGGTGTCAAGTCATCAGAAGAAATAGAAATAAAGCTAGATGCACATCATTGACAAAATAAATAGAATAGTAAATATGTACAAGTAAAATAAATAGAGTGATAAATCTGTACAAACATATATACAGGTGCTGTGGGGAGGGGAAGGAGGTAGGGCAGGGGGATGGGAAGAAGGAGAGGAAAAAGGGGGTTCAGTCTGGGAAGGCCTCCTTCAGTGATGACCCCTTGCCATATGCTTCTGGTTTCACCCCCTCAGTAGCCATTCCCCAGGGGCCAGTGGGGAAGCATTGTGGCGTAGTGGAGTCAGAAGGCTCTCCCACCCAACTGCTGTGTGGCCCTGGGCAAGCCACTTTGCCTCTCTGGGCCTCAGCCACCCTGTATGCAAAATGGGGACCAAGACCGTGAGCCCCATGCAGGACAGGAACTGTGTTCAACCCTATTCTTTTAGACTGTGAGCCCACTGTTGGGTAGGGACTGTCTCTATATGTTGCCAACTTGTACTTCCCAAGCGCTTAGTACAGTGCTCTGCACACAGTAAGTGCTCAATAAATACGATTGATTGACTGATTGATATTCGCCTGCATTCACTCCAGTACTCAGTTGTGACAGACAGTCCACTAGACTGTCAGCTTCCTGTGCGAAGGGAATGTGTCAGTCAGTAAATCATATTTGTTGAGCACTTACTATGTGCAGAGCACTGTACTAAGCACTTGGGAGAATTATTATTATTACTCTCTTCCCTGGCCAGGAACCTTAAATCCTGTGTGGCCCTGGCACTATGATTTAATAATAATAATAATAATAATGATGGCATTTGTTAAGTGATTACTATGTGCCAAGCACTGTTCTAAGCACTGGGGTAGATACAAGGTTATCGGGTTGTCCCACGTGGGGCTCACAGTCTTAATCCCCATTTTACAGATGAGGTAACTGAGGCCCAGAGAAGTTAAGTGACTTGCCCATAGTCACAAAGCAGACAAATGGCTGAGCCGGGATGTACTTCCCAAGCACTTAGTACAGTGCTCTGCACACAGTAAGTGCTCAATAAATACGATTGAATGAATGAATGAATTTGAACCCATGACCTCTGACTCCCCAGATTTGCACCCTTTACTCACCCCTCCCTCACTCCCACCGTACTTATGTCCATACCTGCCATTTATTTGTTTAATAATAATAATAATAATAATGGTATTTATTAAGTGACTACTATGTGCTGAGTACTGTTCTAAGTGCTGGGGTAGATACAAGGTTATCAGGTTGTCCCATGTGGGGCTCACAGTCTTAATCCCCATTTTACAGATGAAGTAACTGAGGTACAGAGAAGTGAAGTGGGTTGTCCAAGGTCACATAACAAACAAGTGGTGGAGCCGGGATTAGAACCCAGATCCTTTGACTCCCAAGCCTGGGTGTCCGTTTCCCCTTCATTCATTCATTCAATCATATTTATTGAGCAGTTACTGTGTGCAGAGCACTGTACTAAGCGCTTGTACTCCTTCCAGGCTGTAAGCTCCTTGAGGGAAGGGAAGGTGTCTAATAACTCTGTTATATTGTAATAATAACTGTGGCATTTGTTAATCAATCAATCAATCAATCAATCGCATTTATTGAGCGCTTACTGTGTGCAGAGCACTGTACTAAGCCCTTGAGAAGTACAAGCTGGCAACATATAGAGACAGTCCCTACCCAACAGTGGGCTCACAGTCTAGAAGGGGTAGCGCTTACAATGGGCCAGGCACTGTACTGGAGTTGATACAGGCAAATTGGCTTGGACACAGTCCTTGTCTCACGTGGGGCTCACAGTTACAATCCCCATTTTAGAGATGAGGTAATTTAGGCACAGAGAAGTGAAGTGACTTGCCCAGGGCCACACAGCAGTCGAATCGCAGAGCCGGGTTTGTACCCTCCCAAACACTTAATACAGTGTTCTGCACGCAGTAAGTGCTCAATAAATACCACTGATGGATTGATTGGTCACATGGTGAATTAAAAATGCCTCCTGTAGTAGCACTTCTGTACATCATCAATCGTATTTATTGAGCGCTTACTATGTGCAGAGCACTGTACTAAGCGCTGAGCCACACCACTTCCCTTGGATGCTGGGCAAGAGGGGACAGAGTGACCAGAGAGGGAGGGGACTGAGCGAACAGGGGGGAGACCAGAACAAGGCTGTTCAAAGAACAGCTGTAGAAGCAGCGTGGCTTAGAGAGAAAGAGCCCGGGCTTGGGAGTCAGAGGTTGTGGGTTCTAATCCCGACTCCACTTGTCTGCTGTGTGACCTTGGGCAAGTCACTTCACCTCTCTGTGCCTCAGTTTCCTCATCTGGAAAATGGGGATGAAGACTGTGAGCACCACATGGGACAACCTGATTATCTTGTATTTATCCTAGCTCTTAGAACAGTGCTTGGCACATAGTAAGTGCTTAATAAATGCCATTATTATTATTATTATTAAATCATAGTGCCAGGGCCACACAGGATTTAAGGTCCCTGGCCAGGGCAGAGAGTAATAATAATAACTCTCCCAAGTGCTTAGTACAGTGCTCTGCACATGGTAAGTGCTCAACAATTACGATTTAGTAAGCGCTTAATAAATATCATCATCATCATCCCACTGTTGGGTAGGGACTGTCTCTATATGTTGCCAACTTGTACTTCCCAATAGCTTAGTACAGTGCTCTGCACACAGTAAGCGCTCAATAAATACGATTGATTGATTGATTGATCATCATCAACTTCAAAGAAGAAAATTCTTGAGCTTCAGCAGCCTATTTAGAGCACCCAGCGACCAACATAGGATTCATTAATTGGCGGGGCCCAGCAGCTCCTAGATTGGGGGAACCCCCCCACACACACCGCAAAGTGAATTAATATGCAATCATTCATTACATTTAATCAGTGTATCAATTTTGTGATTGATTAAATTTAATGAATGTATGAAATTTATTGATTTTAATAAATACTTAATAATATATTAATAATGATAATAATGTTGGAATTTGCTAAGTGCTTACTATGTGCCAGCACTGTTGATGATGATGATGATGATAGCATTTATTAAGCGTTTACTATGTGCAAAGCACTGTTCTAAGCACTGGGGAGGTTACAAGGTAATCAGATTGTCCCGCGGGGGGCTCACAGTCTTCATCCCCATTTTACAGATGAGGTAACTGAGGCCCAGAGAAGTGAAGTGACTTGCCCATAGTCACAAAGCTGACAATTGGCAGAGCCAGGATTTGAACCCATGACCTTTGACTCCAAAGCCTGGGCTCTTTTCCACTGAGCCACACTGCTTCTCGTGTTCTTAGTGCTGGGTTAGTTACAAGGTAATCAGGTTGTGCCACGTGGGGCTCACAGTCTTAATCCCCATTTTACAGATGAAGGAACTGAGGCACAGAGAAATGAAGTGAATTGCCCAAAATCACACAGCTGACAAGTGGCGGAATCAGGATTAGAACCCATGACCTCTGACTCCCAAGCCCATGCTCTTTCCACTGAGCCATGCAGCCATATCATATTAGAGAAGCAGCGTGGCTCAGAGGTCATGGGTTCAAATCCCAACTCCGACAATTGTCAGCTGTGTGACTCTGGGCAAGTCACTTAACTTCTCTGTGCCTCAGTTCCCTCATCTGTAAAATGGGAATTAAGACTGTGAGCCCCTCGAGGGACAACCTGATCACCTTGTAACCTCCCCAGCGCTTAGAACAGTGTTTTGCACATAGTAAGCACTTAATAAATGCTATTATTATTATTATATTAACAAATCATTATTGGCTGCCCAGAGTGAATGGGTGAGCAGTAACTAGTCAGCTGCTAATGGGTGATACTTTAAACACTTATTATCACCACTACTGCTACTAGAGAAGCAGCATGGCTCAATGGAAAGATCACTGACTTGGGAGTCAGAGGTCATGTGTTCAAATCCCAGCTCTGCCAAGTGTCAGCTGTGTGACTTTGGGCAAGTCACTTAACTTCTCTATGCCTCAGTTACCGCATCTGTAAAATGGGGATTAAAACTGTGAGCCCCCCGTGGGACAACCTGATCACCTTATAACCTCCCCAGCGCTTAGAACAGTGCTTTGCACATAGTAAGCGATTAACTCATACCATCAGTATTAAATGGGGAATGTTAACAAGATTTTTGTGCATGTCTACAGTGACTGGATGAATTCATTGAAATATTTTTATTGAGTGTTTACTGTATGCAGAGCATCATCATCAATCGTATTTATTGAGCACTTACTGTGTGCAGAGCACTGTACTAAGCGCTTGGGAAGTACGAGTTGGCAACATGTAGAGACAGTCCCTACCCAGCAGTGGGCTCACAGCCTAAAAGGGGGAGACAGAGAACAAAACCAAACATACTAACAAAATAAAATAAATAGAATAGATATGTACAAGTAAAATAAATAAATAAATAGAGTAATAAATATGTGCAAACATATATACATATATACAGGTGCTGTGGGGAAGGGAAGGAGGTAAGATGGGGGGATGGAGAGGGGGACGAGGGGGAGAGGAAGGAAGGGGCTCAGTCTGGGAAGGCCTCCTAAGCACTTGGGAGAGTACAATATAACTAAGCAGATATATTCTCTGCACACAATGATCTTACAGACTAGAGGGGAAGGCAGACATTAATATAAATAAAGAAATGACAGATCTGGACATGAGTGCTGTGGGTCTCGGAGGAGGGGTGAATAAAAGGAGCAGGGCTGGGTGACGCAGAGGGTTTGGGAGAAGAGGAAAGGGGGGCGCTTAGTCTGGGAAGGCCTCTTGGAGGAGAAGACCTTTAGTAAGGCTTTGAAGGCAGGGGAGAGTCCTTGTCTGTTGCATATTTTACACCTATCTGCTTGTTTTGTTTCGTTTTGTTGTCTGTCTCCCCCTTCAAGACCGTGAGCCCGTTGTTGGGTAGGGACCGTCTTTATATGTTGCTGACTTGTACTTCCCAAGCACTTAGTATGCTGTTCTGCACACAGTAAGCACTCAATAAATACGAATGAATGAAAGTGGTTAGTGATTGCCCAGAATGAATGGAGGAATGTTAATGGAGGAAGTGATGAGCAGTTGTCCAAAATGAATGGGTGAATGTTATCAAGTCATTAGTGATTGTCTACAGTAGATGAGTGAATGTTCACAAGTGCTTAGTGGCTGTCATACAACAGACAAGTCATGTTTTTTAGACTGTGAGCCCACTATTGGGTAGGGACTGTCTCTATATGTTGCCAACTTGTACTCCCCAAGCGCTTAGTACAGTGCTCTGCACACAGTAAGCGCTCAATAAATACGATTGAAAAAAAGTCATGGAGCCAGAATTAGAATCCAGGTCCTTCTGACTTCCAGGCTTCTGCTTCATCCCCTAGGTCATGCTGTTTCTCCAAAAATTCCTCCTTCCTGAAATTCCTTCTGTCTTCATCTCCTACCGACCTTCTCCACTATGTCTGTTTTCAAAGGTCTACTAAAATCAGATCTTCTTCAGGAAACCTTCCCTCATCTGTCATTTCCGTACCTTATTGATATTCCTTCCCTTCTGTGTCTCCCCCTTTTAGACTGTGAGCCCACTGTTGGGTAGGGACTGTCTCTATATGTTGCCAACTTGTACTTCCCAAGCGCTTAGTACAGTGCTCTGCACACAGTAAGCGCTCAATAAATACGATTGATTGATTGATCTAGGAACTTAAATCTGGAACCCCCTATGCACTTAGAGAAGCAGTGTGGCTCAGTGGAAGGAGCACGGGCTTGGGTGTCCTGACACCTACACTTCTCTGTTGTGTGACCTTGGACAAGTCACTTAACTTCTCTGTGCCTTTTACCTCACCTGTAAAATGGGGATTAAGATTGTGAGCTTCATGTGGGACAATCTGAGTACCTTGACTCTACCCCAGTGCTTAGAACCGTGCTTGGGACATAGTAAACGCTTAACAAATATTATTATTTTTATTATTATTATTAGTTGCTCACCCCTCCACCACCACAACAGCAGTTATGTGCAGATTCTGGTGCTCTGTGGTTTCTCCTACCTGAAATCAGGTTTTCCCATGTGGAGCTCGGGCTCACAGCCTTAATCCCCATTTTACAGATGAGGAAACTGAGGCACAGAGAAATGAAGTGACCTGCCCAACGTCACACAGCTGACAAGGCCTTCCCAGACTGAGCCCCTTCCCTCCTCTCCCCCTCGTCCCCCTCTCCATCCCCCCCATCTTACCTCCTCCCCCTCCCCACAGCACCTGTATATATGTATGTATGTTTGTACATATTTATTACTCTATTTATTTATTTATTAATTTTACTTGTACATATCTATTCTATTTATTTTATTTTGTTAGTATGTTTGGTTTTGTTCTCTGTCTCCCCCTTTTAGACTGTGAGCCCACTGTTGGGCAGGGACTGTCTCTATATGTTGCCAATTTGTACTTCCCAAGCGCTTAGTACAGTGCTCCGCACACAGTAAGCGCTCAATAAATACAATTGATGATGATGACAAGTGGCTATGTTGGGATTAGAACCCACGACCTCTGACTCCCAAACCCTGGCTCTTTCCACTGAGCCATGCTGCTGTATCATATTAACAAATCATCGTTGGCTGTCTGTAGTGAGTGGGTGAGCAGTAATTAGTCAGCTGCTAATGGGTGATTTTTTAAAACACTTATTATCACTACTACTGCTACTAGAGAAGCAGCGTGGCTCAGTGGAGAGAGCACGGGCTTGGGAGTCAGAAGACATGGGTTCTAATACCACCTCTGCCACTTGTCAGCTGTGTGATATTGGATAAGCCACTTCACTTCTCTGTGCCTTTGTTACCTCATCTGTAAAATAGGGATTAAAACTGTGAGCCCCATATGGGACAACCTGATTACCTTGTATTCATTCATTAATTCATTCAGTCGTATTTATTGAGCACTTACTGTGTGCAGAGCACTGTACTAATTGCTTGGGAAGTACAGGTTGGGAACATATAGAGACGGTCCCTACCCAACAACGGGCTCACAGTCTAGAAGGGGGAGACACACAACAAAACAAAACATACAGACAGGTGTATATAATAGAGTTGATTACCTTGTATCTTCCCCAACACAGAGAAGCAGTGTGCTCAGTGGAAAGAGCATGGACTTTGGAGTCAGAGGTCATGGGTTCAAATTCCGCCCCCACCAATTGTCAGCTGTGTGACTTTGGGCAAGTCATGTCACTTCTCTGGGCCTCAGTTACCTCATCTGTAAAATAGGGATGAAGACTGTGAACCCTCTGTGAGACAACCTGATCACCTTGTAACCTCCCCAGCACTTAGAACAGTGCTTTGCATACAGTAAATGCTTAATAAATACCATTATTATTATTAGTAGTAGTAGTATTAGAACAGTGCTTGGCACATAGTAGGCGCTTAACAAATGTCATTATTATTCATCATCATCATCATCATCAATCGTATTTATTGAGCGCTTACTATGTGCAGAGCACTGTACTAAGCGCTTGGGAAGTACAAATTGGCAACATATAGAGACAGTCCCTACCCAACAGTGGGCTCACAGTCTAAAAGAGGGAGACAGAGAACAAAACCAAACATACCAACAAAATAAAATAGAATAGATATGTACAAATGAATTAAATAAATAAATAAATAGAGTAAAAAAATATGTACAAACATATATACATATATACAGGTGCTGTGGGGAAGGGAGGGAGGTAAAATGGGGGGATGGAGAGGGGGACGAGGGGGAGAGGAAGGAAGGGGCTCAGTCTGGGAAGGCCTCCTGGAGGAGGTGAGCTCTCAGCAGGGCCTTGAAGGGAGGAAGAGAGCTAGCTTGGCGGAGGGGCAGAGGGAGGGCATTCCAGGCCCGGGGGATGACGTGGGCCGGGGGTCGATGGCGGGACAGGTGAGAGGGAGGTACGGTGAGGAGATTAGTGGCAGAGGAGCGGAGGGTGCAGGGTGGGCTGGAGAAGGAGAGAAGGGAGGTGAGGTAGGAGGGGGCGAGGTGATGGACAGCCTTGAAGCCCAGGGTGAGGAGTTTCTGCCTGATGCGCAGATTGATTGGTAGCCACTGGAGATTTTTGAAGAGGGGAGTGATATGCCCAGAGCGTTTCTGGACAAAGATAATCCGGGCAGCAGCCCGGATTAACCGGATTAATTATTATTATTGTTGTTATTATTATTAATAATAATTATTATTATTATTATTATTATTACCTTAGTGCTTAGAACAGTGCTTGGCACGTAGTAAGCCCTTAATACCATAATTATAATTATTATTATTATTATTATTATTATGAGTTGTTTCACCCCGTTCTTAGACAACCACTTTTTTTCTTTAAAGTTATTTAAATAATGATGCTATTTGTTAGGTACTTACTATGTGCCAAGTTTACTATGTGCCAGGCATTGTACTAAGTACAAGGGCAGATACAAGCTAATAAGGTTGGACACTGTCCTTGTCATCATCAATCGTATTTATTGAGCGCTTACTATGTGCAGAGCACTGTACTAAGCGCTTGGGAAGTACAAATTGGCAACATATAGAGACAGTCCCTACCCAACAGTGGGCTCACAGTCTTACAAGGGGCTCACTGTCTTAGTCCCTATTTTACAGATGAGGTAACTGAGGTACAGAGAAGTGAAGTGACTTGCCCAACATCACACAGCAGACAAGTGGTGAAGTCTGGATTAGAACCCAGGACCTCTGACTTCCAGTTCCATGCTCTATCCACTAGACCACTGTGTGTCTCATGAATATTAACAAGTCATTAGCCACTGTCTACAGTGCAAAGGGGAATGTTAACAAGTCCTAACCAGCTGTCTACAGTGCTTCGGTGAATAATAATAATGGCATTTTTACTATTATGCTTATTTTGTTAATGATGTGCACATAGCTTTAATTCAATTATTTTGACACCGGTCTACATGTTTAGTTTTGTTGTCTGTCTCCCCCTTCTAGACTGTGAGCCCATTGTTGGGTAGAGACCGTCTCTACATGTTGCCGACTTGTACTTCCCAAGTGCTTAGTACACACAGTAAGTGCTCAATAAATACGATTGAATGAATGAATAAATGAATGCAAAGCACTGTTCTAAACACTGGGGAGGATACAAGGTGATCAGGTTGTCCCACAAGGGGCTCAACAGTCTTAATTCCTATTTTACAGATGAGGTAACTGAGACACAGAGAAATTAAGTGACTTGCCCCAAGTCACACAGCTGACAGATGACAATGGGCAATTGTTAACAACTCATTGGCAGCTGTCTACAGTGGAAGGGATTGTGAGCCCCATGTGGGGCAGGGATTCCGTCTGTTTTCAAAGGTCTACTAAAATCAGATCTTCTTCAGGAAACCTTCCCTCATCTCTCATTTCCATACCTTATTGATATTCCTTCCCTTCTGTGTCATCTAGGAACTTAAATCTGGACCCCCTATGCACTTAGAGAAGCAGTGTGGCTTGGTGGAAAGAGCACGGGCTTGTCAGAGGATGCGGGTTCTAATCCTCACACCAACACTTCTCTGTCGTGTGACCTTGGACAAGTCACTTAACTTCTCTGTGCCTCAGTTACCTCATCTGTAAAATGGGGATTAAGATTGTGAGCTTCACGTGGGACAATCTGAGTACCTTGAATCTACCCCATCATCAATCATCAATCATATTTATTGAGCACTTACTGTGTGCAGAGCACTGTACTAAGCACTTGGGAAGTACAAGTTGGTAACATATACCCCAGTGCTTAGAATGGTGCTTGGCACATAGTAAATGCTTAACAAATATTATTATTATTATTATTATTATTAGTTGCTCACCCCTCCACCACCACAACAACAGTTATGTACAGATTCTGGTGCTCTGTGGTTTCCCCTACCTGAAATTTATTTTAATGACTGTCTCCCCCACTAGATTGAAAGTTCCTTAATAATTATAATAATAATAACACTTGTTTAGTGCTTAATATGTGCCAAATACTGTACTAAGCACTAGGGTAGATGTATGATAATGATAATACTTGTGGTATCTGTTAAGCGCTTAATGTGTGCCATGCACTGTACTAAGAGCTGGGGTGAATACAAGCAAATTGGGTTGGACACAGTCCTGGTCACACATAGGGTTCACAGTCTCAATCCCCATTTTACAAATGAGGTAACTGAGGTCCAGGGAAATGAAGTGACTTGCCCAAGGTCACACAGCAGACTAGTGGTACAGCCAGGATTAGAACCCACAACCTTCTGACTCCCATTCCCGAGGTCTATTTACTCTGCCAATACAAGATGATCAAGTCCCACAAGGGGGTTCATGAAGTAAGTAGGAGGTAGAACAGGAATTGAATCCCCATTTTGCAAACGAGGGAACTGAGGCACAGAAAAGTTAAGTGATTTACCCAAGATCACACAGCAGGAAAGTGGCAGAGCTAGGATTAGAGCCCAGGTCCTCTGACTCCTAGGCCCACATGGAAACTTTAGGCCATGCTGCTTCTCTTCAAGAGCAAGGGTTGTGTCAACTCTGTTGAATTCTGCCAAGCACTTAGTACAGTATTCTGCACATAGCGAATGCTCAGAAAATGGCACTAATCAGATGGATTAATTGACACCCACGGAATCTCTGGGTGGGAAAAGGGTGAGAACTAGTACAGGCTTGTTGAAATGGTGATTGATGGTTATAAACCGGGAAAAACTCTCCCAATCGCTTAGTACAGAGCTCTGTGCATAAGTGCCCAATAATAGCACTGATTGATTGGGAGAAGAAAAATCTTCAGTGGTACAAGTCTCTTAACTAGTAAAATGTGAATCAGGGTGACAAAGACAAAACCTAAGGTGCTTGAATTTCTTTCCTTGGAACTTAATACAGTATCCCCCACCCAGCAGCCATTCAATTAATACCATTATTATTACTATTGTAAGCACTGGGGCAGTTTCTTCAACTTTCATTCGAAGTGCGGAACAGCATCGAGAAAATCCATCCTTTCATTTTCTAGCGGAAATGAAAGGTGATGTTTTCAGGATGGAGGGAAGTCAAGCTTTAATCAGTTTGTAAACAGAGTGCTACCTTTATTTAGTTCTGTTTGCCAAAATTAAAAATGCCAACCCTCTGAAACCCGTTGGGAGGGCACCCGGCAATATTTGTATATGCGAATAATATTCATGTTGCATTTGTGAGACTCCTCGCTAAAAAAAGAACATCTAATCCCAGGCTTGAGAAAGGAAAGCACGTACTTTTTAGGCCCAATGAAACATGGCTTGTGGCTCTGGTTTGAAAGTCAGGCTCACATCTTGGACATCAACGGTGGCATGCTCTTTTTTGATCATTGCCTGCCTTTTCTTTCCTTCACTGGACCTCTGGGTTTTCCCTCTTGGCTTCGAGCTGAAGCTGACTGGATTCCTGCAGCGGGGAGTTGGCATTTCTGGGGTGAAGGCTGAACAGGCAGTGCCAGCTCAAATACAAACATTTCCTCTTGCTGTTTGCATGCTCCTAAAGGCCATCCAGGCTAGGGAAAATTCCTTGGCCTTGGCATGTTTCGTTGAGGATCTCAATACAAATGATTATGCTTTCATTCCCGCCCTCGGCAGGTGGTGGCCTAGGTATTTCTCTGGGGGCTGCCTTCTGTGGGGGCTAGGAGGGCTTTGCTTTTTACCAGTAGTAGTAGCAGTAGCAATAGTAGCAGTAGCATGAGTAGACATAGCAATAGTAGTAGCAGTAGCAGTAGCAATAGTAGCAGGAGTAATTGCAGTAGTTATAAATAATAATAATAATGGTATTTGTTACGTGCTTACTATGTGCTAGTAGCAGTAGCAGTAGCAATAGTAGCAGTAGTAGTAGCAGGAGTAATTGTAGTAGTTATACTACAATAATAATAATAATGGTATTTGTTACGTGCTTACTATGTGCCAAGCACTGTTCTAAGTGCTGGGGTAGATACAAGGTAATCAGGTTGTCCCTTGTGGGGCTCAGTCTTAATTCCCATGTTACAGATGAAGTAACTTAGACACAGAGAAGTGAAATGACTTGACCGAAGTCACACAGTTGACAAGTAGCGGAGCTGGGATTAGAACCCACAACCTCTGACTTCCAAGCTCTTACCATTAAGCCACGCTGTAGTAATAGCAGTAGTAGTACTGGTAGCAGTAGTTCATTCATTCAGTCGTATTTATTGAGCACTTACTGTGTGCAGAGCACTGTACTAAGCGCTTGGGAAGTACAAGTTGGCAACATATAGAGACGGTCCCTACCCAACAACGGGCTCACAGTCTAGAAGGGGGAGACAGATAACAAAACAAAACAAGTAGGCACCAATAGCATCAAAATGTTGTAGCAGTAGTACAAATAGTAGTAACAATAGTAGCAGTAGTAATAATAATAATAATAATAACTGTGGTATTTGTTAAGCACTTACTGTGTGTCTGGCACTGTACTAAGAACTGGGGTGGATACAAACAAATAGGGTTGGACACAGTCCCACATAGGGCTCACAGTCTTAATCTCCATTTTACTGATGAGGTAGCTGAAGCACAGAGAATAATAATAATAATAATAGTATTTGTTAAGCGCTTACTATGTGCCAAGCACGGAGAAGTGAAGTGACACACCCAAGGCCACACAGCAGACAAGTGGCAGAGCTGGCATTAGCAGTAGTATTTGTAGTAGCAGAAGCAATAATAGTTGCAGTAGTAGTAGAATTAGCAGTAGTAGCAGTAGTAATAGTAGTAGCAGAAGCAGTAATAATTGCGGTATTTGTTAAGCACTTACTATGTGCCAGGCACTGTTCTTAAGTGCTGGGGTAGATAAGAGATAATCAGGTTGGACACAATCCCTATCCCACATAGAGCTCACAGTCATCAGTTCCCATTTTACAGATGAGGGAAATGAGGCACAGAGAGGTGAATGGACTTACCCAAGGTACCACAGCTGACAAGTGGCAGAGTCGGGTTTAATAATAGTAATAATACTAACAATTCAGTTTTTTGTTAAGCACTTGCCATGTGTCAGGCATTGTGCTAAGCACTGGGGTGGCTACAAGCAAATCAGTTTGGGACAGTCCCTATCTCACGTGGGGCTCACAGTCTCAACTCCTGTTTTACAGATGAGGCACAGAGTAGTGAAGTGCCTTGCCCAAGGTCATGCAGCAGACAAGTGGCAGAGCTGGGATTAGAAACCAGGCCCTTCTTACTCCCAGGCAAGTGCTTTATCCACTAGGCCATGCTGCTTCTCTGCTACCATAATTCATTCAATCGTATTTACTTAGCGTTTACTGTGTGCAGAGCACTGTACAAAACACCTGGGAAGTACAAGTCAGCAACATATAGAGACGGTCCCTACCCAACAACGGGCTCACCGTTTAGAAGGGGGAGACAGACAACAAAACAAAACATGTGGACAGGTGTCAAGGTGTCAGAATAAATAGAATTAAAGCTACCATTAGGCCAAGCTATTTCTACTATTCATTCATTCATTCATTCAATCGTATTTATTGAGCGCTTACTGTGTGCAGAGCACTGTACTAAGCGCTTGGGAAGTACAAGCTGGCAACATATAGAGACGGTCCCTACCCAACAGAGGGATCACAGTCTAGAAGGGGGAGACAGACAACAAAACAAAACATATTAACAAAATAAAGTAAATAGAATAAATACGTAAAAATAAAATAAATAAATAAATAGAGTAATAAATATGTACAAACATATATACATATATACAGGTGCTGTGGGGAGGAGAAGGAGGTAAGGAGGAGGGGATGGGGAGTGCTGCTACTAATTCTGCTTCTACTTCTACTGGTTCTACTGGACTGTGAGCCCGTTGTTCGGTAGGGACTGTCTCTATATGTTGCTGATTTGTACTTCCCAAGCGCTTAGTACAGTGCTCAGCACACAGTAAGCACTCAATAAATAAGATTGAATGAATGAATGACTGCCATGGTTATTACCACTAAGACTGCTACTGCTACTGTTACTGCTATTACTACTACCACTACAATTAGTAGGTGGTTTAGTGGATAAGAGCACCGACCTGTGAGTCAGAAGGACCTGGGTTCCAATCCCCACTCTGCCACAAGTCTGCTGTGTGACCCTGGGCAAGTCACTGTTCGCTCTCCAATGGCTTCTTCCCCACTGCTTTCAAACACTCCTGTGTCTCTCCTCCTATCTTATTTAAAAAAAAAACCCTCATTTGAACCCATGGTTCCCTCCAGCTATCATCCCATCGCCCTCCTCTCCAAACTCCTTGAGCAAGTCATCTACATTCGCTGTCTCGAATTCCTCTCCTCCGATACTCTCCTGGACCCCCTCCATTCTGGCTTCCACCCCCTTCACTCCACAGAAACTGCCCTCCCAAAGGTCATCAATGATCTCCTTCTGGACAAATCCAACAGCCTCTACTCCATTTCAATCCTCCTCAACCTCTCAGCTGTCTTTGACACTGTGGACCGCTCCTTTCTCCTGGAAGCGTTATCCAACCTTGGCTTCACTGACTCTGTCCTCTCCTGGCTCTCCTCCTCTCTCTCTGGCTGCTCATTCTCAGCTTTTGCAGGCTCCTCTGCCTCCCACCCCCTAACTGTGGGGGTCCCACAAGGTTCAATTCTGGGTCCCTCTATCCAGGGAGAAAAGTGTGTCCTTCTCCATCCCAGCCCGCACTCTCCGCTCCTCTGCCGCTAACCTCCTCACTGGGCTTCATTCTCGCTTGTCCCGCCGTCAACCCCTGGCCCATGTCCTCCCTCTGGCCTGGAATGCCCTCCCTCCACAAATCCGCCAAGCTAGCTCTCTTCCTCCCTTCAAAGCCCTACTGAGACCTCACTTCCTCCAGGAGGCTTTCCCAGACTGACCCCCCCACTTTTCCTCTGCTCCTCCTCCCCTCCCCATCACCCCGACTCCCTCCCTCTTCTCTACCTCCCTCCCCACCCCACAGTACTTGGGTATATATGTGCATATTTATTATTCTATTTATTTTATTAATGATGTGTATATACCTATAATTGAGCCCGTTGTTAGGTAGGGACCGTCCCTATATGTTGCCACCTTGTACTTCCCAAGCACTTAGTACAGTGTTCTGCACACAGTAAATGCTCAATAAATACGATTGAATGAATGAATCTATAATTCTATTTATTTATTCATCTATCTTGATGCTATTTCTGCCTGTCTTTTTGTTTTGTTTTGTTTTGTCTCCCCCTTCTAGACTGTGAGCCCATTGTTCAGTAGGGATTGTCTCTGTTGCCAAATTGTACTTTCCAAGCGCTTAGTACAGTGAGTGCTCTGTACACAGTAAGTGCTCAATAAATATGAATGAATGAATGAATGAATAAAAGTTTTAGCCTTTGCTGCACTCTTCCAAGTGTCTAGTACAATGCTCTGTTCTCAGGAAGCACATGAGAAATATCACTGTTGGAATCAGTCACTTGCAGATCCAGCAAATAGCCAATTCACTCTTGACCTTTCACTCTTGAGGGTCGCCTGGTGAAATAAAAGCAGCCTGCTGATGTTTTGTAACTTTGGAAGTTCAAAGTGCTCTTTCTGGTCTGTACAAGTAAGAAACCTCCACCCTAGTACGTCATGTTTATTTAACTTGTACTACAAGGAAACAAACTCTTGAGATGTCTCTCTTACCTCAAAGTGTGTACAGGAAACACTTCTGAATTAAGCACGTGGAAAGAGCAACTCTGGAAAATGAAAGAGGTGACCAGCTCATGGTATGAGTCAAAGAGAGTGGCTGGCTTTTCTTTCAGCTGTGATCAGGAGATCGATCAATTAATAGTATTGAGGATTTATTGGGTGTAGAGCACTCTACTAAGTGCTTGGGAAAGTGATTATAATAATAACAATTGTGGTATTTGTTAAGCGCATATTATGTGCCCAGCATGGTACTAAACACTGGGGTAGATACAAGGTAATTGGATTGGACACAGTCCCTGTCCCACTCAGGGCTCAAAGTCTTAATCCCCATTTTACAGATAAGGTGACAAAGACAGAGAAGAGTCACACGGCAGACAAATGGAGGAGCCAGAATTTAAACCCAGGTGCAGAGCACACAGTCCCTGTCCCACAAGGGGCTCATGGTTTAAAACCCCATTTGACAGATGAGGGAACTGAGGTTCAGAAAAATGAAGTGACTTGCCCAAGGTCACCCAGCAGACAAGCGACGGAGTCAGGATTAGAACCCATGACCTTCTGACTCCCACTCATTCATTCATTCAATTGTATTTATTGAGTACTTACTGTGTTCAGAGCACTGTACTAAGCACCTGGGAAGTACAAGTTGGCAATATATAGAGACAGTTTCTACCTAACAACGGGCTCACAGTCTAGCCCTTCTAGCACTACCATCCTTCCCGTCTCACAAGCCCGCAACCTTGGTGTCATCCTCGACTCTGCTCTCTCGTTCACCCCTCACACCCAATCCGTCACCGAAACCTGCCAGTCTCACCTCTGCAACATCGGCAAGATCCACCCTTTCCTCTCCATCCAAACCACTACCCTGCTCATTCAGTCTCTCATCCTATCCCGTCTGGACTACTGCACTAGCCTTCTCTCTGATCTCCCATCCTCGTGTCTCTCTCCACTTCAATCCATACTTCATGCTGCTGCCCGGATTATCTTTGTCCAGAAACGCTCTGGACATATTACTCCCCTCCTCAAAAACCTCCAATGGCTACCGATCAATCTGCGCATCAGGCAGAAACTCCTCACCCTGGGCTTCAAGGCTGTCCATCACCTCGCCCCCTCCTACCTCACCTCCCTTCTCTCCTTCTACTGCCCAGCCCGCACCCTCCGCTCCTCCACCACTAATCTCCTCACTGTACCTCGCTCTCGCCTGTCCCGCCATCGACCCCCGGCCCACGTCATCCCCCGGGCCTGGAATGCCCTCCCTCTGCCCATCCGCCAAGCTAGCTCTCTTCCTCCCTTCAAGGCCCTGCTGAGAGCTCACCTCCTCCAGAAGGCCTTCCCAGACTGAGCCCCTTCTTTCCTCTCCCCCTCGTCCCCCTCTCCATCCCCCTGTCTTACCTCCTTCCCTTCCCCACAGCACCTGTATATATGTATATATGGTTGTACATATTTATTACTCTATTTATTTATTTATGTATTTATTTTACTTGTACATTTCTATCCTACTTATTTTATTTTGTTGGTATGTTTGATTCTGTTCTCTGTCTCCCCCTTTTAGACTGTGAGCCCACTGTTGGGTAGGGACTGTCTCTATGTGATGCCAATTTGTACTTCCCAAGCGCTTAGTACAGTGCTCTGCACATAGTAAGCGCTCAATAAATACGATTGATTGATTGATTGATTGATTGACTGGACTAATGCATCAGCCTCCTCTCTGATCTCCCATCCTCCTGTCTCTCCCCACTTCAATCTATACTTCACGCTGCTGCCCGGATCGTCTTTGTGCAGAAATGCTCTGGGCATGTTACTCCCCTCCTCAAAAATCTCCAGTGGCTACCAGTCAACCTACGCATCAGGCAAAAACTCCTCACTCTCGGCTTCAAGGCTGTCCATCACCTCGGCCCTTCCTACCTCACCTCCCTTCTTTCCTTCTACAGCCCAGCCTGCACCCTCCGCTCCTCTGCCGCTAACCTCCTCACTGTGCCTCGTTGTCACCTGTCCCGCCATCGACCCCCAGCCCACGTCCTCCCCCGGCCTGAAATGCCCTCCCTCCCCACATCTGCCAAACTAGCTCTCTTCCTCCTTTCAAGGCCGTACTGAGAGTTCACCTCCTCCAGGAGGCCTTCCTAGACTGAGCCCCCTCCTTCCTCTCCCCCTCCTTCCCCTCCCCATCCCCCCTGCCTTACCTCCTTCCCCTCCCCACAGCACCTGTATATGTGTATATATGTTTGTACATATTTATTACTCTATTTATTTATTTATTTTACTTGTACATATTTATTCTATTTATTTTATCTTGTTAATAAGGTTTGTTTTCTTGTCTGTCTCCCCCTTCTAGACTGTGAGTCCACTGTTGGGTAGGGACCGTCTCTATATGTTGCCAACTTGTACTTCCCAAGCGCTTAATACAGTGCTCTGCACATAGTAAGCGCTCAATAAATATGATTGAATGAATGAATAGAAGACGGGCTCCCAGGCCTAGGCTCTAACCACTACCCCATACATGTCTGGCAGCTCTAAGGCAGGGAGAGAGAGAGAGTCAGAGGACCTGGGTTGTAATCCCGGCTCAGCCCCCTGTATGCTGTGTGATCTTGGGCAAGTCACTTTGCTTCTCTGGGCCTCAGTTCCCTTATCTGTGAAATGGGGATTAAGACTTTGAGCCCTATGTGACACAGGGACTGTGTCCATCTCAATTACGTTGTATCTACCCCAGCACTAAGAACAGTGCCTGACAAATAGTAAGCACTTAACAAAAACTGCAGTTATTATTATTATTTTATTACTATTATTATTAGAAGAGCCACCCTTCCTTTCTTCCGACCCCCAGCCACCAACTTCCAATTGGTTGATTCCCACAGTTCTGCTCTACAGCAAAAAAAAACCCAAAACGTTTCCAGAGTCTCCAGGGAACCACTGGCCATAAAAGTCTTGCATTAATTATCAGTTGTGGGGTTTCTATGTGGAGGCACAGTGGGTGTGAGTGGGCATCTTTGTCTGCCTTCACTCCTCCCTCCCTGGGAGCTGGGAGAAGTTCTGCCTGTTTGGCATAGATACTCTGCAAAGCGTCCTCAACTCCCCGGTGGAAAGATGCTATAAAAATGCAGAATAAATAATAGTAATGACACCAACAATGTTGACCTTGAAATCCTATATGAAAACCAGAAGCTAGAAAGTCAGAGTGGCCCAGCTGGGAGCCGTTCAGGGCTTTGGAGAACAGGGTGGGCCTCGCCAGGCCTTGGGTGGGCAAAGATGTGGCGGGATGCGGCGGAGGGGGAGGGTGGCACACTTCCATCCGGAGAGGGCAGTGCCAATGGCCAGTTCCCCCCATCCATCCGTCCCTCCGTCCCCCCCTCCATTCCTTCCTCCCTGTGGGAGAGGCGGGCTTTTAGGTGAGATGGAAAACTGAGGTTTGACCACTTTTGCTCATGAGAAATTCCTGGGCGACTTTTACAAGGAGAAAGGGGTGCCTGCCTGTTCTGAGAAAAGAGCCCCCTTAGCTGCCCCGTGAAGACGTGAGGAAGGGGAGCTGGGAAAAAGAGGATGACAGAGGAACTGGAGGCAGGAGGAAGTGGAGGCGGTGGAAATGGAGTCCGGGGAAGTGGAGGCAATCTAAGTGGAGCAATTGGAAGCGGGCCAAAATGAAAGTAAGGAGAAATTGAGCTGGTGGAAATGGAGGCAGACAGAAATGGAGGCAGGGCCAAGTGGAGACAGACGAAGTGGAGGTGGGGGAAGTGGAAACAGAGGAAGTGTGGAGAGGCAGCATGGTGTAGTGAGAAGCAGCATGGCATGGTGGATAGAGCTTGGGCCTGGGGGTCAGAAGATCATGGGCTCTAATTCCGTCTCCACCACTTGTCTGCTGTGTGATCTTAGCAAGTTACTTCACTCCTCTGTGCCTCAGTTACCTCATCTGTAAAACGGGGATTTAGACTGTGAGTCCCACGAGGGACAACCTGATTACCTTGTATCTACACCAGGGCTTAGAACAGTGCTTGGCATATAGCAAGCACTTAACAAATATCGTAATAATAATTATTATTAATCTAATCCCAGCTCTGCCACTTGTCTGCTGTGTGATCTTGGGAAATTCACTTCACTTCTCTTTGTCTCACTTACCTCATCTGTGAAATGGGGATTGAGACTGTGAGCCCCACATGGGAGAGGGACTGTGTCTAACCCAATTTGCTTGTATCCACCCCAGCTCTTAGTACAGTGAATGACACATAGTAAGCACTTAATAAATACCAAAATTATCATTATTATTATTAAGTGGAAGTGGGCAGAGGTGGATGGGGGTGGAAGTGGAGGCTCGGGGACGTGGAGGCAGCCATGAGCCCATTGTGGACAGGGATTGTCTCTCTTTGTTGCTGAACTGTACTTTCCAAGCACTTAGTACAGTACTCTGCACACAGTAAGCGCTCAATAAATGCCATTGAATGAATGAATGAATGTGGTGGGCGGATGGGGAGTTTTTAGAGAGTTGCTGGCTGTTTGAGTGAGTATTTCTGGTGGATCTGGGCACCAAGGTAGATCTGGCTGACATTCTCAGGCCTGGCATCTTTTTCCCTAAATTCTGGTGGAAAAACTCTGATCGATCAATCAAGCAGCATGGCTCAGTGGAAAGAGCAAGGGCTCTGGAGTCAGAGGTCATGGGTTCAAATCCCAGCTCCGCCAACTGTCAGCTGTGTGACTTTGGGCAAGTCACTTCATTTCTCTGTGCCTCAGCTCCCTCATCTGTAAAATGGGGATTAAGACTTTGAGCCCCACGTGGGCCAAGCTAATTGCCTTGTATCTTCCCCCAGCGCTTAGAACAGTGCTTGGCACATAGTAAGAGCTTAACAAATGCCAACATTATTATTATTTCCCCCTTCTAGACTGTGAGCCTGTTGTTTGGTGGGGACCGTCTCTATATGTTGCCAACTTATACTTCCCAAGTGCGTAGTACAGTGCTCTGCACACAGTAAGCGCTCAATGAATACGATTGAATGAATGAATGAATGAAGTGCTTAGTGTAGTGCTTTGCACACAGCAAGTACTCAGTGACTCCTATTGACTGATTGATCAGCTTATATTTTCCCCTCTATTTACCACAGTGCTTCGTTCCAAGTAAGTACCTAATGAATCTCATAATTGAGTAGAAAAACCTTAGTGAGTAGGGAATTTTAGCAAGTAGAAGCGTTCTTCTATTTCCCCATCCTACTTCATTCACCTAGGATGCATCCTAGCAACTCAGATCATCTGCTGGAGAGTTGAATAACCAACATTCCTCTTTCCTCAATTTATCATCTTGGATCATGTGACCCCATTCATATCTCATGACCCACACAGGTCTTCCTCAGACAGGAACTCTGTCTTTTATCATACCCTTTCCAGCACAAAATGCCTTGCTTTGGCAAAGAATTTCATCCACAGCCACCATTCGCACCAAACGACTCCCTGACAATCCCACAAAATATGTTTCGGGCTGAATACAAGGCCAGAGGTTCACACACAGACCATTTTCCCAACGTTCAGAATAGCAGGCCTCAATGGGCCACATAGCATCTTGCACTCTTTTCTTCCATGTCCCCGTTCACGATTTTCCAGTGACTGTTTCTCAGAAAAATAACAGGATGATAGAAGTACAGATCTTCTCTCCAATGCCCCGGGTTTAAATTAGGCACTCTGTTGGGTGGTTTGTTTTTTTAAAGCAATGACCAGGCCTTTCCTGGTGATAGATTGACACATTAGGGTTATGAAACAGAAGAATTTATAGAGAGGAAGCTGAGAATCCCACTTGTCTATGGGACAAGGCCACTTGCTATGTGACCTTGGGCAATTCACTTAACTTCTCTGTGCCTCACTTTCCTCAGCTGTAAAATTGGGATTAAATGCCGGTTCTCCATTCTATTTAGCCTGGGAGTCCCACGCGGGACTAGGACTTTGTCCAAAATGATTATCTTGCGTCTATCTCGGTGCTTAGTACGGTGCTAGGAACACAGTAAGTGCTTGACAAATACCGTAATTGTTATTAAATTGGAAGTTGACATTACTCTGTTTCCCTTTCACTGCCCCTTTGGCATTTCCACATCTTCCAAACACAACATGAAGATCCAAGTTCAAGTCTCTGTTCTGTCACTTGTCTGCTGTGACAGCTCCAGGTCTTGGTTTTCTCATCTGTAAAATGGGATTCAGTCGGCGACCCCCAAGTGGGACAGGGACTGTGTCCAACCCGATTAGTTTGTATCTACCTAAGCGCTTAGCACAGTCTCTGGCACCTAGTATGTGCTTAACAAATACTAAAAAAAATAAATAAAAGGAACATGGAATCGAGAATTAAGTGCTATAGGCTCTAGTCCCAGTTTTGCCCCTGTCTTGTTGTGTAACCTTGGACAAGTCACTTATCTTTTCCAGGCCCCAGTTTCCTCATCCATAAAATGGGAATCATAATAACAATAATAATAATAATTATTATTATCATGGTATTTGTTAAGCGCTTACTATGTGGCAAGCACTGTTCTAAGCACTGGGGTTGATACAAGGTAATCGGGTTGTCCCACGTGGAGCTCACAGTCTTAATCCCCTTTTTACAGATGAGGTCACTGAGGCACAGAGAAGTTAAGCAGCTTGCCCAACGTCACACAGCAGACAAGTGGTGCCCGGGCTCTTTCTACTAGGCCACGCTGCTCTCCCTCCCTCCTCAACTGTGAACCCTATGGGACCAGGGGCAATCTCTCCTAGTACCTAGCATAAAACTGAATACATAGAAGGCCCTTTATAAATATCATCATTATCTTTATTGGAAACTCAGACCTGCCTTTAAACTTATGTCCTGATCTCTACACTCTATTGCTTCCTCCTACCTCTAACTCATTTTAAAGTTCATCTACTGCTCTAATAGGAACTGTGTCTATTAACTCTATTGTATTTTCCCAAGCGCTTAGTACAGGGCTTGGCATATAGGAAGCACTTAACAAATACCATCATAATAATAATGCTGTTCTAAGTTCTGGAGTAGATACAAGTTAACTAGGCCAGACACAGTCCCTGTCCTACACGGGGACTCACAGTCTAAATAGGAGAGAGACAGACATTGAACCCCCATTTTACAGATGAGGAAACCCAGAGAAGTCAAGTGACTTGCCCAGGGTCACCCAGAAAGCAACCGGCAGAGCAGAGCCGAGATTAAAACCCGGGTTCTACAACTCCCGGGCCTGTGCTCTTTCCATTAGGCCAGGCTGCTTCTGATAAATAATAATAATGGTGGTACATCTGTTAAGCGCTTACAGTACGTCGAGCGCTGTACTAAGCTCTGGGTAGATACCAGTTAATCAGGCCGGACACAGTCCCTGTCCCCCATGGGGCTCACAGTCGAAAATAGCACTCAGTGGGAAATCTTCAACTGCTGGGATGAGGTGATTTTGCCTTGTTTGGCAAGAGGCAAGTTTATCTCCTCCACCAAGTCACGTTTCCCTTGGAAATAGTTTCATTTCTAATTCCGGGAGAAGGTGTAGTTTGTGTTGAACGTTTACTCAACACGGAGCGGTTTGCTGAAACTGGAGCCCCCGACCCTTTCCTGCCATCTGACCCGACCCCAAGGGGGCCTGGGATGGACACACACACACACACACACACACACACACACACACACACACACACAACACACACCCAGTTGTGGGCAGGGAGGAGCGAGAGGGGAGAAGTGGTCAGGGGCAGCCAGAGGCCAGGGATAGGATTGGCATTATGCCCCACTCCCACCACGTGCCCACCCACCCGCACTTGACCCCTTCTTCCCGTGATGGCAGGGGGAGCGTGTTTTACTTAGGCAGACTCGTGCTGTGGGAGAATGTACCCAATCTCTCGACAGTGTCCTACACAAACTGTGTCACGTGAACATGTGTTCTACTGGGGTGGACTGGTGCTATGGGGAGAACATCTCCTGTCCCCTATGCCGTGTTTGGCCTAAACCATGCAGTGGAAACGTGTTCTACCAGGGTAGATTGGGGTTGTGGGAAGAAGAAATGTGCCCAGTCCCCCCACCATGTTCTATCCAGTCTGTGTAGTGCAAACAAGTGTTCTACCAGAGCAGATTGGTGCTGTCAAGAGAACATCCCCAGACCCTCTACCGTGTTCTACCCAAATTGTGCAGTGCAAAAACATGTTCTACTGGGACAGACTGGTGCTGTAGGGAGAATGTTTGCTAATTCTTTCCTGAGGCCCTATATAAGCTGTGTCATGAAAACACGCGTTATAACATACTTTACTGGATGCCCAATTTTCCAAAAACTTGGGGCAAACCCCACTGTGAAGAAGAAACCTCACTGTAGTCAGGCTAATAATAATCAGGATAAAAATATTGCTAGTGATAGATAATAATAATGATCATAATTACGGTACCTGTTAAGCACTTTCTAAGTGCCAAACACTGTTCCAAGCACTGGGGTAGATACGAGTTAATCAGGTTGGACATAGTCCCTGTCCCACGTGGGCTCACAGTCTTCAGCCCCATTTTACAGTTGAGGACTGAGGCCCAGGGAAGTAAAGTGATTTGCCTAAGGTCACACAGCAGACAAGTGGCAGAATCGGGACTAGAACCCAGGCCCTTCTGACTCCCAGCCCACGCTCTAGCCACTAAACCACATTGCTTCTCCTGCTTTGTATAAAGTGTTTCTTTACTTCTACAGCCCCTCAGCGGGTCCAGAGCCTCCAAACACCTCCCTCCAGGGCCTCTCCCAACCTGGGTTCCTCTCCAAACCGGGGCACCACTTCCGAGCCGTGTAACCCGGCGGTTGGAACCGTGGCCGAGGGGTATGAAAATAATAAGATCAGACATGGAGGAGCCCGGTGTCCAATCTGGACTAGGCCCAGGGAAAAAGCCAACACCAATCTGCCTTGCTGACCTCTCTGCCTCCTGGATTCCCCCACTCTCCAGGACATACTTCACTCTACTGCCCGGATCATTCTTCTACAAAAACTCAGTCCATGTTTCCCCTCTCCTCAAGACCCTCCAGTGGCTGCCCATCCACCTCTGCATCAAAAAGAAACTACTCATTAGTGCCTTTAAAGCAATCACCTTGTCCCCTTCCTACCTCACTACTCTCCTACTACAATCCAGTCTGCCCACTTCACTCCTCTAACGCCAACCTTCTCACTGGGCCTCCATCTCATCTATCTTGCTGTCGACCTCTCACCCACATCCTGCCTCTGGTGTGGAATGCCCTCCCTCCTCAAATACACCAGACAATGACTCTCCCCCCCAGAGCCCATCACCTCCAGGAGGTCTTCCCGGACTAAGCCCTCCTTTTCTCTTCTCCTACACCCTTCTGTGTCGGACTGACTTGCTCCCTTTATTCATCCCCCATCCCAGCCCCCAGCACTTATGTCCAAATCTGTCAGGTTTTTTTTATATTAATGTCTGTCTCTCCCTCTAGAATGTAAACTCACCATGGGCAGGGGATGTATATTGTTATACATATACATATACATATATATATATTGTTATATTGTCCTCTCCCAAGCCCTCACTACAGTGCTCTGCACACATTAAGCACTCGATAAGAGAGTGCTCTTAAGCACTCAATTAGAGAAGCAGCATGGCTCAGTGGAAAGAGCATGGGCTTTGGAGTCAGAGGTCATGGGTTCAAACCCCGGCTCCGCCAATTGTCAGCTGTGTGACTTTGGGGAAGTCACTTAACTTCTCTGTGCCTCAGTTACCTCATCTGTAAAATGGGGATGAAGACTGTGAGCCCCCCGAGGGACAAACTGATTACCTTGTAACCTCCCCAGCACTTAGAACAGTGCTTTGCACAGAGTAAGCGCTTAATAAATGTCATCATTATTATTATTAATAATAATAAATGTGACTGACTGGTAGTAAGCCCTCATTAAATATGATTGATTAACTCATTGAAGAAGTTTGCGATCTAGAGGGGGAGACAGCTATTAATATAAATAAATAAACAAATTACAGATATGGACATAAGTGCCACAGAGCTGAGGGAGTGCTGAATAAAGGGTGCAAATCCCACATGGATTAGTAAACCTATGACACACTAAACTTGGAAACTTATCTTTCCCAATATCCTACAATGACCACTTCCTTCCACATCCCAGTGTCCTATTCTGTCTCTTCTGTCCAGTGAGGATGTGGACAAACCGATCAGTCTTTAAAGGGTTAGGAAAGAGGCGCTATGACTAAACACTACAGGAATTGGAGTGGCTCAGGAATAATACTAAGAAGTTTCATTGTGGTATTTGCCAAATGCTTACTCTGTTCATTCATTCAGTCGTATTTATTGCACACTTACCATGAGCAGATCACTATACTAGGTGCTTGGGAGAGTATGATATAGCAGTATACAGACACATACCCCTCCCCACAATGAGCTTACAGCCAAACACTGTTCTAAGCGATCAATCAATCAATCAATCATATTTATCGAGCACTTATTGTGTGCAGAGCACTGTACTAAGCGCTTGGGAAGTACAAGTTGGCAACATATAGAGACAGTCCCTACCCAACAGTGGGCTCACAGTCTAAAAGGGGGAGACAGAGAACAAAACCAAACATACTAACAAAATAAAATAAATAGAATAGATATGTACAAGTAAAATAAATACATAAATAAATAGAGTAATAAATATGTACAGACATATATACATATATACAGGTGCTGTGAGGAAGGGAAGGAGGTAAGATGGGGCGGATGGAGAGGGTAGATGGGGTATAAGCGATGGGGTAGGTAAGAGCTGCGTGAGAAGCAGCATAACCTGGTGGAAAGAGCACGGGTTTAGGAGTCAGGGGAACTGGGTTCTAATTTGAGTCCGCCACTTTCCAGCTGTTTGACTTTGGGCAAGTCACTAAACTTCTTCTGTAATTTTATTTAACTATTTATTTATATTAATGTCGGTCTCCCCCTCTAGACTGGGAGCTCGTTGTGGGCAGGGAATGTGTCTGTTATTATATAGTCCTCTCCCAAGAGCTTAATACAGTACTTTCCCCACAGTTAGTGCTAAATAAATACAATTGAATGAATGAATGAGTAAACATCTCTGTACCTCAGTTTCCTCATCTGTAAAATGGGAATGCAGTATCTGTTCTCTTCCTCCTACTTAGACCGTGAGCCCTATATAGGAATAGAGGCTCTGTCTAAACTGATTATCCTGTATCTGGGAAGCAGCATGGCCTAGTGGATAGAGCACAGCCCAGGGAGTCAGCATGTCAAACTTTCTAATCCCAGCTCCGCCACTTGTCTGTTGTGTGGCCTTGGGCAAGTCACTTCACTTCTCTGTGCTTCAGTTATCTCATCTGTAAAATGGGGATTAAGACTGTGAGCCCCACGTGGGACAGGGACTGTGTCCAACCCAATTATCTTTTATCCAATCAATCAATCAATCAATCAATCGTATTTATTGAGCACTTACTATGTGCAGAGCACTGTACTAAGCGCTTGGGAAGTACAAATTGGCATCACATAGAGACAGTCCCTACCCAACAATGGGCTCACAGTCTAAAAGGGGGAGACAGAGAACAGAACCAAACATACCAACAAAATAAAATAAGTAGGATAGCAATGTACAAGTAAAATAAATAAATAAATAAATAAATAGAGTAATAAATATGTACAACCATATATACATATATACAGGTGCTGTGGGGAAGGGAAGGAGGTAAGACGGGGGGATGGAGAGGGGGACGAGGGGGAGAGGAAAGAAGGGGCTCAGTCTGGGAAGGCCTCCTGGAGGAGGTGAGCTCTCAGCAGGGCCTTGAAGGGAGGAAGAGAGCTAGCTTGGCGGATGGGCAGAGGGAGGGCATTCCAGGCCCGGGGGATGACGTGGGCCGGGGGTCGATGGCGGGACAGGCGAGAACGAGGTACGGTGAGGAGATTAGTGGTGGAGGAGCGGAGGGTGTGGGCTGGGCAGTAGAAGGAGAGAAGGGAGGTGAGGTAGGAGGGGGCGAGGGGATGGACAGCCTTGAAGCCCAGGGTGAGGAGTTTCTGCCTGATGCGCAGATTGATCGGTAGCCATTGGAGGTTTTTGACCTCCACACCAGCACTTAGTAATAATAATAATAATAGTAATAATAATGGCATTTGTTAAGCACTTACTATGTGCAAAGCACTGCTCTGAGCATTGAGGGGAGATACAAGGTGATCAGGTTGTCCCACGTGGGGCTTACAGTCTCAATCTTCATTTTACAGATGAGGGAACTGAGGCCCAGAGAAGTTAAATGACTTGCCCAAAGTCACACAGCTGACAAGTGGCAGAACTGAGATTAGAACCCATGACCTCTGACTCCCAAACCCGGGCTCTTTCCACTGAGCCACACTGCTTCTCATAGTACAGTGCCGGGCACATAGTAAATGCTGAACAAATACCATAATTATTATTACTAATCAATCAATGATATTTATTGGGCACTTACTATGTATAGAACACTGTACTAAGCACTTGGGAGATTACAGTACAAGAGTTACCAGATACGTTCCCTGCCCACAATGAGTTTGCAATCCATTATAGCACTCCAACCTCACCTCCCTTCTCTCCTTCTCCATCCCAGCCGACCCCCTCCACTCCTCTGCCACCGCTCACCTCCTCCGGGACCTCGTTCTCGCCTGTCCCGCTGTCGACCCCCGGCCCATGTCCTACCTCTGGCCTGGAATGCCCTCCCTCCTCATATCCCACAGACAATGACTCTCCCTCGCTTCAAAACCTTTTTGAAGGTCCATCTCCTCCAGGAGGCCTTCCCTGACTAAGCCTCCCCTTTCCTCACCTCCCACTCCCTTCTGCACCGCACTGACTTACTCCCTTTGCTCTTCCCGCCTCCCAGCCCCACAGCACTTATGTCCGGATCTTTAATTTTATTTACTTGTATTGATGTCTGTCTCCCCCACCTCTAGACTGTGAGCTCATTGTGGGCAGGGAATGCCACTATTTATTGCTGTATTGTACTTTCCCAACCGCTTAGAACAGTGCTCTGCACACAGTAAGTGCTCAATAAATATGATTGATTGATTGATTGATTCTCCCCAACCCTCCTAAACACCCTTCCTCCCTTCCTCCCTGTCTTCCTTGGGCAAGCCACGTCACTTCTCTGTGCCTCAGTTACCTCATCTGTAAAATGGGGATTAAAACTGTGAGCCCCACGTAGGACAACCTGATTATCCTGTGTCCAGCCCAGCACTTAGAACAGTGCTTGGCACATAGGAAGGGCTTAACAAATGCCATCATGATGATTATTCCTTCCCCCACGACCTACACTCTCCCCCTCCCCAAGATGCACTCACTCTCTCCTCCACAATCCCCACCACCTGCGCAAACCCCTTCCCACTGTTCCCTCTTCCAATCCCTCTTTCTGGAAAACCATTGGCCCCCTCCATAAAATGGGATGGTGCAAGTTCTGGCACAGGCCCCAGCCCACCTCCCCCCAGATCCCTGTCCCGCCTCTCCCTAGGAAGCAGCATAGCCTAGTGGATAGAGCACGGGCTTGGGAATCAGAAGGTCATTCACTCATTCATTCATTCATTCATTCAATCATATTTATTGAGCGCTTACTGGGTGCAGAGCACTGTACTAAGCGCTTGGAAAGTACCATTCAGAGTTTTAATCCCGGTCTAACACTAGTCTGTTGTGTGACTTGGGAACTTCACTTCTCTGGGCCTCAGTTTCCTCATCTGTAAAATGGGGATTGAGACTGTGAACCCCCTGTGCGACAGGGAGCTGATTTGCTTGTATTCACCCCAGTGCTTAGTACAGTGCCTGGCACATAGTAAGCGCTTAACAAATACCATCATCATTATCATTTTAATTATTATTATCATTATCTCCTGACTCTGGCCCTTGGCCGGGCTCTAGGGGGTCCGGGGTTGGGGAGGAGAGGGGGGAGGTGGAGAAGTCGCTCTTTCATAATAATAATAATAATAATATTGATGATATTTGTTAACTGCTTATTATGTGCCAGGCACTGTTTTAAGTGCTGAGGTAGTTACAAGGTCATCAGGCTGTCCCATGTGGGGCTCACGGTCTTCATCCCCATTTTATAAATGAGGGAACTGCCCAGAGATGTGAAGTGGCTTCCCCAAGGTCACACAGCAAAGTGGCAGAGCTGGGAACTTCCAACTCCTAGGCCTGTGATCTATCCACTACAGCATGCTGCTTTACTACCAGGGACACTGAGAGCTCACCTCCTCCAGGATAATAAAAAGAAATAAATTTTTATTTATTCTGATGACCTGAGACCTGTCCACATGTTTAGTTGTGTTGTCCGTCTCCCTCTTCTAGACTGTGAGCCCGTCGTTGGGTGGGAACCATCTATATGTTGCCAACTTGTACTTCCCAAGCACTTAGTACAGTGCTCTGCACACAGTAAGCTCTCAGTAAATACGATTGAATGAATGAATGAATGAATGAATGAATGAATGAATTAATTAATGTCACACCGCTCTGGACACCAGCGTGTTAGCTGACAGCGAGCCTGAGTCCGAGGTGTTTGAGATCATGGACTTCACCACCACCTCCAAGTGGGAATAGTTTATTTCAAAAGTTGAAGAAGTTTTGAATGACTGGAAACTAATTGGAAACTCATTGGGCACGCCACTTGAGAAGGCCATCAAGGAAAGGAGCCGGAGTTGGTGTTTGCAATAGTCCTTTGTGTTTGAAGAATCCAAAGTAGAGGCCGAAATTCCCATCTCTGACTGACTATTTTGATGCTAGTGATTCCTGTCTACTTGTTTCGTTTTGTTGTCTGTCTCCCCCTTCTAGACTGTGAGCCCGTTGTCGGTAGGGATTGTCACTATCTGTTGCCAAATTGGGCTTTCCAAGAGCTTAGTACAGTGCTCTGCACAATCAATAAATACGATTGAATGAATGAATGAATGAATGGAGACAGGGCACCCGATAATAATAATGATGATGATGGTATTTGTTGAGTGCTTTCTATGTAGCAAGCACTGTTCTAAGCACTGGGGTAGATACAAAGTAATCAAGTTGTCCCACGGGGGCTCACAGTCTTCATCCCCATTTTATAGATGAGGTAACTGAGACCCAGAGAAGTGAAGTGACTTGCCCAAAGTCACACAGCTCACAAGTGGCAGAGCGGAATTAGAACCCATGACCTCTGACTCCCAAGCCTGGGCTCTTTCCACTAAGCCATGCTGCTTCTCCAACCCATGTAAGCTCATTGTGGGCAGAGAGTGAGTCTGTTTATTGTTTTATTGTCCTCTCCCAAGCGTTTAGTACAGTGCTGGCCTCACAGTGAGCACCCAATAAATATGATTGAATGATAGAGTGAATCAAGCTAGACTTCTGCTTCTTGAGAAGCAGTGTGGCCTAGTGGCTAGAGCCCGGGCCTGGGACTCAAAAGGATCTGGGTTCTAATCCCGCCTCAGCCACTTGTCTGCTGTGTGACCTCGGGCCAGTCACTTCATTCTCTGTGCCTCAGTTCCCGCACCCCTGATTACCTTGTTTCTCCTCCAGCGCTTAGAACAGTGCCCAGCACATACTAAGGGCTTAATCAATCAATCAATCAATCGTATATATTGAGCGCTTACTGTGTGTAGAGCACTGTACTAAGCGCTTGGGAAGTACAAGTTGGCAACGTATAGAGACAGTCCCTACCCAACAGTGGGCTTAACAAATACCATTCCAAAAAAACCGACCAAAAAGCCTTCTGACATTTGTTCCCCCTGCCTCTCCCTCTCCTCCCGGACCCGGCTTTCCTCTGGAGGCGGGGGGCCGGGGGTGGGCGAGGGACCACGGGCCCAGGCCGGAGGGGAGCACGGATGGGGGTGGGAGGGAGCACTGGGCAGAGGTGTGAGGGAGCACGGATGGGGGTGGGAGGGAGCACTGGGCAGAGGTGAGAGGGAGCACGGATGGGGGTGTGAGGGAGCACTGGGAAGAGGTGTGAGGGAGCACTGCACGGGACAGGAGGGAGCACTGCACGTGGCGGGAGGGAGCATTGAGCAGAGGTGGGAGGGAGCACTGTGGGGAGCAGCAGCCAGGAGGGAGCATTGAGGGGCAGGATCGGGGGGGGGAGCAGCAGCCAGAAGGGAGCACTGGAGGGAGGAGGATCCTGGGGGAAGGGAGCACCGCGGGGGAGCAGCATCAGGGGGGAGCACTGGAGGGAGCATCGGGAGCAGTAGCCAGGAGGGAGCACCGGGGGGGGCAGGATCCGGGGGGGGAGCACTGGGGGGAGCAGCAGCCTGGAGGGCTGCTTAGCACAGTGCTCTGCACACAGTAGGCGCTCAATAAAATAGGGTTGAGTGACTGAGTGAGGGAGCAGCGGGGGCGGGGGGGCGAAGCAGGCTCCAGGGGAGCGGGGAGCGCAGCGTCCGGAGGAGCCGCGAGGGGGCGCCCCATCCGGCCCCGGAAAGCGTCCAGTCCCCGCGGCGGCCGGTCGGGGGCGCTGGAGCGCGGGGCGCAGGAGCGGAGCCGGGGGCGGACGCGGGGGGCTGCAGTGCCGGGGGCGGACACGGGGGGCGTCCCGGAGCGGCCGCCTCCCTCCGCCGCCCGCCTACCGCCTGCTGCCGCTACCTGCGACGCCTCTCCTCCCGGCCCTCCTCCACCTGCAGGTCCTCCTCCTCCTCCTCCTCCTGTAAGTCCTCCTCCTACCCTCCTCCTCCTGTCAGTCCTCCTCCTACCCTCCTCCTCCTCCTACCCTCCTCCTCCTCCTACCCTCCTCCTCCTCCTCCTCCTACCCTCCTCCTCCTCCTCCTACCCTTCTCCTCCTCCTCCTCCTCCTCCCCTTCTCCTCCTCCTCCTGCCGGTCCTCGTCCTCCTCCTCCTTCTCATTCATTCGTATTTATTGAGCGCTTACTGTGCGCAGAGCACTGTACTAAGCACTTCTCCTTCTCATCCTCCTCCTCCTCATCCTCCTCCTCCTCATCCTCCTCCTCCTCATCCTCCTCCTCCTCCTCCTCCTCCTCCTCCCCTCCTCCTCTTCCCTCTTCCTACTCCACCCCTTCTCCTCCTCCTCCTCCTCCTCCTCCTCCTCCGCCTGCCGGTCCTCGTCCTCCTCCTTCTCCTTCTCCTTCAATCGTATTTATTGAGCGCTTACTGTGTGCAGAGCACTGTACTGAGCGCTTCTCCTTCTCCTCCTTCTCATCCTCCTCCTCCCCTTCTCCTCCTCCTCCTCCCTCTTCCTCCTCCTCCCCTTCTCCTCCTCCTCCTCCCCTCCTCCTCCTCCTCCCAGTCCTCCTCCTCCCGCTCCTCCTCTTCTTCTCCCCCCGTCCTTCTGACGGTACCCATCCTCCGGCCGGCCCTCCCCTCCCCCGTCCCCTCGGCCCTCCCTCCGGTGTGCGCGCGCGTGTGTGTGTGTGTGTGTGTGTGTGTGTCTGTGTGTGTGTGAGTGTGTGTGTGTTTTCGGATCCCCGGGAGCCCCGGGAGCCCCGGGAGGTTGTCCCGGCGGGTGGGTGCGGAGCCGGGGCGGCGGGCGGTGCTGGCCGCGGGGCGGAGCGTCCTGAGCGCCCTGGGCGTCCGGAGGAGCCTGCCGCGGGGCCGCCCGACCCGAGCTCCGCCGGAGGACCGGACCCTTCTCCCGAGGCCCGGCCCGGCCCGGCCACACACCCCCGTCAGCGGCCCCGGGACCGTCACCCTCAGCCCCGGGAGCCAGGACTGCCGGGAGGGAGGACTGCCGGGAGGAGGAGGACCAGGACGAGGACAAGGAGGAGGAGGACGGAGGAGGAGGAGGAGAGGGCCGGGGCGGAGCGTCCGTCCGTCCGGCCCGGCGGCCTTGCGATGCCCGGCCCCGCCCGGCCCGATGCTGCCGCCCCCCGCTAGCCCCTTCGGGGGTCCGGGGTCCGGGGTCCGGGGGTCCGGGGGTCCGGGGGCCCCAGCGGACCCCGCCGTCCGGCCCCGCCGACATGTCCGGCCGGGGCCCCAAGCCCCACCGCCGCACCTCGCTGCCCTGCATCCCCAGGGACCAGGTGAGGACCACCCGGGGGAGAGGGACCGGACCGGACCGGACCAGGAGGGGAGGGGGACGGGATGATGCTGATGCTGCTGATGATGGCATTTGTTAAGCGCTTACTATGCGCAAAGCGCTGTTCGAGCCCGTTTGGGAGCGGGAGGGACATGGGCACGGGCCGGGGCACGGAGATGATGTCTGTCTCCCCCTTCCAGACTGTGAGCCCGTTGGTGGGTAGGGACCGTCTCTAGGTGATGCCGATTCGCACTTCCCAAGCGCTTAGTCCAGTGCTCAGCACACAGTAAGCGCTCAATAAATACGATTGACTGAATAAATGAAAGGAGGAGGAGGAGGACTGTCAGGAGGAGGAGGTCCCGCTGCCCCGCTGTCCCGCCGACGCTCCGGACGGGGGCTCCCCCAGTAAACGCGTCCCGAGAGTTCGTCCCGAAGAAACTGGGCCCCGGGCTCCCCCAGAAACAGTACCCCGGGATCCTCAAGGACTGTACCCAGGGACCCCCCGAGAACCGGGCCCCGGGCTCCCCCAGAAGCAGTGCCCCGGGATCCTCAAGGACTGTGCCCAGGGACCCCCCGAGAACCGAGCTCCGGGCTCCCCCAGAAACTGTGCCCTGGGATTCCCCAAGGGCTGTGCCCAGGGCCCCCTCAAGAACCGGGCCCCGGGCTCCCCCAGAAACAGTGCCCCGGAATTCCCCAAGGTCTGTGCCCAGGGACCCCCCGAGAACCGGGCCCCGGGCTCCCCCAGAAACTGTGCCCTGGGATTCCCCAAGGGCTGTGCCCAGGGCCCCCTCAAGAACCAGGCCCCGGGCTCCCCCAGAAACTGTGCCCCGGGATCCCCAAGGACTGTGCCCAGGGACCCCCAAGAACCGGTCCCCGGGCTCCCCCCAAAACTGTGCCCTGGGATTTCCCAAGGGCTGTGCCCAGGGACCCCAAAGAACCGGGCCCTGGGCTCCCCCAGAAACTGTGCCCCGCGATTCCCCAGAAACTGTGCCCTGGGCTCCCCCAGAAACTGTGCCCCGCGATTTCCCAGAAACTGTGCCCCGGGCTCCCCAAGAAACAGTGCCCCGGGATTCCCCAGAAACTGTGCCCAGGGCTCCCCAAGAAACAGTGCCCCGGGATTCCCAAGGACTGTGCCCAAGGACCCCCAAGAACCGGTCCCCGGGCTCCCCCCAAAACTGTGCCCTGGGATTTCCCAAGGGCTGTGCCCAGGGACCCCCAAGAACCGGGCCCCGGGCTCCCCCAGAAACTGGTCCCCGGGATTCCCCAGAAACAGTGCCCCGGGCTCCCCGAGAAACAGTGCCCCGGGATTCCCCAAAAGCCGTGCCTCGGGCTCCTCTAGAAACGGCACCCCGGGGGGCTCCAAGAAGCCTGCCCTGAAAGCCCCCCCAAACCAGGCTGCTTCTCCCGCGGGCCTTCCGTCCACCCGTCCGTCCGTCCATCCATCCATCAGCGCACAGAACAGTGCTTCGCACATACTAAGCGCTTAACAAATACCATATTCATCATTCATTCATTCATTCAACCTGTTTACTGAGCGCTTACTATGTGCAGAGCACTGTGCTAAGCGCTTGGGAAGTACAAGTCGGCAACAAATAGAGACGGTCCCTACCCAACAACGGGCTCACAGTCTAGAAGGGGGAGACGGACAGCAAAGCAAAACAAGTAGACAGGCGTCAATACCATCAGAATAGCGTTACAGCTACATACACATCATTAATAAAATAGAGTAAATATGTACAAATAAAATCAATAGAGTAATAAATATGTACAAATATATGCAAGTGCTGTGGGGAGGGGAAGGGGGTAGGGCAGAGGGAGGGAGGGGGGCGATGGAGAGGGGAGAAGGAGGAGAGGAAAAAGGGGAAATTTATTATTATTATTAATGATTATCCATCGGCCCATCCCGGGAGCTCGTGATTGCTAGTTGCCGCAGCTGAAATTTGGCGGCAGAAAACGGTGCCCCCTCCCACTCGGCCACTTTCTGCTGGGGGCAAAGGCGGGAAAGGGCCCGCTTCCCCTCCTCTCCCAACCGTTTAGCACAGCGCCGAGCGCACAGTGAGCACTCAGTAGGTAGCCCGGCGGGCGGGGCCGCAGCTGCGAAAGATCGAAGCGGATGCCGAGGCCTGGTTGAGGTTAGAGACGTGAATCGTTGCCTAAAAAGCGCGCAGCAAGTAGCGGGTCAATCAATCAATCAATCAATCATATTTATTGAGCGCTTACTATGTGCAGAGCACTGTACTAAGCGCTTGGGAAGTACAAATTGGCAACATATAGAGATAGTCCCTACCCAACAGTGGGCTCACAGTCTAAAAGGGGGAGACAGAGAAAAAAAAACCAAACATACTAACAAAATAAAATAAATAGAATAGATATGTACAAGTAAAATAAATAAATAAATAAATAGAATAATAAATATGTACAAACATATATACATATATGCAGGTGCTGTGGGGAAGGGAAGGAGGTAAGTTGGGGGGGATGGTCTTCATTCATTCGATTGTATTTATTGAGCACTCAGTGGAAAGAGCCTGGGCTTTGGAGTCAGAGATCATGAGTTCAAATCCTGGCTCCACCACTCATCAGCTATGTGACTTTGGGCAACTCATTTAACTTCTCTGTGCCTCAGTTCCCTCATCTGTAAAATGGGGATGAAGACTGTGAGTCCCCGTGGGACAACCTGATCACCTTATAACCTCCCCAGTGCTTAGAACAGTGCTTGGCACATAGTAAGTGCTTAATAAATGCCATTATTATTATTATTTTTACTGGGTGCAGAGCACTGGACTAAGCCCATAGCACTGTAATCATAATAATGATGATGACAACATTTGTTAATTGGTTACTATGTGTCAAGCGCTCAGGGAGATACAAGGTAATAATAATAATGATGGCATTTGTTAAGCGCCTCCTATGTGCCAAGCACTGTTCTAAGCATCAGGGAAGTTACAAGGTGATCAGGTTGTCCCACGGGGGGCTCACAGTCTTCATCCCCATTTGACAGATGAGGTCACTGAGGCCCAGAGAAGTGAAGGGACTTGCCCAAAGTCACACAACTGACAAGTGGCGGCATTGGGATTAGAACCCACGACCTCTGACTCCCAAGCCCGGGCTCTTTCCACTGAGCCAAGCTGCACTGGGTCTCGAGTGCTTGCAGCTAAGGCCGCAGGTCCCTGGAGTTTGTCACCTAATACATAGCCCCCGCAAGGTCGGGACACAACCCCTCAGTGCTTAAAGAAATTATCAACTGCTAGGGAAGTCCGGTTCATCTCCTGTTCCAGCTTTTAGGACAATGGCTGGCATATAATGAGCGCTTAACGAATGCCATTATGATTAGGTCTGGGAACAATCGATCATATTCATTGAGCACTTATTGCGTGTCGAGCACTGTACTAAGAGTTCTGGAGAGTATCAAGGAACAGAGTGGGTGGACACATTCCGTGCCCGCAATGAATCCAGCTCTTAGTACAGTGCTTTGCACATAGTAAGCGCTTAACAAATGCCATCATTATTATTATTATTTAGAGAGGAATAATTGATAGGGTAGAAAATATTAGTGGCTGGGTGTGGTTGTGGGATATTTTCTCATGTGGAAAGCCTGGGGGTGGGGGGTGTGAACAGCATTTAGGACAGTGCTTGACACAGAGTAAGCGCTCAGCAAATAACAGAATAATAATGCTAGAAGATGATTATTATTAATAATAATAATAAGAATAAATTATCATTTTATTTAATAAATAAGAGAAGAAGCAGCGTGGCTCAGTGGAAAGAGCCCAGGCTTGGGTGTCAGAGGTTGTGGGTTCAAATCCCGACTCTGCCGCTTGTCAGCTGTGTGACTTTGGGCAAGTTACTTCACTTCTCTGAGCCTCAATTACCTCATCTGTAAAATGGGGTTGAAGACGGTGAGCCCCACGTCTCTGTGTCCCCCTGATCACCTTGTATTCTCCCCCAGTGCTTAGAACAGTGCTCGGCACATAGTAAGCGCTTAACAAATGCCATCATTATTATTATTGTTATTATTATAAATAAACTCTTGCCAGCACCAAAGTCATCTGTAAATTAGGAGATTCAAAACCTGTTGTCTCTCTTACTTTGATTGTGAGCTTCCGGTGGGGCAGGGAGTGTGACTGTATGGATTAGTTTGCATTCTTCCCCAGTGTGTAGGACAGTGCTTGACACACAGTAAGCGCAGAACAAATGCCACGATTATTACGATAGTTGTTGTTAAAATCAGGGCACCTAGGATGTCTTGCGTCAGTGAGACTTTTGACACTTGTTTCGATCGATTTTGGTCAGCACAGAAGTTCTCATCACCCGTTTTCTTCTTAACAGCTGGGCAAGATTTCTCCAGATCTGATTTTCTAGGGACAGGGAAAGCCGATTCTGCAAGAGGAAATGTCTCTCTTTCCATGTGCTTTCCTAGAGAAGCTGTGAAGGGCAGTATTTTTCGTTTTTGTTTTTGTTTATACATCAGTTTTCACATCAGTTTAACCATGGGCTGCTCTGTTTCTGAAAATGGGTTGATTCCATATATTTGCGGTGGGTCTTGATGGGTTGGAGATCAGCGGTCGACAGCCCCATCTAAGCCCGAGCTCTATTTCAATCAATCAATCAATCATATTTATTTGAAAACAAATGTACTCATTGAACATTTTGTTTAAATCCAGTCCGTGTTAAAGCCGCAGCCCCCTTGCAAAAATCCCAGAGGAGGAAAACCCAGAAAACTGACACATCCAGGATTGTTTCAGAGGGCATTCGAAGCACCCAGCTAGATGGAAGCAAGAGGGCTACTTAGAATATGCTCTCGGAGAACCAGAGTTTGGATGCGTCTCTTTTATTTTACAGCCGGGAGGTTAATTAGCCATGTGGGAAGCTACCGGAAATGCCTTTGATTCGGAACAGATTTTTCACTTACTGGGAAATTTGAACTCAACAGCCAAGATTCCAAGTTGAAAGATCGTCTTTCCCTTGATTTCATGACAAACGGCGTTTAGCTCAATACTCCGTGGCAGTCTTTCCTTCAGACGTCCAAGGGCTTCGTGTTTCATCGAGGGGAAATGTCTGATTTCTGTTCCCTCGACGTGTTGAAGATGAGTCCGGTTTGACCCATTCCACAGTCGTGGTAGATTTCTCCTTAGCTTTCCCCTGGTAGTCTCGTTCGGGAAAAGCAAAGCATAAAATGGATGAATATTACCAAGAATTGTTTTTCGGCGGCTATATCGAAAGTTATCTCTTTCCCACAGAAAATGTATGCTTAAATCTGGTCTATTTTGGTAGCTTTTTTTTGAGGGGGCGGTAGGGGTTACTATTTTTAACTGCCGTGCTTCTGAAGAATATTACAAAGTGTGGGATTCTGGTTATTGGTCAGACGAGGTTTGTGTTTGAGGAATTCGGATTCCCAGAACGCTACAGGAGACCAGGGGGGAGTGTTGCTCTTTTGAGCCAGTTTTTAAATATAATATGTTAAAAATAGGACCGAGTCCATATTCAAAAGAAACCAAACTGCCATCAATATCAAGAGTCACAGTGCTTGATCCTAGCCTAGTCTTCCTGACAGGTCCATATCTTTGGACTTGAGCTGCTTATCGGAATTATCCCGGGAAGGCGAACTTAAGATAGAAGGTGCAAAGTATGCCACAGTCTTATTTACTTTGCAAATCACTGGCAGAGAGGACTGCACAAATATCACAAGACTCCCCTCTGTCTCCCCAGAAAAGTCCGAACCAAATCAAAGAGCCCAGGGCCCCTCTCCAAACCAACCTCACAAACACTGTGTTACACGTTGGTTTCACCTACGTGCTCCGAACCAAAGTGTAGAGATCCTGGAGTTAATCAGCGGTATTTGTGGAACCCTTACTCTGAGCAGGGCACTGTGTTGAGAACTTGGGAGAGTACTACACAACAATCTAAGAGACGTTCCCTGCCCACAATAAATGTACAATCTAGAGTTGTTGGTCTGCTAGGGACCTGCAGAGTTGACAATAATAATAATAATGGTGGCATTTGTTAAGCGCTTACTATGTGTAAAGCACCGTTCTAAGTGCTGGACAAGACACCCGATCAATCAGCCGTATATATGGAGCACTTACCTTGTGCAGGGCACTGTACTGAGTGCTTGGGAGAGTGCAACATGACAATCTAGCAGACACAGTCCCTGTTCACAACAAATTTACAATCTAGAGTTGTTGGTCTGCTTGAGCCCAGCGGAGTTCACAAGATATCCCAACTGGACTTTGACCTTCCCGAGGCAAGGTGAAGGAGGGCTGGCGATTTATGGTCGCCCAAGGAATGAAAATCATTTTTCTTTTCCATTCGCCCGTCGCACAATGTCCCTGGGGAAGTCAGGCATCTCGCCGGACTTTATCTCCGGGACTGGGAACAGATAGCCAGTTTAGAGTCGTCGTTCTCCCAACACAAACAATTTTATACATTGGAAGATAACAGCATCTTAAAATGCTTTCAAAACCCCCCTATCAAAAAACGGTTTCATTTCCAGGTTAGTGAGGGTCTGTGTGTGTAGATCTGCTATATGTATAACTGCATCTTCTTGCATGTGAATAAAACGTACCTCTTTGGGAGGCTTTGGGGAGGAACGAAGAGGGATAGAGAAAGATGTCGGGTAGAGTTTGCGAGGGCCTCCAGACTTCCACCTTTGTCATGAAGACATTTTTTCGCAATGACTCTGACTTTTAGTGCGGCAAAAAATGATAAATCAACAAAGAAAAAACGATGTGTTCTTGTGTCTCTGGCCCAGTCAGCCCTTGGCAAATGTGTTTTTTGAGAGGATATTTCCAGTGGAAATAGCAATTTCGGACCCAACTTGGCAAACGGAAGAGTCAGTGGAAGCGTGACCTGGTGGAGGGACCGTGGGGCCGGGAGTCAGACGATCCAGGGCCTAATCCCGACTCCATCACCCACCCGCTGGGTGACTTGAAGCAAGTCACGACCTCGCTCTGTGCCTTGGTTTTCCTCATCTGGCACATGGGGATGACGATACCTGCCCTCCCTCCGGCTTTGACTGCAAGCTCAAAGCCAGACAGGGCACTGTGTCCAATCTGACTGCCTTGTGTCTACCCCAGCACGTGGTATGGGGCTTAGCACATAGTAAGCGCAGAATAGAGCAGGAGCCTGGGAGTCAGAAGGCCATGGCTTCTAATCCCGGCTCCGCCACTTGTCTGCTGTGTCACCTTGGGCAAGTCATTTCTCTGTGCCTCGGTTACCTCATCAGCAAAATGGGATCGAGACTTGTGAGCCTCACGTGGCACAGGACTTGTTTCCAACCCGATTTGCTTGTATCCACCCCAGCGCTGAGTACAGTGCCTGGCACTTAGTAAGCGCTTAATAAATACCATTGTTATTAACATTATTATTTTCACTATTGATGTCATCAATGACAAACGGGCATTTCCGGGGAGGGTGCTGAGCATAGAAGGATCTTATTTTTGGAGGCTGGAGAGTGTTCCGGCCTCCAGACCCACGGCCTCCACCCCCCACTGCTGCCCCAGGGTCCTTGGGGTGCTGCTGAGAGGGAAGGGGGAGAAGGAAGAGGGCAATATGGAGACCCCCTCCCGTCCCCCTAAACCACTATGGTCAATCGGTGTCTTCCAACTCTATTGTAGCATCCCTTCTCTTAACGCTTCATGCAGTGCTCTGCATGGAAAACACTCAATAAATATCATTGGTTGGTCAGTCATATTTGTTGCAAATTCCTCTTGCAATTTTTCGATCACATTTATTGAAAACTTACTGCATGCAGAGCTCTGTACTAAGCATTTGGGAGCATCCAATAGATCAGAGCTGGTAAGCAAGTTTCCTGCCCGAGCTTACAGTCTAAAAGGGGAGAAAGACCGTCGACTTGACAATGGCATGATTCAAGCGCTGTTAAGAAAGTGGGTTCGGGGTGTTCCCTCTGTCTACAGACAACCTTTGATTTCATTCCAGGCAGATATTTCCATTGGCTAGAGTAGGTGGGAACAATAATAATTAATGTTAATGGTCTTGAGTGCTTACTGTGTGCCAAGCACTTAGAACAGTGCTTTGCTCATGGTAAGCACTTAACAAATACCATCAAAAAAAAGGATTAGGGTAGAAAGAAGATCTGCATGACCGTGGTAACAGGCCCCCATGGAAAGAGCTCAGTAGAGGAGGAAAGGGAGAGCAGGGATTTTATCCTCATTTTCCAGGGGAGGAAAAGGAGGCCCAGAGAGGGGAGTTGACAAGCTCAAGGTGAGCAAAGCTGCCAGTAGAATCTAGATCTCCTGGCTCCTTATCCTTTGTTTTTTCCATTCTTCTTGTTCACTCATCTCCTACTTGGATTGTGAGCCCCATGTTGTTGAGAGCTTAGTGCAGTGCATTGCACCTAGTATGCATTTAATAATGAGTGAGTATTTGTTTTGCACTTACTAGATGCCAAACACTTTACAAAGCACTGAAGTAGATGGGCTACGACTTTTTTTTTTAAATGGTATTCTGTTAAGTGCTTACTTGCTGCTGAAGAGAAGCAGCTTGGTCTAGTGGATGGAGCATGGGCCCCATAGTCAGAAGGACCTGGGTTCTAATTCCAGCTCTGCCACTTGTCTGCTGTGTGATCTTGGACAAATCACTTCATTTCTCTGTACTTCAATTATCTCATCTGTAAAATGGGGGTTAAGGCTGTGAGCTGAATGTGGAACAGGGACTGTGTCCAATCTGATTTGCTTGCATCCCTCCCAGTGCTTAGGACAGTGCCTGGCACATAGTAAGTGCTTACCGAATACCATGATATTATCATTATAATATGCCAGGAACCGTACTAAGAGCTGGGGTAGATACAAGATAATCAGATTGGACAGAGTCCATGTTTCACAGGGAGAACGGGTATTAAATCAGATCAGAATTAATCTCTGTCCCACAAGAGGCTCAAAGTCCGGGGCGGGGTGGGGGGGGAGAACAGATATTTAATCCCCATTTTGAAAATGAGTAAATTGAGGCACAGAAAATTCAAGTGTCTTGTCCAAGGCCACACGGCAGGCAAGAGATGAAGGCAGAATTAGAACCCAGGTCTCCTGACTCCCAGACTTGTGCTCTTTTCACTGTCACACCACTTTGTAGCTTCATTAGCCCTGTCACTGACCTGGGTAAAGGAACCCTTAACCTTCTCATGAAGGATGAGAGAAAGAGGGTCTGTGCATTATAATTATAATATGCCAGGCACCGTACTAAGCGCTGGGGTAGATACGAGATAATCAGATTGGACAGAGTCCATGCTCCACATGGGGCTCACAGTTTGAGAAGCAGCGTGGCTCAGTGGAAAGAGCACGGGCTTTGGAGTCAGGGGTCATGGGTTCAAATCCCGGCTCCGCCACTTGTCAGCTGTGTGACTTTGGGCAAGTCACTTAACTTCTCTGGGCCTCAGTTGCTTCATCTGTAAAATGGGGATGAAGACTGCGAGCCCCCTGTGGGACAACCTGATCACCTTGTAACCTCCCCAGCACTTGGAACAGTGCTTTGCACACAATAAGCGCTTAATAAATGCCATCATTATTATTATTATTATTATTATTATTATCTGGCTGGCTTTGTGACCACCAGTTGATGACTTGGCGGATTGTGTGGCCAGTTTGTCTCTCTCTGTGAGATGCAGCATGGCACAGTGGAAAGAGCCCAGGCCTGGGATTCAGGAGACTCAGGTTCAAAACCCCACTCTGCCACTTGCCTGCTGTGTGACGTTGGGCAAGTCACTTCACTTCTCTGTGCCCGAGTTCCCTCATCTACAAAATGAGGATTCAGTACCTGTTCTCCCTCCTACTATGAGCCCCCTGTGGGACCTGATGACTTTATATCTTGCGCTGCACACAGTAAGTGCTGAATAAATACGATTGAATGAATATCTCAGCTCTTTGTACTGTGCTTGACACATAAATGAGCGCTAAATAACACCACAATTATCATTATTCTGTGATATGCTTTCCTTATCTTAGAAGAAATTCTGTCCTCTTACTAAAGTGACCTCTGCAGACAACACGACGTACATGCCCCTCCATGAGGCAATCTCTGTGGAGAGTTTGAATTTTCTGACCGGCTCACTTATTTTATGAAGGGAGAAGGCTTTAGGGACATGGAAGCAGACAGCTGCGGACAAATTTCAGTGCAAATTGGTTTTTGTCATATTCCTCACATCTGAAACTAAGTACCTTTCACCAACTTTATCCTCCAAAGGTCAGTGCCCAGTAGCCGTCCAGCTGTTTTCCTCTTTTATCTTTTTGTCTTTCATTCCCCCAACAATACGATTTGATCTGACAAGCAGTTGAGCATGGGTGACTCTGTCGGAACCGCACGGCACGTTTTGTTTTGTGTGGCTTTTACAGAGAGAACTAGGTGTCTGCATCTCATTTTTAGAGAGCGTTTGTAAATACACGGATCAGTGGGGTGAGGTTAAATATTCGAGGGTCTGAAATGGAGGCAGAGGTGGAAAACCTCTTCTTGAAAAAACTCTCTGACTGAAAACGGATACCAAAGCCTTTCGCCGAAGTTTAAGGGAACGTAACCAACTTGAAAAGGTTATCACTTCGGAGTCAAAGCTTAAATCGTAAGCATTTGCAGGGTCCGTGGGAGGTAACTAAGCAGGAATCAAGTATGCAAGGGATTCAGACGTCATTTTCCTTTTTTTAAAAAAAAAAAAAAGATAATTAAAGCGAGCCTCTGCTATCCTGCTTTTTTTTTCGGAAGGAGAGCCAAACTCCGAGGTAGTAGCTTGCATTCCTGAACAGAGGCAGGAATTCGTTCTGCTGTATGGAGATTCATGGTTTTAATTAAGTTATTTTTTTGAGAGATTTCAGTAGCATTAAACAGTTCTTGTGATCCAGATGGCGATATCGATTATTTATAATCATCTGGTAACCGAGTGAACTGGGAAGGCCCAAGCGCAGTACTCCAGATGCAAAAATGTTTGGTCTTGTTTTTTTCCTTTGAGGGGGAGAGCTCGATTTTAATCAAAAAGCCATTTGTAATCTCAGGCCTTCCATCCAAATTTTTAAAAGGCGCTGAATGAAGAGAGTTCCCCGTTGCAAATACGAAGGGCGTAAATAATCGGTGGACAAATCAACGACGGTCGATAGAGTTAGAAGAGGAATTTTCTCTTTCTGAATGGAGTCTGAAAGCGTGGAACTCTCCCCTGCTGAAAGAAGGGCTGTGTAGGCTGGGTTGTCATGATAATTCAATAAACAACCCAGAACAAGGACTCTGTGTATGAAACCCATTTTGAAAAGCTTTCGGGGAGTGGGGTGCAGGATGTCAGGAGGGATCATTCTGAGAATTTGTTGTGTTGTGACGTTAGGGATTGTAGCCTTTTTGGAGAATCTCTTTGGAAAGTGAAGAAACCAGAGGTTCACAGAACGCAAAAACAGTTTGCAATCTCAAATTGCAAGAGAAATGGAGAAGTCACTTAAAACTCTTATGAGTCCAGAGGCAAACGTACACTAGCCGTGTTTAAACACAACTTTGCAGGGACGGACGTGGATTCTAGAAGAAAGATGTCAGAAAAGTGCCCTCCACACTTCCTGGCTTGTGACCCGTGGGGCCGTTAGAAAATGTTAGTTAGCCTTACTCCAGACTAGCTGGAACTCCCCTGCGCTCCATACACACCAGGCCACCACTCTCCCGACGTTCAAAGCACTATCGAGGTAACACCTTCTCCAAGAGGCCTTCCTTGATTAAGTCCTCTTTTCCTTGGCTTGCTCTCCCTTCCGTGTCACTTAGGCACCTGGATCTGTGACCTTTGGACATTAGATAGTTGCCCCAACCCCACAGCAGATCTTAAAATTCTATATTCTGAATTACTTCTTTATTCATTTTAATGTCTGTCTCCCCCCCTAGATGTAATGGAGAGGGAACGTGACTGCTAAGCGCTTAGTACAGTGCTCTGCACACAGTAAACACTCAATAAATACGATTGAATGAATGCTAATTCTGTTGTAGTGTGATCTCCCAAGTGCTTGGTACAGTGCTCTGTACACAGTAAGGACTCAATAAATATGATTGATTGATTATTGAAGGCACACCTCCGCCAAGAGGGCTTCCCTGACTAGGCCCTTATGTCCTCTTCTCCTACTCCCTCGTGCGTTGCCCTTGCTCTTGGATTCACACCCTTTATTCACCCCTTCCTCGGCCCCACAGCACTGATCTACAAATATGTCATTTAATTCATTTATTTCTATTGATGTCTCTCTCTTTAGAGTGTAAGCTCACTGTGGGCAGGGACCGTATGTACCAACCCTGTGGTATTGTACTCTCCCAAGTGCTTAGTACAGTGCTCTTCACACAGTAGGTGCTCAGTAAATATGATTTATTGCTTGATTGAAATGACATTGTTTGACTTTTGAGGAGCCCAGAGCCTACCTTGGCAAGAGAGTAAACGACCTCTTCATGTTTGTTGTTGCTAAGCTACCCATACATTAGCAAAATGTCAGCTTTTGTTTCTGATGACATTTATTCCCATACAGGTCATTGCCTGTGAAACTTTTTAGCGTTTATTGTCGTTCCAGAAATAAGGTCTTATGAATTGATGTTGTTAGAATTTGGTCACCTCATCTCTCACCTTCTAATGATAATAATAATAATAATAGTGGCATTTTATTAAGCGCTTACTATATGCAAAGCACTGTTCTAAGTGCTGGGGAGGTTACAAGTTGATTAGGTTGTACCACGGGGGCTCACAGTCTTAATCCCCATTTTACAGATGAGGTAACTGAGGCACAGAGAGGTTAAGTGACTTGCCCAAAGTCACACAGCTGACAATTGGCAGAGCCGGGATTTGAACCCCTGACCTCTGACTCCAAAGCCCGTGCTCTTTCTACTGAGCCATGCTGCTTCTCCAATTAATAGTAACAGTATTAGTAATTAATAGTAATAGCAATAGTAACTTGCCCAAGATTAGAACCCAGGTCCTTCTGACTCCCAGGCTCGGGCTTTATCCACTGGGCCATGCTGCTTAAATCCATCTGTATTAGGAGGGCTCAGAAACTCAAGAGTCCTGCTCTCTGCTAGAGATTGCTCCTCCTGTACGCTGTCAGCTCCTTGTGGGTAGGGAACATATCCACCAACTCTCAAGTGCTTATTACAGTGCTCTGCCCACAGAAAGCGCTCAATAACTATGATTGGCTGATCTTTCTGGTTGGACTGAGCGGGTACTAGACAGGCAGCATTTATTTTACGTGGCATGTATTGTAAATACCTCTGCCTAATTTTGGCACACCCAGGACAGGATATATCGCAGTGTGGGTTGCTCTTTTATCACTAGGATGTGTTTCTTCCTAAAGATTCCAGGGCCTTCCGCACTTTAGAAGAAAATGTTGCATATAGAGGTTGCTAATGATAGTTGGCATTTATTGAGCACTCATTCTGTGCCAAGCAACAGGGCAAATATATGCTATCCTATCAGATTGGATGGAGTCCCGGGCCCACATGAGGCTCTTGGATCTGAGGGGAAGAGAGAGCACGGGCTCTATCTCGGTTGTGCAGATGAGGAAACCGAAGCCAAGGAGCGGAACCCGCTGGCCCAAAGTCACATGGTAAACCGGGGCAGAGCTGAGATTAGAACCCAGGCCTCCAGACTCTCAGTCCTGGACTCTTTTGACTGTTTCCCCAAAGTCATATCAAGTTTACTTCCTCATTACTCTTTGAGGGAATGGGAGACTATAAAAATTCAGTCGTGATGATAATCTGATGTCATTTTACCCTGTGGGCTCCCCTTCCATACGCTATCGAGGATGTGTCCTTCTGAAATGAATGATTAGACCTTGTAAAATCTGGGCCTGATGGCAGGTCAGAGGTTTAAAGTGCAGGATACACCTTGCCTTTTACTTTGACCTGGAGGGATACAGCATTATTATTGTCACTCAGCTAAGTCCCTTCCCACTCCTTTGCACTTGGATTCGCAAAGTTTATTCAACCCTCCCTCAACCCCAAAACAATTGTGTCCACACCCATCATTTCATTTTAAATTCACATTTTTATTCACATTTATTCACATTGATATCTGTCTCCCCCTATAAACTGTAAGCTCCCTGTGGGCAGAGAATGTGTCTACATGGAACGTGTTATATTGTACTCTCCCAAGCGCTTAGTAAGTGCTCTGCACACAGTAAGAACTCCATAATTATGATCGATTTAGGTTGAGTTTGGTGTTTTTAAACTAAAGAAAGTTTCAAGGATCATTCATTCAATCGTATTTCAATTGTATTGAGTGCTTACTGTGTGCAGAGCACTGTGCTAAGCACTTGGATCACAAGGATGGACACAGTATAAGGACTCTCTACTGAGAGAACTTTCTCCAGAATTACCCAACTTTTCTAAGAATTCCAAGATCAATCAATCAGTATTATTTATTGAGGCCCTACTGTGTTCAGAGCACTGTGCTAAACACTTGAGTTCAATACAACAGAGTCGGGAGACACAAGCTCTGCCCACAAGGTGTTCACAGTGGAAAAAGCACAAGGCTGGGAGTCAGGAGAGGTGAGTTCTAGTCCTGGCTCTGCCCCCGGCCTGCTGTATGACCTTGGATGAGTCACTTAACCTTCCTAGACCTCAATTTCCTCATCTAGAACATGGGGATAGCAACACCTGCCTCTTTTTAATCTCACAGGGATGTTCTGAACTTCAAATGAGATCATCGATGGGAACAGGTTTGGGAAAAGTCTTGTTTTATGCCGTCGAGTCGTCTCCGATGCAGAGCAATGCCATGGTCACACCTCTCCCAGAACGCCCCGCTCTCCACCTGCAATCGTTCTGTTACTGTCATTTCAACTTCTCCCCTCCTGGGACGGGGGAAGGTTGAAACATCAGGTGCTCCAGCTTAACATGTCTGAAGTAGAGCTTCTCATCTTTCCACCCAAACCCTGTCCTTCCTGTGACTTTCCTATTGCTGTAGACCACATTTTCCCTTTCTCCCAAGCCTTTGGCATTATTCTTGACTCATATCTCTCATTCAACCTGCATATTCAATCTGCCACCAAATCCTGTTGATTCAACCTTCACGACCTTGTTAAAATCAACCCTTTCCTCTCCATTTAAACTGCTACCATGTTAAACCAACCCTAACCCGCCTTGACTACTGCATCGGTCTCTTCACTTGACCTCCCTGCCTCCCTTCTCTCCCCACTCCAGTCCATACTATACTCTGCTGCCGGATCATTTTTCTACAAAAACATTTGGCCCCTATTTCCCCACTCTTTAAGAACCTCCAGTGGTTGTCCATCCACCTCCACATCAAACAGAAACTCCTCACCAATGGCTTTAAAGTGCTTGGCCAGCTCTCTTCCTATCTTACCTTGCCACTTTACTCCAACCCTGCCCACACACTTTGCCCCTCTAAATGCCAACCTAACCTACTCACGATACCTGTATCTCATCCATCTCTCTGCCAACCCCTTGCCTAAGTCCTCTCTCTGGCCCAAGACTCTCTCCTGCTTCATATCCAACAAGACCACCTCTTTCACTACCTTCAAAATCATCTCTAAAATAACTTTTCCTCCAAGAAGCCTGCCTAAGCCCTCTCTTCTGATCCACCTAAGCTCTTGGGACTGTTCCCCTTTAAGCAGTTAGCTAGTCATCCTTCCCCTATTCCACAGCATGCATGTATGTATCCTTGTGTAATTTCTGCAATTTTGTCTTCGTCTATTAATAATAATTGTAGTAATTGTTCTGTGCTTACTATGCACCAGGAACTGTACTAAGTGCTTGGGTGGTTACTAGCTAATGAGGGTGGACACAGTCCCAGTCCCAAGTGGGACTCACAGTTCTACTCCCCATTTTACACATGAGGTAACTGAGGCACAGAAAAGTGAAGTCACTTGCCCAAGGTCATACAGGAGGCAAGTGGTGGAGCCTCAGTTCTGTGCCTCAATTCCCTCATCTGTAAAATTGGGATTAAGACTGTGAACCATATGTAGGACAGGGATTGTATTCAACCCTATTATCTTGTATCTACCCCAGCACTTAGAACAGTGCCTGGAACACGTAAGCACTCATCCATTGGAAATCCAGTTTTGGAGTCCTTTGTGTATTTTCCTTATCTATTAAAACACCTGAAAAACAGCGTAGCCTAGGAGAGTGGACACAGGTCTGGAAATGAGGAGAAGCAGTGAGGCCCTAGTGGAGATGATATGAGCCTGAGGAGAGTGATGTTCCTCTAGAGTAGAAGCTCCTTGTGGGCAGACACGTCTGCCCAATCTGTTTGACTCTCATAAGCGCTTAGAACATGCTGTGCACACAGTAAGTGCCCAATAAATATTGTTGATTGATTGTCCTGGAACTCAGGGAACCTGGGTTCTATTCCTGACTCCACCGCTTGACTGTTACGTGACTTTGGGCAAGTCACTGTGTCGAAGTTTCCTTGTCTGTAAAATGGGGATCAAATCCTACTTTCTCCTGATTAGACTGTGATATGCATACAGGGTGTGGATTGGGTCCAGTCTGATTATTTTATATCCACCCCAGAGCTTAGCACAGTGTTCAGCACAAAGAAAACATTTAACAAGTACCAGAATTAATTAACTAGTTTCTGATTCTGACTCCATCATTTGTCTGCTATGTGCCCTCGGAGAAGTGCCCTCAGAGAAGCCAATTAGAGAAGCAGCATGGCTCAGTGAAAAGAGCATGGGCTTTGGAGTCAGAGGTTATGGGTTCGAATCTTGGCTCCACCACATGTCTGCTGTGTGACCTTGGGCAAGTCACTTAATTTCTCTGAGCCTCAGTTACCTCATCTGTAAAATGGGGATTAAGAGTGAGCCCCACGTGGGACAACCTGATCACCTTGTATCCCCCCAGCGCTTAGAACAGTGCTTTGCACATAGTATGCGCTTACCAAATGCCATCATTATCATTTTTATTATTATTATTAACTTTTCTGTGTTTCCTCACCTTGAAAATGGAGATTTCAGTACCTGTTCTCCCTCACCCGTAGACTGTGAGCCTTGTAAAGGACAGGGACTCTGTCTGATCTGGTAATCTTGTGTCTGCCATGAATGCTTATGAATTATTATTATCACTATTATTATTATACTACGATTTTTGTTATCATTAGATTGTTGATGCTAGGAAGCTCAGTAGGTGTGTCAGAATGGGGAAATAATACCATTGTCAAGAAGCAGCGTGGCCCAGTGGAAAGGTCCTGGGCCTGGGAGCCGGAAGGCCTGGGTTCTCATTCTGCCACTTACCTGCTCTGTGACCTTGGGCAAGTCTCTGTGCCTCAGTTTCCTCATATGTAAATCGGGGATTCAATACCTGTGCTCCCTCCTATTCAGGCTATGAGCCCCAGTTTTGACTCAATTCTTCCACTCAAAACTTTCTTGCTGAAGTGTCTGCCTCAACGAGCTGAGCCAGCATGAGAAACGGGCAGGGATTGTCTCTCTTTATTGCTGTGTTGCACTTTCCAAGTGGTTAATACATTGCTCTGCACACACAGTAAGCGCTCAATAAATACAATTGAAATGAACTGAGTTCTCCCGGTTCCCAGAGGCAGGCTCCTTCCATTCAATTGTAATTCTCAGTGTCTCAGTTACCTCAATCTGTAAAATGGGGATCAAGACAGTGAGCCCCATGTGGGACAAGGACTGTGTCCAACCTGATTTGCTTGTATCCACCTCAGCTCTTAGTACAGTTCCAGACACAGCAAGCGCTTAAGAAATACTATAATGAATTAATTAAATATGTGTGTTCACAGAAATCACTTACCCATTCCCCTCTTCACCTTCCCTCTGTCCCTTTCCTGCCGTGTTAACGTGGCGATGTCCAGGTTTCTGAAATTTGGACTACAGGGTTATATATTTTTTTCTTTTTGTGGATGAAAATCTAATTTTTTTCCCTCAAGTGGCACTAAAAGGCCCAGAGGATCATATTGGTTTGCCTTTCCAAGTGGTGTCTTAGTTGAGCCTGGTTTTTGGATTTCCAGAGTCTATAAACTTTCTCACGATGATTAGTCTGACTCGAGATGACCTCAATGTCTGTTGAGAAGGGAAACCTCTGTTTATGGAAGAGAGGGCTCAGAAGCCCACAGGCTTCGTGTCGGTGGGTGGAAGTCAATCTTAACGACGACGACCTGAGCCGTCTAGACTCAGGAGCTGATAAGTTGTCGGCCTTGCTTGAGCCAACGTTGTTCTCACGTTTATAAAATGCAACAACTCGGTTTCTCATCCAGGAGGAGAAGGGAGAAAGAGGGGCGGGATTCGTAACGGGAAATTACCACGGGTAAGACATAAGATATGGCTCTTCCGATTCACCCCGAATTGGAGAATCAAATATAGGGGTTTTTCAGGTCTGTCATGCACTAGTATTTATTGAGGGACTACTGTGTGCAGAGCACTGTACTGAACACTTGGGAGAGTGTGATAGAATGTGTAGACACAGCCTACCCTAATGTGAGAGGATGGGCCAGGAAGTTAGAAGGACCCATGTTCTAATCCTGGCTCGGCCACTTGTCAACTGTGGGACCTTGGGCTAGTCACTTTACTTCTCTGTGCCTCAATTCCCTCATCTGCAAAATGGGGATTAAGCTTGTGAGCCCTGTGCGGGGAAGGGACGATGTCCAACCCGATTAGTTTGTATCTACCCCAGCGGTTAGAACAGTGCCTGGAACATAGTAAATGCTTAACAGTTGGTACAATCACTCACCCTATCCCGACTGTATTACTGCATCAGCATCCTTTCTGATCTCCCATCCTCTTGTCTCTCCGCACTTCAGTCCATACTTCACTCTGCTGCCCGGATTATCTTTCTAGAGAAGGGCACTGGGTATGTCACCCCCCTCCTTAAAAATCTTCAGTGGCTGCCAGTCAACCTCTGTATCCAACAAAAACTCCTCACTATTGGCTTCAAAGCTGTGCATCCCCTTTCCCCCTCCTACCTCACCTCCCTTCTCTCCTTCTCCAGCACAGCCCACACACTCTGCTCTTCTGCTGCTACTAACCTTCTTCCTGGGCCTCCATCTCCCCTGTCCCACCGCCGACCTGTGTGGGCAGAGATTGTCTTTCTTTATTGCTGAATTGTACTTTCCAAACAGTACAGTGCTCAGCACACAGTATGTGCTCAATAAATATGATTGAATGAATGAATTACCACAACTATTAGTAGTAGAAGCGGCCCTTGCCTTCAAGGACCTTCCAGTCTACTGTGTCAGAGCACTGGACTGAGCGCTTGGGAGGGACAATAGAGTTTGTAGACATAGTCCCTGCATTCACTACTCTCTCCTTAGGATTGTTGTCTAAATGTTTGCTCAGTTTATTTCCTCTGACTCTTCCAGAATACTTGTTAAGTGAGAAGTAGTGTTGCCTAGTGGAAATAGACCCGGCCTGGGAGCCAGAGAACCTGGGTTCTCCCTCCTACCTCTCCTCCCTTTTTTCCTTCTACCGTCCAGCCCGCACCCTCCGCTCCTCTGCCGCTAACCTCCTCGCTGTGCCTCGTTCTCGTCTGTCCCACCATCGACCCCCGGCCCACGTCCTCCCCCTGTCTTGGAATGCCCTCCCTCTGCACATCTGCCAAGCTAGCTCTCTTCCTCCCTTCAAAGCCCTACTGAGAGCTCACCTCCTCCAGGAGGCCTTCCCACACTGAGCCCCCTCCTTCCTCTCCCCCTCCTCCCCCTCTCCATCGCCCCCGCCTTACCTCCTTCCCCTCCCCACAGCACCTGTATATATGTTTGTACATATTTATTACTCTAATTATTTTACTTGTACATATTTACTATTCTATTTATTTTATTTTGTTAATATGTTTTGTTTTGTTGTCTGTCTTCCCCTGTGAGCCCACTGTTGGGTACGGACCGTCTCTATATGTTGCCAACTTGTAATTCCCAAGTGCTTAGTACAGTGCTCTGCACACAGTAAGTGCTCCATAAATACGATTGAATGAATGAATGAATGAATCCCGGCTCCGCCACTTGTCTGCTGTGTGAACTTGGGCAAGTCACTTCACTTCTCTGTGCCTCAGTTATTTCATTTGTAAAATGGGGGATTCAGTACCTCATCTCCCTTTTCCTTAGACTGAGAGCTCCATGTGGGACATGGACTGTGTCCAACCTGATTATCTTGTATCTACCCCAGTGCTGAGTACAATGCCTGGTTCATAGAAAGTGCTTAACAAATACCATTTAAAAAAAAAAAAAAGCACTTACTATGTGCCAGGCAGTGTACTCAGCACTGGAATAGGTACAAGATAATCAGATTAGATGCAGTCCCTGTACCACGATGGTCTCACAGGTGTGTTTACTGAAAGGGTTCATTTCCCCCCAGATTCACTGTTCCCCAGAACACACCTCTTTCCGGAATATTTGAGTGTTTTACAGGTAGGGTGTTTTATGTTTCGTACTTTTCATTTTCATTTTCTTGTGTTACTGAGTTTATATGATAATTGTGGCATTTGTTAAGCACATACTATGTGTCAAGCACTTCACCAAGCACTAGAAGTAGATAAAGGATGATCAGGTCAGACACAATGCTTCTCCGCCATGGGGCTCGCCATCTAAGAAGGAGGGAGGAAAGATATTGAATCCTCATTTTACAGATGAGGGAACTGAAACGCGGAGAAGTGGTGACTTGCCCAAGGTCTCAAAGAGGATGCAGGTGGTGGAGCCAATATTAGAACTCAGGTCCTCTGATTTCCATGAGGCCACACTGCTTCCTGTGTCCCTGCTGAATATATTTGAGAAAGATGAGAATGTGTGTGTCTAGATAAACTTCACCCCGCTTTCAGCTGCTAATTTATGCTCTTTGTAGGACAGACACGTGTCTACCAACTCTGCTACATTTCCCCTCCCAGGTACTTAGTACAGTATTCTATACCTGTAAGTGTTCAATAAATACCACTGATTGGTTGATTTATTGAAAAGCACCAGAAATAGCTAGCCCATCGATCATTTATGTTTGTTGTTCATTCATTCATTCATTCAATTACATTTTATTGAGTGCTTACTGTGTGCAGAGCACTGTACTAAGCACTTGGGAAGTACAATTCAGCAACAAATAGAGACAATCCCTACGCAAAAACAGGCTCACAGTCTAGAAGGGGGGAGACAGACAATGAAACAAAACAAAACAAGTAAACAGGAATCAATAGCATCAATATAAATAAATAGAATTATAGATCTATATACATCATTAATAAAATAAACAGACTAATAAATTTGTACATATATACACAAGTGCTGTGGGGCGGGGAGGGGGGTAGAGCAGAGGGAGGGAGTCGGGGCGATTGGGAGGGGAGGAGGAGCAGAGGAAAAGGGGGGTTTAGTCTGGGAAGGCCTCCTGGAGAAGGTGAGCTTGCAGGGAAGTGTGCTACTTTGGTGCATGTGAGGAAGAAATATGGATCGCTTCGCAAATTTGTGTGCCATTGTTGTGGGCAGGGAACATGATTGCCAACTCTGCTGTATTGTACTCTCCCATGCACTTAGTATAGTTTTCTGCACATAGTAAGCACTCAACAAACACCATTGATTGATTGATGTTTGTTATATCTATTCCTGGTATTTACTGAGCATCTGCTCTGTGCAAAGCACTGTACCAAGCTCTTGGGAGAGCACAGGAGAAAAAGACTGCAAAGTTGTAAGCTCCTTCTGGGCAGGGATCATGTGCACTGATTCCGTTTTACTCTTCTAAGCGATCAGCACAGCGCCATGCATACACTAGGTGAACAATACATGCTGTTGATGGAGACAAATCAAAAAGAGATGCAACACATTTGCAGTGCTCTTGACTGCTCATCAGTCACTGATGAAAACAGATTTTGTGTCTCTAGCGATAAGGGGAAATTTTAAATCCAGTCCAGTGGCAAGAACAAACGTTGAGATGAAGAGCCGTTCTACATTTTAAACTCACTGTAGGCAGGGAATGTGTCTTCCATCTCTGTTATACAGTACTCTCCCAAATGTTTAGTACAGAGTTCCGCACACGGGGAGCATTGGTTGATTCATAGAGAAGACGACTCCTCAGGTTCTGATCTTCCAAGGCTGTCGCTGTTGGCCTCAGTGAAACATTTTAGTGTCCATACGAGTCCTCTGTTATCCTCTCCCCAATGCTTAGTACAGTGCTCTGCACACAGTGAGTGCTCAGTAAATATTGAAAAATAATCAGCTTCCAAGTGGTGTTGTCGTTTATTTTTTAAATGGTATTTGTTTATCGCTTACAGTGTGTCAGGCACTATACTAAGCACTGGTTGAAATGTAAGCTAATGGGGTTGGACACAGTCCCTGTCCTACACAGGGCTCACAGCCTTAATCCCCATTTTACAGATGAGGTAACTGAGGCACAGAAAAGTAAAGTCACCCGGGAGGCAAGTGACAGAGCCAGGATCAGTTTTACCCAAGTGCAGTTGGTAATAATGATAAAAATAATAATGGTATTTGTTAAGCACTTACTATGTACCAGGCACTGCACTTAGAGCTGGGGTAGATACAAGCAAATCAGGTTGGATACAGTCCCTGTCCCACGTGGGGCTCACAGTCTCAGTACCCGTTTTACAGATGAGATAACTGAGGCCCAGAGAATAATAATAAGAATAATAATGATGGCATTTATTAAGCGCTTACTATGTGCAAAGCACTGGGGAGGTTACAAGGTGATCAGGTTGTCCCACAGGGGGCTCGCAGTCTTCATCCCCATTTTACAGATGAGGGAACTGAGGCACAGAGAAGTGAAGTGACCTGCCCAAAGTCATACGGCAGACTTGTGGCGGAGCCAGGAACAGGACCCATGACTTTCTGACTCCCAGAACTGTATTCTATCCACTACACCACACGGCTTCTGAAATATTGAGCCGTTTTATATCAGCCTCTTCTTTGATAAAATACGATTGATTGATTGATAAGGAGACTTTACCCCCCATCGGGTAGCAGGCATGTGAACCCCAGAGCACCGTAAAGCAGGCATACGATGGGCAGAGACCAGAGAGCCTTGGTGGCGCCGAGCATGCCACTGGTACTAGAGTCAACTCCTCCGCCGGGATCTGCATCCTGACGTCTCCGACTTCAGGTAGCCCGTCTTTCACGCTGGGAGATGCTAAAGCTGTGGTCATCTCGCTGTTTCTTCCTCACCGATTATGTTGACAGTTTTCGTTTTTTATGGCCCAGAACAAAAAAGCAACTGTGGAACATACGTTTTGATTTAGTGTTTGAGGGCGGTTGCATGCGATGTTGATTTTGCGAAGTTGGCACCAGATCGGAAAATCTGTCACTCTGTTGTAATACTAGTTTAATGCTTCTAAATAGTTTGGGAGTTTAGCACAGAAAACATCATTTCCAGGGGTGACATGGAAAACTAAAAAACCTTGAACTGTTTAGTTTATAAATATTTCTTTGAAATTAAATGTTTTACTTATAAACTGGCCAACCAAAATGGGGTGTTTTACCTTAAAACCCTTGCCACATTGAACTCGCGTGTTTGCAAATGAAATATTTTAGTTCAAAAGCATTTTTGGTCGTAGCTCGGAGGCAGGCCGCTGGACATGGGCTAGGCCTGTTAATGTTAGTTCTCTGCTGGGCTTGTGGCCTCTTCTAGGGCGTCTCAGCTGTTGGTGATGAATTGCCGTCAGTTTTTCTTGAGAACAATAATAATGATGGCATTTGCTTAGCGCTTACTGTGTGCCAAGCACTGTTCTAAGCGCTGGGGGGGAGATACAAGGTGATCAGGTTGTCCCACATGGGGTGCACAGTCTTAATCCCCATTTTACAGATGAGATAATTTAGGCACAGAGAAGTGCAGTGACTTGCCCAAAGTCACACATCTGATAAGTAGTGGAGGACTGGAACCCATGCCCTCTGACTCCCAAGCCCGGGCTCTTTCCACTAAGCCACGCTCAAAACATCTAGTCCAAGGAGGCAGGCAAGGAATTCTGAGGGAAGTGCCGAAATACAACTCCCAAGAGGTCAATAGTAATAGTAATAATAATAACAATAATAATAATAATAATGATAATAATGGCATTTGTTAAGCACTTACTGTGTGCCAGGAGCCCGGGCCTGGTTGTCATAAGGACCTGGGTTCTAATCCTGACTCTGCCACTTGTCTGCTATGTGACCTTGGGCAAGTCACTTAACTGTTCTGTGCCTCAGTTTCCCTCATCTGTAAAAAGGGGATTAAGACTGTGAGCCTCATATGGGACAGGGACTGGGTCGAATCCTATTACCTTTCATCTACTCCAGTGTTTAGTACAGTGCCTGGCACATTGTAAGTGCTTAATAAATACCACAATTATTATTATCATCATTACAGAGAGGGGAAATAGTACTAAGCACTAAGTTGCCATGGTCTACTGACCACTTACTGTGTGCGGAGCACTGTACTAAGCGCTTGGGGGAGTACAATAGAGCAATGTAACAGACACATTCCCTACCCACAGTGAGTTTACAGCCTAGCGTGATGGGGGTATTTGTTAAACACTTAGTGTCTATCAATCACTCATACTTAAGGAGTACTTAAGCTGTGCAGAGTATTGGACTAAGCACTTGGCAAGGTATGTGGTGTAGTGAGTTGAGCCTGGGCTTGGGAGTCAGAAGGTCATGGGTTCTAATCCTGGCTCTGCCACTTATCTGCTGTGTGATCTCGGGCAAGTCGCTTCACTTCTTTGAACCTCAGTGATCTCATCTTTAAAATAGGGATTGAAACTGTGAGCCCTACGTGGAACAGAGACTGTGTCCAACCTGATTTGCTTGTATCTCCCCCAGTGCTTACTACAGTGCCTTGCACATAGTAAGCGCTTAACAAATACCACAGTTACTGAGAAGTAGCATGGGGTAGAGGATAGAGCATGGACCTGGGAATCAGAGGTCATGGGTTCTAATCCCAGCTCTGCCACTTGTCTGCTGTGTGACCTTGGGCCAGTCACATCACTTTTCTGGGCCTCAGTTACTTCGTCTATAAAATGGGGATTGAGACTGTGAGCCCCACGTGGGACACGCACTGTGTCCAACCAAATCTGCTTGTATCCAACCCAGCGCTTAGTACAGTGCCTGGCACATAGTAAAGCACTTAGCAAATGCCATCATTATTATTATGATGCAACAGAGTTGGCAGACATGAACCCTGCCCACAGGGAGTTAACAGTCTACTAGGGGAAACAGGCCTAGGGGAAGCGGTGTGGACAAGTGGCTAGAGCCCGGGCCTGAGAGTCATAAGGACCTGGGTTCTACTCCCGACTCTGCCACTTGTCTGCTGGGTGACCTTAGGCAAGTCACTTAACTGTTCTGTGCCTCAGTTTCCCTCATCTGTAAAAAGGGGATTAAGACTCTGAGCTTCGTGTGGGACAGGGACTGGGTCAAATCTTATTACCTTTCATATTTCTTATTTATATTTTATATTTCATATAATACATTTCGTATTTCATAAATACAATTGAATGAATGAATCTACTCCAGTGCTTAGTACAGTGCCTGGCACATTGTAAGTGCTTAATAAATACCAAAGTTATTATTATCATCATTACAAAGAGAGGAAATAGTAGAGTGTTAATGATATTTACATAGCCATTGTGGGAGTGGGGAGAGTAGAAAGTATTTAATGGGTGCACTGCCAACTGCACAGTTGGCAGAGAGGGGAGTCCGAGAATCAATCATATTTATTGAGCACTTATTATGTGCAGGGCACTGTACTAAGAGCTTAGGAGAGTTCAAGGGACTTGTAGGAGGTGTGATTTTTAGGAGGGTCTCGAAGTTGGGGAGAGTGGTGGATGTTGGATATGAAAAGGTGTGTAAGTCAGGCAGTCAATTGTTTTGAGTGCTTACTGTGTGCTGAGCACTGTACTAAGCACTTGGGAGACTACAATTCAACAATTCACTCATTCAATCATATTGAGCACTTACTGTGTGCAGAGCACTGTACTAAGTGCTTGGGAAAGTACAATACGGCAATAAACAGTGACAGTCCCTGCCCACAACAAGCTCACAGTCTAGAGGGAGAGAGACAGACATCAATACAAGTAAATAAAATGACAGATATGGACATAAAGTACTCTGCTGGGCAGGGGAAAGAACAAAGGGATAAATAAAATGACAGATATGGACATAAGTGGTGGAGGGCTGGGAAGGGGGAAGAGCAAAGGGAGCAAGTCAAGGCGACGCAGAAGGGTGTGGTAAATGAGGAAAAGTGGGGCTTAGTCTGGGAAGGCCTCCTGGAGGAGATGGGCCTTCTATAAGGCTTTGAAGGGGAGGGGAAGAGTCATCGTCTGTGGGATTAGAGGAGGACGAGCGTTCCAGGCCAGAGTCAGTACGTGGGCCAGGGGTCGGCGGTGAGACAGGCAGACAGGCGAGATGGAGGCTCAGTGAGAAGGTTAGCACTATAGAAGCAGCATGGCTCAGTGGAAAGAGTCCGGGCTTTGGAGTCAGAGGTCTTGGGTTCAAATCCCGACTCCATCAATTGTCAGCTCTGTGACTTTGGACAAGTCACTCAATCTCTCTGTGCCTCAGTTACCTCATCTATAAAATGGGGATTAATACTGCAAGGCCCCTCTGGGACAACCTTATCACCATGTATCCTCCCCAGGGCTTAGAACAGTGCTTTGCACATAGTAAGAGCTAAATAAAAGCCATTATTAGTATTATTATATATTAATAATTATTATATTGTTATATTAATTATATGTTAATAATAATTAATAATAATAATAATAATTGGCTGAGATGTGGCTTTAGTGAAAAGAGCTTCTCCTGGGGAGTCAGAGGTCGTGGGTTCTAATTCCGGCTCTGCCACTTGTCAGCTGTATCACTTTGGGCACATCACTTCACTTTTCTGTGCTTCAGTTATCTCGTCTGTAAAATGGGGATGAAGACTGTGAACCCCACGTGGGACAACCGGATCACAATAAATGGACAGTTTCCCTGCCCACAACAAGCTTGCAGTCTAGAGGGTGTCACGACTTGGATTCACATCTTCCCATCAGCTCTGCAGGCGGAAACTAGAGAGCGCAGAGGCCTGGGCTGCTCTTGGGACCCAGGCCCGTGCCAAAGGGGCCTCTGTATCCCCTGCTTCTTCCTGCGGGCCAGGTTATTCCCGGTTTTGTGGCTTCCTGTTCCGGCGTGGAGTTTAAAGCGTGGCTTGTGTGGCCTTAATATGTACCAGCCCCGGGACTCCTTCCAATAGGGGCTTTGTTTGGGACATCAATCGCCGGCCCACATTCGGTCCGTCTGAGGAAAATCACCCGGCGCATTTCTCCGGGAAGCTTGGCTGCTCTTACAAGCGGACGTTGGCCAGACTCCTATCTCCTATTCGGGCGAATTTATTGAGTGTTTACTGTGTGCAGAGCACTGTACTAAACGCTTGGGAGAGAATGATACAGCAATAAGCTGACACATTCCCTGCCCATCTCCTTCATTTCTTTGGTATGAGCCATGAGGAGGTCTTTAACCTGACATTTGCCAGCTCTGTGATCTCGACCCAGTCACTCAACTTCCCTGGGCCTCAGTTTCCTCACCTAATAATGATAATAATTATAATGATGATGATGATGATGGCATTTATTAAGCACTTACTATGTGCAAAGCGCTGTTCTAAGCACTGGAGAGGTCACAAGGTGATCAGGTTGTCACACAGGGGGCTCACAGTCTTCATCCCCATTTTACAGATGAGGTAACTGAGGCAAAGAGAAGTGAAGTGATTTACCCAAAGTCACACAGCTGATAATTGGCGGAGCTGGGATTTGAACCCATGACCTCTGACTCCAAAACCCGTGCTCTTTCCACTAAGCCACACTGCTTCTCTTGTTAAGCACTTGTTAAGCACTTTCCATGTACCAACCACTGTTTTAAGCACTGGGGTAGATACAAGTGAGTGAAGATTGAGACTATGATCCCCACATGGGAAAGGGACAGTGTCCAACCCAATTTGCTTGTATCCATCCCAGTGCTTAGTACAGTGCTTGGCACATAGTAAGCCCTTAACAAATACTACAATTAATCAAGTTGGGCACAGTCCTTGTCCCACCTGGGGCTCATACTCTTATCCCCATTTGACAGATGTGGTCACAGAGACCCAGAGAAGTGAAGTGACTTACCCAAAGTCACACAGCAGATTTGTGGCAGAGCTGGGATGAGAACCCAGGTCGTCCTTACTCTCAGGCCCGTGCTCTATCTGCTAAGCCATACTGCTCACCTCTAAAATGAGGATGCCATACCTGTTCTCCCTTCCCCTTATTCATTCGTTCAGTTGTATTTATTGAGGGCTTACCATGTGCAGAGCCCTGTACTAAGCTCTTGGGAGATCCAATGCCACAGTAAACAGACACATTCCCTGCCCAGTATGAGCTCACAGTCTAGAGGGAGAGCCACAAATGGGACCTGATTTCAGCCCTCAAGGAGCTTCCAGTCTTATGCCATCTAGTCATCTCCGACCCACAGCGACTCCACAGACACATCTCTCCCAGAATGCTCTACCTCCATCCGCAATAATTCTGGTAGTGGATCCATAGAATTTTCTTGGGGAAAAAATCTGAAAGTGGTTTACCATTGCCTTCTTCCACATGGTAAACTTGAGTCTCCACCCTCAATTCTCTCCCCTGCTGCTGCTGCCCAGCACAAGTGAGTTTTGACTTATAGCAGATGGCCTGCCACGCGCTAGCCACTGCCCAAGCTAGGAATTCCATGGGTATGCCTCTGCTTCACTCTCCCTCCTGTAGCTGAGACTGGTAGAGGACTGGAAACTCTCCAGGTGCCAACGTGAGAGGGGACTCAAGGAGCTTAGTGTGGCTCAGTGGAAAGAGCATGGGCTTTGGAGTCAGAGGTCATGGGTTCAAATCCCGCTCCGTCAATTGTCAGCTGTGTGACTTTGGGCAAGTCACTTAACTTCTCTGGGACGATTAAGACTGTGAGCCCCCGTGGGACAACCTGATCACCTTGTAACCTCCTCAGCGCTTAGAACAGTACTTTGCACATAACAAGTGCCTAATAAATGTCATTATTATTATTAGTAAATTCTCCCAAGTGCTTAGTAAAGTACGCTATACATTATAGGCCCTCACAACCCTTGATTGAGTGTTTCAGTTGATCGGCTTTATTTCTGCTCCACTCTCCTTGGTTTTTTTATTTTCTCCAAGACAAACCATAGAAGTGTTTGCCTTAAACAAGCGTGGGCTTCCAGGTCGACCAGTGTCTCAGAAAAGTCCTGAGGCCGACATAAAGTGTGCTTCCAGGTCCCTTCAAGGCCCTGCTGAGAGCTCACCTCCTCCAGGAGGCCTTCCCAGACTGAGCCCCTTCTTTCCTCTCCCCCTCGTCCCCCTCTCCATCCTCCCGTCTTACCTCCTTCCCTTCCCCACAGCACCTGTATATATGTATATATGGTTGTACATATTTATTACTCTATTTATCTATTTATTTATTTATTTTACTTGTACATTTCTATCCTACTTATTTTATTTTGTTGGTATGTTTGGTTCTGTTCTCTGTCTCCCCCTTTTAGACTGTGAGCCCACTGTTGGGTAGGGACTGTCTCTATGTGATGCCAATTTGTACTTCCCAAGCGCTTAGTACAGTGCTCTGCACATAGTAAGCGCTCAATAAATACGATTGATTGATTGATTGATTGACCAGAATCTCATCGGAAGGCCTGGAGTCGATCCAAAGTGGGCTTCCAGGTCGACCGCGTCTTACCAGAAGGCCTGGAGCTAATCCAGAGTGGGCTTTCAGGTCGACCAGCATCTCACCAGAAAACCTGGGGCCGATCCAAAGTGGGCTTCCAGATCAACCAACGTCTTTCCAGAGACCTGGGGCCAATCCAAAGTGAGTTTTTAGCTCGACTAGTGTTTTACCAGGAGGCCTGGAGCCGATCCAGAGTGGGTTTACAGGTCAGCTAATGTCTCACCAGAAGGCCTGGGACCCTAAGCTCATTGTGGGCAGGGAAAGTGTCCCTTTATTGTTCAATTGCATTCTCCCAAGCACATAGTTCAGTGCTCTGCACATAGTAAGCACTCAAAAAAGTGCTTACTTACTGAGAAGCAGCGTGGCTCAGTGGAAAGAGCACGGGCTTTGGAGTCAGAGGTCAGGGGTTCAAATCCCGGCTCTGCCAATTGTCAACTGTGTGACTTTGGGCAAGCCACTTAACTTCTCTGTGCCTCAGTTACCTCATCTGGAAAATGGGGATGAAGACTGTGAGCCCCCTGTGGGACAACCTGATGGCCTTGTAACCTCCCCAGCGCTTAGAACAGTGCTTTGCACATAGTAAGTGCTTAATAAATGCCATTATTATTATTATTATTATTTTAAAATATGATGATTGAATGAATGAGGCTGATCCAAAATGGGCATGCAGATCTACCATGTTGCCAACTTGTACTTCCCAAGCACTTAGTACAGTGCTCTGCACACAGTAAGCGCTCAATAAATACAACTGATTGATTGACCAGTGTCTGTCAACCCAATTTGCTTGTATAATAAAGGCTTTGCTTAATAAATGCCATTATTATTATTATTATTATCCACCCCAGCACTTGGTACAGTGCCTGGCACATTGTAAGCACTTAATACCATTATTATTATTATTATTATTAAGACCTGAGGGCTGAGGCCTGGCTAGATGCAAATTAATCAGGTTAGACACAGTCCCTCTCTCATATGGGGCTCACACTCTTAATCCCCATTTTTTACAGTGGAGGTAACTGAGAAGTGAAGTGACTTGCCCCATGTCATGCAGCAGACAAGTGGCAGGGCTGGGATTAGAACCCATGACCTTCTGACTCCCAAGCCCATGCTCTATCCACTATACTGTGCTGCTTCTCATATTGGTGAAGTTCTAGAATGGCTGATAATGTTCCGCCTTTATTCTCCTCTTGAGTGTTGACAGACTTGTGAAGTTGTCATCATCTCAGCAGAGCAGGTGAAGCCCCCTGGACTATTTGATTTTATTTATTGTACCCAGTAGGAAATGCCCTACTGGGACATCCTCTGTCCCTCCATCAAAGTGCAGCTGAAACACTGCAGGGTCAGTGTCAGTGTCCAGCCTGATTTATTTGTATCCATACCAGTGCTTACTACAGTGCTTGGCCCAGAGTAAGCACTTGACAAATACCACAATTTTTATTATTGTTATTACCACAGCTCTTCCAGGAAGCCTTCCTCTTTTCCCAATCTGGTTCCTCCTTCCTAACTCCCAGCGTGGTGTCCCAACTTCACACTGAAATAGTCACCGGGGGAACCCTTCTGTTCATAATCAATCAATCAATCATATTTATTGAGCACTTACTGTGTGCAGAGCACTGTACTAAGTGCTTGGGAAGTACAAGTTGGCAACATACAGAGACGGTCCCTACCCACAGTCTAGAAGGGGGAGACAGAGAACAAAACAAAACATATTAACAAAATAAAATAAATAGAATAGATATGTACAAGTAGAATAAATAAATAGAGTAATAAATGCAAACAAACATATATACATATATACAGGTGCTGTGGGGAAGGGAAGGAGGTAAGGTGGAGGGGGAGAGGGAGGGGCATGGCATAGTGGATAGAGTCTGAGCCTGAGAGTCACAAGGTCATGGGTTCTAATCCCACCTCCCCCACTTGTCTTCTGGGTGACCTTGGGCAAGTCACTACACTTCTCTGGTCCTCAGCTTCCTCATCTGTATAATGGGGATTGAGACCGTGAACCCCATGTGGGATAGGGACTGTGTCCAACCCGATTAACTCATACCTACCTCAGAGCTCAGAATAGTGCTTGGCACATAGTAAGCGCTTAACAAGTACCATAATTATTATTAACTAATTATTATTAATGACTCCCACATCCACTATATTAGTAGTTAATCATGTAGATATCTGTTTTTCATTTCTTTTCTGTCGGGAAGGAATTTTGTGTCAGTTTACCCCACTATTTTGCCTTGAGGGCAGGTATGCTGTCTATCATCTCTACTGTATTCTCCTAAGCACTTACTACAGTGCTCTGTGCCCAGACTGTAAGCTCCCTAAGACCAGGGGTAGTGTCTATCTATTATATTGTCCACTCCCAAGCATTCAGCACAGTGCTTTGCACACAGGAGACTGTAAGGACATGGATCAGTGCTCTAAATGCAGTAAGATGTAATCTTTATAAGGGCAGTGATCATGTCTTCCAACCTTACTGTGCTCTCCCCATAGTAGTACAGTGCTCTGCACACAGTTGTCCAGTACATAGAATTGGTTGATTAATGAATCCCTCATCCAGAACTTTCTCTTTCCCACCTGCGAGTTTGTGCCCAGGGCATACCCGCACCAGAAGGAAAAAGCCTGAGGAATGTTGTGTGAGGATGGAAGTGTTATCTCTTTGGTTTAATCCTCAAATAACCCTCACAAATCTCCTGCACTTCATGCGTCAGCCTGATCGGAGGTGAGGTGAAGTTCTCAGGGGAGCACGTGACTTCGATCCATCCATCACTGGTATTTATTGAGCACTTACTATGTGCAGAGCTCTGTACTAAGGTGCTATTGATGCCTGTTTACTTGTTTTGATGTCTGCCCCTTCTAGAATGTAAGCCCATGGTGGGCAGGGATTGTCTTTCTTTGTAGCTGAACTGCACAGTCCAAGGGCTTAGTACAGTGGGGGCGGGGGGGGAGGGGGAGAAATCCCAAAATGATCCAGGCAGCTGCGTTGTTGTATTTGTGATTTACAGACTTCCGTAGTTTATTTATTCACCACTTCCTCCTCCTGCCTGTAAATTATTTAAGCTTAAACTCTCTGAGGGCACGGATCATGTCTCCTAACTCTCTTGTCATCCCCTAAGGGCTCAATCCAGTAGTCTGTGCACAGTAGACTGGAAGCAACTTGAGGGCAGGGATCTTGTCTACTTGATTGTACTCCCCCCAAAACTCAGTACAGCATTCTACACACTGTAGTTTTGATTTAGCTATTATCCTAGAGAAAGAAGACAATCATCAGATAGGGTTTTAGGCCATGAGATTTCCGGCCTGACAGTGAAGACAATTTCTTTGTAATTCATTTCAGGGAAATTTGTTAGGGCCATGTAGCTAGTATTCCATGGCTTCGTAAACATGCAAACAGAGAAGATTTTAATTTCTGGGAGTGATGAAATGAGTGAAATATGATTTGCTGATATGGTTTGCTGATTCTTTCTACTGATCCATGTAGTCCCTTCTGGCGAAGCAGCGTGGCCTAGTGGAAAGAACAAGGGCTGGAGTTAGGACCAGCTCCGACATCTGTCTGCTGTTTGACCTTGGGGAGATCACTTAACTTTTCTATGCCTCAATTTCCTCATCTGTAAAATGGTGATTTGGTACCCCTTCTCCCTCCTACTTAAATTGTGAGCCCCGTGTAGGACAGGGACTGTGTCCACCTTGATTATCTGTTACCTACCCCAGTGCTATGAGAAGCAACATGGCACCACAAGCCTGGGAGTTAGAAGATCATGGGTTCTAATCCCAGCTCCATTCACTTCTCTGGTCCTCAGTTCCCTCATCAGTAAAATGGGGATTAAGACTGTGAGCCCCATGTGGGAAAGGGACTGTCCAACCAAATTTGCTTATATCCACCCCAGCGCTTAGTACAGTGCCTGGTACATAGTAAGCACTTAATAAATAGCATAATTATTATTAATTCTTAATACAGTCACTGGCAAGAGGTAAGCACTTAACAAATAGCACACTTGTTATTATTTTTCCTCACTAAGCCTCTCTCTCATCTCTCTGTTTTCCTTCGGCACGCGCCCTCCTGCGTGTCTGGAAAGTCCTCTCATCCGGCAGACTGCTGCTTTCCCCATCTTTAAAGTCCTACGAAGTTACATCTCCTCCAGGAGGCCTTCACTGAATCAATGGTATTTATTGAGCGCTTAGTCAGTCAATCGGATTTGTTGAGTGCTTAGTGGTGCAGAGAACTGGACTGAGTACTTGGGAGAGGACATTAGAACAATAAACATATTCCCGGCCTAAGACAAGCTTACAGTCTATTGTATGCAGGCCAATGTACTAAACGCTGGGGAAATTATAATAGAGTGGCCAGACATGTTCCCTTCCCACAAGGGGCTTACAGTCTTCAGGAGGAAACAAATAGTAAAGTGAATAGTAGAATAGAAGGATATGGATATTGTTTAAGTGCTCACTATGTGACAGGCACTGTACTAAGCGCTGGAGTAGATCCAAGATAATGGGATTGGACCCAGTCCCTGTCCCACATGGGGCTCACAGTCTTAATCTCCATTTTACAGATGAGGTAACTGAGGCCCAGAGAGTATCAGCGTTTATGAAGTACACGACCAAGCTCATAGTTGATGCACAGGGGATATGAGGGCTTAGGGAAGGCTCCTTGGAGGAGGTGTGATTTTAGGAGGGTTTAATCTCACATCTTCCCAAATTATTTCCCCTTCAGACGCTGCTTCAGTAATTCCGTGTTACCTAAGCAATGGGTTTGTCTCCCTCTCCTTTCCAGCCACTGGTCTGGTCTCAGTTGGCTGGGGCCTCTGTCAGATTTTATCGAGTGCCTTACTGTGTGCAGCGCACTGTACTAAATGCTTGGGAGGGTACAATATGACAGAGTTGGTAGACACGTTCCCTGCCCACAGAAAGCTCACAGTCACGCTATTTCATTAACGTGGCCTAGTGGATAGAGCCCGGGTGTTCGAATCAGAAAGACCTGGATCTTAATCCAGGCTCTTCCTCTTGTCTATGGTATAAACTTGGGTAAGTCATTTCACTTCTCTGTGCCTCAGTTTCCTCATTTGTAAAATGGAAATTCAGACTTTGAGCTCCGCATGGAACAGGGTCTGTGTCCAACCTGATTAGCTTGTATAATAATTATTATTACTATACTCTAAAAATTATAGGCCTATATCATCCCTCGATAAAACTATGCTTTCATTTTTATACCTGGGCCATCAGACCTATTTATAGATAAATTTGGAGGGGGGGCGGCGGAGTAGAACCAAGCAATAGAGTAGTCATTTATCAAGATTGACATGAAAACAAATATTATTCTAGTAAGGAGAGGAAATTCTCTGTAAAGCCTGTTCAGGAAAGGCATTTAGTCCACCTCACCAACTTCCTGAGCAGCTCCATCCAAATAAAATCAAACTGTTCTCCTAAATAAGGTCATTGCAAAAAATGATTAGGAAGCCGATGTGTCGACTCTTCTCTGAACAGAGTCATCACAGTCCCATTTACATTGGCTGTTTTAATAGTCTTAAGGCCTCTAAAACAGCCCTGTTTGGAAAGCAAAATAATTTTGGCGAAGGGTCCGATTGGCTCTTGATTTCTCCCTCCTGGATGACTTTGGTGATTTATTTCCCTCCACCTAGTGATGGAGATGGTTTTATACAGGGGGTTTGTTGCAGCTAAGTGAAGGAGAACATTTAGTGTCTGTGCGTTTCACAAACTTCCTTAGAAATGGACACTCGTTAAGGTGTCTTAGCTAATTGGAAGGGCGATGACGAGTGCTTTAATGGGGCAAAAATTAGTGAGGCTTAGGTAATGACGTCATTAAAATGAGAAAGATTTGGGGTTTTTATTTGCCACCTGCAAACAGAACGTAGGCTTGCAGTGTATGAGGGCAGTACAGGGCTTATTGATCTCCAGCGATTACCTACCTTTCATTCATTCATTCAGTCGTATTTATTTACACATTCAGTTGTATTTACAGTGCCTGGCACATAGTTATGTGCTTAACAGATACCATTATTATTATTATTATTATTATTATTTATAATATTTGTTAAGCGCTTACTATGTGCCAAGCACTGTTCTAAGCACTAGAGTAGATACAAGGTAATCAGGTTGTCCCATGTGAGGCTCACAGTCTTAATCCCCATTTACGAGCACTTACTGTGTTTGGAGTACTGTATTAAGCGCCTGGGAAAGTACAATACAACAATAAACAGAAACATTCCCTGCCCACAACCAGTTGACAGTCTAGAATCGGGGAGACAGACCTCAGTACAATTCAATAAATGACAGATATGGACATAAGTGCTGTGGGGCTGGGAGCTGGGATGAATAAAAGGAGCAAATCAGGGTGATGTAGAAGGGAGTGGGAGAAGAGGAAAGGGGGGCTTAGTCTGGGAAGGCCTCTTGGAGGAGGTGTGCTTTCAGTAAGTTTCAAAGGAGGGTCGAGTACCTGCTTAAAGACTATCCACAGATCACTGGAGGATAGATAACTGTTAAGTGCCAGATTGCTAGGGCGTCATAATTATCACCAGTTAAGACACTGAGAAGTTGAGTGGTATAATAATAATAATAATAATAATAATAATAATAATAATAATAATAATAGCATTTATTAAGCGCTTACTACATGCAAAGCACTGTTCTAAGTGCTGGGGAGGTTACAAGGTGATCAGGTTGTCCCATGTGGCGCTCACAGTCTTAATCCCCATTTTACAGATGAGGTAATTGAGGCCCAGAGAAGTTAAGTGACTTGCCCAAAGTCACACAGCTGACAATTGGAGCCAGAGTTTGAACTCATGACCTCTGACTCCAAAGCCCGTGCTCTTTCCACTGAGCCACACTGAAAAGAGCTTGAGCCTGGGAGTCAGATGGCCTGGGTTCTAATCCTGGTTTGGCCATTTGCCTGCTGTGTGACCTCGGGCAAGTCACTTAACTCCTCTGGGCCTCAATTCCCTCATCTGCAAGATGGGGATTCAATACCTGTCTTCCCTCCTACTTAGGGAGAGCCAAGGGAGCAAGTCAGGGTGATGCAGAAAGGAGTGGGCGATGAAGAAAAAGGGGCTTAGTCTGGGAAGGTGTCTTGGAGGAGATTTTGTTTTAAGCATCATCTTTAGTTGTCTTGAAGGCCTGCCATGTGCAGAGCATGAGCTGATTGCCTGACTCTGCCCTTTTTTGTCTGCTTGTGGTATATGGGGCTCTCTCTGTCTGTTTTTCCTCTGCCCCCAATCACCCAGGCCGGGACCAGGGAATAATAATAATAATTTTGGTATTTGTATTTTGGTATTTATAAGCGCTTACTATGTGCCAAGCACTGTTCTAAGCACTGGGGGAGATACAAGGTAATCAAGTTGTCCCACGTGGGGCTCACAGTCTTAATCCCCATTTTTCAGGTGAGGTAACTGAGGCACAGAGAAGTTAAGTGACTTGCCCAAAGCCACACAGGTGATAAGTGGCAGAGCCGGGATTAGAACCCATGACCTCTGACTCCCAAGCCTGCGCTCTTTCCACTGAGCCACGCTGCTTCTCGGGGGCTCAGGACTCTTTCCCCTGACCCCGGCAGTCGAGGGGGAGGGGAGCCCATCTTTGGCTCCAGCGATGAAGACCCCATCCTCCGGAAAGGGTTAAAGATGTTGGCAATAATGATAATAAAAATAACTCTGGTTCTTATTAAGTGCTCATTACGTGGCAGGCACTGTACTAAGCACTGAGGTGGATGCAAGCAAATCAGGTCAGACACAGTCCCTGTCCCACATGTGGGCTCACAGTTTCAATCCCCATTTGACAGATGAAGACAGAGCACATAGTGGATAGAGCCCAAGCCTGGGAATCGGAAGGACCTGGGTTCTAATCCTAGCTCTGCCACTTGCTGGCTGTATGACCTTGGACAAGTCTCTTCACTTCTCTGTGCCTCAGTTACCTCATCTGTAAAATGGGGATGAAGACTGTGAGCCCCACCTGGGACAGGGACTGTGTCCAACTCCTCCAACCAGTTAACTCAAGTTAGTCAGTGGTATTTATTTAGTGTCTACTATGTGCAGAACACTGCATTAAGTGCTTCGGAGAGTTTAATACAGCGGAATTAGCAGAAGTGTTCCTTACCCATAACGAGTTTCCAGTCTAGACTGATGATCCACACAGAATCAGCAATCCCAGAGCTCTTCCAACCATTTGGAAAGGGGGGGTGGAAATCTGTCAGTGATAGACTAGCAGTAGCAGAAGTAATGGTATTTATTGTGCTCTCCCTGGTTCCTGTGCACACTTGTACATATTTATTCTATTTATTTTATTCTGTTAATATGTTTTGTTTTGTTCTCTGTCTCCCCCTTCTAGACTGTGAGCCCACTGTTGGTTAGGGACCGTCTCTATATGTTGCCAACTTGTACCTCCCAAGTGCTTAGTACAGTGCTCTGCACACAGTAAGCGCTCAGTAAATACTATTGAATGAATGAATGAATGAACCAAGTGATAAGCGCTTAGTACAGTGCTCTGCACACAGTAAGCGCTCAATAAATGATTGAATGAATGAATGAATCCAGGTTTGTGTCAGTCAATTGTATTAATTGAGATCTGTGCTAGGCACTTGGGAGGGTTCAATAAAGCAATAAACAGCCACATTTCCTGCCCATAGTTAGCTTATAGTTTAGAGGGAGTGTCCTGGGTGTGCTCAGTAGCTGGTGGTTTCTTGAGCAAGGGTGAGCCATCTCTATATGTTACCAACCTGTACTTCCCAAGCGCTTAGTACAGTGCTCTGCACACAGTAAGCGCTCAATAAATATGATTGAATGAATGAATGAATGAATGAGTGGGGATGGGTTTCTGTGCACAGGAATAGCAGTGTTGCTTAGTGGATAGAGCCGGGGGCTGGGAGTCAAAAGGACCTGGGTTCTAATTCCAGCTCTGCCACATATCTGCTGTGTGACCTTGGACAAGTCACTACACTGGTCCTCACTTCCTTCATCTGTATAATGGGGATTAAGATGTTGAGCCCCACGTGGGACAGAAACTGTGCCCAACTTGATTTTCTCATATCCACCCCAGGGTATAGAACAGTGCCTGGCACATAGTAAGCACATAGCAAATACTACAATTATTATAATAATAATTATTATTATGTCTGCTGTGCGACCTTGGGCAAGTCACTTAACTTCTCTGGGCCTCAGTTACCTCATCTGTAAAATGGAGATTAATCAATCAATCAATCAATCAATCAATCGTATTTATTGACCACTTACTGTGGGCAGAGCACTGTACTAAGTGCTTGATTAAGATTAAGATTAAGATTAAGATTTTGAGCCCTATTTGGGACAGCGACTGTGTCAAACCTAATTAACTTGTATCTATCCCGGTGCTTAATACAGTGCTTGGCATACAGTAAGCACTTAATAAGTACCATAATGATGAAGATTATTATTATCATTATTATTATTATTACGAGAGTCTTCTTCATGGAGGCTGCTGTGGTCACAAAAGGGATATTGAAGCTCACCCTTGTTCTCTGCTCAGCCTATTTCATTAGTCACTTGTCATTATTTACAAAAGATAATTTTACTGATTTAAAGTGTGTTTTGAGAGGAAAAGTAAAATATGGGGCACCGGCAAAGTCTTTTGTGTTCCTGGGAAATGTGAAACCAGAAGCTCTGCTGAAACGATGTGGGCTGTAAATGTAGTTTATATGGAAAAGATCCCTGCTGACATATGGAAACATGACAGAGTATAAATAGTGTGGCTTAGTGGAAAGACCCCGGGCTTGGGAGTCAGAGGTCATGGGTTCTAATCCCGGCTCTGCTGCTTGTCAGCTGTGTGACTTTAGGCAAGTCACTTAACTTCTCTGTGCCTCAGTTACCTCATTTGTAAAATGGGGATTAAGACTGTGAGCCCCACGTGGGACAACCTGATCACCTTGTATCTACCCCAGCACATAGAACAGTGCTTTGCACATAGTAAGTGCTTAATAAATGCCATCATTATTATTATTATAACAAATACCAATATCATTATTATTAAATGCCAGGGAACATGGGATTATGAGACACTGAAAATCTCATTTTTTGACTGTTGTTATTAATAACATTATATTGTTAAGCTCTTATTGTGTGTCAAGCACTGGGGTAGATATATGTCAGTCAGGTAGGACACAATCCCTGTACCACGTGGGACTCAGCCTAAGGGGGATGGAGAACAGGTACTGAATTCCCATTTTGCAGTTGAGGAAACTGAGGTCCAGCAAAATGAAGCGACTTGCCTAAGGCCACACAGCAGGCAAGCGGCAGAGATGGGATTCGAACCCAGGTCTCCTAATTCCTTGGTCCGTGCTCTTTCCAACAAGCCACGCCGTTTCTCAACAAGTACCATCCATTGGTTGACTGATAGCAGTGCTCTTTACTGAGTGCAATGCAGTCTACTAAGCACTGTGGTACGACAGGACCCCACTCTCTGCCTTCTAGGAGCATTTAATGTGATGAGGGAGAGAGTCAGAAAGAAAGCATTCTGTTATTATAATTATTATTATTGTTGCTATTGTCCACCCTCAGTGGGAACAGGAGGAAGCATAAAGCCACCACAAGTAGTTGAAGAAATAATTTTCTTTGTAAATAATGATAATAATAATGATGATGGTATTTGTTAAGTGCTTACTATATTCCAGGCACTCTTCAAAGTGCTAAGGTAGATAGAAGACAATCGGGTTGAACCCAGTCCCTATACCACGTGGGGCTCACAGTCTTAGTCGCTATTTTACACATGAGGGAACCAAGGCACAGAGGAGTGAAGTGACTTGCCCAAGGTCACACAGCAGAAGAGTGGCAGAGATGGGGTCAGAACCCTTGATCTTCTGACTCCCAAGCCCGGGCTCTATCCTCCTTAGTACATGTTTAATACAGTGCTCTGCACACAGTAAGAGCATAATAAATATGATTGAATGAATGAATGCTGGTAGTCTTTAGAGTGGACATGAATGCGTAAGTGCTAAGGATGGATGATAGGGACACCACCCTCCCCCCCGCCGCACCTTGCCTGCGACAGAAATTAATCAGGGAAGGCTTTCTGGAGGAGGTGGGTGGGAAAAGCCGTGGTCTTGTGGATTTAGGGATTGGACAGACAGGAGGCAAAAGTAGAGTTGGGAGGCGGAAGAATCTCCCTGCCATCATCTTGACTTTACGATTCTTGGACAGGTTGTGAGCTCCTTGGGCCGGCCGACTCTCCCCTTGAGGGAGTGTGTTTGTGTGTGTGTAAAAAACACACACTCAAATGTAAAATAAGCAAGTCTGAGGGAAACACATTACTGGAAGAATCTCTCTGGACAGCTATTCTGGATACAAAGCTGCAGGGGTTTTTGTTTGTTTACGTTTTTTTTTAAATGGCATTTGTTAAACACTCACTATGTGTCACACACTGCTCTAAGTGCCGGGGTAAATACAAGTTGATCACATGAGGGTCCCAGTCTACATATTCCCCAGCTCAATGGGTAGGTAGGTCTTCGGGAAGACAGACAACCGTTTGGCAAGAATTCACCTCTTAATCTAGATTTTTGTCAATTGAAATTGGTTTATCATTTCAGAGGAATTCGTAACTTTCCAAATGACTGATAAGATGTGTTTGGAAGTGAAGGAGGTAATTTCAATTGAAACTCCAAGCAAGCTAGTCAGATTCAATTAAAAGGTTTAAGTTTTAAGTGATAGAAGCCATTATGCTTTTGATTCCACAGCTTTCAGCCTCCTGGAAGACAGAATAGGGAGCTGGGTTCCCCTTAGATAACGAGCAGATCATCACCATTGTCTGGTGGTATTTATTGAGTACTTAGTGTGTGCAGAGCACTGTACTAAGCACTTGGGAGCATCATAATCATATAAAATTCTTCTCATGAAGCAGCGTGGCCCTATGTAAAGAGCCCGGGCTTTGGAGTCAGTGGTCATGGGTTCAAATCCCGGCTTCACCAACTGTCAGCTGTGTGACTTTGGGCAAGTCACTTAACTTCTCTGTACCTCAGTGACCTCATCTGTAAAATGGGGATTAAAACTGTGAGCCCCCCACGGGATGACCTGATCACCTTGTAACCTCCCCAGCACTTAGAACAGTGCTTTCCACATAGTAAGCGCTTAACAAATACCATCATTATTATTGTTTTTAAAGGGGAGTCGTGACTTGTAGCAGAAGGCCTTCCACTCACTAGCCACTGGTCAAGCTAGGAGTGGAATGGGTCGCTGTGTCGCTGTCCATGGACTGTGTCCATGTGGTAAACTCTGTCTTTCTATGCTGTAAACTCATTGTGGCCAGGGGTGTGTCTGTTTATTGTTATATTGAACTGTCTCAGGTGCTTTGTACAGTGCTTTTCTCACAGCAAGCACTCAAGAAATATGATGAACTGACTGGTTGATTATCTTGTATCTATTCCAGTGCTTAGAGCAGTGCCTGGCACATCGTAAATGCTTAACAAATTCCATTAATTAAAAAAACAAAGAAAGCAATCTCCCTGCCAGCAAAGGACTTGTACTTGAATGGAGAAAACAGACAACCGTTAATTCCCAACGTGGGAGAAAATCGATCAGTCAGTGGTATTGATTGAGCACTTGTGTGCAGAGCACTGTTTCTTGTATGCAGAGCACTGTTTTAAGCACCCTGGAGCGTACTAGATGCAGCAGGGCCTAGTGGAAAGAGCAGAGGACCTGTGTTCTAATCCTGCCTCTGCCTCTTGCCTTCCGTGTGACCTTGGGTAAGTCACTGACTTCTCTTAGCCTTAGTTCCCTTATCTGTAAAATGGGGATATGATATCTGTCCTCCCTCCTACTTACAATGTGAGCCACATTTGGGACCTGATGATCTTGTGTCTACCCCAGGGCTTAGTACAGTGCTTGGCACACAGTAAGTGCTTAACAAATGCTATCATTATTATTATTACTCAGTAGAGTTGGAAGACATGATCTCTGTCCATAACAGGCTAACAATCCAGAGGAATGAATCAGGATTATTTTTTAAGCACTTTCTGTGCACAGAGCACTGTATTAAGTGCCTGGGAGAGTGCAATAGATGTGATTCATACTTCCCAAGTGCCTAATACAGTGCTCTGAACACAGTAAGCACTCAATAAATATGATTGAAAGAATGAATGAATGATTCCTGCCCACAAGGAACTTATGTCTGCAGAAATAGACATATCCTAAAATAGAACAGGGGAATAGTAATGATAATAATAATAATAAAGGTATTTATTAAGTGCTTACTATGTGCCAAGCACTGTTCTAAGCACTGGGGTAGATATAAGGTAATCAGGGGTCCCATGTGGGTCTCACAGTCTTAATCTCCATTTTACAGATGAGATAACTGAGGCACAGAGAAGTGAAGTGGCTTGCCCAAGGTCACACAGCCAGACAAGTGGCAGAGCCGGGATTATAACCCATGTCTTCTGACTCCCAAACCTGGGCTCTTTCCATTAAACCACATTGCTTCTCTAATAGTAAAATAGTGAAGTAGTATGTAGGAAATAGTATAGAAAGTAATACAAAGCTTTAAGCTTGTTGTGGACAGGGATTGTGTCCATTTATTGTTATATTGTCCTCTCCCCAGTGGTTAGTACAGTGCTCTGCACAAAGTAAGTGTTCAATAAATGTGATTGAATGAATGAAAGTGCCAATAGATCAGAAATATGGGAATTAAATAGCTGAAAAAGTAATTATTCATTCAATCGTATTTATTATTAATCATATTCATTAATATTTATTGTTCATGTATTCATTTATTATTAATCATATTTATTATTATTATTGCGATTATTATTTATTACATAAACAATTATGTATTTGTACCTTTGATTAATCAAATAAATAGAAAGTTGGCCTCTGAACAATAAGGTACAGAAGTGGTAAGCATGGATTTGGGGAATTTTTCAGGGAATGGCCTCTTTAGCACTTATTGTTCATTCATTCAATGGTATTTATTGAGCTCTTACTCTGTGTGGAGCAGTGTGCTAAGTGCTTGGGGGAATATGATACAGCAATAAATGGGCACATTTCCTGCCCACAACGACCCTGGAGTGGGGAGAAACAGGAGGCAGGGAGGTCAGAGAGGAAGCTGATGCAGTCATTCATTCAATTGTATTTATTGAGCGTTCACTGTGTGCAGAGCACTGTACTTAGTGCTTGGGAAGTACAAATCGACAACATATAGAGACAGTCCCTACCCAACAATGGGCTCACGGTCTAGAGAAGCAGCGTAGCTTGGTGGAAAGAGCACGGGCTTTGGAGTCAGATGTCATGGGTTCGAATCCCGACTCTGCCACATGTCTGCTGTGTGACCTTGGGCAAGTGATTTCACTTCTCTGAGCCTCAGTGACCTCATCTGTAAAATGGGGATTAAGATTGTGAGCCCCACATGGGACAAACTGATCACCTTGTATCCTCCCCAGTGCTTAGAACAGTGCTCTGCACATAGTAAGCGCTTAACAAATGCCATTATTATTATTATTATTATTATAGAAACGATGGGCTTGCATTCATTAAGGCGCGATGGAATTAATCTTTGGATTAACATCATAGCACTTTGGATGAAGAAGAAAGGGTGAATTATAGTGATGTGAAGGTGGAACCGTCAGGATGCAGGGACAAATTGAATATGAGGTTGAATGAGAGAGCGGAGTCAAGGATAACGCCGAGGTTCTGGAGTCATGAGACAGAGGGGATAGTGGTAACGTCTACAGTGACAGGAAACTTGGGGGAGGACAGGGTCTATGGGAAGATGAAGACCTGTTTTGGACATGTTAAATTGAATCACATGACATTTCAACCTTCCACCTGTCCCAGGCCGGGAGAAGTTGAAATGACAGTAAGATTTCGCTTCATCTATGTTTCCCAAACCTGTTCACATCTGTGATCTCATTTGAGGTTCACAACATTCCTGTGAGGTAAAAAGAGTCAGTCGTTGCTCTCCTTATGTTCTAGACATGTCTACTAATGCGTTTGAACTCTCTCTACTGCTCTGAACACAATTAGGCCTTGAATAAATGAATAAATGAATAAATGATGCCTGATTGATGGTGCTCAACCTCATTGCTTATATTCATTCAATCGTATTTATTGAGCTCTTACTGTGTGCAGAGCACTGTACTAAGCGCTTGGGAAGTACAAGTTGGCAACATATAGAGATGGTCCCTACCCAACAACGGACTCACCGTCTAGAAGACGGGCTCACATGCTGGCTTGGCCACTTGTCTGCTGGGTGACCTTGTGTAAGTCACTTCACTTCTCTTTGCCTCAGTTACCTGATCTGTAAAATGAGGATTGAGACTGTGAGCCCCATGTGGAATAGGGACAGTTCCAACCTAATTTGCTTGTAACTATCCCAGCGCTTAGTACAGTGTCTGGCACACAGTAAGCGCTTAACAAATACCACAGTTACTTATACATGGATATATTCAATTGTCCTTTTGTTTATTTAACTAAATCCACCTGGCATCATCATCATCAATCGTATTTATTGAGCGCTTACTGTGTGCAGAGCACTGTACTAAGCGCTTGGGAAGTACAAGTTGGCAACATATAGAGACAGTCCCTACCCAACAGTGGGCTCACAGTCTAAAAGGGGGAGACAGAGAACAAAACCAAACATACTAACAAAATAAAATAAATAGAATAGATATGTACAAGTAAAATAAAGAAATAAATAAATGGAGTAATAATAACAAGGTTTCTCCCTGTTCTCTCTTCTGCTGGTCTCCCACATCCGGCCATAAGCCAGGGACATGAGCTTTGTTTCTGCAGTGGACAGAGCACAGGCTTGGGAGTCAGAAGGTCATGGGTTCTAATCTCGCTTCCGCCACTTGTCTGCTCTGTGGCCTCGGGCAAGCCACTTCTCTGTGCCTCATTTACCTCATCTGTAAAATGGGGATGAAGACTGTGAGTCCCATGTGGGACAGGAGCGTATCCAACCCGATTTGCTTGTATCCACCCCTGAGCTTAGTACGGTACCTGGCACATAGTAAGCGCTTAACAGATAGCATCATTATGATTATTATTCTCCCCTTCACATTCTGTACAGTGTTCAGGGGGCTCAGTAGCTCCTATTGATTGAGACTGGAGCCTATAAACTGTAAGCTCATTGAGGGCAGGGAATGTGCCTGTTTATTGTTATGTTGTACTATCTCAAGCGCTTAGTACAGAGTTCTACACACCATAAGTGCTCCAGAAATTGCATTTAGCTTTTATTCTATTTGTTCTGATGACTTGACACCTGTCCACATGTTTTGTTTTGTTGTCTGTCTCCCCCCTTTGAGACTGTGAGCCCGTTGTTGGGTAGGGACCATCTCTTTATGTTGCCAACTTGTACTTTCCAAGTGCTTAGTACAGTGATCTGCACACAGTAAGCACTCAATAAATACAATTGAATGAATGAATAAATACGGCTGGCTGACTGAGATTGAATGGCACCCATGATCTCTTGGAATGCTTCCCTGCAGTCCTCCAGGCTTCATGCAGTGTCCAGAAAAGTTTTCCCTCTCCACTCAGTCTGTTTCCAGGGTGTTTGCTGAGGTGCCGGGAGGTGGGGATAGTTGGGGGAGATGGATCCTCTGCTTGCTGAACTAAACTCTCCTCAGGAAATAATTAATCCGGGCTATTTACTGAGGGCTTTCTGTGTGCAGAGCACTGTACTAAAGGGATGGGAAAGTGCAAGAGTATAAAATTGGTAGACACCATCCCAGTCCACAAGGAGCTTACAGGCTAGAGGGTGAAATAAATAAATTACAGATTAGAACCCAAACAATAAAGTTGTTGGTGAAGCTGTGTCACGTGGACTTTTCATTCAATTGTATTTATTGAGTGCTTACTGTGTGCAGAGCACTGTACTAAGCACTTGAGAAGTACAAGTTGGCAACGTATAGAGACGGTCTCTTCCCAACAACGGGCTCACAGTCTTGAGGTCGATGGCTTCGTCAAGTAGTGGTAATGATCAGAGTGGGATTTAAGTGCTTAATTTGTGCCAATCATGGTACTAAGTGCTGGTGTAAGTTCAAGTTAATCAGGAAAGATCTGCTCTCTGTTCCTCATGGGTTTGCAATCATTCATTCATTCATTCATTCAGTTGTATTTATTAAGCACTTACCGTGTGCAGAGCACTGTCTGTGAGAACCAGCGTAGCCCAGTGGAAAGAGCCTGGGACTGGGAGATGGAGGACCTGGGTTCTAATCCTGCTCCACCACTCACCTATTGTGTGACCTTGGGCAAGTCGCTTCATTTCTCTGGGCCTCAGTTATCTCATCTGCAAAGTGGGGATTCAATCCCCGTTCTCCCTCCTACTTAAACTGTGAAAGCCCCATATGATGATCGTGTATCTACCCCTGCACTTAGTACAGTGCTTGGCACATGGTAAACAACAAATACTAGAATTTTTATTGTGATTATTATTAATAAAGATGTTAAATCCCCATTTTACAGGTGAGGAAACTGAGGCCCACAGAAGCTAAGTGTCTTGTGCAAGGTCACAAGATGACTGTCCACTTAAGTCACTGCTCCTCCTCCCCTCCCCATCACCCCTAATCCCTCCCTCTGCTCTACCCCCTCCCCTCCCCACAGAAGTTGTGCATGTCTATACATACTTACTATTCTATTTATTTTATTAATGATCTGTACATATCTGTGCTTAGAACAGTGATTTGCACATAGTAAGTGCTTAATAAATGCCATTATTATTATTATTATTATTATCTATGATTCTATTTATTTATATTGATGCTACTGATGCTTGTTTACTTGTTTTGACAACTGTCTCCCCCCTTCTAGATTGTGAGCCCATTGTTGGGTAGGAATTGCCTCTGTTGCTGAATTGTACTTTCCAAGCACTTAGTACAGTGCTCTGCACACAGTAAGTGTTCAATAAATATGATTGAATAAATGAATGAATGAATGAAGATAATAATAATAACACTAATAATGGCATTTATAAAGCACTACTATGTGCAAAGCACTGTTCTAAGTGCTGGGGAGGTTACAAGGTGAACAGGTTGTCCCACGGGGGCTCACAGTCTTCATCTGTCTTCACAGATGTCTTTACAGTCTTCATTCTGTTTCCCCCTTCTAGACTGTGAGCCCACTGTTGGGTAGGGACCGTCTCTATATGTTGCCAACTTGTACTTCCCAAGCGCTTAGTACAGTGCTCTGCACACAGTAAGCGCTAAATAAATACGATTGATTGATTGATTGAATGATTCATCCCCATTTTACAGATGAGGTCACTGAGGCCCAGAGCAGTGAAGTGACTTGCCCAAAGTCACACAGCTGACAAGTTCTGGAGCCGGGATTTGAACCCATGACCTCTGACTCCAAAGCCCGGGCTCTTTCCACTGAGCCACGCTGCTTCCACGAGAAATGCAAAGTGGCACATTCCCCAGTGGCAAGGAGCTTATATTCAAATGAATTATTTTCTTATGCAGTAAAATGCCCTGAACATTTGTTTGAGGTAAATTTCCCCTTAATAATAATAATGTTAGCATTTGTTAAGCGCTTATTATGTGCAAAGCACTGTTCTAAGCGCCGGGGGAGATACATGATGATCAGGTTGTCCCACGTGGGGCTCACAGTCTGAATCCCCATTTTACAGGTGAGGTAACTGAGGCTCAGAGAAATTAAGTGACTTGCCCAAGGTCACACAGCAGACATGTGGCGGATCCGGAATTCGAACCCATGACCTCTGCCTCCAAAGCCCGGGCTCTTTCCACTGAGCCACGCTGCTTCTCTTCCCTTCCTCAGTCTCAAAAGCTCCATTAGACAGGTGACCTAATTAGGGGATTCTTTTTTCACCTCTATGAAAAAGAGGTAAAAGTAATTCCAACCTATTTCTGAATTAGAAGGGCAGACCCTTGGTTTCGCCTGCTGCCCCAAAAAGAGCAAGCAAGCGGTAAACGAACGGATTCAATGAGTGGCGAGTTGGTGCTAAGAGCTGTGGAAGACGTGAGAAGCAGCGTGGCTCATTGGGTAGAGCCCAGGCCTGGAAGTAAGAGGGATCTGGCTTCTAATCCCAGTTCCACCACTTGTCTGCTGTGTCACCTCGGACAAGTCACTTCAGTTCTCTGGGCCTCAGTGACCTCATCTGTAAAATGGGTATTAAGACTGTGAGCCCCACGTGCGACAGGGACTGTGTCCAACTCGATTATCTACACTGGTGCTTAGAACAGTGCCTGATATGTAGTAAGCCCTTAGCAAATGCTATTGTTATAATTATTACTATCATTATTATTATTATTACCAGACCCATTTCAGTCCCACCTGGGGCACACAGTCAAGGAGGTAAGTTTGTACTGTGATTATCAGAACTATTAATAATAATAACAATGATGGCATTTATTAAGCGCTTACTATGTGCAAAGCACTGTTCCAAGCGCTGGGGGAGATGCAAGGTCATCACCTTGTCCCCTGAGGGGCTTACAGTCTTCATCCTCATTTTACAGATGAGGGAACTGAAGCACAGAGAAGTTAAGTGACTTGCCCCAAATCACACAGCTGACAAGTGGCGGAGCTCGGATTTGAACCCATGACCTCTGACTCCAAAGCCCGGGCTCTTTCCACTGAGCCACGCTGCTTCTCATTCATTCTTCTTCATTCATTCAATTGCATTTATTGAGCACTTACTGTGTGCAGAGCACTGTACTAAGCGCTTGGGAAGTACAAGTGGACAACATATAGAGATGGTCCCAACCCAACAACGGGCTCACAGTCTAGAAGACGGGCTAACAGTCTAGGAGACGGGCTCATAATCTAGAATGGCGTCTGGGTAAAGTCTTCAATTGGATCTAAGGTGTCCTAGGGGAGTGTTGAAATATACACTGGACAATTACCTTGTCCAAAGCAGCGTGGCTCAGTGGAAAGAGCCCGGGCTTTGGAGTCAGAGGTCGTGGGTTTGAATCCCGGCTCCGCCACATGTCTGCTGTGTGACCTTGGGCAAGTCACTTAACTTCTCTGAGCCTCAGTTCCCTCATCTGTAAAATGGGGTTTGACTGTGAGCCCCACGTGGGACGACCTGATCACATTGTATCCCCCCAGCGCTTAGAACAGTGCTTTGCACATAGTAAGCGCTTAACAAATGCCATCATTATTATTATTATTATTATTATTATTATTATAAAGCAGCGTGACCTAGTGGATAGAACATGGGCCCGGGAGTCAGAAGAGCCTGGATTCAACTCCTGGCTCCACCACTTGTCTGCCATGTGACCTTGGGGAAGTCATTTTTCTATTATTATTACTCTATTTATTTATTTTATTATTCCATATATTCATTTTCTTACTCTATTTTCTTACTATATTTATTTATTTTATTTGTACATATTTAGTCTATTTTATTTTGTTAATATGTTTTGTTTTGTTCTCTGTCTCCCCCTTCTAGACTGTGAGCCCACTGTTGGGTAGGGACCGTCTCTATATGTTGCCAACTTGTACTTCCCAAGTGCTTAGTACAGTGCTCTGCACACAGTAAGCGCTCAATAAATACAATTGAATGAATGAATTTTTCATTATTTATACTGATGCCTGTTTACTTGTTTGGACATATGTCTCCCGCACTTCTAGACTGTAAGCCCGGTGTGGGCAGGAATTGTCTCTGTTGCTGAATTGTTCTTTCCAAGCGCTTAGTACAGTGCTCTGCACAAGGTAAACACTCAATAAATATGATTGAATGAATGAATGAATTATAATACTCTTAGAACAGTGCTTTGCACATAGTAAGTGCTTAACAAATACCATCATTATTATAATAATAATAGTTGTATTTAAGCTGCTTACAGAGAAGCAGCGTGGCTCAGTATAAAGAGCCTGGGCTTTGGAGTCAGAGGTCATGGGTTCAAATCCCGGCTCCACCAATTGTCAGCTGTGTGACTTCGGAAAAGTCACTTAATTTCTCTGGGCCTCAGTTACCTCATCTGTAAAATGGGGATTAAGACTGTGAGCCCCCCCATGGGACAACCTGATCACCTTGTAACCTTCCCAGTGCTTAGAACAGTACTTTGCACATAGTAAGTGCTTAATAAATGCCAACATTATTATTGTTATTATTATTATTATTATCATTACTATATGTCAAGCACTGTACTAAATGCTGGAGTGGACACAATCAAATCGGGTTGGACACAGGCCAACTTCACTTCTCTGTGTCTTAGTTACCTCATCTGTAAAATGGGGATTAAGACTGTGAGCCCCATTTGGGACATGGTCTGGGCCCAACCAGATTTGCTTGTATCTACCCCAGCGCTTAATACAGTGCCTGGAACAAAGTAAGTGCTTAACAAATACCATAAAATTTTTTAAAAAGCAAATCTCTGATAATAGTAACCTTGGGCTCCTCCTTTCTGAAAGTGGCAGCCATTATTTGGAAAGCCTAAATACGTCTAAAATTAAAGTCTTATTCATTTATAAAAATTACAAGGTGCTTGAGGTCAGAGATCATGTCTACTGGTGCTTAGTATGGTAGTACTCAGTAAACAGTGAGCACTCAGGAAATAGCAGTGTGTCATAATGGAAAGAGTATAGGCCTGGTAGCACCAAGACCTGGGTTCTAATCCCGACTCTGCCTCTTTTCTTTACCCTACAAAGCACTGTGGTGGATACGAGCAAATTGGGTGGGACACAGTCCAACTTCAATTCTCTGTGCCTCAGTTCCCTCCTCCATAAAATGGGGTTACCCATGCTTTGTCCCCTCAGACTGTGAACCCCATGTAGGTTGGGGACTGTGTCTGATGTGATTATCTTGTAACTACCCTGGCTGTTAGTATAGTGTTTGGTACGTAGTAAATGCTAAATGAATAGCATTACAATAAGAGCTGTGGAGCTGGGGTGGAGGGGGGGTGAGTATTAAAGTGCTTTAGGGCTACAGACCCAGATCCATGGGCAATACAGAAGAGTGGGTAAATATGGTGCTTAGTACACTGCTCTGCACACAGTAGGTGCTCAATAAATAAGATTGAATGAATGAATGAAAGGTGTGGAAATGAGGTTTTGTCAGGGAAGGCCTCCTGGAAGAGATGTGATTTTAGGAGGGCTTTAAAGGGGGGGAGAATGGTGGTCTGTTAGATATTCATTCATTCATTCATTCGATCATTTTTGTTGAGCGCTTACTATGTGCAGATCACTGTACTAAGCACTTAGAATTGTACAATATAACAATGAACAGACCCATTCCCTGTCCACAATGGGCTTACAGTCTATAGTCAGGGAGACAGACATAAATACAAATAAATATTACGGATATGTACATAAGTGCTGTGGGGCTGGGAAGGGGAAGAGCAAAGGGAGCAAGTCCAACGTGATGCAGAAGGAAGTGGGAGATGAGGAAAAGTTGGGATTAGTCTGGGAAGGCCTCTTGGAGGAGATGGGCTTTCCCCGCCCTACCAGACTGTGAACCTGTTGTTGGGGTTGTTGGGTAGGGATCATCTCTCTATGTTGCCGACTTGTACTTCCCAAGCGCTTAGTACAGTGCTCTGCACACAGTAAGTGCTCAATAAATGATTGAATGAATGAATAAATAAAGCTTTGAAGCAGGGAGAGTCATTGTCAGATTTGAGGAGGGTGGAGATATAACTGTAAGCTCGCTATGGGCAGGGAACGTGTCTGTTTAATGGTGTACTCTCCCAAGCTCTTAGTACAGTGCTCTGCACAAAATAAATGCTCAATAAATACAATCAAATGAATGAATGAATATGACAGAAGAGGAAGTTAATAATAGTGGTATTTGTTAAGCGCTTATTATGTGCCGAGCACTGTTGAAGCAGGAGGTAGACAAGGGGTCAGCGGCAAGACATCTTTCACCTTGTATCAGCGGTGATTTTCTCTTCTACCACCTCACCCCTTAATACAGAGCTTGGAACATCATTAGCGCTCAGCAAATACCACAGTTCTCATCTTTATCGCCACTGATTGATCAGCCGATTGATGGATTGGAGTCTCCCATGGAGAAGGGCAGACCCGCTCGGAGGAGTGGATTCTAGTGCCGATGGCTGGCTCAGCATCACTCGTATTCTCTGTTCCCTCTGAAATGTGAGCTTGTCATGGGCAGGGAATCTGTCTGTTTGGTATTATATTGTCCTCTCCCTAGTGCTTAGTATACTGCTCTGCACACAGTAAGCGCTCAAATAAGATGTTGTGTACCCACTGGGGCCAGAATGCACCGAACAGGCTGGTGGGCAGAGGTGCAGTGCAAGGCAAAGTAGCCACGGAGGGGTTTGACCAAGCACGGACCCCACTGATGGGCGCAGTGACAGATGACCAGGGCCCACACCGGACTGGACCTCATTGCTCCAGAGGGTGGTGACAGTGCTGAGCGCTTGGCACAGTGCTTGGCACATAGTAAGCGCTTAACAAGTACCATCATTAGTAGTAGTAGTAGTAGTCACTACCATGGTCTTCCCAGTTCTCGTTCACCAGAGATTTTTCTGGATTCCCACCAGGCCCATCCACCTCCCAGGACACTTCTTCCCTCAGATGCCTTCCCCGTCCACGGCTCGTCCGCTATGGCCACAACCCATCCGATCTTTGACGTCTGTTGGAGCCGCTCTGATGCTAGTGGTTTGCAGAGCTTTGGTTCAGAGCTTTGGTACACGACAAATCAGGAGGTGGTGAAAACTTTTTTGGGGTTTAATGGTATTTGCTAAGCGCTGACAATGTGCCAGACCCTGTTCTGACTGCTGGGATGGGTACAAGTTAATCAGGTCGGACCGGGTCCCTGTTCTATATAGGACTCACAGTCTTCATTCGGTTGATTCAATTGTATTTATTGAGTGCTTACTGTGTGCAGAGCACTGTACTAAGCGCTTGGGAAGTACAAGTTGGCAACATATAGAGACGGTCCCTACCCAACAGCAGGCTCACAGTCTAGAAGGGGGACTTAATCAAGTCTGGATCAAGTTTCGAAAGTTATCTCTTTACAAACCACAGATCTGGAAAACCCTAGGTGGAATGGTGGAAAAACATCCATGTGGCATCAACTTGAAACGATTAGAGTCCTAGGTAATTACCAGCCTGGCTTTGTTAAGAACAGATCCTGTCAGATAATCTAATTTCTGGGCTCACAGCAATGGATCTGGTTGATAGGGGAAAGCAGTTGACGTAATTTATCTCCACTTTACCAAGAATGAAGAGTCTGTCTCGTGTCAGCAACCTAGGAAACTATAATATCGTAGACCCTATTCGTGCTAAATTGTTTTTAGATGTTTGGTTTTTTAATGGTATTTCTTAAGTGTTTACTAGCACGAGGTACTGTTCTACGCGCTGGGGTAAATTCGAGATAATGTTTGATCACATTCCCAGCCCTCCATGGGGCTCACCGTCTCAATCCCCATTTTACAGATGAGGTCACTGAGGCCCAGAGAAGTGAAGTGACTTGCCCAAGGTCATCCAGCAGACAGGTGGCAGAGCCGGATTAGAACTCAGGTCCTTCTGACTCCCAGCCCAGTTCTGTAACCACTGAGTCATACGGCTTCTCAGCCCTGTGGCAGGGATCTCACCCAAACCATCCACCCCACTGCTTCAAGGCCAACTTGAAGGAGGCCGCAGGAGATTTGTTTCTACTCTTTGCGTTTCTGAAAGAGAAGAACAACCATTGTGGAGATGATAGTGTGCAATACTCGCTGAGGTCTTTTTTGTCCAACAGAATAGGAGACCGTGTGGCCTAGTGGAAAAATCTGGAATTAATTCATTCATTCAATCGTATTTAGCACTTACCGTGTGCAGAGCACTGTACTAACCGCTTGGGAAGTACAAGTTGGCAACATACAGAGACGGTCCCTACCCAACAACAGGCTCACAGTCTAGAAGGGCAAGACAGACAACAAAACAAAACATGTGGACAGGTGTCAAGTCGTCAGAACAAATAGAATTAAAGCTAAATGCACATCATTAACAAAATAAATAGAATAGTAAATACGTGCAAGTAAAATAAATAGAGTAATAAATCTGTACAAACATATATACAGGTGCTGTGGGGAGGGGAAGAGGAGAGGAAAAAGAGGGCTCAGTCTGGGAAGGCCTCTTGGAGGAGGTGAGCTCTCAGTAGGGCTTTGAAGGGAGGAAGAGAGCTAGCTGGGCAGATGTGTAGAGGAAGGGCATTCCAGGCCAGGGGGAGGATGTGGGCTGGGGGTCGACGGTGGGGCAGGCGAGAATGAGGTATAATGAGGAGGTTAGCGGCCGATGAGCAGAGGGTGTGGGCTGGGCTGGAGAAGGAGAGAAGGGAAGTGAAGTAGCAGGGGGCAAGGTGATGTAGAGCTTTGAAGCCGAGAGTGAGGAGCTTTTGCTTGATGTGTAGGTTGACAGGCAGCCACTGGAGATATTTGAGGAGGGGAGTAACATGCCCAGAGCGTTTCTGCAAAAAGACAATCTGGGCAGCAGCGTGAAGTATAGATGGAAGTGGGGAGAGACAGGAGGATGGGAGATCCCTTCAAGGCCCTGCTGAGAGCTCACCTCCTCCAGGAGGCCTTCCCAGACTGAGCCCCTTCTTTCCTCTCCCCCTCGTCCCCTTCTCCGTCCCCCCGTCTTACCTCCTTCCCTTCCCCACAGCACCTGCATATATGTATATATGGTTGTACATATTTATTACTCTATTTATTTATTTATTTATTTATTTATTTTACTTGTACATTTCTATCCTACTTATTTTATTTTGTTGGTATGTTTGGTTCTGTTCTCTGTCTCCCCCTTTTAGACTGTGAGCCCACTGTTGGGTAGGGACTGTCTCTATGTGATGCCAATTTGTACTTCCCAAGCGCTTAGTACAGTGCTCTGCACATAGTAAGCGCTCGATAAATACGATTGATTGATTGATTGATTGATTGATCAGAGAGGAGGCTGATGCAGTAATCCAGTCGGGATAGGATGAGAGGTTGAACCAGCAAGATAGTGGTTTGGATGGAGAGGAAAGGGCAGATCTTGGCGATGTTGCAGAGGTGAGACCGGCAGGTTTTGGGATCTGGGAGTCAAGTGGCCTGGGTTCTAAGCCCAGCTTGGTACTGACTTGTTGTGCGATCTTGAGCAGGTTACTTAACCTCTCTGGTCCTCTGTTTCCTCAATCGGTCCGTGATATTTATTGAGCACTTACTGTATGCATAACACTGTACTAAGCAGTTGGGAGAGCTCGCTGTGGGCAGAGAATGTGTCTGTTTTCTATTTTTCTATTGTACTCTCCCAAGCACTTAGTACAGTGCTTTGCACATAGTAAACGCCCAATAAATACGATGGAATGAATTGAATGTTTGAACTGAACAGCGCTTGGTACAGTGCCAGGCACATAGAAAGCACTTAACAAATACCATTTTTTTTCTGAAAATATTGGGCGAGCCCTGGGGACAAGAAATGAGAGGATCATCAGGGACCCAGCCCCATCCACGTAAGACTCTGCCACTTGTCAGCTGTGTGACTTTGGGCAAAGCATTTAACTTCTCTGTGTCTCAGTTACCTCATCTGTAAAATGGGGATTAAGACTGTGAGCCCCATGTGGGACAACCTGACTACCTTACATCTCCCCCACCCAGTGCTTAGATCAGTGCTTAGCACATACTAAGCGCTTAACAAATACCATCATTATTATAAGACTTACTGTCTCTTTCCCTCGTGAGCCCCGCCATGAGCCTCTAAGGTCAGAGCTGACCTTTCTGGGCAAAATAAACATAAACATTTAACATAAATATAAAGAAGAGGGACAGCATGGTCTAGTGGCAGAGCACGGGCTTTGGAGTCAGAGGTCGTGGGTTCTAATCCCGGTTCCTCCACTTGTCTGCTGTGTGATCTTGGGCAAGTCACTTATCTTCTCTGTGCCTCAGTTTCCTCATCTGTAGAATGGGGTTTGAGACTCATAGCCCCACATGGGGCAAACTGATTACCTTGTATTTACCTCAGCACTTAGAATAATGTTTGGCACATAGTAAGCATTTAACAACTACAATAATTGTTATTATTTATTTTCCAGGGCACAGAAGGTGAGGGAGAGTTGCAAGTGTTTGGGGGCTTTTTTTTAATAGCCCGATGTAATAATCTTACTTTACTGGCACCACTGAAGCCTCTTTTAAACTTCTTTTTCCTCACTTGAGCTTGCTACTCTGCCACCACCCTCACACCCCCAAAAAATTTCCAGGGGTAATGTCAGAAACATCCAAAAAGCTTCATGATAGAGGGTTTCTGGTGAAGCTCAGGGGACTACACCTTGAAACTCAGGCCCCAAAAATCCACAGGGCTTGCCTATGATGTGAATAAGAGCAGCCCTCTGTTCACAGTGAGTGCTTAGTACAGGCCTCTGCATGCAGTAAGCATCCAGTTCAGTGCTCTGCATACAAATAGACTTGCAATACAGTGGTCTGCATTTAGGAGGCGGCTCGTAATAATGATAATACTGGCATTTATTTAGCGCTTACTATGTGCAGAGCACTGTTCTAAGCTCTGGGGAGGTTACAGGGTGATCAGGTTGCCCCATGTGGGGCTCACAGTCTTAATCCCCATTTTACAGATGAGGTAACTGGGCAAGTCACTTAACTTCTCCGTGCCTCAAAGTCACACAGCTGACAAGCGGTGGAGCCGGGATTTGAACCCATGACCTCTGACTCCCAAGCCCATACTCTTTCCACTGAGCCATGCTGCTTGTCTGTAGAGTGGGAGTGCTCTGGTTGGAGGAGGCAGCCAGTACAGTGTTTTCCACTTTAATAGGTCTCCATTCATTCATTTAGTCATATTTATTGAGCGCTTACTCTGTGCAGAGCACTGAACTAAGAAGCGTCTCTGCCAAAAAGCAAATAGGGTTGATTTAAAAAAAAACAAAACTCAAAGGCATAGTAAAACTGATTTGTACCAAGTACACATCATTCTCACACAATGCTCTTCTAAATGGCATTTTCCACAGAATGCCATTGGGAAATTATGGATCCTTCTGCATAATAATAATACCGATAATAACTGTGGCACTTGTAAGTGCTTACCCTGTGCCAGGCACTGTTCTAAGCGCTGGGGTGGAAATGAGCTAATCAGGTTGGACACAGTCCCTGTCCCACATGGAGCTCACAGTCTTAGTTCCCATTTTACAGATGAGGTAACTGAGGCCCAGAGAAGTGAAGCGACTGACACAAGGTCCCACTGCAGAAAAGTGGCAGAGCTGGGATTAGAACCCAAGTCCATCCACTAGGCCACACTGATGATTATATTATATCTAACATGGCATTTAGCTCTGTGCTTGTGCACAGAGCTCTGTACTATGCACTTGGGAAAGCTTCCATATAGCTGAGTTGGTGGACATGATCCCTGACCCCAGGAGCTTACAGTCTAGTGGCAGGAAAACAGGCACAGAATAATAATATAATAATAATTGTGATATATGTTAAGTGCATACTATGTGCCAGGCACTGTACTAAGCACTGGGGTGGATACAAGCAAATCGGGTTGGACACAGCCCCTATCTCATGTGGGGCTCACATTCTCAATCCTCATTTTACAGTTGAGGTAGCTGAGGCCTAGAGAAGTGAAGTGACTTACCCAAGGTCACACAGCAGACAAGTGGTGGAGCCAGAAATAGAACCCATGACCTTCTAACCCTCAGGCCCCAGGCTCTATCAGTTATACCATGCTGCAAATAATTTCCAGATAGAAGTGAAAGGAAAAATGGAAATGTGGTTGAGTAAAAGCTTCTAGTCCCAGCTCTGCCACTGGCCATCTGGGGACCTCATGCAACTCCTTGAATCTCAGTTTTTTTCATCTGTGTCCTATCTGATTACCTTGCATCTTCCCCAGAGCTTGACAATCAATCATTTGATCAGTGGTATTTATTGATCACTTGCAATGTGGAGAACACTCTACTAAACTCTTGGGGAGAGAACAGTATAACAGAATTAGTAGACACGTTCCCTGCCTGTCATGAGCTTACTCGCTAGAGAGGGAGACAGACATTAATATGAATTAATAAGTCATTTAAAATATAGAATTTAAAGATAAGTACAGAAGTAATAATAATAATGGCATTTATTAAGTGCTTACTACGTGCAAAGCACTGTTCTAAGCACTGGGGAGGTTACAAGGTGATCAGGTTGTCCCACAGGGGGCTCACAATCTTAATCCCCATTTTGCAGATGAGGTAACTGAGGCACAAAGAAGTGAAGTGACTTGCCCAAAGTCACACAGCTGACAATTGGCAGAGCAGGGATTTGAACCCATGACCTCTGACTCCAAAGCCTGTGCTCTTTCCACGGAGCCACGCTGCTTGGGGTGGGTGTGGGGAGGATATCACATGTCCACAGGTCACAGGGTGAAGTGTGTAGATGATGCAGAAGGGAGGGGGAGCCGGAGAAAAGAGGGCTTCATCGGGGAAGGCCTCTCGGAGGAGGTGTGACCTTAATAAGGCTTTGAGGGTGGAGAGAGTGGGGTTCTGGTGTCTATGGAAGGGAAGGGAGTTCCAGGACAGGGGGAGGATGTGGAAAAGGAGTCGGCAACCAGATAGATGAGATGGGGGCCCGGGGAGGAAGCTGGCATTAGAGGAGCGGAGTGTGCGTGCCGGGCCAGAGTAGATCATGGAGGTGAGGTAGGTCGGGGCGAGCTGATTGAGAGCTTCAAAGCCGATGTTGAGGAATTGGTTTGGTGCAGAGTTGGATGGGCATCCACTGGCGGTTCTTGAGGATTGGGGAGACATGAACTGAACGTTTTTCTTGGTAAAAACTACGTTGGCACCTAGTAAGCACTTAATATAGCCTACTGATCATTATCAATTGATCACTGATATTTATTAGTAGTGATAATAATAGTAATTGGGACTTTTGTTAAGGGCTACGTGCCCAACACTGTACTAAGCATTGGGGTAGTAATAATAATAATAATGACATTTATTAAGCGCTTACTATGTGCAAAGAACTGTTCTAAGTGCTGGGGAGGCTTCAAGGTGATTAGGTTGTCCCACTGGGGGCTCACAGTCATAATCCCCATTTTACAGATGAGGGAACTGAGGCCCAGAGAGGTTAAGTGACTTGCCCAAAGTCACACAGATGACAATTGGTGGAGCCGGGATTTGAACCCCAGAGCTCTGACTCCAAAGCCCGGGCCCTTTCGTCTGAGCCACGCTGCTTCTCAGGGTAGACACGAGATTATCTGGGCCCACCTGGGGCTCACAGTCTAACTAGGAGGAAGACCAGGTATTAAATCCCCATTTTGCAGAGGAGGGAATTGAGGCCCAGAGAAGTGAACTGACTTGCCCAAGATCACGCAGCAGATGAGGGGAGGACCAGGGATTTGAGCCCAGGTCCCCTGGCTACCAGGGCTGGGCTCTTTCCATTAGGCCGTGCTGCCTCTCAATATTTACAGTTAGTAGTATTATATGACTCTCGCAGCATGCGTAGTGGTTAGAGCACAGTGCTGGGAGTCAGAAGGACCTGGGTTCTAATCCCAACTCCTCCTCTTGTTGGCTGTGTGATCTTGGGCAAATCACTTCTCTGGGCCTCAGTTACCCCATCTGTAAAACGGGGATGAAGCCTCTGAGCCCCAGTCCATTCCACCCCAGTGTTTAGTACAGTGGCTGGCAGATAGAAAACTTAAGCTCTTAAATAAATGCTACATTTATTCTCCCCCTCTAGACTGTAAACTTGTCATGGGCAGGGAATGTGTCTGTTTATTGTTGTATTGTGCTCTCCCAAGCGCTTAGTACAATGCTCCACACACAGTAAGAGCTTAATAAATATGATCTGCTGATTGACTGGTTGCCAGATGTGTTGTGCCTGGAGGTTATGGTGAAAATAATAATAATAATGATAACAATAATTCTGGTATTTGTTAAGCACTTATTATGTGTCAGGCACTGTACTGAGTGCTGGAATGGATACAAGCAAACCAGGTTAGAAATAGTCCCTGTCCCAGGTGGGGCTCAGTCTCAATCCCCATTTTATAGATGAGGTAACTGAGGCCCCGAGAAGTGAAGTGACTTGCCCAAGGTCACATAGCAGACGAGAGGCAGAACTGGGATTAGAACCCATGACTTTCTTACTCCCAGGCCCCTACTCTATCCACTATGCCATGCTGAGAAGTGGATTGTAAATAATAGAAGCCACTAGGTTGGAGTATTTCAGGACAGAATAATAGAAATGTGTGGCTTCCTTACCACCAAGTGGAGATAAGGAGGGGGTCCAGCTGGTAGTGGTTTTTCTTGCCTCCTCCCTGTTCCTCTGACCATTTTCCTCTCATAGTTTATCCTGGAACTGTAAGGATGCCTCCGATAGCTCTCACTTGGTTGTTCCATTTTAAGGGGACACCTGTGAGAAGTGGCTAAAGCCCGGGCCTGGGAGTAAGAAGGACCTGCGTTCTGATTCTGGCTCTGCCACATTTCTGCTGCGTGACCTTGGGCAAGTCACTCCACTTCTCTGGGCCTCAGTTATCTCATCTGTAAGATGGGGATTAAGAGTGCAGACCCCTTGGGGGACAGTCACTGCATCCAACTTGATTACCTTGTACCTACCCCAGCACTGAGAACAATGCTTGGCACATAGTAATTGCTTAACAAGTATCTTAATTATTATTATTATTATTATTATTATTGTTATGAAGTGCAGACTGGTGGAATGAGCCCAGTTCTGGGAGTCCGAGTCTAATCCCGACTCTGCCACTTGTCTGTTGTGTGATTTAGGGCAAGTCACTTCACTTCTCTGGACCTCAATTTCCCCATCTGTAAAAAGGGGAGTCAATTACCCCATCCCACCTGATTACCGTGTATTTACCCCAGGACTTACTTCAGCGCTCGACCCATAGTAAGTGCTGAACAAATACCATGAGAATAATATTAATGAAATGAGGGAATAGATTAATGAGTGTGGCTGTGGAATTATCTTCCTGGTGGGAACTTTTAAGTGACACCCAAATGGATAACTATTCCTGGGGTCCCTTTTAGGTTTGAAAGTGGAAAGTAATAGGGTTTTTGGGGAGGGGGGTTTTGGCTAGGGAGCATGAAACCATTGCAAAGACTGTTATAGGGTTCACAGGAGGCATCATTATTCCAGTTAATTACTGTGCTCCCTGAGGAGAAAATTACATTAACCCCTCCTCGCAGCCGTGCTGTTGAGAAATCAACATTCTGCCCATAAATTGCACTTAGTAAAGCTTGGAAGTTTTAATGGTCTAATTGCCTGTCTATCGTGAATGAGAGCAGATGGTTTTTTTTTTAATTGGATTGAAATCAAAACACAGGTTTGATAATCCCCCGGCATGTTGATTTCAGATCTCGCTGCATTTATTGAAACTATTTTCACTGCGATAAGTTGCCATGATACCTTCCCTTGAACATCCTGCTTTCGAAATTCAGTCAATTGTATTTACTGAGTGCTTACTGTATGCAGAGCACTGTACTAAGCGCTTGGGAGAGTCCAATGTAGCAGAAACACATTCCCTGCCCACCATGAGTTTACAATCTGGAGGGGGAGAAAGACACGAATGGAAATAAATAAATGATGGATACGTATGTAAGTGCTGTGGAGCTAAGGGAGAGGTGAATTAAGGGTGCAAATCCAACTAAAAGGGTGAAGCAGAAGGGAGAAGGAAAAGAGGAAATGAGGGTTTAGTCAGGGAAATTGAGTCATGGTCACTGACTGTGCTTTTCTGAAAGGAACCAACATTCCTTCCCATTTCCCATGATATTTGTAGCTGATGTAATTCAGTGAGCCAAGTTAGTTAGATCCTAAGAGAAGAGGAATTTGGTTCCACTCAATCAGTAGTACTGATTGAAAACCTACTGGGCATAGAGTACTGCACTAAACAACAATAATGATTAATTGTGGTTTAAGCCCTTATTATGTGCCAAGCTCTGTACTAAGCACTGGGTTAGATAAAAGATAATCAGGGCCCATTTTCCGTGCCCATCCCGAGCTGACAGTCTAGAAGGGGAGACAGTCAGGCGGTATGAATAATTTATAACATGCAATCTAAAATCTCATCGCACCCTAGAAGGAAACGCCCCCTTCCATGCAAACCGGTGATGTTTTCACAAGCCACAGATTTAAGAGTTGCACCTATTTACTCCTAAATTTATTGCCTTAATTGCTATGACAGTACTTTGGAGATCCTGGTCTTTATGGTGTCATCAATCTCAAGAGTTTAATGCGTCAGGCTTGAATAAGCAAGCGGTGAGAAATTCTTGGATCTGTGTGCTTCGCTCCCTTGTTTATGGTGGGTGAGTGGACCCGCCGAGGCCTTTGTGCTTGGGAACAGAATCTGGGCTTCATCTTGGCTGCCAACAGGAAGTGGAGCTGTTCTGTCCCTGGGCTGGAACACGGCCTGCCCTTCGAGAACCTGGGAAATCCATCAGCTGTATTTACTGAGCACTTCTCAAATGCAGAGCAATGTACTAAGCGCTTGGGGGAGTACAATAGACCAGAGTTGGTAGACACGTTCCCTGCTTATGATAGTGAGCTTACGGTTTAGTGGGGGAGACAGGCATTGATAGAAAGAAATAGCTTACGGATATGGACTTAAGTGCTGCAGGGCAAGAGGTCTTGGAGAAGATGTGACCATAGTAGTGCTTTGAAGGTGGATAGAGTCAGGGTCTGGCATCTGTGGAGGGGTAAGGAGTTCCAGACCAGGGGAGAAGACGTGGAAAAGAGGTCATTGACCAGATAGATGAGATCGGGGCACAGTGAAGAAGCTGACACTAGAGGAGCGGAGTGTGCAGGCTGGGCTGGAGTTGGAGATCAGTGAGATGAAATAAGAGGGGGCAAGTTGATTAGCTGCTTTAAGACACTGGTGAGGAGTTTCTGTTTGACGGGGAGGTGGATGGGCAACCATTGGAGGTTCTTGAGGAGCAGGGAAACACTGACTGAATGTTTTTTGTAATGGCATTTATTAAGCACGTACTATGTGCAGAGCACTGTTCCAAGTGCGGGGGAGGTTACAAGGTGATCAGGTTGTCCCACGGGGGGCTCACAGTCTTAATCCCCATTTTACAGATGAGGTAAATGATCTGGGCAGGAGTCACAAGCTAAACACGTTGGAGTCCCTGACCCACATGGGGCTCACAGTCTTCATCCCCATTTTACAGCTGTGGTAACTGAGGCCCAGAGAAGTGAAGTGACTTGTCCAAGATCACACAGCAGATGAGCAGTGGAGCTGGGGCGAGTAACCAGGTCCTCCGACACCAAGGTCCAAGCACTTTCCACTAGGCCACCCTGCTGCTTCTTGATTTATCTACTTCTACCCTCTCTTCTCCATCCGGACTGCTACCACATTAATCCAATCACTCATCGTCTCCCACATGGATTACTGCATCAACCTCCTTGCTGAGGCATCAGCATCCTTGCTGATGCATCAGCCTCCTTGCTGATCTCCCTGCCTCCTGTTTCTCCCCACTCCAGTCCATACTTTACTCTGCTGCTTGGATCATTTTTCTACAAAAACACTGAGTCCCATATTTCCCAGGACTAGAATTCATTTTATCTGACTCCCAGGACCAGGCACTTCCCACTAGGCCACACTGCTTCCCTATCAGTGCTTGGTATATAATAAGCACTTTAATAGGGAAGGCAGCATGACATAGTGGATATTTATTCAGATGCTTTGACACCTGTCCACATGTTTTGTTTTGTTGTCTGTTTCCCCCCTTCTAGACTGTGAGCCCGTTGTTGGGTAGGGACCGTCTCTATATGTTGCCCACTTGTACTTCCCAAGCTCTTAGTACAGTGATCTGCACATAGTAAGCGCTCAATAAATATATTTGAATGAATGAATGAATGAATAGAGTATGGGCCTGGAAGGCAAAAGGTCATGGGTTCTAATCCCAGCTCCACCACATGTCTACTTGTGACCCTGGGCAAGTCACTTTACTTCTCTGTGACTCAGTTTCCTTACCTGTAAAGTGGGGATTGAGACTGTGAGCCCCAGGTGGGACAGGGACTGTGTCCAACCCGATCTGCGTGTATCCACCCCAGTGCTTAGTACAATGCTTATACAATACATAGTAAGTGCTTAACAAATACCACAATTATTATTATTGTTATTATTCCTACAGCTATTAAATGGGCACAGGGTCCCAGCCTCATCTCCCTTCACAGCCTCCTCTGGTTCACCCCCTCCCCTGTTGCCAGGAATTCCCTCTCCCTTTATATTTGGTTAATCCACTGCTCTCCACATCATGAAGGCTCTTCAGGAATCCTGTTCCCACCAGGAAAGCTTCCCGGGTTGGTTTTTCATCCTCCAGCCTTCCACCCACCTCCTTGTCACCCACCTCTGCCCCCTCTGAGCCCTAAGCATACAAGATACCCAGCACTTATGGACATAGCTCACATGCTGTCTTAGCATGGCCTAATGGCTAGAGCATGGGCCTGCGAGTCAGGAGGACATGGGTTTTAATCCTGGCTCCACCACTGTTGAGTGACCTTATGCAAGTCACTTCACTTCTCTGGGCCTCAGTTACCTCATCTGTAAAATGGGGATTGAGACTGCAAACCCCATGTGGGGCCAGAACTGTGTCCAATACGATTTGCTTGAACTTACCCCAGTGCTTAGTACAGTGCCTGGCACATAGTAAGGGCTAAACAAATACCACGGTTATTATTATTCTTACTTTAGCTCTCTTCCTCCCCTCAAGGCCCTACTGAGAGCTCACCTCCTCCAGGAGGTCTTCCCAGACTGAGCCCCCTCCTACCTCTCCCCCTCGTCCCCCCTCCATCCCCCCATCTTACCTCCTTCCCTTCCCCACAGCACCTGTATATATGTATATATGTTTGTACATATTTATTACTCTATTTATTTTACTTGTACATATCTATTCTATTAATTTTATTTTGTTAATATGTTTTGTTTTGCTTTCTGTCTCCCCCTTCTAGACTGTGAGCCCACTGTTGGGTAGGGACTGTCTCTATATGTTGCCAACTTGTACTTCCCAAGCGCTTAGTACAGTGCTCTGCACACAGTAAGCGCTCAATAAATACGATTGATTGATTGATTGATTGATTGATTGATTCCCAGGTCTGGGTTTTATTTCAACAACTGTCTCCCTCATTAGTCTGTAAGATGACTGAGATGTGGGATTGTGTCCAGCCCCTTTATCATTTTCTCCCAAGCATTCAGTACAGTGCTCTGCACACAGTTGACTGGAAGCTCCTTGAGGGCAGGGATCATGCCTACCAACCCGACATTTTCCTAAGCACAGAATTCCATTAGTCAATTAATAATAATAACGATGATGGCATTTATTAAGCACTTACTATGCACTGTACTATGTATAGTACAATGTACTGTTCCAAGTGCTGGGGAGATCACAAGGTGATCAGGTTGTCCCACGGGGCGCTCACAGTCTTAATCCCTATTTTACAGATGAGGTAACTGAGGCACAGAGAATTTAAGTGACTTGCTCAAAGTCACACAGCTGACAATTGGTGGAGCCGGGATTTGAACCCCTGACCTCTGACTCCAAAGTCCGGGCTCTTTCCACTGAGCCATGCTGCTTCTCTAATTGTATTTACTGACTACTTATTTTGTGCAGAGCACTGTACTAAGTGCTTGGGAGAAGATGCTATAACAGACCCATTCCCCGCCCACAACGAGCTTACGTCTAGAGGGGGAGACAGACATTAATATAAATAAGTAAATTACAGATCTGGACATAAGGACTGTAATGGGGGATGAATAAAGGGAATAAGTTAGGGCGACGCAAAAGGGTGTGGAAGAAAAGGAAAGGAGGGCTTAGCCAGGGAAGACCTCTTGGAGGAGAGAGGGCTTTGAATGTGGGGAGAGATATGAGGAGAGAGGGCATTCCAGGCCAGAAGCAGGATGTGGGCAAGAGGTCGGCGGTGAGATAGATGAGATCGAGGTACAGTGAGTAGGTCGGCATCAGAGAAGCAAAGTGTGTGGGCTGGAGTAGGAGAGTAGTGAGGTGAGGTAGGAGGGGGCAAGGGGATTGAGGGTTATAAAACCAGGTGTAGTTACAGTGCAATCAGATGAGACACAGCTCCTGTCCCACCTGATGCTCATAGCCTAAGGGGAAAGGAGAACTGGCATATTTAATCCCTGTTTTTATAGGTGAGATAACTGAGCTATAGTGAAGTGATTTGCCCAAGGGCACACAGGGGACAAGTGGCAGAGCCGGGATTAGAACCCAGGACCTTCTGACTCCCATTCCTTAGCTCTTTCCATAGACTGCACCATCACTGCTGATAAACTACATTTTTCTTTTCAAGAACGCCAGCTCTGGCAGAAGAGAGGAGCATTTTCTGCATCCTTGAGTTAGGCGGTTCTCTTCCAAAGGAGAAAGCAGTGTTGCCTAGTGGATAGAGCCTGGGCCTTGGAGTTAGAAGGATCTGGGTTCTAATCCCTTCTTTGCCACTTTTCTGTCAGCCGACCTTGGGCAAGTCACTGCACCTCTCTGTGCCTCAGTAACCCCACCTGTAAAATGGGGATTACGACTGTGTTCCCCATGTGGGACAGGGACTGTGTCCAACCTGATTATCCTGCATTTACCCCAGTGCTCAGCAAAGCGCCTAGCACCCAGTAAGTGCTTAACAAATAACATGAAAAGAACTTAGTACAGTGTTTTGCACATAGTAAGCCCTCAATAAAAAAGATTAATAATAAGAATAATAATGAAAAAATTTCAAAAAACCTATGAAATACTAAAAAAAATTAATTCATTCAATCATATTTATTGAGCACTTGCTGTGTGCAGAGCATTATATTAAGTGCCTGGGAAAGTACAACACATCAAGAAACAGTGAGATTCTCTGCCCACAACGAGCTTATAGTCTAGAGGAGGGGAGACAGACATGAATAGAAATAAATAAGATGACAGATATGTACATAAGTGATGTGGGGCTGGGACCGGAGAAGAGTAAAGGGAGCAAGTCAGGGTCATCCGTCTCCCCCTCTCATAATAATAATGATGGTATTTGTTAAGCGCTTACTATGTGTGAAGTACTGTATTGAGCACTGGGGGGGATACAAGGTGATTAGGTTGTCCCACGTGGGGCTCCACAGTCTTAATTCCCATTTTACAGATGAGGGAACTGAGGCACAGAGAAGTTGAGTGACTTGCCCAAAGTCACACAGCAGAAAAGTGGTGGAGCCAGCGCGTAGAACAGTGCTTTGCACATAGTAAGTGCTTAATAAATGCCGTCATTATTATTATTATTATTATTTGAACCCACGACTTCTGACTCCCAAGCCCGGGCTCTTTCCACTGAGCCATGCTGCTTCTCTAGATGGTAAACTCACTGTGGGCAGGAAATGTGTCTATTTATTGTTATATTGGACTCTCCCAAGCACTTAGTACAGTGCTCTGAACCCAGTAAGCGTTCAACAAATTTGATTGACTGAAATACCCTTGAGGAAAGAAAAAAAAAAACCAACAAAAAAGAGAAACTAAGTGCATTTTCCAAGATGGTTGCAGAACCCAGTAAATAAATATGGTAACCTACGAGTCCAATTCCTTACTACTACTAATAATAATGGTATTTGTTAAGCGTTTACTATGTGCCAAGCACTGTTCTAAGCACTGGGGTAGGTACAAGGTAATCAGGTTATCTACTTCTTGTTCCACCTCCTACTCCCAATCCCCCCAGCCCAGCCACGCACTTTCCCCACCTCGGCTGAGCGCTGAGTCCCAGCCTGTTGGAGTGGTTTTTTTGTTTTGTTTTGTTTTGTTTTTGTAGTTGTGTGAGTTTTCACCCAGCAGGGAAGCATGAAGCCTTTCATTTATACACAAGCTCCCTATAAATGTCACCTTTGATTGGTCAGAGCACAGCCTGAACTTCTGAAATATTAGCACTCCAAACACATGGGAAAACACATCCAGGTTTGAAATAGAAATTGACCAGTGGATTCATATTTCGATCTTCTGTGGGAATTATTCTCAAAGGAGAGTCATAGAAATAATGACCAATTAGTTAGCTCATCCGCACTGACAAAGAGGCCGTTTTTCTCAAAAACTCACCATCTCGCTTGCCTTCCTTTTCAATTCTCCTTCCTCTGACTGATCCCTTGCCCACATTGTAATGAATAGAGCTCAGGCCTGGAAGTCAGAAGGTCACGGGTTCTAATCTTGGCTCCGCCACTTGTCTGCTGGGTGACTTTGGTCAAGTCACTTCACTTCTCTGGGCCTCAGTTCCCTCATCTGTCAAATGGAGATTAAGACCGTGAGCCCCATGTAGTCCAGGGACTCTGTCCAACCCGATTTGCTTGTATCCACCCCAATGATCAGTACAGTGCCTGGCACATAGTAAGCGCTTAACAGATACCATAATAATAATCTTTCCCTCAGCCCTCCCAGCCTGGATCTCCCTCCTGCTTCACTCCAAAAGACAGACGACCTCTCTCCCCATCTTCATTCATTCAGTTGTATTTATTGAGCACTTACTGTGTGCAAAGCACTGTACTAAGCACTTGGGAGAGTGCACTGTAACAACAAACAGGCACATTCCTGCCTACAATAAGCTCACAGCCTAGAGAATGAGACAGACATTAATATAAATAAACAGATAAATAAGTAATAAATAAATCTACAAAGCGCTACGGAAATCACACCTCCCTCCAGAAAGCCACCTTAACCTAATACTCCCCCGCCTTAGGAGTCATATCAATCAATACTATCTCCTGAGTGCTTACTGAGTGCTTACAGTGCAGAGCACTGTACTATTGGGAGAGGACAATATAGTAGACCTGTTCCGTGCTCTCAATGAACTTGCAGTTTACTGTGTACAGTCCTGTGCTAAGCACTCCTCCCTCTCCTTTTTGCGTCCCCCTTACTTGCTCCCTTCATTCATTTTCCCATCCCCAGACTCACAGCACTTATGTCCATGTCTGTCATTTATTTATATTTATATCTGTCTCCCCCTCTAGACTCTAAGCTCATTGTGGTCAGGGAATGTGTCTGTTGATTGTTATAGTGTACTCTCCCAAGCACTTAGTACAGTGCTCTGCACATAGTAAGCGCTCAATAAATACAATTGAATGAATGAATGACTTGAGAGAGGACAACATGATTAGTAGAAAGAATCCCCGCTTTCAAGAAGCTTTCAGGCTATTATGTGCAAAGAACTGTACCATGTACTTGGGAGTGTTTAATAAATCGACATGATCCCTGCTTCAAGGAGCTTAAAATCTACTGTGTGTTTCCTAGCAGAGCACACAATAGCAGGGAAGCAGCATGGCTTAGTGGAAAGAACCGGGACTTCATTCATTCAATCGTATTTATTGAACACTTACTGTGTGCAGAGCACTGTACTAAGCGCTTGGAAAGTACAATTAGGAAAGAGATAGAGACAGTCCCTACCCAACGATGGGCTCACAGTCTAGAAGGGGGAGACGGACAACAAAACAAAACAAGTAGACAGGTGTCAATAACATCAGAATAGATAAATAGAATTATAGATATGGGCTTGGAAGTCAGAGGTCGTGGGTTCTAATCCCGACACCAACTATCTTGCCAATTTGTACTTCCCAAGCACTTAGTACAATGCTCTGCACACAGTAAGCGCTCAATAAATATGATTGATTGATTGATTGACACCACCACTTGTCAGCTGTGTGTCTTTGGGCAAGTCACTTCACTTCACTTCACTTTTAGACTGTGAGCCCACTGTTGGGTAGGGACTGTCTCTATGTGATGCCAATTTGTACTTCCCAAGCGCTTAGTACAGTGCTCTGCACATAGTAAGCGCTCAATAAATACGATTGATTGATTGATTGATTCTCTGGGCCTCAGTGACCTCATCAGTAAAACGGGGATTAAGACTGTGAGCCCCGTGTGGGACAACCTGCTTACCTTGTATCTACCCCAGCACTTAGAACAGTGCTAGGCACATAGTAAGTGCTTAACAAATACCATCATCATCAGACACTATCCCTGGCCTCAAGCAGGTTACAATCTTTTATTCATCATCATTTTCATCATCATCCTCAATTATATTTATCAAGTGTGTACTGAGGGTTGAGCACTGTACTAAATGCTTTGGAGAGTACAACACTTAAAAAAGCAGCATGGCCTAGTGGCTAAAGCATGAGCCTGGGAATCAGAAGGACCTGGGTTCTAATTCCAGCTTCACCACCTGCCGTGTGACCCTGAGCAAGTTCCTTTACTTCTCTGGGCCTCAGCTCCCTCCTCTGTAAAATAGGGATGAAGACTGTGAGCCCCACATGGGACGGGGACTGTATCCAACCTAATTAGCTTATATCTACCCTAGCACTTAGAACAGTGCTTGACACATAGTAAGTGCTTAAGTTGGCAGGCATGTTTACTGCCAAAGAAAAGTTTACAATTTAGAAGGGAAGATAGACATTGCTATAAAGAAATGATTTCTAATACGTGATTTATAGGTAGGTACTTAAAAATAATAATAATAATATGTGATTTATAGGTAGGTACTTAATAATAATGATAATAATAATGGCATTTGTTAAGCGCTTACTATGTGCAAAGCACTGTTCTAAGCGCTGGGGAGGTTACAAGGTGATCAGGTTGTCCCATGGGGGGCTCACAGCCTTCATCCCCATTTTACAGATGAGGTAACTGAGGCACAGAGAACTTAAGTGACTTACCCAAAGTCACACAGCTGACAATTGGCAGAGCTGGGATTCAAACCCATAACCTTTGATTCCAAAGCCCACGCTCTTTCCACTGAGCCACGCTGCTCCTCAGCACTTAAGTGCTGTGGGACTGAGAAATGGCAAGTGTCAAATGTCCAAAGGTCCCAGATCCAAGTGTATTAGAAGATTTTTAATTTTTTCATTCCCATCCTCAGCAGTTCATGTACATTTGCAATCGATTATTCTGCTGACTCATTCACACTCTCCAACTCTCTGTTCTATCCTTGTTCTTTCTCCTCCCTCTTTTCATGAACGCCTTAGTTCTGTCATCCATTAGATTATAAGCTCCTTGAGGCCAAGTAATGGTAAAGAAGCAGCCAATCATTAGGGCACGCTATTATTTCCTTAGTGCTCACTGTTTACTGAGTACCACCATACTAAGTACCAGTAGACATGATCTCTGACCTCAAGCACCTTGTAATTTTTATAAATGAATGAGACTTTAATTTTTAGACGTATTTAGGCTTTCCAAATAATGGCTGCCACTTTCAGAAAGGAGGAGCCCAAGGTTACTATCAGAGATTTGCTTTTTTAAAATTTTTATGGTATTTGTTAAGCACTTACTTTGTTGCAGGCACTGTATTAAGCGCTGCGGTAGATACAAGCAAATCTGGAGGCCTTCCCAGACTGAGCCCCTTCCTTCCTCTCCCCCTCGTCCCCCTCTCCATCCCCCCATCTTACCTCCTTCCCTTCTCCACAGCACCTGTATATATGTATATATGTTTGTACATATTTATTATTCTATTTATTTATTAATTTATTTTACTTGTACATATCTATTCTATTTATTTTATTTTGTTAGTATGTTTGGTTTTGCTCTCCATCTCCCCCTTTTAGACTGTGAGCCCACTGTTGGGTAGGGACTGTCTCTATATGTTGCCAACTTGTACTTCCCAAGTGCTTAGTACAGTGCTCTGCACACAGTAAGCGCTCAATAAATAAATATGATTGATTGATTGATTGATTCTCACATGCAGTGCACTCCTAGAATGTGAGCCCATTGCTGAGTAGGGATTATCTCTATAGGTTGCCAAACTGTACTTTCCAAGCACTTAGTACAGTGCTCTGCACACAGTAAACGCTCAACAAATACGATTGAATGAATCATCATCATTATCAAATGCCCTCTATGAATGTCATTTAGAATGTCATTTCTGAATCATAGCAATATGAAAGACGTTATCCATAGAATTTTCTTGGCGAGATACAGAAGAGGTTTACTAAATGTTTTGTTTTGTTGCCTGTCTCTCCTTTCTAGACTGTGAGCTCGTTGTTGGGTAGGGACTGTCTCTATATCTTGCCAACTTGTACTTCCCAAGCGCTTAGTACAGTACTCTGCACACAGTAAGTGCTCAATAAATAATAATAATAATAATAATAATAATAATGGCAATTATTAAGCACTTACTATGTGCAAAGCACTGTTCTAAGCGCTGGGGAGGTTACAAGGTGATGAGGTTGTCCCACGGGAGGCTCACAGTCTTAATCCCCATCTTACAGATGTGGCAACTGAGGCACAGAGAAGTTAAGTGACTTGCCCATAGTCACACAGCTGACAATTGGCAGAGCAGGGGTTTGAACCCATGATCTCTGACTCCAAAGCCCGTTCTCTTTCCACTGAGCCACGCTGCTTGAACAATTGAATGAATGAATGAATACTGTCTGCTTCCACTCAGCAAAAACTTAAGTCTCTGTCATCGGCTTTGATAAACATTTTGGCCACTTGATCATCCAATTTTGACTCTGATCAAAGTTTTGATCACTTGATCATCTGCCTTTGCACATTCCCACGCCGCTGCTGCCCAGCACAGGTGAACCAACCTGGACACTTCGGCTTAGATCTTTCCATTTTAGGCAACCCTGTCGAGAGAGTATCTCTCAGTGGCATAGCTCTAAGCTTCATGAGTGTAACCAAATTCTCCTGCCACAGTAAGGCATTAATTCAGAGGAGAGCTCAATAAATACAAATTATTTATTCATATTAATATCTGTCGTGTCCACCCCCCCCCCCCGCCCCCGCAAAACTGTAAGCTCACTATGGGCAGGAGACGTGTCCGCTAATTTTTTTTTTTAGTATTTATTAAGCACTTACTATATGCAAAGCACTGTTCTAAGCACTGGGGAGGTTACAAAGTGATCAGGTTGGCCCACGGGGAGCTCACAGTCTTAATCCTCATTTTACATATGAGGTAACTGAGACCCAGAGAAGTTAAGTGACTTGCCCAAACTCACACAGCTGACAAGTGGCAGAGCTGAGATTTGAACCTACGATCTCTGACTCCAAAGCCCGGGCTCTTTCCACTGAGTCACTGAGCCATGCTAATTCTCTTGTACTTTCCCAAGTGCTTAGTGCAGTGCTCTTCACATAATAAGCGCTCAATAAATTCCACTGATCGATTGAGAGAAATACCACTCATTGATTGAGTGATACTCCTCAAACTACAAACAGCATGGCCTCATGGAAGGGGCACAGATCTGAATCAGAGGACCTGGGTTTTAATCTGGGCTCTGCCACTTGCCTGCTTGGTGACCCTGGGCAAGTCGTTTCACTTCCCTGTGCTTCAATTTCTTGATCTGTAAAATATAGATTAAATACGAGTTATCACAGTTGTTCTCATCCCTCGGGAAATCCAGAATGAAGCCTCACATTTTCCCATCCACAAGGCGCTTTCGACACCAAAAAGGGAGATATAGAAATATAAACAAATCCGGTAATCATTCATTCATTCACTCAATCGAATTTATTGAGTGCTTACTGTGTGCAGAACACTGTACTAAGCGCTTGGGAAGTACAAGTTGGCAACATATAGAGATGGTCCCTACCCAACAATGGGCTCATAGTCTAGAAGGGGGAGACAGACAACAAAACAAAACATGTTTACAGGTGTCAAGTCGTCAGAACCCATTGCTCGGTAGGGATCGTCTCTATGTGTTACTGAATTCCAAGCATATAGTACAGTGCTCTGCACACAATAAGCACTCAATAAATATGATTGCTTGAATGAATATGCTTACTTTGTGCAGAGCATGTACTAAGCACTTGAGAGAGTACAATAGAACAAGCGCTTATTACAGTGCTTTGCACACAGTAAGTGCTCAATAAATATGATTGAATATGATTGATTGAATGAATAAACAGAAACATTCCCTTCCAACAATGAAGTTACAATGTAGAGGGACTATCCAATGGATTGTACATACCAGAGAAGCCTGGGAGTCAGAAGATCATGGGTTCATTCATTCATTCATTCATTCAATCGTATTTATTGAGCACTTATTGTGTGCAGAGCACTGTACTAAGTGCTTGGGAAGTACAAGTTGGCAACATATAGAGACTGTCCCTACCCAACAACAGGCTCACAGTCTAGAAGGGGGAGACAGAGAACAAAACCAAACATATTAATCAAAATAAAATAAATAGAATAGATATGTACAAGTAAAATAAATACATATCTATTCTATTTATTTATTTATCGTATTTATTGAGCACTTACTGTGTGCACAGCACTGTACTAAGGGCTTGGGAAGTACAAGTTGGCAACATATAGAGACGGTCCCTACCCAACAGTGGGCTCACAGTCTAGAAAGGGGAGACAGACAAAACAAAACATATTAACAAAATAAAATGAATAGAATAGTAAATATGTACAAGTAAAATAAATAGAGTAATAAATCTGTACAAACATATATACAGGTGATGTGGGGAGGGGAAGGAGGTAGGGCGGGGGCATGGGGAGGGGGAGAGGAAGGAGGGGGCTCAGTCTGGGAAGGCCTCCTGGAGGAGGTGAGCTCTCAGTAGGGCCTTGAAGGGAGGAAGAGAGTTAGCTTGGTGGATGTGCGGAGGGAAGGCATTCCGGACCTGGGGGAGGACGTGGGCTGGGGGTCGACGGCAGGACAGGCAAGAATGAGGCATGGTGAGGAGGTTAGCAGCGGCAGAGGAGCGGAGGGTGCGGGCTGGGCTGTAGAAGGAAAGAAGGGAGGTGAGGTAGGAGGGGGCGAGGGGAGGGACAGCCTTGAAACTGAGAGTGAGGAGTTTTTGCCTGATGTGTAGGTTGATTGGTAGCCACTGGAGATTTTTGAGGCGGGGAGTAATATGCCCAGAGGGTTTCTGCACAAAGACGATCCGGGCAGCGGCGTGAAGTATAGATTGAAGTGGGGAGAGACAGGAGGATGGGTTCTAATTCCGGCTCTGCCACATGTCTGCTGTGCAACCTTGGGCAAGTCACTCACTTCTCTGGGCCTCAGTTACCTCATCTGTCAAATGAGGATTGAGACTGTAATCCCCACGTGGGACAGAGACTGTGTCCAACCCGGTTTGCTTGAATCCACCGCAGTGCTTAGTACAGTGCTTGGCACATAGTGCTTAATGAATACCATTACTATTATTATTATTATTATAACTAAGTAGTTTGGCTTAATGGAAAGAGCCCGGGCTTTGGAGTCAGAGGTCATGAGTTCAAATCCCGGCTCCACCACCTGTCAACTGTGTGACTTCGGACAAGTCACTTAACTTCCCTGTGCCTCTGTTACCTCATCTGTAAAATGGGGATAAAAACTGTGAGCCCCATGTGGGACAACCTGATCACCTTGTAACCTCCCCAGCACTGTTTTGCACATAGTAAGTGCTTAACAAATACTATTATTATTATTATTATTATACATTCATTCAGTCAGTCAGTCATATTTATTGAGCGCTTACTGTGTGCAGAGCACTGTACTAAGTGCTTGAAAAGTACAATTCAGCAACAAATAGAGATAATCCCTACCCTACAAGGGGTTTACAGTCTAGGAGGGGGGGTAGACAGACAACAAAACAAAATTAGTTGACAGGCATCAATAAAATCAACATAAATAAATACCTGTTCTCCCTCCTACTTACTCTGTGAATGCAACGTGGGAGAGAGTCTAAGGCCAACTTGATCATTTTGTAACTACCCCAAAATTTAGTACAGTGATTGGCACATAGCAAGCACTTAACAATTAGCATTATAATTATTATTATTATTGTTATTTAAGGAGAAGCATGGCCTAATGGAAAGAGCAGTGCCTGAGAAGGCCGAGGACCTGGGTTCTAATCCCAGTTCTGCCACTTGTCTGCTGTGTGACCTTGGGCAAGTCGATCCCCTTCTCTTTGCCTCAGTTACCTCAACGGTAAAGTCCCATGTGGGATTTGGACTTTGTCCAACCTGATTAGCTTGTACCTACCCTAGCGCTCAGTAGAGTGCTTGGCACATAGTAAGCACTTAACAAATCCCATTAAAAAAAAGTCAGGGCTGAGGGAGAGGAGAAATATGTGAATAAGTGGGTGCTAGCGTACCAGAGTGATGGAATGATGCCTAGGGGTGAGAATTATCCGGGGACGTTAAAAAGTGCCATGATGTTGTAGGATAGAAAGGCAGCACAAAAAGCAGCAAGGCTTAGTGGGTAGAGCACAGGCCTGGAAATCAGAAGGACCTGAGTTCCAATCCTGGCCCTGCCACATGTTTGCTGTGTGACCTTGGGTAAGTCATTTCACTTCTCTGGGCCTCACTTGCCTCCTCTGTAAAGTGAGGATTGAGAGTGTGAGTCCCGTATGAGACAGGGACTACGTCCAACCTAATTAGCTTGGATCTACCTCAGTGCTTAGAACAGTGCCTGGAACATAGTAAGCACTAAACAAATACCATAATTATTATTATTGTTATTATTAAAGGCAGACTGGATGCCAGCCGGCCTTGGGGCTCATTTTGGGGTGTCGTCACCCTCCCTGTTGTCCCTGGGAGGTGGGAAAGGGGAGACGGGGGGGGCTTCTGGCTTCCGTCAGCTGCCAAGCCCGACTTCCTTTGTGTTCAGCCCAACCTCTGAGGAAAGGCCTCCTCTCTGAACGACCCCAATGTTGGAAACGGTTATTTGTGTACATTTTCAAAATAACTCCTCTTTGAATTTTCTGTTTTATGTGAACTGTAGTTAAACTCCTTTTTTTTCCATGACTTGTGGAGAATGGTATTTAACTGCTTGTTGGTCACCTCTGTTTGGAATACTGGGCTCGCAATAGAAGAGGGCAAGAGAAGTTCTCAGGGCTTCCGCTGACAAACCACGCTGGCCGAGGTTTGCAATCTGTCAGTCAGTGGTATTGATTGAGCGCTTACTGAGTGCAGAGCACTGTACTGAGCGCTTGGGAGAGAGCAACTCAGCAGTCAATCGTATTTATTGAGCTCTTACTGTGTGCAGAGCACTGTACTAATCGCTTGGGAGAGGACAATATAACAATATGAGAACACATTCCCTGCCCACAATGAGCCTACAGTCTAGAGGGGGAGATGGACATAAATAAAAACAAATAAATGACGGGTACGGACATAAGTGGTGTGGGGCTGAATGAAGGGAGCGAGTCAGGACGACGCAGAAGGGAGTGGGAAAAGAGGAAAGGAGGGCCTAGTCAGGGAAGGCCTCTTGGAGGAGATGGGCCTTCAATAATGCTCTTAACAGGGGGAGAGTCATTGTCTGTGGGATTTGAGGAGGGAGGGCGATCCAGGCCAGAGGCAGGACGTGGGCGAGAGGTCGGCAGCGAGATAGACAACATGGAGGCCCAGTGAGAGGGTTCATTCCCATGACCCTTAATAGTTCTGAACAGGGATTTATGTCTTGATATTGGGCAGCATTTTCCCTTGTTATACCCGGGGTTTGGGGAGGGGGTGGTGGCCGTGGACTGCTAGCTTATGGAGGGTTTTTATTTACCAGAGATCACAGAAGGTGTGAAAATTGGTTGAAAGCAATGTGGTCATCGAAATCTGATGGGGGTGGGTGGCAGGGAGAAGTAAAATCCACTGCTACATTGGCCTTCCGGCATTGAGCCTGCACTTAAAAAAAGTCTAACATGGCTAGTAATTCCACTGATATCCATAAATTACATATCTATATAGATAAATAGATCATGTGTGTGTGTGTGTGTAATATAGCTGCATATGGAATATGCATGTGTGTGTTTATTTCTCTGAAATGTATGGGTGTGGGGGGTGTAAAATTGTTGAACATATATGTCTGTGAAATTTATACATATAAAATCTGTGGAATATACACATATATTCATGAACTATTTATGTAGGTACACATATATATGTACACACATGTATAGTACACAGATATATAGGTATACATGGAATTGGGAGGTCTTTATACTAGCCATGTTTGATATAAGAAGCAGCATGGCTCGGTGGAAAGAGTCCGGGCTTGTGAGTCAGAGGTCATGGGTTCTAATCCCAGCCCCACCACTTGTCAGCTCTGTTACTTTGGGCTAATCACTTAACTTCTCTGTGCCTCAGTTACCTTATCTGTAAAATGGAGATTAAGACTGTTAGCCCCATGTGAGACAAGGCTGCGAACTCCATGTGGGACAACCTGATTACCTTCTATCTCCCCCAGTATTTAGAACAGTGCTTGGCACATAGTAAGTACTTAACAAATAACAATATTACTATATAAGTATACGTATCTCAAGGTGTAAGACTTCCCTGCCATTTCAATTATTCATTCATTCATTCAATCGTATCTATTGAGCACTTATAGTGTGCAGAGCTCTGTACTAAGAACTTGGGAAGTACAAGTAGGCAACATATACCCAACAACGGGCTCACGGTCTAGAAGGGGGAGACAGACAACAAAATAAAACATGTAGACAAAACATGTAATCATACATAGTGAGTGCTTATCGTGTGCAGAGCACTGTACTAAGCACTTGGGAGAGTAAAATATAAAAACGTTGGTAGACGCATTCCCTGCCCACAGCAACTTTACAATCCAGAGTGGGAGACAGATATTAATATAGATCAATAAATTATGGATATGGACATAAGTGCTCTGGGGCTGAGGGTGGGGTGAATAAGGGGAGCAAATCTAAGATAAGGTGGAATGGTTTCCTTTTCATTCATTCATTCAATCGTATTTATTAAGAGTTTTCTGTATGCAGAGCACTGTACTAAGCGCTTGGGAAAGTACAATACAGCAATAATCAGAATTCAGACCTGCTACTCCATAGTCTCCCTCCAGCCTGCTCCTGGAGGACAGAAATTCACTGTATTGTCCTCTTCCAAGCGCTCTGTACAGTGCTCTGCATCCAGGAGACTGGCAGTTTTCTAAAGTCAGGGTTGGCATCTACTAACTCTGTTGTCCTCTCCCAAGTGTTTAGTACAGTGCTGTGCATGTAATCTCCTTAAGGGAGTACATAGTAAGCACTCAGCAAATACCACTGATTGGTAGTGTGACTTTCTAATGTTCTCTTTTCCTTTGACAGCTCATTAAACGGATTTTTTCTCCCTCTATTAGAAATGACTTGTCACGAATAAACCAATTTCTACTTGGGAGTTGTTGGGCAAGGAAAGCTGTTAGTCATTTTCACTACGACAAGAAATTATTTCTTAAAAATAGCAGTAGGGTTCATTAACCGTTGGGGTGGATATAATACTGGATTATCGTTGATCTTTTCCAGTGCTTGACAATAATAATGGTGTGATAATAAATAATAATAAATGATAATAAGTGCCCCTCTAGACTGTAAGCTTGTTGTGGGCAGAGAATGTGTCTGTTTATTGCTATATTATACTCTCCAAAGTGCTTAGTACAATGCTCTGCACACAGTAAGTGCTCAATAAATGTGATTGAATGAATGAACAAATACCATTATTATTATTATTATTATTATACAATCAGATCAGGCCCAGTCTCTGTCTCACGTGGAATTCACAGTCTAAGAGGGAAGGAGAACGTGATCTTATCCCCATTTGACAGATGAGGATCTGAGACACAGAGAGGTGAAGGAATTTTCATGGGGTCACCAGCGGGTAAGTGGTGGAGCCAGGACTAAAACACAATTCCTGCTCTCAAGAAGAAGAAGCGTGGCTTAGTGGAAAGAGCACAGGCTTGGGAGTCAGAGGTTGTGGGTTCTAATCCCTACTCTTCCACTCATTTGCTGTGTGACCTTGTGCAAGTCACTTACTTCTCTGGGCCTCAGTTCCCTCATCTGTAAAATGGGGATGAAGACTGTGAGCCCCATGTGGGACAATCTGATTTCCTTATATTTACCCCAGCGCTTAGAACAGTGCTCGACACATAGTAAGCGCTTAACACATACCAGTGGAAAGAGCCCGGGCTAGGGAATCAGAGGTCATGGGTTCCAATCCCCACTTTGCTGCTTAACAATAATAATAATGGCATTTGTTAAGAGCTTAATGTGTGTGTTAAGCGCTTACTGTGTGCAAAGCACTGTTCTAAGCGTTGGGGAGGATGTGAGCCCGCTGTTGGGTAGGGACCATCTCTACATGTTTCCAACTTGTACTTCCCAAGCGCTTAGTACAGTGCTCTGCACACAATAAGCACTCAATAAATACGATTGAATGAATGAATGAATGAATTATTTATTTTACTTGTACATTTCTATCCTACTTATTTTATTTTGTTGGTATGTTTGGTTCTGTTCTCTGTCTCCCCCTTTTAGACTGTGAGCCCACTGTTGGGTAGGGACTGTCTCTATGTGATGCCAATTTGTACTTCCCAAGCGCTTAGTACAGTGCTCTGCACATAGTAAGCGCTCAATAAATACAATTGATTGATTGATTGAATACAAGGTGATCATGTTGTCCCACATGGGGCTCACAGTCTTAATCCCCATTTTACAGAGAAGGCAACTGAGGCACAGAGAAGTTAAGTAACTTGCCCAAAGTCACACAGCTGACAATTGGCTGAGCTGGGATTTGAACCCTCGACCTCTGACTCCCAAGCCCATGCTCTTTCCACTGAGCCACACTGCTGCTGTGTGACCTCGGGCAAGTCACTTCACTTTTCTGTGCCTCAGTTACCTCATCTGTAAAATGGGGATGAAGACTGTGAGCCCCACGTGGGACAACCTGATTACCTTGTATCTACCCCCAGCATTTAGAACAGAGCTTGGCACATAGTAAGCGCTTAACCGATACCAACATTATTATTATTATTATTATCATTATTATTAATAAATAATTTTCTACTGAAAGCTGAAAAGCTCTGAAAAAGCTTAGCACAGTGCTCTGGACACAATAAGTGCTCAATAAATTCAGTTGATGGATTGATAACTCCATCAGTCTCTCTGCCACCCCCCCAACAACTCTATAGCTGGCCCTCATTATAATGCTCTTAATCTTGGTATTCCTGATGGCATTCTCTGGCTCCGAGAAAACGTCGCAGGGTTCTCACCTTGGTTTAAACATTTCCCTTCTGTCCCTCTTCCTTTGAAGAATTTCAGTTATCCGACAGACTGATTGAGACCCTTTCAATGTAGCAGTGTTGCCTAATGGAAAGAGCAACTTCATTCATTCAATTGCATTTATTGAGCACTTACCATGTGCAATGCACTGTACTAAACACATGGGAGAGAAGCAGCGTGGCTTAATGGCAAGAGCACGGGCTTGGGAATCAGGAGATGTGGGTTCTAATCCCGGCTCTGCCACTTCTCTCCCCCTCGTCCCCCTCTCCATCTCCCCGTCTTACCTTCTTCCCTTCCCCACAGCACCTGTATATATGTATATATGTTTGTACATATTTATTACTTTATTTATTTATTTATTTATTTATTTATTTATTTATTTTACTTGTACATATCTATTGCATTTATTTTATTTTGTTAATATGTTTGGTTTTTTTCTCTGTCTCCCCCTTCTAGACTGTGAGCCCACTGTTGGGTAGGGACTGTCTCTATATGTTGCTAACTTGTACTTCCCAAGCGCTTAGTACAGTGCTCTGCACACAGTAAGCACTCAATAAATACGATTGATTGATTGATCATCTGCTGTGGGACCTTGGGCAAGTCACTTCTCTTCTCTGGGCCTCAGTTCCCTCATCTGTAAAATGGGGTTTAAGACTGCTAGCCCCATGTGGGACAACCTGATTGCTTTGTATCTACCCCAGTGCTTAGAACAGTGCTTGGCACATAGAAGTACTTAACAAATACCATTATTATTATTAATATTATTATCATATAACAATAAACGGACACATTCCCTGCTGACCTGGGTTCTAACCCTGGCTCTGCCACTTACCTGCTGTGTGACCTTAAATAAGCTACTTCACTTCTCTGTGTCTCAGCTGCCCCATCTGTCAGGTGGGAATCCAGTGTTTGCCCAGTGTTTACCACGTCTGACCTGATTGTCCTGTATCTACCCCAGTGCTTAATCTGGTGTGCAGCATGGTCCAGTGGCTAGAGCCTGGGCCTGAAAGTGAGAAGGGCCTGGGTTCTAATCCCGGTTCTGCCACTCATCTGCTGTGTGACCTTGGGCAAGTCACTTCACTTCTCTGGGCCTCAGTGATCTCATCTGTAAAATGGGGATTAAGACTGCGAGCCCCATGTGGGACAAGGACTGCTTCCAACCTGATTAGTTTGTATCTACCCCAGGACTTATTATTATTATTATTATTATTGTTATTATTATTATTATTATTATTCCCCTCGCTCTGCCAGTTGTCTGCTGGGTGACATTAGACAAGACACTTCACTTCTCTCAGCCTCAGCTCCCTCGTCTGTCAAATGGGGATGAAGACTGTGAGGCCCATGTGGGACAGGGACTGTGTCCAAACTTGTGTTCATTCAATCGTATTTATTGAGTGCTTACTGTGTGCAGAGCACTGTACTAAGTGCTTGGGAAGTACAAGTTGGTAACATATAGAGACAGTCCCTATCCAACAGTAGGCTCAGAGTCTAGAAGGGGGAGACAGAGAACAAAACAAAACATATTAACAAAACAAAATAAATAGAATAAATATGTACAAATAAAATGAATAAATATAGTAATAAATACATACAAACATATATGCATATATATACAGGTGCTGTGGGGAGGGGAAGGAGGTAAGGTGGGGGGGGATGGGGATGGGGAGGAGGGGGCTCAGTCTGGGAAGGCCTCCTGGAGGAGGTGAGCTCTCAGTAGGGCTTTGAAGGGAAGAAGAGAGCTAGCTTGGCGGATGGGCAGAGGGAGGGCATCCCAGGCCCGGGGGATGACGTGGGCCGGGGGTCGATGGCGGGACAGGCGAGAACGAGGCCTAACGGTGAGGGGATTAGCGGCGGAGGAGCGGAGGGTGCGGGCTGGGATGGAGAAGGACAGAAGGGAGGGGAGGGAGGAGGGGGCGAGGGGATGGATGGACAGCCTGGAAGCCCAGGGTGAGGAGTTTCTGCCTGATGCGCAGATTGATTGGTAGCCACTGGAGATTTTTGAGGAGGGGAGTAATATGCCCAGAGCGTTTCTGGACAAAGATAATCCGGGCAGCAGCATGAAGTATGGATTGAAGTGGAGAGAGACACGAGGATGGGAGATCAGAGAGAAGGCTGATGCAGTAGTCCAGACGGGATAGGATGAAAACTTGAATGAGCAGGGTAGCGGTATGGATGGAGAGGAAAGGGCGGATCTTGGCAATGTTGCGGAGCTGAGACCAGCAGGTTTTGGTGACGACTTGGATGTGAGGGGTGAATGAGAGAGTGGAGTCAAGGATGACACCAAGGTTTCGGGCTTGTGAGACGGGAAGGATGGTAGTGCCGTCAACAGAGATGGGAAAGTCAGGGAGAGGGCAAGGTTTGGGAGGGAAGACAAGAAGTTCAGTCTTGGACATGTTGAGCTTTAGGTGGCGGGCAGACATCCAGATGGAGATGTCCTGAAGGCAGGAGGAGATGCGAGCCTGGAGAGAGGGGGAGAGAGCAGGGGCAGAGATGTAGATCTGGGTGTCATCAGCGTAGAGATGATAGCTGAAGCCGTGGGAGCGAATGAGGTCACCAAGGGAGTGAGTGTAGATTGAGAACAGAAGGGGACCAAGCACTGAACCTTGGGGAACCCCCACAGTAAGGGGATAGGAGGGGGAGGAGGAGCCTGCAGAAGAGACTGAGAAAGAGCGACCGGAGAGATAAGAGGAGAACCAGGAGAGGACGGAGTCTGTGAAGCCAAGGTCAGATAGCGTGTTGAGGAGAAGGGGGTGGTCCACAGTGTCAAAGGCAGCTGAGAGGTCGAGGAGGATTAGGACAGAGTATGAGCCGTTGGATTTGGCAAGCAGGAGGTCATTGGTGACCTTTGAGAGGGCAGTTTCCGTGGAATGTAGGGGACGGAAGCCAGACTGGAAGGGGTCGAGGAGAGAGTTGGTGCTGAGGAATTCGAGGCAGCGCATGTAGACAACTCTTTCAAGGAGTTTGGAAACGAATCTATTTACTGAGTGCTTACTATGTACAGAACACTAGACTAAGCACATGGGAGAGTATAAGACAACAGTGTTGGATACAATGATGGTATTTGTTTAGCACTTACTATGTGTGAAGTACTGTTCTAAGCACTGGGGGAAACAAGGTGACTAGGTTGTCCCACGTGGGGCTCACAGTCTTAATCCCCATTTTACAGATGAGGTAACTGAGGCACAAAGAAGTTAAGTGATTTGCCCAAAGTCACACAGCAGACAAGTGGTGGATCAAGATTAGAACTCAGGGCCTCTGACTCGCAAGCCCGTACTCTTTCCACTGAGCCACTCTGCTTCACAGTCCCTGCCCACTAGAAACTTATCAATCAATGCTATTTATTGAGCACTTACTATGTGCAGAACACTGTACTAAGTGCTTGGCTGAGTACAATGCAACAGAGTTGGTGGACACATTCAATCAGCCAGTCAATCAATCAGTCAGTGCTGTTTATTGAACACTTACTATTTTCAGAGCATTGTATTAAGCGATTGGAGGGTGTAAAACACATTCCCTGCCCACAGGGAGCTCACAGTCTGGAGGACGTTGAGTAGCAGCATGGCTCAATGGAAAGAACATGGGCTTTGGAGTCAGAGGTCATGGGTTCAAATCCCAGCTCCACTGATTGTCAGCTGTGTGATTTCAGGCAAGTCACTTAACTTCTCTGTGCCTCAGTTACTTCATCTGTAAAATGGGGATTAAGACTGTGAGCCCCCCATGGGACAACCTAATCACCTTCTAACCTCCCCAGCACTTAGAACAGTGCTTTGCACATAGTAAGCACTTAATAAATGCCATTATCATCATTATTATTCCGAAGACCACGGGTCACCAGCAAATGACCCATTCCCACCCTCCACTGCTTCCCCCCACCCCGCCTCCAGCGCCTTTTCATCAGGCCCAGGCAGACCGAGGCCCCATGAAAATGGCTCAGTGGAAAAGAGCATGGGCTTTGGAGTCAGAGGTCATGGGTTCAAATCCCAGCTCCCCCACTTTTCAGCTGTGTGACTTTGGGCAAGTCACTTAACTTCTCTGTGCCTCAGTTACCTCATCTGGAAAATGGGGATGAAGACTGTGAGCCACACGTGGGACAACCTGATCACCTTGTATCCTCCCCAGCGCTTAGAACAGTGCTTTGCACATAGTAAGCGCTTAATAAATGCCATCATTATTATTATTATTATTATTATCTCCATATCTCACCACAAGGCCAGCTCATTGTGACCCTGGTTAAATAATAAATAAATAATGATGGCATTTGTTAAGCACTTACTATGTGCCAAGCACTCTTCTAAGCAATGGGGTGGATACAAGGTATTCAGGTTGTCCCACGTGGGTCTCACAGTCTTCATCCCCATTTTACAGATGAGGGAACTGAGGCACAGAGAAGTGAAGCGACTTGCCCAAAGTCACCCAGCAGACAAGTGGCGGAGTGGGATTAGAATCACATCTTCTTAGGTGCTTAACACCACCACAACTATTATTACAACTACAGTGCTCTGCACACAGTAAGCGCTTAGTACAGTGCTCTGCACACAGTAAGCGCTCAATAAATATGATTGATGATCTTCTGACTCCCAAGCCCGGGCTCTTGCCTCTAGGTGATGACATCCTGGCAGCTCCCATCACCCAGATTTGCTCTCCCTTCTGAGGAGTGGCAGTCATTTACTAGTGGAAATAGAAAAGAACTTGCCCTGGGTTGAGAACAGTGCTCCGCATCCAGGAAGTGCTCAATAAGTAGCACGGATGGAGTCCTTTAAGGGGCTTCAAGAGAGGCTGTGGCAGGGTTTGGATGGTACTGATGGCCTGAGGGAGTGGCAAGGGAAGCAATCCCACCTAGTGTTGTCTGTCTTTTATTGTCTGTCTACCCCTTCTAGACTGTGAGCCCACTGTTGGGTAGGGACCGTCTCTATATGTTGCCAACTTGTACTTCCCAAGCGCTTAGTACAGTGCTCTGCACACAGTAAGCGCTCAATAAATATAATTGAATGAATGAATGAATGAATGAATGAATGAATGTGAGCCCATTGTTGAGTAGGGACTGTCTCTATGTGTTGCCAACTTGTACTTCCCAAGCACTTAGTACAGTGCTCTTCACACAGTAAGCGCTCAATAAATACAATTGAATGAATGAATGAATTGGAGGCAGGGGATCTGGGTTCTGATCCCAGCTTTGCCACTTATCTGCTGTGTGACCTTGAACAAGTCACTTCCTTTCCCTGGGGCTCAATTCCTTCACCTGCAAAATGGGGATTCAATCAATCAATCAATCGTATTTATTGAGCGCTACTGTGTGCAGAACACTGTACCAAGTGCTTGGGAGAGTACAGTAGAACAATATAATAATAATAATGAAGATATTTGTTAAGCACTTACTATGTGCCAGGCACTGTTCTAAATGCTGGGGTAGATATAAGGCAATCAGGTTGTCCCACGTGGGGCTCACAGACTTAGTCCCCATTTTACAGATGGGGTAACTGAGGCACAGAGAAGTTAAGTGACTTCCCCAAAGTCAAACAGCTGATAAGTGGCGGAGCTGGGATTGGAACCCACGACTTCGGACTCCCAAGCCCGGACTCTTTCCACTAAGTCATGCTGCTTCTCTTATAGTCACGTTTCTTGCCCACAACGATCTTACAGTCTAGATTCAATGGCTGCTTTCCCTTCTATTTAGACTGTAGGCCCCATGTAGGACTTGATGATCTTGGAGAAGAGAAGCAGTGTTGCCTAGTGGATAGAGCACGGACCTGTGTTCTACTCCCGGCTCCACCTCCTGTCTGCTGTGTGACCTTGGGCAAGTCACTTCACTTCTCTCTGCCTCAGTTCCCTCATCTGTAAAATGGGGATTGAGACTGTGAGCCCCACGTGGGACAGGGACTGTGTCCAACTCGATTATCTTGTATCTACTGCAGTGCTTAGGACAGTGACTGGCACATAGTAAGCGCTTAACACCACCACAACTATTATTACAACTGCAGTGCTCTGCACACAGTAAGCGCTCAATAAATACGATTGAATGAATTATTACAATATCTATGCCTGCGCTTAGTACAGTGCTTGGCACATAGTAAACACTTAACAAATATCACAGTTATTTGACTAATATTAATACTAGTGGGCAGGGATCATATCTACCAACTATGAAGCAGCGAGGCTTAGTGGAAAGATCACATGCCTGGGAATCAGAGGCTGTGGGTTCTAATCCTAGCTCCACCGCTTGACTGCTGGGTGACCTTGGGCAAGTCACTTAACTTCTTAGTGCCTCAGTTCCTTCACCTGTAAAATGGGGATTAAATGTGTGAGCCCCACATGGGACAACCTGATCCACCCCAGTGTTTAAAACAGTGCTTGGCACATAGTAAGTGCTTAACAAATGCCATCATTATTATCATTATTTTTATTTTACTATTATTATTATCCTTATTAATGTCATTGATATTATTATGTCCTTCTCCATTCAGATTTTTCATGATTGTGTGTGAACTCCTTGGAGGCAGGGAATGTCCTTCCCTTATTCTGAATTTCTCAAGTTCCTTGATAGATAATAATGATAATGATGTATTTGTTAAGTGCTTCCTATGTACCAAGCACTGTTCTAAGCACTGAGGGAATACAAGGTAATCAGGTTGTCCCACGTGGGGCTCACAGTCTTTATTCCCATTTTACAGATGAGGTAGCTGAGGCACAGAGAAGTGAAGTGACTGGCCCAAAGTCACACAGCTGACAAGTGGCAGAGCTGGGATTAGAATCCATGACCTCTGAGTCCCAAGCCCTTGCCACTGAGCCACACTGCTTCTCTACATGTTCTTGCTCTCTGCCACTACCACTCTTCTGCTGTATGCTGCTATATATGTACTACATTTCTCCTTCTTTTACACTACGGATCTGTCCTAATAGGAATGTGCAGTTACAGAACAGCTCTGCTGTTTCCACATTGTTTCCACGTCCCCCAAAGGAATCTAGCCAGCACCATGATTTTTCCCAGCAGACTCCCCTACTTAAGGATGTGTTTTATACATCGCTCCCTCCCTTTAACAATCGTCACTCATTCATTAATCCACAAAATGGGGCAACATCCGCTGGGTGGGTCATCCGGTTTCGAGTTATAAGGTCCAAAATTCATTTTTTAATGTCGACAACTTTGGCCGCTGCCCCTTTTGGGGAACGTTGGCTAGAAGCTCTGAAATAGTTTTAATGGCTGTTTCCCTTTTCCGGACTTCAAAGGTTACCGCCCCAAAGCTTTTCCTTATGCCCTGACTTTATTAGTTTTAGCTTCCCGTCTTCCCGGCTGCAGGAAAAACTAGGACATCGTTGCATTACCCTTATGTTCACTGTCAGGTGCTGCTGGTAATTAGCCTGGAGAATGTGTGGTAGATAAAAGCAAGATGCGGAAACATAAATTGCTTTTAGGAGGGGGGAAAAATGGAGGAAAATGTTACCTTTCTAACGCAGTACAAATTCCAATAAAAATGTGTTTCTTGGCTTAATGTTTTCTTAGCATAGTTGGCCCAACGTTAGAGACTGCCATGGTTTGTCGGTGTGTTTCTTTAGTTCTTGTAATGGTGCGTGTTAAGTGCGTAGTCTGTGACAAGCGCTGGGCTACGCACTGGGGTAGATACAAGATAATCATGCTGGACTCAGTCCCTGTACCACATGAGACTCACAGTCTTCATCTTGTTTTACAGATGAGGGAACTGAGGCCCAGAGACTTGAAGTGACCTGCCCCAAGGTCACACAGCAGACAAGTGGCGGAGTCGGAATTAGAACCCAAGCCCTCTGACTCCCCAGCCGGTGCTCTTACCATAAGAGCTCTTTCCATTGAGAAGCAGCATGGCTTAGGGGAAAGAGCCCGGGCTTGGGAGTCAGAAGTCATGGGTTTTAATCCCGGCTCTGCCGCTTGTTGGCTGCGTGACTTTGGGTAAGTTGCTTCACTTCTTTGTGTCTCAGTTCCCTCATCTGTAAAATGGGGATGAAGACTGTGAGCCCCACATGGGACAACCTAATTACCTAGTATCTACCCCAGTGCTTAGAACAGTGCTTGACACATAGTAAGAGCTTAACAAATACCTATATTATTATTGTTATTATTGTTATTGTTATTATTAGGCCGTGCTGCTTCTCCCTTGGGAGGGTAGAATAGAGTGAGTAGACAGGATCCTTGCCCTGACCAATACAGCTATGTTATAATACTGATGGTATTTGTTAAGCACTTACTATGTACCAGCCAGTGTATTGGGGTGGATAGAACAAAACTACTTGGATACAGTTCATTGTATTGTACTCTCCCAAGCGTTTAGTACAGAGCTCTGCACACAGTAAGCGTTCAATAATTACGATTGTTGGGGCTCACAGTCTGAGTAGGAAGAGATTATTATTATTATAATGTTGTGCTGTGGAATCGTTTCTGATTCATAGCGGCTCTGTGGATTTATTTTCTCCAGGATGTCCTGTCTTCTGCCATAATCTGAAATCTTTCTGATGGTTCTTCCATAATAGTTGCTATGGTCTCTATGCACTGTTCATTCATTCATTCATTCATTCATTCATTCATTCATTCATTCAATCGTATTTATTGAGCACTTACTGTGTGCAGAGCACTGTACTAAGCACTTGGGAAGTAAAAGTTAGCAACATATAGAGACGGTCCCTATCCAACAACGGGCTCGCAGTCTAGAGGGGAGAAACAGACAACAAAACAAAATATGTGGTCAAGTGTCAAGTCATCAGAATAAATAGAAGTAAAGCTAGATGCACATCATTAACAAAATAAATAGAATAGTAAATATGTACAAGTAAAATAAATAGAGTAATAAATCTGCACAAATATACATGCAGGTGCTTTGAGGAGGGAAAGGAGGTAGGGCGGGGGGTATGAGGGGAGAGGAAAGAGGGGGCTCAGTGTGGGAAGGCCTCCTGGAGGAGGTGAGCTCTCAGTAGGGCTTTGAAGGAAAGAAGAGAGCTAGCTTGGTGGATGTGTGGAGGGAAGGTATTCCAGGCCAGAGGGAGGATGTGGGCTGGGGGTCGATGGCGGGACAGGCAGGGTAATCAAGTTGTCCCACGTGGGGATCACACTTTTAATCCCCATTTTACAGATGAGGTAACTGAGGCACAGAAAAGTGGCTTGCCCAAGATCACTCAGCAGACAAGTGGCAGGGCCAGGATTAGAACCCACATCCTCTGACTCCCAAGCCTATGTGCTTGCCACTAAGCCACACTGCTTCTCTTACCAGGTTGGACACAGTTCCTGTCCCATGTGGAGCTCACACTCTTAATTCCCATTTGACAGATGAGGTGACTGAGGCACAGAGAAGTGAAGTGACTTGCCCAGGGTCACACAGCAGACAAGTGGCAGAGTTAGGATTAGAATCCAGGTCCTTCTGATTTCCAGGCCAGTGTTCTATCCACTAACCCACGCTGCTTCCCATGTATGTATGTGTGTGTACACCATATGGTGAATTATAGCTTTATTTCTATTTATTCTGATGACTTGACACCTGTCCACATGTTTTGTTTTGCTGTCTGTCTCCCCCTTCTAGACTGTGAGCCCATCGTTGGGTACAGACCATCTCTATATGTTGCCGACTTGTACTTCCCAAGTGCTTAGTACAGTGCTCTGCACACAGTAAGCGCTCAATAAATACGATTGAATGAATGAATATTACTTGTGTTTTTATAGCGAAGGAGATTCTAGAGTCACTGGGGTCTGGAAGAGTGTTGGGTTTAGGTAGAAAGCACAGTTATTAACCCAAGTGGAATCAACCAGCTGAGATCCATGCATTAAAGTAGCTGCTTTTCTAAGACCATTTAGCAGGCGTGTGGCGAAGATGCACCCTAATGACATATAAAAAGCGAATAGAAAGGCCCATAAGGAGCCAGATGGGGTGGGGTGGGGTGGAAAGACATAGAAGCAATGAAACCTGGTGGAACAGCCCAGGCCTGGGAGTCCGAGGACCTGGGTTCTAATTCTGACTCCACCACTTGTCTGCTGGGTTTTTGGTTTTGTTTTGTTTTGATGGCATTTGTTAAGTGCTTACTATGTGCAGAGCACTGTTCTAAGCACTGGGGGGGGATACATGGTGATCAAATTGTCCCACGTGGGGCTCACAGTCTTAATCCCCATTTTACAGATGAGGTAACTGAGGCACAGAGAAGTTAAGTGACTTTCCCAAAGTCACACAGCTGACAATTGGTGGAGCTGGGATTTGAACCCATGACCTCTGACTCCAAAGCCCATGCCCTTTTCCACTGAGCCACGCTGCTTCTCAAAGTCACGCTGGGTGACTTTGGACAAATAATAATAATATTCAATTGTATTTATTGAGCGTTTACTGTGTGCAGAGCACTGTACTAAGCACTTAATAATAATGACGGTATTTGTTAAGCTCTTACTATGTGCCAAGCACTGTTCTAATCACGGGGGTAGATACAGGGTAATCAGGTTGTCCCACGTGGGGCTCACACTTTTAAACCCCATTTTACAGATGAGGTAACTGAGACCTAGAGAAGTGAAGTGACTTGCCCAAAGTCACACAGTTGACAAGTGGCAGGGTCTGGATTAGAACTCACAACCTCTTACTCCCAAGCCTGTGCTCTTTCCACAAGGCCACGCTGCTTCCCTTAAATCACTTCACTTCTCTGGACCTCAGGTACCTCATCTGTAAAATGGGGTTAAGACTGTGAGCTCCTTGTGAGATGGGGACTGCGTCCAACCTGATGATCTTGGATCTACCCCGGTGTTTAGGACAGTGCCTGGCACAGAGCAAATGCTTCACAAAATATCACATGGTAACAAATGCCATTTAAAAATAATTATAATAAAAGAAGACAAGGTCAGTAGATAGGCCACAATGGAGTCCTGGCTTTCCAAGCCACCCCAGAACACCCACTGAGGCTTGAGAGCAGAGGGGAAGGGGTTGGAAGGAGATGGGGAAACTGAGGCTCCCATTCACCATATTCAATCAATCAGTGGTATTAACTGAATGCTTACTATGTGCAGAGCACTGAACTCATCTCCTGATTGTCACTCAGAGGCTCCTTGCTGTCTTGGAGATGGCTGTGAGTTGGCCAGGAGTGGGATCAATATTTATTGAGCACCCCTGAGGACTGTGTACTGTACTGATACTGAATGCTTGGGATTCATTCATTCAATCAGTCATATTTATTGAGAGTTTATAATATGCAGAACACTGTACTAAGTACTTGAGAGAGTACAAAATGACAATAAACAGACATATGTCCTGCCCACAATGAGCTAAAGTCAGGGATGGCAGAAGCCCAAGGCCTCGCTCTTCCCACAAGCTCACTGGGGGCAGGGAGCATAATAATAATAATAGCATTTGATAAGCACTTACTACATGCCAGGCACTGTACTGTACACTGTACAATGCACTGTACATTTGCGTGATGACACGCAAATTCATGAAGCGTTCCATATTTTTAGAGCTCACCTCCTCCAGGAGGCCGTCCCAGACTGAGCCCCTTCCTTCCTCTCCCCCTCGTCCCCCTCTCCACCCCCCCATCGTACCTCCTTCCCTTCCCCACAGCACCTGTATATATGTATTTATGTTTGTACATATTGATTACTCTATTTTACTTGTACATATCTATTCTATTTATTTTATTTTGTTAATATGTTTGGTTTTGTTCTCTGTCTCCCCCTTTTAGACTGTGAGCCCACTGTTGGGTAGGGACTGTCTCTAATGTTGCAAACTTGTACTTCGCAAGCGCTTAGTACAGTGCTCTGCACACAGTAAGTGCTCAATAAATGTGATTGATGATGATGATGATGATGATGATGATGATGTACTAAGCACTGGGGTGTGTACAAGCAAATCAAGTTGGACAGAGTCCTTGTCCCACACAGGGCTCACAGTCTTAATCCCCATTTTACAGATGAGGTAACTGAGACACTACGAAGTTAAATAACTTTCCCAAGGCCACACAGCAGACGAGTGGTAGAGCCAGAATTAGAACCCATGACCTCCTGAGTCCCTGACCCATGGTCTCTCCGCTACACCATGCTGATTCTCCATGTCTGTTTACTGTTGTATTGTACTCTCCCAAGTGCTTAGCACAGTGATCTGTGCAAAGTAAGCGTTCAGTAAATACGATTGATTGAATGAATGAATGAAGGCGGTTCCAGCGTAAGGGCCTCTGAGTTGGGCTCCACCGCCCCGTCTGGAATTTCCCATCACCCTTTGGGCCGGCTGACAATGTGACCAGCGGAAAACAGGGGAGGGACGAGTTGTGCGATCCGGCAGCGCCCCGGGCTGTCCGGAGCCAGTGTGGGAATTTTCATGTCGTAAGAGGGATCTGACACAATGAAGCATTAAAAATAGCTCCCTACAAGAACATCTGTTCATCTCTTCCCCCTTCTTCGACCATTTGATAGCTTTTATTAAACCCAGGACCAATGGGCTCAATGTGGGAGGGTTGGGAAAGCATTTGGATGGAAAAGAATTAGAGTAGGGAGAAGATGACATCAAATGCCTCTCATTCCTCCGGATTTAAGGTTTTCACCGTGCGTCTGGGCTGAGGCATTTTTAGGAAATTAGGGAAGGTTTGCTCATCGATGGCAACCTGTTTAGACAGCACAGACTGAGTTGTCGGGAGGCAGGGTTGTGGGTATGATGTCGTACACTAAGGCGTCACATAACAAAAATCATAATAATTGTGGTATTTGTTAAGTGCTTACTATGTGCCAGGCATTGCTGTAAGTTCTGCGGTGGTTACTAGGTAATTGGGTTGGACACAGTCCATGTCCTACATAGAGCTTGTAGCCTTAATCCCCATTTTACAGATGAGGTAACTGAAGCCTAGAGAAGTGAAGTGACTTCCCTAAGGTTAAACAGCAGACAGGTGGCAGAGCCAGGATCAGAACCCAGGTCCTTCTGATTCCCAGGCCCGGGATGTATCCAGTAGGCCACACTGCTTCCCTTTCCTGCTGTCTGACCTTGGAGAAGTCACTTTCCTTCCTCTGTTTTTCAGTTTCCTCATTTGTCTAGAGAATGAATTACCTCTTCCCCCTCCTACTTTGATTGGGAGCCCCGGGTTAGACAGAGATTCATTCAGTCATATTTATTGAGCGCTTACTGTGTGCAGAGCACTGCACTAAGCGCTTGAGCACTGTACTAAGTGCTTGGTTATGTCCTACGAGGTCATCATGTATCTATCCCAGCGCTTAGCATTGTGCTTGGCCTCTAGTGAGCAGTCAACACAAACTGCAACCATTATTAGCTACAGCACAGGTTTCCCTGAAAGGGAGGTTTTTTCAGCACGTAGAACAGTGCTCGGCACATAGTGAGTGCTTAAGAAATGCCATTATTATTATTATTATTTAGAAGCTAGTATTTATTAAATGCTTACTGTGTACGGAGCACTGTAATCTTGGGGGGCCTACATAGGTGGGAATTAGATACAGTCCCAGGTGAAGTTGACATTGAATTGTGTGTCTGTGTATCCTAGCAATCATTGACATTCTCTTTGAAGAAACTGCCAAAAATCCAATTCATTGGAACATTTATGCACAGTCCCTTCTTTTTCCTGAGTATTTTATTTCTGGGTTTGTCTCCCTTGTTAGATTGTAAAGGTCCTTGAGGGCAGGGATCATGAATTCTAGTGGTAGCAGTAGAAATGTATTTAGATTAATGTCTGTCTCCCCGCTCTAAACCAAAAGCTCATTGTGGGCAGGGAATGTGTCTGTTGTATTGTTATATTGCACTCTCCCATGCGCTTAGTACCTTGCTCTGCACACATAAAGCACTCAATAAATAAATAATCAATTGTATTAGAGCATTTCCGGTGTGCAGAGCACTGTTCTAAGCTCTTGGGAGAGTACAATATAACAGATGGTAGACACATTCTCTGCCCCTAACAAGTTCATAGACTAGATTAATTTATTAATTGATAGTGGCAGTAATAGCCGTAGCAATAGCAATAGTAATAGGAGCAGTAATAAGAGTAGTTAGCTTATCTCTAGACTGCAAGCTCTTCGTGGGTAGGGAGTGCATCTGCCAGCTCAATCAGTCAATCATCAATGGTATTTATTGAGTACTTACTATATGCAGAGCACTGTACTAAGCGATTGGGAGAGTACAATACAACAGACTTCAACAATTGGGAGAGTTAGTAGATAGCAATCCCTGCCCTCCACCATTTTACAGTTCATTTTAAGCAGACCATTCATTCATTCATTCAATCGTATTTATTGAGAGCTTACTGTGTGCAGAACACTGCACTAAGCGTTTGGAAAGTACAATTCAGCAATAAAGAGAGACAATCTCTGCCCACACTGGGTTTACAGTCTAGAAGAGGGGAGACAGACATCAAAACAAACAGGCATCAATACAGAGTTATAGATATATACACATCAAAACAAGTAAACAGGCATCAATATAGTAAACAGCATACACATTCCCTGCCCATAACGAGCTTACAGTCTGGAAGGGGAGAGAAGATATTAATATGAATAAATGTTATAAAAAATATATAATATATAAGAGAAGCAGCATGGATCAGTGGAAAAAGCATGGGCTTGGGAGCCAGTGGTCATGGGTTCTAATCCTCGCTCCACCACTTGTCAGCTGTGTGACTTTGGGCAAGTCACTTAACTTCCCTGGCCCTCAGTTACCTCATCTGTAAAATGGGGATTAAGACTGTGAGCCCCACGTGGGACAACCTGATCACTTCGCATCCCCCCCAGCGCTTAGAACAGTGCTTTGCACATAGAAAGTGCTTAACAAATGCCATTATTATATTATTATTATAATTATTATATTATAACTTAAGGATATGTACATAAGTGTTGTGTATCTGGGTGTGTGGAGAATATCAAGCATCCAAAGGTCACAGATTGCGGTTCGTACTTGACGCAGAATGGAGAGCAACCCAGGGAAAAGAGGACTTAATCAGGGAAGGCCTCTTAGAGGTGATGTGACTATAGCAATCCTTTGGAGGTGGAGAGAGTGGGGGTCTGGTGGATATGGAGGGAGAGGGAGTTCTGGGCTAGGGGGAGGTCTCAAGAAAGGGGTCGGCAGTGAGATAGATGAGATCGGGGCGTAGTGAGTAAACTGGTGCTAGAGGAGCAGAGTTTGCAGGCTGGGCTGGAGTGGGAGATTGGTGAGGTAGGTTGGAGTGAGCTAATTGATGGCTTTAAAGCCAACGGTGAGGAGCTTCTGTCTGAAGCAAAGGTGGGTGGACAGCCGTTGGAGGTTCTTGAGGAGTCAGGAGACAGGGAATGAATGTTTTTGTAGAAAACGATAAGCAGCATGGCTCAGTGGAAAGAGCACAGGCTTTGGAGTCAGAGATCACGGGTTCCAATCCTGGCTCCACCAATTGTCAGCTGTGTGACCCTGGGCAAGTCACTTAACTTCTCTGTGCCTCAGTTCCCTCATCTGTGAAATGAGGGTTAAGACTGTGAGACCCCCGCGGGACAACCTGATCACCTTGTAACCTCCCCAGTACTTAGAACAGTGCTTTGCACATAGTAAGCGCTTAATAAATGCCATTTAAAAAAATGATCTGGGCAGCAAAGTGAAGTCTGGCTTGGAGTGGAGAGAGACAGGAGGCTGGGAGGTCAGTGAGGAGGCAGATGCAGTGGTCAAGGAGGGAGAGGAGAGTACTTGGGTCATCAGGGTAGCAGTTTGGATGGAGAAGAAAGGGTGGTTTTAGCAATGTTGATGGTAGGACTAACAGGATTGGATGACCGTTTGAATATGTAGGTGGAATCAGAGAGATGAGTCGAGACTGTCTTCTAGACTGTGAGCCCGTTGTTGGCTAGGAACCGTCTCTATATGTAGCCAACCTGTACTTCCCAAGCGCTTAGTACAGTGCTCTGCACACAGTAAGCACTCAATAAACACGATTGAATGAATGAATGAGAACAGTGGGAAGTTTTCAGACATAATAATAATAATAATAATGGTAGTATTTGTTAAGTGCTCACTATGTGCCAAGCACTGTTCTAAGCACTGGGGTAAATACAAGGTAGTCAGGTTGTCCCATGTGGGGTTCACAGTCTTAATCCCCCTTTTACAAATGAGGGAACTGAGGCACAGTGAAGTTAAGTGACTTGCCCGAAGTCACACAGCTGACAAGTGGAGGAGCCAGGATTAGAACCCACAACTTCTGATTCCCAAGCCTGTGCTCTTTCCACTAAGCCACACTGTTTCTCATAACTTGTGAGATAGGGTGGATAGTGGTGTTCTCTACAGTGATGGGAAAGTCATGGGGAAGACAGGGCTTGGGTGGGAAGGTGAGGAGTTCAATTTTGCACATGTTGAATTTGAGGTGTTGGTGGGCCATCCAAGTAATTGAGGGCAGGAGGAAATGCGAGATTGCGGGGAGGGAGAGAGATCAGGGCTGGAGATGTGGATTTAGGAATCATGTGTATAGAGATGGTAAGTGAAGCCATGGGAGTGAATGAGTTCTCCAAGGGAGTGGGTGTAGAGGGAGCTTAGAAGGGGGGACCCAGAACTGAGCCTTGAGGGATCCCCACAGTTAGGGGGTGGGAGGCAGAGGTGGAGGATCCCACAAAAGAGACTAAGAAGGAGAGGTCAGAGAGATAGAAGGAGCACTAAGAGAGGACAATGTCAGTGAATCCAACCTTGGTTTAAGTTTCCAGGAGAAGGTGGTGGTTTACAGTGTCAAAGGCAGCTGAGAGGTCTAGGAGGATTAGAATGGAGTAGAGGCCATCAGAATTGGCAAGAAATAGGTCATTAGTTACCTTAGAGAGGGCTGGTTCTGTGGAGTGAAGGGGCAGAAGCTGGATTGGATGGGATTTAGGAGAGAATTGGAGGTGAGAAATGGAGGCAGTGGGGGTAAACAACTCTCTCAAGAAGTTTGGAGAGAAATAATAATAATAATAGTATTTGTTAAGCGCTTACTATGTGCAAAGCACTGTTCTAAGCGCTGGGGAGGTTACAAGGTGATCAGGTTTTCCCACAGGGGGCTCACAGTCTTAATCCCCATTTTACAGATGAGGTAACTGAGGCACAGAGAAGTTAAGTTACTTGCCCAAGGTCACACAGCTGACAGTTGGCAGAGCCGGAATTTGAACCTGTGACCTCTGACTCCAAAGCCCATGTTCTTTCCACTGAGAAATGGTAGTAGGGAGATGGGGAGATGAATGAAGGGAGCCATGGGGACAAGTGAGGGTTATTTTTAGGATAGGGGAGACATAAGCATGTTTGAAAGCAGTGGGGAATAATAATAATATTAATGAGAGGCAGCGTGGCTCAGTGGAAAGAGCACAGGCTTTGGAGTCAGAGGTCATGGGTTTAAATCCCAGCTCTGCCAGTTGTCAGCTGTGTGACTTTGGGCAAGTCACTTCACTTCTCTGTGCCTCAGTTACCTCATCTGTAAAATGGGGATTAAGACTGTGAGCCACCGTGGTCACCTTGTAACCTCCTCAGCACTGAGAACATTGCTTTGCACATAGTAAGTGCTTAATAAATGCCATAATTATTAATGATTATGGCATTTGTTAAGCACTTACTACGTGCCAGGCACTGTACTAAGCCCTGGGGTGGATTACAAGCAAATTGTGGACACAATCCCTGTCCCACATGGGGCTCAAAGACTCCATTCCCATTTTACAGATGAGAAAACTGAGGCACAGGGAAGTGAAGTGACTTGCCCAAGGTCACATAGCAGACAAGCAGGAGAGCCAGGAAGAAGCCATTGGAAAGAGAAAAGTTGAAGATTTGTAGTCAGGGAGGGAATAAGGAGGGGACAAATGTTTTCAAAAGTTCTGAAGGGATGGGGTCAGAAGCACGGGTAGATTTAGAGAGGAGGCGAGAGATTTCATCTTGAGTTACTGCACAGAATACAGGGAAACTTAAAGAAGGTGGAGGATGGGGAGATTGGAGAGAGCAGGGGAGATTTTAGGGAGATCATGCCTGATGGTTTCAATTTTGTTGATGAAGTATGTGGCCAGGTGATTAAGGGAAAGATATGGTGCATGTGTGGGGGAAAGGAAAGCTGTCTGGAACAGCTGACGGAGGCAGTGAGTTTGGGAGTGAAATAGGAAAGAGAAGTATTGTTGTTGGATAGAGGAGAGGGCCAGATCGAAGCAGATAAGAATGAATTTAAGGTGGACGAGGTCAGAGAGACGAATGGATTTCCTCCAAGAGGGCTCCGCATCTCCGGAACAGGAGTGGAAGAAGCGAAGTGCAGAGGTGATCCAGGGTTGTGGGTTTGTGATCTGAGACTGGCAGATATATGTTGGAATGATACAGTTTAGTTGATGTTCAGTTGATACTATCGATGCCTGTCTACTTGTTTTGTATTGTTGTCTGTCTCCCCACCTTCTAGACTGTGAGCCTGTTGTTGGGTAGGGACCGTCTCTGTATGTTGCCGATTTGTACTTCTCAAGTGCTTAATACAGTGCTCTGTATACAGTAAGCACTCAATAAATATGATTGAATGAATTGAATGAATGAAAGTTCACTGGAGATGGTGGTGTTGACAGTGTTTATTTGTGGGTCAGGAGATGGATAGTTCAGGTATGGAGAACTGTTGTATTATACTCTTCCAAGCGCTTGGTATAATGTTATGCACAGAGTAAGCACTTAATAAATACCACTGATAAGGAATAGTAACAGTAGTGAGAGGAGCAGTAACAATAGTGTCAGCAGCAGTTGAGAACAGTAATTTCTCAAGCAGAATTTATTGAATGTTCACTTGGCACTGTACTAGGTGTTTGGGATGTACAGAGTAGCAAAGTGCCTTATTCATTCCCTGCCCAACGGAAGGAGCCAAACATAAAAATGCTTTGAACTAGAATAATCAGAATTAATTCAGTACCATTTACTAAGCACTTCCTGTGGGCAAAGCACTGTACTTAGCACTTGGGAGAGTACAATACAACAGAATTGATAATAATAATTACTATGGTGCTTGTTAAGCGCTCTGTGCCAAGCACGGTTCTAAAAGCTGGGGTTGATTATTATGGTATTTGTTAAGCACTTACTATATGCCAAACACTGTTCTAAGCACTGGGGTAGATATAAGGCAATCAGGTTGAACAGAGTCCCTGTCCCACATGGGGCTTCAGTCTCAATCTCCCTTTTAAAGATGAGGTAACTGAGGCCCAGAGAAGTGAAGTTACTTCCCCGAGGTCACACAGCAGGCAAATGGTGGAGTCAGAATTAGAACCCAGATCCTTCTGACTCCCAAGCCCATGCTCTATTCACTAAGCCGTGTTGCTTCCCGCTAATTAGTGAACAAGTTCCCTGCCCATAAAATGTTCAGGCAGCAGCAGCTAGAGGAGAAGAATTTCCAGTTCCTTGGGCTCAGAGCATCCCCGCGGTCACTCCAGTAGCCCTCAGTCTCCCCAGGTTTTATGGAAAGCTTGGGCTGAGAGGGTCTCCTCTTTCCTGCCAGGGTGGTGGGAGGCAGGACAGGAAGAAGTCTCATTTATTCACTCAATCATATTTATTGAGGACTTACTGTGTGCAGAGCACTGTACTAAGCTCTTGGACAGTACAATACAGCAATAGAGACAATCCCCTTGAGGCACAGGTTGGAAACTGTGTCTGAATTCATGATTTTTCCTTCTACACTGGTGCTTTGTATGTAGAAAGCTCTTTGTAAATATTATAATTAACAATAGTTTATTATTAATAAGTGCTTACTCTGGGCCAAGTTCTGGGGTGGATAGTTGTCAAATGGTTTCGAGTCCAGTGCTAATTAGTATAGTGTAAGTGCTTAGCACAGTGCTTTGCACACAGTAAGCACTCAATAAATACGATTGAATGAATGAATGAGTCATTTCCTCCTCATGGCGACTCCATAGACAAATCTTCTCCAGAGCATCCTATCTTCATCTAGAGTCTTTCTGGTACATACTCCCATAGAGTTTTCTTGATAAGAAATACGGAAGCGGTTTACCATAGCCTTCTTCCGTGCAGTAAAAACTTGAGTCTCTGCCCGTGTCTTTGATCAACATTTTGATCACTTTATCATCTGCCTTTGACTCTTTCCATGTCACTGCTGCCTGCCCAGTATGGGGGAATCGACTGTAGATAGAGTCAAAACCCTACTGAGAGCTCACATCCTCCAAGAGGCCTTCCCAGACTGAGGCCCCTTTTTCTTCTCATCCTCCCCATCCTCCCAGCCCTACCTCCTTCCCCTCCCCACAGCACCTGTATTAATGGTTGTACAGATTTATTACTCTATTTTACTTGTACATATTTACTATTCTATTTATTTTGTTAATGGTGTGCGTTTAGCTTTAATTCTATTTATTCTGACAACTTGACACCTGTCCACATGTTTTGTTTTGTTGTCTGTCTCCCCCTTCTATTCATTCAGTCGTATTTATTGAGCACTTTATTGAGCACTTACTGTGTGCAGAGCACTGTACTAAGCGCTTGGGAAGTACAAGTTGGCGACATATAGAGACGGTCCCTACCCAACAGTGGGCTCACAGTCTAGAAGGGGGAGACAGAGAACAAAACATATTAACAAAATAAAATAGAATAAATATGTACAAATAAAATAGAGTAATAAATATGTACAAACATATACATATATACAGGTGCTGTGGGGAGGGGAAGGAGGTAAGGTGGGGGGGATGAGGAGGGGGAGAGGAAGCAGGGGTCTCAGTCTGGGAAGGCCTCCTGGAGGAGGTGAGCTCTCAGTAGGGCCTTAAAAGGAGGAAGAGAGCTAGCTTGGAGGATGTGCAGAGGGAGGGCATTCCAGGCCAGGGGGATGACGTGGGCCGGGGGTCGACGGCGGGACAGGCGAGATCGAGGCACGGTGAGGAGATTAGCGGCAGAGGAGCAGAGGGTATGGGCTGGGCTGGAGAAGGAGAGAAGGGAGGTGATGTAGGCGGGGGCGAAGTGACGGACAGCCTTGAAGCTGAGGGTGAGGAGGTTTTGCCTGATGCGTTGGTTGATTGGTAGCCAGTGGAGATTTTTGAAGAGTGGAGTAACATGCCCAGAGCATTTATGGACAAAGACAATCCGGGCAGCAGCGTGAAGTATGGATTGAAGTGGGGAGAGACAGGAGGATGGGAGATCGGAGAGGAGGCTCATACAGTAATCCAGATGGGATAGGATGAGAGCTTGAATGAGCAGGGTAGCAGTTTGGATGGAGAGGAAAGGGCGGATCTTGGCAATGTTACAGAGGGAGACTGGCAGGTTTTGGTGATGGCTTGGATGTGAGAGCGGATGTGAGAGAGCGGAGTCGAGGATGACACCAAGGTTGCGGGCTTGTGAGACGGGAAGGATGGTAGTGCCACAACAGTGATAGGAAAGTCAGGGAGAGGGTAGGGTTTGGGAGGGAAGACAAAGAGTTCAGTCTTGGACATGTTGAGTTTTAGGTGGCCGGCAGACATCCAGATGGAGATGTCCTGAAGGCAGGAGGAGATGCGAGCCTGCAGGGAGGGGGAGAGAGCAGGGGCAGTGATGTAGATATAGGTGTCATCAGCGTAGAGATGATAGGTGAAGCCGTGGGAGCGAATGAGGTCACCAAGGGAGTGAGTGTAGATCGAGAACAGAAGGGGACCAAGAACTGAACCTTGAGGAACCCCTACAGTAAGACTAGACTGTGAGCCCGTTGCTGGGTAGGGACCGTCTCTATATGTCGCCAACATGTACTTCCCCAGCGCTTAGTACTGTGCTCTGCACACAGTAAGCACTCAATAAATACGATTGAATGAATGAATCAATCAGAAATAATCCCAAAACAAAAGGGGACAATCTGAGCCAAGTTCTGGGGTAGATAGTTGTTTGAGGGCAGGGACTTTGTGTATTCACTGTATAGAGCATGGTAGTAGGAGGAGTATTAATATTTATAATATTAATAATGATGGTATTTGTTATCGCTTACTATGTGCCAGGCACTGTACTAAGTGCTGGGGTTGATACAGGCAAGCTGGGTTGGACAGATTCCCTTGTCCTATGTGGGGCTCACAGTTTCAATCCTCATTTTGGTAGCTGAGGCACAGAGAAGTTAAGTGACTTGCCTAAAATCACACAGCAGGCAAGTGATGGAGCCAGGAGTAGAATCCATGACCTTCTGACTCCCAAGCCCGTTCTCTATCCATTATGCCATGCTGCAGCACTGGAGTACCTAATAGATGCAGAGTACTATACAATATACTTGGGAAATATGGCAGAAAGTAATAATAACAATAGTGTTTGTTAAGTGCTTACTATGTGCCAAGCACTGTTCTAAGCACTGGGGTAGATACAAGGTAATTAGGTTGTCCCACATGGGGCTCACAGTCTTAATCCCCATTTTACAGATGAGGCAGAGAATTTAAGTGACTTGCACAAGGTCACGAAGCAGATGGGTGGCAGAGGTGGAATTATTCATTCATTGTCATATTTATTGAGCGCTTACTGTGTGCACAGCACTGTACTAAACACTTGGGAAGTACAAGTTGGCAACATATAGAGACGGTCCCTACCCAACAATAGGCTCACAGTCTAGAAGACTTCGAACACCCAGACCTGTGCTCTGTCCACTAGGCCATGCTGCTGCTTCTCCTTTTATATCTTCCAAGCATTTAGTACAGTGCATCTCATTCAGCAGGTGCTCAACAAATGCCACCACCACCCTACTGACACCACTATACTACTGCTGCCAATTTCCTGACACCTTCGGGAAATTTTCTGCTGGGAAATTAGGGAATATTTTTATTCTTTTTTTGTGGTATTTGTTAAGGTCTTACTATATGCCAGACACTATAGTAAGAGCTGGGATAGTCCATATCCAATATGGGGCCCACAGTCTTAATCCCCAGGTAACAACACCAGAGAAGGACACACATCAATTTGTACTTCCTAAGCGCTTAGTACAGTGCTCTGCACATAGTAAGCGCTCAATAAATATGATTGATGATGATGATGACATCAGGCAAGTGGTGGAGCCGGGATTAATCAATCAATGGTACTTATTGAGCCTTACTATGTGTGCAGAGCAGCTTACTAAGCGTTTGGGAGAAATACAATAACACGGAACCCAGGTCCTACCTACTCCCAGGCTCGTGCCCTATCCATTGGGCAACACTGCTTTTCAATGTTCTCTGAACAACGCCCTTCTGTTTTGGATACAGCATCCTGCAGTGTCAAAAGATTCAGCGTCAGTCATATTGATTGAGAGCTTCCTGTGTGCATAGTACTGTAGTAAGCGCTTGGGAGAGTACAATATAACAGAGTTGGTAGATACGTTCCCTCCCCACGATGAGCTTACCGCCTAGAGAGGGTAAAGAGCTCTACTGAGAGCTCACTTCCTCCAGGAGGCCTTCCCAGACTGAGCCCCCTCCTTCCTCTCTCTCTTCTTCCCCTCCCCATCCCCCCACCTTACCTCCTTCCCCTCCCCACAGCACCTGCATGTATATTTGTATATATTTATTACTCTATTTTATTTGTACATATTTATTCTATTTATTTTATTTTGTTAATATGTCTTGTTTTGTTCGCTGTCTCCCCCTTCTAGACTGTGAGCCCACTGTTGGGTAGGGACCATCTCTATATGTTGCCAACTTGTACTTCCCAAGCGCTTAGTGCTCTGCACACAGTAAGCACTCAATAAATACGATTGATTGAATGAATGAATAAAGACTCTGGTGTGAGTTCTCATCCACCCGATATTTTGCACGTGCAGTTCTCTGCAATCCAGCAGGGCTCGGTGTGAAATATACCGCAGAAATCGAACAACAGAGCAAGCACAGTATTAAACAATTCCTATGGAGCTCAAAGCAGGAACGGAGTATTTGAGGAAAACATCACAGAAGGTCATTTAAAACACCGAAATTCCATTTCTTTACTGGCATAAGGGTGCCGGTATTGTTTTAGATGATAGAACGGTGAAACCGGACCGTAAAATGGCGTGGGAAAAGAGGTTCTGGCTATTTTTCTAATAACTCATGTGAAATTTCTGTCCATGTGTCTCAGCAGTGCATACAGGGGAAAAAAAAGTTTGCAAAGTACAGGAAGTTTATTATATTTTTATAACGATCTGTTTCAAATTATAACTTGAAGAAGAAAATGAGGCAAGCTGCCCTTCTCCGTGGAGACAGATTTTCCATGACCATATCCAGCCACAGAGGAGGATGTTACATAAGTCTCTGCCGAGAGAACTTGGAGGCAGGAGGCAAGCCCAACGTCACAGAGCCGCCTCTCGAGACCGAATCAAAACAAGGAACTGTAGTCGGGGCAGAGAGACAGAGAGACTCCTTACGTCTTGCATTTTGGGCTGGTGACCAAGAGGAAAGCTGGCAGAGCCGGGACACTGGATCCGGGCCTCGTGGATCTATTGCTCCCACTGCCAGCAACAACCAAGGCTGAGCTCAGCCTAGGCTTGGGCACTCAATAAATACCACCCTGAGTGCACAAGTTTCTACTGGAATCTTCACAGTTTGAAACTCTTCCCCTGGGACCCCTTAGTGATGATAATTATGGTATTCGTTAAGCACTTACTTCCGGCCAGGCATTGTGCTGAGAAAAGCAGCGTGGCTTAGTGGATAGAGCACGGGGCTGGGAGTCAGAAGGACCTGGGTTCTGTTTCCAGCTCCACCACGTGTCTGATGTGTGACCTTGGGCAAGTCACTCCACTTCTCTGGGCCTCAGTTACCTCATCTGAAAAATGGGGATTAAGAGTGTGAGCCCCACGTGGGACAGGGACTGTGTCCAACCTGCTTAACTTGTATCTATACCAGCACTTAGGACATGGCTTGGCACATAGTAAGCGCTTAACAAATACCACAATTATTAGAACCAAATTTGCTCTCTCTCTGCTTCCCCACATCAGTTGGGAGACAAGTTGACAAACCTTATTTGATGCAGGACTCTAAGAACAGATAAATCACCTCTGGCACTCAGCCTCCTCCCTGTCCCTTCCATCGGATAAAGATGTCATTGTAACATGAGGGGGTTTAAATGTGGGGGGGGCGGGTTCCCCCATTGTAGCACAGTAATCAGTCAATCAATCGTATTTATTGAGTGCTTACTGTGTGCAGAGCACTGTACTAAGAGCTTGGGAAGTACAAGTTGGCGACATATAGAGACAATCCCTACCCAGCAGTGGGCTCACAGTCTAGCAGGGGGAGACAGAGTAGTAATAATAATAATAATGATAGCAAGCCTGTCTCTAGACTGTAAGCTCAAGATCCTTGTGGGGAGAGAAAGTGTCAACCAACTCAGCTGTATCATACACTCCCAAGCGCTCAGTACAGTGCTCTGCACACAGTAGGTGTCAGTAAATACCACTGATGGAAGTCTGCTGAGGAGTGTCCCCGCAGAATGGTCCCATTCCCCCCCAGCTCGGAAGAAAGTCAGCCAGGATGTCGGAAGGTTGTATTCTCAGCCCCTAGACTGTGAGCTCCTTGTGGGCAGGGAATGTTTCTGTTTGTTGTTGTATTGTACTCTCCCAAGCACTTAGTACAGTACTTTGCACACAATAAGCACTCAATAAGCACGATTGAATGAACGAATGAATCAGTGAGAACACAGGATCGGATGGGTCCAGGCTGCACATCCTGCTCAAGGGGGTGCCCTGAAAACATCACAGGAAGGTTGTGCTTTCTAATCCCCATTCTGCCCCTTGTCTGCTGTGTGACCTTGGATAAGTCACTTCACTTCTCTGTGCCTCAATCTGTAAAATACGGATTAAGATTGTGAGCCTTGTGGGACAGGGACTGCGTCCAACCCGATATGCTTGTATCCACCCCAGTGCTTAGTACAGAGCTTTAACAATTACCTCAGTTATTACTATTATTATTGTTCATTCAATCGTATTTATCGAGTGCTTACTGTGTGCAGAGCAGTGTACTAAGCACGCTTACTATTATTAGCACAGCCCAGTGGCAGACATCTGTGGCCTGCCATGTGACTTTGAGCAAGTCATTTCATCTCTCTCTCCCATTTCCTCGTCGGTAAAATGGCAGTAAGGTGCATTTTTCCTCCCTGTTATTGTGAGTCCTTGCTATGTCAATGAGTAAATGTTTTATAATTACATAAAATTATAACTTTTACGACTGCAGCCCTAATATGGTGATAAAACATTTGTTTCCTGTGTATTAGACAATGACAGGGCTAGTACTAAGAATTTCTATATTATTGGTTTGAGTTTTTTTACCTCTTGCCAACCAGCATTTGTAGGACCCTCCTGGAGTGAGTGACAAGGTGATGGTCACTTTTTTTTTCCTTTTATTTAAATTATATTTATGAAGCACTAAGTGGCAGACATTATACTAAGTGCTGGGGTAGATGATAATAACAATAACTATGGCGTTTGTTAAGCACTTTCTATGTGCCAGGCATTGTACTGAGTGCTGGGGTAGATATAAGATAATTGGGTAAGACATAGTTCCCATCCCACATGGGTCTCACAGTTTCAATCCCCATTTTAATAATAATAATAATAATAATGGCATTTATTAAGCGCTTATTATGTGCAAAGCACTGTTCCAAGTGCTGGGGAGGTTGCAAGGTGATCAGGTTGTCCCACGGGGGGCTCACAGTCTTAATCCCCATTTTACAGATGAGATAACTGAGGCCCAGAGAAGTGAGGTGACTTACCCAAAGTCACACAGCTGACAATTGGCAGAGCCGGGATTTGAATCCACAACCTCTGACTCCAAAGCCTGTGCTCTTTCCACTGAGCCACTGAGGCCCAGAGAAGTGAACTGATTTACCCAAGGTCACAGAACAGACGAGTGGCAGAGCCAGGATTTAGGACTCATGACCTTCTGATTCACAGGCCCGTGCTCTAATAATAATGATAATAACAATAATGGTATTTGCTAAGCGCTTACTATGTGTCAGGCACTGTACTAAATGCTGGGGTGGATACAAGTTAATCAGGTTGGACACAGTCCCTGTTCCATGTGGGGCTCACAGTCTCAATCCCCACTTTACAGATCAGGAAACTGAGGCCCAGAGAAGTAATGTCATCATCATCAATCGTATTTATTGAGCACTTACTATGTGCAGAGCACTGTACTAAGCGCTTGGGAAGTACAAATTGGCAACATATAGAGACAGTCCCTACCCAACAGTGGGCTCACAGTCTAAAAGGGGGGAGACAGAGAACAAAACCAAACATACTAACAAAATAAAATAAATAGAATAGATACGTACAAGTAAAATAAATAAATAAATAGAGTAATAAATATGTACAAACATATATACATATGTGACCCCCCCCAAGGTCACAGAGCAGACAAGTGGTGGAGCCAGATTTAGAACCCATGACCTTATGACTCCGAGGCCCGGGCTCTATCCCTAGGCTATTCTGCCCCTCAGTTCACGTCCCACACAGCACTTGCAGTCTTAACTCGCATTTTCCTAACGGGGAAACTGGGGCACAGAGAGGTTAAGTGAGTTGCCCAAGGTCACACTGCAGGCAAGTGGCAAAGCCAGGATTAGAAGCCACGTCTTCTGCTTCCTAGGTCCTCTGATTCTCAGGCCTGGGCTCTTTGTGGTGGTCGTGTGTGATCATGACAGGTTTACCTCTGTCCGTTCTCACAGGGCATTAGCCGGTGGCTTTGCAAATTCCTCATCCTCATTCATCATCCGTATCTACTGAACCCTGTACTCTGGACCTGGGAGCATACAGTTACCGTAGATGACACAGTCCCTGCCCTTGAGAAGCTTTCAGATTAATCAATATATTCTAGTTTACATTTGTTTCCTCTTGTATTTGGAACCCAGTGTTTTAAGCACTTGAGAGAGTACTGTAGAGCAGTCAGTCAATCGTATTTGAGGCGTTCCCTGACTAAGCCATCCTTTCCTCTTCTTCCTCTCTCTTCTGCGTCACCCTATGTCCCTTTATTCTTAACTGCATGCCACCCCTCCCCCCCTACCTTGGCCTGCATCCCCTCAGCACTTATGTCCACATTTTTCATTTATTTATTACTATTAATGCCTGTCTCCCCCTCTAATAATAATAATAATGGCATTTATTAAGCACTTACTATGTGCGAAGCACTGTTCTAAGCTCTGGGGAAGTTTCAAGGTAATCAGGTTATCCCATGGGGGGCTCACAGTCTTCATCCCCATTTTACAGATGAGGCCCAGAGAAGTTAAGTGACTTGCCCAAGGTCACACAGCTGACAATAAGCTTTCTGTGGGCATAGAATTTGTCTGTTTATAGTTATATTGTACACTCCCAAGTGCTAAGTACAGTACTTTGTACACTGTAAATGCTTTTAGACTGTGAGCCCACTGTTGGGTAGGGACTGTCTCTATATGTTGCCAACTTGTACTTCCCAACTTCCCAAGCGCTTAGTACAGTGCTCTGCACACAATAAGTGCTCAATAAATACGATTGACTGACCGCTCAATAAATACGATTGAATTAATGATTGAATTGAACATTTACTGTGTGAGGAGCACTGTACTAAGCACTTGGGAGAGTACAATAGAACAATGTAACAGAAACATTCCCTGCACACATTCATTCAATTGTATTTATTGAGTGCTTACTGTGTGCAGAGCACTGTGCTAAGCACTTGGGAGAGTACAATAGAACAATATAAAAGAAACATTCCTTGCACATATTCATTCAATCATATTGATTGAGCGCTGTTTACAGAACACTGTACTAAGCGCTTGGAAAGTACAATTCAGCAACAGAGACAATCCCTACCCAACAAGGGGCTCAGTCTAGAGGGGGAGATGCCATTTCTGCTCTCACCAAACTTTGCCTGTTGTATGCAGAGCACTGGGCTAAACACTTGGGAGAGTACAGTAGATTTAGTAGACACCACCCTGCCTTCAAGGAGCTTCCAGTCTATGGTGTGCAGAGCACTGTTCTGAGCACTTGAGAGGAACTTAAAATCAAGCTGGGAAAAGAAACACTCAAAGAAATCACATGTAAGAGGAAGTCATGGGTTGTAAAAATATAAAGAGCAAGGGCTGGGTGTGGGAAAGGGGAAAGAGTGCAGCGTGGCTCAGTGGAAAGAGCCCGGGCTTTGGAGTCAGAGGTCATGGGTTCAAATCCCAGCTCCGCCACTTGTCAGCGATGTGACTTTGGGCAAGTCACTTAACTTCTCTGTGCCTCAGTGACCTCATCTGTAAAATGAGGATTAAGACTGTGAGCCCCCCCGTGGGACAACCTGATCACCTTGTAACCCCCCCAGTGCTTAGAACAGTGCTTTGCACATAGTAAGCGCTTAATAAATGCCATTAAAAAAAATACCCAGGTGCTCCTGAGGCATAGGCAAGCTGGAAGCAGGAATGGTTGGGGAGATGAGAGACTAACCAGGGAAGGCTTCCTGGAGGAGATGGGCTTTCTGAAGGATTTGGCTGTTTTTCTGACTTTTCTGGGCAGGGAAACATCGTGGCCTAATTCAAAGAGCTTGGGCCTGGGAGTCAGAGGACGTGGGTTCGAATACCGGCTCTGTCACTTGCCTGCCACGTGACCTTGGGCCAGTCACTTCACTTTTCCATGCCTCCGTTCCCTCGCTTATAAAATGGGGATTAGGACTGTGAGCCCCATGTGGGACAGGGATTGTGGTGAACCTGATTAGCTTGTGTCTACCCCAGCGCTTAGTATGGTGCATGTTATATAGTAAGCGCTTAACAAATACCATTTAAAACAAAAAAAGAGCATTTTGTTACGTGTCAGGCAGCATGTCATAATGGAAACAGGACCTGGGTTGAAATCCCAGCTCCACCACATTTCCACTGTGTAACTTCAGGCAAGCCACTTAGCGTCTCTTTGCCTCGGATTCTTCATCTTTGAAATTCCCTCTTGGATTGCGAGCTCTGTGTGGGACAGGGACTGAGTCCAACCTGATTTTACTCAATCAGTGGTGGTATTTACTGAACCCTTCCTGTGGGCAGAGCTCTGTTCTGTTTGAGAGAGTTTAGTACCACACCGTAGAGAAGCAGCAAGGCCTAATGGATAGAACCTGGGCTTGGGTGTCAGAAAGACCTGGGTTTTAATCCTAGATCTTCCACCTGTCTGCTGTGTGACCTTTGTGTTGCATGTTGCTTAACTTCTCTGTGACTCAGTTCTCTCATCTGTAAAAAGGGGATGAAGACTGTGAGCACCATGTGGGACGTAGACTGTGTCCAACCTGATTAGCTTATAACTAACACAGTGTTTAGTACAGTGCCTGGCCTCCCCATCCCCACAGCACCTGTATATATGTTTGTACAGATTTATTACTCTATTTTACTTGTACATATTTACTATTCTATTTATTTTATTTTGTTAATATGTTTTGTTTTGTTGTCTGTCTCCCCCTTCTAGACTGTAAGCCCGCTGTTGGGTAGGGACCGTCTCTATATGTTGCCAACTAGTACTTCCCAAGCGCTTAGTACAGTGCTCTGCACACAGTAAGTGCTCAATAAATACAATTGAATGAATGAATGAGTATTGTGCACTTGTGCAGTACACTGTACTAAGCACTTGGGAGAGTACAATACAATAAAATTAGCAGACATATTCCTTGCCTTAAAGAGTTTACAGTCTAGAAGGGGGAGGCAGACTTTAGTATGAATAAATAATTTATAATATATAATTTAAGGATATGCACATAATTTCTGGGGTTCATTCATTGTATTTATCAAATGCTTACTGTGCGCAGAGCACTGTACTAAGGCATGGGAAAGTACAATATGGCAATAAAGAGTGACAATCCCTGCCTGTAATAAGCTCACAATCTAGAGGCGGAGAGACAGACAACAGGAACACATAGTAAATGCTTACCAACTATCATACGAAGAAAAAAAAGTTAACAGAGATAATTCCTGCCCACAAGGACCTTACAGTCCAGAGCGGAAGATAGGCTTTGAAATGAATATAGATAAGGGAAATGGCAGAGTATAAGGATAGATTATCTGGTCAGTATCCCAAGTGTTTGGCAGTGCTTGGAACAGAGAAAGTACTTAACAAATACCACAATTGTTGTTATCGTCATTATTATTGTTATTACTATTTCAAAGGCCCCAGCAAAACATGACAACTCCGTTTCCTTTCTCGACCAAGCAGTGTGACCCAGTGGCCAGAACCCGGGCCTGGGAGTCAGAAGGACCTGGGTTCTAATCCCGACTCTGCTACTTGTCTGCCGGGTGACCTTGGGCAAGTCACTTCACTTCTCTGGGCCTCAGTTATCTGTAAAAAGAGGATTAGGATTGGGAGCCCTGGTGGACTTCGACTGTGTTCACTCTGATTACCATGAACCTACCCCAGTGCTTTGAACAGCATGTGGCACATAGAAAGTGCTTAACAAATAACACACACACACACGAAAAACCAATAGCACTGCTTGCTGAACTTTCATTTCCAGCCGAATGCACCATGATCAGTCTCCAGATGGTTTGATTATGAGGCTCGAAGGAGAGCTCGCAAGATCCGTTCTGTGCTGGAAACTACGAATAAGGTCAACTCAGAAACTTGGGAAAAGCCTCTTTAGCTGGTTGAGGTTAAAGGGGAAATTTGGATCTCATCCCTCAGAATTACTCTAACTTTTCTTTATCTTCTCTTAAATCCTTTCCTTACTGGACCGTGGTTAACAGGGGATCCTGCCTCCAGGATCGGTCAATTAATGGTAATTATCAGGTGCTTATGGTGTACAGAGAACTGTACCAAGTGCTTGGGAGAGTGCAGTACAACAGAGTTGGTAGACACGATTCCTGACCTCAGAGAGCGGAAAGCATCCAGGTTCGGGTGATGAAAGTCATCACATTGACATGATTCTCCCTCTCCTGTGAACATGGAAGTTGAATGGTTTTGTTAGTCTTCCTTGGGCAGAGAATTGGCCCCAGATCTGCAGACAGAAAGCGGACCGAGAGAAGAAACGACTGTTTTGCCCAGATGCCTTGAAAATATCAAACTCTGGCTCTCTGAGTGGACTGTTAGCTTGGATTTCCAGCGCTGGGGAGCCCAAATTTTGCCAAAAGTTGCTGGGTTTGCATCAGGGGCGGAAGAGCCCACGGTTTGAACTGTGAGTCAGAGGATGCTTCCTAGATCTGACCATTTCGCTGAGGTCAGTTCTGGAAATTCTACGTGTTTTTTCTAGGTTAGAGACTATATTCCTCGAGACAAAGGCCGTTGGCATTCAGAAGACAACTTTGACCTCCCGGCTGGGGGTTAGAGATTTGTTAGATGTGGCTTTTATTACCCCTGGGAGGACTTTGTTTCTTAACTCAATCTTAGGAAGCAGAAGGTTAGGGACGGGGTGAGTGAATCCGTCAGAGGGAATCGATCGAGTGGTCCTCTGTAGGCTGTCAGAAGAGAGATGTTTTAATTTTCATTCTCCATGATGAAATTTTAATTTCATTTTAGAGAAGCAGCATAGGCTAATGGAGAGAACAGAGTCCTGGGAGTCTGCTCAGTTTCCTCATCTCTTAAATGGGGATTCAGTTCCTGTTCTCCCTCCCTCTTAGCCTGTGAACCCCGTGTGAAACATTGACTGACCTGATAGTGAATCTACCCCAATGCTTAGTACAGTGCTCAGCGCATGGTAAGTGCTGAACCTATAGCACAATGAATGGCACTTGTACTCTGGTGACTGAATTTGAAGGCTGTTTACAATGTCACTCACAAAGCGTAAACTCCCAAACCCCCCTCAGCCCCATGGCACACGTGTCTGTATCTGAAATCCATTTTAATGTCTGTCTCCACCTCTAGGCTGTCAGCTCCTTGGGAGCAGGGAGTGAGTCTATGACTCTGTTATATTGTGCTCTTCCCAGTATTGGTACAGTGCTCTGCACACAGTAAACTCTCAGTAAGTATGGGTAAGCAGCATCACCAAGTGGATAGAGCCTGGGCCTGGAGTCAGAAGGACCTGAGTTCTAATCCCTGCTCTGCCGCTTGTCCGCAGTGTGACCTTGGGCAAGTTACTGTTCGTAGAGCACAGGCCTGGGAGTCATGGAGTCAGGATTCTAATCCCGGCTCCGCCACATGTCTGCTGTGTGACCTTGGGCAAGACATTTCACTTCTTTCAGCCTCAGTGATCTCATCTGTAAAATGGGGATTAAGACTGTGAGCCCACGTGAGACAGAGACTGTGTCCAACTGGATTTGCTTGTATCCGCCCCAGTGCTTAGTTCAGTGCCGGGCACGTAGTAAGCACTTAATAAATACCATTATCATTATTATTGTTATTATTAGTAAAATTGGGTTGAAGATTGTGAGCCCCATGTGGTACAACGACTGTGTTCAACCTGATTAGCCTGTATCTACCCCAGTGCTTATGAACACACGTAGTAAGTGCTTAACAAATGCCATTAAGAAAAAAATAAAAGAAAGAAGCTTGTCTGGAGTTAAGCCTCCTGACTCCCATTGTCCTCAATCAATCAGTGTATTTATTGAGTGCTTCTTTTGCGTAGAACACTGTGCTAAGCACTTGGGAGAGTCTAATACCAGAGAGTTGGTAGATCATCCCCCTAGAGTCATTGAGCATATTTTCTCAGCCTGCAGGCAACAAAGGCTAGCCTGGTTTTGTTGAGGTGGAAGTTGGCTTGGTTCCATCTTATCTCAGCGAGTTATTAGATCTGTTAAAAAGTAACTGGGGGAAGGACAACAGGGCCAGCCCTCCTTTTATGGCACTGCCATCGGAGAGAAAATTCTCCCATGCCAATCCCTGAGAAATGAATGAATTTGTCCGAGCCCTATCAATTACCTGATAGGAATTTTGGACGCATCGCAGGTTGGGCCGGAATCCCTCTTCCTATGATTAGTGCCTCTAAGCCCGGGCCCGGGAATTCTCGGAATTTTTTCACCTGTGTCCTTCCTGATTTCCCCATGTTATGATTTTAGCAGAGAGGGCTGTGGTGGGATTTTTTCCCTTTTTTATGGTGTACATTGAGCACTTTCTATATGCCAGACAACTGTACTAAGTGCTGGGATGGATACAAACTAATCAGGTTAGATGCAGTCCTGGTCCCACGTGGGGCTCACAGTCTTAATCCCCATTTTATAGATGAGGTAACTAAGGCACAGAGAAGTTAAGTGGCTTACCTAAGGTCACACAGCAGACAAGTGACAGAGCCGGGATTAGAGCCCACGACCTCCAACTCCCAAGCCCGTGCTCTTTCCACTGAGCCACGCCACTTCTCTAATGTCCTTCTGACTCCCAGGCCTGGGATCTATCCACTAGGCCACACTGCTTCCAATGGGAAGGTAGCCAGCTTTCTCAGGCTGGTTGGGATTGATGACAAATTGAGATATAAGGATTGAAAGGATTTTAAGGTGTTATCAGATGTGTGGATTTATGCAAACAGCCCTGGATGAAATGCCAGGCAACTTGTGTTCTAGTCGCTGTACCGCCTAAGATAAATGGGTGACCTTGGGCAGGTCACTTAAGCTCTTGAGTCCTCGGTCTCCTCACCTGTAAAATGGAGAGAAAATACCCACCCTCCCTTTAAGACTGTGAGCACCGCGTCAGATTGTCTCAATCAATGCTAGTGTGAGGTCTAGCACATAGAAAGTGCCTGATACCATTATTGTTATTGGCAAAGATTCATTTTTATGTTCCTATGAACAGGGCTAGGCTCTAGGAATCAATCAGTACTAAATTAACCAGGAATCAATTAATCAGTAATATTGAGTGCTTACTGTCTTCAATCAATTAATGGTATTTTTTGAGTGCTTACTGTGTGCAGAGCATGTACTAAACACTTGGGAGAATACAGTATTAACAGAATAGACATTTTCTCAACCTACCACGAGCTTAAAGTCTAGAGAGGGAGAAAGATATAACAAATTACGGTTATGTGCATAAGTGCTGTGGGGCAGAAGGCGGGGGTGAATATCAAGGGTTTGAAGCAGTCAGATCCAAGTGCAAGTGTGATGCAGAAAAGAGAGGGAGTAGGGGAGAATGAAGGTTTAGTCAGGGAAGAACTCTTGGAGGAGTTGTGATGATAATAAGGCACTGAAAGGTTGGGGAAAGTGGTGGTCTGGTTTATCTGGATGGAGAGGAAGTTTCAGGCTAGAGGAAAGATGTGGGAAAGGGGTGGTAGCGAGATAGACAAAATCATTCATTCATTCAATCATATTTATTTAGCGCTTATTATTCATTCATTCAATCGTATTTATTGAGCGCTTACTGTGTGCAGAACACTGTACTAAGCGCATGGGAAGTACAAGTTGGCAACATCTAGAGACGGTCCCTACCCAACAGCGGGCTCACAGTCTGGAAGGGGGAGACAGACGACCAAACAAAACATATTAACAAAATAGAATAAACAGAATAAATATGTACAAGTAAAATACAGGAGAAGCAGCATGGCTCAGTGGAAAGGGCCCGGGCTTTGGAGTCTGAGGTCTGAGCCAGACAAAACTATTTCTCCTCCCTTATTGACACCCATGCCCATCACCCCCGCCAGCTCTTCCGTACATTCAACTCCCTTCTCAGGCCCCCGGTTCCTCCCCCTCCTCCTTCCCTCACCCCCAACGATCTGGCCTCCTACTTCATTAACAAAATTAAATCCATCAGGTCCGACCTCCCCAAAGTCTCTTCCCCCCTTTCTCCAACCCCCCGGCTCTCAACACTCTCTGCTACTCTCCCATCCTTCCCAGCGGTATCTTCAGAGGAACTCTCCTCCCTCCTCTCAAGTGCTACTCCGGCCACCTGTGCTTCTGACCCCATTCCCTCTCATCTTATGAAATCTCTCGCTCCATCCCTTCTCCCCTCCTTAACTTCCATCTTCAACCGCTCACTCTCCACTGGTTCCTTCCCCTCTGCCTTCAAACATGCCCATGTCTCTCCCATCCTAAAAAAACCCTCTCTTGACCCCACCTCACCTTCTAGTTATCGTCCCATATCCCTCCTACCATTCCTTTCCAAACTCCTTGAACGAGTTGTCTACACGCGCTGCCTAGAATTCCTCAACAACAACTCTCTCCTCGACCCCCTCCAGTCTGGCTTCCGTCCCCTTCATTCCACGGAAACTGCGCTCTCAAAGGTCACCAATGACCTCCTGCTTGCCAAATCCAACGGCTCATACTCTGTCCTAATCCTCCTCGACCTCTCAGCTGCCTTTGACACTGTGGACCACCCCCTTCTCCTCAACACGTTATCTGACCTTGGCTTCACAGACTCCGTCCTCTCCTGGTTCTCCTCTTATCTCTCCGGTCGTTCTTTCTCAGTCTCTTTTGCAGGCTCCTCCTCCCCCTCCCCACCACTTACTGTGGGGGTTCCCAAGGTTCAGTGCTTGGTCCCCTTCTGTTCTCAATATACACTCACTCCCTTGGTGACCTCATTCGCTCCCACGGCTTCAACTATCATCTCTACGCTGATGACACCCAGATCTACATCTCTGCCCCTGCTCTCTCCCCCTCCCTCCAGGCTCGCATCTCCTCCTGCCTTCAGGACATCTCCATCTGGATGTCCGCCCGCCACCTAAAGCTCAACATGTCGAAGACTGAGCTCCTTGTCTTCCCTCCCAAACCTTGTCCTCTCCCTGACTTTCCCATCTCTGTTGACGGCACTACCATCCTTCCCGTCTCACAAGCCCGCAACCTTGGTGTCATCCTCGACTCCGCTCTCTCATTCACCCCTCACATCCAAGCCGTCACCAAAACCTGCCGGTCTCAGCTCCGCAACATTGCCAAGATCCGCCCTTTCCTCTCCATCCAAACCGCTACCCTGCTCATTCAAGCTCTCATCCTATCCCGTCTGGACTACTGCACTAGCCTTCTCTCTGATCTCCCATCCTCGTGTCTCTCTCCACTTCAATCCATACTTCATGCTGCTGCCCGGATTATCTTTGTCCAGAAACGCTCTGGACATATTACTCCCCTCCTCAAAAACCTCCAATGGCTACCGATCAATCTGCGCATCAAGCAGAAACTCCTCACCCTGGGCTTCAAGGCTCTCCATCACCTCGCCCCCTCCTACCTCACCTCCCTTCTCTCCTTCTACTGCCCAGCCTGCACCCTCCGCTCCTCCACCACTAATCTCCTCACTGTACCTCGCTCTCGCCTGTCCCGCCATCGACCCCCGGCCCACGTCATCCCCCGGGCCTGGAATGCCCTCCCTCTGCCCATCCGCCAAGCTAGCTCTCTTCCTCCCTTCAAGGCCCTGCTGAGAGCTCACCTCCTCCAGGAGGCCTTCCCAGACTGAGCCCCTTCTTTCCTCTCCCCCTCGTCCCCCTCTCCATCCCCCCGTCTTACCTCCTTCCCTTCCCCACAGCACCTGTATATATGTATATATGGTTGCACATATTTATTACTCTATTTATCTATTTATTTATTTATTTTACTTGTACATTTCTATCCTACTTATTTTATTTTGTTGGTATGTTTGGTTCTGTTCTCTGTCTCCCCCTTTTAGACTGTGAGCCCACTGTTGGGTAGGGACTGTCTCTATGTGATGCCAATTTGTACTTCCCAAGCGCTTAGTACAGTGCTCTGCACATAGTAAGCGCTCAATAAATACGATTGATTGATTGATTGATTGAGGTCATGGGTTCAAATCCTGGCTCCGCCAATTGTCAGCTGTGGGACTTTGGGCAAGTCACTTCACTTCTCTGGGCCTCGGGGTCCCTCATCGGCCTTGAAGACAGGCCTCCTGCGCACGGCGTTGTTGAGGAGCCCAGCGCAGTATCCCATGAAGACGGCGTAGAGGAGGCGTGGGTCGGTGATGTGGGGCGGGGGCAGGCTCCGGGCCTGCTCGGACAGGAACTGCAGCGGCACGGACCCCGGACACATGCTCATCTTCGCCCGCCGAACGGGACCCTGGATCATGAATCATGATCATGAATGAATCATTCATTCAGTCGTATTTATTGAGTGCTTATTGTGTGCAGAGCACTGTACTAAGCACTTGGGAAGTACAAGTTGGCAACATATACAGTCCCTACCCAATAGCAGGCTCACAGTCTAGAATGGGGAGACAGACAACAAAACAAAACACGTCGACAGGTGTCAAAATCATTAACAAAATAAATAGAATAGTAAATATGTACAAATAAAAATAAATCTGTACAAATATATACAAGTGCTGTAGGGAGGGGAAGGAGGTAGGGCAGAGGCAGGTAGGATGGGGAGGAGGAGAGGAAAAAGGAGGCTCAGTCTGGAAAGGCCTCCTGGAGTGAGCAAGCAAGGAGTGTTTGAGCTGAGCTGGTAGGAGATCAGTGAGCTGAAGTAGGAGGGGGCAAGGTGATTGACTGCTTTAAAGCCAGTGGTGGGGAGTTGTTGTTTAACATGGAGGTGGATGGCCAACCACTGGAGGTTTTTGAGGAGTGAGGAAACATGGACTCAATGGGAAACTGTGAAACATCCCCTTCTCCTGGATACATTATCCAACTTTAACTTCGCTGACACTGTCCTCTCCTAGTTCTCCTCCTGTCTCTCTGGCCGCTCATTCTCAGTCTCTTTTTCAGGCTTCTCCTCTGACTCCAAACCCTTAACTGAGAAGCAGTATGGCCTAGTCATGAGGACCTAATCCTAACTCCGTCACTTGTCTTCTATGTGACCTTAGGCAAGTCACTTAACTTCTCTGCGCTTCAATTCCCTCATCTGTAAACTGGGGATTAATCAATCAATTGTATTTTATTGAGTTCTAACTGTGAGCCCCATTCATTCATTCAATCATATTTATTGAGTGCTTACTGTGTGCAGAGCGCTGGACTAAGCACTTGGGAAGTACAAGTTGGCAACATATAGAGACGGTCCCTACCCAACAACAGGCTCATAGTCTAGAGGGTCACAGTCCCCCATGTGGGACGTGGACTGTGTCCAAACTGATTAGCTTGTTTCAACCCCAGCGCTTAGTATAATTTGGGTCCATAGTAATCTCTTAACAAATATCATAAAAAAAGCAAAAAAAAAAAAGCAAAAAACTGTGGCAGTCCCTCAAGGCTCGTTTATGGGTCCCCTTCTATTCTCCATCTACACCCACTCCCTCAGAGAACTCAATCACTCCCATGGCTTCAGCTACCATCTTTAGGCAGATGATTGCCAAATCTCCCTCTCCAGACCTTGTCTCTCTCCTTCTCTGCAGTCTCAAATTCCCTCCTGCCTTCAGGACATCTCTATTTGGATGTCCCACTGACACCTCAAACTTAACATGTCCAAAACAGAGTATTTCATCTTTCCACCCAAACCTTGACCTTCTCCTGACTTTTCCATTACTGTAGACAACACTGCCATTTCTCCCTGTCTTACAAGCCTCGGAGTTATCCTTGAATCATCGCTCTCATCAACCCACAACATTCAATCTGTCACCAAATCCTGTTGGTTTAACCTACCCAATATCGCTAAAATCCTCCCTTGCCTCTCCATCCAAACTGCTACCACATCAATTCAAGCATTTCTCCCATTCCTCTTTGATAACTGTATCAGCTTCCTTGCTGACCTCCCTGCCTCCTATCTCTCCCCATTCCAGTCCAGACTTCAATCCACTGCCCGGATCTTTTTTTTTTTTCAAAAACGTTCAGTCCATGGATCCCCATACCTCCAGCAGTTGCCAGACCACCTCTGCATCAAACAGAAATTCCTCATCAGTGGCTTTTAAAGCACCTCACCCCTTCTTATCTTACCTATTTCAACCCAACAGGCACCCTTTGCGCCTCTAAAGCCAACATACACACCAAACCTTGATTTCGTCTATCTTGCCACCTACTCCTCGCCCACATGCTGCCTCTGGCCTGCAACTCTCTTCTCTTTCATATCCGACAGAAAATTACTCTCTCCCATTTCAAAGCCTTCCCCGACTGAGCCCTCATTTCCTTTTCTCCCATTCCCTTCTGCATCCCCCTTGCACTAGGATTTGCACCCTTTATTCACCCCTCCCTCAGCCCCATAGCACTCATGTCCATATCCATAATTCATTTATTCATATTCATGTCTGTTTTCCTCTCTAGACTATAGGGGCAGGGAACGTGTCTGCCAACTCTGTTATATTGAACTCTCCCTAGGGCTTAGCATAGCGCCATGCACACAGAAAGCACTCAATACATTGGATTGATTGGTTGATTAAGGCAGAAGAGGAACTGGTGAAGTCCCCTTGTTCCAGTGAGACACAGATGGCTTATCATCATCATCAATCGTATTTATTGAGCGCTTACTATGTGCAGAGCACTGTACTAAGCGCTTGGGAAGTACAAATTGGCAACATATAGAGACAGTCCCTACCCAACAGTGGGCTCACAGTCTAAAAGGGGGAGACAGAGAACAAAACCAAACATACTAACAAAATAAAATGAATAGATATGTACAAATAAAATAAATAAATAAATAGAGTAATAAATATGTACAAACATATATACATATATACAGTATATGTGTAGTGGTTCTTAGTGGAGAGAACCTGGGCTTGGGAGTCAGAGGACATGGGTTCTAATCTTGACTCTGCCACTTGTCTTCTGGGTGACCTTGGGCAAGTCACCTCACTTCTCTGGGCCTCAGTTACCTCTTCTGTCAAATGGGGATTAAGAGTGTGAGCCCATGTGGGACAGGGTCTGTGTCCAACCTGACCAGCTTGTATCTACCCCAGTGCTTAGAACGGTGTTTACACACAGTAAGTTATTATTATTGTTATTATTATTATTTGTCATTGAATCATTTCCGATTCATAGTGGATATACTTTCTCCAGAACATCCTGTCGTCTGCCATGATCCATAACCTTTCTCATGGTTCTTCCTTTGTCATTGTTATGGTCTCTATCCATCTACCTGCCAGTCTACCTCTTCCACATTTCACCTGGACTTTTCCTAGCATGAGTGTTTTCTCCAGGGAATCAGTCCTCCTGACTTCGTGTCCAAAATATGCTCACCTAAGTCAAGTCATTTGGCCTTCCAAAGACCACTTTGGTTAAATTTGCTCTAAAATCCATTTGTTTGTCTTTCGGGCAATCCACAGTTTTCGCAAAAGCCTTCTCCAACACCATATTTCAAAAAAATTATGTTCTTTTTATTCTGCTTTTTTCACTGTCCAACTTTCAGATCCATACATTGTCACTGGAAGTACCATAGAGTTGAGAATTTGTATTTTTGTGGCAATCATTCATTCAATCGTATTTATTGAGCACTTACTGTGTGCGGAGCACTGTACTAAGTGCCTGGGAAGTACGTCAGTAACGATTGACAATCGGTACATCAGCAAACTTCATGACTTTTTCCAGGCTCTTGATAGCTCGTCTCCCATATCAAATATCATCATCATCGTTATTATTATAATTATTAATATCCCAGTAATGCATCAAAAATGCTTGTTTCCAACTGAAGAATCCCTCCTCTGAGAGGTTATTCTTCCCTTTTGTGTTTCCTACGCACTTGGGATATTCAACCCAGCCCCACAGCACTTACATCCATAACTTTCTACACCACTATTTCCCCTATCTGTCATTTATTTTCATGTTTGTCACCCCCTGTAGACTGTAAGATCCTTGTGAGGAGGGATCACATCTACCAACTCTCCCAAGTGCTAGTACAGTGCTCTGCACAAAGTAAGCTCTCAGTAAATGCCATCGAGTGATTCATCATTAAAGTTTTCAGGATATTTTCAGCTGTCCCCAATGACTGAGTTGAAGTTCAATTATTTGTCGAGGAGAGATATAGGTTGAAAATCTATATGTCTTCCTGACAAATAATTGAACTTTGACTCTGTCAGTCGTGGCTTTTTGGTATGCTGGATTGACGGATTGACAGGTTGGGGTTTGGATCTCCTCCTTCCCTCTCTGGTTTTCCTGCAGTTGTAATTCCTTTCCATTGATGTCTAGACCTCAAGCTTGTTGTGGGAGGGGAATATGTCCCCTCTATTGTTGGGTTGTGTTTGCCCAAGCGCTTAGTGCTCTGCACACAATAAGTGCTGAATAAATACAGTTGATTGATTGATGTCAGAAAGGGCCTGTCTTTGTCAGAGGGCATCGGGGTGTTGAGCAAGGGGTCTGAGGAAATCTAGGATCAACCAACCCAGACCTGCAGTTGGTGAGTCTGTTTAAAACTTTAATTTTCCAGATCATCCGTAAAGAGGGATTAACTGTCCTTCACAGCTTTATTGAGGCATCCTGCTTTTAATGTGGAGAGGAGCTGGGGGCTCCAGGGGAAAGCACTGCAACTAATTAGAAGCATGATTCCTTGGTTTTACTCAAACCAATAAGCTCCTCTAATTGGAAAAAAAAATACAAAACACATTTCTGCAAAGCTACCGAGGCTCCTGGTGAAGATCAGTCAATCATTGGTATTTATTGAGTGCTTGCTGTGTGCGAGAACACTGTACTAAGTGCTTGGGAGAGGACAGTATAAGAATCGGTATACGTGTTCCCTGTCCACAATGAATTTACAGTCTAAAGGAGTACTTAATGAGCATTTACTGTGCAGAGCACTGTACTGGATGCTTGGGAGGGTACAGTAATGATAAGTAAGCGCTCAATACATATGATTGAATGAATGAATAGTAATAATGATGGCACTTGTTAATGCTTACTATGTGCCAAGCACTGTTCTAGCGGCGTGGCTAGAGAAGCGGCGTGGCTCAGTGGGAAGAGCCCGGGCTTTGGAGTCCGAGGTCATGGGTTCGAGTCCTGGCACTGCCAATTGTCAGCTGTGTGATTTTGGGCAAGTCACTTCACTTCTCTGGGCCTCAGTTACCTCATCTGTAAAATGGGGATTAAGACTGTAAGCCTCACGTGGGACAACCTGATCCCCATGTATCCCCCCAGCACTTAGAACAGTGCTTTGCACATAGCGCTCAATAAATACGATTGAATGATTGAATGAATACTAGGGTAGATACGAGTTAATCAGTCCATGTCCCACATAGGGCCCACACACTTAATCCCCATTTTACAGATGAGGGAACTGAGGCACAGAGAAGTGAAGTGGCTTGCCTGAGGCCACACAACAGGCAAATAGTGGAACTGGAATTAGAACCCATGTCCTCCGACTCCCAGGACTGAGCTCTATCCACTAAGCCTCACTGATGCCCACCCACAAGGAGCTCACAATCTAGTGGACTTGTACAAGCCTATAAGCCCTTTCTAGCCCTTAGGTATTTAATAATAACTAGAGAATTTATTAAGCACTTTATATTGTGCCACACACTGGAGTCAGAAGGACTGGGTTCTAAATCCGCACCCTCTGCTCCTCTGCTGCTAACCTCCTCACTGTGCCTAGTTCTTGCCTGTCCCTCCATCGACCCCCGGGCCCACGTCCTAACTGTGGCCTGGAATGCCTTCCCTCCACACGTCTGCCAAGCTAGCTCTCTTCCTCCCTTCAAAGCCCTACTGAGAGCTCACCTCCTCCAGGAGGCCTTCCCAGACTGAGCCCCCCCTTTTTTCCTCTCCTCCTCCTCCTCCCCTACTCATCGCCCCCCCCACCCTCTTCCCCTCCCCACAGCACTTGTGCATATTTGTACATATTTATTACTCTATTTTATTAATGATGTGTATATAGCTATAATTCTACCTGATGGTATTGACATCTGTCTACTTGTTTTGTGTTGTTGTCTGTCTCCCCCTTCTAGACTGTGTGCCCATTGTTGGGTAGGGACCGTCTTTATATGTTGCCAATTTGTACTTCCCAGGCGCTTAGTACAGTGCTCTGCACACAGTAAGCACTCAATAAATATGATTGAATGAATGAATATATTAATTAATCCCAGCTCTGTCATTTGTCCACTGAGGGACCTTGGGCAACTCACTTAACTTCCCTGCCTCAGTTCCATCATCTGTAAAATGGGGATTAAGACTGTGAGCCCCATGTGGGACAGGAACTGTGTCCAACCTGATTAGCTTGTACCTACCTCAGTGCTTAGTTTACTGCTTGGCCCATAGCAACTGCATAACAAATACCATTTTTTTAAAAAAGCTCACAGTTTGGAACAAAGCATTTTGTCTGGGGCTCCATCAGGCCGTTCACCTGTCTGCCCTCAGACCAGATTCGATGTGGCTTTGGACAATAATCACTATTCATTCATTCAATCGTATTTATTGAGTGCTTACTGTGTGCAGAGCACTGTACTAAGTGCTTGGGAAGTACAAATCGGCAACATATACAGACGGTCCCTGCCCAACAAAGGGCTTACAGTCTAGAAGGGGGAGAGAGACAACACAGAACAAGTAGATAGGTGTCAATACCATCAGAAAAAATAGAATAATAGCTATATACACATCAGACCCATAGCTGGGGGCCAAAGCACTGCCAATGGGAGCCAGAGCCCTGTCACTGCAGATGCGGCAGCAATGAAAACATGCGACCTTAAAATGCTCTTTACTGGATTCATTTCATTCATTCATTCCATTGTATTTATTGAGCGCTTACTGTGTGCAGAGCACTGTACTAAGTGCTTGGGAACTACAAATCGGCAACACATAGATACAGTCCCTATCCAACGATGGGCTGAATAACCCTATTTCAGTTGGTTGCCTTGAGTTTGGCCTCTGTACTTTGTAAGTAGATTTCAGTCCTGATTTCTTGTTTGCTGTTCTACCAGCTAGAATGTAAGCTCCCGCCCTAGACTGTAAGCTCCTTCTCTAGGTTAACTCCTTCCAATCAGTCTGTTGTTTTTACTGAGCGCTTACTGTGCACAGACCTCAGTATTAAGTGCTTGGTAGAGTGCAATATAATAGAATTGGTCGACGCATTCCCTGCCCACAATGAGATCACAGTCTAGAAGGGGAGACAGGCATTGATATAAATAAATCAAAATACTGCAGGTATATTTATATATGTACAGCTGAGGGAGTGGTGAATAAAGGGAGCAAATCAGGACGAGACAGGAGTGGGAGAATAGGAAATGAGGACTTAGGAGATGTGACTTCAGTAGGGTGAAATTGGGGGGAGAGTCATTATCTGCCAGATATGAAGAGAGAGGGCAATCCGGGCCAGAGGCAGGATCTGGGCAAGAGGTCATTGGCAAAATAGATGAAACGGAGGTACAACTAGCAAGAAGGTTGGCATTAGAGGGTTGAAGTGTGCGGGCTGGGCTGCAGTAGGAAAGCAGTGAGGTGAGGTAGGAGAGAGCAAGTTGACTGAGTGCTTTAAATAATAATAATGTTGGTATTTGTTAAGCACTTACTATGTGCAAAGCACTGTTCTAAGCGCCATGGAGGTTACAAAGTAATCAGGTTGTCCCACGAGGGGCTCACAGTCTTCATCCCCATTTTCCAGATGAGGGAACTGAGGCCCAGAGAAGTGAAGTGACTTGCCCAAAGTCACCCAGCTGACAAGTGGCAGAGCAGGAATTTGAACCCACGGCCTCTGACTCCAAACCCCGGGCTCTTTCCACTGAGCCACGCTGCTTCCCCAAAAGGGAGCAAATCACTTAAAGCCAATGATGAGGAGTTTCACTTTGATATGGAGGTTGATGGGCAAACACTGGAAGTTCTTCAGGAGGGGGGAAACATGAATTGAACGTTTTTGTAGTAAAATGATCCCTAGATTGTAAAATGCTTCCCTAGACTGTAAGCTCCTTGAAAGCAAGAAATGTGTTCTAGTAATAAGTATATTTTAAGCACTATATTAAGCTCTGGGAGAGAATATAGAGGTGAGAATTAGATTCTGACTCTGTCCCTAAGGGGGCTCGTATGTCTACCAACTCTGCTGTGGTGTGCTCTCTCAAGCACTTAGTAAAGTGCTGTGCTCACAGTGAGTTTCAATAAATAGTATTGATTGATGGAATGGTTCAACTAACCTCGGAATGCTGTTCTTCAGATGTGAGCTTCTCAGGACTCAGTTAAATGGCTAAAAGTCCTACCAGTAGCCCTACCAGTAGTAGCCATCTCTTCCATCTTGCGGTCATTTGGCCCCTGGCACTTGATTGTAGCAGGACATGTGGCTAACCTCTGACCTTTAGCAGCGTGGCATAGTGGATAGAACATGGGCCTGGTAGTGGATAGAAGATCATGGGTTCTAATCCCGGCTCCGCCACTTGTCTGCTGTGTGACCTTGGGTAAGTCGCTTCACTTCTCCGGGCTTCAGTGACCTCCTCTGTCAAATGGGGATTTGAGACTGTGAGCCCCACGTAGGACAACCTGATTACCTTATATCTACCCCAGTGTTTAGAACAGTGTTTGGCACTTAGTGAGCAGTTAACAAATACCATAATAATAATTATTATTGTTATTATTTATTATTATTTAGCAACTGGACTAACAGGTGGCAGTAGAGCTATTGGTGCTTCTGTGGCTGTTCCTCATTTTTGCACATCACTAATCTGTATTTGTTTCCATCTGAGGTTGAAACACCTGTATATATGTATATATGTTTGTACATACTTATTACTCTATCTTGTATATATCTATTCTATTTATTTTATTTTGTTAGTATGTTTTGTTTTGTTCTCTGTCTCCCCCTTCTAGACTGTGAGCCCGCTGTTGGGTAGGGACTGTCTCTATGTGTTGCCGACTTGTACTTCCCAAGCACTTAGTACAGTGCTCTGCACACAGTAAGCACTCAATAAATACAATTGATTGATTGATTGGAGATGTAGGGTGAACCCCGTGTGGTTCAGGGACTGTATCCAGTCTGGTTATCTTGTATCTCCCCTGTTCTTAATAATAATAATTAGGGTACTTGTTAAGTGTCTACTATGTGCCAACCACTGTTCTAAGTGCTGGGGTAGATAACAGTTAACCAGGTTAGACACAGTCTATGTCCCAGATGAGTCTCACATTCTTATCTCCATTTTGCAGATGAGGTAACCAAAACTCAGAGAAGTGAAGTGACTTGCCCAAGGTCACACAGTAGACATCTGGTGGAGCCGGGATTAGAGCCCAAGTCCTCCTGACTCTCAGGCCCGTGCTCCGTCCTCTAAGCCACAATATTTCTCATGCTGCTCCGCTAGAGGAGCAGCATGGCCTAGTGGAAAGAGCCCAGGCCTGGATATCAGAGGTCCTGGGTTCTAATCCCAGCTCTACCATGTGTCTGCTGTGTGACCTTGGACAAGTCACTTCATTTCTCTGTACCTCAGTTAACTCAAGTGTAAAATGGGAATCTAATACATGTCCCCCCTCCTATTTAGACTGTGATCCCTGTGTGGGACAGGGATTGTGTCTGGCCTGATTATCTTGTATCTTCCTCAGGGCTTAGAACAGTGCTTGGTGCATAGTAAACACTTAACAAATACCATTATCGTTATTATCATTATTATTTTTATTATTCATTCAATCGTATTTACTGAGTGCTTACTGTGTGCCGAGCATGGTACTAAGTGCTTGGGAAGTGCAAGTTGGCAACATATAGAGACAGTCCCTACCCAACAACGGGCTCACAGTCTAGAATATTATTATCATTAACTAATACCTTAATTATCATTGTAAAGAGCACAGGACTTGGAGTCAGAAGATCTGGGATTTAGTCCCAGCTCCCCCACTTGCCTCCTGTGTGACTTTGGGCAAATCACTTTACTTCTCTGTAAAAGGGGACTAAAATACCTTATATCCCTCCCTCTTAGACTAAAAGTCCCGTGAGGAGAGAGACTGTGCCCAGTCTGATTATCTTGTGTCTACTCCAGTGCTTGGCACATAGTAAACATTTAACAAATACCAGTTATTAATCTTTCTCCACTGAGCACAGATGCTTGTCTTTGCTTCCAGCCCAGAGACCTTGTGGATTTGTGGCCAAAACCCTCGTCCATTCTCTCATTATATAAGCCATCTTAGGGTCAAGAGTTTTAGTGTGAGAAATTCTCTCCCTGCACTAGCAATTGGATTTGCTCCCCTTACTACTCCACCCCAGCCCACAGCACTTATGTCCCTCTCCGGAATTTATTTATTTATTCATATTTATTATTATTATCATTATTATTTATCATATTTATTTATCATATTCATATTCAAGAAGCAGCGTGGCTCAGTGGAAAGAGCCTGGGCTTTGGAGTCAGAGGTCATGGGTTCAAATCCCAGCTCTGCCACATGTCTGCTGGGTGACCTTGGTCAAGTCACTTAACTTCTCTGAGCCTCAGTTACCTTATCTGTAAAATGGGGATTAAGACTGTGACCCCCACGTGGGACAACCTGATCACCTTGTATCCCCCCCAGTGTTTAGAACAGTGCTTTGCACATATTAAGCACTTAGCAAATGCCATCATTAGTATTTATAATAATAATAATGACATTTATTATACTATATTATTATATTATATATTATATTATATTAATGCCTGTCTCCCCACCTCGACTGCAAGCTTACTGTGGGCAGGTAGTGTGTCTACCAACTCTGTTGTATTGTACTCTCAAGCCCTTAGTACAGTGCTTTGCACACAGTAAACATTCAATAAATACAATTGATTGATTGGTTGACTAAAATTATTTTCTAAGAGCTCCATCACCATGATCGTCACTTTCTCCCCATTTGTATTTGAACAATGCCTGGATTCTAGAAACCCCAAGCTTCCTATAGGCTCCTTGCTCTCTTTTATGCTCATGCCATCCTTGTTGGGAGGGGTCAAGGGGCAGGCATTAATTCTCCCCATTGCCCAGATGGGAACCTCCAAGGCCAGAGAATATACAAGTGTCTGGAACAAAATGGGGAGCCAGTCTTGGATGAAGTTCTTTTTCCCCCTCCTTTTTCTCCTCTTCTTTCCTCCTCTTCTTCCTAGTCTCCTTCCTTTCCACACCTCCTTCAATTCTTCATCTACCTTCTCTCTCTCCCTCTCTCTCTCTCTCTCTCTCTCTCTCTCTCTCTCTCTCTCTCTCTCTCTCTCTCCCCTCTTTCCCCCCCGCCCCCCTTTGCAAAAGACCTGTATCTTTGGGGCGTTTGGTAATAACAAATAATAATTAAAATTAATTTGGTATTCATCCCACCTTCAGATCCACAGCACTTATATGCATATCTGTAAATTTTTATTTATATTAACATCTGTCTCCCCGTTTAGACAATAAGCTCATTGTGGGCAGGGAGTGTGTCTGTTTACTGTTTTATTGTACTCTCCCAAACTCTTAATACAGTGCTCTGCACACAGTAAGTGCTCAGTAAATATTATTGATTTTTGATTCCTTCCCTCCTCTTCCTCTCTTTCCCATTCCCTGTCTCTGACTTTTACCCCTCCCCATCAATTCTCCTGAGTCTCTAAACTTTTCCATCCTCCATAAATGTAGAGGCATTTCATATTTGTTTCTAGCTGTAGGATGTGTGAAGATAAAGACACCCTTATAATGGTAGTAATAATAATGATAATATTGAGAACAAGTGTGACCTCTTGTGGGATTGAATTCACATTTTACAGATGAAGAAACTGAAGTCCGTAGAAATGAAGTTATTGGCCCAATGTGTCTCAGCAAGCAAATGACAAAGCCGGGATTAGAAACCAGGTCCTCTGACTCCCACGCCTGAGTTCTGAGCATTTGGGAGAATATCAACTGTGATATTGGTTGCCAGTTGAGTTGGTAGCCACGTATTTTGAATACAAAATATGCATTGCATATATTCAGCACAATTAATAATAATAATAATAATAATGATGGCATTTGTTAAGCACTTACTATGTGCAAAGCACTGTTCTAAGCACAGGGGGGGATGCAAGGTGATCAGGTTGTCCCACATGGGGCTCACAGTCTTCATCCCCATTTTACAGATGAGGTAACTCAGTCTCCGAGAAGTTAAGTGACTTGCCCTGGGTCACACAGCAGACATATGGCAAAGCCGGAATTTGAACCCATGACCTCTGACTCCAAAGCCCATGCTCAAAAATCACAGTCTTCTAGACTGTGAGCCCATTGTTGAATAGGGACTGTCTCTATATGTTCCCAACTTGCACTTCCCAAGCGCTTAGTACAGTGCTCTGCACACAGTAAGCGCTCAATAAATATGATTGATTGATTGATTTCCACTGAGCCATGCTGCTTCTCTAGTCGATAACACATATTCACTCTGTCACCAACTCTATCACCCTACCTTCTCAACATCGCTAAAATCTGCCCTTTCTTCTCCATCCATACTGTTACCACATTGATCCAAGCACTTATCCTATCCCACCTTGATTACTGTATCAGCCTTCATGCTTATCTCCCAGCCTCCTGTCTCTCTCCACTCCAATCCATACTTCACTCTGCTGCCCAGATCATTTTCCTACAAAAACATTCAGTTCATGTCTCCCCATTCATCAAGAACCTCTAGGGGTTGCCCATCCACCTCTGTATCAAACAGAAGCTCCTCACCATCGACTTTAAAACACTCAATCACTTTGCTCCCTCCTACCTTACCTTGCTGCTCTCCTGCTATGGCCCAGAGCACACCCTTGACTCCTGTAATGCCAACCTGCTCACTGTCCCTCATTCTCAACTATCTCACCACTGAGTCCTTGCTCACGTCCTGCCTCTGGCCTGGAACTTTCTCCCCATCCATACACCACCTCTCTTCCCACCTTCAGAACTTGGGTTCTAATCCTGGCTCCACCTTGTACTTGATTTGTGACCTTGGGCAAGTCAGTTAAAGTTTCTGTGCCTCCGCTACTTCATCTGTAAAATGAAGGTTCAATACCACTTTCATTCATTCATTCAATTGTATATATTGAGCGCTTACTGTGTGCAGAGCACTGTACTAAGCACTTGGGAAGTACAGGTCGGCAACATATAGAGACGGTCCCTACCCAACAATGGGCTCACAGTCTAGAAGGGGGAGATAGACAGCAAAAGAAAACATACTAACAAAATAAAATAGAACAGTAAATATGTGCAAGTAAAATAAATAGAGTAATGAATCTGTACAAACATATATACAGGTGCTGTGGGGAGGGGAAGGAGGTAGGGTGGGGGGGGATGGGGAGGGGAAGAGGAATGGGGGGGCTCAGTCTGGGAAGGCCTCCTGGAGGAGGTGAGCTCTCAGTAGGGCTTTGAAGGGAGGAAGAGAGTTAGCTTGGCAGATGTGCAGAGGGAGGGCATTCCAGGCCAGGAGGAGGAGATCATCATCATCATCAATCGTATTTATTGAGCGCTTACTATGTGCAGAGCACTGTACTAAGTGCTTGGGAAGTACAAATTGGCAACATATAGAGACAGTCCCTACCCAACAGTGAGCTCACAGCCTAAAAGGGGGAGACAGAGAACAAAACCAAACATACTAACAAAATAAAATAAATAGAATAGATATGTACAAATGAAATAAATGAATAAATAAATAAGTAGAGTAATAAATATGTACAAACATATATACATATATACAGGTGCTGTGGGGAAGGGAAGGAGGTAAGAAGGACATGGGCCATGGGTTGACGACGGGACAGGCGAGAACGAGGCACAGTGAGGAGGTTAGCGACAGAGGAGTAGAGGGTGCGGGCTGGGCTAGAGAAGGAAAGAAGGGAGGTGAGGTACGAGGGGGCGAGGTGATGGACAGCCTTGAAGCTGAGGGTGAGGAGTTTTTGCTTGATGCATAGGTTGACTGGTAGCCACTGGAGATTTTTGAGGAGGGGAGTAACATGCCCAGAGCATTTCTGCACAAAGATGATCCGGGCAACAGCGTGAAGTGTAGACTGAAGTGGGGAGAGACAGGAGGATAGGAGATCAGAGAGGAGGCTGATGCGGTAATCCCACAATGAGCTAACCATCTAGAGAGGACTGTACCCTCTACCATTTCCATCTCCTACTTATCCCTTGAGCCCTTTGTGGGACAGGGACTCTGTCTGACCTGATTATCTTATAATGATAATAATAATGGCATTTGTTAAGCGCTTACTATGTGCCAAGCACTATTCTAAGTGCTGAAGGAGATAGACGGTAATCAGGTTGTCCCAGGTGGGGTTCACAGTCTTAATCCCCATTTTACAGATGAAGGAACTGAGGCACAGAGAAGTTAAGTGACTTGCCCAAAGTCACACAGCAGACAAGTGATGGAGCCGGGATTAGAACCCATGACCTCTGACTCCCAAGCATGCGCTGTTTGCACTGAGCCATGCTGCTTCTTATAACTTCTTCAATGCTTAGAACAGTGCTTGGCACATAATAAGCACTTAACAAATGCTGCTACTACTACCACTAATAATTGTGGTATTTAATAATGATAAATAATAATGATGGCATTTGTTAAGTGTTTACTATGTGGCATGCACTGTTCTACGCACTGGGGGAGATACAAGGTAATAAGGTTGTCTCATTTGGGGCTCAAAGTCTTAATCCCCATTTTACAGGTGAGGTAACTGAAGCATAGAGAAGTAATTGGCTTGCCAAAAGTCACACAGATGACGAGTGGTGGAGTCGGGATTAGAACCAATAACCTCTGAGTCCCAAGCCCATACTCTTTCCACTAAGCCACGCTGCTTCTCTGGTTAAGTGCTTACTCTTTTCCAGGCACTGTACTAAGCACTGGGGTAGATACAAGATCATCAAGTCCCACATGGGGCTAGCAGTCTAAGGAAGAGGGAATCTCTGGTCTGGACTGGTTTTGATCTAGTGGTTTCCTTCTAGACTGTGAGCCCACTGTTGGGTAGGGACCGTTTCTATATGTTGCCAATTTGTACTTCCCAAGCGCTTAGTACAGTGCTCTGCATGTAGTAAGCGCTCAATAAATACAATTGATTGATATTGGACTGGTGGTCATGGAAGGAAAGTTTTAGGAATGACTGAGGATTATCTGCTGTAAAAATTCCTATCGCTAAATGCGGTCAGGACTAGTGGGAAGCCCACTAGCCTGGGAGTCAGGAAACTGGGGTTCTTGTCCCTGCCCTGCAACTGGCCTGCTGGGTGACCTTGGGCAAATCACATCTCTGCGCCTCAGTTTCCTCATCTGTAAAATGGACATTCAATACCCGTTCTCCCTCCTGCTTAGGCTGTGACCCCCCATGTGGGATAGGGACTGTGTCTCACCTGATTTTCATTCATTCAATTATATTTATTGAGTGCTTACTGTGTGCAAAGCCCTGTACTAAGTGCTTGTCATGTATCTACCCTTGCATTTAGCACAGTGCTGGGCAGAGAGTAAGCACTTAAACACCACCATTTATTATTACTCAATCACTCGTTCAAAATATTTATTGATTGCTTAATCTGGGCTGAGTACTGTTTTACATGCTTGGGAGAATACAATAGAGTTAGTAGACATGATCCCTGCCCTCAAGGAGCTTACAGTCTCATAGTGGAGACAGACACTGAAATCACCAACAGGCAGGAGGAGGCAATAAAGGAAAAGGCGAGTTTCGAGGTACTTTGGCAGTTGGAGCTTTTTGATCTATAATTGAAACAGTTGCCAATCTTCCCATAATCAAAAAGGAGTTAATATTTTTCTCTATTGACATCATTTGAACTGATGAAGCAATGTGAGATTCATTTTGAATTAAGTAAATCGTCGAGCGGGCACATGCAGCAAGTTTGGCCAGTGATGTTTTCAGGAGCCTAAGGGAGATTCCCTACCAAAGACAATAAAACCATCAGAAATGCGAGAGCACTTGGTATTTGCCCCCCAGCCCTTATGTACGTGCATATCCATCACTTAGTACAGTGCCTGGCACACAGTAAGTGCTTAATGAATACCATAATTACTATCATTATATCAATAATTCATTTTAATGTTTGTCTATCATTCTAGACTTGTACTTCCCAAGCGCTTAGTACAGTGCTCTGCACACAGTAAGCACTCAATAAATACGATTGATTGATTGATAGACTATAAGCTTCTTGTTGGCAGGGAAGGTATCTGCCAACTCAGTTGAATTGCACTCTCCCAAGTACTTTGTACAGGACTCTATATGCAGTAAGTAGACTGTGAGCCCATTGTTGGGTAGGGACCGTCTCTATATGTTGCAGACTTATACTTCCCAAGTGCTTAGTACAGTGCTCTGAACACAGTAAGTGCTTAATAAATACAATTGAATGAATGAATAAGCGTTCAATAAATAGCATCAAATGATGAATGGATTACAAGGCCTGAGCTGAAAGCCCATGAGCTCACCAGGTCTTCCCTCCCTTTGCACTACTCCTTCTGCTGTCCACAGAATTTTTTTTTTAAAAACTCCTCCCGATTCCCAGTTCTGCATTCCAGTACCTTCAAAAAAAATGAAGCCTTGTGGATCAATCAATAATATTTACTGAGCACTTCCATGTGCAGCACCCTGTACTAAGCGCTTGGGTGAGTTCAACATATCAGAGTTTTTAAACACATTTCCTGCCCACAACGAGCTTGCAGTCTAGAGGATGCTTACATGATACTTGGAACTTGAAATGTACCTAAAAATAGATTTTTTTTTCAATGCCTACTACGAAGAGTTCTGAGTAACTGACTGAATCTGTGAGAAATACTTCTGCCAGGTCATATGCAGCTGCAGGGTTATGTTTATTTAGATTGATGGGACTCTAAAGTCTAAATTGAGAAAGTGAGACAATCACTCAAATACAGAGTCTCACAAACCAAAGTCAATGGTTTACTTTTGATGAGAAAAAGTTTTGGAAAAATGCCCTAGTCCTGCCTTCACACCCTTCTGAGTGATTGGAGATTAGAGGGCCTGTGGAAAAAGCAGAAGTTGTAGATATGAATAAGAACTACTCTGCCATAAATAATATCTCAAGCTCCTTAGTACAGTGCTCTGCACATAGTAAGCGCTCAATAAATACGATTGATGATTGATGAAGCTCCTTGTGGGCAGGGAATATGTTGGCCAACTCTTTTACATCATATTCTCCCAAGCGCTTAGGACTGTTCTCTGTCCACAGTAAGCACTCAATAAATGCCACAGAGAAGAAGCGTGGCTCAGTGGAAAGAGCACGGGCTTTGGAGTCAGAGGTCATGGGTTCAAATCCTGCTCCGCCAATTGTCAGCTGTGTGACTTTGGGTAAGTCACTTAACTTCTCTGGGCCTCAGTTACCTCATCTGTAAAATGGGGATGAAGACTGTGAGCCCCCCCACCCCAGGACAACGTTATCACCTTGTAACCTCCCCAGCGCTTAGAACAGTGCTTTGCACTTAATAAATGCCATTATTATTATTTATTATTATTATTAATTAAGGCAGCATGGCCTAGTGGGAAGAGCCCAGGCCTGGGAGTCAGAGGACCTGGGTTCTAATCCTGGCTCCACCACTTGTCAGCTGTGTGACCTTGGACAAGTCAGTGATCTTCTCTGTGCCTCTGTTCACTCATCTGAAAATGGGGATTCAATGCCTGTTTTCCCTACTACTTAGTTTTAATCAGATCCCCATGCGGGACCTGATCATCATCAGTGGTATTTATTGAGTGCTTTCTGTGTTTATAGTACTGAACTGAGGAGAATACAATATTACAGAGTTGGTAGACACGTTCCCTGAGCACAACGACCTTATAGGGGAGAGGGGGAGACAGACATTAATAAAAATAAATGATTTATAATATGCAATTTAAAGATATGTACATAAGTGCTGTGGGGTTGAGAGCTGGGAGGATACCAAATGTCCAGAGTTCTTGGATGCAAGTGAATAGATGACAGAGAAGGGAGAGGGAACCAGGGAAAAAAGGACTTTATCAGGGCAAAAACTGGAGCCCCCTCCCCTTCTCCTCTCCCTAAACTCAAAGTTGGAACGAGAAAAATACCTAATGACTCATCTGTTTCAGCAGTTTGTCTCTCTCTCTCCCCCGCCAAGAAGTGAGATGCATTCTCATCTGAGCTGACCCCCCGCTACACACAATCCTCATGGATTCTTGAAATCTCTGAAGTGCACAGTGCTCAAAGCAGTAATTAAAAGCAAATAAAGAAATGTGTGAAGGATTTAGGCTCTGTGAGAGGATTGTGTGCTTCCAAAATGTTCTTTCAACAAGGATAAGTTATATCAGTGACAATTATCATAGAACGGGGAAGTGAAGGATAGGGAATTCTCTGGGCACAAAGCATGTAAATTGGAGAGTGTACTTTTAAAAAAACTGCATTTCTTTTAAATTGTCTTCACGAAGTCTATCTCTTAGAGTCAGTCAATTGACTGTATTTATCAAGCGCTTAATCTGTGCAGAGCACCATCCTAAGCATTTGGAAGAGTACCATATAGCAGAGAAGCAGCATCGCCAAGTGGCAAGAGCAGGGGCATGAGAGTCAGAGGACATTAGTTCTAATCCCAGCTCTGCCACCAGTATGCTGTGTGACCTTGTGCAAGTCACTTCACTTCTCTGTTCCTCAGTTACCTCATCTATAAAGTGGGGATTAAGATTGTGAACTCCATGTGGGACAGGGACTGTGTCCAACCCGATTACCTTGTATCTACCCCAGCACTTAGAACAGTTCTTGGCACATAATAAGTGCTTAACAAATACCATAATTATTATTAGCAGAGTTGGTAGATACTTTCCTGTCCCTAGAAGCTTATTGGCTAAAAGGGGAGACAGACATTAAAATAGTGATGATGACGATAATTTTCCAAAGGGCTCACACAAATTACTTCAGCTATTCCTCATAATATTTCTGGAAGTAGGGTGAAGCAGGTGTGACCCTCTCTATTTATAGATGAGGAAACAGGGGTTCAGAGAAGTTAAGTGCCTTAACCAAGGCCACACAGCAGGCCAGTGGCAGAGCTGGGCCTACAGGCAAGGTATTCTGATGCTCAGCCCAAGGTTTTCCTAATTGGCTGCCCTTCGTTCATGATATACAGCTTCAGTCAATCTCATTTATTGCTTACTTATTGTTTGCAGAGCACTGTACTATGGGCTTGGAAGAGTACAATATAATGGTAGACCTGTGCTCTGCCCACAACAAGCTTACAGTCTAGAGGGGAAGACAGACATTAATTTAAGTGTACAAATCAAATTATGGATCTGTATGTGTGCTACGGGGTTGAGGAGGAGTGAGTAAAGGGTGTAAATTCTAGTGCAAGGGCGACACAGAAGGGAGTGGGAGAAGAGGAAATGAGGGCTTAGGGAAGGCCTCTTGGAGGAGATGGGCTTTCAGTAAGGCTTTGAAGTTGGAGAGAGTGATCTTCTGTCAGATATGAAGAGGGTGGGAGTTCCAGCCAGAGGTAGGGTGTGGGAGAGAGGTTGCCTGGGTGTGTCAGATGAGATTGAGTTCCAGAGAGTAGGTTGGAATTAGAGGAGCAAAGTACTGGGGCTAGATTGTAGTAGGAGTTCAGTGAGGTGAGACAAGAGGGGGCAAGGTGAATGAAACTGATTCGGGAATCATCTGCATGGAAATGGTAGTTGGAGCTGAGGCAATGAGTGAGTTCTCTAAGGGAGTGGGTGTAGAGGGAAAATAGAAGGGGACCCAGAACTGAGCCTTGAGCAATTAGGGGGTGGGAGGCAGAGGAGGAGCCTGAGAAGGTGTGGCCAGAGAGATAGGAGGGAAGCTGGGTTGTCTAGTGGATAGAACATAGGCCTGGGAGCCAGAAGGACCTGGGTTCTAATCCCAGCTCTGCCACTTGTCTGCTGTGTAACCCTGGGTAAGTCATTTCACTTCTCTGGGTCTGTTATCTCACCTGTAAAATGGGGATTAAGACTGTGAACCCTGTGTGGGACAGAGACTCTGTCCAACCCGATTACTGTGTACCTTCCCCAGTGCTTAATAATAATGATAATGGTATTTGTTAAGCTCTTACTATGTGCCAATCACTGTTCTAAGCCCTGGGGTAGATACAAGGTAATCAGATTGTCCCACGTGGGGCTCATAGTCTTAATCCCCATAGTACAGATGAAGTAACTGAGGCACAGAGAAGTTAAGTGACTTGCCCACGGTCACACAGCAGACAAGTGGTGGAGGGGGAATTAGAGCCCATGACCTCTGACTCCCAAGTCGTTTTCTTTCCACTAAGCCATGCTGCTTCACATAATAATATCTACCTTGGGCTTGTTATAGTGCTTTTATTACCAAAGTGCTCTCACATTAATTAGTTCAGTTCAAACCCTCACAACACCCTGTGAGGTAGGGGAAACAAGGCACATAATATTAACCCCATTTTACAGATGGAGAAATTGAGGTATCGAGAATGAAGTGACTCACCCATGGTCACACGGCAGACAAACGGGATGGGTCAGACTCAAACCCGTTTCCTCCAGCTTCTAGACTGGTGCCCTAGCACTTTGCTTGGCATATAGTGACTGGCATATAGTATGCCCTTAACAAATACCATTATTATAGGAGGAGAAACAGTAGAGGACATTGTCAGTGAAGCCAAGATGAATAATAATAATAATGATGGCATTTATTAAGCGCTTACTATGTGCAAAGCACTGTTCTAAGCGCTGGGTAATGTTTCCAGGAGAAGGGGGTGATTGACAGGTTTGAAGAAGGCAGCTGAGGGGTCGAAGAGGATTAAAATGGAGCAGAAGCCGTGGGGTTTGGCAAGAAGGAGATCATTGGTGATCTTCGAAAGGGCAGTTTCTGTAGCATGAAGGGATCAGAAGCCAGATTGGAGGGGGTCCAGGAGGGTTTTTTGAGGAGAGTAATGTGAGACAGTGGGTGCAGATGACTCACTCAGGGAGTTTGGAGAGAAATAATAGGAGGGAGATGGGCGATAACTGGTTGTACTTCACAGCTCCTTCTCCATCAATTATAATAATAATAATAATAATAGCATTTATTAAGCACTTACTATGTGCAAAGCACTGTTCTAAGCCCTGGGGGATACAAGGTAATCAGGTTTTCCCACAGAGGGCTCACAGTCAATCCCCATTTTACAGATGAGGGAACTGAGGCACAGAGAAGTGAAGTGACCTGCCCAAAGTCACACAGCTGACAGTTGGCAGAGTCGGGATTTGAACCCATGACCACTGACTCCAAAACGCGGGCTCTTTTCCACTGAGCCATGCTACTTCATCAATAGTTTGCATGGATTGCTTGGTCAGTGCAGAGCACTGTATAAAGAGCTCTGTGTGACACCAATAAGTTAGTAGGCATGAGCCCTGTACTCAGAGAGTTTGTAGTCAGCCAGGGGAAACAGATGTTCGATTTTAACTTCATGTAGGAGGAATTACAGGGATAATAGAGTATATCTCTAAGGGGAACTTATTTTGGCCAACCGAGACAAGGCCAAAGGTCGTTCCCCAGAGTTTATCCGTAAACTTTGACGGATAGTTTGGAGTCTACTTTGACCCTCAACATCATCTTCTCCTTATTGAGTCTGGAAGACCCTAGCTCTGAGCTTGGTTGCAAGACATTTTGGGGTGGGAAGATTTAATAAATGGTATTTTTAAATGGTATTTGTTAAGTAGTTTGTGCCAGGCACTGTACTAATTGCTGGGGTAGATACAAGCTAACCAGGTTGGACAGAATCCCTGTCCCGCATGGAGCTCACAGTCTTAATCCCCATTTTACAGATGATGTAAGAGGCACAGTGAAGTGAAGTGACTTGCCCAAGGCCACACAGCAGGTAAGTGGCCAAACCAGGATTAGAACACAGGTCCTCAGACTCCCAGGCCCCGTCTTTCCACTAAGCCATGCTGTCTGCCCAATTAAGTGCTTATTATTTACAGAGCAATATATGTGCTTATGAACAAAGTTGGTAGACACAATCCCTGCCCATAACGAGTTTACACTCTATAGGGGGAGACAGACTTTATAATAGATGGATGGATATGGAAAATAGTAGAGGAATAAGAATATTTGCATCAGTTCTGCATGTTTGGGGTCAGTAAGCACTTTGGAACAGAGTTGGTAGGACACGATCTCTGCTCATAAGGAGTTTTCATTCCATTTCATTCATTAGAGAGGCAGTGTGGCTTAGTGGAAAGAGTCCGAGCTTGGGAGTCAGAAGTCATGGGGTTCTAATTCCGGCTCTGCCACTTGTATGCTGTGTGACTTTGGGCAAGTCACTTAACTTTTCTGTGCCTCAGTTACCTCATCTGGAAAATGAGAATTAAAACTGTGAGCCCAACCTGGGACAACCTGATAACTTTGTAGCTCCCCCAGTGCTTAGAACAGTGCTTGAGACATAGTAAGTGCTTAACAAATACTATTATTATTATTATTATTATCATCATCTGGCCAGATTAACATTCTTTTCCCTATGGTAGTAAGTGCTATGTGCCAGGCACTGTACTAAGCACTCAGGTATATACAAGCTAGTCAGATTGTACATTGCCCATGTCCCACATGGGCCTCACAATCTTAATCCCCGTTTTAAAGATGAGGTAATTGAGGCACAGAGAATCTATCAGTTATATTTAGTAGGTGCTTATTTTTTATAGTATTTAAGTGCTTACTATGTGCAAAGCACTGTTCTAAGTGCTGAATATGTGCTAAGCACTGTTCTAAGCACTGGGGAGGATACAAGGTGATCAGATTGTCCCACGTGGGGCTCACAGTCTTAATCCCCATTTTCCAGATGAGGGAACTGAGACACAGAGACATGAAGTGACCTCCCCAAAGTCACACAGCTGCCAAGTAGAGGAGCAGGGATTTGAACCCATGGCCTCTGACTCCCAAGCCCAGGCTTTTTCCACTGAGCAACACTGCTTCTCTGTGCAGAGCACTGTAGTAATAATAATAATAATAATGGCATTTATTAAGTGTTTACCATGTGCAAAGCACTGTTCTAAGCATGGGGGAGATTAGAAGGTGATCAGGTTGTCCCATGGGGGGCTCACAGTCTTAATCCCCATTTTACAGATGAGGTAACTAAGGCACAGAGAAGTGGACTTGCCCAAAGTCACACAACTGACAATTGGTGGATCAGGATTTGAACCCATGACCTGTGACTCCAAAACCCCTGCTCTTTCCACTGAGCCACGCTGCTTCTCTATGTACTGTACTAAGCACTTGGGAGAAAACAATATAACAGACACACGCCCTGCCCACAAGGGCTTACATTCTAGAAGGGGAGACAGGCATTAATCTAATTAAATAAATAAATTCCAGATCTGGACATAAGTGCTGTGGGTCTGAGGGAAAGGTGAATAAAGGGTGCAAATCCTAGTGCAAGGGGGATGCAGAAAGGAGTGGGAGAAGAGGAAATGAAGGCTTAGTTGGGGAATCTTGTTGAAACCACTCGCCCACGTCCTGCCTCTGGCCTGGAACGCCTTCCCTCTTCATATCCGACAGGCAATTACTCTCCCTGCCTTCAAAGACTTTTTGTAGGCATAACTCCTCCAAGAGGCCTTCCCAGAATAAGCCCTTATTTCCTCTTTTCCCACTACCTTTTGCGTCATCCTGAATTGCTCCCTTTATTCACCCCTCCCTCAGCCTCACAGCGTTTAACAATCAGTGGATTTTTGAGCACTTACTATGTGCAGAGTAATGTACTAAGCGCTTCGGAGAGTACAATACCACAGAACTAACAGGCACTATATACATAGCTACAATTTATATGAATATCTGTCTCCCCTGCTAGACTGTGAGTTCAGTGTAGGCAGGAAATGTGCTCTCTCATGTGCTTTTAATAAGGCTTTGAATGTAGGGAGAATGTAGGGAGAGTGGAAAGAGCATGGGCTTGGGAGTCAGAGGTTCTAAACCTAGCTCCGCCACTTAGCTGTGTGACTTTGGGCAAGTCACTTAACTTCTCTGGGCTTCATTTACCTCATCTGTAAAATGGGGATTAAGACTGTGAGCCCCAGGTGGGACAACCAGCGCTTAGAACAGTGCTTCGCACATAGTAAGCATTTAACAAATGCCATCATTATTTTCATTATAATCTTCCATCTGATATGAAGAGGGATGGAGTTCCAGGGAAAACGTAGGTGGCAAGATCGAAGGTTGGAATTAGAGGAGTAAAATGTGTGAGCTGCAGGCTGGGTGGCAGTAGGAGAGTAGCGAGGTGAGGAAGGAGGGCATAAGGTGATTATTTGCTTTAAGGTGATGGTAAAGAGTTTGTGTTTGATGTGGAGGTGAATGGGCAATCACTGGAAGTTCTTGAGGAGTGGGGAGACATGATGAAAATCAATCAATCAATCGTATTTATTGAGCGCTTACTGTGTGCAGAGCACTGTACTAAGAACTTGGGAAGTACAAGTTGGCAACATATAGAGACAGTCCCTACCCAACAGTGGGCTCACAGTCTAGAAGGGGTAGACAGAGAACAAAACCAAACATACTAACAAAATAAAATAAATAGAATAGATATGTACAAGTAAAATAAATAAATAAATAGAGTAATAAATATGTACAAGCATATATACATATATACAGGTGCTGTGGGGAAGGGAAGGAGGTAAGATGGTGGAATGGAGAGGGGGACGAGGGGGAGAGGAAGGAGGGGGCTCAGTCTAGGAAGGCCTCCTGGAGGAGGTGAGCTCTCAGTAGGGCCTTGAAGGGAGGAGGAGAGCTAGCTTGGCGGATGGGCAGAGGGAGGGCATTCCAGGCCAGGGGGAGGACGTGGGCCGGGGGTCGATGGTGGGACAGGCGAGAACGAGGCATAGTGAGGAGATTAGCAGTAGAGGAGCAGAGGGTGCGGGGTGGGCTGTAGAAGGAGAGAAGGGAGGTGAGGTAGGAGGGGGTGAGGTGATGGACTGCCTTGAAGCCGAGGGTGAGGAGTTTCTGCCTGATGCGCAGATTGATTGGTAGCCACTGGAGATTTTTGAGGAAGGGAGTAATATGCCCAGAGCATTTCTGGACAAAGACAATCCAGGCAGCAGCATGAAGTATGGATTGAATTGGGGAGAGACACGAGGATGGGAGTTCAGAGAGAAGGCTGATGCAGTAGTCCAGACGGGATAGGATGAGAGCTTGAACGAGCAGGGTAGCGGTTTGGATGGAGAGGATAGGGCGGATCTTGGCAATGTTGTGGAGCTGAGACCGGCAGGTTTTGGTGACGGCTTGGATGTGAGGGGTGAATGAGAGAACGGAGTCGAGGATGACACCAAGTTTGTGAGCTTGTGAAACGGGAAGAATGGTAGTGCCGTCAACAGTGATGGTAAAGTCAGGGATAGGGCAGGGTTTGGGAGGGAAGACAAGGAGTTCAGTCTTCGACATGTTGAGTTTTAGGTGGCGGGCAGACATCCAGACGGAGATGTCCTGAAGGCAGAACATCCCCCTTTTAGACTGTGAGCCCACTGTTGGGTAGGGACTGTCTCTATATGTTGCCAACTTGTACTTCCCAAGCGCTTAGTACAGTGCTTTGCACACAGTAAGCGCTCAATAAATACAATTGATTGGTTGATTGAGGAGATGTGAGCCTGGAGGGAGGGGGAGAGAGCAGGGGCAGAGATGTAGATCTGGGTGTCATCAGCGTAGAGATGATAGTTGAAGCTGTGGGAGTGAATGAGGTCACCAAGGGAGTGAGTGTAGATCGAGAACAGAAGGGGACCAAGAACTGAACCTTGGGGAACCCCCACAGTAAGGGGATGGGAGGGGGAGGAGGAGCCTGCAAAAGAGACTGAGAAAGAATGACCGGAGAGATGAGGAAAACCAGGAGAGGGCGGAGTCTGTGAAGCCATGCTCGGATAGGGGGTTGAGGAGAAGGGGGTGGTCCACAGTGTGTCGAAGGCAGCTGAGAGGTCGAGGAGGATTAGGATAGAGTATGAGCCGTTGTATTTGGCAAGCAGGAGGTCATTGGTGACCTTTGAGAGGGCAGTTTCTGTGGAATGTAGGGGATGAAAGCCAGACTGGAGGGGGTTGAGGAGAGAGTTGTTGAGGAGTTCGAGGCAGCGCATGTAGACAACTCGTTCAAGGAGTTTGGAAAGGAATGGTAGGAGGGATATGGGGCGATAACTAGAAGGTGAGGTGGGGTCAAGAGAGGGTTTTTTTAGGATGGGAGAGACATGGGCATGTTTGAAGGCAGAGGGGAAGGAACCAGTGGAGAGTGAGTGGTTGAAGATGAAAGTTAAGGAGGGGAGAAGGGATGGAGCGAGAGATTTCATGAGATGAGAGGGAATGGGGTCAGAAGCACAGGTGGCCAGAGTAGCACTTGAGAGGAGGGAGGAGAGCTCCTCTAAGAATACTGCTGGGAAGGATGGGAGAGTAGCAGAGAGTTTTGAGAGCCGGGGGGTTGGAGAAACGGGGGGAGTGACTTTGGGGAGGTCGGACCTGATGGATTTAATTTTGTTAATGAAGTAGGAGGCCAGATCGCTGGGGGTGAGGGAAGGAGGAGGGGGAGGAACTGGGGGCCTGAGAAGGGAGTTGTGTACGGAAGAGCTGGCGGGGATGATGGGCATGGGTGTCAATAAGGGAGGAGAAATAGTTTTGTCTGGCAGAGGAGAGGGCTGAGTTAAGGCAGGAAAGGATAAACTTGAAGTGAATGAGGTTGTCATGGTGTTTAGACTTTCGCCAGCAGCGTTCGGCAGCTCGAGCATAAGAGCGAAGGAGGTGGACAGTGGCAGTGATCCAGGGCTGCGGGTTAGTGACTGTGAGCCCACTGTTGGGTAGGGACTGTCTTTATACGTTGCCAACTTGTACTTCCCAAGTGCTTAGTACAGTGCTCTGCACACAGTAAGCGCTCAGTAAATACGATTGATGATGATGATGGTATGAGAGTGGCGAAGGGAAGGGGGAGCGAGTGAGTCTGAGTAGAAAGGGTAGAGTTGAAAGCAGTAATCTGATCAACAAGACTGGGTAGAGAGGAGATGGTGGGCAGACATCCAGATGGAGATGTCCTGAAGACAGGAGGAGATACGAGCCTGGAGGGAGGGAGAGAGAACAGGGGCAGAGATGTAGATTTGGGTGTCATCAGCATAGAGGTGATAGTTGAAGCTATGGGAGCAAATGAGTTCACTAAGGGAGTGAGGGACCCCTACAGTAAGGGGATAGGAGGGGGAGGAGGATCCCGCAAAGCAGACTGAGAATGAACACCCAGAGAGATAAGAGGAGAACTGGGTAAGGACAAAGTCTGTGAAGCCTCGGTTGGATAGCGTGTTGAGGAGAAGGGGGTGATCCGCAGTGTCGGAGGCAGCTGAGAGGTTGAGGAGGATTAGGACAGAGTAGGAGCCATTAGATTCGGCAAGAAGGAGGTCACTGGTGACCTTTGAGAGAGCAGTTTTGGTGGAGTGTAGGGGACGGAAGCCAGATTGGAGGGGGTGAAGGAGAGAGTTGGCGTTTAGGAATTCGAGGCAGTGAGTGTAGATGAGTTGTTCTAGGAGTTTGGAAAGGAAGGGTAAGAGGGAGATAGGGCAATAACTAGAAGATAACTAAATATCTAGTCATCTAGATATCTATCTGCATCTAGATATCTGTATAACTAGAAGATAACTAGATAACGATAGCACCAGAGAAGCGAAGTGTGCAGCCTGGGTTGTAGGAGAGAAGTGAGGTGAAGTAGGAGGGGGCGAGGTGATTAAGTGCTTTAAAGCCAATGGTGAGGAGTTTTCATTTGATCCAGAGGTGGATGGGCAACCACTGGAGTTTTCTGGGGAGTGGGGTGACATGTCTTGCACGTTTTTGTAGAAAAATGATCTGGGCTGCAGTGTGTAGTATGGACTGGAGTAGGGAGAGAAAGGAGGCTGGGAGGTCAGAAAGGAAGCTGATCAATCAATCAATCAATTGTATTTATTGAGCGCTTACTGTGTGCAGAGCACTGTACTAAGCGCTTGGGAAGTACAAGTTGGCAACATATAGAGACAGTCCCTACCCAACAGTGGGCTCACAGTCTAGAAGGGGGAGACAGAGAACAAAACCAAACATACTAACAAAATAAAATAAATAGAATAGATATGTACAAGTAAGATAAATAAATAAATAGAGTAATAAACATGTACAAACATATATACATATATACAGGTGCTATGGGGAAGGGAAGGAGGTAAGGTGGGGGGATGGAGAGGGGGCTCCATGCAGTAATCCAGGCAGGATAGGATGAGTGATTGTATTTACGTGGATGGAGAGGAAAGGGCAGATTTTAGCAATGTTGGAAAGGTGGAATTGACAGGATTTAGTGATGGATTGAAGATGTGGGTTGATTGAGAGAGAAGAGTCACAGATAATGCCAAGGTTATGGGCTTGTGAGACAGAAAGGTTGGTATTGTTGTCTACAGTGATAGGAAAAATCAGGGAGGACAGCGTTTGGGTGACAAAGAGCTCTATTTTGGACATGTTAAATTTGAGGTGATGGGAGTTAAAGGTCGTGGGTTCTAATCCCGGCTCCTCCTCTAGTCAGCTGTGTGACTTTGGGCAAGTCATTTAAGTTCTCTGTGCCTGTTACCTCTTCTGTAAAATGGGGATTAAGACTGTGAGCCCCAAGTGGGACAACCTGATTACCTTGTATCTACCCCAGTGCTTGGAACAGTGCTTGGCACATAGTAAGTGCTTAACAAATAGCAAAAAAAAGATAGGAGGACATCCTAGTAGAGATGTCTTGAATGCAGAAAGAGATGTGAGACTGGGGAGAGGGAGAGAAATCAGGGTTGGCGATTATAGATTTGGGTATCATCCATATAGAAGTGGTAGTTGAAGCTGTGGGAGTGAATGAGTTCTCCAAGGAAGTGGGTGTAAATGTAGAACAGAAGGGGACTCAGAACTGAACCTTGAGGGACCCCCACAGTTAGGGGATGGGAGGCAGAGGAGGAGCCCGTGAAGGAGACTGAGAATGAAAGGCTAGAGAGATGAGAGGAGAACAGGCAAGGACAGAGTCAGTGAAGCAAAGGTTGGGTATTGTTTCCAGGAGAAGGAGGTGGTCCACAGTGTATTTATTAAACACTTATTATGTGCCAGACTGTATGAAGCACTGAGGTAACAACAAACTAATCAGGTTGGACACAGTCTCTGTTCCACATGGGGCTCACAGTCTTAAGTCCCATTTTATAGAAGAGATAACAGAGGCACAGGGAAGTGAAGTGACTTGCACAAGTTCACATAGACAACAAAACAAGTAGACAGGTGTCAATACCATCAGAATAAATAGAATTATAGCTATATACACATTATTAATAAAATAGAGTAAAACATTCAGGACATGTCTGTACTAAGCGCTTGGGAAGTACATATCGGCAACATATAGAGATGGTCCCTACCCATCAACGGGCTCACAGTTTAGAAGGGGGAGACAGACAACCAAATGTTTTTTGTAGAAAAATGATCTGGGCTGCAGAGTAATCTGGACGGAAAAGAGGCTGGGAGGTCAGCAAGGAAGCTGATGCAGTAATCCAGGAAGGATAGGGTGAGTGATTGCATTAACGTGGTAGCAGTTTGGATGGAGAGGGAAGAGAAAATTTTAGTGATGTTGGAAACGTGGGATTGACAGGATTTAGTGATGGATTGAAGATGTGGGTTGAATGAGAGAGAGGAGTCAAGGATAACACCAAGGTTATGGACTTGTAAGACAGGAAGGATGGTAGTGTCATCTACAGTGATAGGAAAAATCACGGGGAGGACAAGGTTTGGGTGACAAAATAAAGAGCTCTGTTTTGGACATGTTAAGTTTGAGACTATGCAACAGGGACTCTGTCTAACTCAATTACCTTGAATCTACCCCAGTGATTAGTACGGTGCCTGGCACATAGTAAACACTTAACAAATAGCACAATTATTATTATTATCATTAGCAATAATAATAATGATATATTTGTTAATTAATAAATAATAATAATGGATTTGTTAAGTTTGACACAGTCTACTAGTAATAATAGTAGTAATTATTATTCATTCAATTGTATTTATTGAGTGCTTACTGTGTGCAGAGCACTGTACTAAGCTCTTGGGAAGTTCAAATCTGTAACATATAGAGACGGTCCCTACGCAACAACGGGCTCACAGTCTAGAAGGGGGAGACAGACAACAAAACATGTTGACAGGTGTCAAAACAATCAGAATAAATAGAATTATAGCTATATGCAAATCATTAATAAAATAGAGTGGTAAATATGTACAAGTAATATAAATAAAGTAAATAAATATGTACAAATATATACAAGTGCTGTGGGGAGGGGAAAGAGGTAGGGCAGAGGGAGGGAGTTAGAGTAAGGGGGATGGGGAGGAGGAGAGGAAAAAGGGGCCTCAGTCTGGGAAGGCCTCCTGGAGGAGATGAGCTCTCAGTAGGGCTTTGAAGAGAGGAAGAGAGCTAGCTTGGCGGATGTGTGGAGGGAGGGTATTCCAGGCCAGGGGGAGGACCTAGGCTGGGGGTCGACATCCAGACAGGTGATGATGACGCCCAGTGAGGAGGTTAGTAGCAGAGGAGTGGAGGGTGTGGGCTGGGCTGTAAAAGGAGAGAAGGGAGGTGAGGTAGGAGGGGGCAAGGTGATGGAGAGACTTCGAGCCGAGAGTGAGGAGTTTTTGCTTAATTCGAAGGTTGACAGGAAACCACTGGAGATTTTTGAGGAGGGGAGTGACATCCTCAGAGTGTTTCCGCATTATTATTGTTACTAATAAGCATAGAGGAAATATTCTCAGATGGTTCCTAGGAATGCCGTGAGGGAAAGACATCAAAGGAAAAAAGTGGGACCCATCTGGTGATGTTTGGCATGGAGAACGAAGGCTTCTCCATGGCACAAGTTTCTTTTTGGAGGGGGGAACTGTTAACTATGGTATTTAAGTGCTTACTATGTGCCAGGCACATAAGTGCTGGGGTGGATACCAGCAAATCGGGTTGGGACATGGTCCCTGTCCCACAGGGGGCTTACAGTCTCAATCCCCACTTTCCTGATGAGGGAACTGAGGCCCAGGGAAGTGAAGTGACTTGCCCAAGGTCACACAGAAGACCAACGGTAGAGGCAGAATTAGAACCCATGACCTTCTGACTCCCAGGCCCGTTCTCTAGCCACCTCAAAACAGTGCTTCCTAATTTCCTAGAGGGGTAGAGAATGCGAGGACGTTGATTCCAAGGAGGGGAAGAGGTTGGGGCAGGGGCAGGAGCCTGGGACAGGGCCACCCACCACACCTCCCCATTGTCCTGGCCCTCACCAGGACATTGGGGGCTCTTGAGTCGATGGGCCTGTTAATAATAATAATAATGATAATAATAATAATAATAATAGTAATAATAACAATAATGGTATCTGTTAAGCACTTACTATGTGGCAGGCAGCTGGCCCAACCCGCTCATTGGGCCAGAGCTGGATAGGGTAGCATTCCCTGGCTCGTGTGGCTTGTATGGTATCTCCTATCTTATCAGCCCTGAGTGGCATCCATCTTGCTGCTGGAGTTGCTGTTCGCTGAAAAATCCAAAGGAAAACAACATTCCTGTCCTTGTGCTATGTCAGGCCTGCCCCCTCCACCCCTCTCCGATTCCACCCCCATCCCTCCCCCATCCCCACCTCTCCATTCTTTGGCATGGAGAATGTTTTGTCCCCGAGGTGGCGTCTACTGGACAGCATGGCTTTTATTAGTAGTAGCGTTATCATTAGTATTAGTATTAGAATTATTATAATTATATTAGATTATTATATATTCTAGAGTATTGTATGATGTTATTATATATAATTGTATAATTACTATAATTAGTAGTATAAATGTGGTATTTGTTAGCACCTCATATGTGCCAGGCACTGTACTAAGCGCTGAGGTGGATACAAGAGGATCGGGTTGGACATGATCCCTGTCCCACATGGGGCTCACAATCTCAATCCCCATTTTACAGATGAGGGAACTGAGGCCCAGAGAAGTGAAGCCACTTGCCCAAGGTCACACAGAAGACAAGGGAAAGAGCTAGGATCAAACTCGTGTACATTAGAGTATTTGCAGGTGTATATTCATTCATGTATTTCTTTGTGGATTCAATTACCTTACTAATAATAATGATGGTATTTGTTAAGCGCTTACTATGTGCAAAGAACTTTACTACTTAGTATTCATTAAGGAAGCAGCATAATGTAGTGAAGAAAGTATAGGCCCCGGAGTTAGAAGTCATGAATTCTAATTCTGGCTCTGCCATTTGTCTGCTGTGTGACCTTGGGCAAGTTGCTTCACTTCTCTGGGCCTCAGTTCCCTCATCTGGAAAATGGGGATTGAGACTGGAGCGCCACATGGGACAGGGACTGTGTCTAACCCGATTAGCTTGTTTCCACCCCAGCACTTAGTACAGTGCCTGACACATAGTTAAGTGCTTAACAAATAACATAATAATAATTATTATTATCAAGGTCTTATTGTGGATAAAGCCCTGTGCTCAACGTTAGGGTAGATATCGTGACACAAATCAGATGCAGCAACTGTCCCACCTGAGATTCACAGTCTAAGAGGGAGGGTGACCAGGAATCCTTATTGCCATTTCATTTTACAGAGGAGGAAACTGAGGCATGCAGAGGGTAAGAGACTTCTCTATGGTCGCACAACAAGCCCGTGTGCTGTGCACACAGTAAGCACTCAAGAAATATGAATGAAAAAGAGAATTAGATCGGACAGAGTCCTTGTTCTCATCAGGGGCTCACAGTCTAAGAGGTAGCTTATATCCAGCTTAAAGCTGAAGAAACTGAGTCCCACTGTATTTATGGGGGTTATTTGTTAAGTGCTTCAATCAATCAACAGTGTTTATTGAGTGTTTTCTGTGTGCTGATTGCTGTACTGAACATTTGGGAGTGTACAGGATAACAGAGTTGGTGGACATCATCCCTGCCCACAAGGAGTTTACCATCTAGAGGAAGAACAGGCATTTTTTAAATAAATGAATAATGGATACGGACATAAGCAGCATGGCTCAGTGGAAAGATCACGGGCTTTGGAGTCAGAGGTCATGGGTTCAAATCCCGGCTCTGCCAATTGTCAGCTATGTGACTTTGGGCAAGTCACTTAACTTCTCTGTGCCTCAGTTACCTCATCTGTAAAATGGGGATTCTGACTGTGAGCCCCCCATGGGACAACCTGATCACCTTGTAACCTCCCCAGCGCTTAGAACAGTGCTTTGCACATAGTAAGCGCTTAACAAATGCCATCATTATTATTATTATTATTATTATTAAGTGCTGTGAGGCTGAGGGAGGGGTGCAAATCCATGTGCGACGGTGACACAGAAGGGAGCGGGAGAAAAGGAAATGAAGGCTTAGTCAGGGAAGGCCTCTCGGCAGGAGATGTGCCTTCAATAAGGCTTTGAAAGGGGGGAGAGTATTGTCCATTGTATAGGAAGAGATAGGTCTAACTACGTGGCAGGCAGAGTTCTGAATGCCTAAGATACAAACTGGAACAAATTTGTACACAGTCTGTCTCTCATGTGGGGCTCATTATCTTAATCCCCATTTTGCAGAGGAGGGAACTGAGGCACAAAAGAGTGAAGTGACATACTCAAAGTCACACAGGAGAAGAGTGGCAGAGCTGGGTTTAGAAAACAGGTCCTCCTGACACAGGGTCAGGCGCTTTTCACTGTCCCCGACACTCCACAGATACTGCCCTCTCAAAGGTCACCAGTGATCTCCTTTTTGCCAAATCCAACTGCCTCTACTCCATCCTGATCCTCCTCAACCTCTAAGTTGCCTTCAACACTGTGGAATACCCTCTTCTCCTGGAAAAATTACCCAACCTTGGTTTCATTGACTCTTTCCTCTCCTATTTCTCCTCTTATCTCTCTGGCTGTTCATTCTCAGTCTCCTTCGTGGGCTCCTCCTCTGCCTCCCACCTGCTATAACCGTGGGCGTCCCTCAAGGTTCAGTTCTGGGCACCTTTCTATTATCTTTTTTTATGGCATTTATTAAGCGCTTACAATGTGCAAAGCACTATTCTAAGTGATGGGGAGGTTACAAGGTGATCAGGTTGTCCCACGGGGGGCTCACAGTCTTATTCCCCATTTTACAGATGAGGGAACTGAGGCACAGAGAAGTTAAGTGACTTTCATTCATTCAATCAATCATATTTATTGAGCGCTTACTGTGTGCAGAGCACTGTACTAAGCGCTTGAGAAGTACAAGTTGGCAACATATAGAGACGGTCCCTACCCAACAGTGGGCTCACAGTCTAGATGTGGGCTCACAATCTAGAAGTCTGTGTGACTTGCCCAGAGTCACACAGCTAACAATTGACGGACCTGGGATTTGAACCCATGACCTCTGACTCCGAAGCCCGTGCTCTTTCCACTGAGCCACGCTGCTTATCCATTCATTCATTCAATCGTATTTATTGAGTGCTTACTGTGTGCAGAGCACTGAACTAAGCACTTGTTAAGTACAAGTTGACAACATATAGAGACGTTCCCTACCCAACAGCGGGCTCACAGTCTAGAAGGGGGAGACAAACAACAAAACAAAACATATTAACAAAATAAAATAAGTAGAATAAATATGTACAAGTAAAATAGAGTAATAAGTACAAACATATATATATATATATATACATATATATACAGCTGCTGTGGGGAGGGGAAGGAGGTAAGGTGAGGGGGGATGGGAGGGGGAGAAGGGGAGAGGAAGGAGGGGGCTCAGTCTGGGAAGGCCTCCTGGAGGAGGTGAGCTCTCAGTAGGGCTTTGAAGGGAGAAAGGGAACTAGCTTGGCGGATGTGCAGTAGGAGGGCATTCCAGGCCAGGGGGAGGACATGGGCTGGGGGTCGATGGTGGGACAGGCGAGAACGAGGCACAGTGAGGAGGTTAGTGGCAGAGGAGTGGAGGGTGCAGGCGGGGCTGTAGAAGGAAAGAAGGGAGTTGAGGTAGGAGGGGGCGAGGTGATGGACAGCCTTGAAGCTGAGAGTGGGGAGTTTTTGCCTGATGCGTAGGTTGATTGGTAGCTACTGGAGATTTTTGAGGAGGGGAGTAACATGCCCAGAGCGTTTCTGCAGGGGTTTTGTTGAGGAACAGCCACGTCTCCCAAGGCTCTGTGTCAGTGATGAATTTGCAGGGGTTTTGTCCCTTGGAGAACCCATTTGCTCACATAACTTCAACAACTACCTCAATGCAGGTGATACCTAAATCTACGTCTCCAGCCCTGATCTCTCTCCCTGTCCGTAGTCTTAATTTCCTCTTGCCTTCAAGACATCTCTACTTGGATGTCCTCCTGTCACCTCAAGCTTAACATGTCCAAAATAGAACTCCTTATCTTCCCACCCAGAACCTGTCCTCCCCCTGACTTTCCTTTCACTGTAGACGGCACCACCATCCTTCCTGTCTCGCCAGACCATAGGTTTGGTGTTATCCTCAACTCCTCTCCCTCATTCAACCCACAGTCCATCACTAAATCCTGTCAGTCCCACCTTCACAACATCACTAAAATCCACCCTATCCTCTCCATCCAAACTGCTACCACGTTAATACAATCACTAATCCTATCCTGCCTGGACTACTGCATCAGTCTCCTTGTTGACCTCCCAGCCTCCTGTCTCTCTCCACTCCAGCTTACATTTCACTCTGCTGCCTCGATCAGTTTTCTACTAAAACATTCAGGACATGTCACCCCCTCCCCACCCTCTCAAAAGACTCCAGTGGTTGCCCATCTACTTCCGCATCAAACAAAAACTCCTCTCCATTGGCTTTAAAGCAATCCACCACCTCGCCCCCTCCTACCTCACCTCCCTTCTCTCCTTTTCCAGCCAAGCCCGCACACTCTGCTCCTCTGGTGCTGCTAACCTTCTCACTGGGCCTCCATCTAGCCTATCTCACCACCAACACCTGGCCCATGTCCTGCCTCTGCCCTGGAATGCCTTCCCTTCTCAGATCTGACAGACAATGACTCTCCCCCACTTCAAAGCCGTATTGAAGGCATATCTCCTCCAAGAGGTCTTCCCAGATAGCCCCCCCTTTTCTCCCACTCCCTTCTGCATCACCCTGACTTTTTCCTTTTGTTCTTCCCCCATCTAGCCCCTCAACACTTATGTGCATATCTGTAATTTAATTGTATTGATGTCAGTCTCCCCTTCTCTAGACTGTAATCTCGTTGTGGATTGGGAATTTCTTTATTGATGTATTGTGCTCTTCCAAGCATTTAGTATAGTGCTCTGCATACAGTAAGTGCTCAGTCAATACAACTGAATGAACTCTACCATGCTGCTTTCCAAGTTAAGTGCTGTTCTAAGAACTAATACCATGCTTCGCACCCAGTAAGTGCTCAAAATTATTATTGATTAAGTCACTTTCCCAGATCTTCCCATGTTTTTCAAGTTAAAGTCTTGCCAGTGTTTAAGTTTGCACTGCCCTCCATAACTGATTGAAAATATCCAAGCTATTAAGCAAGTTAATTAAGTTCCGCTCTTCTGAACTGCTACAGCCTGGCTTGTGGACTCTGTTTTCTCAAGCCAAAGTGTAGATCAGATACTCTCTGCTCTCTGGTTAGGTCAGCTAATCATGTTTATGAAAAACACATGTTTCTCCCAGATGGATCTGGAGATGTAAAAACACTCATAATTAACCATATTTTAAACAAAAGACTATTTTAGGCATCTTCGAGTTTAGGGGAGTGAAAAGGGGAGAAGAAAGAAAATAAGATTGACAGTTTTTCTCTGAAAAAATGTGTTTGAGAAAGTATTTCAGCACTGCTCTGTTTGTTTGTTATAGCTTTTCCAAATGACAGTCTCATAAACTTAGGGATCTTAAACAAAGCCCCCAAAGTTTACTTTGGACTTTGTTAGTATGTTCTAATCTAAACATGATTGATATCCCTCATACATCACTCCCAAAATGTCTTGGTTTTTCCCAGTTTTGTAAGCAGGCCCCATGCAGATTACTGTGAACCTGAATTCACACACCAGTCTCATTTCTTAACCTCTTCCAAACTGGCACTTTGCCTATATTCCTGTAGACTGTAAGATCCTCGTGGGAAGGGAATATGCTTACCAACTCTATTATATGGAATACTGGCCCAAGCAATGGTATTTACTGTATTAAAACTCAACGTGTCCAAGACAGAGCTCCTTATCTTCCCTCCCAAACCCCATCCTCTCCCGGACTTTCCTGTCACTGTGGATGGTACTTCCATCCTTCCAGTCTCACAAGCCCGCAACCCTGGTGTCATCCTAGACTCTGCTTTCTCATTCACCCCACATATCCAGTCTGTGACCTCAACCTGCCAGCCTCACCTTCACAACATCACCAAGATCCGCCCTTTCCTCTGCATCCAAACTGCTACCACATTAGTACAATCATTCATCCTGTCCTGTCTGGATTACTGCATCAGTCTCCTCTCTGATCTCCCAACCTCCGGCCTCTCCCCACTTCAGTCCATTCTCCACTCTGCTACCCGGATTATCTTTGGGCAGAAGTGCTCTGGGTATGTTACTCCCCTCCTTGAAAATCTTCAGTGGCTGCCTGTCAACATATGCATCAGGCAAAAACTCCTCACCCTCGGCTTCAAGGCTCTCCATCCCCTCGCCCCCTCCTACCTCACCGCCCTTCTCTCCTTCTGCAGCCCAGCCCACACCCTCCGCTCATCTGCTGCTACCCTCACCACTGTACCTCGTTCTCGCCTGTCCCGCCGTCGACCCTCAGCCCACATCCTACCCCCGGCCCGGAATGCCCTCCCTCCACACATCTGCCAAGCTAGCTCTCTTCCTCCCTTCAAAGCCCTACTGAGAGCTCACCTCCTCCATCCAGGAGGCCTTCCCAGACCAAGCCCCCTTTTTCCTCTCCTCCTCCCCATCCCCCCAGCCCTACCTCCTTCCCCTCCCCATAGCACATGTATATATATTTGTACAGATTTTTTACTCTATTACTTGTACATATTTACTATTTATTTTGTTAATGATGTGCATATAGTTTTAATTCTATTTGTTCTGACGATTTTGACACCTATCTACATGTTTTGTTTTGTTGTCTGTCTCCCCCTTCTAGACTGTGAGCCCGTTATTGGGTAGGGACCATCTCTATATGTTACCAGCTTGTACTTCCCAAGTGTTTAGTACAGTGCTGTGAACACAGCTAGTGCTCAATAAATACGATTGAATGAATGAATGAACTTTCAGGGCATTTCACACCCCTCCTGAAGAATCTCCAGTGGTTGCCTATCAACCTCTGTATCAAACAAAAACTACTCACTATTGGCTTCAAAATGCTCCATCCCCTTCTCCCTTCTTACCTCACCTCAATTCTCTCCTTCCCCATCCCAGTCGGCACACTCTGCTCTTCTGGTGCCTCTAACCTTCTCACTGGGCCTCCATCTCGCCTGTCCAACGGTCGACCCCTGACCCACATCCTACCTATGGACTGGAATGCCGTCCCTCCACAAATCCACCAAACAATCACTCTTCCCCCCCACTTCAAAGCCCTACTGAAGGCTCACCTCCTCCAGGAGACCTTCCCAGACTGTACCCCTTTTCCTCAGCTCCCCCTCCCTTCCCCGTCACCTCAACTCACTCCCTTTGCTCTTCCCCCCACCGGCCCACAGCTCTTATGTATATATGTATATATCTATAATTCTATTCATTCATATTGATGCCTGTTTACCTGTTTTAATGTCTGCCTTCCCCCTTCTTGACTGTAAGCCTGGTGTGGGGGACGGAGGGGGAGACAGAAATAAATATAAATAAATATATTATGTATCTGGATGTAAGTGCTGTGGCGCTGAGGGTTGGGGGAATAAAGGGAGCAAATTCAAGTGCAAGGGTGATGCAGAAGGGAGTGGGAGAAGAGGAAATGAGGCCTTAGTCAGGGAGAGCTTCTTGGAGGAGGTGTGCCCAGTCTAACAAAGAGTTTAGCTAGGTGATATTTGTAATTTTTATCTTCCTCTCCACCTACCCCATTCCATTAGCTCTGATGCTCTCAGAGGGCCGACACCTTGTTCCTTGCCTACTTGTACTTCCCAAGCATTTAGTACAGTGCTCTGCACACAGTAAGCACTCGATAAATATGATTGAATGACTTCTGTTCTACTGTCCTGGCTGCTTAGTACAGTGTCTGACATTATCATTATTATTATTTTATTATATCTGTTAGGCGCTTACTATATGTCAAGCACTGTAGTTGTACTGATGTCTGTCTCTTTCCCTCTAGACATTAAGCTTGTTGTGGGCAGGGAACGTGTCGGTTTATTGTGTTATTGTCCTCTCCAAGTGCTTAGTACAGTGCTGTGCTCACAGTAAGCACTCAGTAAATATGATTGAATGAATGAAGCACTCTCCTAAGCGCTGAGGTAGATACAAGGCAATCAGGTTGGACACAGTCCCTGTCCCACATGGGGTCACAGTCCACGTAGGAGGGAGAACAGGGGTCGAATCCCCATTTTACAGTTGAGAAAAGTGAGGCCCAATAAGGTAACTTGCCCGAGGTCACACAGCAGACAAATGGCAGAGCCAAAATTAGTTCTCAGGTCCTCAGTCTAGCAGGCCTGGGCTCTGTCCACTGGGCCATGCTGCTTCTCTGTCCAAAGCTCAGATGCTCAACAAATGCCATTGCTTGGTGATGGATTGACTCTACCATCTTCATTCACGACCCCTGGACATTTACCCAGTGACTAATCCAGAGACACAAACCAAGATAAGGCTATCCAAGGATTATCCACTAAGGAATCCGTTGGGATGGAAATCTCTCTCTGGCAGGACACTCTGGGTTGAAACAGGCACTTTCAATCATGTGCTTTTTGCAAGACTGTTTCAGCCAATTGACCAGGAATATTTATAGTTTGGCTACTGAGCATAAAGCCCTGGACTTAGTACTTGGGAAAAGACAGACAGTAATAGACTGGAAACTGCTTGAGGGCATGGATCGTGTTTAATAATAATGATGGTATTTGCTAAGCGCTTACCATGTGCCAAGCACTGTTCTAAGCAGTGGGGTAGATACAAGGTAATCAGATTGTCCCACATGGGGCTCACAGTCTTAATCCCCATTTTGCAGATGAGGTAACTGAGGCACAGAGAAGTTGACATGCCCAAAGTCCCACAGCTGATAAGTGGCAGAGCTGGGCTTAGAACCTGCGATCTCTTACTCCCAAGTCTGTGCTCTTTCCAAGAAGCCACACTGCTTCTCTTTTACCAACTCTATTAGACTGCACTCTCCCAAGTGCTTAGTACAGTGCTCTGAACACAAGTAAGTACTCAACAAATAGTTCCTGGTACAACAGAAGCTAGATCCCTGTTATTATCAATAGAAGGATCAGATGTTTCAAAGGAGGTTGGCTTCCCATTGGTTCAACTAAGCCCAGGGAGGCGGAATGGAAGTGTGATGTCTACATCCTGTAATAATAATTATAATGGCATTTATTAAGCACTTACTATGTGCCAAGTGCTGTTCTAAGCATTGGGGAGGTTACAAGGTGATCAGGTTGTCCCATGGGGGGGCTCACAGTCTTCACCCCCATTTTACAGATGAGGTCACTGAGGCACAGTGAAGTTGAATGACTTGCCCAAAGTCACACAGCTGACAATTGGCAGAGCTGGGATTTGAACCCATGACCTCTGATTCCAAAGTCCGGGCTCTTTCCACTGAGCCACACTGCTTCTCCACTTTACTGGAAAAAGCATGGGATTGGAAAGAAGGAGACCCCGATTCTAATCCCTCCTTTGCCTGTGGCCCTGCTGTGTGACATTAGGTAAGTCTCTTAACCTCTCTGGGCCTCAAGCTCTCAAATGCAAAATGGGAAAAGATACCCACACGCTCCCTCTTGGACTGTGAGCACTATGTGGGACAAGGAATATCAATCAGTCAATCAGAGTTATTGAGGGCTTACTGTGTACAGAGTACTGTATTAAGCACTTGGGAGAGTACAACACAACAATATAACAGACAGTGCTCCGCATACAGAAAGCGCTCAAATATGATTGAATGAATGAATGAATGAACGGGTCTGTTCTCATTATCTTACATCGATTCCCATGCTTAGCACCATTTAATCATGGTTAGTATGGAATATGTTAAGTCCTCACTTTGTGTCAAGCACTGTTCTCAGCTCTGGGTAGATACAAGTTAGGTCAGGCACAGCCCTTGTCCCCCAGGGGGCTCACATTCAAAGGAGGAGGGAGAGCAGGCATTGAATCCCCATTATACAGATGAGGAAACTGAGGCCCAGAGAGAGTAAGGAACTGACAACTTAGGTGTCTTGCTCAGGTTCACCCAGCAAACAATTGGCAGGATTAGAACCCAGGTCCTCTGGGCCCCAGGCCAGTGGTTTTTTGTTGTTTTTCATGATGTTTGTTAAGCGTTTACTACGTGCCAGACACTATTCTAAGCACTGGGGTTGATACAAGATAACAGGTTGAATATACTCCTGTCCCACATGAGGCTCACAGCCTTAATCCCCATTTTACAGATGAGGGAACTGAGGCACAGAGATGTGAAATAACTGCCCAAGGTCACACAGTAGACAAGTGGCAGAGCCAGGATTAGAACACAGGTCCTCTGACTCCCAAACCCATGCTCTTTCCACTAAACCACACTGCTTCTCTGTGAGATGCTTCTCTGCTTCTTGTAAGATGGAAAGAGCCCGGGCTTGGGAGTCAAAGGACATGGGTTCAAATCCCGGCTCTGCCACTTGTCAGCTGTGTGACTTTGGGCAAGTCACTTAACTTCTCTGTGCTTGTTACCTCATCTTGACCCCACCTCACCTTCTAGTTATCGTCCCATATCCCTCCTACCATTCCTTTCCAAACTCCTTGAACGAGTTGTCTACTCGCGCTGCCTAGAATTCCTCAACAACAACTCTCTCCTCGACCCCCTCCAGTCTGGCTTCCGTCCCCTTCATTCCACGGAAACTGCCCTCTCAAAGGTCACCAATGACCTCCTGCTTGCCAAATCCAACGGCTCATACTCTGTCCTAATCCTCCTCGACCTCTCAGCTGCCTTTGACACTGTGGACCACCCCCTTCTCCTCAACACGTTATCTGACCTTGGCTTCACAGACTCCGTCCTCTCCTGGTTCTCCTCTTATCTCTCCGGTCGTTCTTTCTCAGTCTCTTTTGCAGGCTCCTCCTCCCCCTCCCATCCTCTTACTGCGGGGGTTCCCCAAGGTTCAGTGCTTGGTCCCCTTCTGTTCTCAATATACACCCACTCCCTTGGTGACCTCATTCGCTCCCACGGCTTCAACTATCATCTCTACGCTGATGACACCCAGATCTACATCTCTGCCCCTGCTCTCTCCCCCTCCCTCCAGGCTCGCATCTCCTCCTGCCTTCAGGACATCTCCATCTGGATGTCCGCCCGCCACCTAAAGCTCAACATGTCGAAGACTGAGCTCCTTGTCTTCCCTCCCAAACCTTGTCCTCTCCCTGACTTTCCCATCTCTGTTGACGGCACTACCATCCTTCCCGTCTCACAAGCCCGCAACCTTGGTGTCATCCTCGACTCCGCTCTCTCATTCACCCCTCACATCCAAGCCGTCACCAAAACCTGCCGGTCTCAGCTCCGCAACATTGCCAAGATCCGCCCTTTCCTCTCCATCCAAACCGCTACCCTGCTAATTCAAGCTCTCATCCTATCGCGTCTGGACTACTGCACTAGCCTTCTCTCTGATCTCCCATCCTCGTGTCTCTCTCCACTTCAATGCATACTTCATGCTGCTGCCCGGATTATCTTTGTCCAGAAACGCTCTGGACATATTACTCCCCTCCTCAAAAACCTCCAATGGCTACCGATCAATCTGCGCATCAGGCAGAAACTCCTCACCCTGGGCTTCAAGGCTCTCCATCACCTCGCCCCCTCCTACCTCACCTCCCTTCTCTCCTTCTCCAGCCCAGCCCGCCCCCTCCGCTCCTCCACCACTAATCTCCTCACTGTACCTCGCTCTCTCCTGTCCCGCCATCGACCCCCGGCCCATGTCATCCCCCGGGCCTGGAATGCCCTCCCTCTGCCCATCCGCCAAGCTAGCTCTCTTCCTCCCTTCAAGACCCTGCTGAGAGCTCACCTCCTCCAGGAGGCCTTCCCAGACTGAGCCCCTTCTTTCCTCTCCCCCTCGTCCCCCTCTCCATCCCCCCGTCTTACCTCCTTCCCTTCCCCACGGCACCTGTATATATGTATATATGGTTGTACATATTTATTACTCTATTTATTTATTTATTTATTTATTTTACTTGTACATTTCTATCCTACTTATTTTATTTTGTTGGTATGTTTGGTTCTGTTCTCTGTCTCCCCCTTTTAGACTGTGAGCCCACTGTTGGGTAGGGACTGTCTCTATGTGATGCCAATTTGTACTTCCCAAGCGCTTAGTACAGTGCTGTGCACATAGTAAGCGCTCAATAAATATGATTGATTGACTGATTGATTGATTGATCTGTAAAATGGGGATTAAGACTGTGAGCTCCACGTGGGACAACCTGATCACCTTGTATCCCCCCAGCACTTAGAACATTGCTTCGCACATAGTAAGCACTTAACAAATACCATCATTGTTATTATTCTTATATGACACTATCATTCCCAAAACTGCTTGGACAGAAGGGAAGCAGCAGAGCATAGTGGTCTTTCAGCAGGTTCTCCTGAGCCCAGCAACTAGGAGAGTCATTCATTTGGTGGTATTTACTGAGTGCTTACTGTGTGCAGAGCACTGTACTAAGAACTTGGAAAGGACAATTCAGCAACAGAAATCGTCCCTACCCAACAATGGGCTCACAGTCTAGAAGGGGGGAGACATACATCAAAACAAGTAGACAGGCATCAATATCATCAAAATAGATAAATCTGCTACTTGTCAGCTGTGAGACTTTGGACAAGTCACAACTTCTCTATGTCTGTTACCCCATCTGTAAAATGGGGATTAAGACTGTGAGCCCTACGTGGGACAACCTGATTACCCTGTATCTACCCCAGTGCTTAAAACAGTACTTGGCACATAGTAAGAGCTTAACAAATACCATCATTATTATCATTAATAAAATTGATAGAATAATAAATATATATATACACACAAGTGCTGTGGGGCAGGGAAGGGAGAAGAGCAGAGGGAGGGAGTAGGGGAGATGGGGAGGGGAGGAGGAGCAGAAGAAAAGGGGGCTCCATCTGGGAAGGCCTCCTGTAGGAAGTGAGCTCTAGTAGGGCTTTGAAGGGGGGAATCAGTCAATCAATCGTATTTATTAAGTGCTTACTGTGTGCAGAGCACTGTACTAAGCACTTGGAAAGTACAAGTTGGCAACATATAGAGACAGTCCCTACCCAACAGTGGGCTCACAGTCTAGAAGGGGGAGACAGAGAACAAAACCAAACATATTAACAAAATAAAATAAAAAGAATAGATATGTACAAGTAAAATAAATAGAGTAATAAATATGTACAAACATATATACAGATGCTGTGGGGAAGGGAAGGAGGTAAGATGGGGGCATGGAGAGGGGGACGAGGGGGAGAGGAAGGAGGGGGCTCAGTCTGGGAAGGCCTCCTGGAGGAGGTGAGCTCTCAGTAGGGCCTTGAAGGGAAAAAGAGAGCTAGCTTGGCAGATGTGGGGAGGGAGGGCATTCCAGGCCAGGGGGATGACGTGGGCCGGGTGTCGGCGGTGGGACAGGCGAGAACGAGACCCATTGAGGAGGTTAGCACCAGAGGAGCGGAGTCAGGCATGTTGTAGCCAACACAAACATGTTTAGCATTTACTGAGTCTTTACTGTATGCGGAGCACTGTACTAAGTGCTTCGGAGAGTCCAGTACAATAAAGCTGGTAGAGATGTTCCCTTTTATCTTCTTCTGTCCCCAAGCTCCCGAAGGACATCAATCAATCCTATTTACTGAGCTCTTACTGTGTGCAGAGCACTATACTGAGGGCTTGGGAAAGGACAGTAAATCAGCATTGGTACATACATTTCCTGCCCACAATGAGTTTACAGACAAAAGGGGAGATAGATGTTCTAATCAATTTAGATATTAATGTAAGTGTTGTGGGGCTGAGGATGGGGTGAATAAAGGGAACAAAACCAAGTGCAAGGGTGACACAGAAGGGTGGGGAAGTGGAGAAAATCAGGGCTTAGCTAGGGAAGGCCCCTTGGAGGAGATGTGATTTTCAGCTCATTATGGGCAGGGAATGTATCTGTTTATTGTTAAATCATACTCTGCCAAGTGCTTAGTATGTTGTTCTGCACTCATGAAAGCAGTCAATAAATACGATTGACTAAAAAAAAAATTATGGTATTTGTTAAGTGCTAACTATGTGCCAGGCACCGTACTAAGTGCTGTGGTGGATACAAGCAAATCAGGTTGGACACAGCCCCTGTAATAATAATAAAAATGTTGGTATTTGTTAAGCACTTACTATGTGCCGAGCACTGTTCTAAGCGCTGGGATAGATACAGGGCAATCAGGTTGTCCCACGTGGGGCTTAAAGTCTCAATCCCCTTTTTACAGATGAGGTAACTGAGGCACTGAGAAGTTGTGACTTCCCCAAAGTCACACAGCTGACTAGTGGCAGAGCCGGGATTAGAACCCATGACCTCAGACTCCTAAAACCGTGCTCTTTCCACTGAGCCACACTGCTTCTCCACTTTCCTGTACTGGAAAAAGCATGGGATTGGAAGGAAGGAGGCCCCAATTCTAATCCCACCTCTGCCCGTGACCCCTCTGTATGACATTGGGCAAGTATCTTAACCTCTCTGGGCCTCAATGTCCTCAACTGTAAAATGGGAAAAGATACTCACTGCTTCTGTATGTTGGTCTCACAGTCTCAATCCCCATTTTATAAATGAGGGAACTGAGGCCCAGAGAAGTGAAGTGACTCACCCAAGGTCACACAGCAGACAAGTGGAAGAGCTGGGATTAGAATCCATGCCCTTCCGACTCCCACGTCCAGGCTCTAGACACTATGCCATGCTGCTTCTTAAATAAAGCTTTGATGGTGGGGAGAGGGATCGTCTGTCAGATAAGCAGAGGAAGGGAGTTTCAGGCCAGAAGCAGAAATCTCCTCAGGTTATTTCCCCTGGCCCTGCTTCCCCAGCACCTGGTTCCTCCCTGTCTCCCACTCTCCTCTGGTTTGCCTATGTACATACATTTCTACTCCATTACATCCCCGACCTGCAGTTCATTTTCATTCATTCATTCATTCTTTCAGTCGTATTTATGGAGCACTTACTGTGTGCAAGGCACTGTACTAAGCACTGGGGAGAGGATGGCATAACAACAGACTCATTCCTTGCTCACAGTCTAGAGGGGTAAACAGATATTAATATAGATAGATAAATAAACAGATAAATTACAGTTTTTTATATATGTATAGGTATATATAAAGCTATAATGTATTTATCTGTTTAGTTTTTATTTATTTGTTTATCTGTTTATGTATATATAAATAAAACTAATTTATTCATCTGTTTATCTATCCATCCATCCATCAATCGTATTTATTGAGCGCTTACTGTGTGCAGAGCACTGTACTAAGCGCTTGGGAAGTACAAGTTGGCAACATATAGAGACAGTCCCTACCCAACAGTGGGCTCACAGTCTAAAAGGGGGAGATATATCTATGTATCTAAGATATATCTAAGATACATATCTGACATATCTATCCATATTAATATATATATATTTATATGTATTTATATATATACACAGTGTGGCTCAGTGTAAAGAACAGGGCGCTTGGGAGTCAGAGGTCATGGGTTTGAATCCCCACTCAGCCACTTGTCTGCTGTGTGACCTTGGGCAAGCCATTTCACTTCTCTGTGCCTCAGTTACCACATCTGTAAAATGGGGATTAAGATTGTAAGCCCCACATAGGACAACCTGATCACCTTGTATCTTCCCCAGCACTTAGAACAGTGCTTTGAACATAGTAAGTGGTTAACAAATACTAACATTATTATATATATATATTCCATGGGGATGGGAGGGAGGATGAATGAAAGAGCAAGTAAGAGCGGTGCAGAAGGGAGAGGGAGAAGAGGAGGGCTTAGGGAAGGTTTCAAATAGGAATCATATCTACTCTCTCGATCTTGTTCTAATAAAAGCTGAGTACAGTGCTCTCCACAGTAGATTGTAAGCGCCTTAAGGGTAGGAATGATATCTACTGACTTGATTATGATCCAATCAAAGTTTAGTAAAGTGCTCTGCACAAAGGAGGTTTGTAAGCTCTTTGTGGGCAGGGATTGTGTCAACTGACTATTATATTATTTTGAGATCTTATGACCGCGCACGGCACACAGGAGGCGGTACGCTCACTGAGGGCTTATTGTATCACACTCTCCCAAGTGTTTAGTGTAGTGTTCTCCACATGATAGACTCTCAGTACTTTTGGTTGGAAAATCTGTTCTCTCTGATTTGTTTTATCTTCATTTCTGAGCCCCAGTGGCGGGAGCTCACGGCTGGATTTCTTTGATGAAATCATAAAAAATATGTCATGGTCTTTGAGCCTCTTTCTCAATAATAATAATAATGATAATGGCATTTATTAAGCGCTTACTGTGTGCAAAGCACTGTTCAATCACCTGCAGGGCCAAACAAAAGACCCTTGGTAGTGTTTATAGCCCACTCTTACCTCAGTTTTGATAAACCTGAAGCACCAGATTCCTACCTTACAAAATACACTTTAGACCGTGAGCCCCAGCTGGGACAGGGACTGCATCCAAACTAATTATCCCTATTTCCCTCAGCACTTAGCACAGTGATTAGGACATAGCAAGGGCTTCTCAAAGACCACAATTATTATAATTGTTCTTTGATAGTTCCCTCTTGGCTAAACCAGAACGTTAACTTTGGAAAGCACAAAGTAACAAACCGTGTTCTAATTTGCCAATCTCTAGACCTTAGGCTCATCAAGCATTCGAACATGGGAGTCCGGGGAATACTGCTAAAAAGAGTCTACATTTGTCCTGTGGAAATTTATTCCTCCTTTTGAATCAGCAGGGATGCCCGGATCATCTTTTCTAAAAAAAAATCCCCTTCAGTTCATATCTCTCCACTCCTCAAGAACTTCCAGTGGTGGGCCATCCACCTCCACTTCAAAAAAACTCCTTACCATCACCTTCAGCTCACCCCCTCCTACCTTACCTAGAGGATCTTCTACTGTAACCCAGCCCACACATTTCACTCCGTTACTGCCAACCTTCTCACTATACCTCCATCTCATCGATCTCACCACCAACCCCTTGTCCAAGTCCTCTCTATGGCCCAGAACTCCCTCCTGCTTCACATCAGACTATCAGTTTCCCTCCCTTCATAACCCTACTAAAATCACACCTCCTTCAGGAAGCCTTTCCTTATTTCCTCTCCTCCCTCTTCCTTTCTGCATCACCTGTGCACTTGGAACTCTCCCCTTTAGCCACTTGATATTTCCCCAACCATTTGCATACATACATATCCATAATTGATTTAACGTCTGTTTCCTCCTCTAGACTAGTAAGCTCATTGTGGGCAGGGAATGTCTCTACCAACTCTGTTTCATTGTACTCTCCCAAGTGCTTAGTAGAGTGTTCTGCAACAAGTAAGTGCTCAGTAAATGCCACTGACTGATTGTTTGCCATCTGTAATTTATTTAGTGGTTAGAGCGTCGGCCTGGATTCTAATCCTGGCTTTGCTGCTTGTCTGCCGTGAGACCTTAGGGAAGTCGCTTCGCTTCCCTGTAACTCAGTTACCTCATCTGTAAGATTGTGAGCCCCATGTGGGATACGGACTGTGTCCAACCTCATTACCTTGTATCTATTCCAGGACTTAGAATGGTGCCTAGCACACAGAAAGCGCTTAACACGTACCATAAAAAAGCGTACCTCCCTCAATGTGTCTTCCAAACCTGTTGTAGTGTAATAATAATAATTATTATTATTGTGGTGTTTGTTAAACACTATGTTCCCAGCACTGTTCTTAGCGCTGGGATAGATTCAAGACAATCAGGTTGTCCCACGTGGGGCTCACAGTCTTAATCCCCATTTTACAGATGAGGTCACTGAGACCCAGCTAAGTGAAGTGACTTGCCCAAGGTCACACAACAGACAAATGGTGGAGCCATTTGTCCTCTGATTCCTAAGCCTGTGCTCTTTCCACTAAGCCACACTTAGTATAGTGCCCTGCACATAGAAGCCGCTCAATAAATACCATCGATCGATTGACTGAGTCAGTGGGTGGAGATTTCAAGAGCAGATTCAAGTTGGTTGCATTTTGCCATCTCCTTTCTCCCTCTCTCTCACTCTCCCCTTCCCTCCAACCCATCAACGTCTCCTCCCTCCTCCGTCTTCCAAGACCTCTGCCCGTATCCCAACTCACCCCCACACCCCACCTCCCTCTCCACTGTGCATTTCTTGGCTTTCCTCCCCCCAATTCTCCCTTCGGTTTTCTGGAGCTGTGACGTAAATGACTCCCAGTGAGTGACCCCGGGGCTAAGCTGTAAAACATTATCCAGCATGAATAAGAACTTTCTTATTAGATCTGCAGCTGGCTGGGCTGGGCTCAGACATATGGCAGAGACCGTGTTTTGCTAGAAAGGCCCTGCCTGACAAAGAACTCAGTCTCTAGGATCAAGGTTTACCCTGGCTTCTCCGTGTTTATAATTTCGAATGCCAGGGGACAGCCTTTTTTTTTTTAAAAAAAAATAGGACATTGTGATTCTACTATTTAGTCCTAATCATTTCATAGATTGAGCAGAGAGAAACGTAGACTTGGGAAAAGAGAAGCCCACATGGCTTCCTCGGGCTTCTCCTCCTCTGCTAGAAATGATTGGCCTTTTAAGTTTTGATTTTTCATCGTCTCCACCGAGGGCCGCCAAACTCTAGGAAGAACTCAGAAGCCAAGCAGGAAAGAGGCAGGGAGGGCTTCATAGATGTCTAGAAGGGGGCTTTCTGTGGCTTCAGCTGTGTTTCTAGTCTGGCTCTCCCTTTTCCTCCTGCTTCGGCTAAGTTGGTTTTGTGGAGTGCGGTGATATTCTTTCATCTGCCCGAGCTACTCGTTGGTTTGGAGAGATAAATGGTATCATAATGTCCCAACCACAGCCTGGGTCTGCCCCGAAAGAAGTCCGGCCATTTGCAACACAGACACCAGGGGAGGTGAATTGGGCCGTGTAGAAACTAGTAGCGAGCAAAGGCGAGTGGAAACTTCTGTCAGTTCATTATGTACCGCCTGACTCTCTGTTAATGATATTTCATTTCCCTGTCAAGCCGAGAGACAAAATCTTATTCCCAGGGGTCCCAGACTTGGTTCCTTAAGAAGAGAAGAATTTTCAGAGCCCGGCATTTGAAAAATGGTATCAAATACCTCTTTCATCTTGACCTTGTTATTTTTCTGAATGGATCTTAATAAGATGTGACATCTTCAATTTTACCTCCTCAATCAGTTTCACGGGGCCCCTTCATCCCTCCCACTGAAATCATCCTTCATCCTGCTATGCTAACTGCGTCCATCGCCCTCCCCGATGCATTCCAAACCTCCAACACCCCCACACAAATGCGCACAATTTATCTGAGAGGCACCCATTGAACCCTGCCCACGGACACCGATTCAGCGAGGTTTTCTTTCGTTCATTCATTCATTCAATCGTATTTATTGAGGGCTTACTGTGTGCAGAGCACTGTACTAAGCACTTGGGATGTACAATTTGGTGATAGATAGAGACAATCCTTACCCAACAGGCTCATAGTCTAGAAGGGGGACAACAAAGCAAAACAAAGCAAGTAGACAGACATCAATAGCATCAATGTAAAGGAGTAGAAGTATAGATATATGCACATCATTAATAAAATAAATAGAATGATGAATATGTACAAATATACACATATGCTTTGGGGCGGGAAAGGGGGTAGAGCAGAGGGAGGGAGTAGGGATGATGGGGAGGGGAGGAGGAGCAGAGGAAAAGGGAGGCTCAGTCTGGGAAGGCCTTCTGGAGGAGGTGAGCTCTCTTTAGGGCTTTGAAGCGGGGAAGAGAGCTAGTTTGGCAGATATGAGGAGGGAGGGCATTCCAGGACAGTAGTAGGATGAGGGTCAGGGGTCGATGGCGGGACCTCTTCTCAGAGGAAGAAGTCGGTTGTAGGACTCTCAAATTTCCTCGTGTTGCTTTGACTTAACCTTCATCTCTCCCACCCTCCCTCCTCTCTGGGTCCCCTCTGCACTTGGACTTCTAACCCTCTGGGGACTTGCTATTCAACCATCCCCAAGATCCATACGACTTAAAGTCTGGGCTTGGGAGTCTGAAGGACTAAATTCTAATCCCACCTCTGCCATTTCTCTGCTGTGTGACTTTGGGCAAGTTACTGAACTTCTCTGAGTCTCAGTTCCCTCATCTGCAAAATGGGGATGAGGATAAAGTGGGACATGAACTGTATTCAACCCTATTACCTTGTATCTACCCCTGTTATCTTGTATCTCTCTGGTATAGTGCCTGGCATGTAGTACATATGTAACAGCTCCCAGAAGAAAAAATAAATAAAAAGTTACAATAATAATAATATTTGTTAAGGGCTTACTGTGTGCCAAGCACTGTTCTAAGTGTTGGGATAGATACAAGGTCATCAGGTTATCCCACATGGGGCTCACAGGCTTCATCCCCATTTGACAGATGAGGTAACTGAGGCACAGAGAAGTTAAATGGCTTGCCCAAGGGCATGCAGCAGACAAGTGGCAGAATCAGGATTAGAACCCATGACCTCTGACTCCCAAGCCCAAGGGTCTTTCCAATAAGCCATGCTGCTGCTGCTTTTTATATCCTTTACTCTCTCATTCTTCCATTTGTTCAGTCATTCATTCATTCATTCATTTAATTGTATTTATTGAGCACTTACTGTGTGCAGAGCACTGTAGTAAACATGTGGGAGAGTACAATATAACAATAAACAAACCCATTCCCTGCCCACAACGAGTTTACAGTCTAGAGGATGAGCTAACCATCTATAATAATAATAACAATAATAATAATAATAATAATAATGGTATTTGTTAAGCGCTTACCATGTGCCTGGCACTGTACTAAGCTCTGGGGTAGATACAAGCAAATCAGGTTGCACACAGTCTCACATGGGGCTCACAGTCTCAATCCCTATTTTACAAATGAGAAAACTGAGGTACAGACAAGTAAAGTGACTCACCAAGGTCATGCAGTAGACAAGTGGTGGAGCTGGAATTAGAACCCATGACCTTCTGATTCCCAGGCCCGGGCTCTAGCCACTATGACATACTGCTTTTCACAACATTCTACAGTCCCCCTGCCTGTAATTTATTTTGGTGTCCATACCCCTCTCCCTACTGTGATCTCCTTGTGGGCTGGGATCATGTCTACCAATTCTAGCGTATTGTACTTTTTCCCAAGCATCTAGTACAGCGGTTGGCACACAGCAAGCACTCAGGAAGTACCACTGATTGGTTGAATTAGTTCACACCTTGCAGAAAAATGGAATTAAAAGAAAAAGAAGGGAGAGGGGTGAATCCATCAATTTTCCTTTGGGGGCACAAAGACAATTCATCTGAGAGTCGACAATTGAAAGAGCATGGATTCCTTCGGGTGTCAGCGTTGCAATAGTAATACTAATAATATCTGCTGTATTTGTTAAGTACTTCCCTTCTGTTAAGCACAGGGTAGACACAACACAGTCAGATCAGACTGACTTCCTGTCCCACACGGAGTTTACAGTCCGAGAGGGAGGGAGAACAGGTATCAAATCCCCATCTTCTAGATGAGGAGACTGAGGCACAGAGAAGCAGAATGGCCCAGTGGGAAGAGCGCACCTGGGAATCAGGGGACCTTAGTTCTAATCCCAGCTCTGCCACTTGACCGTTGTGTGATCTTGAGCCTGTCACTTCACTTCTCCATGCCCTAGTTTCCTCATCTGCAAAATGGGGATTATGATTCTGAGCCCCAAGTGGAACAGGGACTGTGTCCAACCCGATTACCTTTTCTCTTTCCCATCACTTCATTCATTCATTCATTCAATCGTATTTATTGAGAGCTTACTGTGTGCAGAGCACTGTACTAAGCGCTTGGGAAGTACAAGTTGGCAACATATAGAGACAGTCCCTACACAACAGCAGGCTCACAGTCTAGAAGGAGGAGACAGACAACAAAACAAAACATATAAACCAAATAAAATAAATAGAATAAATATGTACAAGTAAAATAGAGTAATAAATATGAACAAACATATACATATATACAGGTGCTGTGGGAAGGGGAAGGAGGTAAGGCAGGGGGGATAGGGAAGGGGGGAGTAGGGGGAGAGGAAGGAGGGGGCTCAGTGTGGGAAGGCCTCCTGGAGGAGGTGAGCTCTCAGTAGGGCTTTGAAGGGAGGAAGAGAGCTAGCTTGGTGGATGTGCGGAGGGAGGACATTCCAGGCCAGGGGAAGGATGTGGGCCAGGGGTTGACGGTGGGATGGGTGAGAACGAGGCACAGTGGGGAGATTAGCTGCAGAGGAGTGGAGGGTGTGGGCTGGGCTGGAGAAGGAGAGAAGGGAGGTGAGGTAGGAGGGGGCAAGGTGATGGAGAGCCTTGAAGCCGAGAGTGAGGAGAACTTAGAACAGTGCTTGACAAATAAGCACTTAATAAATACCATCATTATAATTAAAGATTAATAAGTAAGCTCATCATGGGCAGGGAATGTGTCTAGTTATTGTTAGTGTACTCTCCCTGTCGCTTACTGCAGGGCTTGGCACACAATAAGCACTCAATACGATTGAGCTCGATGTGGGCAGGGAATGTCACTGTTTCTTGTTGTATTGTACTTTCCCAAGCACGTAGTACAGTGTTCTGCACACAGTAAGTGCTTAATAAATGCAATTGAATGAATGAATGTATGAGTGAATTAAGTGACTTGCCCAAGGTCACATAGAAGGCAAGTGGCAGAGATGCGATTAGAACGCAGGTCACCCTGGCTCTTTCCACTCTGCCACGCTCCTTCCCGTTGTAATTGTAGGCATACTTTCTTTGAGTTCCTCCAAATGCAAGGAACAGTCACGGTTTTAAGGCGATCCTTGATTTGGAGAACTAAAAGAGGAAAATAAACACTCGAAAAAGGACTTCTTGGACCTGAGGCCCCTGCAGGCTGTTTAAACGTTCTGGCTTCTCTCCAATTTTGATGGAGAAAGCGGCCCTTTGGCTAGTGTGGGGGTTGCAGGAGGGAAACTAGGTTTGGTCAACACGACTCTCTGTTTGCCCAGAGGCCAGGGAGGACCCAGGCCAACAGCAAGAGCCAGGGAGAATCGTCAGAGGCCACTGCAGGTCTCTTGGCAACTGGAGAAATTATTTGTGCATTCAGAGGGTCCTTGAAAATATCACGCCTTGGAAATTCTCAGCCGGTGCATTTTCACTGACTGATTTGTCTGATTGCCTCTTTTCAATACTCAGTCGTATTTACCTAGCGCTTACTGTGTGCAAAGCACTGTACTATCAGCAAGGAGGTTGATAAAATAATCAAGGCGGGATAGGATGAGAGTTTGAAACCTTGAAGAGGTTTTCTTTAAGAGTTTAGAATGGTGTTTGGCACCCAGTAAGTGCTTCTGAATGACTGGAGTACTAGAGCAAGCATGTGGGAGAGTGAAACAGACATAGTAGATGTATTTTCTGGTCATCTCTCCCCTGTTAGAGTGTAAGCTCCTTGTGGACAAGAAGCGTGTCAGTTCTGTCTTCTGTACTTCTCAGGCCCCTAGTATAGTGTACTGCATCAAGGGGGTCACTGAATATTATTTGTTGTTGTTGTCTTACACTATGGAGTCATGTCCGACCCATAGTGATGCTATGGACTCCTTACTGCTAGTATCATTACTTATTATGGTATTTGTTAAGCACTTATTAGGTGTCAAACACTGTTCTAAGCACTGGGATAGTAATAATAATAATAATGATGGTATTTGTTCAGCATTTACTATGTGCCAAGCACTGTTCTAAGCTCTGGGGGTGATTCAAGGTAATCAGGTTGTCCCGCGTGAGGCTCACAGTCTTAATCTCCATTTTACAGATGAGGGAACTGAGGCACAGAGAAGTAAAGTGACTTGCCCAAAGTCACACAGCTGACAAGTGGCAGAACTGGGATTAGAACCCATGACCTCTGACTCCCAAGCCCATACTCTTTCCACTGAGCCATGGTGCATGTCTATTAGGTTGGATACAGTCCCTGTTGACAAGGAGTGGGTAATGAGCCCCATGAGGGGCAGGGACTGTCTCTGTCCTAATTAACTAGTGCTTACCCCATCTCTTGGAACAGAGTTTGACACATAATAAGCACTTAATAGATGCTATTATAAATGGTATTTACTGAGCCCCTACTGGGTGAGCCTGTTTTTGGGTAGGGACCATCTCTATATGTTGCCGACTTGTACTTCCCAAGTGCTTAGTACAGTGCTCTGCATACAGTAAGTGCTCAATAAATACGATTGAATGAATGAATAAAAGAATGCAGAGCACTGAATTAAGTGCTTGGAGAAGTACAATAGAGTTAGAAAACATGATTCCTCCTCTCAAGAAGTTTATAATCCATCATTGTTATTTACTTTTTTATGGTATTTGTTAAGCGCTTACTATGTGCCAAACACTCTTCTAAGCAGTAAGGTAGATACAAGGTCATAAGGTCACACACAGTTCACATCTCACTGTCTTAATCCCCATTTTAAGATGAGGTAACTGAGGCCCAGGGAAGTGACTTGCTCAAGGTCATACAGCAGACAAGTGGCAGACCTGGGATTAGAACTCACATCCTTCTGACTTCCGGGGCCGTGCTCAATCCATTAGGCTGAGCCCCTACTGTATGCAGAGCACTGAGCTAAGCGTTTGGAAGAGTGCAATAGAGTTCATTCACATGATCCCTGCCTTTGAGAAGCTTACAATCCATTACTGGTATTTATTGAGCTCCTACTGTGTGCAGAGCGCCACACTAAGTGCTTGGGAGAGTATAGTAGAGTTTATAAAACTGATCCCTACTCTCAAGTACATTACAGTTTTAGCAGATACCTTTACTGTAGTTGGATTACCTCTCTTGTTTTTGCAAACATTATATTCTGAATGTTATTCGTAAATTCATCTAGGCACTCTTGCGTTTTCTTTTGTCTCAGTAAATGCCAACCTGTACTCTTCCAAGCACTCAGTTTGGTAATAATAATAATATTAATAATAATAATGGTACTTGTTAAGCACTTACTATGTGCCAAGTGCTGTTCTAAGCACTGGGGTAGATAGAAGGTAATCAGGTTGGCTCACGTGGGGCTCAGTCTTCATCCCCATTTTTACAGAAGAGGTAACTGAGGCACCGAGAAGTTAAGTGACTTGCCCAAGGTCACACAGCTGATAAGTGGTGGTTCTCTTCATACAGTAGCAGCTCAATCAAAACAGATGATAGTAAGCTTCTCGAGGGCAGAGATCATGTGTACTAACTATCTTGTACTCTTCCAAGCATTTAGTACAGCTCTCTGCATGCAGTAAACACTCGTTACTCTAGACTGTCAGCCCATGGGCAGGGATTGTGCCTACCAACTCTTTTGTATTGTAATAATAATAATAGTGGCAGTTGTTAAGTGCTTATTGTGCGCCAAGCACTGTACTAAGTGCCGGTGTAGATACAGAGCAATCAGGTTGTCCCATGTGGGCCTCACAATCTTAATCCTCATTTTACAGATGAGGTAACTGAGGCACAGAAAAGTTAAGTGGCTTGCCCAAGGTCACACAGCAGACAAGTGGTAGAGCTGGGATTAGAACCCACGTCCTCTGACTCCCAAGCCGCATCCTCTGACTCCCAGTGCTTCAACCTTGAATGGAACTGGGAGAGCTGCATCAGATGATAGTCATATGGCTTTTATGAACACAAAATTAAAGGAAATCTGTTGTCAGACAATTATTTTGCATCCTGATTTTGGTCCAGACCATGAGACAGCTCTCTGGGAATAATCAGAATTTGTATAAGGGAGGATGGGCGTTTGACTGATAGAGGAACATAACAGGGAATGTGTCTGTTTATTGTTGTGTTGTACTCTCCCAACTGCTTAGTACAGTGCACTGCACAAAGTAAGCTCTCAATAATACCATCGAATGAAATACGATTCAATTAATGGTGCTTTCGATTTTCATTTTCAGTGGTATCTGTTAAGCACGTACTATGTGCCAAGCACCAAGTGTTGGGGAGATCTCGGATTATTGTACTCTCCCAACTGCTTAGTACAGTGCTTGCCCCAGAGTAAGTGCTCAATAAAGAGAGACGATCCCTGCCCACAACGGGCTCACAGTCTAGATGGGGGGGAGACAGACAGCAAAACAAGTCAACAGGCATCAATATAAATAAATAAATATAATATAATATAATATAAATAAATAGAATTATAGATATACACACATCAAAACAAGTAAATAGGCATTAATAGAAATAAATAGAATTATAGATACGTACATATATGCACAAGTTCTGTGGGGCGGGGAGAGGGGGGAGAGTAAAGGGAGTGAGTTGGGGTGATGGGGAAGAGAGGGGGAGCAGAGGAAAAGGGGGACTCAGTCTGGGAAGGCCTCCTGGAAAAGGTGAGCTCTCAGTAGGAATTTGAAGAGAAGCAGCACGGCTCAGTGGAAAGAGCACGGGCTTTGAAGTCAGAGTTCATGGGTTCAAATACCGGCTCTGCCAATTGTCAGCTGTGTGACTTTGGGAAAGTCACTTAACTTCTCTGTGCCTCAGTTACCTCATCTGTAAAATGGGGATTAAAACTGTGAGCCCCTCGTGGGACAACCTGATCACCTTGTAACCTCCCCAGTGCTAAGAACAGTGCTTTGCACATAGTAAGTGCTTAACAAATACCCACCTGTATATATGTATATATGTTTGTACATATTTATTACTCATTTTACTTGTGCTTATCTATTGTATTTATTTTATTGTGTTAGTATGTTTGGTTTTGTTCTCTGTTTCCCTCTTTGAGACTGTGAGCCCACTGTTGGGTAGGGACTGTCTCTATATGTTGCCAACTTGTACTTCCCAAGTGCTTAGTACAGTGCTCTGCACACAGTAAGTGCTCAATAAATACGATTGATTGATTGATTGATTGATTGAAAGGAGGAAGAGAGCTAGTTTGGCAGATTTGTGGAGGGAGGGCATTCCAGGCCAGAGGTAGGACGTGGGCCGGGGGGTCAATGGTGGGAGAGGCGGGAACGAGGCCCAGTGAGGACGTTAGCAGCGGCAGAGGAGCGGAGTGTGTGGGCTGGGTTGGAGAAGGACAGAAGGGAGATGAGGTAAGAGGGAGCAAGGTGATGGACAGCTTTAAAGCCAGTGATGAAAAGTTTTTGCTTGTTACGGAGTCTCTGTCCCACAAAGGGCTCAGGGTTTAAGTAGGAGCGAGAACAGGTGTTGAGGCCTCACTTTGCGGATGAGGAAACTGAAACCCAGAGAAGTTAAATGACTTGCCTGAGGACCCACAGCAAGCCCTTGGCGGTGTCTGGATTAGAACCCAGGTCCTCTGACTCCCAGGCCTGGGTTTGTTCCATTAGGCCATGCTGTTTCTCACCTGTCTGCCGGCTGCAATGGTCACCCTACTTTCCTTGAAATTTTCTGGGCCCCTAATCCTTCCTCGAAGAAGCCTTCCCAGCCTAAGCCCTCCTTTCCTCTTCTCCTGCTCCCTTCTGCATCTCCCTGACTTGCTCTCTCTGTTCTTCCCCTCCTCCCAGCGCCACAGCACTTATGTCCAGATCTGTCATTTATTTACTTCTATTAATGTCCTTCTCTCTAGACTGTAAGCTCACTGTGGGCAAGGAATGTGTCTGTTTATTGTTATAATGAACTCTCCCAAGTGCTTAGAAAATGACTCTCCCTCCAACTTCAAAGCCTGACTAAGCCCTCCTTTCCTCTTCTCCCACTCCCTTCTGCATCGCCCTGACTTGCTCCCTCTCTTCATCCCCCCTCCTAGCCCCACACCACTTCTGTCCGTATTTGTCATTTATTTATTTATATTCATGTTTGTTTCCCCTGCCTCTAGACTGTAAGCCCGTTGTGGGCAGGTAATATGTTTATTGTCATATTATATTCTCCCAACTGCTTAGTACAGTGCTCTACGCTCAGCAAGGACTCGATAAATATGATTGAACGAATGAATGAATACCGTGTTCTGCAAACGGTAAGCGTTCAATAAATGTAATTGACTGACTTACTGTGGAGGCAGAGATTGAAAGACAAGGACTTGGCATCATTTCCAGGACAGTGGCACGTGCCCTCTGGTCAGCCCACCAGGCCGGCTCGTCAAGTAGTCCCCGAAGATAAGAGGGCCAAGTTGAGATAAGGGGAGCGTCATTGCCTCTATTTTTAGATTTTCCTCTCATTCCTCCTTTGATTGTGTTCGAGAAGTTTGTCCATTTAGAAAACGAGCTAATGGAATTAGCCAGGCCCCTCCTCTGGCCTGTTGCTGTGTGACCTTGGGCGAGTCATTTAACTTCTCTGGGACCCAGTTTCCTCATCTGAAAAATTGGGGCTCAATACTTGTTCTGTCATCTTCAGTTGAGAGCTCTGTGTAGAACAAGAGCTGTGTTAATATCACCAGTCGTATTTACTGAGTGCTTAAAGTGGGCAGAGTACAGTACTAAACGCTTGGGAGAGTACAATTTGACAGAGTTGGTAGAAATGTTAAACACTTAGTACAGTACTCTGCACACAGTAAGTACTCAATAAATGCAATTGAATGAACATGTTCTTTTCCTACATTGAGCTTACAGTCTGGGAAGCATGCAGCTTACAGTATGTGAATATCTTGTTTCTACCCCCAGAATTTAGCATAATGTTTGTCATAATATAAGCGTAGAGTAAATACCATCATCAATGTTTGTACTGTCTGGACATATAGAGAAGCAGCATGGCCTAGTGGCAGGAGTGCGGTCTTGGGAGTCAGAGGTCATGGGTTCTAATCCCAGCTCCACCACATGTCTGCTGTGTGACTTTGGGCAAGTCACTTTACTTCTCTGTGCCTCAGCTGCCTCATCTGTAAGATGGGGATTAAGACTGTCAGCCCCATGTGGGACAGGGACTGTGTTCAACCCAATTTTCTTGTATTCATCCAAGTGCTTAGTACAGTGTCTGGCATATCAATCAATCAATCAATCATATTAATTGAGCACTTACTGTGTGCAGAGCACTGTACTAAGCGCTTGGGAAGTACAAGTTGGAAACATATAGAGACAGTCCCTACCCAACAGTGGGCTCACAGTCTAAAAGGGGGAGAAGCACTTAAAGAAAACCATAATAATAATAAATTTTTATGGGTTTTATTGAGTGTTTACTGCACACAGAGCACTGTACTAAACATTAGGGGGAGTACAGAGGTGGTAAGACAGCACCTGTATATATGTATATATGTTTGTACATATTTATTACTCTATTTTACTTGTACATATTTATTCTATTTATTTTATTTGGTTCATATGTTTTGTTGTCTGTCTCCCCCTTCTAGACTGTGAGCCCACTGTTGGGTAGGGACCGTCTCTATGTGTAGCCAACTTGCACTTCCCAAGCACTTAGTACAGTGCTCTGCACACAGTAAGCGCTCAATAAGTATGATTGAATGAATGAAAAGACACATCCCCTGCCCACAACGAGCTTACAGTCTAATAATGATGGCATTTGTTAAGCGCTTACTGTGTACCAGGCACTGTACTAAGTCTAGAGACTTCTGCCTCTACTTCCACATCACCTAAATTCACCCCTACCATGGCGCTTATACATAAACCTGGTATTTAGCATTTCTATCTTCCCCTTAGATAGAAAACCCTCTGAGGCCAAGGGTTTGTGTCTACTAGAGAAGCAGCGTGGTCTAGTGAAAAGATCCCTGGCCTGGAAGCCAGGAGGACCTGGGCTCTAATCCCAGCTTCTCCACCTGCCTGCAGTGTGACCTCGGGGAAGCCACTTCACTTCTCTGGGCCTCAGTTTCCTTATCTGTAAATCAGAAATTCAGGATCTGTTCTCTCTTCTCCTTAGACCCCCAGATGGGAAAGAGACTGTGTCAGACCTGTATTATATTGTACATATATGTAATGTTATTTATTTGTATTGCAATCTCTCTCCCTGCCCCAGACTGTGAACTCATTGTGGGCAGGGAATGTCACTTTTTACTGTTGTCTTGTATCATATCAATCAATCAGTCAATCGTATTTATTGAGCACTTACTGTGTGCAGAGCACTGTACTAAGCTTTTGGGAAGTACAAGTTGGCAACGTATAGAGACAGTCCCTACCCAACAGTGGGCTCACTGTCTAAAAGGGGAGACAGAGAACAAAACCAAACATACTTAACAAAATAAAATAAATAGACTAATCAATCAATCAATCAATCGTATTTATTGAGCGCTTACTATGTGCAGAGCACTGTACTAAGCGCTTGGGAAGTACAAATTGGCATCACATAGAGACAGTCCCTACCCAACAGTGGGATCACAGTCTTGAAGGGGGAGAACTTTCCCAAACGCTTAGTACAGTGCTCTGCACACAGTAAGTGCTTAAGCTGTGTGATTTTGGGTCAGTCACTTAACTTCTCTGGGCCTCAATTACCTCATCTGTAAAATGGGGATTAAGACTGTGAGCCCCACGTGGGACAACCTGATCACCTTGCATCTACCCCAGCACTTAGAACAGTGCTTGGAATACAGTAAGCACTTAACAAATGCCATCATTATTTCTACTTGTTTTGTTTTGTTGTCTGTCTCCCCCTTGTAGACTGTGAGCCTGCTGTTCAGTAGAGATTGTCTCTGTAGCCGAATTGCACTTCCCAAGCACTTAGTACAGTGCTCTGCACACAGTAAGCACTCAATAATTAAGACTGAATGAATGAATGCTTGAATGAATATCCACCCCAGTACTTACTATAGTGCTTGGTGCATAGTAAGCACTTAAAATATCACAATTAATATAATCTTTTACTAATTTTAATGAACACTTTCAATGCTTAGTATAGTTCCCTGTTGGCAGAAGATCCTCAATCAATGCTATTAATATGTTTTATGGTACTTGTTCAAAGTCTTACTATGTGTCAAACACCATTCTAATCTCGTGGGTAGACACAGGTTAATTAGCCTAGACACAGTCCCTGAAGAGGGAGAAGAGGAGAAACAGGCCCTTAGAACGAAGTGACTTGCCCACAGCATTTAGCAAATCTAAGATTAGAACTCAGGTCCTCTGACTTCCAGGCTCGTGCTCAGTTAATGAATTGATTAACTGAGCACTCCCTTCAAGGCCCTACTGAGAGCTCACCTCCTCCAGGAGGCCTTCCCAGACTGAGCCCCTTCCTTCCTCTCCCCCTAGTCCCCCTCTCCATCCCCCCCATCTTATCTCCTTCTCTTCCCCACAGCACCTGTATATATGTATATATGTTTGTACATATTTATTACTCTATTTATTTATTTTACTTGTACATATCTATTCTATTTATTTTATTTTGTTAGTATGTTTGGTTTTGTTCTCTGTCTCCCCCTTTTAGACTGTGAGCCCACTGTTGGGTAGGGACTGTCTCTATATGTTGCCAATTTGTACTTCCCAAGCGCTTAGTACAGTGCTCTGCACATAGTAAGCGCTCAATAAATACGATTGATGATGATGATGATGATGATGATGATGATTATGGTATTTGTAAAGCGCTTACTATGTGCCAAGCACTGTTCTAAGGGCTGGGGTAGATGCAAGGGTATCAGGTTGTCCCACGTGGAGCTCACAGTCTTAATCCCCATTTTACAGATGAGGTAACTGAGGCCCAGAGAAGTTAAGTGGCTTGCCCAAGGTCACACAACTGACAAGTGGTGGAGCTGGGATTCAAACCTATGACCTCTGAGTCCCAAGCCGGGGCTTTTTCCACTGAGCCACACTGCTTAATCCTATACTATATCCATGCATTTATATTAATGTCTCTCTCTCTCCTAGATTGTAAGCTTGTTTGAGGGCAGACAGTGTGTCTGTTTATTGTTGTATTGTACTCTCCCAAATGCTTAGTACAGTGCTCTACACACAGTAAGATCACACGTGGCTCAGTGGAGAGAACACGGGCTTCGGAGTCAGAAGTCAGGGGTTCAAATCCTGGCTCCTCCAATTGTCAGCTGTGTGACTTTGGGCAAGTCACTTAACTTCTCTGTGCCTCAGTTACCTCATCTGTAAAATGGGGATTAAGACTGTGAGCCCCCCCGTGGGACAACCTGATCACATTGTAACCTCCCCAGCACTTAGAACAGTGCATTGCACATAGTAAGTGCTTAATAAATGCCATTATTATCTTCTAGACTGTGAGCCCACTGTTGGGTAGGGACTGTCTCTATATGTTGCCAACTTGTACTTCCCAAGCGCTTGGTACAGTGCTCTGCACACAGTAAGCGCTCAATAAATACGATTGATTGATTGACTGTAACATCCCCAGTGCTTGGAACAGTGCTTTGCACATAGTAAGCACTTAATAAATGCCATTATTATCATTATTATTATTATTATTAAATGGCAAAGCAGGGTTTAGAATCCATGCCCTCTGACTCCAAAGCCCAGGCTCTTTCCACTAAACTGCATTGCTTGCTTTCTATTCCCTCAAGGCTTCTCAGTCACCAAAACAGAGCACGGATATTGTGACAACATCACTAAATGCCTAGCATCGAGCGTAACTGAGATATTTTATTCATACAGTTCTGTTTTAGCAGAATTATATACAAATGTCAAAGGACTGTATTTTCCAGTGAGATTTTTCGGTCGGGTTTAATGAGCGTGGTCAACTAATTTATCCTGCCGTGGACACGGAGCTATTTATTTTCCTCCAGAGGGCATCCTCATTCTGAGAGGCCTTTAACTTCCATCCCCAGCTCTGTGGAATCAGCGGCTGGAAGTCAGGGTTCCAAGAGGAGTCGGACGGAGTTTGTTTGTCTGGAAATAGAAGCGCGTGCGCAAACGGTGAAAAAAGTTTTCAAAATGCAGCCGTTTCTCTGTGGCCCCTCTGATCCAGCTGTGATCTAGCTGATCCCAATTCATCTCTTTCAATTTGCCAGATTTGCCATTAAAGGACTTGAGAGAGACTACTTGCGGACCAAAGGGAAAAAAAAACAACCTGTTTTGTTTTTTGATAATGATAATAATTATGGTATTTGTTAAGCTCTATGTGCCAAGCACTGTTCTAAGAGCTGGGGTAGACATAAGGTAATCGGATGGGACCTAGTCCCTGTCCCACATGGGGCTCTCAGTCTAAAGAGGAAGGAGAACGGGGATGGAATCCATATTTTATAGAGGAGGAAACTGAATGAAGTGACTTGCCCTAAACCACCCAGCAGACAATTGCTGGAGGCAGAATTAGAACCCAGATCCCCTGACTCCAGGGCCGTGTTCTTTCCACTAGGGCGAGCTGCTTCTCTGCTGTTCTACCATTCTCTATAACTGCATACCATTTCAGCATCTCACTTTTCTTAAATATCTTACTGAATGCTATCATGCAAAGATATTTATTGAGCATTCTGTACAAATGCTGAGCGCTAGGGCTAGGCTCAGGAATAAGATCTTGGAAGCTTACGATAGTGCTAAGAGGCAGGATTCCTGACCTCAGAGTGCGAGCCTGTTGTTGGGAAGGGACCGTCTCTATATGTTGCCAACTTGTACTTTCCAAGTGCTTAGTACAGTGCTCTGCGCTCAATAAATACGATTGAATGAATGAATGCAATCTAATGAAGATAAATTTTCTTTAGTGGTTATCAAATGCACAAAGGTCAGAGATAAATAATAATGATGGTGTATATTAAGCACTTACTATGTGTCAGGCACTGTACTAAGTGCTGGGGTGGTTACAAGCTAATCACGTTGGACACAGTCATTCATTCATTCAATCATATTTATTGAGCACTTACTGTGTGCAGAGCACTGTACTAAACGCTTCCACCTCCCACATGGGACTCACAGTCTTAATCAGACTGTGACTTAATCAGAGAAGCAGCGTGGCTCAGTCGAAAGAGCCCGGGCTTTGGAATCAGAGGTCATGGGTTCAAATTCCGGCTCTGCCACTTGTCAGCTGTATGACTTTGGGCAAGTCACTTCACTTCTCTGCACCTCAGTTACCTCATCTGTAAAATGGGAATTAAGACTGTGAGCCCGCCGTGGGGCAACCTGATCACCCTGTAACCTCCCCAGTGCTTAGAACAGTGCTTTACACATAGTAAGCGCTTAATACATGTTATTATTATTATTATTATTATTAATCCCCAATGAGAAGCAGTATGGCTTAGTGGCAAGAGGTGTCATGGAATTGTTTTAGCTCCTGTAGAATCAAATATAATACTATATTTTTATGGTATTTGTTAAATGCTTACTATGTGTCAAGCACGCGTCTAAGCAGTGGAGGAAGTACTAGGTAATTAGTCGCGTCCCACATGAGACAAACAGTCTAAGCAGGAGGGCGAACAGGGATTGAGTCCCATTTTGCAGATGAAGAAACTGAGGCACAGAGAAGTGAAGTAACTTGCCCAAGGTCACACAGCAGGCACGTGACAGAGCAGGGATTAGAACCCAGACCCTCTGGCTCCCAGATGCATATTTACCAGACCGTGTGCTTTCCAGTAAAGAATCTGTATTCTATTTTTATATTTATTTTCTGCACACTTTTACACCTATGAATATATATGTAGAATTTATATATATATGCATATATTTATGCTTACATAACCATTATATCCATTTGTAATAATTATATATGCATAAATGTAGTGACTATGGCGAAATTAACCCACCTCTCAAAGAGAAATTATTTGCGTAGGGTCCTTTTTAGTGAAATACTTAGAGATTAGATAGTTGATATGCAAATGCAATCGGACTATTTATGCAAGAGAATTACTAGAAATCACAGTTTTTCAAAATTGAGATCAGAAGTTAGGTATTTTTCCTGTAATACTTCCATCAGAACGTTCGTTCAGGTTGCGCAGCCAAATGGCGATCATCATCATCAGTGGTATTTATTAATAATAATAATAATAATAGCAATAATGTTTTTGTTAAGTGCTTACTATGTGTCAACCACTCTTCCAAGTGCTGTGGTAGATAGAAGCTAATAAGGTTGGGCACAGCCCCTGTCCCACCTGGGGCTCACAGTTTTAATCCCCATTTTGCAGATGAGGTAACCAAGGCCCAGAGAAGTGAAGTGACTTGTCCAAGGTCACAGAGCAAAGTGGCGGAGTCAGGATTAGAACCCAGGCCCTTTTTATTCCCAGGCCTGGATCACTTTCTATGTACAGAGCACTGGACTAAGCTCTTGGGAAAGTTGAATGCAATAGTCTGCATCGCTCTGAATTGCTCCCTTTGCTCTTCTCCCCTCTCCCCGCCCCACAGCACTTCTGTGGTGTACTTCCCAAGCGCCCGACTTGTACTTCCCAAGCGCTTAGTACAGTGCTCTGCACACAGTAAATACTCAATAAATACGATTGATTGAATGATTGATTGATTGTTGGGTAGGGATTGTCTCTGTTGACAAATTGTGCTTTCCAAGAGCTTACTGCCACTGGAAACTGTCCAAGGGTTCAGTGGCTATGATTGATTTTAACGTCCGTCTCCATTCATTCAATCGTATTTATTGAATGCTTACTGTGTGCATTAGTTCTCTACTAAGGGATTGGGAAGTACAGTTCAGCAACTAATAGAGACAATCCCTGCCCACAATGGGCTCACAGTCTAGAAGGGGGGAGACAGACATCCAAACAAGTAAACAGGCATCAGTAGCATCATTATGAATAGATTATAGATATAAATAAATTATAGATATATACACATCATTAATAAAAATGAATAGGATTATAAGTATAACTATGTACATATGTTTAAATATGTCTCCCCCTCTAGTCTGTTAACTCGTTGTGGACAGGGATCATTCATTCATTCAATTATTTATTAAGTGCTTGTTGTGTGCAGAACACTATACTAAGCACTTGGGAGAGTCCATTACACAATAAACTGACATTCCCTGCCCGCAACAAGCTTGCAGTCTAGAGGAGGGGACGACCAACATCAATATATATTCTCATATGCATATATGTTCTCATATATATATATATATATATATACATATTTACATATATATATATGAGAAGCAGCATGGCTCAGTGGAAAGAGTCTGGGCTTGGGAAGCAGAGGATGTGAGTTCTAATCCCAGCTCTGCCACTTGTCTGCCTTGTGACCTTGGGCAAGCCATTTCACTACTCTGTGCCTCATTTTGCCTCATCTGTAAAATGGGGATTAAAACTGTGAGCTCAACAAGAGACAAACTGATTACCTTGTATATACCCCAACACTTAGAACAGTGTTTGGCACATAGTACATGTTTAACAAATACCATTATTATTATTATTATTTTCAAGTAAAATGATGGATATAGACATAAGTGCTGTGGGGCTGGGAGGAAGGGAGAGCAAAGTCAGGGTGATGCAGAAGGGAGTGGGAGATGAGGAAAAGCGGGGTTTTGGTCTAGGAAGACCTCTTGATGGATCATGTCTACAGCTCAATTGGATTGTACTCTCCCAAGGCCTTAATCCAGCACTCTGAACATAATAAACACTTAATATATACCATTGATTCATTAGATTCATTGATTCATTAGAAAACACTCCATGTAGCTAGCTAGACCAAGGTTAGGGCCAGGAAGAATGTTGGACTGGAAATGCTACTCTATTGGTAGAGTGTCACTATAGTATCAGAGTAATAGTAATAACAATAATAATAATAGTTGATGGTATTTGTTATCAATCAATCAATCAATCGTATTTATTGAGCGCTTACTATGTGCAGAGCACTGTACTAAGCGCTTGGGAAGTACAAATTGGCATCACATAGAGACAGTCCCTACCCAACAGTGGGCTCACAGTCTAAAAGGGGGAGACAGAGAACAGAACCAAACATACACTTACTATGTTATGCACTTACTATGTGCCAAGCACTTTTCCAAGTGCTGGGGTGGATAAAGGCAAATCGGATTGGACAAAGTCCCTGTCCCACTTGGGAGCTCACAGTCTTAATCCCCATTTTACAGATGAGGGAACTGAGGTCCAGAGAAGTGAAGTGACCAGCCCAAGGTCACGCAGCAGACAAGTGGTGGAGCCGGGATTAGAACCCAGGTCCTTCTGACTCCCAGGCATGTGCTCTGTCCACAATGCTATGAGAAACATCTTGCGCCATGTGGACAGGTGGACACTGACAACAACAAAAGTAACCATTTTTATTGGCTAAGTGGAAAGAGCCCGGGCTTGGGAGTCAGAGGTCATGAGTTCTAATCCCAGCTCTGGCACTTGTCAGCTGTGTGACTCTGGATAATGATGATAGTGATGATGATGATTGATGATGATGATGATGATGATGATGGCATTTATTAAACGCTTACTATGTGCAAAGCACTGTTCTAAGCGCTGGGGAGGTTACAAGGTGATCAGGCTGTCCCACGGGGGGCTCACAGTCTTCCCCCTCGTTCCCCTCTCCATCCCCCCACCTTACCTCCTTCCCTTCCCCACAGCACCTGTATATATGTATATATGTTTGTACATATTTATTACTCTATTTATTTTACTTGTACATATCTATTCTATTTATTTTATTTTGTTAGTATGTTTAGTTTTGTTCTCTGTCTCCCTCTCCTAGACTGTGAGCCCACTGTTGGGTAGGGACTGTATATGTTGCCAACCTGTACTTCCCAAGAGCTTAGTACGGTGCTCTGCACACAGTAAGTGCTCAATAAATATGATTGATTGATTGATAAGTCACTTAACTTCTCTGGGCCTCAATTCCCTCATCTGTAATATGGGGATTAAGACTGTGAGCCCCATGTGGGACAACCTTGATTACCTTGTATTCCCCCCAGCGCTTAGAACAGTGCTTGGCACATAGTAAGTGCTTAACAAATACCAACATTATTATTATTATAACCACTGTAGTGCTTGGTAAGGGCTTATTATGTGGTAAGCACTATAGTAAGTACAAGGGGGGATAAAGGGTAAATTCATCCTCTAGATTGTAAGCTCATTGTGGGCAGGGAATGTGTCTAACAACTCTGTTGAATTGTACTCTCCCGGTTGCTCAGTACAAAGCTTCAAACACCGTAAGAGCTCAATAAATCCAATTGATTGATTATTAATATTGGGGGATACAGCCCCTGTTCCACATGAGGCTCACAATCGAAGTGGGAGGAAATAGCATAGCTTAATAGAAAGAGACCAGTCCTGGAAGTCAGAGGACCTGGGTTCTAATGCCGCCTCCATTACTTATCTGCTGTGTGACCTGGGGCAAATCACTTCACTTCTCTGGGCCTCAGTTCCCTCATCTGTAAAATGGGGATTAAGACTGCGAGCCCCATGTGGGACAGGGACTGAGTCCAGCGTGATTAGCTCATATCTACCCCAGCACTTGGTACAGCGCCCGGCACATAGTAAGTCCTTAACATAAAAAGTCCATTAAAAAAAGGTTGGGGATATAGCACGTATTGAATCCCCACTTTGCAGAAGAAAAAATCAATCAATCAATCATATTTATTGAGCGCTTACTATGTGCAGAGCACTGTACTAAGCGCTTGGGAAGTACAAATTGGCATCACATAGAGACAGTCCCTACCCAACAGTGGGCTCACAGTCTAAAAAAGTAAGGCCCAGAAAAGTGAGGTGACTTGCATAAAGTCACACAGCAAACAAGTGGCAGAACTGGGATCAGAACCCAGGTCCTGTGTCTCGGGGCCCCAGTGGTTTCTCCAGAAGGCCCTGCTGATTCTCTACTTCACCCTCTGAGGGGCTGAAGACCCCAGCCCCACTTTAAGCGCTTAGTACAGTGCTCTGCACATAGTAAGCGCTCAATAAATACGATTGATTGATTGATTTCCAGAGGGCCGCTCAGGTGTGGTGGGAAAACTGAATGTGTTTCTCCCCCACAGTGGGTGCCAGGCAGGTTCTGGGCTGGCGGTGATTAGTTCATTCATTCATTCAGTCATATTTATTGGGTGCTTACTGTGTGCAGAGCACTGTACTAAGCGCTTGAGAAGTACAAATAGGCAACATATAGAGACAGTCCCTACCCAACAACAGGCTCACAGTCTAGAAGGGGGAGACAGACAACAAAACAAAACAAGTAGGTAACAATACCATCAGAATAAATAGAATTCTAGCTATATTCAAATCATTAATAAAATAAATATAGTAAATAAATACAAATAAAATAGAGTAATAAATATGTACAGATATATACAATATGTATAAATACTTCCCAAGCACTTAGTACAGTGCTCTGCACACAGTAAGCGCTCAATAAATACGATTGATTGATTGATTGATTAGTGGCAGGGAGAGCGATGAGCCTGCAGTCAGATGGGTCTGAGATAATAATAATAACAACAACAACAATAATAATAATGATAATAATGGTATTTGTCAAGTGTTTACTAGGTGCCAAGCACAGTTCTAAATGCTGGGGTAGATACAAGGTAATCAGGTTGTCCCACATGTGGCTCACATTCTTCATCCCCATTTTACGGTGAGGGAACGGAGGCACGGAGAAATTAAGTGACTTGCCCAAAGTCACACAGCTGACAAGTGGCGGAGCCGGGATTAGAACCCTGATGATGGTATTTGTTGAGCGCTATGTGCCAAGCACTGTTCTAAGCGCTGGGGCGGATACAAGGTTATCAGGATGTCCCACTTGGGGTTCACAACTCTTAATAACCATTTCCCAGATGAGGTCACTGAGGCCCAGAGAAGCGAAGTGCCTTGCCCCAAGTCACACAGCTGACAAGTGGCAGAGCCGGGATTTGAACCCATGACCTCTTACTCCCAAGCCTGGGCCCTTTCCACTGAGCCACACTACTTTTCTATGGCACTGATGCGCCTTCCCCCCTTCCGTCTCTCTCTGTCCTTACAGCTGGCAGGTCACCCTGAATGGGAGCACAGGCGAGGACCCAGGGGATCCCAGGTGAGTGCCGTGGCGCCCCCTACTGCCCCAGGCCTAACATGCCAGCCAGAGGGTGCCCCCTCCCTACCTCCACCTCTCCCCCCTGCGGCTCCCTGTCATTATTTTTATTTTATTTTATTTTATTTTATTTTATTTTATTTTATTTTATTTTGTTAGTATGTTCGGTTTGGTTCCCTGTCTCCCCCTTTTAGACTGTGAGCCCCCTGTTGGGTAGGGACTGTCTCTATATGTTGCCAACTTGTACTTCCAAAGCGCTTAGTACAGTGCTCTGCACACAGTAAGCGCTCAATAAATACGATTGATTGATTAATTCATTCATTCAATTGTATTTATTGAGCGCTTACTGTGTTCAGAGCACTGTACTAAGAGCTTGGGAAGTCCAAGTTGGCAACCTATAGAGACGGTCCCTACCCAACAGCGGACTCACAGTCTAGAAGGGGGAGACAGACAACAAAACAAAACATGTGGACAAGTGTCAAGTCATCAGAATAAATACAAATAAAGCTAGATGCACATCATTAACAAAATAGAATAGTATATATGTACATCCGCGCTCCTTCTGCATTTTTTTTTGTAATAATAACTGCGGTATCTGTTAAATGCCTACTATGTGCCAGGCACGGTACTAAGCGCTGGGGTGGTTACAAGCAAATTGGATTCATTCATTCATTCAATCATATTCACTGAGTGCTTACTGTGTGCAGAGCACTCTATGAAGAGCTTAGAAAGTACAATACAGCAATAAAGAGAGACAGTCCGTTGCACATAGTCCCTGTCCCCCGTGGGGCTCACAGTCTCAATCCCCATTTTACACATGAAGTAACTGAGGCCCAGATAATAATAATAATCATAATTGTGGTATTTGTTAAACGCTTACTCTGTTCCAGGCACTGTACTAAGTGCTGGGGTGAATACAAGCAAATCAGAGTCTCAATCCCCATTTTACATATGAGGTAACTGAGGCCCAGCTAATAATAATAATAATTCTAGTATTTGTTAAGAGCTTACTATGTGCCAGGCACTGAACTAAGCGCTGGGGTGGATACAATCAAATCGGGTTGATCACAGTCCCTGTCCCACATGGGACTCGCTGTCTCAATCCCCATTTGACAGGTGAGGTAACTGAGGTGCAGAGAAGTGAAGTGACTTGCCCAAGGTCACACAGCAGACAAGTGGCAGAGCTGGGATTAGATCCCAGGACCTTCTGATTCCCAGGCCCGGACTTTATCGACTATGCCATGCTGCTTCTCTCTTTTCTGTGCTGCTTCTGTGGCATTAGTTAAGTGTTTAATAGGTGTCAAGCACTGTACTGAGAGTTGGGGTAGATAATAACACTATAATAACTGTGATATTTGTTAAGTGTATACTATGTGCCAGGCACTGTACTGAGCACTGGGGTAGATACAAGTCAATCAGGGGGAACACAGTCCCTGTCCCACATGGGGCTCACAGTCTTAATCCCCAGTTTACAGATCAATCAGTGCTATTTATTGAGTGTTTACTGAATACAGAGCACTGTACTGAGCTCCTGGGAGAGTACAATAGAACAGAGTTGGTCTATTGACCAATGAGCTTACAGTGTAGAGGGGGAGACTGACATTATTATATGAAAGAGGAGGCAGTTCCAGGCTGGAGGAAGGATAGCACTTAGTACAGTGCCCTGCACACAGTAAGCGCTCAATAAATACGATTGATGATGATAAGAATAATTGTGGTATATGTTAAGTGCTTACTGTGTGCCAGGCACTGTACTAAGTGCTGGGGCAGATACAAGTAGATTGGATTGGACACAGTCTCCATCCCATGTGGGGATCACAGTCTCGATCCCCATTTTACAGGTGAGGTAACTGAGGCCCAGAGAAGTGAAGGGCCCAAGGTCACACAGCAGACAAGTGGTGGAGCCGGGATTAGAACCCATGGCCTTCTGACTCCCAGGCACCTATTCTGTCCACTAGACCATGCTGCTTCTCAACAGATGCTGTAAGGGGCTGGTGGCCAGAAGGCGACCACACGAGGCCCAGTCACTAGGTTGTTAGAAAAAAGAAATGTGCAGGTTCATTCATTCATTCAATTCATTCAATCCTATTTATTGAGAGTTTACTGTGTGAAGAGCACTGTACTAAGCGCTTGGAAAGTACAATTCGGCAACAAATAGAGACAATCCCTAACTAACGACGGGCTCGCAGTCTAGAAGGGGGGAGACAGGCAGCAAAACAAAATAGTAGACAGGCAGCAATAGCATCAAAAGTCATTTCACTTCTCTGGGCCTCAGTTCTCCCATCTGCCAAATGGGGACTGAGACTGTGAGCCCCAAATAGGGTAGTGGGAGATGAGCAGGGTGAGGTAAGAGGGAGAGAGCCGTCCAAGACAATCTACTTAATAAGAAAGATGGGCAGCCATTCGAGGTTCTTGAGACATCTGGAAAAGGAAGATTGATGTAAAAGATATGAGTTTTACTATCTAGGCTATTCAACAACGGGTCCGCTAAGGGGTCCTTTTGGAGTCGAATAATTTAGGTTTGATAATGAACTGTCAGGTGTTAGTTGTCCCCGGCTTTTCCATTCAGGTTTGTCCACATGGGGGACGGATCAGCCGAAATCTTCTTGGTCTTGATAGGGGCAATCCTCTCAGATGACTGCTCCTTAGCTTGTCTGACATGTAATAATAATCATATTGGTATTTTTAAGCACTTACCATGTGCCAGACAATGTTCCAAGCGCTGCGGTAGATATAAGGTTGGACATAGTCCCTGTCCCACATTCAGCTCAAGATCCTAATCCCCATTTTACAGAAGAGGGAACTGAGGCGCACAGAAGTGAAGTGACTCACCCAACAGCAACCAGCCGACAAGTGGCAAAGTCAGGATTAGAACCCAGGTCCTTCTGACTGCCAGGCCTGTCTCTATCCACTGGGCCACGCTCCTTCTCAGGGTTTGGTTCTGTTTTCACCCCTTCTAGGCCAGAAAACACCCAGTTATCTCGGTTTCTCAGAACAACCCTTGTTATCTTCATTATTATTACTCTGTGTCAAGCACTATTCTAAGTGCTAGTGTTAAGTCCAGATAATCAGGTTGAACATAGTCCCTGTCCCACATGGGGCTCACAAGTCTAAGGAGGAGGGAGAATAGGCATTGAATCCCCATTTTTCAGTTGAGGAAACTTAAACACAGAGAAGTGAAGTGACTTGCCCAACATCATGCAGCAGGCAAATGGGGAACCAGGATTGGAACCCAGGTCCTCTGACTCCCATGCCTGGACTCTTTCCACAGGCCACGTTTCTCCCCTCTAGACTATGCTCGTTGTGGGAGGGAAACACTCTACCAACTCTGTTATATTGTACTATCCCAAGTGTTTAATACAATACTCTGCCCAGAGTAAGTGCCCACTCAATAAGACTGATGGATTCATTAATTCCCTGGTGAAAAAAAGACAGGACTGGGGGTCAGGAGACTTGGGGTCTAGTCTCAGCTCTGCCATGGACCTGCTGTGTGACCTCAGGCAATCACTTAACTTCTCTGGGCCTCAGCTCGTCCATGTAGAATGGAGATGAGATGACTGCTTTCACTCCCTCTCATTCTGGGAGCCCCATGTGGGACAGGGAGTGGCCTGATTATCTTGTATCTTAGTGTTCTGGTACCTAATAATTCTGGTATTTATGAATTGCTTACAATATCATTACATCTCACAGTACTAGGCCAGAAATGATGGCCCCATCCTAGAAATGACCCCCTTCTGGTGACCCAAGAGTTAACCTTCCAAGCACAACCTGAATTTTCCCAAGCAGGAATTCAGGCCCCAGGAGAATCCAGAGGGCCTTGTCACATTTTCCAGAAGCATAATGTCTTTTCATTGCTGTTTGTCTCCTCCCTTCTTCCTTTCTCATATACCAGCCCTCAGACTACTACTTGTTTTAGAGAAATCTTGCCAACATTTATTTCATTTTTGGTTTCCACCCAAGGATTTTTTTTTTCTGCTTTGGTTTGGGAGCTGACTGAATTCTCCCCTGTCTAAGGGTATTTCACAATACAGCATCCCCACATCAAGCAGAAATACCTCACCATCGCTTTAAAAACCATCAAATCCTTTCTCTCCCCTGTACCTATCCCTACATTCCTAACTTCACAAACCCCTAGCTTGCACCCCTGAATACTCTAAACCCAATCTCCTGACTGTGATTCAATCCCACCTCTCTCTTGCCATCGACCCCGTTTCCTGCTCTCCTTCCTGTGTAGAACGCCTTCCCCGTTCACATCCAGCAGTCCACAACTTTCCCATCTTCAAAACCCTTTTGAAATCACATCTCCAAGGAAGTCATCCCTGATTAATCACTCATCTCTCCAAACTATTTCCCTCTAAATTGCCACCTCAATACTTCAATCAATCAATAGTCCTTCATGTCTTTTTGGGTACAAAACACTTTTGATCAATCATATTTGATCGATTGATTGATTGCTGACTGTGGGCAGAGCACTGTACTAAGCACTTGGGAGAGTACAGTATAACAGAGTCGATAGGTACATTCCCTGTAACCTCCCCAGCGCTTAGAACAATGCTTTGCACATAGTAAGTGCTTAATAAATACCATCATTATTATTATTCCTTGCCCACAATGAGCTTACAGTCTAGATGGGGAGACAGACATTAATATAAATGAATAAATTAAGGTTATGGATATGAGTGCCGTGGGGCAAGTGTAGGGGCGATGTAGAAGGAAGTGGGAGAAGAGGAAATTAGGGCTTAGTTGGGAAAGGCCTTTCGGAGGAGGTGTACTTTTAATAACTAGGGTTTGGGAGAGTAGAACAGAGTTAGTAGCCACTATCCCTGCCTTCAAGGAGCTTACAATTCTAGCACTTCCTATAGCATTTGTAAACATATCTTTGTGTCTATTACTTACTCCTAAGTGAAATTCAGTTTTGTGTCTGATTCCCCTGCCAGATTGTAATCTCCATTAGGGTAAGGACCATGCCTCCTAACACTTTTGCAAGAGGTTAACTACCATGCTCTGCACAAGAGAAGTAGCATGGCTCAATGGAAAGAGCACAGGCTTTGGAGTCAGAGGTCATGGGTTCAAATCCCAGCTCCGCCACTTGTCTGCTGTGTGACTTTGGGCAAGCCACTTAACTTCTCTGTGCCGCAGTTACCTCATCTGTAAAATGGGGATTAAGACTGTAAGGCCCATGAGGGACAACTTGATCACCTTGTAACCTCCCCAGTGCTTAGAACAGTGCTTTGCACATAGTGAGTACTTAATAAATGCCATCATTAACTGCCATCATTAACTAAGGGCTCCATATAGACTATTGATTGACTGATTGACTTAATCAGTGATGTTTGAGTGTTTTGTGTGTCTGGAGCACTGTTTTAAGTGCTTAGGAAAGTACAGTGCAACAGAGTTGGTAAAACCGATCCCTGCCGACAAGAAGTAGGCATTTAAAGAGAAGCAGCATGGCTTAGTGGAAAGAGCACGGGCTTGGGAGTCAGAGGATGTGGATTCTAATCCCTGATCCACCACTTGTCAGCTTTGTGACCTGGGGCAAGTAACTTAACTTCTCTGTGCCTCAGTTACCTCATCTGTAAAATGGGAATTAAGGCTCTGAGCCCCACGTAGGACAACTTGATTACCTTGAATCTTCTCCAGCACTTAGAACAGTGCTTGCCACATAGTAAGCATTTAATAAATGCCATAATTATTAATTATAAGAAGCTCAGTACAGTCCCCTGCACACAGTAAGCGCTCCATAAATATGATTGATCGAAGTGAACAGTGTACAGGGAAAGATGGATATTAAAATAGATTATGAATAAGGGAAATAGTAGAGTTAAAGAATTTTTATGTAAATTCTATGAGACTGGGGTACAAAAACCACTGGGGTATCAAATGCTTTAAGGGGTACACATCCAAGAGGGGAGGGGAAAGGAGGGGAAGCCTTAGGGAAGTCTCTTGGAGGCATTGTGATTTTAGAAGGATTTTAAAGGTAATGAACGTGACAGGCTTTTGGATATGAAAGAGGAGAGAGTTCCAGGCCAGAGGGAGAACATGGACATGGGATCGGCAACAAGATAGATGAGATCAAGGTACGGAGAGTTGGTAGGTATTAGAGGAGCGAATTGTGTGGGTTGGGTTGGAGTAGGAGAGCAGTGAAGTAAGGTAGGAAACAGCAAAGGGATTGAGGGCTTTAAAGCCAATGGAAAGGAGTTTCTTTTTAATGTAGACATGGATGGGGGTTTTTGAGGAATGGGAGATAGGGCCTGAATGCTATTCAGAAAAATGATCTGGGCAGCGGAGCGATGTAAGGACTGGAGAGGGGAGAGACAGGAGGCAGGGAGGTCAGCAGGGAAGCTGATGCAGTGAGAGAGTTCAGCACAACAGAGTTGGTAGAAATGTTCCCTGCCCACAAGGAGCTTACATTCTAGGGGTGGAGCTTACATTCAAAGCGGGATATAAGTACTTGGATCCCTGTGGGAGCAGTTTGGATGGAGAAGAAAGGACAAATTTTAGCAATTTTGTGAAGGGAGAACCGATAGGACTGTGTGACAAATTGTGTGTGGGGGATTGAGTGAGGGAGATGAATGGAGATTCATGCCAAGGGTACTGGTTTGTGAGAAGGGGAGGATAGTGGTGTTTTCTACGGTGATGGGAAAGTCATGAGGAGGAAAGGATTTGGGTGATAAAATGAGGACATATTAATTTTATTAATAATAATAATAATAATAATAATAATAATAATAATGGCATTTACTAAGTGCTTACTATGCAAATCACTGTTCTAAGCACTGGGGAGGTTACAACGTGATCAGCTTGTCCCACGTGGGGCTCACAGTCTGAATCCCCATTTTACAGATAAGGGAACTGAGGCCCAGAGAAGTTAAGTGACTTGCCCAAAGTCACACAGCTGACAAGTGGCAGAGCCGGGATTTGAACTCATGACCTCTGACTCCAAAACCCATGCTCTTTCCACTGAGCCACGCTGCTTCTCCTGCCCAGAGAAATAACCCTACGCTTTCATTGCCCTTTGGGGAAATCAGACTCAAAAGGGGCCTGGGGTAACTGAGTTTCCTCATGGACAAGCAAACATTTCCCTGTTTTCTCCTGGGCTGTCAGTTTTATTCCCTGGGGTGAGATTTTCATTGCCAAATGGCTGCTCATATTTCCCATTCTCTCTCTCCAGAGCCAACACTTGTTGGAAGTCCCCAAAGCGATTCAGAGACCTTAGTCTGGAATGTCCTTTTAGAAAAATGCCAACAGCCAATGTGCCAACAGCCAGGGTGCTAGCTGAAAGTGTGATGAGGTTATGTAAATCACTTATCACCAAGGATTCATTGTTTGTTTTTATAATGGTATTTATTAAGCACTTACTGTGTGTCAAGTAGAATGCTGGCATAAATACAAGATAATTATGTCCCGACGATGTTCCTTAGGAACTGCCTACTATCAGTCAATCAGTGGTATGTTCTGAGTTCTTACTGAGTACAGAGCACTGTACTAAGTGCTCTCCCCCTCGTCCCCCTCTCCATCCCCCCGTCTTACCTCCTTCCCTTCCCCAAAGCACCTGTATATATGTGTATATGTTTGTACATATTTATTCCTCTATTTTACTTGTACATATCTATTCTATTTATTTTATTTTGTTAATATGTTTGGTTTTGTTCTCTGTCTCCCGCTTCTAGACTGTGAGCCCACTGTTGGGTAGTGACTGTCTCTATATGTTGCCAGCTTGTACTTCCCAAGCGCTTAGTACAGTGCTCTGCACACAGTAAGCGCTCAGTAAATACGATTGATTGATTGATTGTGAGAATCCAATACAGCAGAGTTGGTTGACAGGATCCCTGCCCACTTACAGAAGCAGCATGGCATAGTGGATAGAACACAGGCCTGGGAGTCGGAAGGTCATGGGTTTTAATCCCGGCTCCACCACTTGTCTGCTGTGTGACCTTGGGCAAGTCACTTCAGTCCTCTGGGCCTCAGTTCCCTGAGCTGTAAAATGGGGATTAAGACTGTGAGCCCCATACGGGACAGGGACTCTGTTCAACCTGATTATCTTGTATCCATCCCAGCACTCAGTACAGTGCCTGGCACATAGTAAGCACTGAACAAATATCATAATTATTATTATTGAGAAGCAGGTGGCTTAGTGGAAAGAGCACAGGCTTGGGAGTGAGAAGATAATAATAATAATAATAGCAATAATAGCATTTATTAAGCGCTTAGTATGCACAAAGCACTGTTCTAAGCACTGGGGAGGTTACAGGGTGATCAGGTTGTCCCATGGGGGGCTCACAGTCTTAATCCCCATTTTACAGATGAGGGAACTGAGGCACAGAAAAGTTAAGTGACTTGCCCAAAGTCACACAGCTGACTAGTGGCGGAGCCGGGATTTGAACCCATGACCTCTGACTCCAAAGCCCGGGCTCTTTCCACTGAGCCACGCTGCTTCTCTAGGATGTGGGTTCTAATCCCGGCTCCACCACTAGTCTGCTGTGTGACCTTGGGCAAATCCCCTAAAGTCTCTGTGCCTCAGTTCCCTTATTTGTGAAATGGGGATTAAGACTGTGAGCCCCACGTGGGACAAGCTGATTACCTTGTATCTCCCCCAGTGCTTAAAACAGTGCTTGGCACATAGTAACAACAAATGCCACAAATATTATTATTATTATTATTATTATTATTATTATTATTATTATTATTATAGAGCATGGGCCTGGGAGTCATAAGGTCATGGCTTCTATTCCCAGCTCTGCCACATGTCTGCTGTGTGGCCTTGGGCAAGTCACTTCACTTCTTGTTGCCTCAGTTACCTTATCTATAAAATGGGGATTGAAACTCTAAGCTCCACGTGGGACAGGAACTGTGTCCAACCCGATTTGCTTGTATCTACTCCAACGCTTAGTACAGTGCTTGACACATGATAAGCACTTAACAAATACCACAATTATTATTACTATTATTATTAGGGGAGACTGACACTAAAATAAATTACGAGTATGGGCATAAGTGCCATGGGGCTGAGAGTGGGGTTAATTCTAAGGGTGTAAGGGTTACAGATCCAAATATAGGGGTGATGCGGAATGGAGAGGGAGTATGGGAAATGAGGGCTTATTTGGGGAAGGCCTCCTGGAGGAGGCGTGATTTTAATAAGGCTTTGAAGTTGGGGAGAGTGGTCATCTGTTGAATATGAAGAGGGAGGGCGCTCCAGACCAGAGGGAGGACATGAGAAGAGGGGTCATCATCATCATCAATCATATTTATTGAGCGCTTACTGTGTGCAGAGCACTGTACTAAGTGCTTGTGAAGTACAAATTGGCAACATATAGAGACAGTCCCTACTCAACAGTGGGCTCACAGTCTAAAAGGGGGGAGAAGAGGGGTCAGAAGTGAGAAAGATGAGATTGAGGTGCAGTGAGTAAACTGGCATGAGAGGAGTGAAGTGTGCGGGCTGGGAGGTAGAAGGAAATCAGGGAGGTAAGAGAGGAGGAGGCAAAGCGATTGAGGGCTTTAAAGCCAACAGAAGGAGATTCTGTTTGATGCAGAGGTGGATGGGCAACTACTTAAGGTTCTTGAGGAAGCGGGGAGATGTGGACCGAACTTTTTTTAGAAAAAGTGTAAAATGTAGACTGGAATGGGGAGAGACAGGAGGCAGAGACATCAGCAAGAGGCTGATAATAATAATTTTAATAATTATGGTATTTGTTAAGTGCTTAGTATTTGCCAGACATTGCTCTAAGTGCTGGGGGTGGATACAAGATAATTGGGTTGGACACAGTCCCAGTTCCACAGAGGACTCTCACTCTTAATCCCCATTTTACAGATGAAGGAACTGAGTCACAGAGAAGCGAAGTGACATGCACAAGATCACACAGCAAACAGGTAGTGGATCCAAGTTTAGAACCTATGACCTTCTGACTCCCAGGCCTATAATCTATCCACTAGGACATGCTGCTTATTATTAATCAATTAATAATTATTAATACTAGTTGCGGTATTTTTTAAGCTCTTACTATGTGCCAGGCACTGTACTAAGTTCTGGGGTGGGTAGAAATTTGTCAGGTTGGACACAGTCCCTGTCCTGAATGGGGCTCACAGTCTTAATCCCCATTTTACAGATGAGGGAACTGAGGCCCAGAGAAGTGAAGTGATTTGTCCATAATAATAATAATAATAATAATAATAATAATAAATAGTGATGGCATTTATTAAGCACTTACTAAGGGCAAAGCATTGTTCTAAGCACTGGGGAGGTTACAAGGTGATCAGGTTGTCCCACAGGGGGCTCACAGTCTTAATCCCCATTTTACGGATGAGGTAACTGAGGCCCAGAGAAGTTAAGTGACTTGCCCAAAGTCACAGAGCTGACAATTGGCGGAGCCGGAATTTGAACCCATGACCTCTGACTGCAAAGCCCGGGCTCTTTCCACTGAGAGCACACAGCAGACAAGAGCTGGTGTTGGCATTATTTACTGAGTATCTCCTGGGTGGAGGGCACTGTGTTAAGCACAACAGCAGTGCAGATACTAAAAGACTTTGGACAAGTCACTTAACTTTTCTGTTTTATCTGCTGTAAAATGGGAATTAAACACCTCTTCTCCTATTTACAATGTCATCCCCAGATAGGTCAGAGACTATGCCTGACTTGATTATCTTGTTTCAAGTCCAGCACCTAGTACAGTGTGGCTCCATCACTTGCCTGCTGTGTGAACTTGATCAAGTCACTTCACTTGTCTGTGCCTCAGTTACCTCATCTGTAAAATGGGGATGAAGATTGTGAGCCCCATGTAGTAAAGGGGCTGTGTCCAATCTGATTACCACGTATCTACTCCAGTGTTTAGAACAGTGCCTGGCACATAGTAAGCACCTAACAAATACCATCTTTTTTATATGTTTATTTTTTAAACAAATACCACCAGGGGAAAAAAAAGGTGGCAGGGTGTTGGTGTGACTTGGGGTGATGGGAGCTAATCGGAGAAGGCTTGGCCTAAGAGCTGGAATTTCAGGAGAGCTTTGAAGACGGGAAGAACTGCAGCCAGTTAGATTTGGGACAACAGGGAGAGCGAGGGGCCTGAGGTGAGAAAGTCGAGTGGGAGGGACAATGAAAAGGTCGATGAAGTCTGCGATCAGGGGTTATTATAGGCAGCTAATTCTGTTGTATTGTACTCTCCGAAGCGCTTAGTACAGTGCTCTCACATAGTAAGAGCTCAATAAATAAGATTGATTTACTGAATGAAGGGAACAGAGTTTCCAACTTCTCAAGATAGAATGATTATAATACAGGTTAGGATGAGTCCGGTGGGGGCTTTTACAGTTCTGCACAGTTGAAGTCATTACCTCTCAAATCTTTTATTTTTTTAAAGTGGGGCTAACCAAAAAGTTTTAAGAATAATTTTATTAAGATTTCATTGCCAAATCATGCATTATATGCCCTTATTAATCCACTGATATCCATGATATTTCTTGTGTGTTTTCTGTGGATAGACCACTGTCAGCTGTGTGACTTTGGGCAAGTCATTTAACTTTTCTGACCCTCAGTTCCCTCATCTGTAAAAAGGGAATTAAGAGTGTGAGCCCACCCCATGGGACAACCTGATCACCTTGTAACCTCCCCAGCAATTAGAACAGTGCTTTGCACATAGTAAGCACTGAATAAATGCCATAATTATTATTATTATTACTAAGCGACATTGTAATTGAGGCATGGTTCATGCAGAAGGACAGTGCACTGAACTAAGCGTTTGGCAAGTACTAATCTAGGGAATTTGCTGTAGCATTTATAGAGAGAACTTGCCTGCTAATTCTGTTGTACTCTCCTAAGTGCTTAGTGCTTGGCACATAGCAAGTGCTCTGCGTATAGTAAGTGCTCAATAAATACAATCAATTAATAATAATAATAATAATAATAATAATGGTATTTGTTAAGTGCTTACTATGTGCCAAACACTCTTCTAAGCACTGGGGTAAAAACAAGGTAATCAGATTGTCCCATATGGGGCTCACTGTTTTGAACCCCATTTTACAGATGAGGTAATTGAGGCACAGAGAAGTTAATTGACTTGCCCAAAGTCACACAGCAGACAGGTGGTGGAGCCAGTATTAGAACCTCTGACTCCCGAGTCTGGACTCTTTCCACTAAGCCACACTGCTTGAGAGCTCACTGGGTGAGGTGAACTGTTCTAGACACTTGGAAAGTGCTGAATAAAGAAGTGACATGTTCACTGGCTAAAGCAGTGGACATTCCAACAGGAAGAGAAAGACAAGAGGTTTACAAGTGGAATGGTCAAAATCAGTGAATAAGTATACCTATATACCTGAGTTCTGAAGAGGGTAGCATAGCCAAATGGATAGAATGGGGTCCTGGGAGTCAGAAGGACATAGGTTCTAATCCCAGCTCTGCCACTTATCTGATGTATGACCTTAGGTAACTCACTTCTTTGTGACTCAGTTACCTCATCTGTAAAATGGAGATTAGAACTGTGAGCCCCATGGGGAACAGGGACGGTGTCCAACCTGATTTTCTTGTATCTACCCCAGCGCTTAGTACAGTGCCTGGCATGTAATAAGCACTTCACAAATGCCATAAAATATAATGATAAGAATAATAATGATTGTGGTATTTGTTAAGCACTTATGATGCAGTAATAATAATAATAATACTAGTATTTGTTAAGTGCTTCCTATATGCCAGCACTGTTCTAAGCGCCAGGGTAGATACAAGGTTATCATGTTGTCCCACGTGGGGCTCACAATCTAATCCCTATTTTACAGGTGAGGAAACTGAGGTCACAGAGAAGTTAAAGACTTGTCCAAAGTCACACAGCAGACAAGTGTCAGAGCCAGGATTAGAACCCATGACCTCTGACTCCCAAGCCCGGGCTCTTTCCACTAAGCTATGCTGCTTCTCTGTGCCAAGTATTGTAGTGAGCATTGGAGTAGATGCAAGATAAGTAAAATACAATCCCTGTCCCACATGGGGCTCACAGTCCAATTAGAAGGGAGTAGGGTTTAATCTCCATTTTACAGATGAGAAAGCTGAGGCACAGAGAAATTAAGCAACTTTGCCCGAGGTCACACAGCAGACAGGGGGTAGAGCCGGAATTAGAACCCAGGTCCCCTGACTTTCAGGCCTGTGCTTTTTCCCCTGGACCATGTTGCTTCTCAGTTTAGAATGGCTAGGAAGACTGGGAGAGCTGGAGTCAGGTGGATTTGAAGGCCAAGGTGTGGGAAGCACTGTACTAAATGCTTGGGGAGAGTTCAGTTTAAATAAGTCGCACATCCCCTGTTCTGATCTCGGGGAAGAGATAACACAAAATTACGTATAAATCTATGAGTAGGAGTTTAGAAGAGGAAGCAGTTGGAGCGTATTTGGTATTGTCTGTTTTTATCTCTAAACAGTGGTTATAGCTGTTAGTTTGCTAACATAGATCATTTTGCTTTGAATTTCGATTGAATTGTGAATAATGCATATGTGATATGTCCTATATGTGTGTATACTGAATTATGAATATGCATGTGTTATACCCAATATGTGCGCATATTGAATTGTGAATGTGTTTATGTCCTATACAATAATAATGATAGTATTTGTTAAGCGCTTACTATGTGCAAATCACTGTTCTGTGTGCATACTGAATTATGAATATGTGTGTGTGATATGTCCTATATGTGTGTATGATGGAATCTCCCTTCAAGAGTGACTGTTTTTATAAAAATGGTATTTACTAAGTGGTCACTCAATCAATCAATCATATTTATTGAGCATTTACTGTGTGCAGAGCACTGTACTAAGCGCTTGGGAAGTACAAGTTGGCAACATATAGAGACAGTCCCTACCCAACAGTGGGCTTACAGTCTAGAAGGGGGAGACAGAGAACAAAACCAAACATATTAACAAAATAAAATAAATAGAATAGATATGTACAAGTAAAATAAATAGAGTAATAAATATGTACAAACATATATACATATATGCAGGTGCTGTGGGGAAGGGAAGGAGATAAAATGGGGGGATGGAGAGGGGGACGAGGGGGAGAGGAAGGAGGGGGCTCAGTCTGGAAAGGCCTCCTGGAGGAGGTGAGCTCTCAGTAGGGCCTTGAAGGGAGGAAGAGAGCTAGCTTGGCGGATGTTGGGAGGGAGGGCATTCCAGGCCAGGGGGATGATGTGGGCCGGGGGTCGACGGCAGGACAGGCTAGTGCTTAGTACAGTGCTCTGCACACAGTAAGCACTCAATAAATATGATTGATTGATTGACAGGCGAGAACGAGTCACGGTAAGGAGATTAGCGGCAGAGGAGCGGAGGGTGCGTGCTGGGCTGCAGAAGGAGAGAAGGGAGGTGAGGTAGGAGGGGGTGAGGGGATGGACAGCCTTGAAGCCGAGGGTGATGATTAGCCCAGTTTTGAGGTGGCAGGACGGAGAGGACAGAAACCCCATGTGGAGGAGTTGCTTCTAGTGCTGGTGACTTTCTTAAAGCCATTTGCCCTTTCAGGTCCCTGCTCCTTGTGCCTGTTGGGGTCGAAGTGCAACAAGCAAGCAGATAAGGAGGGGCACGGCACATGGCCAAGTGGCCAGGGAGGAGTTTGCCCAAGCCCAGCTCCCGCTGACGGGCACGGTGAGAGTGGCCCAGGGCCGACTTTGGACTGGAGCTTGGTGCCAGGAGGGCAGCGGCCTCGCTCACCACTGTGGTCTTCCCCACCCACATCCACTGCAGATTTTTCTGGATTCCCATCCGCCTCCCAGGACACCTTAGCTGGTTCTTCCCTTAGACATTTTACCCACCCAGAGCCTGGCCCCAACGGGCACAGCCAGGACTAGACCCCAGGTCTCCCTCTTCCCAGAGCCAGCCTCCCTCCAACAGATGCCGGGTAGTGGAGATATATGGGTCTTTCTCTGCAGCACACTTGTCATCTGATCATTTTTGTCTCATTTCTTTTCCAGCATCCTTTTTCCACGTTTCCTATTTGGCTATTTTAATTTGGAGATTCTAGTACCTTGATCTCATCTATCTCACCTCCGACCTCTTGTCCACATCCTGCCTCTGGCCTGAATACCTTCTGTTTTCATATCCAACAGAAGATCACTCTCTCTCCCTTCAAAGCCTTATTGAAGGCACATCTCCAAGAGGACTTCCCTGATTAAGCCTTCCTTTCCTCTTCCTCCACTCCCTTCTGCGTCACCCTTGCCTTTAGATTTGCTCCTTTTATTCACCCTTCCTTAGCCTCACAGCACTTATATACCTATCCATAATTTATTCATATTAATGTCTGTCTCCCCATATAGAGTGTAAGCTTGTTGTTGGTAAGGAATGTGTCTACTAACTTTGTTCTATTTCACTCTCCCAAGCTCTTGGAACAGAGCTGTGCATACAGTAAACACTGAATAAATACAATTGATTGATTGGTAGAGAAAAAGCAGCAAATAAGGAAATTAGGAACGAAATCAGTCAGCTTTCCTGCACACTTCCCTATCTCCCTCCCACTCAGGCTGACAACATGTTCTGAAAGGAAATTTGAGTGTATTTCAAAATAGCACTGTGGACAACCTGAAATACTAGGTGGGGTGAGAGAAGAGAGGAAATAGATGCTTGTTTGCTTGCTTGAGAAGCAGTATGGTCTAGTGGAAAGAGTACAGGCCTGAGAATCAAAGGACCTGGGTTCTACTCCCAGCTCACTGCATGACTTACTGTGTGACCTTGGGCAAATTGGTTTGCTTCTTAAACATTCTGGGCCTCAGTAATCTCATCTGTAAAATGGGGACTCATTACCTGTTCTCATATGGGAGAGAGATGATATCCATCCAGATTATCTGTTAACAACCCCAGCACTTAGTAGATTCCTCGGAACATAGAAAGTGCTTAACAAATATCAACGTTCATTCAGTTGCATTTATTGAGTTCTCACGGTGTGCAGAGCACTGTCCTAAGAGCTTGGGAGAGTACAATGCAACAATAAGCAGACACATTCCCTGTTCACAATGAGCTTCCAGTCTAGAGGGGGAGACAGACGTAACTATAAATAAATAAATGATTCATTCATTCATTCAATCATATTTATTGAGTGCTTACTGTGTGCAGAGCACTGTACTAAGCACTTGGGAAGTACAAGTTGGCAACATATAGAGATGGTCCCTACCCAACAGTGGGCTCACAGTCTAGAAGGGGGGGACAGAGAACGAAACAAAACATATCAACAAAATAAAATAAATAGAATATGTACAAGTAAAATAAATAAAATAGAATAATAAATACGTTCAAACATATATACATATATACAGGTGCTGTGGGGAAGGGAAGGAGGTAAGGTGGGGGGAATGGAGAGGGGCTGGAGGGGGCGAGGAAGGAGGGGGCTCATAATGGATGATGATGATGGATATGTACATAAGTGCCGTGGGAATGGGAGGGGAGAAGAACAAAGGGAGCAAGTCAGTGTGACGCAGAAGGGAGTGGGAGAAGAGGAAATAGGGTTTAGTCAGCGAAGACCTCTTGGAGGAGATGTGCCTTCAGTAAGGGATTGAAGTGGGGGAGAGTCATTGTTGGAAGTGAGGAGGGAGGGCATTCCAGGCCAGAGGCAAGACGTGGGTGAGGGTTCAGCAGCGGAGATAGCTGAGGTCATGGCCCGGTGAGTAGGTTAACATTAGAAGAGTGGAGTGTGCGGGCTGGGTTGTAGTAGGAGAGTGGTGAGGTAAGAGGAGGCAAGGGGATTGACTGCTTTGAAGCCAATGGTGAGGAGCTTTCGTTTGATGTGGAGGTGGATGGGCAATTACTGGAGTTTTTCGAGGAGTGGGGAAATGTGTTCTGAATGTTTTTGAGGAAAAATGTTCCGGGAAGCAGAGTGAAGTATGGACTAGATGGGGAGAGACAGGAGGTTGGGAGGTCAGCAAGGAGGCTGATGCAGTAATCCAGGCAGAAGAGGATGAGTGATTATATTAAAGCGATTTTTGTGAAGGTGGGAACGACAGGATTTAGTGATGGATTGAATATGTGGGTCGAATGAGAAAAAGAAGTCAAGGATAATGCCAAGGTTGTGGGCTTGTGAGACAGGAAGGATGGTGGTGCAGTCTACAGTGATGAGAAAGTCGTGGGGAGGACAGGGTTTGGATGGGAAGATACGGAGTTCTGTTTTGGACATGTTAAGCTTGAGGTGATGGGAGGACATCCACGTAGAGATGTCTTGAAGGCAGGAGGAGATGCAAGAATGCAGAGAGGGAGAGAGAACAGGATTGGAGATTTAGATTCCTAGACTGTGAGCCTGTTGGTGAGTAGGGACCATCTCTATAGGTTGCCAATTTGTACTTCCCAAGTACTTAGTACAGTGCTCTGCGCACAGTAAGCTCTCAATAAATACAATTGAATGAATGAATGAGTTTGGGTATCATCCACATAGAGGTGGTAGTTGAAGCCCGGGGAGTGAATGAGTTCTCCAAGGGAGAGGGTGTAGATGGAGACTAGAAGCGGTCCCAGAACTGAACCTTGAGGGATCCCTACATTTAGGGGGTGGGAGGGAGAGGAGGAGCCCGTAAAGGAGACTGAGAATGAACAGCCAGAGTGATTAAAGGAGAACCAGGAAATGACAGTCAGTGAAGCCAAGGTTAGATAATGTTTCCAGGAGGAGAGGGTGGCCCACAGTGTCAAAGGCAGCTGAGAGGTCGATAAGGATTAGGGTGGAGTAGAGGCTGTTGGATTTGGCAAGAAAGCGGTCATTTGTGACCTTTGAGAGGGCGGGTTCTGTGGAGTGAAAGGGTAAGAAGCCAGATTGGACGGGGTCAAGGAGAGAATTGGAGGAGAGGAATATGAGACAGAGGGTTTAGACAACTTGCTCAAGGAGTTTGTAGAGGAAGGGTAGGAGGGAGATGGAGTGATAACTGGAGGAAGACAAAGGGTCAAGGGAGGGTTTTTTTAGGATAGGGGAGTCATGCGCATGTTTGAAAGTCCTGGGGAAGAAGCCACTGGAGAGGGAACAGTTGAAGATGGTCGTTTGGAAGGGAAGAAGGGAGGGGGTGAGAATTTTGATAAGGTAAGTAGGAATAGGGCCAGAGTGTAGGTGGAGGGGGTGGATTTGGGTTGAGTGAAGTGAAGGGATGGGCTGACAGGAAGCTTTGAAATCTGACATCAGAGTGACCTCTGATCCTTCCTTTCTCAGTGGATCCCATATCTTCTGCTTCAGGCTTTCAGTAAAATTGTGTGAGGGGCATTTAGAGAAGCAGCGTGGCTCAGTGGAAAGAGCCTGGGCTTAGGAGTCAGAAGTCATTCATTCATTCAATTGTATTTATTGAGCGCTTACTGTGTGCAGAGCACTGTACTAAGCGCTTGGGAAGAACAAGTTTGCAACAAAGAGATATGGTCCCTACCCAACAACTGGCTCACAGTCTAGAAGGGGGAGACAGACAACAAAACAAAGCATGTGGACAGGTACATCATCAGAATAGATATAAAGCTAGATGCACATTATTAACAAAATAAATAGAATAGTAAATATGTACAAGTAGAGTAACAAATCTGTACAAACATATCTATAGGTGTTGCGGGGAGTAGAAGGAGGTAGGGCCGGGGGATGGGGAGGAGGAGAGGAAAAAGGGGGCTCAGTTTGGGAGGGCCTCCTGGAGGAGGGGAGCTCTGAGTAGGGCTTTGAAGGGAGGAAGAGAGCCAGCTTGGCGGATGTGCAGAGGGAGGGCATTCCAGGCCATGGGGAGGATGTGGGCCAGGGGTTGACGACTGGACAAGTGAGAACGAGGTACAGTGAGGAGGTTAGTGGCAGAGGAGTGGAGAGTGTGGGCTGGGCTGTAGAAGGAGGGAAGGGAGGTGAGGTAGGAGGGGGTGAGGTGATGGAGAGCCTTGAAGCCGAGAGTGAGGAGTTTTTGCTTGAAACTCTTGTTTGTTCTCTAATCCCACCTCTGCCACTTGTCAGCTGTGTGACTTTGGGCAAGTCACTTAACTTCTCTGTGCCTCAGTTACCTCATCTGTAAAATGGGGATTAAAGACTGTGAGCCCCACTTGGGACAACCTGATTACCTTGTATCTCCCCCAGTGCTTAGAACAGTGTTTGGCACATAGTAAGTGCTTAACAAATACCATCATCATTATTATTATTATTTGGGGTTGATGGATTTAATTACAATTATTCCTTTCCAGTTTTCCAAAACTGTTGAAAATTTGGATTTCTTTAATGGCAGAAGATAAGAGTAGAACAAACCATGACAACTTATTTTGAAATCCTAAGTCCAATTCAGAGGATGTTGAGTTCTTGTTCAGCAATCGATTGGTAATATTTAAGTGCCAGCTGAATGCAGAGCACTGTATGAAAGTCTTGAGAGAGGATGATAAAGTTACTAGGCAGAATCCCTGCCCTCAAGGAGCTTACGGTCTTCTGTGTGCAGAGCTCTGAACTAGTAGAGATATAATAACCATAATAATAGCCTTAACTGTGGAGTCAAGGGAGGGGGTTTTTATCATAGAGGAGACAAGAGCACCATCTTCATCTGTTCACTCTCCAATGGGTTGTTCCCCACTGTTTTCAAATACGCTCATGTCTCCCCTATCCTGCTAAAAATCCTCCTGGGACCCAAGGCTTCCTCCAGTTATCTCCCCATCTCCCACCTTTCCTCTCCAAACTTCTCCAGCAAGTTGTCTACACCTGCTGTTTCCATTTCCCTTCCTCCGATTTTCTCCTTGACCCCTTCTGATCTGGTTTTCACCCCCTTCATTCCACTAAAACTGTCCTCTCAAAAGTCACTGATGATCTCCTTCTTGCCAAAAGCAAACTTGGCTTCACTGACACTGGCTCTCCTTTTAACTCTGTGGCTGTTCCTTCTCAATCTGCTTCGCAGGCTCCTCCTCTGCCTCCCACCCTCTAAATGTGAGAATCCCTCAAGGCTCAATTCTGGGTCTCCTCCCTCCTATTCTCCATCTACACCAGCTCCCTTGGAGAACTCTTTCGCTCCCATTCTTCAGCTGCCATCTCTACCTGGTTGATTCCCAAATCTCCATCTCCAGTCCTGATCTCTCTCCTCCTCTGCAGCCTCGCATTTAGTCCTGCCTTCAGGACATATTTACTCGGTTGTCCCACCAACACCTCAAACTCTGCTTGTCAAATACTGAACTCATTTTCCAACCCAAACCCTGGACTTCCCCTGACTTTCCCATCACTGTAGACTGTACCACCATCCTTCCTGTCTCATAAGCCTGTAACCTTGGCACCGTGCTTTACTTGTTTCTCTTATTCAACTCACACATTCAATCTGTAACCAAATCCTGTCAGTTCAACCTTTACAAAATATCTAAAATCCTCCCTTTCATTCATTCATTCAATCATATTTATTGAGCACTTACTTTGTGCAGAGTACATCCAAACTGCACTAATCCTGCCCCGTCTCGATTACTGTTCGTTCATTCATTCATATTTACTGAGCGCTTACTGTGTGTAGAGCACTATACTAAGTGCTTGAGAAGTACAAGTCGGTAACATATAGAGACGGTCCCTCCCCAACAACGGGCTCACGTTTCAGTCGCCTTGCTTATAATAATAATAATGGCATTTATTAAGTGCTTACTATGTGCAAAGCACTGTTCTAAGTGCTGGGGTGGTTACAAGGTGATCAGGTTGTCCCACCGGGGGCTCACAGTCTTCATCCCCATTTTACAGATGAGGGAACTGAGGCCCAGAGAAGTGAAGTGACTTTCCCCAAAGTCACACAGCTGACAATTGGCAGAGCCAGAATTTGAACCCATGACCTCTGACTCCAAAGCCCATGCTCTTTCCACTGAGCCACGCTGCTTCTCTAAGACAGAGACTTCCCTGTCTCCTGTCTCTTCCCCACTCCAGTCCACACTTCATCCTGCTGCTAAGATCATTTTTCTACAAAAATGTTCAGTCTATGTTTCTCCACTCCTCACGAACCTTCAGTGGTTGCCTATCCATCTCCTCATAAGACAGAAAGTCCTTACCATCGGCTTTAAAGCACTCAATCAGCTCTCCACCTCCTACCTCTGCCTCCTTTCCTACCAGCCCCAGCCAGCACACTCCTCTTCTCTGATGCCAACCTACTCACTGTACCTCAATATCATCTATCTCACCACCGACCTCTCGCCCACATCCTGCCTCTGGCCTGGAATGCCCTCCCTCTTCATATCCGACAGACGATCACTGTGCCCTCCTTCAGAGCCTTATTGAAAGCACATCTCTTCCAAAAGGCCTCCCCCAGCTAGGCCTTCTCTTCCTCTTCTTCCACTCCCTTCTGCATCGCCCTTGCACTTGGATCTGTTCCCTTTTTCACCCCACCTCAGCCTCACGGGACTTATGTCTGTAACCATCATGTATTCATTTATATTAATGTCTGTCTCCCCCTCTAGATGGCAAGCTCGTTGTGGGAATGGACTTTGTTGTACTGTACTATGTTCACTATGTGCAAAGCACTGGGGTAGATAACTGGTAATCAGGTCAGACACAGTCCCATTTCCACATGGGGTGACAATCTCAGGGAGATGGAAAACGAGTATGAAATCCCCATTTTACAAGTGAGGGAACTTAGACACAAAGAAGTGACTTGTCCAAAGTCACACAATACTTAACTGGTGGATGTGGAATACGAACTCAGATCTTCTGACCCCCATCACTGTGCTCTTTCCCTTAGGCCCCGTTGGTCCAAGAGACTGTAGCATTAGGGTCCTCCGGTTGTGCCTGCCCCCTGAATCTGTTCTCAACCCCTCTGTTTCCTTTATCTTTTTTTATGGTATTTATTAAGTGCTTCCTATGTGTTGGGCACTGTACAAAGCGCTTGGGGTGAATGCAAGCTAATCAAGTCAGGAAGAGTCCCTGTCTGTCATGGGTCTCGCAGTCATAATCCCCATTTTACAGATGAGGTAACTGAGGCCCAACAAAGTGAAGTGACTTGCCAAAGAACCCACAGCAGACAAGTGGTGAAATCAGAACTAGAACCCAGGTCTTCTGTTTCCCATTCATTCATTCATTCAATCATATTTACTGAGCACTTACTGTGTGCAGAGCACTGTACTAAGCACTTGGGAAGTACAAGTCAGCAACATATAGAGGTGGTCCCTACCCAACAACTGGCTCACAGCTGACAATTCAAATCAATCAATCATATTTATTAAACACTTACCATGTGCAGAGCATTGTAATAACTTCTTGGGAGAGTACAATTTAACAATATAACAGACACATTCCCTGCCCAAAGTGAACTTACAGTCTACAGGGGGAGACAGACCTTAGTAGAAATAAATACGTTATGGGTATGGATATAAGTGCTATGCAACTGGGGGCAAGGGTGAATAACATGAGCAAATTAGGGAGACATAGAGGTGAGTGGGAGAAGAGAAAAGGAGGATTTAGTCAGAGAAGGACTGTAGGAGGAGATGAGCCTTCACTAAGGCTTTGGGAGTGGGGAGAGTCATTGTCTGTCAGACTGTGAACTCATTATGGGCACAAAACGGATCTGCTAATTCCGTTGTCTTGCCCTCTGGAAAGTTCTTAGTCCAGTGCTTTGCACTTAGTAAGTGCTCAGTAAATAGGATTGATTGATTGATATGAAGAGGCAGGGGAGGATGATGGATGGCCAGATCCGGTGCCAGATCCCAAAATCCCACCTGGGAACGTGCTCTCAGGCTGCAGCCCCCGAACTGGAGCTGGGCCCAGCTGAGGAATGAAGCCATCCGCATGGAATTTCTCCTCGGTGGGTTTTCCCAGAGGGCCTCTTGTGCAATCGCCAGCCTTGCTCAATCCCCAATTCCTGGATGACTCTGTGTCTGACGACTCCAAAGCCAGGCCTGAGACAAAATCTGCAGATTATCAACATTGTTTCCTCGCTGCGCTCTGTGTTCTTATCGGCATTTCCCGCTGACAGCAGCCCACACTCCCATCTCACCCAGGCACTGAAGAACACTGCAAGGCCTAGAATAGTGGGGTATTTGCTACACGCTTATTATGTGTCAAGTACTGACTGGGTGCGACTGAGTGTGACCTTGGACAAGTCACTTCACTTTTCTGTGCCTCAGTTACCTCATCTTTGAAATAATAATAATGATAATGAATAATAATTATGGTATTTGTTAAGTGCTTACTATGTGCCAGGCACCGTTCTAAGCACTGGGGTATATACAAGGGAATTGGGTTGGATACAGTTCCTGTCCCACGTGGGGCTCACAGTCTTAATCCCCCTTTTACGGATGAGGCCCAGAGAAGTTAAGTGACCTGCCCAAGGTCACTCAGCAGACAAGTGGTGAAGCTGGGATTGGAACCCAGGTCCTTCTGACTCCCAGCCCATGCTCTAATCACTACACCATGCTGCTTCTCAGGCCATGCTGCCATGTTGGACGGGAACTGGTCTTACCCGATTTGCTTGTATCCACCCTAGCACATAGCACAGTGCTTGGCATATAGTAAGTCATTAAAAAATACCATAATTATCATCATTAATAAGATCATCAGTTCCCACATGGGGATTATAGTCTGAGTAGGAGGAAGAACAGGTATTAAATCCCCATTTTGCAGATGAGGGAATTGAGGCCTAGAGAAGTGAAGTGACTGTATTAGCATCTTGGAGGCTGTGACCTTTTTAAACCACTTGGAAAGCAGGGAATCTCCAGAAAATGTGTCCTTGGCTACCGTTTTAGGAGCCACTGCTCCATGCCTCAGAAGCTCCCTGACTAGTTACACCGCCTTCAGCCTCACCTCTTCCTCTCCAACCAAACCACCATCACCACCTCGATGGCTGCATCATCCTCCTTGCTGACCTCCCTGCCCTGCCTCCAGCCTCTCCTCGATCCATTCTACAGGGAAAGAGCATGGCCTAGTAGATCGGGAATGGGCCGGGGAATCAGGAGGTCCCGGGTTCTAATCATGGCTCCGCCACTTCTCTGCTGTGAGGCCTTGGGTAAGTCACTTCACATCTCTGGGCCTCATTCACCTCATCTGGAAAATGGGGAGTGAAACTGTGAGCCCTATGCAGGACAGGGACTGTGTCCAACCCTATTTCCTAGTATCCACCCCCAGCATTTAGAATAGTGCCTGACACAAAGTAAGCACTTAAAAATACTATTAATAATAATGATGGCATTTATTAAGTGCTTACTATGTGCAAAGCACTGTTCTAAGCGCTGGGGAGGTTACAAGGTGATCAGGTTGTCCCATGTGGGGCTCACAGTCTTCATCCCCATTTTACAGATGAGGTAACTGAGGCCCAGAGAATTGAAGTGACTTGCCCAAAGTCACACAGCTGACAAGTGGCAGAGTCGGGATATGAACCCACAACCTCTGACTCCCAAGCCTGGGCTCTTTCCACTGAGCCATGCTGCTTCTCAATATATTATTATTATTATTAGTATTCAAGCCTTTGCCCGTATCATTTTTCTAAAAAAAAGTTGCACACGTCTCCCCACTTCTAAAGGACCTCCATCTGCTTCTGTATCAAAGAGAAAGTCATTCCCATCTGCTTTAAGGCATTCAGTCCCCTTGCCCCCTCCTTCCTTACTTCTCTGATTTCCTTTTCCAATCCAGGCTGCACACTTTGCTCCTCTATTGCAGAACTGCTCACTGTACCTCAGTCTCATCTATCTCACCACCAGCCTCTTGCTCGCATTCTTTCAATCATATTTATTGAGCATTTATTGTGTGCTGAGCACTGTTCTAAGCACTTGGGAAAGTACATCTCGACAATCAACAGTGACATTTCCTGACCACAAGAAACTTACAGTCTAGTAGGGGAGACAAACATCAATACAAATAAATAAAATTACAGATATATACATAAGTGCTGTGGGTCTGGGGTTGGGGGAAAGAACAAAGGGAACAAGTTAGGGTGATGCAGAAGAGAGTGGGAGATGAGGAAAAGTGGGGCTTAGTCTGGGAAGTCCTCTTGGAGATGTGCCTTCAATAGGGTTTTGAAGGGGGGAGAGCAATTTTCTGTTGGATTTGAGGAGGGTGACATGTCCTGAACGTTTATGTAGAAAAATTATCCGGGCAGCAGAGTGAAGTATGGACTGGAGCGGGCAGAGACAGGAGGCTGGGAGATCAGCATGGAGGCTGATGCAGAAACCGAGGCAGGATAGGATGTGTGATTGTATTAACGTAGTATCAGTTTGGGTGGACAGGTAAGGGGGGATTTTAGTGATATTGTAAAGGTGGGACCGACAGGATTTAGTGATAGTTTGAATATGTGGGTTAAATGAGAGAGAGGAGTGAAGGATAATGCCAACGTTTTGGGCTTGTGAGACAGGAAGGATAGTGGTGCCGTCTATGTGATGGGAAAGTCAGGGGGAGGACAAGGAGCTCTGTTTTGGACATGTTAAGTTGGAGGTGTTGGGAGGACATCCAAATAGAGATGTCTTGAAGGCAGGAGGAGATACAAGACTGGAGAGAGGGAGAGAGATCAGGGCTAGAGATGGAAATTTGAGTGTCAGCTGCATAGACGTGATCGTTGAAGCCGCAGTCTTCCTCCCTGCTTGGAACTCCTTCCCCCTTCTCACCCAACAGACCATCGCTCTCCAAAGCACTTCTGAAATCACTACTGATAATAATATTTTCAATATTTATTGCACGTTTTCTGCACCAAGCACCGGGCTGAATGGTGAGGGAGATTAATACAGTACTCTGCACGTAGTGAGCACTTAATATATATCAATGATTGATTGAAGATGCGGAATAATCAGATTGTCCACAGTCCCTGTCGCAGTCTAAGTAGGAGGGAGAACAGGCATTGAATCCTTCCTATCGTACATATCTTTAAATTATATATTATAAACTATTTGTATTAACGTCTGTCTCCCCCTCTTGACTTTTAACTCATTCTGGGCGGGGAATGTGCCTGCCAACTCTGTTGCATTGTTCATTCATTCATTCAGTTGTATTTATTGAGCGCTTACTGTGTGCAGAGCACTGTACTAAGTGCTTGGGAAGTACAGGTTGGCAACATATAGAGACGGTCCCTACCCAACAACGGGCTCACAGTCCAGAAGGGAAAGACAGACAACGAAACAATATATATTAACAAAATTAATAGAATAGTAAATATGTACAAGTTCTCTCCCAAGCGCTTGATTCATTCAATCATATTTATTGAGCGCTTACTGTGTGCAGAGCGTGATGCAGTGTTCTGTACAGAGTAAGCACTCATGGTAGCTTAGTGGAAAGAGCATGGGTTTGAGAGTGAGAGGACATGGGTTCTAATCCTGGCTCTGCCACTAGTCTGCTTTGTGATGTTTGGGCCAGTCACTAAACTTCTCTGTGCCTCATTTCCCTCATCTGTCAAATGGGGATTAAGACTGTGAGCCCCACGTGGGACAACCTGATTACCTTGTATCTACCCCAGCGCTTAGACCAGTGCTTGGCACATAGTAAGCACTTAACAAATACCATAATTATTATTAATTATTATTATCTCCTCATTTTAGCACTTCTGTGCCATAAAACATTTAAATACTTTTAGCCTCAACGATCATGTAGCTTACCCACCCTATTATTTAAGCGGTAACCTCATGTCATTATTCTCTGTTCCTTCTTCCTATCCGCAATTCCTCTTAGTGTTTACCTTCATCATTCTTTCATTCATTCAATCATATTTATTCATTCAGTCATATTTATTGAGCACTTACTGTGTGCAGAGCACTGTACTAAGCTCTTGGAAAGTACAATTCGTCCCCCCTCCCCCTCACTCTGCTCTCCCAGTCTGGACCTCCCTCACTCCCTACATCAGGCAGAAAAGGCTCTCCCCACATTCAGACCCCTCCTAAACATGTTCATCTCTGGACACAATGATTTCTTTTGGCCAGTTTATTTGTTCAATCATATTTCATTCAATCATATTTATTGAGCACTTACTGTGTGCAGAACACTGTACTAAGCACTTAGGAGAGTACAGTATAGCAATAAACAGACACATTCCTTGCCCACAGTGAGCTCACACTCTAGTGGGAAATATTCTTATATTTGTCTCCCCTGTTAGACTATAAACTCCATGTAGAAAGGGAATGTGTCACTACTTCATTATTTACTTCCCAAGTTCTCATTGCAGTGCATTTCACCAACTAGGCACTCAATAAATGCTATCACAACCACCACTACTACTACTATTTCTACTTTAGAATTTTTTTTTTAGGTGAAATGGGGCAAACAAAAGCCACAAGTTGTTTACTCTGTTAAAATAGAAGGCTTCCTGGAGATGTTCCACTGTGTTGGTTTTTTGGGTTTTGTTGTTGTTGTTCTTTTGTTGTAATGGTATTTGTTGGACCCAGTCCATGTCCCACATGGGGGTCACAGTCTTAATCCCCATTTTAAAGAGAAGGTAACAGAGCACTTTCAAAGTAGTTGGGAGAGCAAAGTAGAATTAGTCGAAATGATATCTTACAGTCTGCTGTGGGCACTGCGGTGTACTGAGAACTTGGGAGATTACAGTTGAGTTTGTAGGCATGATCCCTATCCCCAAGGAACTTAAAGTCAACCGTGGGCAGAGCACTATAATAAGCATTTGGGAGCACTGAATAGCGTTAGTAGATAAGATCCCTGCCCTCAAATTATTCATTTTACCATGTGCAGAACCCTGTACTAAACCCTTGGGAGATTTAGTTAGCTAACATCCTCTTTATGTACCTGTCACGATTGCCTCTCCCCATTTGAATTTTTAGATTGCAAAACCCCTTAGAAACAGTGACCATGTCAGAGTCCCACCTGTGTCTTCTTTCCCAGTGCTTAGTATAGTGCTCTGCACCTAGTAATAAGTGCTTAATAACTATGATTACCAGTATAATAATGATGGTATTTGTTAAGCGCTTACTTTGTGCCAGGCACTGTACTAAGCACTGGGTTGGACACAAGCAAATTGAGTTGGACACAGTCCCTGTCCCATGTGGGGTTCACAGTCTCAAACCCCATTTTACAGATGAGGTAACTGAGGCACGGAGAAGTGAAGTGACTTGCCCACTTAGGCTGTAAGCTTGTTGTGGGCTGGGAACATGTCTGTCAACTTTGTTATATTGTACTCTTCCAAGTGTTAGTACAGTGCTCTGCACACAGCGCTCAGTAAATTTTATTGATTACTGTTTTTCAATCCTGGCCCCCAAGGAGCTGACAATCATAATATTACGTCATATAGTTTTTTAGAACATGGAAGGCAAAAATGGGACGGATATTGTGTTCATTTGCCCCAGTCCTTTCATGAAGAATTCACCGTGGTCAAAACAGCCCAGCATCTGAAGATTTTTCATTGTTCAGTGTCCTTAGATTTAAGGGAAAAGCTTTTGAAAGTCTATTTTTATGTGCCTCTTTTTGTTTTAAGATTCGTGGCCAGCTTTATGAGCAGGGCGTTCGACTAGAGAGTCTCGAGGGAGCCGTTGAGAGTTTATGATCCATAAGCCGTGAACGAACCGAGTCTGTACATGTGTATTTAAGCGAGTCTGTGTGTGTTCTCTGTGAAGCGAGTGTGCAGTTCTTCACACACGTGGTCCTGAGGTCTCTGAGAAGGAACACGAGTCTGAGGGAAAGCCCCACCCGCCCTTAAAGGACTGTTTGGCCCCTAAAGGAAACAAGGCCGGAGAACACAGAATCCTTGTGGCGCGGCTGTTTGCTCGCCTCCCTTAAGATTTTCCACATTCTACAGAATTCCCTTCAGTATTGGTCGGGTGACAGTGACGGGTTTTTTTTTTTGTTCTCTGTGTTTGTTTTTAAGGTATTTGTTAAGCGCTTACTATGTGTCTGGCACTGTACTAAGTGCTGAGATAGATTCAAGCTAAGTGATGGAGGCCCTGTAGAGGAGGAGTTCATTCTAGCACCTGGGGTCTGCCAAGTACTGGTGGGGTTTCTCTGTGATGAGACTGGAGGGCTTTCGGCCCTGAATCTCAACCAAAAGAGTCACGGTAGGAGGCCAGGATCCCCAGTCAGTGCTCCTAGCCCTCCAGTGCTCCCTTTCCTCCAGTATAGTTTGGGGAGGTTTCTTAGTGCACTTGCCTAGCACCCCACACCCAGCTATTCCACGGCTCTTTGAGTTTCTCCTCCAGCCCCTCCAATAAGTAGGCACTGATAATAATCACAACATTTGTTGCGCATTAACAATATGCCGAGCACTGTTCTAAGCTCTGGGCTAGTTACAAATAAATCAGGTCAGACATGGTCCCAGTCCTACACGGAGCTCACAGTCTACATAGGCGGGAGAATAGGTGTTCATTCATTCATTCAATTGTATTTATTGAGCACTTACTGTGTACAGAGCACTGTACTAAGCGCTTGGGAAGTACAATTTGGCAACATAGAGAGACAGTCTCTACCCAACAGTGGGCTCACAGTCTAGAAGGGGGAGACAGAGAACAAAACAAAACATATTAACAGAATAAAATAAATAGAATAAATGTGTACAAGTAAAATAAATAGAGTAATAAATACGTACAAACATATATAAATATATATAGGTGCCGTGGGGAAGGGAAGGAGGTAAGGCAGGGGGAATGGAGAGGGGGAGGAGGGGGAGAGGAAGGAGGGGGCTCAGTCTGGAAAGGCCTCCTGGAGGAGGTGAGCTCTCAGTAGGGCCTTGAAGGGAGGAAGAGAGCTAGCTTGGCAGATGTGTGGAGGAAGGGCATTCTAGGCCAGGGGGAGGACGTGGGCTGGGGGTCGATGGCGGGACAGGCGAGAATGAGGCACAGTGAGGAGATTAGCAGCAGAGGAGCGGAGGGCATGGGCTGGGCTGTAGAAGGAGAGAAGGGAGGTGAGGTAGGAAGGGGCGAGGTGATGGACAGCCTTGAAGCCGAGGGTGAGGAGTTTCTGCCTGATGCGTAGGTTGATTGGTAGCCACTGGAGCTTTTTGAGGAGGGGAGTAACATGCCCAGAGCGTTTCTGGACTAAGACAATCCGGGCAGTGGCATGGAGTATGGATTGAAGTGGGGAGAGACAGGAGGATAGAAGATCAGAGAGGAGGCTGATACAGTAAGAAAAGACAAACACACTTTGCATCTCTGCTGTTGCATCTCCACCTCTGGAGACTGAGCCCCCTCCTTCCTCTCCCCCTCCTTCCCCTCCCCATCCTCCCCGCCTTACCTCCTTCCCCTCACCACAGCACCTGTATATATGTATATACATTTGTGCGTATTTATTATTCTATTTATTTTATTTGTACATATTCAAATTATTTTATTTTGTTAATATGTTTTGTTCTGTTGTCTGTCTCCCCCTTCTAGACTGTGAGCCCACTGTTGGGTAGGGACCGTCTCTATATGTTGCCAACTTGTACTTCCCAAGCGCTTAGTACAGTGTTCTGCACACAGTAAGTGCTCAATAAATACGATTGAATGAATGAATGAATTTTATAGATGAGGAAACTGAAGCACAGAGAAGTTAAGGTTGTTGCCCAAAGTCACACAGCAGGCAGGTGGTGGAGATGGAATTAGAACCCAGGTCCTCTGACTCCTGGGCCAGTGCTCTTTCCACTAGGCCATGCTGCACCTCTGAGATCTGAACATTGAATGGATAGAATGTGGGCCCGGGAGTCAGAAGAACTGGGTTCCACGTGACTTGGTGGAAAGAGCATGGGCTTGGGATTCAGAGGTCATGGGTTCTAATCTTGGCTCCGCCACTTGTCTGCTGTGTGACTTTGGGTAAGTCACTTAACTTCTCTGTGACTCAGTTCCCTCATCTGTAAAATGGGGATTAAGACTGTGAGCCCCACGTGGAACAATCTAATTACCTTATATCAACCCTAGTGCTTAGAACAGTGCTTTGCACATAGTAATTACTTAACAAATGCCATCATTATTATTATTATCCCGGCTCCGCCACTTGTCTGCTGTGTGACCTTGGGCAAGTCACTTCACCTCTCTGTGCCTCAGTTACCTCATCTGTAAAATGGGGATTGAGACCATGAGCCCCCAGTGGGCCAGGGACTATGTCCAACCCTATTTGTTTGAATCCATCCCAGTGCTTAATCCGGTGTCTGGCACATAGTAAGTGCTTAGCAAATGTCAAAATTATGAATATTAACATTGTTATAAAAAGGTGATAGTGAAAACAAACCCAGTTTGAACCACCTTAATTTAGATGTTACTCTTCTGTCTCCCTCCTCTTGCCCTCCTCCCCCCCCCCCACCCCGCACCCTCCAGGGACCTCAGTTACTTCCCAAAAGATGTCCTAGGGCTCCCATTCATCTGGTCCTTCCCCCCTCTTCTCACGGTTGTCCTAGGTTGTGTTTTCACCCTCTCTAAGTAGTTTGGAAGCAGTGTCTCTTAGCATTCCATCTCCCCCTCAGGAACAGGAGTGTTGCTCCTGTGGAGTCCTAACTCAAACTCTGTACCCCAACCCTGCAGGACATCCAACTTCTAATCCTCTCCATTCTCTCCCTGTGCCCCGTGTCCATCCAGGGTCCACGGGATGAGCCCTCCCCATGTCCTGGTTTCCAGGCCCACAGCCCGCTTTCCTCACCCCAAGATGGTGGAGGGTGTTGCTCTCCAACTTCCCGACCCTTCTACTTCCTCCCCTATCCTATTCTCTCTTTGGCTCAGCCAAGTCTTCACTTCTCTCAGGGAGGAATACCACGGAGTGACCCTCCTACCATCCTCCTCCATCTCCTAAGTGCGGAGGCCAGTGGAATTAGTCAAAACCGGCCGGAGCAGGGTGGCAGGGAAGATGGGGATGGAACTCAGGTCTCCTCATTCCCAGAGCCATGTTCTTTCCACTCAACCAGTGTTAGTGACCACAGAGGCTTAGTGGCAATCGACAAATTCAGTGTCATCCTTAAGGGTTGAAAGCAACCCATGGGGAAGCAGTGTTGCCTAGTCAAAAGACCTCAGGCCTGGGAGTTAGAACACATCAATCAATCAATCAATCGTATTTATTGAGCGCTTACTGTGTGCAGAGCACTGTACTAAGCACTTGGGAAGTACAAGCTGGCAACATATAGAGACAGTCACTACCCAACAGTGGGCTCACGGTCTAGAAGGGGGAGACAGAGAACAAAACAAAACATAGTAACTGAATAAAATAAATAGAATAAATATGTACACATGGGTTCTAATCCTGGCTCCGCCGCTTGTCTGCTGTGTGACCTGAGACAAGTCATTTCACTTCTCTGGGTCTCAGTTACCTCACCTGGAAAATGGGGATTATGACTTTTTTGAGCCCCATATGAGACAGGGACTGTGCCAACTTGATTACCTTGTATCTTTCCCAGGGCTTAAAAGAGTGCTTGTCAGATAGAAAGCACTCAACAAATACCAAAATTGTTGTTATTATTAGTCTTATAATTAATAATATAATAATAAATTGGGACATTAATCACTGTGTGGCTTGCTGCGATTGTGTTTGTGGTTCTGGGATGGCTTTTCAGACTTTTGGGTTGCCTTTCGAATGAATGGAGAGGTGAGTTTCCGCTCTAGCTTTCTGCTAACATGATTCCTCTAATGCTAATCTTCTCACCGTACCTTGATCTCACATGTCTCACCGCTGCCCATCTCTCCCACATCCTGCTTCTGGCCAGGAACACCCTCCCTCCTCATATCAGACAGATAATTGTTTTCCCCACTTCAAAGCCTTATTGAAGACACAACTCCTCAAGAAGCCTTCCCTGACTGAGCCCTCCTCTCCTCTTCTCCCACTCCCTTCTGCGCTGCTCTTACTTGCTCCTTCATTCATCCTTCCTCTCATCCCCACAGCACATATGCATATATCTGTATATATCTGTCATTTATTTAATTATCTATTTATATTAATGTCTGTCTTCCCCTCTAGACTGTGAGTTCATCATGGGCAGGGAATGTGTCTCTTTGTTATGTTGTACTCTCCCAAGCTCTTAGTACAGTGTTTTGCACACACTAAGCACTCAATAAATATGATTGGATGAATGAATGAGTGCCCAGTACAGGGAGTGACCTTCTCTGACCGCCCCCACTCACCCTACTCCCCTTGTTCATGTTTTGGCAAATTCCATTCCCAGCCAGAAAATGCACTGTGATATGAACTCATTTTTCAAAAGTGACAGCCAAGGTTATAATTAGCCTCTTGAAGGGGAAGGCACTAAATTCGGAATATCGGGACGAAAGCAAGGTGGTGTTGAAATAGGGATGGCGGGGAGGAAAGAGAGGGCCATACCTTTCCTCCAGCCCCGGAAGCAAGACAGAAGCTTCCGGGTTGAAGAAAATTGGAGCTTTCCTGCTCTGTCCGAAGAGTGCTAATCACTGTGGCATTTGCTAAGTGCTTACTAGGAGAAGCAGCATGGCTCAGTGGAAAGAACATGGGCTTTGGAGTCAGAGGTCATGGGTTCTAATCCCGGCTCCGCTGCTTGTCAGCTGTGTGACCTTGGGCAAGTCACTTAACTTCTCTGTACCTCAGTTCCCACATCTGTAAAATGGGGATTTTTGACTGTGAGCCCCACGTGGGACAACCTGATCACTTTGTATCCCCCCAGCGCTTAGAACAGTGCTTTGCACATAGTGAGCACTTAACAAATACCATCATTATTATTATTGCTATGTGCCAAGCATGTTACTGACCACTGAGGCAGATACAAGATTATCTGGTCAGATGCAGGCCCTAAAACACTTGGACTTGTGTTTTCAGGGGGAGGTCAGGTATTGGATGCCCATTTTACAGATGAGGAAACTGAGTCACTGAGATGTTAAGTGACTCACTCAAGGTCACACAACAGGCATTTGGAAGAGCCAGGATTAGAACCAGAATTGTACTTTTCAAGTGCTTAGTACAGTGCCGCATACAGTAAGTGCTCAATAAATGCAGTGAAATGAATGAATAAATTAATGAACCCAAGTTCTCTGATGCCCAGTCCAGGGCTATTTCTACTAGACGATGTTGCTGCTTCTCCAGTTAAAAAGTGGGCAGGGAAAGTGGGGACCATTCCAGCTATTATGGGAGAAATTTGTCAGAAAATGAGCAAGCCTAACATTGCTTTTGAAAGCTTCCAATAGCCACCCCAAAGCCCCGATTTATCTCCCTTATTGATGGCTCTCCCTCCGCCGAAACCCATGTGGATTGCTGTTAATCAATCAATGGTCCTTACTGAACACTGTATAATAGTTGTGGTATTTGTTAAGCGGTCCCATATGGGGCTCACAGTCTTAATCCCCATTTTACAGATGAGTTAACTGAGGCCCAGAGAAGTGAAGTGACTTGCCCAAGGTCACCCAGCAGACAAGTGGTGGGGCCGGAATTAAAACCCCGATCCTTCTGACTCTCAGGCCTAGGCTCTGCCCACTAGACCATGCTAGTGATGGGCTGTATTTAGGGTTGACCTGGTGTAGAGCACAAGACTAAACACTGAGGAAAACTCTCCACTCTCCCCATCTTCAAAGCCTTTCTGAAACCACACCTCCTCCAGGAGGCTTTCCCTGATTAATCACCTACGGACGCCGGCGTTATCGTTATCGTGCCAACCGACCGGTCCGGTAACCCGTGCCCAGGAAATCCCGAGAGGCGGGGGGTCGGAGAAACCGGGCGCCTGCCGGCGGTAGTGGTTTCAGAAGGGGGGTGGTCTCGCCGCGCCCGCCCTGGGGTGACGCGGGCACGCGCGCTTGTGTGTGTCGGTTCTACGACAAAATCTAAATACGATTGATTGATTGATTGATTGATCTCTCCTTCTACTGCCCAGCCCGCACCCTCCGCTCCTCCACCACTAATCTCCTCACCGTACCTCGTTCTCGCCTGTCCCGCCATCGACCCCCGGCCCCCGTCCTCCCCCGGGCCTGGAATGCCCCCAATCCCTCTGCCCCTCCGCCAAGCTGGCTCTCTTCCTCCCTTCAAGGCCCTGCTGAGAGCTCACCTCCTCCAGGAGGCCTTCCCACACTGAGCCCCTTCTTTCCTCTCCCCCTCGTCCCCCTCTCCATCCCCCCGTCTTACCTCCTTCCCTTCCCCACAGCACCTGTATATATGTATATATGGTTGTACATATTTATTACTCTATTTATTTTACTTGCACATTTCTATCCTACTTATTTTATTTTGTTGGTATGTTTGGTTCTGTTCTCTGTCTCACCCTTTTAGACTGTGAGCCCACTGTTGGGTAGGGACTGTCTCTATGTGATGCCAATTTGTACTTCCCAAGCGCTTAGTACAGTGCTCTGCACATAGTAAGTGCTCAATAAATACGATTGATTGATTGATTGATTGATTGATTATAGTCCCTCTTCCCACCCCAACTCCAGCACTTTTGCATCAGCATTTCCACACCAAGAATTCACACCTCCTAGACTGTAAGCACCTTGCTGGCAAGGATTCTGTCTACTATCTTACCCTCCCAAACACTGAATACAGTGCTCGGCAGACGGTAGTCCGTAAGATCCTTGAGGTCAAGGATGGTGTCTGCTAGCTCTGTGTATTCTCCCAAGTGCTTTGAACAGTGTTCTGCACGCAGTTGGTACTCAATGAATCCCGTTGACTGATCAAAGTTGATCTACACAGTTCCAAGAAAACTGATTTGGAAGGAGAGCAGCTGGGGTATTGTAACCTTTGAGCCGAACGTTTATTAGATGCCAGGGTTCCCATTCCAAAGCTGCGGAAGCCTGGGGAGTAATAGAAGTCTGGACTGTGTGTTACACTTCTACTTGACAGAGAACAGGCCAACTCTGAACACGGAACTCATGACAGGGCTGCCTTCGATCAGACTTTTTTTTTTTATGGTATTTGTGAACCGCTTACTATGTGTCTGGCACTGTCCCGAGTGCTGGGATAGATACAAGCCAATCGGATTGGACGCGATCCACGTCCCCCGTAGGTCTCACTGTCTTAATCCCCATTTTCCAGTTGAGGCCCGGAGAATAATGATAATAATGGTATTAGTTAAGTGCTTACTGTGTGCCAAGCACTGTTCTAAGTGCTGGGGGAGATACAAGGTAATCAGCTTGTCCCACGTGGGGCTCACAGTCTCAATCTCCATTTTACAGATGAGGGAACTGAGGCACAGAGAAGTGAAGTGATTTCCCCAAGAAACACAGCCAACAAGTGGCGGAGCCGGGATTAGTATCCACGTCCTTCCGGATTACAGGCCTTTGCTCTATCCACTGGGCCACGTTGCTTCTGCAGATTAAGGGTCCCCTCGCCCCCTCTGCGCCTGAAGAAACTTTCCATTTTGAAGCACTGGGGAGCCGATTGAAAACCGTACTAGCCCGTTTATTTTTAAACTCCTGTGAAATTCAAAGTGCCGCCCACAAAGGCCGCCGACTACCTTTGGGGACAGAGCAGCTATTGAGGAACATGACCCAGACACCCCCAGAGGTGGGTGTGCGGGTAAACGCCAGGCAGCGTTTCTCAACAGGGGGGAGCCCAAAATCTGAAATCTCTCTGAGGAGTCAGTGCCCCCCGCCCCCTCCTCCTTTCTTCGTTTCCTTCCCCGGCTTTTTTGGGGGTCCTGGAGCGAAGCGGGCGGGGAGGGAGGCCGACCGAGGACACTGTGGCTTTTCTGAGCTTTCTGATGTTGCCAAAATTGCCCGGTGACCACAGGCAATTGGGAGGCTACCTTCCACCGCCAAGAGCATGTGAGCTTTGCCCTAGATAGTAAACTCCTTGTGGGCAGGGAACACATCTGACCTTGGACGAGCCACTTAACTTCTCTGGGCCTCGCCTCAGTTACCTCATCTGTAAAATGGGGATTAAGACTGCGCGTGGCTCAGTGGAAAGAGCCCGGGCTTTGGAATCAGAGGTCATGGGTTCAAATCCCCACTCCACCACTTATCAGCTGTGTGACTTTGGGCAAGTCACTACTCTGTGCCTCAGTTGCCTCATCTGTAGAATGAGGACTAAGACTGTGAGCCCGATGTGGGTCAACCTGATCACCTTGTAACCTCCCCAGCGCTTAGAACAGTGCTTTGCACATAGTAAGTGCTTAATAAATGCCATCATTATTAAGACTGGGAACTCCATGTGGGACAACCTGATTACCTTGTATCTACCCCAGTGCTTAGAACAGTGCTTGGCACATAGTAAGCGTTTAACAAATACTATCATCATCGTTATTTTTATTTGCCAACTTTGTTATATAATACTCTCCCAAGCACTTAGTACAGTACTATGCATACAGTAAGTGCTCAAAGAACATTTCTACCAACTCTGTTACAATGTACTCTCCCGAGCTCTTAGTACGGTGCTCTGCATGCAATAAGCACTCAAAAACTACTATTGATTGATAGATAATAAATACCATGGATTGACATAGAGAAGTAGCGTGGCTTAGTGGTAAGAACCCGGGCTTGGGAGTCAGAGATCGTGGGTTCTAATCCCGGCTCCACCACTTAGCTGTGTGACCTTAGGCAAGCTGCTCTACTTCTCTGGGCCTCAGTTCCCGCACCTGGAAAATGGGTATGAAGACTGTGAGCCCCACGTGGGACAAACTGATAACCTTGTATTTACCCCAGTGCTTAGAACAGTGCTTGGCACGTAGTAAGCACTTACCAAATACCATTATTATTATTATTATTATTATTGTTATTATTAGCCACCTTCAAAGCCTTATTAAGGTCCCATTTCCTCCAAGAGGTCATCCTCGATTAAGCCCTCTTTTCCCTGGCTCCCTCTCCCTTCTGCGTCCTCCGTTGATCTGTACCCTTTGAGCACTTGATATTCACCCCACAGCTCTTATGTGTATATCTGTAATTGACTCATTTATACTAATGTCTGTTTTCTGCTCTAATCACTATGGGCAGGGAACGTGTGTACCAACTCTGCTGTATTGTTGTCTCCCTGGCACTCAGTACAGTGCTCTGCGTAAACTAAGTGCTCAAGAAGTATTACGGACTGATATATCTGGGGAAACTGTAGCCAATTCTCTAAGGTGGGACTGCCCGGGGGTCACTCCAGGGTCCAGAGCACAGTTGTATTGGGCTGGGGAGTGATAGGATTATCATTGCAGTCTCTCCACTTTCATTTTTTCAATTGTATTTATTGAACACTTACTGTGTGCAAAGCACTGTACTAAGCACTTGGGAGAGTGCATTGTAAAAAGAAGCAGACACATTCCCTGCCCATAGTGAGCTTACAGTTTAGAGGGGGAGGCAGACATTAACATTAATAAATAAATTAAAGATAATGGAAGTATGTGCTGTGGGCTGGGAGAAGGGATGAATAAAGGGAACAAGTCAGGGAGACACAGAAGGGACTGGAAGAAAAGGAAAGGTGGGGCTTAATCTGGGAAGGCCTCTTGGAGGAGATGGGCCTTCAATAAGGCTTTGAAGGCAGGGGAGAGTCATTGCAGCCACTCTGGAGTTGGTAAGAGCAGCAGACAGATTTGGGGAGGGCCACATCACTGCCGTTTCCTCAGAGCGAGGAGATGACTGCCTGAATGCTTGGACTTTTAGTCCAATTTGAAATGAACAAAAAAGGAAAACCTCCCAGGGTATGATAGTTTGCAATAACAAGCCAATTGCTCCTCCCTCTCCCTCCATATACACCAAACTGCCTCTCTCTCTACCTTCAAAGCATTGTTAAGGTCACATCTCCTCCAAGAGGTCTTCCCTGATTAAGCCCTTTGCCCACCCCCACCCCTGGATTGCTCTCCCTTCTGCATCAATCAATCAATCGCATTTATTGAGCGCTTACTATGTGCAGAGCACTGTACTAAGTGCTTGGGAAGTACAAATTGGCAACACATAGAGACAGTCCCTACCCAACAGTGGGCTCACAGTCTAAAAGGGGGAGACAGAGAACAGAACCAAACATACCAACAAAATAAAATAAATAGGATAGAAATGTACAAGTAAAATAAATAAATAAATAAATAAATAAATAGAGTAATAAATATGTACAACCATATATACATATATACAGGTGCTGTGGGGAAGGGAAGGAGGTAAGATGGGGGGATGGAGAGGGGGACGAGGGGGAGAGTGCATCATCTATGCACTTGGATCTGTGACCTCTGGACACTTGATATTTGCCCCAACCTCACATATCATTAAATTATATGTCATAAATTATTTATGTATATTAATGTCTGTCTCCCCCTCTAGACTTTAAGGTCATTATGGGCAGGGAACATGTCCATCAGTTCTTCTGTATTGTACTCTCCCAAGCACTTAGTACAGTGCTATGCACATAGTGAGTGCTCAGTAAATACCATTGATTGATGGATGCCAGTCGGCTGAGAAAATGCGGGGACTTAGAAGGAGCCAGTGATTAATGTGTTGATTGATGATGGGTTTGAACTGGGAAGCAGTGTGGCCTAGTGGAAAGACCACGGACATGGGTGTCAGAGGACTTGGGTTCTAATCCCGGCTCTGTCATTTTCCTGCTCTGGGCCTCAGTTCCCTCAACTGTAAAATGAGGATTCAATGCCTATTCTCTCTCCTACTTAAACAGTGAGCCCCATGTGGGACAAGGAATTTTTCCAATCTGATAATCTTGTATCTACCCCAATGCTTAGACCAGTGCTGGACACATAATAAGTGCTTTACAAATACCACTTAAAAAAAAAAAGAAAAGGTGGCAGGGTGTTGGTGTGATTTGGGGTGGTGGAAGTTAAACACAGAAGGCTTAGCTGAGGAGTTGGAATTTTGGAAGAACTTTGAAGTGGGGAGAACTGTGTCCTGTCACATTTGGGGTGACAATTCCTTCAAGGCTCTACTGAGAGCTCACCTCCTCCAGGAGGCCTTCCCAGACTGAGCCCCCTCCTTCCTCTCCCCCTAGTCCCCCTTTCCATTCCCCCACACCTTACCTCCTTCCCTTCCCCACAGCACCTGTATATATGTATATATGTTTGTACGTATTTATTACTCTATTTATTTTACTTGTACATATCTATTCTATTTATTTTGTTAATATGTTTTGTTTTGTTCTCTGTCTCCCCCTTCTAGACTGTGAGCCCACTGTTGGGTAGAGACCATCTCTATATGTTGCTAACTTGTACTTCCCAAGCACTTAGTACAGTGCTCCGCACATAGTAAGTGCTCAATAAATACAATTGATTGATTGATTGACAATTACCCTATTCATTCAGTTGTATCGAGCACTTACTGTGTGCAGAGCACTGTACTAAGTGCTTGGAAAGTGCAATTCAGCAACAGAGACAATCCCTGTCTATAACATCATTATTCTTTATTTTTATTATTTTTCACTGGTGTCTTGTTCACCCCTGAGCACAGTAAGTTTTAGTCAAGTCCTGGTTGGGAGGCGGTAACCATTTTCCAGGTCAGAAATTAGAGTCTCTTGTATAATCTTTAATGGTTATCTAAACTGTGCCAGGAGTCAGATAGGCAAAAACTTCAAACCTTCTGACCCATTTTCTAAGAATAATAAAAATAATAACTGTGGTATTTAAGAGCTTCCTATGGCCAAGCATTGAGTCAAGAGCAGGGGTAGATAGAATCAGATCAGACCCTGTGTCTGTCCCCTGTGGGGCTATCAGTCTAAATAGGAAGGGGAATAGAGATTGAATCCCCATTTTACCCCGGGGAACTGAGACATAGAGGTTTTAAAGGACTAGCCCAAGACCACACAGAAGCCAAGTGACAGAGCCAGGATTAGAACCTAGGTCCTACTGGGCCATTCATTCATTCAGTCGTATTTATTGAGAGCTTACTGTGTGCAGAGCACTGTACTAAGCCCTTGGGAAGTACAAGTTGGCAACATATAGAGACAGTCCCTACACAACAGTGGGCTCACAGTCTAGAAGGGGGAGACAGAGAACAAAACAAAGCATATTAACAAAATAAAATAAATAGAATAGATATGTACAAGTAAAATAGAGTAATAAATACGTACAAACATATATACATATATACAGGTGCTGTGGAGAAGGGAAGGAGGTAAAGGGGAGGGGATGGAGAAGAGGAGGAGGGGGATAGGAAGGAGGGGGCTCAGTCTGGGAAGGCCAGGGCGCTTTCCATTGGGCCACCCTATATTTGTGTGTGTTTGAGAGTGTGTGTGTAAATGAGACCCCTTTAGACTGTAAACTCGCTGTGGGCAGAGACTGTGTTCTACCAACTCTGTTGCGTTGTACTTTCCCAAGCACTTAGTGCAGTGCTCTGCATACAGTAAGCACTCGATAAATACTATTGAATGAATAACGATAATAAATATGATATTTAAGTGCTTACTATGTGCCAAGCACTGTTCTAAGCACTAGGGTAGATACAAGGTAATCAGGTTGTCCCACGTGGGGCTCACAGTCTTAATCTCCATTTTACAGATGAGGTAACTGAGGCACAGAGAAGTTAAGTGGCTTGCCCAAGGTCACACAGCAGACAAGTGGCAGACTCCCAAGCCTGGGCTCTTTCCACTAAGCCACACTGCGTGTGTGTGTGTGCGCGTGCGTGTGTGTGTGTGTGTGTGTGTGTGTGTGTGTGTGAGCACACATTAAAACTTTGAGGTGTTGTACTTGTATAATGTTAGTCATAGTACTTTCATTTATTGAGAAATTAGAAAACAGTTTTCTTGAATTCCAGGGCGTCTTTCTGTGTTGGCGTGGCTAAGACCATATGTACTCAATCTCAGTTTTGCTCTCGGTATCAGTAAGATCTCCAACTGTGTTTCCCTGGCCTGTGGCCCTCTTCCTCCGATGGTCTATTTTGTGGGAGAAGAGTGAGGCCTGGTTTCAGTCATCTTCCATGAGGTTAGCAGTCGCTTTCTTTTTCTGAAGGTTTTGCAGCGAGCTCTAGAATCTTTCCCGGGCCGGGCCGGGGCAGGGAGCTCTTTTTTTCGGGGGACCCCTCCCCGGTCTCTGCTTTGCCACCGCTGCAGGTTTGCTTAAAGAAAGCCTGCATAGCTGAGCACTCATAAACGTTTACCTAGTAGCTATTCGTGAAGGGGGCTGGAGAAAGGAGGAGGGGAAGTCTCTCTGTAGTGATTGCAGGCGGGGATTGTTAATATTACTGTAGGGGGAGGATGGATTTATGTCTGCTGAAACCACAATGAATGGGGCCTTTTAGCTACTGAGGTATTTATTGAGTGCCCACATGGTGCAGTACACTATACTGAATGATAGGGAAAGTCATAATAATAGCCATATTAATTGTGGTGTTTGTGAAGCACAGTACTGTGTGCCAAGCCCTGTACTAAGTGCTGGGGTAGATACAAGATCATCAGATAAGGCAAGGCCCCTGCCCAATCAATCAACTAATCGTACTCACTGAGCACTTACTGTGTGCAGAGCACTGTACTAAGCGCTTGGGAGAGTACAGTACAACAGAGTGGGTAGAGCACATTCTCTGCCCACAGTGAGCTTTCAATCTAGAGGGGAAGGAAGCATTAATAGGAATAAATGAATTAGAGATATGGATATAAGTGCTGTGGGGCTGAGGGAGGGGGGGAATAAAAGGTGAAAATCCAAGGGCAAGGGCAACGCAGAAGGGAGAGGAAGAAGAGAAAGTAAGGGCTTAGTCTGGGAAGCGTCAGCCCCTCTCTGCTCTACTGCGGACACTGAGGCATGCTTTCCAGACAGAGCCCCCGTCCCCTTAGATAAAGGTGTGCCTTCAATAAGGCTCTGAAAGTGTAGAGAGTAATTGTCTGTCCAATATGAAGAGACAGGACGTGGGGGAGAGGTTGGCGGCGAGATAGACAAGATTGTGGTAGTGAGTAGGTTGGCATTAGAGAAGCCAGGAGTGCAGGCTCAGTTGGAGTAGGAGAACAGTGAAGTGAGGTAGGAGGGGGCAAGGTGGTTGAATGCTTCAGAACGGGTAGAAAGGAGATTGATGGGGAGGTAGACGGGCAACGCCTGGAGGTTCTTGAGGACTGGGGAAACATGGCCCGAACATTTCTGTAGAAAAATGAGCCGGGCAGCAGAGTGAAGTGTGGACTGGAGTGGGGAGGGACGGGAGGCAGGGAGGTCAGCCAGGAGGCTGATTAAATAGTCAAGGTGGGATAGATGTGGTTGGATTGATGTGATAGCAGTTTGGGTGGAGAGGAAAGGATGGATGTTAGCGATGTTTTTAAAGTCGAACCGATAGGATTTAGTAATAGATTGAATGTGTGGGTTGAATGAGTGAGAGAAGTCAAGAATAATAATGACAGCATTTATTAAGCGCTTACTGTGTGCAAAGCACTGTTCTAAGCGCTGGGGAGGTTATAAGGTGATCAGGTTGTCCCACGTGGGGCTCACAGTCTTAATCCCCATTTCAAAGATGAGGTAACTGAGGCCCAGTGAAGTGACTTGCCCAAAGTCACACAGCTGACAAGTGGTGGACCCGTGATTTGAACCCATGACCTCTGACTCCAAAGCCCATGCTCTTTCCACTGAGCCATGCTGCTGTGTCTATAGTGATGGGAAAGTCATGGGGAGAACAGGGTTTGGGTGGGGAGATAAGTTCTGTTTTGGACATACATGAAACTCACGGTCTAAACAGGAGGGAGAACAGGTATTAAATCCCCATTTTACCGTTGAGGTAACTGAGGCACAGGAGAATTAAAGGATTTGCTCAAGGTTTTCCAGAAGGCAGGTGGAGAAGCAGGGATTAGCACCTAAGTCAGTCAGTCAATCAGTCGTATTTATTGAGCGCTCACTGTGTGCAGAGCACTGTACTAGAGAAGCAGCGTGGCTCAGTGGAAAGAGCACAGGCTTTGGAGTCAGAGGTCATGGGTTCAAATCCCGGCTCCGCCAATTGTCACTGTGTGACTTTGGGCAGGTCACTTAACTTCTCTGGGCCTCAGTTACCTCACCTGTAAAATGGGGATTAAGACTGTGAGCCCTCCGTGGGACAACCTGATCACCTTGTAGCTTCCCCAGCACTTAGAGCAGTGCTTTGCATATAGTAAGCGCTTAATAAATGCCATTATTATTATTATCATCATTATTATTATTATTATTATTACTAAGCACTTGGGAGAGGGCAATATAATAATAAAACAGATGCATTTCCTACCCACAATGAACTCAGCATCTTCCTCTGACTACCCAGTCTTTATTTTTTCTACCAGACCACACAACTGCTCATATATCAAGAGCCCAAGCTGTGTTCTCTGCCCATAAGGAAATCTAATGGGGGAAGCCAAAATTTTTTTTAATGTAACTTGTTATGCTCTGCTATGTGCCAAGCACCATTTTAAGCATGGGGTAGATACAATATAATCAGGTCCACACCCCACCCAGGTCTCACATTTTCGGTAGAAGGGAATAGGATTTAATCCCCATTTTACAGATGAGGAAACTGAGGACAAAAGAAGTGAAATGACTTGTCCAGGGTCCCACAGCAGACATACGGTGGAGTCAGGATTAGAACCCTGGTCCTCTGACACCCGGGCCCGGGCTCTAACCAGTAGGTCACACCGCTTCCCTGCTTACTTTTAGAATATTTATAGTTTGATTTCATTTCATCAGGTTATGCCTTTGGCAATAGAATCTGATTCTATAATTTTTCCATCTTTTGGGGGAAAACAATAGAATTATTTATTAGTCAAAACTTAGCCTTCCTGACCACCTTATTGGCTACCATTCCACACAATTGCACTGAATCCCCATCTTATCGATGATGCAACTGAAGCATAGAGGAATTAAGTGGCTTTCCCAAGGTCACACAACAGAAAAAGTGGTGGAGCTCACCTCCTCCAGGAGGCCTTCCCAGACTGAGCCCCTTCCTTCCTCTCCCCCTCGTCCCCCTCTCCATCCCCCGTCTTACCTCCTTCCCTTCCCCACAGCACCTGTATATATGTATATATGGTTGTACATATTTATTACTCTATTTATTTATTTATTTATTTATTTTGCTTGTACATTTCTATCCTACTTATTTTATTTTGTTGGTATGTTTGGTTCTGTTCTCTGTCTCCCCCTTTTAGACTGTGAGCCCACTGTTGGGTAGGGACTGTCTCTATGTGTTGCCAATTTGTACTTCCCAAGCGCTTAGTACAGTGCTCTGCACATAGTAAGCGCTCAATAAATACGATTGATTGATTGATTGATTGGAGCTAGGATTAGAACCCAGGTCTTTCTGACTGAGCTCTTTCCACTAGACCACACCACTTCTTGTGTATTGGGAGCACAAGACTTTTCCCCTGCCCACACAGAATTCTAATGCGGGAAACAGGAATAATTTTTTGTTTTTGTTTTTTAATGGTACTTTTTAGGGGCTTACTCAGCTGCATTTTGGGTCAGCAGATTAGGGTTTCTGGAGCTACGAGCCTCCCGATATTTTCTATTTAAGTGAAAATTTTCCCTCAATGGATTTCGTCCTTTTACATTAAGAAGCTTTCAACCAACTGAGGAGCATCCTGGGGCTCAGTGAGTGTGGCCCTTCCAGGAGAGAGAGCAGTTTTCTGTCTGATTTGGCAAGGAAGAATGCTGCCATCTGTTGTCCCACTGAAATCCCGGTGTTCCCACCGGAAACCCTTTCACCACGGAGTCGGCACATTTCGCTTGACGGAACGTGATTCAGAGGCATCCGGTTTCCTCCAAAACCACAGTCACTCCGTCAATTGTATTTAATCAATCATTCAATAGTATTTATTGAGCGCTTACTGTGTGCAGAGCACTGTACTAAGCGCTTGGGAAGAACAAGTTGGCAAGATATAGAGACGGTCCCTACCCAACAGTGGGCTCACAGTGTAGAAGGGGGAGATAGAGAACAAAACAGAACATATTAACAAAATAAAATTAATAGAATAAATATGTACAAGTAAAATAAATAGAGTAATAAATACATGCAAACATATATACATATATACAGGTGCTGTGGGGAAGGGAAGGAGGTAAGGCAGGAAGGATGGAGAAGGAGAGGAGGGGGAGAGGAAGGAAGGGGCTCAGTCTGGGAAGGCCTCCTGAAGGAGGTGAGCTCTCAGTAGGGCCTTGAAGGGAGGAAGAGAGCTAGCTTGGCGGATGTGGGGACGGAGGGCATTCCGGGCCAGGGGGATGACATGGGCCGGGAGTCGACGGCGGGACAGGTGAGAATGAGGCACAGTGAGGAGATTAGCGGCAGAAGAGCGGAGGGTGCGGGCCAGGCAGTAGAAGGAGAGAAGGGAGGAGAGGTAGGAGGGGGCGATGTGATGGAGAACCTTGAAGCCGAGGGTGAGGAGTTTCTTCCTGATGCATAGGTTGATTGGTAGCCATTGGAGATTTTTGAGGAGGGAAGTAACATGCTCAGAGTGTTTCTGGACAAAGACAATCTGGGCAGCGGCGTGAAGAATGGACTGAAGTGGGGAGAGACAAGAGGATGGGAGATCTGCTAACAGACAAATTCCCTGCCCACAACAAGCTTACGGAGCAAGGATGATGCAGCAACTGTTGGCTTGGGCAGACTCTCAGGGAAACTGCCTTCCACCCTCCTGATCCGAAATAAAGTGTTTTTTTATTTTTTTTAATATTTTTATAATGGCATTTATTAAGCGCTTACTATGTGCAAAGCACTGTTCTAACCTCTGGGGAGGTTACAAGGTGATCAAGTTGTCCCAAAGAGGCTCACAGTCTTAATCCCCATTTTACAGATGAGGTAACTGAGGCACAGAGAAGTTAAGTGACTCGCCTAAAGTCACACAGCTGGCAACTGGAGGAGCCAGAATTTGAACCCATAACCCCTGACTCCAAAGCCCAGGCTCTTTCCACTGAGCCACGCTGCTTTTCCGTTCTGTGAAGATGTCCAGTTTCAGGAAGCGACCACGTTCCTTCTTTGCAGCAACTGACAGAGAAAAAGGAGTTTATTGCTTTCATTTTGTGACAAATGGAGGGGGCTGGTGAGAGGACACTTAATGAATCCCCCTGCCACCAAATTGGCAAGCATAGTAATCATCCTGAGGAAGTAGCTCTCTTCCTCCTTAAGAACTTCCCGAGATGGCCACTCCATTCAGTAATGCAATGGAGAAGGAGCTGGGTGCCACTAATAATAATAATTGGGGTATTTGTTAAGTGCTTACTATGTGTCAGGCACCATACTAAGCATCGGGGTGAATACAAGCAAATCGGGTTGGACACAGTCCCTGGCCCACATGGGGCTTACAGTCTCAATCCCCATTAGCAGTCCTTCCCAGCAGGCTTTGAGAAGGAGAGGGGGAGCAGCTTCCCCTCAGGGCTTGGGTTTTTTTTTATCATCCCACCGTCTTGAATTATCATCATCATCATCAATTGTATTTATTGAGCGCTTACTGCGTGCAGAGCACTGTACTAAGTGCTTGGGAAGTACAAATTGGCAACCTATAGAGACAGTCCCTACCCCACGGTGGGCTCACAGTCTAGAAGGGGAAGACAGAGAACAAAACCAAACATACTAACAAAATAAAATAAATAGAATAGATATGTACAAGTAAAATAAATAAATAGAGTAATAAATATGTACAAACATATATACATATATACAGGTGCTGTGGGGAAGGGAAGGAGGTAAGATGGGGGGATGGAGAGGGGGACCAAGGGGAGAGGAAGGAAGGGGTTCAGTCTGGGAAGGCCTCCTGGAGGAGGTGAGCTCTCAGTAGGGCCTTGAAGGGAGGAAGAGAGCTAGCTTGGCGGATGGGCAGAGGGAGGGCATTCCAGGCCCGGGGGATGACGTGGGCCGGGGGTCGATGGCGGGACAGGCGAGAGCGAGGTACAGTGAGGAGATTAGCGGTGGAGGAGCGGAGGGTGCGGGCTGGGCTGGAGAAGGAGAGAAGGGACGTGAGGTAGGAGGGGGCGAGGTGATGGACAGCCTTGAAGCCCAGGGTGAGGAGTTTCTGCCTGATGAGCAGATTGATTGGTAGCCACTGGAGATTTTTGAGGAGGGGAGTAATATGCCCAGAGCGTTTCTGGACAAAAATAATCCGGGCAGCAGCATGAAGTATGGATTGAAGTGGAGAGAGACACGAGGATGGGAGATCAGAGAGAAGGCTGGTGCAGTAGTCCAGACGGGATAGGATGAGAGCTTGAATGAGCAGGGTAGCAGTGTGGATGGAGAGGAAAGGGCGGATCTTGGCAATGTAATAATAATAATAATGGCATTTATTAAGCGCTTACTATGTGCAAAGCACTGTTCTAAGCACTGGGGAGGTTACAAGGTGATCAGGTTGTATTCTTGGTGAATTGTATTTTTGGTGAATTGAATTGTATTCAAGGTGAATTCTTCTGTGAGTCTGAGATCCTGAACAATGACACCCTGATCAAAGCAACCCAATACAGCCCCTATTGTACTTAACCAGATGCTCTGTAAATATTAATGATAATGTCGGGTGAGATTGCCCCTGATTGCCACTGCCCTTTCCACCAAAGTATATAATAATGCTAATAATAGCATGTAGTAAGCGCTTACTATGTGCAAAGCACTGTTCTAAGCGCTGGGGAGGTTACAAGGTGATCAGGTTGTCCCCTGGGGGGCTCACAGTCTTAATCCCCATTTTACAGATAAGGTAACTGAAGCCCAGAGAAGTTAAGTGACTTGCCCAAAGTCACACAGCTATCAATTGGCAGAGCTAGGATTTGAACCCATGACCTCTGACTCCACAGCCCGTGCTCTTTCCACTGAGCCATGCTGCTTCTCTATATATGCAGATAAAGAACCATTTGTAAACAACTGAAAGTCCAGAACTAGTTGCTTCTGTTTTTTTTCTGAAAAAATAAGTTTTAAAGGATCTTTAATAAGAGAGATAATGCCTTGGAGAGTCATCAGAGCATAATTTGGTACAGTTAAGGTGTCTTTATATTCATTCATTCATTCAATTGTATTGAGTGCCTACTGTGTGCAGAGCACTGTACTAAGCGCTTGGAAAGTACAAATCGTCAACACATACAGATGGTCCCTACCCAACAACGGGCTCACACTAGCATGTAGGAGCATGGAGTGGGGATAGAGCATGGACTTGCGAGTCAGAAGGTCACGGGTTCTAATCCCAGCTCCTCCACTTGTCTGCTGTGTGGGCTTGGGCAAACCACTTCACTTCTCTGGGCCTCAGTGACCTCATCTGTAAAATGGGGATTATGACTGTGAGCCGCATGTGGGACAGGGACTGTGTCCAACCTGATTACCTTGTAACTGCCCCAGTGCTTAGTATAGAGTGCTTCACACATAGTAAGCGCTTAACAAATACCTTAAAAAAATCACTATCTTGGGTGGACTGATTGATTGATTGCCCGGCCGAGGCAGCTACTTTCCACTCTCCTACATTAAGCCCAGGCAGCCAGGAGCCCTTGGGAGCCCTTTCTATTTATTCTGATGACTTGACACCTGTCCACATAATAATAATAATAATGGCATTTATTAAGCACTTACTATGTGCAAAGCACTGTTCTAAGCGCTGGGGGGATACAAGGTGATCAGGTTGCCCCACAGGGGGGCTCACAGTCAATCCCCATTTTACAGATGAGGTAACTGAGGCACAGAGAAGTTAAGTGACTTGCCCAAGGCACACAGCCGGCAATTGGCGGAGCCACGATTTGAACCCATGACCACTGACTCCAAACCCCGTGCTTTTTCCATTGAGCCACGCTGCTTCAATAAGACATGTTATGTTTTGTTGTCTGTCTCCTCCTTCTAGACCGTGAGCCCATTGTTGGTTAGGGACTGTCTCTATATGTTGCCAACTTATTCTTCCTAAGCACTTAGTACAGTGCTCTGCACACAGTAAGCACCCAATAAATGCGATTGAATGAATGAATGAAAATGTTCGCCATCGGGGGACTTGTGGTGATACTACCTTTGTGCATTCCAAGGGTTTTCTTTGTTGCTGCTGTTGTTGCACAGATGTACTGTTGTTGGGGATAGCGTCTCCCAATTCCTTTGTATCATCATCTCCCAAGCTCCCGGTTGAGTGCTCAGCAGACTGTAAGCGCTCGCTGCCTCAATAGCTCCCAGGGACGGACTCTTTCCAGGCTGAGGCTCTGAGTTCGGCGGAGCCCCTGGATGGCTACTGGGCCTCTGCGCACCCAGAATATGGGCCTCCCTTGCACCCCTGACACACACACATGCACACCACACACACACACACACACACACACACACACACACACACACACACATATATGCTTCTCTCT